>NW_027071881.1:0-1200000 GCF_038088225.1 Cyrtonyx montezumae | reverse complement strand
AGAAAGTCCTGTTCCAGCTCCAGCCTTGGCTGAAGAGCATATGTGCCATATTGTCCAGGAATTGAATGTAAGGAATCCAGATATGCCATGTTATCCAAGAATCACATGTAGGAAATCCAGGAGTGACTTGTTATCTAGGAATCATATGCTGGGCAGCCAGACACAGCCCGTGAGACACGGCTTGTATGAGAGGAATCCAGATGCAGCACAGCCACTGGGGCTGGGCACAACGAGCCCCGAGGTGCTGAGATGCCCCGAGGTGCTTTGTTATCCCGAAGTGCTTTGTTATCCCGAGGTGCTGTGTTATCCCGAGGTGCTGTGTTATCCCGAGGTGCTGCCTTACCCCAGGCTGACAGGGAACACCCCACGAGGGCTGCACCTCGTGGGAAGCGCAGGTCCCCAGCTGGCTTCAGCTGTAGTTCAGAAACAGACCAAAAGCAAAAAGCAGTCTCAAAAGCAGGGGGTGAGACAGGCCAGGCACAAGCTGGGAGTGTGCAGGGCCAGCTTGCAGCTGGGCAGACAGCAATGGATGAGGAGAGAACATGTTTTCAATGCCCTGTGGGTTCTGGATACTGGTTCTGGAGCTGGGGTTATCACAGAGGCAGTGTTCCTCCTTACAAGTGCTGACCACCAGAACCGCCCAGTGATGTCCAGGAGCAGGAGAAACCCTAAGGACCAGTCCAGCCCTGGCAGAGGGAAGGAAATGCAGCCAGGAGGAGAGAAGACAGGGCATGAATGAGCCTTAAGAGGTGCAAATAAGGACATGAAAATGCAGGCAAAATCTCAGGAGGCATTCCCAGACGGTGAGATAGAGTGGGCAGTGGACATCTCTCCCCAGGCTGGCAGCCGATGGAAGCACGGAACTGAGTGCCCCGGGGCATGAGGACAAGGCTGAGAGACCCAGCAGGGTGGGCACTCGGTCCTGACAAGTTGGAGAGGACTCCCATCCCACTGCCTCCAGCCCTGGACAGCATCAGGGACATGTGCAAAGAGAGACCCTGCATCAGCACAAGCAAACTTGCAGGGATGCTGCCACCACCTCAGCACTCCCTTTCCCAATCCCACTGAGTAAGCCTGGGATGGAGCTTGGAGAAAGGAGACCTTCCTCATTGCGTGCCCTCATGGTCAGTGGGCTCCAAGGTCTCCCATCCCAGCTACATCTGCCCACAGGTCCTCAGTCCTCGCAGTGTAGCACAGCATTTGGGAGCCTGACTGGACATGTCCTGGCATTCAGGACCAAGCCTGGAGCTGCTCCTTACAGCCCCCTTCCCAAAGCTGTGAGCTTCCCACAGCAGTGCCCTTCAGGGCTCAGGCACATTGCATCGAACACACCCCATCCTGCTCAGAGTGTGCTTTATTCTCAGCCTCTTCTCATAGAATCTACTCGCATGCCCCCTCTGCCTCCCACCCATAGAAATGGTGCCAAAGAAATGAAAGGCTCTGAGGACTTGCCAAAGCACCAGCTCTGCACACTGCACCAAGCACAATGCCTGGCATTATTCTAGCACTGAAACAGGCTCTTTAGAGACTGGCCAGAGCCCTCCCTGTCCCCAGAGCTCCTGGAGGGAGGGATGAGTGTGGGGGTGAGTTGTGTCCTGGTCACAGCATTGTGCAGACTCGGCAAATCTGGTTGTTGAGGTTGGGCTGCAGGATGGGGAAGACAAGGATGGGATGGCAAGGATGCTTCCAGGTGGGTGGATGCGGCAGCAAGCATCTGAGCATCCTGGAGGATGCTGTGGGACAGAGCTGCACTCAAAGTCTCATCCAGTCTGTGCTGTCATCCCAGAGCCTCTCTGGGTGATGGCTTCTCCAGCATCCCATTAGCACATTGCATCTCATGTCCCTGGTCCCCAGCCTTGTCTGCTGCTTGTCATACCACCATGTCTCTACCCTATAGCATCCTCTGCTCCTCTTCACTGCTATGTCCACCTCCTGCACCACTTCCAGTGCTCATTATCATCCAGGTCGCATGGTCCACTCTGGTGCTGCAATCATTTTCTGGGTCCTTGGCATGGGTCACAAAGCCATTTTTAACAAGAAGCTGAGCACACCATGAGCACTCCAGTTGGTTCCTCACAAAGGCTGGGAAGGAACAGGATGCACACCACGATTTCTCATATGAGCTGGCCCAATGCCCAGCCGCAGGAAGGTGTTGTGCTGCTCCAGGCAGCAGTGAATCCTCCCTGCATCCAAAAATCTCCTCCAGTGGCCAGTGGCCCTTGAGGAGTGGGAAACCGCAGCATGTTTTGAGGCTGAATTTGTCTGAATGAGGCTTCCAGCCAGTGGACCGTAGCAAACATTTGTCAAAGCTCCTGAAAGCCTCCCCCACCAGGAAACATCTTTATGTGCAAGGACCTATAAAAATGATCACGTCACCTTGCAGCCTTCTGTCAGCAAGCAGGATGCACTGAGCCTCACACTGCGCAGTTATTTCTCAGCCCATGGGACCACGATAATTGGACAGCACGCATGGTCACTGTCCCCCTCCTCAGCTTCCATCCCCCAGCTCCTGGCAGAGCTCCAGGGGTTCAGTGCTGTCCTGTCTTTGCAGGGCTTGTTCAGTGTCAGTGTCAGCATGTCAGGGGCTCTTCCAGCAGCTCATTCTTGGCTCAAGGGTGTACGTCTATCGGGCCCGCTGGGCTGCAGTTGCACAGTCGTCTCCATCACAGATGTAAATTTTTAGCCCCCATGGGGGTGAACGCATCTTTATGCTCCAACCCAAGCACAGACTGGAGTCATCTGCTGTATACTTACGGTTTTGCTTGTTACAGTTTGACTCCACTTGTTTTGCACAAGGCTGAGAGTGGGCTTGGCTTGATTTGGTCATCCTTAACGTACACTTTCAAAGGCTTCTCACTGCCATCAGCCAGCAACAGCTCGTTGATTTCTTTGGCTTCCCCCTCTCCCACCTGCACAGTTTAACCAACAGTTCTTCAGGTCGCTGCAGACCTCTCTTCTCCCCACCCTTCCAGGCAGCACCAGCTTCTCCAACCTGTGGGTCAGATGGCTTTGGCACACTCCATTAGGTACAGTGGGAGATACAGATGTCCGCTGCCTGCCCTGCACCAGGAGCAGGATGGCTGAAGCAAAGAAGGAGGATAAGGAAGAGACAAAGGCTCGCTGTCCTCCCTATGGCAATGAGGCAGTGGAGGCACTTGGCTCTTTGCTCACCTTTCCTCCCTGAACCCAGGTTTGCACCACATCCCACCTGCAGCATTCCTTGGGGTGAGCGGTCCTCCCGCCCCATCACACCTCCGAACTGCCACCGACAGCCTCTTTCCTGAGAGGGTTATTTTGGTCTATGAAATCGTGGCTTTGGGGCACTGCTGGGATGTCCTTGAATGAGTCCCAGCTTTTGCTAACACCTCCCGTTCTAAATTTACAGTCCTAGGCGGTCATGCCAGCGATTGTTTCATGTTTCAGAAAACTGACCTTTCAGATGTCCAAATAAACACATTGTTCATTGATGTCCAAGGCGAGCGGGTTGCCTACAGATCCTGAGCACTGCAATTAGCTCCTCATTAGCACAGCACAGTCGGCTCACTCCTCACCCTGACAGTGTCCAGAGCCCCCTGCAGTGAGCAGCTCCTATGTGTGCCTTTTAGACACTCTCACAATGTTAGGTTATTGGCTGCACAAGACATCCGCTGAGTGTCTACCAGGCATCTCCAGAGGAAGAACTTTCCCCCATGAGTCCTTCCTGAAAGCTGGAATCATGTTTCTCCTGAACGCTCCTCCTGTCCCTGATAAAAGCATCTCCATTTCTCCCCCCATGAGCCAATAAAACACTGTACCTCTGGGGGCTTTTTGGACATTATTTGCCAAGGATATCTCTGAAGATACCCCAACTTCCTCCAAAGCCGGGCTGGTCCTTTGCTGCATAACCAGCAGCCCCGGGGACGCAGTCCCTCCCACCGCCTTCATCCCCCGGAGTCGGTCTGTTTGCCGTAACTCGCACAATTCCTGGCAGTGCTTTTGCTGGACTGACTGCTGCCACTATATTTGTATTGCGTGTTGGGTAATAGCACGAGGAGACTTCGTGTTTCAAAGCCGGCTATTTTTGGGACACGGCTGTAGAAACGCTGTGGCTGAGGTCAGCCTTCCAGCCACATGCAAGCACTGACCTCCTGCAGACTGCTCTGCCCTGTCCCATCCTACGGGACATGCACTGGCTCTCACGTCCCCAGAGGTGTGCCAAAGGGTTCAGCCTGTTGTTTTGGGTCACGCACAATCCAGGAGCAGCCAACCGGAGTCCTGTGCCCACCAGGCTGCCCTCACCCACAAGGATGGTCCACACCAACATCCCAGGATCCCCTTTGTCTTTATGGTGGGACCACGTGCAGGAGGAAGGCTGGCAAGACTTGGAAGGCACGGTTATGAGGCTTCCACACGCTGTTGGGTGCTGGCCATCCTTTGCTAGGTGCTGGAGATGATACAAGCAGTGCCAGATTGTTGGTCACACCAAGAACCATTTTGCCAGGAAGACCATCAAGTTCTGCTCGGTGTTTCCCAGCCCCATATTATCCCATGTACAGCTGCTCCAGCAGCAGTGGTACGACCCTGCCTCCTGCATACTGTGTGGATCATTCATCTAAATGGCATCCAGGTAGCTCCATGGGCATCAGCCAGGGCATGGGTACGGTGAGCCACTCTCCCACAGGGCCATGTTTCCAGTATGAGGTCCTGCATCATGCTAAGTACAGGGCACATGAAAACGGGCACTGCTGAAGGCTGCTCCCACAGGCCACAGGCCAGCAGCCATAGCATCCTTTGGACTCTAATGACGCATCTGCTTCCCACCCAAGGAAAGGAGTTGGGAAATCCTGTTGGCTCTCCCACTACTCTGTTCTCCTCCAGGACAGACCATGCTCTGCAGGACAGACCGCTCCCCTCAAAGGTCTGTCTGTGATACAGGTGAAATCACCAGGGGCTGAAAGGCATCACCAGGCCCAGGGGATCAGTCCAAGAGGTGCAGGCAGATGTGCCGGGGGCCCAGTGACTCCCATGGGAGCAGAGCAGCTCTGCCCCAGCATCTGCAGCACATCCAGCCAGAGCAGCACGGGGCCATCGCACCGCATTTCGGAGCGTCAGCGGTGACTCATGAAGCGAGAACACACAGTTCTGTGGGACCGGAGAGCCCAGAGAGACAACAACAGTCTGAGATTTATTCCACAAAGCAGCCTGAAAACAAACCCCAGGAATGTTTATTATTTTTCCTATGCAGCGAGGAAATAAAGCACAATTGTCTTGCACTTGGAAATGCTGGCATCCCCACACACGGCTCCTCCGCGGAGAGCACGGCCGCAGCTGGACGCTCCCACCCTCAGCCCAGGCTGCCTCCTTGCAGTCTGCAGCACACAGGGAGGGAGATTTATAGAGTGGCTGAGCTGGAACCTGCTGGAAAGGGTCATCCCAAGCCACAGGATCACCTGCTGTAGATGTGGCCCCATGGGATGGAGCCAGCAGATTTGGGAGTGGATCCCCATGTAGAAAATGGGGTCACTCACCTGCTATTCACATGTTAGGCTTGAGATTGGATGCTCCACCTTCCAGAAGAGATGGGGACAGAGGGAGATGGGGGACCAGGGGACAGGAGCAAGGGAGATACTCAGAGCACCAGGAAGCACTGCCATCACTGCAGCCCCACTGCTGCTGGCATGAGAGAGCTGGCATCTGGAGCAGGGCTGCTGTGCCGAGGTGCTTGCAGTGACAGCACATCAATGGGAGGCTGCACTCTCCCTTAGCATCCCCTTCAGACCCCCATTTTAGCATCATTTTAGCAGTGCAGCATCTTGATTATTCATCATCTGCACTGCTCCAACTGCACCCACCCATCAGATCCTCCACGGTGAGCAGTCAGCAGTGCTGGAGTCACCAGGCAGAACATCAGGGACACCACAAGGCATACAGGGCACAGCCAGCCCTGTTGCTGGCAGACTCTACAGAGACATGTGCACCAGCACAGATCCTGTAGAACCCAGCACATCCCATCCATGTGCTTTGCCTTGCTTCCCAACAGATGCTAACCTCTGCATCCCTTCTCAGGGTGCCAGTTCCCAAGATGCCATGGCTGCAGCCCCAGACCTGTGCAAGCATGTGGGGATGGGAAAACCAGGGCAACCTGCCCCAAAAGGTGGAGGAAACCACTGAAATTCAAAGGCAGGGAGATAAATGCCACCAAACTTTGGTGCAGAGAGCAAGGGCAGTGAGCATGGGGACTTCCAGCAGCACCAGCCCGGGCTCAGCCGTTCTGACCGCCCCAGCTCACGTTTTCCACACATCACCACCCCCCAGAGGAGCAGGGCTCTGCTGGCCACGGCCCCTCATGCAAGATCTTCCAGCTTTGACCTCAGTTCTGCCGTGGTGCACACAGCCTCGGCAGCCTGGAGGGTTGGAGCTGGTCCTGCTCCCTGCCCTGTCTCGCAGGGCCCGGCCCTTTACAAATCAAGAATGTTTATTTAAAATAATTAGGGGAAAAAATAATTTAAAAAAGCCCTCGCATAGAGCTAGGGAAGCCCTGAGATAACAAATGAACACGAATGTGATACTCAGCTTCAAGAGGGCAGGCAGAACTGGTTTGTGCCTCATAAAATAATGAGTGAGTATTAGGAAAAGATCCTTAAATACCACAGATAAAAAAAGCAAAAGCATCTGGCATGGCTCGTTTGCAAAGAACATCTCTTGCCTGAGAAACTTAATTGTTTTGTCAGGAAGAATTACTGGACGAGGCCAATTAGAGTGGGATTTTGGTTCCGTGCCTGGTGTGATGGCCCCATAGATTAGCACCCACACGCATCCCTGTGTCCTGAGCAATGTCACACTTGCTCTGGGCCAGCACATGGAGCAGTGCAGGGAGCTGCAGCGGGACACAGAGCTGTGTCCAATTTATACAACCACCATCACCCCAGGAGCCCACTCCTGGGGTGCAGGAGGGCACAGGGACGCTGGGTGCAGAAGCTGCTGCTAAGTGGAGCAGTGAAGCAATGCCCTTGGGCACCAGGAGCACATGGATGGCCCATGAGGAATGTTCAGGAAGCCACGCTCTGGAGAGTGGCCCAAGAGCTGGAGAGGTCATCAGGAAAGGTGATTTTGTACCACGATGGGCAGCAGGATAATCTCTTTTCCTGGAAACCTCCATTAATAACTGCCCCTTGTCTGACAGCCCTGGCATGGCTGTGTCTCAGTGCCATCAGCCCTGTGGGCATGATGGTCAGCATGCTCCATGGTCACCTCACCTCTGTGTGCCTCCAGAAAATCAGTTACTAAAGTCAGAGGGGGCCTGGAGAGGCATCAGGTGTGCCCCAGCAGCGCAGATACAACACGATCACACCAGGGCCACATCGGTCCAGTTCTGAATATCTCCAAGAGTGGATGTCTACCACCACCCTAGGTCCTTGTTCCAGTGTTTGAAGCACCCTCATGGGGAAAAAAAAAACCAATAGGAAAAATTCTGATGAAAAGACCCCATTTGGTCAGTGCCCATTACCATTGCTGGTTTCCCTTCTCCTCCTCACCTTCAAAGCTCTGCTCCATCACCCCAACCAGTCCTATTCCATCACCCCCAGTGAACCCTGTTCCATCACCCCAACTGGCACTACTTCCTCATCCCAACTACTCCTGATCAATCACCTCAACCAGCCCAAATCCATCACCCCAACTACTCCTGCTCCATCTCTCCAACCAGCACTACTCCATCACCTCAACCAGTCCTGCTCCATTACCCAACTGGTCCAGCTCCATCACCCCAGCCAGCCCTGCTTCATCACTCCCTGTTTTCAGATCTCTTCAGATGCTTTCAAGTTCTTTCCAGGAGCTTTCACTCCATGTCCCTCAGAGCTCATGCTGCAGAGACTTGGTGTGAGTGGGCTTAGAGCCGAGGGGAGGGCAGTGAGGGCAGCACTGGAAGTGGAAAAGGGTGGACACAGGCAGCAGGAGGAACAGCTCTGGAACAGCCCTTAATAACGGAGAAATCCATTCACTGCAGACAGCAACTCAAAGTGTGAGTGAAACCAGACCCTGGCGGGCAGATAACAGAACAATTACAGTGAAACTGGAATTCAGACCACAGCTTGCTTGCACTCGGCAGGGAAAGAGCAGACAAAATAACTAGAGACCTACCACACACACAGAGAGCCGCAGGCATTGCTCCCTTGGAGCTGCACGTGGAAGAAGGCAGTGGGCAGAGCTGGGCAGGAGAGCTTTCCCAGGAGGACTGCAAATGATGCCCAGGACCTCATCTGTTTAATGAATGGATGCGATTTAATAAACCACCTGCACTCATGGAGTTCGGGACATGTCCCTGGTTGCTTTGCAGCTTGACCACAGAGGTGACCTGAGGTGATGGCCTGGTCAAGGCTGCACTCCATAGATGCAAAAGCAAGGACTGCCTGGGCAGGGGCAACGGACAGTCAGGGGCAAACCCTGGGACAGCAAATCCACTCACTGACCACTCCAAGAGGAGCACAGCAGTGCTGCCATGCGTTGCCCTCCAGGTCTGCATCTTCATGCCCACTGGCAGTGCACCCACACCGTAGTGCAGGTCCTGAGCACAATGCATCATGCATAGTCTGCACCCCTGTCCTGGTGGTGTCAGATCCTCCCCAAACCATGGGGGTTTCCACGAAGTTGCCTTCATAAAACCTTATCTGTTCGTCAAGCAAATGAGGCTGGGCAGCACTCATAGCACCAGCCTCGGGAGCCCAGAACTGAGGATCCCCAGGCCTGGCAGCAGTGCCCCAGCTTGGGGCTTGCATGGGAACAGAACAGCTCAGGGACACCACACGCTCCACTTTCACATCCAGCTTGGTGCAGCAGCACCCACTCCTCCCAGGATGTGCTCGTCAGGAGGAGGGAAGCAGGCCATAAATCACTGTGGCTGCGATGGGAGCTGGGCCGGGGCCATGGTCATGGCAGACCCCTCTGCTCCCCTTGCCAAAGGGAACAAGGAGGGCATGGGGTGCTGGCTGTGCTGCTGGAGGACGCAATCTGTCTGCAATGCTGCTTGTCCAGCCAGGGGGCTGGGCAGCCACGCTGTGCATTTATATCAAATGGGGGAAGGGTTGGATTTCTTCTTTTTTTCAGTACAGCAGGAAATAGCTGAGATAGTTACATACCTGGCGAGATGGCTGAGGAGTGGAAAGCCAAGAAACATAGAAGATCTGGCATCTCCCAAAGCATCTGTGCTGCTCACAGCTTGCAAGCATCCAGGGCTGTATGTGTGAAGGGGCAGTGGGTCACAGTGAGGACCCCATGTCTGACCAGCACCTTGGGGGGACACAGCCAACATGCAAGGATGGGATGGAGACAAAGCATCAGCAGTGAAGCACAGCTCCTTGTCCTGTTCCTGGGCACCACTGAAAAGAGCCTGGCACCATTCCCCTGACCCCCACCCTTTATATATTGTTAAGAACAGATCAGATCCTCCCTCAGCCTCTTCTCTGGGTGAACAACCCCAGGGCTCTCGGCCTTTCTTCATAAGGGAGATGCTCCAGGCCTTGATCACCTTTGTGGCCCTCTGCTGGGCTCTGTGCAGCAGTTCCCCATCTGCCTTGAACTGAGGAGCCCAGAACTGGACCCACAGCAGAGGGGAGGATCACCTCCCTGCCCTGCTGGCCACGCTGCATGCAATGCGCCTCAGGACACCGTTGGCCTTCATGTCCCCCAGGGCACAGTGCTGGCTCATGTCAGCCTGTTGGCCTCTTACTGTTGTCTGTTGCCCTCTTGAGCACCTAGAGATGATGTATATTCTCCTCCAGTTTCCAGCAGGGTTGGAATCCCGGAGCTTTGGAGCTGGCATTGACGCTTTGCTGTATCCCCAACCAGGCCAGGTCCCTGCTCTGCAAGAGCCTGCTTACACCACCATGTTCCTCCACTCTCCCTTTTTTCCTGCATCCCTCTAACAACGCAGCAACCCAGCCTGGGTTCAGAGTCACGGGCTGTTTTGTTCCAGTATGATCATTCCTTCAACTGTGAACATGGGATTATGTGAACAAGGATGATGATGCGTGTTTGCAGATGAAACCACGGCCCAAACACAAGGGCAAAGCGATGAGGCATGCTCTTTGGGAGCCCCACCTGCACACAGGCTGCAGAAGTGCCAGGTGACCCTGCTCCCTGCTGACCAGTGCTGCAGAACAGCCCAGCACACCTTCATGCTGCAGGGATGCGGTGCTGTCCATGTGCTGTGGGTGGGGGTCCCACCCTGCGCACTGCCCCCACAGAGCTGAGTAGCAGCCACCTGCAAAGCAGCAGACAAGCGGGGCCCACACAGGGTGACACATCCTCAAATACTTTCCAGGATTACAGCAGCTTGCAGCTCATGGACCCTCTGAGCCAGGGCTGAGCCTTTTTGCGTGATAATCTACCAAGGATTTTACTTTGGTGAACTCAGGCTGAACCCACCCTTTGAATTCACGTGAGCTCCTCATTTATTGTTCTCAGAGATAATCCACAATGAGATTCCTTCAGCTGACGTTTGAAGCGCACCAAGACACAAATCCCACGGGGCTCAGCCTGTTCCTGCAGCACCCATCACCTTTCTTTACCTCCAGCCCCTCGAGGCAAGCCGTCTGTGCTGCTGAAGGGGTATCAGTTGCACTCCTAGCCAAATTTTCCAGCAAAAATAGGAGAGACAGCACAGCCACCCAGAGCAGCCGTGCCCACCACAAGAACAACCTCCAGGGACCACCTCCACCCTCTCTGCAGACCCCTGGACACACACCAGACACCTCCTCCGGGTGTCTCTGCATCCGTTCCTGCTCTCGTGTTACCCAGAATCTGATGATTTATTGCTGTTTCCGCTGTCTGGGCCCCTCCTCCTTGTTCCTGAGATAATTGTAGAGATTTCAGTGTTGCCAGATTCCTAGCCTCTCTCTGAACTTACTCCCTTGAATTGTTCCTGCGAGGAGCGGGCAGCTGCCCTGCAGGATCCTCCCCTGCACGTGCTTCCCAGGAGTCAGTGTTACACAGCCGTTCTCAGCCCGTAGTCCCCTCTGCTGCTCTCCCTCCCTCCCTTTCCAAGTCGTTAATTGCACATCCTCTTCCAGCTGCAACTGTGAGTTAGGATAGATCCACCACTACACGGCCTAACCAGGTCATTTGGATCAGCATGGGCTGGAGAGCGTTCAGATGAGCAACTTGGGCCAGGAAATCCAAAGATGCAATCCTCCAGCAAAACCCTCCTAAACTGAAACCCTCCAGCAAAGGGAGTGCGTGGTTGACATGGCTTCAACTGCAAGAGAATGCTGGAAGCACAATGGGACGAGCTCTCATCTATGGTCATCATCACCCAAACCTTCATCAGCACCCCTGCCCATGTGTGCATCTCCTGTACACGCACTCCCTGGTCCATGTCTGGGGATTGGGTTCCACACTCAGCTCAGGTTCAGCTCAACCCAGGGCAGAGCCGATGCCTGCAGCTGTTCTGCGATCGGTTCCTCTCACCAGGGGAAGCCCACAGACCCCATTTAGGCAGTGAGGCAGCCAAGGGTTCCTCCTTTGCAGAGGAAACTGATGGGTTCAGGGCACAGCTGAGAGCACAGAGGCCCCTGCAGAAGATCACTTCAACGGCCTGAGGATGAAGAATTAAGAGTAAGGGGATGAGGGTGAAGCAGCCTGACCTCCCTCTGGATATCCATATTGTTTGGTGCTGCTTTTTGAGTTCCAGATACCCAAACAACCCCAGGTGCTGGTCCAGGAGGGGTGAGGTGGGCCTGGCATCACCACACATCCTTAAATGCTTTCAGATTACCGAGGACCCCGCAGCCCAGAGCCTGCAGCCTGCCCAGGGCCAAACTCACCAGCAGCACCCTTGCAAGCTACAAAAATCCCACTGCATGCTTGTGGTCACTAATCCACTCCTAATTCCCATTGCAGTGAAAGATTGCACGTTATTACTGAGCCAGACCACACCAAGGCAGCCTCCAGACCCTGGGGCATAGGGAACTTGGCCTGTGGGGTCCCACAAAGCCAGGGTCAGGGTGCTGCTGTGGGGTCAGGCTGTTTGCAGGGATGTGGGGCTGTGCTCTGCCCTGGTACTGCAGCCACGCACTGTGACTTACACCACGTGGCAGGAATGTCAGCAGCAAGTCACAGTCTCAGGGTACGGGGAGGCAGCTCCCTGATGTCACCAAGGTGTGCCCTGAGGACCGATGCCAACTCATGAGGGTGTGATCCCGAGAGTGGCACTGAGTCACCAGGTGCTGAGTGATGGCACAGCGGGTGTGGGCACGGAGCTGAGCTGGCACAGGAAACACGTCCTGGGGGCATGGGATGTGAACAGCAAGCCCCGTCACAAGGAGAGGTGGCATCTAGAGTGAGGAGACATGAGGAGGGCATGGCAGTGGGGTCTGTGGGGTGGGTCAGGACGTGGGGCTGCTCTGTGGTGGGGAAGGGGGTGATCTGGGCAGCGGGGGCTCAGCAGAGAGCTGCAGAGAGGTGTTGGTGAGCACGATGGGTTCAGAAGTGGGAATGTCACCAGGGTGAGAGCAACCATGCCCCCATGATGCAGTGATGCAGGATTTGTGTGCTCTGGGGGCACAAGGGGTGGGAGCACAATGCTTCGGTGTGTGATGCAGATGACACAAGTGCCGTGTACCAGCCTGGAGCTGATATGGGAGTAATGAAACTCTGAAACCCTGCTGAGTCGCTGTGGGCAGGGCTCGGCCACACGTCACGTCCCCAGGGATCACAGCAGCGGGGCAATGTGGCTCACAGGTGGAGGACCGGCTGTGCCAGCCATGCCAGCAGCCACAAAGCAGCTGTGAGCTGCTCCTCAGCCCTCTCGCCTGTGCTGCAGGTCTGATCTCTGGCCAGCTCCACGCCTTGCTGCTGATTTATATCTCAGCCTCTCTTTGCTACCTGGTCACGAGCCACACGGGTGTCAGGGGCTGGTGCAGATGGTTCGGTGACAGCAGCCCTGGCCCCGATCAATCACAGCCGTGCTCAGATTTATGAACTGAGAAGTCGGGCAGGGGCCCAGCCTTCGGAGTGGCTGACTGGTGTGCGTGAGGGGGCAAAATCCACTTGTCCTCAGACACTGGTGGGTTGGGCTTTGGGGAAGGATGGGACGGTCCGCAAGCTGATGGACTCCAGCCACATTTGGATGCTGGGAAATGAAAACAGTGCACTGCACAAGCACGCACACGCAGAGCCATGCCAGCCAGCGGCAGCACTGGTGTGTGAAGGGCTACCACAGCCCTGCAGAAGTCTGAGCGGACCAAGTCCCCAGCTGGCACCAGAGAGCATCTGTCCCCTTGCCCAGCCCCAGGAGTCACTTCCAAGGCTGAAATACACCCAAGCACCATGGGGGTGACCATGGGGTTTATCTGGGGCATCTGGGACCATAGAATGGCAACTCATGGAAGGGAGGCATCGCTGATTTCTCCATTAACTTAGGAGGGAGGTACCAGCAGAGGAGGGATGTGAGTGCCAAGGCAGCTCTGGTGGGAAGCAGCTGGGCTCAGGCACGGCTGTGGCTCCTGGGGGCTCCCTGTAGCTGTTGCCAGCAAGAGCTGCTCAGAGGACATATTCAGGGATGCATGAGCAGTGATGCTCCCTGCCCCCATAGCATCCACCAGCACAATCCTGATGAACACTCTCACACCATCCAGACCTGTCGGGTGCCCACAAAAGCACTGGAGCACATCTCCCTCCCTGCTCTTGTCAAGGTCTGGCTGTCCATCACTAACTGCTGCCAGCTGGGCTCAGCGCGCTGCGCTGTGACCGGAGACAATCCTTGGCCATGATTTCCACACCCTACACTGGACAGACTGCTTCTGCTGGGCATTCTGCTCCACCCCATATGGCAGGCTCAGGGATTGCCCTAAGGCACAGTCACTGCCATACCAGGGATGCTCTGCAGGAAGATGCAAGCTTGGAGCAAACCCAGGGAGCCCAGGACAGGCTGAGGCAATGGGGCTTGCAGGCAAGCGAGGCAGCAGATGGGTGACGTTGCTGGGCCTGGAGGTACCCGGCCCCATGGAGCATCCAAATGCAGCTCCGAGCTGCTCTTTCCCATCTCCTGTCCCCATCCCATGGCAGGTAGCAAGGAGGTACCAGCACAGGGAGATGCTGCGTCCACAGACATGGAATGAGGACAGCACCTGAAGAGCCGCACCAAGGGTGCCACAAGCACAAGTAAATGCAGCAGGAGCACATTGCTGTGAGGCTGTGTGCCAGCACAAAGCACAGCCTCAGCATGGCTCCAGCCACAGTGCCCAGAACTTTGCAGGGGTCTCAGTTGCCCCGCAGGGCACAGCATCCCTGGGTCCTGACGTTGGCACCGGGGCCGGCCTGCAGCCTGGCTCGCCGGGGTTGGGCTGAAGCCATCCCAAAGCTGCCGTGAGCGGGGAGCAGGAGCTGTTTGTACAGCTGTGCACAGCACTCGGAGCAGCCAGCCCCGGGAACGCGATGTTTAGTAAAGTGCCGGCAAATTGGAGAGTGGATCCACGCTCGTCGGGGCCAGGGGAAATGATGTTTGATGCGTATAAGCAGCTCCAAAGCTGCAGTGCCAGCAGCACAGCCACCTGCCCGGGGTTCGGGATGGGACCTGCGAGTGGAGAGGGGAAAAAGTGCCGATGTTCGGCACTTGGGTCACCGGGCAGCAGCTCAGCCCTGTGCCCCAGCTGTGCCACGAGCCCCACATGTCCCCGCTGTCACCTCCAGGCCACTTAAAGGGCAACGCGAGGAGCCACGAGGCTGCGTTCAGTGCCACGGCCCACGGCCCCACGGCAAGACCAGGCGGGCAGTGCCCGGCGTGGGATTCAGCGCGGGCGGAGGGCTCCCTCTCGAGGTCCCCGCTCTGCACTGCTCGCGCCCACCCGGGAGGGCTGAGCCTCAGCGCTGCGGCTGGAGCGTGCCAAGGGAAGGGAACGGGGCTGGAGCACACGTCTGATGGGGAGCGGCTGAGCGAGCTGGGATGGGTCAATGGGGAACAGAGCGGACTCAGGGAGACCTCCCTGCACCCTACAGCTGCCTGAAAGGAGCTGGTGGTGAGGGGGGGTTGGCCTCTGTTCCCAAGCGGCAGCAATAGGATGAGAGGTGATGGCATTAAACTACTCCAGGGGAGATTCAGGCTGGGTATTAGGAAATGTGCAATCTCAGTGCTGCAGTGGCACAGCTGCCCAGGGGTGGTGGGGTCACCCTCCCTGGAGGCATTCCAGAGCCATGGAGGTGTGGCAGCGAATGATGTGGTCAGTGGGCACGATGGGTGTGGGCTGGGGTTGGACTAGATGATTTTAGATGTCTTTTCCAAACTTAATCATTCTCTCATCACTCACAGCCCTCAGAGGCCTCTCACCCAAACCCTGTCCCCATTCCTCTGGCTTTTCTTGAGCCGTGTGACCACACGCTCTGCTCTCTCGGGCAGTCAGGGATGTGCATGTGCCAGGAGGTGCAGAACGTGCCTGGGGCCGGGGAGCTGCTCAGCACCACAGTGTCACCTGCATCAGCACGGGACAGGACACGTCCAGGCAGTGGCAGAGGAGCATGGCCTTGTGCAGGCAGAAGGCACAGACAGAGGTGAATGGAGGTGACAGTGCAGGACCAGGGCCATGGGGGCAGTGACAGGAGGTGACCTGCCCCAAGGGCACTGTGCAAAAGACACAGTGACACGAACAGACAATATGGGAACAGACAATATGGCCGTGCCACACAAGCAGCACCGTGGCCAATCTGCAGCACCAACAGCACGGGATGTGCCGCAGAGGTGGGCTCCTGGCCACCCCTCGGGGCACTACTCCCCGCATGACAATGTCACCTCTCCTCCTGAAAGCACTGCGTCACCAGGAGGCCCTTGTTGTCACCCCCCCCCGGCACCTGCTGACCTCCCCGGGCTGCTCGGTGCCATCTCCGGGCTTCTCGCTCCCAGCCCACGTGCACTCAGTCCCTCCCCCCGACGCACTTCCCCGCCCCACCGCCGCACTTCGGTCGTTCCCCTCTCGCGACTGCGACCGGGAGCCGACAGCCAATGAGGAGCTGGGGGCGTGCCCTCTACCCTGAGGCGAACCAATGGAAGACGGCGGGAGGGGCGATGGGCGGGGCGTTAAGCCAATAGCGCAAGGCGGGGCGGGGCGAAGGGCGGGGCTACGATGGAGCTGTCGGCGGGAGTGCGGGAGCGCGTCGCGGCGGTGCACGGCGGTGCGGAGCTTTCGGAGCGGCTGCGGCGGTACGACGGCTGGGCCGGGCGCTACGAGCAGGATGTGGCCGCGCTGGACTACCGCGCTCCGTACCTGGCCGCCGCTTCGCTCGCCTTCGCCTTCCCTTCGCCGCCCGCCGAGGCGCGGGTGCTGGACGTGGCGTGCGGCACCGGGCTCGTAGCGCGGGAGGTACGGGGCGGGCGGGGGCGGGGGGAGAGGAGCGGTCCTCCCATCCTCCCGGCTGCCCGTCCGTCCCGCAGCTGCAACGCCGCGGGTTCCGCTGCCTGCACGGCGTGGACGGCAGCGCCGGGATGCTGGAGCTGGCGCGGGGCACCGGGCTCTACCGGCGGCTGCAGCGCTGCGAGCTGGGCCGGGAGCCGCTGCCCGCGCCCGCAGGTAACGGACTGCACCGGGGAGCGGTGACACGCGCGCCACGTGCGCCCCACGGGTGGGTGACGTGTGCGCCCCGCAGAGCACTACGACGCCGTGACGCTGGTGGGAGCTCTGGGCGAAGGGCAGGTGCCGAGCTCGGCACTGCCGGAGCTGTTGCGTGTCACCAAGGCAGGTGAGGCAGTGTGCCCGCACTGAGCTCTGGCAATGGGGCGACGTGTCCCGGCTAGGGCCGAGCTGGGGGACGCGGCGCTGGCAGCAGCAGGCCGCTGTCACCCGCCCGCTGTTGGCAGGGGGCTTCTTGTGCCTGACCACCCGCAGCAACCCCTCGAACCGGCGCTACCGGGCTGAGCTGGAGGCCGTGCTGCAGCGCCTGGAGCAGCAGGGCGCGTGGCAGCACGTGATGGTGCAAGAGGTGCCACGCTGGGAGAGGGCCACCTCCGAGGAGGAGGAGAACATCCAGGGCAGCGGTTACATCTCTGGCGTGGTCTACATCTACCGCAAGTGCCCCATCCCACCCCCCCAGGAGGGCTGAGAACCCAGAAGGGTTTCAGCGCAGTGCCTGCTGCTGTGCCACCCCAAGGTGTCCCCCGTCCGATGGCCATGCCACCTCCTGGTGCCAGGTTCAAACACCAGAGCTCCTTCCCAGCACCTCAGTTCCCATCCCCACTGTGACACCCCACAGGTCCCTCCGGTGGCACAGAGCCATCCTTGTGTCCTCATAGTGCACACCTCCCTCATGGCCACGGTCACCACCTGGATCCTGCCCAATCACCCCTGTTCCAGACCCCAGCTCTGTGCCTGGGGAGGTCCCCATGGCCACGTCCTGCAGCGACATCATCCCACCCCACACACCAAGGTGACAGAGACTGACTGCACGAGGAGCAGCTGTGACAGCACGACGCTCGCCCAGGGAAGTTTCCAAGCACCGTCAGCCTTTCATCCCACTGCGCCTGCTTAAGCCCTCATTTTCCTATGGCTTTGTGGCTAATGGGCCGGGTGGGAAATGAACCTGGAAGAGGCTTCAGGGTGGCTGTTCCCCACCCCAGAGCCACCCGCATCTCTTGCCCATCCTGTTCCCCACACCCCTCGAGTGGTGTCTCCACCTCTTCCTCCTCCACTGCTTCCTTGGGAAGTTTTTTACCCAAATCTCCCACTGAAATCTTGCTGTTTTCCTTCCCGCAGACCTGCTGCTGCTTGTCACATTCCCATGGATGTGAGGAGCATCCATGTGATTTCCTCCCTCAATGCACCTTGGCTCCATCAGCAGTGGCTCTGCAGCTGTCAGAGCATGCAGCACTCAGTGGCTGTGCCGATGCCACCACTGCAGGAGCTGAGCCCATGGTTTCAGAGCACCCAAGCACGCTGGGCTGGATGTGCTGAATGCATTTTGACCCCATGCGCACCACCCTCCTTGTCTGGGCTCTGGTGTGCATTGACTCCCCATGTCGTGGTGTTGTGGTGCGGGACCCAACTCCCCTCAGTGTCACAGGCACTGACCCTTTGTCCCCAGCACTGCCCCTGAGCTGGGTGGCCGGGAGTCAGAGCTGTCCTTCTCCTGTGCTTGGCTATTAAATAAACCCCATGTGCAGTGCGTGACTGGGGTGTGTGGTTCCTCGTGCAGGGCCATCCGGCAGGGTGGGAATGTGGCACAGCAAGCCCTTGAGCTGCCCACAGGGGTGTGAGTGCAGTAGGAAGTGTCACAATACAGCTTCAAAACGAGCCCAGGTGGCACCAAGACCTTTATAGAACTGGGAGCAGCAGCAGTGCCCCGGGAGGGCAGCAGGATGGGGCCACGCGCTGTCACCAGCCCATGGGAAGGGCAAAGCTTGAGGGGACACAGCCGGCGTGGGGATGTGGTGCACAGGCAGGGGATGCAGGATGCAGGTGAGATGAGGATCACGGTGCTGTGCCCAAGAGCCGGTGCCCAGCTGGGGCAGCTCACACATAGTCCTTCATGGGGTAGCCCATGGGGCCACAGCCCTTCACTGCACGGTATGACCTGGGGTAGTGGTCCTGCTCCACGGGCGGCCCCGAGCAGCACAGGATACCCCCACCCAGCAGCTGCAGGGCACTGGAGGCCCACCCGATGTACAGGGCAGCCCCCAGCTCTCTCTTGAGGGCCTCGGGCACCATGGGGTTGTAGAAGTTGGTGACAATGCTGTTGGCAGACCAGGAGACGGGGATGAGCAGCACGATGCCGGCCAGCACGAAGATGGCCCCCGCCACGATGGAAACGCGGCCCTTGGAGCTCTTGTCCTCCATGCAGCGCGTGCAGTCAGCCCCTGAGATGGCAGTGAGGAGGCCGAGGAAGGCCACGATGATGGAGGTGATCACCAGCGCACGGGCGGCCTGCAGGTCGGAGGTGAGGTCCAGCAGAGAGTCGTACGCCTTGCACTGCATCTGCCCCGTGCTCTCGTAGACGCAGTTCATCCACAGCCCTTCCCAGAAGACCTGGGCCACCACGATGTTGTAACCGATGAAGGCTGTCACCTTCCACATGGGCAGCGCGCAGGTGAGGATGGAGCCCAGCCAGCCCAGCACGGCCAGCACCAGCCCGCCCAGCTGCATCGACATCATCGCCATCAGCACCTGCAGGGACAGGCACAGCCATCGTGTCACACACATGAGCACCGAGCCGCTCTGAGCACCCCACTGCCATCCGGATTTAAACGGCTGCAGGATGCATGGGGATGTGTCATGCACGGGGCATTGCTGCAGGGCACCACGGGGACACATTCTGCACGGGGTATTGCTGCAGGGCACCACGGGGACACATCCTGCACGGGGCATTGCTGCAAAGCCGCACGGGGATACGCACTTCATGGAGCATTGCTGCAGGGCTGCATGGGGACCTGTCCTGCAGTGAGCTCCCAGGTCCAGAGGAGGCTGAGCTGCAGGAACCCAAGTGAATCATGCTTTCATCCAAAGTGTCTCTGCAGCACAGGACACTCCTCACAGCTGCTCCAGCTGCACTCTGCCCTTGGTGGCCGCGCTGCAGTACTCTTTGGACCCTCTGGGTTTCCTGTCTGGGGTGCTGGGAATGGGCACGAGCCCAGGTCTGCCTGTGATACCAGCTGCAGGGCTCAGCATTTTCAGCGATACCAGCTCCTCATCCTTTGGAGAAGCTGCACCAGGAGCATGTTTGTCAACCCAAGGCTGGCCCAACCCTCCCAGGGCACTATAGAGACAGGGCCACTGTGGACAAAGGGGGCTGGTCTGGGATGGGGGACTGTAGGGCACAGACCACAGCACCACACCATGACTGTAGGTTTATCTCGAGTCAATGCTCGGCCCCATGTAGGGCAGACCCTATGAGGGGCCAGGACCCACACTTCACAACTAGGGAGCAGCTGAGTTTTTATGGCCCTGGTGTGGCAGTGGGTATCGGCTGTGCCTGGCACACCCTGCAGCTGTTCCAGGTTTCGCCACGGTTTTCCTGCTCCCAGTTTCGGTTTCTGTGGCCTCTCCTGCCCGGCTGTGCTCCCAATCTGTCCCCACACCTCTCACCCACTGTCATTGTACTGTGGCAGGCACCTGGCTGAGCCTGGGCTTGGTGTTAGGGCTGACAATGATGTCCTTCTCTCTCAAGAGAAGAAAGGAGCCAGGGCTGAGATGAAGGGCAGCCACCCCTGGTGCCACACAGCCAGTGAGACAGGGGCTGGTGGGTGCTCCAGCAAGTATCCCCGTCACAGTGGGTGTCCTTGCTGGGGACAGGCAGTGAGCATGTAGATCCTGGCACAGACTTGGATCATCAGCCTCCTGTTGCAGACAATCGCCACCATTTCCAACATATTTGGGCTGCCCACTTCCATACCCATCCCAGCTATGTGCTGGAGCTGGGAGCCCCTGAATTCCCCGCTGAGCACCAGAGCCTCACAGTCCAGATCCTCTGCCCCATGGTGGGCACTGCGTGCTGTCCCTGTGTGCCCCAAGCCACCAGTGAAGGACATTCCCAGGGCTGGCCGCATGCAGGATGCACACTGGCACAGTTCCAACGCTAGAAGGCAGATAGGCAAAACACTGCTGTCACCCACACCAGCCCCAAGGTGCTTCCAAGCAGCCCTGGGGCATCCCAACCCATCCCAACGCCCCGCGTCCTGCTGGCGCCCGCCTCTCCTTCCTGCTCGGCGCAGCCGGTCAGACAGGAGCAGCACAGGGCGATGGCCCCAATGCCGGGGGCCCTGTGATAGCACAGGGCAGCTTCAGTGCTGTAAAGGCATCTCACTGCTGAGCTACCCTGTCACTTCCCCAGGTGGCCCAAGAGGGGAGTGCGGCTGTGCTAGGTCCAGGGGTGAGGAGCAGGGGGAGGGAGGCTGGGGCTGTCCCTCCAGATTTGGGATATTTCGTGCTGGCATTCTCCAGACATGCAGTGTGCAGCTTGGAACCCGCAGGTCACCGCATCACTGAGGACAGCGGATAAAGACAACGGAGCACAGTGGGTGCAGCACTGTCATTTAATGCGGGATGGCTGCAGCAGTGTTGGGCGCTGCCGCACTGGGGGTAGCACGAGCCCACAGGTGCTCCTGCCCCATGGATGGGAGAAGTGCAGCGCAGAGCCTGGTGCCGCCTCCCCGACCGGTTCTCCCAGCCTGGCCACTGCCTTCCCACTCCCAGGATAATGATACCCGCGCCCCGGAGAGCTGCCGAGAGAAATCCCAAGAGCATACAGCCAGGCGAGATCCCCGAAAGTAGGTCAAAGTAAGAACTGGGAGCACGAGAGGGGAAGAGCAGCAAACGCCCCTCAAGATTGCGTTGCGTGTCACTGAGACACCACGTCCTCTGGACACGAGGGTCAGACCCGAGGGACATCTCCTGGGGATTCTCTCCATCCTCCGCAGCGGTGTTAGGACAAGTCGCAGCCGCACAGAGCCGCGTGTCCCCGGTGGGACAGCACCCCCCAACCCCTGCTGAGGAGATGCCGCGCGTGCCCCCGAGCTGTCGGGCAGGCGGCCAGGACGGCAGCGTGTTGTTCCCATCCCAGCAGGATTAAAGAACCAGCTCCAATCCCGGCGAACAAAGGCGGCTCTGTCTGCCCCCCTTGCTCCATCCCCTCTGCAGCACCCCGGCCCCAGACCCGCTCCCCGCGGGGCATCCCCACCCGGCGTGGTGCGGTGGCCCTACACGTAGTTGCTGGCTGGCAGCGAGCGTGCCGCGCTGTACTTGGCGCAGTAGGGCTTCTCGCCGCGCGGCGGGCAGGTGCAGCACAGCATGGCCCCCCCCAGCAGCAGCAGTGCAGAGGCAGCCCAGCCCACGTAGAGCGATGAGCCCAGTTCCCGCTTCTGGGAGTCGGCCACCAGCGGGTCGTAGAAGTCCCGGATGATGGCATTGGCCGACCAGCAGATGGGGATGAGGATGAGGACGCCAGCGACGATGAAGGTGATGCCGGAGAGGATCATCACCTTGGCCTTGGCCGTCTCGTCCTCCACGCAGGTGGTGCACTTGCCGCCGGTGATGGCAAGCAGCGTGCCCAGCACGGCCAGCACGATGGCCACCACCAGCAGCGCGCGGGCGGCCTGCAGGTCCTGCGGCAGGGCCAGCATGGAGTCGTACACCCGGCACTGCATCTGCCCCGTGCTCTGCACCACGCAGTTCATCCACAGCCCTTCCCAGATGATCTGAGCCACCACGATGTTGTTGCCCACGAAGGCGGTCTCGCGCCACATGGGCAGCGCGCAGCAGAGGATGGACGCCAGCCAGCCGATGACAGACAGGGCGATGCCCAGCACCTGCAGCCCCATGGAGGCCATCGCTCTCCGCCACGCAGTGCCGCCCGCCGGGACCATGCCGGGCGTTATATGCCCTCGCCGAGGGAGGAGCTGCGTCGCCGCCCACCACCCCGCGAGCGCCGGATGGAGGGGTAGAACCAGTTTCCCAGGATTCCTCTGCTCGCATTTCTCCCCACGGCCATGACACCCAATCGCTGCTCCCACGGACGGCGCAGGGGAGCGGGAATAAGGCCACCCAGGAGCAGGAGCACGGCCGCACGCTGCCCGCGGGCAGGAGGTGCCCGGGGTGAGCCACAGTGCCAACATCTGGGATGACACTGAGGGCAACAGTGACATTGAGGGCAACAGTGGCATCTGGGGTGGGGATTTCTCCAGCATCACTCCCAGTTTCTCCTCATCGCCTCCTTCTCCATGACCTGCATGGATACCTCCATGCTTCTGTGCCTCAGTTTCCTCTTCATAGCTCATGCCCTTGCCTCCATGGGCCTGTGCCAGCCCCGTGCTGGGCTCCGTGCCGGCAGGGCACAAGCACCTCTTGTTTGTTCCTTGGCATCATACAAGCACTTCCCATCCCTCCACTGGGCCTCAGGCAGGAGACACCTCCCCACCAAGCTCCACAAACCGGTCGGAGCTGCCACAGAACAGAGACAGCACTGCTCAGAGTGGGCAGGGGCGGCCCCCAGCACAGCAGCCCCTCACACATGCATACCTCTCCCCACTGAGCCCCTCGGCATGTGAACAGAGCAGCACAAAGCCAGACAGAACACAAGGACAGATATTGCACCACTCCCCCTCCAGCTTAATGATAGCAGGGCACGAGGTTATCTCGGTTTCCCAAGCACACAGGCACAGGTGGATAAGGTATCAGGGAAACCCAGTGGGGTCAGAGAGGCCAGCCCCCACCAGCCACTGCATCCTCAGACTTGCTGGTGAAGCATGACAACAGTTTGCTGATACAGTTAATCACTAATTAATTCTAATTGTTGATCACAATGGGCTCTGGAGCTGCCTCTGACCACACGGGATGTCTGTGGGCACAGAGGAGGCTGCAGCTCCAACAGACTGCCTGTGTGCTCAGCGGTGGCTGCGGCTCAGTGGTCCATACGTGGTCCACACCAATAGGATGCCACCAGTGCCGTGGCTGAGAACACCAGTGTCCAGCCAGGCCAGGAAATGGGGACACTTGGGTCTTGCTGCAGCCCTCCCCACTGGCAGTCTGGGGAAGCCACCACCTGCCAAGGTGTGCTGGGATGTTCATCCATCCATCCATCCATCCCTCCCTCCCTCCATCCATCCATCCACACATCTGGAGCGCCCACATTGCTGGCATACCAGCGTGCCCACCATGGAGCCGAAGGGCAGTCAGGGCTCCCTGTAATCAGTGGGGCGGCGGCACAGACCCACCCACCCCACAGCATCCCCTGCCTGAGGCAGCCCTGTGGGACGCAATGCCAGGGCCGGACCTGCCCCGGGCTGGATGTGGCTTGGGCTCACCGCCGGCTGCACCAACCACACCGTCATTTGGGGCTGCAGCGGGCGTGCACACACGTGTGCATAGCTCCATAGGAAAAGCCTAGCCCTGCGTGGGCCATGTCCCTGCAGGGCCTGGGGCCATGCCTGGGTCTGGGAACAAATGTCGAGATAGGAGTGGGACACGGCCATGCGCTACACGGCAATGCTGGAGCCACAGCAGGCGCCTGCACGGCTATGTGACAGCTGATGACCATAATTAAAGCCAGAACATGACCTCCAAGTGGTGCCTGTCACCGAGAAGGAGCCCTCATGCCCTTCCCGTGACCCCAAGGCACCCCATGTCCCAGCACTGCCACTGGTGCAGGGCTCGGTGACAGCAACTGGAGCTGGAGCATGCCACCCACCTGCACACAGCAGGAGCCCCTCCACACCAAAACAAGAGGGGGCCATGCCACAGCCCCACAGCCAGGTGCTGAGCCCACCTCAGGGCAGGGACAGAGATCCGGGCAGTCCCCGCTCACCACAATGCTCAGTGCCACAGGGTCACGGAAGGATCTGCCCCGGGCCCGACCTTGTGCCACACCGAGGACACCTGCGGGGACGGGGCTGGCAGATGTCCCCGTGTCAGACGTCGACAGCGTTTCCCCCTCTCCCTCGACCCCACGTTCTCTCTGAGCAAACAACCGCGCCGCGTACCTCGAGGTCCCAACGGGGCGAGCAGAGGGAGCCGGGCTGGGAGCGGGGGCTGTGCTGGAGCCGGCGCAGTGCCGAGCAGCCTCTCCCCGCCGCACGCACAGGGATTAGTTACCCACGGTCCTCAGAGACTCAATGTTCCCGAAAAGCTTGTGCCTGACATAAACCCCCCCTGACCGTCTGAAATGTGCACACTAAGGTTGTTTTTCTCTACCTGAAAGCAAAGGTTTCCAGACTCAGCCAAGAGCCCATGGAAAGCGCTGTGCAAAGGAACTGCTGCCAGGAGCGGGAGCTTTAGCCTCGAGTCACCAAGAAAACAAACCCCCTATCCACTTACTGAGCAAAAAGCAGCCCCAAATGGGCAAGAGCACTGCTAAGCCAAAGGGACGTGTGAGCCAGCAGCCGCGTCCCGGGAAGGTGACACGTTGGACGCAGCACGACGGGCGTGAGGGGTCCGCGTGCGGGCGACGCTCGGGGGATGGCACGGCAGCAAATCCCGGGCCCGGACTGAGCCCTTCGGGGTGGGGATGCCCCGGGCACGCCGCAGTGTGGGGCGCACCGCCAGCCCCTTGCGAGGCCCCGCACAGCAGTCCCCGCCCCACTGCCAGACAGAGCTGCCATTGATGCCGGAGCCGCCTTACCTGCTCCTCGCCGCCGCCAAAGGGGCTTCAACAATGGACGACTGTGTGCCCTGGCCGGGGCAGATCGACAGCCCCGCGCCTGAAATATAAGCAGGGAGCAGCGCTCACCCCGCTGCCCCGGGGGGAACAGACGCCGGCCCCGCCGCGACCGCAACCGCGGGGGAACACCCCATGCCCCGCGCCCACCGCACCGCGCACGTGAGCGGGACGCGGCCCCGCGGTGCCCGGGGCGGTTTCTGCTGCTGCTGCTGCGCCGTCACCCGCCCGAGGCGGCCGGCGCTCCGAGACGCACGTGTGGACCGGGATGGGGACGGGGACGGGGATGGGGATGGGAACGGGGTCACCCACGGTGGCTGTCCCCAGGTACATTGCTCGTGGAGAAGGGCCACCAGCATGGCAAAGCTCGCACATCCCTTGGGTCTGACCTTCACGTGGAGTCACGACGGCAAAGCCATCCCCGTGGCACCGTGTGGCCCCTCTGGTCCCTGTCACTGGGAGTGTTTTGCCCCATCCCGTCTGAGCTGCAAGGGGTCAGCTGCACCGGGGGGCACACGGGACCCCCGCAGACCTGCCACCCCCTTGGCTGTTTCGGGTAAACACCATCAGGCTGCATTCCTCACCACAGGAATGTGTCCCAAAGCGTGCGGCGGCCGGCACCCCGAAACCCTGGTGATTTGCCCCTTCCTCTGCCGTGAGTCAGGCAGCCCCAGGCCGGCGGCACAGCGTGCACACAGCCTGTACTTTGGGCAATTTGGGATGATGGGGTGGGGAGGCGGCACGGCGCGTGGGGGCTGATTGCAGGGCAGTTGTCACCCCGCTCCCGTGCCCCTGCCCCACAGCGCTGCGTGGGACATCCCCTGCCCCAGGTCCTTCCCCTGCCCCTCTGTGTGTGTGTGTGCACCTGTCTGCTTGTGCTTTCATTCCTGCTCTGTGTGTGCTGCCCTATGTGTGAACCTGTGTCTGCATTCAGGGCTGTACAGGTGAGTGCTGTGCTTGTGCACATTCCCCCACGGGTACCCTCCTGTGTGTGTGCTGGGTGTGCAAGCAGACGTGTGTCCGTGCATCTGCTGCGTCTGTCTGCCTGTTTACCTCTCTGTATGTATGTGCACCTGTGCCTTTCTCTTTGTGTCCATGTGTACCTCTGTGTGCACACCCGTGCACGATATTCTGCGCATGTGTGCACCTGTGCACCTGTGCCTTTCCCTCTCTGTGTCTGCGCAGCTGTGTCCGTGCATCCCAGCCGGCAGGGGGGGTGAGTTTCGGTGTGTGCACAGTGTCTGCTGTGCACCCAGTGCCTGCTCACCCTGAGGTTTGTTGTGCCCCAGCTCCATCCTCGGGATGGTTGGGCACACCCCTCAGCAGCATCTCACCAGGTGAGAGCCCCTGGGGTGTTCCACGGGGACCCCACAGGACCCCCACGTGCCCACCAACCCCGTGGGGTGCGGTGGAGTGGCTGGGTGCCACGGGGAGCCAGGGCCGGGCACGGGGTGCTGCAGTGCAATGCAGTGCTGGATGCACCCCAACCGAGGGTGCTGGTGTGCCGTGGGGCAGCAGGAGCTGATCCAGCAGAGTGGGGGTGTTGGGGTGCTGCGGGGCACAACTGAGTCAGAGCCTCCATCCATTGGGGGGCCGAGTAGGGGGGGGTGGTCTGGCCAATGTTTCACCTCCGTGCTCTGGTGTAGTTAATGAGTTGTAGGGGAGCCCTCAGCAGCGGCTGGGAACAGGCTGCAGCACGCCCGCGGGCACCCGTCTGCTGAGTGCAGGGGGCGAGTGCATTCCTGGGGTGGGGGCTGAAATACCTGCAGCGCTCCGGCTGTGCAGAACTGGGGAGGGGGGCGGGGATGGCTGCACACAGCAGCACCCCGCTCACTCAGGGAGCTCGCCGGGGGGACGCTGCCCCCCAGGATGGGATCGCTCACGGAGCCAGCTCACACCCGCCTTGTTTTTCCTTCTCCAGCTGCCATTGAGCCAGGCGGACAGGGTGACACTGCGGGAGCATTACGTGCTCTGTCTGCTTCCTTCAAGGACAAAATATTTGAGCACGATGAGTAAAGACATTTATCACCTGGCTGGGGATTCCCGTAGACACACCCAGGACTGCACGTCCCACAGGAGGGAACAGGGGGGCCGGGAACAGGGGGGAGGGAGGAGACGGGAGGGGACAGGAGAGGACAGGTGAGTGTGGGTTGGATGGGGGCAGTGTGGGACAGGGGGCTGCGCAGGGCCAGCAGCACAGAGCACGTCGTAGCAAGGCGAAGAGGCTGCACTTTGCACGGTGATGCAAAGGTGCCCGAGTGCTCCCTGCTCTCATTGAGCCACGGCGAGATAAGGAGCAATCTGAACAAGGATAAAAATACCGACAAGGCCATAATCTTAAATAAACTGCCTTTCTTTTGGACACTATGTTAAACGTGAGATCTGATAAAATGCTCCAGAAATACAACAGGCTGCCTACAGCATCCCTGCTGCAGAGGCCGGACTGCAAGGCTTTGGGCTCCCTCCCACCCACCTGTGCTGTGCCGTGCTGTTCCATGCCTGGTGGGGGTTTCAGCCCCCATCGCTGGCCACCTCCAGCACTACCAGTGCGAAGCTGAGGGATTCCCAGTTCTCGCTGATGCCTTTAGGGAGGCCTGGAGGGGGTCAGCAGTGGCCGTGGTCTCCCCAAAGGGCACCGATGTGTAGTGGGCACCAGGGCACACGGCAAGCCAAGAGCTATGCAGCCCCCAGCTACGCACCAGAGCCCTCCATCTCAGCGGGCTGTGACGATGGCACTCGTCCCACCCCACGCCCCGAAACCAGGCCCGTGCTGCGGTGGCCATCTCAGGTGGCTCTCCCCCTCCCTCTGCTGCGCCAGCGCCATCTCCGCAAACAAAGGGGAGGGTGTGGGACACAGCGACAGAGCCAGTGGCGAGGAGCGTCCGGCGGAGAAACCCCACCCCGGGCGGGCGCTGAGCTAACGCAGCCCGGCCCCGGCCCCGCCAGCCCTTATAAGCACAGGTGCACCCAGGTGTAAGCCGATCCCCACGGCTGCGGCAGCGAGCGGAGCACGGGGTGGTTTCGGTCAGTGGGTTCCTCTCTGCCATCGCCTGGGAGTCGGACACCATGTCTATGGGGCTGGAGATCGGTGGGGTGGCCCTGTCGGTGCTGGGCTGGCTGTGCAGCATCATCTGCTGCGCGCTGCCCATGTGGCGGGTGACGGCCTTCATCGGCAACAACATCGTGACGGCGCAGATCATCTGGGAAGGGCTGTGGATGAACTGCGTGGTGCAGAGCACGGGGCAGATGCAGTGCAAGGTGTACGACTCCATGCTGGCCCTGCCGCAGGACCTGCAGGCCGCCCGCGCGCTGCTGGTGGTGGCCATCGTGCTGGCCGTGCTGGGTCTGATGGTGGCCATCGTGGGCGCCCAGTGCACGCGCTGCGTGGAGGACGAGACCACCAAGGCCAAGATCACCATCGTCTCCGGCGTCATCTTCCTGCTCTCCGGCATCATGACCCTCATCCCCGTCTCCTGGTCGGCCAACACCATCATCCGGGATTTCTACAACCCGCTGGTAATCGACGCACAGAAGCGGGAGCTGGGCACGTCGCTCTACGTGGGCTGGGCGGCCTCTGCGCTGCTGCTCTTCGGGGGGTCCCTGCTCTGCTGCTCTTGCCCCCCCAAAGATGAGAGGTATGCGCCCAGCAAGGTGGCCTACTCTGCTCCGCGCTCCGCTGTCACCAGCTACGACAAGAGGAACTATGTGTGAGCCCCCGCGCCCCCCAGCCCAGCCTTACGGGGGGGCTCGGCCGCCCCTGCACCCACTTCCAGCCCCACCGCCAAAACCGGCACCGCCGGGGACCCTCCGCCCCGCGGGCCGGGGAGAGAGCTCCTGTCCCCGAGGGTGCCCGGCCCCGGTGGGAGCAGGCAGGGAAACGACGAGGGGGGTGGGAAAGGGGGGGGTGATGGGATAGGTGCCGGGGTCAGGGCCGGGCAGCGTGTGCGGGAGCCGGGCGGGCGGCTGTGTCAATACCAACGGTTTCATGTAAACAGAGCCGGTTTCGGGTTGCCAAGAGAGCTGTGCGGCAGCGCCAGGAGGAAGCTCCGTGCCCCCGCGCCCTGCCCCGCCGGCCCCCCCACCCCTCCCCCGCCGGCCGGGCACCATCTCTCCCTGTTACGCGTGGTCTGTACAAGTTACATTTGTCAATAAACGTGTTCTGTTTTGGTATCCATGTGTCCTTGGGCCCCTCGACGGGACTGGGGGGAACACAGGGTGAGAGCCATGAGGGGAGGTAATGGCTTCGACCCGCAGGAAGGCAGCGTGGGGCTGATCAGCATCGTGAGCGAGGACGACCCCGGCCCTGGAGCCTCAATGGGAACTGCTGCTGTGGGGAGGGCGCCTCTGCCCCCCCTTAAAAACGGGGGCACGCGCACAGAGCCGTCCCCTCACAAGGAGCAGAGCAGCACCGGGGCCGACCCCGACGACACCGGATCGGGGACGGGTTATCTCCAGCCCCTTCCCAGCGTCTCCGGCCCCTCTACGCTCTCTCTCCCTCCCGGCCCCACGCAGGGGTCTCCGGGCCGCGGGGCTCCGGCCGCTGCCCGCTGACGTCCCGCTGCCGGCACTCCCTGCCGCTCGGTACAAAGTCTGGCACTCCGGCGGCGAAGACCGGCTCCTTCCCCCCCGTAAAGGCAGGGGCGAGGCCGCATTGCACAACGCCCGTTCCCGGCCCGGCAGCGCGGTGCGGTGCGGCTCTGCCCGGCGCCGGGCGGCCCCCGCCTCCCCGCCACGCTCCAGCGGGCAGGGACAAAGCCGCAGGTGCACCGCCGCGTCCCGCTCCCCCTTTCCCCGGCCCCCGAGGCCGTCCCACGGCCGCCGTCGGAAAATCGCAGCCGAGGGGCAGGGCTGAGCGGGCGGATCGGCCGCTCCACGGCCCCGCGGGCAGAGCTCCGGGGAAAAGGGGGAGGGGGGCGGCTCAGGTTCCCCCCTGCCCCCCCCCCCACGGCACCGATAAGGATCGGCCGCGCGTCGCCGGAGCGGAGCAGCCAGCTCTCCCCGGCGGCGGTGGCGGCACAGGGAGCGGAACGCGCGGCAGATGCCGGGATGTGAGTGCGGGCTGCCCCCGCCCGCTCCCCACGTGCCGTGCCGGGGGCACGGGCGCGCGGCCAACGCGCCTGCGGCCCTCACACCGTGCCGCAGCCGGGAGCGGGGGCTGAGCCCGGGCATCGTGCGGCGGTGCGCGGGGACACGCGGGGACACGCGAGGGCGTGGGGCTCTCCGTTCGCAGCCCGCACACAGCGGGCCCGGCCCCGGCGCTGAGTCACGGCGCCGCCTGCGCTCCGCCGAGGAGTCCTCCCGCCGCCAGGGGGCGCGCGAAGCCGGCGTGGAGGCGTGGTCGCCTTCACGTGACGTCACAGCTGAGCGCCGCCCTTCCGCCCGCCGCCATCATGCTCCGTCGTCCACCTCGGGGCCTGACTCGCGGCCCCCGCCCGCCGCCCGGAGCCCGCTCCGCCGTGACGTAAGGGCCCGTCCGCGCTCGGGGCGGGGACGGGAGGGGTGGGGGATCCCGCTAGGAGGGGCTGTGCTTTACGAGCCCCCGCCTCGGCACTAACCCCGCCCCCTTCCCTGCCCCCCTTCCTTCGCGGTCCGTTCTCTACGCGCGCCTCGCGCGCGGCCCCGCCCCCACCCGCCTGCCCCTCCCCGCTCTCCCCTGCCCCGACCTCGCTCTCTCCTCAGGGCTGTGCCGCTGGCCCACGCCGAGGTGGGGGTCCGGGGCACGCGCCCACCCCTGGTGCTGCTCCACGGCCTCTTCGGCAACCACGGCAACTTCCAGACTGTGGCCAAGGCGCTGGTACAGCGAGGTGGTGGCCAGGTGAGGCCACGGGGGACATCCGTGGAACCTCTGCTCGTGGGCAGTCCCACAGATGTGGGAGCCGTGAGCAGCGCCCGGCCCCAGGTGATGCAGTGTTCTCCTGGCTGGATAGGTGCTGACAGTGGATGCACGCAACCACGGCAGCAGCCCCCACAGCCCGCTGATGACGTTTGAGGCGATGAGCTTGGACGTGCAGCACCTTCTAGCCCACCTGGGAATTCCCAAATGCATCCTCGTGGGACACAGCATGGGTGGCAAGACCGCCATGGTGCTGGCCTTACAGCGGGTGGGTGCTCCTGGCAGTGGGACGGGGCTCGGTGAGTGTTGGAGGTGGCACTGAGAGGGGCAGTGCTGCTGTGTCTGTGAGCCCATGTGGTGAGTGGCTACCCCAGCACTGCCCTTCTCAGAGCTGTGAGCCAGGCTGCAGGGCTCTGCGCTCAGCCCACCACACTAGCACCAATTGCACAGGAACTCGCAGGTCTCGTGTACAGAGGTGCAGGGAAATAAGACGTAAAGGAAGGGTTTGTGGAGCTGTCTGTTAGGGCAGGAGGGAGCTAAAAGCCTTCAGAGAGCCTTGTTGGGAGCAGAGCCTTGTGCCTGGTCTCACTGTTCAGAACAGGGCTGAGAAATATCAGCTCACATCCAGTCTGCTCTGTGTCCCCAGCCAGACTTGGTGGAGCGCCTTATCTCCGTAGACATCAGTCCCACTCCGACAACGCTTATCTCTGAGTTCTCTGCCTACGTTGCTGCCATGAAGTCAGTGATCATCCCAGCTGGTCTGTCCCGCTCTGCAGCCCGCCAGCTGGCTGACACTCAGCTGAGTTCTGTGGTCCAGGTGCGAAATCCTTTTCCTAGAAAGGGGCTTCTGCCCTTAGCCTGTTTCTGGGACCCTTCATTCCTGCCAGTTCAGTGCTGACCTGGGCAGCTGGGTCACAAGGGCTGCAGGGGAACTGGGGAACATGACATGTGTGGGCTGTGAGACAGGTAGGACAGAGGGTACCAGCACATCCCAAGGGTTCGTTGCTCTCACTGAAGAGTGTGTGATCTGCTGGCACGTTCCCCTTTTGTGCAGCACCCTCAGGTGAGACAGTTTCTTCTCACCAACCTGGTGGAACTGGAGGGACGCTACGTCTGGAGAGTGAACCTGGATGCTATTTCCCATCACATGGAAGATATAATGAGCTTCCCTGTCTTCCACAAGCCATATCCTGGCCCTGCATTGTTTTTGGGAGGATCCAACTCACCCTATATCAGGTGAGACTGAATTGAATCTGTTCAAAGTCTGTGGTCTGACCCCTTGTGCCATTCTGCAGCTGTTGAAGCTGGGAGAAAGCACCGAGGTAGGGAATGTCCTGGAGTGAATTCTGTGCCTCCAGCAGCCAGTGACATCGATGTGCTTGGGAGTGAAGTGGAACCTGAGGGCAGCCCCAGGCCTTCTTAGCAGTGATGGAAAGGGTGTGGTCAGACCTGAAGTCCCTCTGCTTGCGACAGGTGGAGGAAAGCATCTGGATGGACCTCTGATCCCACTTCTCATGCTGTGTTCCCTTGTCCTGCAGCTCCGCAGATTACCCGGAGATCCAACGCCTGTTCCCCAAAGCAGATGTCCGGTTCATTGAAGGTGCAGGCCACATAGTCCATCAAGACAAGTTTGAGGAGTTTGTCACTGCTGTCCTCAGTTTCTTGCCACCCCCATAGTGCTGGCCACCAGGGTTTCTGCAAGCACCGCATGGGATCCAAGGAGTTATGGGCAGTGCAAGGAGAGGGTCAGCCCAGAGCTGCTGCCACCTTTGGAGTCCGAGGACATCTCTCATCCCTGCTTGCACGGAGCCAGAGCAGAGAGATCTCAGGGCCCAGCCCTCCAAGCCCTCCTGCCACCTCCCAGGGACACAAGGTGGCACTGGCCCAGGATGTGACCTGCATGCACCTAAGTGCTTTGGACACAAGGAGGTGGCAGTAGAGCCCTCTTTCTATCACCGTACCACCTGGTGCTGCAGCTGCCAGTGATTTGCAGCACTTGCAATAAACCTGAATCCATGCCAAGGCAGAGAATGGTTTGGATGTGGCTGTGGAGAAGGGGAGAGCTATAGGCCCAGGAAAAGTCTTTCACTGGAGGGGGTGGTGATGGGAGCTGTCAGCTGTGCTGTTAATGCAGGTTTAAGGATCCCAGAGGAAATCACTTCCCTCCACCACCTCCGAGGCAGGGGGAGGATGTGGAGGAAACTGCCTCTTGAGAGAGGCCATCACGGGCTGCAGAAGGGAGCTGTGAGGAAGGAGTGGGAGCATGGTATCCACCCTGCTCTGTTTTGGGCTTCAGGCCTCTGTATGGAAGGGGTTTGCATTCACTTTCTCTCCCATGTTCAGCCCAAGGAGATGGGAACCAGAAGAGCACACGGGGCAGAAACTGGAGATGCACAGGGTCACCAGGGCATGAGGCAGCTCTGCTGCAAGGGCAAAACATATCTCTTGCACAGTGCTGGGCAAGGAGGGATGCATGAGGCAGAAAAGAGAGCAGTCCATGTCCCAGCAGCACAGGGAGCAGATGCACGCTAAGCAGTTACGTTTTTCACAGCACCTGACTTCCCTCTGCCTCCTTGATGTGCAGGTACTTGGGGAGCATTCGCTGCTGGCCCTGGCTGTGCACTGTGGGCCTGGAGGACCCCTCAGAACTTGTCAGGTCCTGACTGAGCAACCCTGGGTAACGTATGGAGGTCACGAGGTTTGAGATCCCCGTGGGGTAAATTAAAGTGAAGCAACACTAACCATTTGGTTAACAGTTTTATTCAATCGAAGGGTGGCTTCGTGTTTGCCTGAGAAACGTAGTTATTGGTGCTACATAAGAAATGCCCTTTTAGCAGTAATGTGTGATTCTGTGCCTTGCATTATGTTCTCATATAACTTGAGAAATAAACAAAGATAGAAAAGAGAGAGCCACCACCCTTGGATCCAGAAATGTTGCATCATTCCTTTGCCTTTTATGTGCTTGCCTCACCGCCCCCCCCCCGCCTCCCAAGCAGGAGCTCAGTTCTTCAGAATGTTCCAGAAATGAGTCTGGCAGCCTGTGCACCAGGAGGCTGTGCAAGCACAAAGACCATGGTCACACTGGAAAGGACAGGAGGGAGCTGTCAGTGCGTGGGGGTGTAAGCAGAGCCCATCTCTGCCCCATAGCAGCTGCGTACAGGGGACAGCCAGCAGCCCCCTGCCCCACTGCCAGGGCCTCGCACTACTGGCTGCTCTCACCTGCCATCAGCCCTAAGCCCCTGGCCCCCAGCAGCTGCTTCTTGGAAGGGAGAAAAGAAATTGGAAGTATTTTGCTTTTTATTTCCTCCTTTGGCCTTTGTCACCACCCACCAGAGCCCCGCTGGGCTCAGCCCTGCGCAGTCACAGCCCCTCTCACACCTCCCCCTGTGAGTGCAGCCCACCCAGCACCCAAAGCTGTTGGCACTGTTGGGTGAGGAGGTGTGGTGCTCAGTACTACACGGCAGTGCCACTTACTCCTCCTGGGTAAGGAAACTTGGCCACTTCTCAGCCAATAGCTGCCAGCCCATGTCCACAAGATCCCAGTGACCTCCAAACATGCTGGGAGCAGGCTCGGCTCATCCCTTCCTTGCTTTGCTCCATCCAAATGCCACAGTGCTCTGGGCAGCACAGGGCAGAGGACAGGGCCTGCAGCTGGGCTTGGCCTAGAGCTAGGAACAGGCACTGTGCTGCTTCCTTGGGCACGTGAGCAGGGGACAGCCCACCCACCCTCGTGCGTAAGGTAGAGCTGTGCTTGCTTTGCTGTGTGCCCTCAGCTGGCTTCAGGACACAGAAACTGGGATCCCTCTGCCTGGGGAGGTGAGGGTACACCTCTGGGTGAACCTCTGACCACATTTCCCATGCTGTGTTCTCTTGTCCTGCATCTATTGAGCTGTTAGATGTGGATTTAAGGATCCTTCGTGGCTCAGAGGAGCCACCTCTGAGGCAGCAGGAGGAGATGGAGGAAACTGCCTCCTGAGAGAGACTGTGCCATGGGCTGCCAAAGGGAACTGTAAGGAAGGAGCAGTGGGAGCATGGATAATCACCCTGTTCTGCTTTGGGCTTCAGGCCTGTGTACGGAAGGGGTTTGAGTTCACTTTCTCTGCAGGTTGAGCCCACGGAGATGGGAACCTGGAGAGCACACGGGACAGAAAGTGGAGATGTGCAGGGAGCCCGGGGCATGAGGCAGCTCCGCTGCTGCTGCGGGCCATGGCCCACCCACCACGGGCTGGAGGCAGAGGAGAGGTGCTGTCATGTTCTAATCCTTTTATTAATCAATGAGTCAAGTCAGAGGCAGGACAGAAGTGGCTCTCAGAACGATGGATGCGCTCTGTCACAAATGGGAGATGCTTGCTTCACAGGCTTCGGGGCAGTAAAGAGAGATGTTCACCAGGTGTGTGCATAGTGTTCGAGCACCCAGTATCTTTGCTGCTCCCCAGTAAGAATTCACTCAGTGTGAGGTTGTTCGGGGGCCACAAAAGGGAGGAAGAAGAGCAGACCAAGGACTGTTCTGTTCTGGCTCTGTAGCTGCCAAGCAGAGGGAGCAAAAGAGATTCACTGGTCTGGAGATTCACTGTTTCTGCAGAGCTGCTTTTGCCCTCTGTGTTTTTCATTTCCCTTTCTGAAGTGCATCTCTGCAACAGAGCTGCATTTCCTGAGCTGGAGCTCTCTGCTGTGATACTCCCAAATTCAAACACTTTCTCTGTCCATGTTTATTTTTTTTTAACCCGGGGAGAACATTAGATCAAAAAAGCTCCTGAGACACAGGCTGCTGCAATGACTTCCTCAGGCACTCATCTTCTAGAGCCAGTGGGAGCTGGGGATGGAGTCAGGCCCCTGCTCCCAGCATATAAGTCCTTGGGATACCAAGCCTGAGCTGTGTGCTCTAGAGCCAAGGTGTGATGGGTAACTGCTCCTGCCCACTAATAAAGTACCAACGTGCAGAGCACAAAGAAGAGGCTCTTGCAGAGGTGTGAGGTGGAAAAACTCACCGTGGGCAGATCAGAGGCCTGGGAAGAGATAGAACTTCCTGAGCATTGTAGTCCTCTCTTGTGTTGGCAGCTGTCGAGGAAAGTTTTCAAAGGAACGTTGCACCTGGAGTGAGAGAGAGCACATGGGAAAATGAAAGCAATTCCCTTTCCAGCACGGCCGCAGTGCAGCGCCTCAGGAGGCATCCCCAGGAAGGTGTGTTGGTACAAAGGATGCTGTGGGCTGCACAACCCAGCAGGTTCTTGTATGCCCACCCATGGCAGGACACTGATCCCCCTGCAGAACCCTGCCCGAGCACTTGGACCCTGTTAGAACAGAGCCTGCTTCCCAAGTTTGCAGAGAAACAGCCTGCCCTGGCCAGAGCTCTGCTGTGAGCAGGCGCCTGTTCCTGCTGCAGTACCTGTTGGCATGGCTGCATTTGCATTTAACTGCCTCACCTTTCGGAACATCTCCTGCAAGTCGCTGTTAAAGGCATGGTTTCGAAACTGCTCCACCAGCCTCTGGATAAAAAGGGAACCTTTTGTGGGACTTCTCCAGGAGACCGTATCTGAGGAGACAGAAAATGCTAAGTGTCATTCAACTGGTGTTCCCCACAGCAGCAGCAATCAACGGAGTGCCAGAGCAAGAGACTGGGGTACCTTCTGAGACCTTTGTAGTTGGCCCACCTGACCAGCAGGCCAAAGAATGGGAGAAAGACAGAGCTTTCCTGGAATGCCGGGTGTGATATTTTCCCTGCCCTCCCTGCTCCCAGTGCACGCATGTTTGCACAGCCTGGAGCCATCTGTGACCTTGCCAAACTCCCCACAGGAAAAGACAACTTCCCCCAGCTAGGCAGAGCCAGTGGGGAGTGCTGGAGCAAGGGCACAGAACTCCAGCTATGGTGGCACCCACCAGGAAAGGGATCTGGGCTTGGGGTGGCCGTGTACCCTGACATCAGGGGGACACTGTGCTCTCCAGAGGCTGCTGGAGCAATGCCTGAGCAGTGCGTGCCAGGCCACCAAATGGAGGGGACCTTGTCAGCCCACCCTGAGGAGGAGATGTGGGAGAGGGATGTGAGGTAGGGAATGGGAGCCTTCCCCGCTTGCCTTCCTTCAGACAGGAGAACTCTCCATGGAATTGCTTACCAGGTGTGGAGGAATATAAAGTGGCAAAATCACTCTCCAGGTGAGCTTCTCTGATTTTATCTTCTTCCAGCCCTGCAATGCTCACGCTATCTGAGCTGAAAAGGGGCATCTCAGGGTTGGTGGAGTCATGTACCAGCACAGATCCTACGTTACCTAAGAAGGCAGGGCCAGCCATCAGTGATCAGATCCTACGTTACCTAAGAAGGCAGGGCCAGCCATCAGTCCCTGCGGCAGGGACTCACCTCCACGGCAGCACTGGATAATGACCACTTTGGGTTTGCCCATCAGTGCCCTGCAGTGCTTGTTGTTGAAATTCTCGTAGATGGTGTTGAAGAAAAGGATGTCTGTGGTCCCATTACTCTCAGTCCCGCAGATCCCAGTGCTGTTTCCATGCGACATGAACACCAGGAAGGTGCTGTCAGAGGTCAAATGATCTTTCTGATCCGCAAACTTCTTCATAATTGTGACCATCTCCTGCAAAACACAAGGAAGAGGGAACATCAGCCACCTGAAACCAGTTGTGAGGAGATAGAGCTGCCAGCTGTGAGCAGGAGCCACTGTTACTGGGGACAGAAGTGTCTCTGTGGTGCCTGAGATCCCTCACAGCCACGTCTGCCCCAAGCCCCCCTTCTCCACTGCACACAAGGGTCTCTGCAGTCCTTTACCTGGGAAGTTACATCTTCATGGCACTCAACCTTGTAGCCCAGCCCTTCCAGCAGCTTTGTCATCTCCTTCACGTCCACTTCAGCCCCGTCCCGCTGGCTCAAGTGCTTAAACCTGGAGTTGCAGATGAGCAGGGCTCTGCGGGTTCGTCTCTCCCGTGGCAGGTATATGTCATAGATCTGTGTGAGAGAACGTGGCGAGGCACATTTGTGGGTGGGTGCAGGGGGCTTCTCTAGGGAGGCAGCAAATGGCAGCAAAGACTTAGGTATGCAGCATCCACATCTCCCTGGTCCTGCAGCATCTCCCCAAAGCTCCTGCCCTGCTCTTGGGCCACTCTTGGGTCCTTGGCAGCTTTTGCCCCCTCCAGTGGAGTGGCTGCTCCATGCTCCAGCCTTTCTTTCATCTCCTCCACCCACAGCACCTGGTTTCCCTCTGCCTCCTTGATGCGCTGGTACTCGCTTGAGGGGCACTGCTGTATCCACTGCAGGTCCTGGCTGCTAACGGGGGGGCTGGAGGAGCCCTCAGTGCTGGAGGCAGCCGGCGGTGCACCAGGGGACTCTGCAAGCACAAAGTCAGTTGCACTGGAAAGGACAGGAGAGAGCTGTCACTGTGGGGGGGGGGCAAGCAGAGCCCATCTCTGCCCCATGGCAGATACCTACAGGGGACAGTAGAGCTCTGTTGTGAGGGGTACACACCACCACAGCGCAGTGACACTGGGAACTCCTGTCCCAGTGGGCAGGGCAGGGCTGGACCTCCCTCCAGCACACCGCAGGAGGCACTGGGAGCACAATCATGGCCGGGGCACACCGTGGCCCTCCCTCTCACCTGCACCAGCACCCAGTCTCAGCTGCTCCGCCAAGCTGCCGTCGTGCTTCCTGAGGCTGCTGATGAAGATAGCACTGGCCTTAGGGCCCTTCAGACGGACGGTGTCGATGAGGCTGCGGGCCCTGTCAGTTGTCACCAGGTTGGCCTCCTGCACCTCATCCACTTCTGCCTGGTTCAGCACCTTGTGGGCCAGCAGCTCGTCCAGGAGATTGGAGACCACAGCCTTCCTCACGCGGCTCACAAAGTCTGCGCGCACTCTCAGCAGCTCCTGGTCTGTAGGGCGGCCCTGTCAGCACCCAGAGCCCCCGCGCAGCTCTGGCTCTCCCACCACCCGTGCCCACTATTCTCTTTCCCACTTCTCCCTCCCATCCCCTCACGCCCCCCAGGGTGCTTCCCGTGATGCTGCCCCCCTCTCTCTGTTGCCGGATGGCTACAGAAAGTGCCGCAGGACACGGATCCTTTGCCCAGGAGACGTGCCTTGTGCCAAGCCCATCCACTGCCATGGGCTGCGGTGTGTAAGTCTCAGCAGGGCCAGCAGGCCCCAGGCAGCTCCCACTGCACCCCCAGGGCCCCGCACCTCTGGCTGCACTCACCTGCCATCAGCCCTCAGCCCCTGCTTGCCGAACGGCTCCAGCAGCCGCTTCCCGTGCGAAAACAAAAATGAAAGTGGATCGAAGTATTTTGCTTCCCGTTTCCTTCCCTGGCCTTTGTCACCACCCACCGCAGCCCCAGCAGCCCCAGCCCAGCACAGAGAGCTGCAGCCCTGCACCGTCATGGCCCCTCACACCTCTTCGTGGGGGTGCAGCCCACCGGGCACCCGGAGCCGTGGCACTATTGGGTGGGGGGGATGGTGCCACACGGCAGTGCTGCTTACAGCTCCTGGGCCGGGGAACGTGGCCGCTTCTGACATCTGAACAACGCTCTCAGGCACAAGGTCTCATTTTGGGTGGCGCTGAGGAGCCAGGACTTGGAAGCAGTGATCCCTGTGGGTCCCCTCCCCTTCAGGATCCCATCCGTGTGACGCTGCAGCTCTGCTGTGTGCCTGGCTTGGGTTTGGGTTCTTGTGGGGAGCAGCATCCTCATCGGCAGGGGACCCACTCATGTGGTGGGGACACACCACACGTGGTGGGGAATCGAGACGGTAAGGAACACTGTGATCATAGAGAAGGTTATAGAAAAGATCGCCAAGCCCAACCCCAGCCCGTCCCCATCCCCATGGCCCTGAACACCTCTGAGGACGGTGACCCCCCAACCCCTGGGCGGCTGTGCCACCGCAGCACTGCTCTTCACGAGAGGTCTTTTGTTACGTGCGACCCGCTCAGCAGCAGGGCCGGTGCCGCAGTGGCGGGAGGAGCCGCCCGAGAACGGACAGGGAAACTTGACCGCGGCCCATGGCTACAATGCGGACGCGTTAAGGCAGCCAACTCGCCGCGCTGCTGCCCCGGGCCCGCCTGCAACGCGGGAACGCGTCCGCAGCACGGACCGGAAACCGAACCCCGCCCCGCTCCCCGCACCGCTGTCTGAGTCGCAGGGCCGCCTGCCCTCCGATTGGCTGCGGCAGGACGCGCTGTGATTTCTCATTGGACGCCGCTCGCCGGGTCCCACCCCGCGGCGCGCGCCGCGCCGGGTCACGGGATGCGCTGTGGGCGTGCACCGGGGCGGCCGGCGGCGCTGGGCGGGGACGCGTTCTCTCCGCTCATTGGTCGGCGTTGCCGGCGGCGCCTGGCGCCGATTGGCGGAGCCGCGCGGGTCGGTGGGGGCAGGGCGGGGAGCCGCACGCGGCAGAGGCGGGAGCGGCGCGCTCGGACTCAGGTGAGGCCCCGCCGACCCCCGCGCCCCTCCCCCATCCCCGTGCCAGGCCCCGGGCCCGGCCCTGCCCGCGGCGCCGCCCCGCCCCTCCGCGCGGGCACCGGCGGCACCACCCGGGCCTTCCGCGGAGCGGCCGTCGTGCTGCCCGCTCAGGCCCCGCAGTACCGCGTGGGCGGCCCGAGGAGCGGGGCTGTGCCGCCCGGAGCCGCCGGGTCGGAATTGGCGGTCCCGCGGTCACCGGGGCCGGGGGGCGGCGGACGGGGAAAGGGCGGGGTGAGGATCCGCGGTCCGCCCCGGGGGAGAAACCTGCAGCTCCCGGAGCCGCGCGTTGGGTGGGGAGGGACCGCGCAGCCCCACCCCGCATGGGCTGCGTGCCCCACAGCCCGGGCTGCCCAGCGTCCCTCCTCAGCCTGAGGCACCCCCAGCACGGGGCACCGCACCGCACCACCTCTGGGCGAAGAACTTCCCCTTAACATCTGCCCTGAATTTCCCGTTTTCCTTTAGAGCCGTTTTTAGACGTTAGGTGTGTAAAAATTCGCTCTCCCTCCTGGTTGTAAGCTTCCCTTGCGGCCTTCCAGCAGTTAAGGGTTCCCCCCCAGAGCCCTTTCTCCTCCGTGCAGAGCACCCCCAGCCGCCTCAGCCTTACTGTGCTGCAGACTCAAAGCATCCTCCTGGGTATCAGCATGTCTGAGGAACTCATGACTTGCTTGTAGTTACCAGAGCCGGCACCTTTCTCTTCCGTCCTTGCTGTCCCTCCTTCCAGCTTCGCCCCACCATGGGTTTCTGGTTTCACAGAATCTCACAACTGTAGAGGCTGGAAAGGAGCTCTGGAAATCCCCCATCCAGCCCCCGGAGCAGTTCCCTGCAGGAGCACAGGGAGGCATCCAGGCAGGTGTTGCATACCTCCAGGGTAGGACACTTCCTCCCTGCTTTTCCTGGGCTCTGACACCCTCACAGCAAAGTTTTTCCTTGTGTTCATGTTTGTTGGAGAGTTTTGGGGCTGGGATGCGTCTCTGATTGTGTCTCTATGTATCACTGCACACAGGAAAACACCAAGGTGTAGGACCGGGTCGGAGTCTTTTTTGGACAATAATGAATGGAGAAGCGAGCTGATTAGAGGATTTTTTGCTCTTAATGGTGTCACAGACCAATTGCTGCCTGTAGCCCGGGCTGGCTGCTCAGGATGGTGCCGATGCCGCTCCACGTGGGCCGGGATCGCAGCTCCTCGCTGCTGTCCCTCCGGCTGCACCCAGAGGGGTAGAATTTCCTGGGCAGGATCAGCTGGCGAGCTTATAAATAGCAAATGCCTGCTCAGCCTGCACGGCACGGCGTGGCCGGGCTGCAGCCTCCCTGCCTGCATGCTGCTCCTCCAGCCTGGGCTGCAGCACGGGGCGTGCAGCCAAACCTGCACACGAAGGTGAAGTGGTGTGCGGGTTGGCCCCTGGGCGAGGCAGCTTGCCCCGTGTGAGGGCTGCAGCCAGCTGGCTGTCACTGGTTCACAAAGCTTTGGGTGCTGCTGTCGTGCACTGAAGTGGTCTCCAGTTATTTGGCGGCAGGTTGTGCAGACCTGGCTGCTCTGCACGGGGCAGGTGAGGCAGCATCCTGCCTCCTGGGCGGGACAGAACGTGAATGGGATGTGGCAAAAGCAAAACAAAGCGGGTGGTCCCCGTTCCTTGCAGTGCCGGTGACTTTGCTCGTGTGTTTTGTTTTGATGTGGTTGTTCTTTCTGGATTGAGGGGTGCTCTCAAGTTTTTCCTTGAGCAGAAGTGCGCCTGGGGCACGTCCCTAGGGAAGAGAGTTAACGTGTAGGAGTTCTGATTCGAGACACACAGAGCTACCTGCCCCAGAGGCGTCCTTTCCCGCTGTTTGTTTGCAGGTGCCTCGGTGCTGTTGGCACCTGGCTTAGAGCAGGGCTGGTCTCACTTACCTCCTGGCCGAGGCTCAGCAGTGTGTCTGACCCAGCAGGCCTCCTGCCCCAGGAGCTGCACCGACCTCAGTCCTCCTGGCTGCGCACAGCGGTCTCTTGCGTGGGTCTGCTCCAGGGGTCAGCACAGCACTGCTGGGAGGGATGCTGGCGCAGGGCTGGCTGGGTGCAGGGCCGTGGCACTCACAGCACAGCACAGTGTGGGCCGGGTGCTGGGTGCTCTGCGGGCCGGGGCTGCTCGGTGCAGGCAGCTCCTCCCTGTTGGAGGAGCCTGTTCTGGTGGCAGGAGTGTAGGTGGAAACTGCTCACGACTTATCTGCTTGGGGGCAAAGTCTTGCATCTGAACTTAAGCCCACATTCATGGCAGCGTATCCTCCCATCTCACGGCGTGAGCGGCGCTGGCTGGAGACAGGAGCTGTGCCTTTTCCAGCCCTCTCAGTTCTTCATTTGCAGACTGAAGCAGTGGAATTGCTCACTCTGGCAGGACGTGCTGGGCCACGGTGCCGCTGTGAGTGACAGCTGGATGGTAAGGCCCTCCAAGCATTTCTGCTTTACGATCCATTCAGTTGCTTGCTCTGTGCCAGTCTTTCTCTGGTGTTCTCTGTTGAAATAGAGAACTGCTCTGAGCAAAGGGGTGCTGCCTGCATTGTTTCTTCTGGAAACTTCGGAGGGTTTTGTTTCCTGCTAGCCTGGGAGCTTGCTGAAGTAGCCAGCTTTCTGCTGGTGGTCGAGTGCCTTCTGGCAATGCAGCGTCAGTCTGTTCAGTCAGCTCTGTTGTTTTGGTTGCATTGCCTGCCTCCACAATGTTTTTTTTTTTGTTTTTTTTTTTAATTAAAAAGAAATATATATATATTTGCAAGCAATCAGTGGAAGCACGCTTTATTGCTGAGAGCATGCAGCACTCAGAGCAGCACAGCCTCTGGAGAGATTTTAGTGCATGGCAGAAGGAGCTCAGTGCCTCGTGGGAGGGGTGTCTGCACCCGGGCTGAGGACACCTTGATGCTGAGGGTGCTGGGGAGAGCAGGCCTCCTGCGGCCAGGTGGGGATGCAGCACGATGCCCAGGGGGTGCCGCTTCTCGCTCATCAGTATCATCCAGGCTTGTGCTTGCTTCTGGTTTCTGAGCCAAGAGCGTGCCTCCGTCCTGCCTCCTGCTGCAGCTGCCCCAGTGCCAGAGGCACGTCTGTCCCGTGGCAGGCACATTTCCCAAAAGGCAGTGCCCTCATCGTCCTGCGGTGTGCCTGCATGCACAGCTGTGCTGCCCAGAGCTGGGAGCTGAGGAGCTGGGAGTCACGCTTTTAGGCAGGGAGGCTGAAGCCAGGCGTGTTTCTGTTCCCTTAACGAAGGATGAGGGCTGAGTTTGGACGGGGGGAGGACGGCAGTGACGTGTTTTGCAGAGCAGTGGGAAGATTTGCAAGGCAATGGGGTTCGGTGTGCTGCGAGCATCAGAGGCCCCTTGAGGAGCTCCTGCTGCAGCAGTGCCTGCTGCACCGTGCCAGTGAGCTGGAGCATTGCATCTGAAGTGGCAAATCTCTCAGAGGCCATCAACTTTCCTACGCCTTGGGGTGTGTGGGGGGTTTTGCCAGCCCCTCATCCTTCTGCAGTGCTCCCTTGGTGTGCGGTGCTGTGGTGGGGGCTCTTCACAGCACGATGCTCAGCTGGCCTTTGTGCTGTAGCTCACACGTAAAGCTGAGCGGCCGAGGTGTGCTGCTGGGCGGCCATTTCCCTGGGGGCTGGGATCCCTGCAGAGGATTGACTGCTTCTCCCGTTTCGCGGCTATCAGCTTTGCCTTCTGCGTGTTTGAATCTTTTGTGCTTGCAGACAATGTGCCTTGTTCTCCTCCGTCCTCTGCAAGCATTCCTCCCTCCTGCAAGCATTCCTCCCTCCTGCTCGGGGCGTCCATCACCTGCCTGGCACGCAGGGAGCCCTCCTGCTTCTGCACAGTGCCAGCACCTGGGATGTCTCTGTCATTGGAGCTCTGAGCTCATGTTTGTCATACCCACAGCCTTGATGAGCAGCTGATGGAAACGACTGCCTTGCAAATGAGAAGCTCCCGGTGCTGCTGGCAGCCCTGGTGCTGGTGCCTGGTGCTCAGGCTGATAGTGGAGTTGGTGTGGTGCACTCCTTGGTGCAGTGATTACCAGGTTTCAGGGAGTTCTGTCATCCCCCAGATAGCCTGGTGCTGAGGGATCTGTTCCCGCAGCGCTGCCTTTTTTAGGGCTGTGCCACTTCTGAATGGGGCAGGTGAGGACATGAGGCTCTGAGTGCATCTCTGATGTGTGCTGGCCTTTGGTGCCCACATTCAGCGGCTTGTGGGAAGAGAAAGTCCCTTGATTTCAAAGGAGAAGTGCTAATTTCAGCTGTGAAGTCCCTGTTTTCAGGGGATTTTGAGCCCTGTAGTGGTGGCTGTAACCAGGGGCACATAGTGGGGTGCTGTTACGAGCCCTGCGCTTGGGAAGGGCTGTGGTGTGACGCTCCTGGACACTGCGGGTCTGTCCAGAAATCCCCAAGGGGATTCCAGAGCAGGTCCCAAACTTTCCCTGTAGTTTTACCAGCCCGCAGCACAGTGCTCAGGGCTCCCTGCCCACCATGCAGTAGTGCCTTAAGCAGTGATCCTTGTTCTGGTGCTGCTGTCCAGGCTGCTGTGACCTCCGCGGTGTTGGGTGAGAATGGGGCATGGTGGGGGGCAGCACTTTTTGGGCTCTGTTGTTCTTTCCCTTGGCCGTCCAGCAGTGCCATGTCTCAGGAAGCTGCTGCTGTACACAGGGATGGATGCGTGATCCAAAGAGGAGCTGAGCAGGTGGAGAGCTGCTCATGCCCATGGCTCAGCTCTGCCAGCACCCGGGTGTTGTGCTCATTTTGGGGTGGCTTGGAGGGGTGCTGAGGTGGCACAGCTTGGGTACAGTGACCCAGGTGCTGGGTGCCAGGGTTGTTTGTGCCATATTACAAGTGACCTGCTCCATTCACTCTGTCCTTTGCACTTTCTTGAGTTGACCTGAGATAATTTCTTACTGCTCTGCACTTTGCTCTTTCCTCTCGTTTATCTTCCAAGTCCGTGCATGCTCCCTGCTGGCTCTGCTCCCCACCAGCTGTGTGCTGGGGGTGCCTTCCTGACATTGCAGCATTGCTCTGTGTTCCTGTTGGAAAGGGGTGGTGGGGTGCCCGGGGCTGCTGGGCATCCTGCTCAGCAAGGAGAGCCCATGGAAAGTCGTTGTGCCATAGAACTGCCCGGTGCAGAGGCTGTGTGCAGACCTCAACAGAAAACGGGGCACAGAGCTTCCATTGCTGGCACTAAGTGGGATGGAGGAGGAAGTAGAAGTGGTTTTGTGCTATAGAGCAAACATAGTTGTGTTTGATAAAATGCACATTAATAAAAAGCAAAAACATCTCCCTCCCTCCCTCCCTCCCTCCCTCCCTCCCTCCCTCCCTCCCTCCCTCCCTCCCTCCCTCCCTCCCTCCCTCCCTCCCTCCCTCCCTCCCTCCCTCCCTCCCTCCCTCCCTCCCTCCCTCCCTCCCTCCCTCCCTCCCTCCTTCCTCCCTCCCTCCCTCCTTCCTTCTCTTCCTCCCTCCACATCAGTAGCTCCTTCTGCCGGAGCAGTTTCCAGCACTGTGACATTTCTGTGTGACCTGTGGTCTTGTCTCTTTCTGAAACAGGAGAGGAAGTTGCTCGAACTTCTCGGGAAAGGTTCAGTAGGTCTGCTCCTCGTACGGAGGGGAAGTCACATTTTTGGCACGTTGTACTGATTACGAAACAGATGCAGTGGAGTTCCCTGGAGCACAGGGCACCAGCGGGCAAAGTCCCACCATGGCGGTGCTCCCTTCCAGAAATCCCAGAGCTGGGGTTCTGCTGGGGGCACTGGGAGCAGGATGCTTCCCACACTGCCTCTGATGGCTCTCGAGGTGCCAGCTCCCCTCCCGCCTGGTTCTCATTACTCTGCTCTCCAGAGCTATTGTGTTCCAGCCCTGGGTAAATAAGTGGTGCTGGGGAAAACGTGGCTCCATCGGAATTGGTGTGGGGTCTGCCAGGCGTGCGCTGCCCTGCGCTGGGGCAGCAAGCTGCTGATGTGCAGAAGGTGCCTGCTTTGGATTTCAGCGAAGAAGAAGGGGTGTCCCGTTGCCTTTTGTCCCACGCCTTGGAAGCAGCAGTTGGATGCTTAGTGAGTCTTGGTTATGGAAGGGAGGTGATGGCAGCCATGAGAAGTCATGCCAGCTGCAGCAGACGCACCTGAGCCCCTGGCTGTGTTGGCACTGAGCTGGCCGTGTGCCTGTGCCCGAGCGTGGGGCAGTGGGGAGGGACAGCAGTGCGCGTCTGCGCAGCTCGCGCTGCAGATGAGCGGGGGACTCGCTATAAATACACCGCGCTGCTGCTTATCGATCGGACAGGGATTTCCCTTTCTAAGCATATCTGCTAAGAGGATGCCACGGCTGTCCTGTTTTTAGAAGCGGTTAGTTAAGCTGATGGCAGAGGGCAGTGAGGCTCACCTGGACTGAGCAGTGCACAGAGCAGGGCAGCGTAGGGCGGGCGGTCCCATGGGGCGGTTTTCCATTGCTAGGATGTGAACTGTAAGGCTCCAGCTGCCTGCAGTTGAGGGGTGGGTTGGGGTTGGACCTGGGGATATGAGGTCTTTCCCAGCCTTAATGATTCTGTGACTGCGAGCTGGCAGGTCTGGCTGTTGGATGACTGTGTTCATCAGAAAAAAAAACCAAAGAGATTTCAAGCATAGGTCACTAAAATTGAGCTCTGAGCTTATCAGTAGGGCTGTCCTCCCATTTTGGCTGCATCTCCTACCAAGGGGTACAGTTCTCTTGTTGGTCCCATCCTCTGCTCAGCGCAGGCAGATGTCTGTGACGCTGTGAAACCATAAAACAGCAGCGGATGGGTGTGTTTGTGCACCCATGGTGAGGAATAATCAAGTCCTGTTTGTGATTCTGACAAGATCGGGGCTGAGCCTGTGCTGCTGCTGTGTGGCTGAGCTTCTTCCAGAACACACGGGTTGTTGCTGTGGGCGTTTTGCAACCGGAGAGCCCTGAGCTTGGCTGCAGGACACCAGGCAGTGGGGGAACCGGGGCCAGCGTGGTTTGTGCTTCCTCTTCTGGTTTCTGAGCCTGCTGCTGCGCATGGGTCCCACATTTCAGGCTTCCTTTCCTGCGCTTGCTGTTCTTCAGAGAAGCCCCAGCTGCCCAGCACGGCACCGGTTGATGGGCTGGCAGTGGGTGCTGGCAGGGGGCTGGCTGAGCAGCACTCCCCCAGCCTGCAGTGTGAGCTCAGGATTGCGGGCACTGTTCCCTTCAAGCTGCTGCTGACTCCTTATGAGTTGCCTTATATCAGAGCGGAGCATAAAGGTGATGAGGTGGTGATAGGTGCCTGGCCTCCTCCCCATCTTTCCTGGGTGTGTTGAGAGCAGTGTTCCTCTGCCTCTGAGATCCACCCTGGCCCCCTCAGTGTCCCTTTAGCAGTGCTGCATGGGGCTCCATGCAGAGCGTGGTGAGAGGCAGGAGCACAGCTGGGACGTCTGCGCTGCTTTGGGTAGGGACCAGGCAATTGTTCATACTTGAATAAAGGCCTGATTGTGACTAGAAATGTCCCAACTGCTTTTTCCTTTTTTTTTTTAAACAAAATTGGAGAACAGGCTGGGGTTAGAGGGGGGGTTGGAAGCGTTGGCCAGAGGCGCTTCCCATGGCAGTTGTGCGTGGGGCTGTGATTCCTGCGCGCTGCATTGGTGGCACGGAGCAGTGCTGTGAGTCGCTCTGCCCGCTCTGACACGGGGTCTGGGGGTGGGGGGCAGAGGGGAGGTGGGAGATCTATACTGCTGTGGTTCCTGCCAGTGTCACAGGGAGAAAATTGGGGCCCATCTGCTGCAGCCTTGGCTTCTGCCAGGCTGTGACTGGAGATGGATGGATGCGGTGAGCACGGTGTGCAGAGCCGTGCCGGTCCCCGCTCTCTGCCAGCTCATTAGGAAGACGAAGGAGGTGTCAGGAAGATGAAGGATGTGCAGAGGCCAACCTGGCAGGGAGCATCCCTGGGGCGTTACTGCCACCTGGTGCCACCACTGCCCGCAGAGCAGAGCGAGGTGCTTTCCTGGCATGGCTCAGTTGAGAGAAAGGAGATGCTCTGTCCTGTGCGGGGCTTTGTGCATGGCTACTGATTGCCCCTTGGGCTGGTGATTTTGCTATCACTGATGCGAGTGGCAGGGCTGGCTGGCAGGCAGGTGTGATGCTGGAGTTAACTGTGCTTAAAGGCAGTGGATGGCAGTGCTCTGTGGGGTCTGCTGCAGTGCAGGGCTCTGCCTGGGGACAGCCCTGTCCCCCTGCACACCTGAGTCACAGCTGGGTGGTACAGCAGGACCCTTCCTTCCCCAGAGGTGTTTTTCAGACTCTGTTTTCCTCGGCAGGCTCTGACCCTTTGCCCTCATTTCCATCTCCACACCCTGTTCTATATTCCTGCTCCCTTCCCTCCCCCTTTGGCCCTCTTCACCTCTGCTCCAGAGCTGCACTGTGCTCAGGACTCGTGCTGCTCTGTGTACACCTCTGACACCTCCAACCCTCCCATCATCCTCCCCCTTCCCTTTTTCTGCAGAGAAACTTATTTTTCTATGAGAAGACAAATTAACATTGCCTCCTTTCTCTGCATTTCCTGCAGCTTTCCCCGCAGCAGACACAGGCTCCTCTCACCTCTGCCTCCTCTCACCTTCCTCTGAACCCTTTCCTATGCTGTGTGGTTCCTCTTGCTTTAAGCAACACTCTCCTGTGCTCCCATTCCCCTCCAGCAGCTGATATTTCCTTCCTTCGTGGTGTGCAGCCCACACCTCCCATCCATCTTTATCCATCTTTCCTTCCGCAGCACAACCGCTGATGCAGAGCCCTTGAACTTGGCAGGATCTCTGTGCTCCTCTCACATCATTCAGGCAGTTCACTTCTGTGGCTCCTGCTGTCCTCCCCCAACCTGGCTGCCCCTCTCCTCCCTCTCTGCTTCTGCAGCATCTCACTGGGATCCATGTGTCTGTTCACTGCTCACCAGATCCCTTGGAGTAACAGTGCTGCAGAGCTGTGCCTGTCCTCCTGCCCTCCCCAGACCTGAGCTGAAGCATGAGCATGCCCTGAGATCCCACCTCACTGCTCTCCCAGTTGCTCCCAGCGTCGGGAGCTGGGGGAGCTGCAGGCACCCCGGACATTACCCAGCAACAGTGGGGATTCGCTCATTCAAACCTGGAGAAGAGGGCTCTCATCTGAGTGGTGTCCCATCAGCTGCACAAAGGCTTTTTCATAAGCCTGATGGAATTTATCCAACTCTGAAACTTCACCTACCAGTAACTGGATTGAGTTATATCCCTGTCAGCGGAGTTGTCCATAGCTGAGCATACTTTGCATAAATACTTGAACACATTGAGCAAGGCGCACTCCTTGTTGTTTTTTTAAGGCTGTGTATGTGAGCTTGGCTGTGTCCTGCTGTGAGTGTGCTGCAGGGCTCTGGCTGCCTGCAGGTGGACAGCAGTGCTTTCTGCTGCCCCTCGCTCTGGGGGACGTTGCAGGCATCCAAACTCGCGCTTTCCAGCATCTCATGGGTGCCCTGCTAACTCCCACCTCTGTGTCTGCCCATATGCGAGCGGGTTACGACGGCTTCCAGTAGCAGAGCAGGCTGAGAGTTTGGCCAGGTGTTTGCCACCACTTGGTGTTACCACAGTGTTCCTGAGCTCTGGTAACCCAAACTTTTTTCCTGTTGCAGACCAGCTGTTGGTGGCCTTGGACCGAGGCAGTCCTGGGGCAGGCAGATTTGTTTACAGTGACGTGGAGCGTCCCATGCAACCTACTGTGCATGTAACCGAGGGGCCTGGCTGTTCTGTCTGTAGCCTGTAATTAGCCAAGAGGCCTGAGATGGCTGTTTTATGTCACTTGGGATCAAAATAAGACTAATGGGGCTCCTGCTTGTTGCTTCTTGTGTCCCCTGTTTAACGTCAGGACTGTTTTCCCCTGTTAAATGCATTAGGGCTAACTGAACTGAAATTAAAACAAAATTTTTACGAGTTCTCATAACTCGTGATCCGAGGGCTTGGCTCTGAGATTAGCAATCGTGGAGCAGGGCATGGGCTGTAAAAGCTGTAAAGCAGGGTGAGCTGAGTTTGGTGCTCGGCCTAACCCGGGTGGGCTGGGCAGCACTGCCCAAGCAGCAGTGCAGGCAGCAGGCATTGCCGTCCTGCGTCCTCCCCCCTCCATCCCCACGGGCTGGTGTGCAGCTGTGGCCTTCTTAGGGCCATGGTTTGCAGCAGTGGACTGCAGGAGCCCTTTGCCTGTCCTGGCAGAGGGAGGAGGAAGCCCTGGGCCGCCTGCATTCCTGTGTGCTGAGCTCAGCGGGCGGCCTGCTCTGCGGGAGGGAGGAACGAGCTGAAGTAGCCATGGGCAGCTGTTTCATGAGCAGACACAGCAGGAGAAGTGCCATGTGTGGCCGGGCGTTATCCATAATTCAGATGGCTGCAGATGGGCAAACACAGCATGTTTAAGAGCTTCCTCCCCGAGCTGAGTGTGCTTTCACCTGGCTGTGAGTCCTGCTGGTGTGCAGCAGGCACTGCTTCTCGCTGCCTGGCTTCAGGGGAACAGCATTTCTGAGCTGCTTCCTCACTGCTGCAGTTGCTGTCGTGTAGGTGTGCAACTGCATGTCCTTCTATGCTGGGATGCAAACCAGCTCGGAGGGAAAGCGCTGAGCCGGCGTGCAGAAGGAGAGGGATGGTGTTGGTCAGATGGTCACATAGCAGAGCAGGCAGGACCCCGAGGAAGGCTTTAGTCCTCTTTGTAAATCCCAGCATCACTCGTGGGACCTTGCAGGAGCACTGCTGGGGCCTTCCTGGAGCAGCATGCTGCTTGCCTTCTGCTCCACAGACACCTCCATCTGTGAGCAGTCCTGAACCTGGGACGGAGCTGGCAGGAGAAGATGGGATGTCTGCATTTTCCCCTTCCTGGACAAACGGGTTTGGTTTTCGGGTGATTTTCCTGAGGATCACAGAGATCTCTGAGAACCTGAGCATGTGTCACATGGTCTTCCCCGGGTCCTTGAAGCACAGCAACCAAACCTTCAGCTCCCTCACACACACACAGGGAAGCCGTGGGCTTTGTGTCTTGCTGAGCCACCTCCATCAGGGCAGCTGCCAGAGTGTGCTGCATTGTCAGACAGAGGAACATTTCTCCTCGACTCCTTTCCTCCTGCCCTTGGGTAACATAAAGACCAAAAGGAGAACAACTCCCTCATGAACAAACTTTCAATCTGTTAATTTTGAGATTTGCCCTTTGCTCAAGCTGCAGACTCATCTCACTTGGTGTCCTGAGCGGGCACAGAAGTGAAACAAGGCGGAAGATGGGCAGGGAGCTCTGTTCGTACCAAAGTATTGCTGCTGTTGATCTGAATTGCTGCAAATTACCTTTCTTTCACTGCAGGCGTGTCTGGTGGAAGAAGGGGCAGAGCTGTGATTGACCCAGGAGGTTTTGGACGGTGGCCGAGTATGGTGAGTACGCGTTCTGGTCTACCTATGTCCCAGTGGGGCTTCCTGTTCTTTCCTTGTGGCCAACAGCTGTGCTGCTGCTGAAGGTGAGAATAAACGTGAGAAGGAGAAAATGCTGTAGTACTGTGTATGGTATATGGTAGCATAACACAGAGAGCTCTGAAGTGTGGCTGTAGCTGTGATGCTGTTGGTAAGATGAAGTCACCTCTAAACTTGTTCTTGGAACATACAAGTAAGGCTGGAATCTTCTTTGGCCTCCTTGGAGTAGAGACGCAGTCACCCATACATTGCTTTTTGCTGAATTATTTTTACTTTAAACCTTAAAGTTGAGAGTTCTCCTTTTGTTCCTCTATCACCTCTTAATGAAGAATTAACTCCATGTTAACAGCGTGCTGTGATGATGCCGAGATAGTGGAGATTGCACAATAGTTAGTCTGAGAAAAGCGTGGTTTAAGAGAATGCAGAGGGCCTGAAATGCAGCCAGGACACCAGATGGCTGATAACCTGGGGTAAGGATTTTCTAGTGTGCTTTCTCAATGTTTTATTGGCCCTTGGTAAGTTTTTCTTCCACAGATTCATCTAACCTGCTTTCAGAACCAACTAAATTGCTGCAGCTGTGGCAAAGAGCCTCACCACTGATCTGTGGGGAGAGGCCCTTTTCGCTCTGATTTTGAACCTGTTCCATATTGGGTGAGTGGTGGCCACCAGTGCTCACGGATCTGAATTCTGGCATTGCCTGTGAGCTGCTCCAGCCCATCACTGTAGATCTGTCACATTCCCTTTAGCTCTTTGACCTTATTCTCTGTACAGAAGTTTGCTCATCTCTCTAATCCTTGTCCCTGCTGTCAGGGCCTCTACCCCTTTTTGTGATGCATGGGATGAAAATTCAGACTTATGTAGACGTGGAAGCCTTTGCTTTTCAGTGGGCTCCCTTCACGTGTCTGGATTGATGTTTAATCAGAGCCAGCCCTTTGTTTTAACCACGAATAGTTTGACTTGTAGCAGCAGTGGAAGGTAGAGGTGCCTGACAACCTCTGCTGGGTCCTTCCCTGAGCTCTTCAGGGACTCTGGGTTCAGTGCAGGTCTGCAGGGGTGCTGGAAGCTGAGTGCTGGCAGTGCTTGGGCAAATCCAGTGCAATTCTCTGCAGGCAGGCTGAGCTGTAATTAATTACCGTGATTGCTGTAGTGACTGCAGTCAGAGGGCAGAGCACCAGTGCCTGCTGGTTAGCAAGAGCATGTCCCAAAGCTTGTTCCTTTTCAGCAGCACCCAAGTGCAGAGCTGCAGCCGCTCTGCCTCCCTGCTGCCGTGCTTGGTGGAGCAGCAGTTCAGGGCTTTGTTTGCTTCAGTTGTAAGAATCTCTTCATTTCTCTCCCGAGGACTAACTGCTGCTGAAAATGACCTTAAAGACTAGTGGTGGTTTAATCCTTAACTCTGACTAATGGGAGTCCTAATGAGCAGCCAGCACCTTAATACATTACCTAAACCTAACCCTGCAGGTGAGTGGGTGCAGGCTCAGCTCTGCCCACGTACCCCACTGCTCCCTCTGCCCCACTGCTCCCTCTGCCCCACTGCTGTGACTGCAGGCGCTGAGATTGCCACCTCCACTCGTGCCCTCTGGAGGTTTAGGTGCTGTGGGGTGGGTCCCATCTTAACTGGCTCAGTGTCCTTCTGGGACACTCCTCACCCCCTGCTTGTGTTATGTGCTCACCCCGGGAGCTGTGACAAACCCTAAATGCAGAGCACAGCAGAACTACAGCTCCTGTCCTCTTCTAAAGATCAGAAGATGACGCTGACCATCCCTGTCCTGCTTTACAGGGTATAAAGCAGTAACGTCTCCTCTTCACGCGAGTTGAGGGTTCTGTTTTTGGAAGGCCACCTGAGTGGCTCAGCAAGCCTTTGGTTCTCCAAGCACCACTGCAGGCTTTGAGGAAATGAGCTATTTTTGTAGAGAGACCCGACACAAAGCTGGCCTTTGTGCAGCAGAAGCAGAGGAGGCAGGACAAGCAGCCCCACCAGCCGCAGCTCATCGGCCGTCAGTATCTGTTCATGTGGATCCACAGCCACCTCACCAAGATGCAGCTGTCTGCACTGTGCAGAATGGGGATCCGTTTCCACTTCTGGGATGTGGGAGCGTCTGTCCGAGGCACTTACCTCCTCCTGCCTGCTTCCCCTGCTGCTCTGCTCCTGTGGGGTGGATCAGGTCAGCCCCAGGGGCAGGGCTGTGGCTTCCTCTCTGCCTCCACGGCTGCAGCCCCTCTCTCTCTCTGCAGGAGTTCTCTCCCAGCACAGTGCTGCAGTAACAGAAAGCCCCACCACGCAGCAGTGCTGCCCTCTGCTTAGCATAGGAGCGCTGACAGCAGCTGGGTGAAATGAAGGATGAAGGTGCACCAGGATTGGGAAGGGTGCACCTGTGCTCAGAGGTTTGGGATGGTGGTGGTGGCCCTTCTGCAGTGGCAGGACTGGATTTCCTCGTGCTTGCTGCTGCCCTGCTGCCAGTGGCATGCTTCGTTCCATTGGCGTCACCAACCCTGTGGTGTCTGTGTCTCACTCGTGTTCAGTGGCCAGCATCTGGTGCTCTCCTCTGCAAAGGGCACGGAGCTCCAGAGCTGTGTCAGCTGGGGGAGGACGTGGCAGGTTCCTGTCTGAGCCTGTGTGAACACGCGTGTGCACAGCACTTGGAGGAGCCCAGTTATGCGAGAGGAGCCGTGCCATCCTGGTTCAGTCCCACAGTGGTAGTGATAGCGGAGGGAGTGGCAGCTAGGGAGACACCTGACTTGGCATTTGGGAAATGCCATGGGAGAAGCCAGCTGAAAGGAGGCTGCGTGGACACAAGAGCAGGGATCTAGTGGTGTGACATGATCCCAGGGGCTGTGCTTGCAGCAGGAAGAGGCGCAGGCGGTGTGGGCAAACTGCGCATGCCCATTACATGCTGCTTAAGTGTGGGTCTGCTCTGCGCCGGGCTTGGCTCTGGGGCTGCCCCGAGCTGGGTGCAAGTCCTCTTCTAATGCTGCAAATGCAAAAATATTTCAGTTAAAGCAGGGCAAAGTCTGCTTGTGGGTGTTCAGAGAAGCTTAGATTGGAAATTCAAAGCAAGGATCAGACAAGCAGCCCTTTAGCCCTACACAACTGCAGCTTAGATCTGTAAAGGTCCCCCTGCAACCCGAGCTGGGAGCAGCCCTGGCACCAACCCCAAGCAGAGCACTGCATCCTGACTGCTTGGTCCTAACGTCCCACCAGGCTTCCAGTCGGGTCTGCTGGGGCGCCCGTGTGTGCCGAGCAAGTACTGGGTCAGGGCAGAACCGAGGTGGTAATAGGATTTGGTGGCAGGCATGGTAGAACTTTCTTCTAGGGCTTTTATCCAGCATCCAAATAGTACAGCCTGTGTGGTCTGTGCTCTTGGGCTCCCAGCAAGGAGCTCGTTGCCTAGGCACTGCTGCTCTGCTGTGATGCAGGCAGCCCAGCTGGGCACTGCAAGGCTCCGAATGCTCGAACTCTTAGCACTTCTGTAGAGAAAGGCACAAATCCTTTTATGTGACTGTAGAAAACCTTTCGGGATGCTGTTGGTGTTACTGCCTGGAGCTGTGTGGTGGTGGCAGGGTGCAACCAGGCCCCTCTCTTTTGCATTTTAAGCAAAAGATTCTCCCTTGTGCTCCTCGCTTCTGTCGCCAGCACGCTGGAGGCTGTGGCTGAAGTGGTTCTGAGTGGGATCCTCGCTCGTGTCATCCCCAAGCACCAGGCAGAGTGCGGAGGAGAGCAGAACATGGCAGCTGCCTCCTGGAGAGCGGCAGCCGGTGATGGACGCGGAGGTGGCGTTTCCCAGGAGAATGCCATCTGGGTCGGCAGGGCTGTGGCCTGGGAATGTGTGGAGCACCTACAGGGGCTGTGACAAGAGCTGGCAGGAGCCGGGCATCCAGCAAATGCCCGAGCACACAGGAGCTGCTTCAGCAAAACGCAGCGGAGCAGCAGAAAATGGAGAGCTCTGTGCCGGAGGATGGAGCTGAGCGTTGCAGCAGCACAAAGCCCACTCGCCGCTATTGTTCCCGGCACTGGCAGCCATTGCCACGGCCCAGGACTGCATCTCCCAGCAGCCGCTCGAGGAGGAGACCGCACCAAGCTCTGCGCACGGGGACGGGAGGGGGAGAGGAGGGGTGATCCCCGCCGGCCTCTCCATTTTCTGTCTTGCCTGTCGGGGAGACACTTAGATGGCAGAGCCCTGCTTCGCGTCCCTGCGAGGTAGGTGGAGTCTGGCCGTCCTCCGCCCTCCTTCCCTCCATTGTCAGCGCTGTGAGCGCGGCACCTGCTCCGGCCGCCGGCTGCAGGGATGCTCCTGCCCTCCGCCAAGCAGTGGCGAGGCTGCGGCAGTCCCTGCGCCGGCACCCAGCAGCCGCTGCCGGCAGCAGGACGGGCCCCGAGGAGGGAGATGCTGCTTGCACCCAGCTGCCGCCTCGGGAAGTGAACATGAGTCTGCCAGGCCGCGTCTCCTGCTCCATGCTCAACTGCTTTGTAAGTGCTTTTTTTGTTGTTGTGTTTTTTCCACCTCCCTGTCCGTTCCATGGCTGTGCGCTGGCTTTGTGCTCTGCCGCCGTCCTGGATCAGGCCTGTCCTTGAGGCCGGGCCCTGCTGCCCCAACACAGTGTCCCACTCCCTCTCACCGAGGGGAGACTTCTCCTCCCTCCACGTGCCCCAGGAGACACTGTGGGCCACCGTCCCAGTGCCATGCCCCAGCCAAGGGCACGGCAGCCAGCTGAAGGCTCTGTGGCTCTCTGCCTGGGGTGGGGAATCACCGTGCAGCGCTGAGAGCTGTGTGCTCCCACACGTGGCAGGACTGTGAGTCCCTTCCTGGGGGTCCTGAGCTCCATCTTTTGTATCTTACGGGATATCGGCTTTGCTCAGAGATCTGCAGAAAGCCCCCACAGCAGGGACTCGTGGCCGAACGGCTCCAGGAGCTCAGGGTGCTGCGAGCAGCGAGGAGTGTCGAGCGGCTGCCGGTGTCCCAGGAGGGGCTGAGCCTCACCCCATCCCACACCACAGCAGGGAGGGACTCAAGGACGCCAGGGCTGCTCTGTCCCAGTTCCCACTGCTTGACGGGATTTCTTTGTGAGCTGCCAGGCACTGACGGGCTGCACTCCCCACCTGGGCCCACCCCACAGCCCGGCCTGCCCCCAGGGCCGTGCCCCTCCCCATGTCCCCCAGCAGTGTGCGGTGCCCGGTGGGTGCATGAGGAGGTGCTGTGGCTGTGCTGGGGGGGATGCTGGGTTTCACAGCTGCTCAGGCAGCTGGCCATGATCCCCACCACGCCGCACATCTCACTGCCTGCATCACAGGAAGGGTTTGGCTATGGGACTGTGGGCCTTTGGGTCAGGAGGGGGTCCCAAATCAGGCATTCAGCACTGGATGTGGCCCACAGTCACTTTCTTTTTAATCTCTGATGAGAACATTTGGGGATTCAGAATCCTTTTAAATATAGTCAAAGCAAAACAATTGGGTTCTCATTTCCTCAGGTTGAAATCTGGAGGTTCTAGCCCAGGCAGCTCAGCCAGAAAGGTATTTTGTTTGAAATCCTCTGTGATATGTAATGCTCGCAGAACAGAATAATGCTGGAGCTTGTAGGGGGGCGATAGGGAGCAGGAGGCATTCTGAAGAAGTGCTCCTGGACCTCAGTCCTTTAACACGTGGAATGAATGCACCCTCAGCTGCTGTCCTCTGCTGCTGTCTGGGTGCTGCTCACCCTCACAAGGCGCTGGTGGTCAGGCAGGAACTGGGCTGAAAGTTAGGACCGGGATTTCCTGAGTGACTGCATGTTGACAGGTCTCCCATTGAGGCACTCCTCACTGCCCCAAGAGAGGTGTCCAGGCTCCACATGTCCCCTCAGGACACCTCTCCTGGCCATGATGGGCTTCCCAGGTTCAGTGTTTTGCAGGGAGAACGCTCTGCTTTGCTGCTGGCACAGCTCAGGTGAGGCTTGTCCTGACTTGGGTGTACCTGGACCCAATCGCTGTAGGATTGTTTCACGCTTCATATTCTTCTCAAAAAAATTCAGGGTCTGCACAGATTTCTCAGGGCTAAGAGTGAGAATAAAAACTGTCCAAAGGAAGCAGTGCTTGATAACAGCAGGAGGTCAGAGCTGGGCTGTGGGTGGAACCCTCTGTGTATGCGTCGCTGTGGTTCTGTATTGAAGCTCACAGGGTCACCTCTGCCATAAGTCACTGTCACATCCCTCCAACGTGCATCATCGAGGTTATCTGCTCAGCTTTCCAAGCACTGTGTGGATTGAAGAGACACAACTGGGAGACCTGTTTCAGACTGCTGTTGTGCTGTGGGAGCTGTGCAGTAGCTGGGGTCGTGCAGCAGCAGGGAGCTGTGTGCAGAGGCAGAACATCTGTTTCCATCCTCAGGGCGAGGGATCCCCAACACTCTGGTTTGCCAGGAGCATCCCACAGCCCCAGTTTTGCCTTTTCATAACACGCAGTAACTAGGGCCCATCTCTCAGTGTGTGTTTTCTTTGCAATGCAGGGTGAGGAAGGCCCCCCCAGTTTGGAGTACATCCAGGCCAAGGACTTGTTTCCCCCAAAGGAGCTGATAAAGGAGGAAGAGTCATTGCAGGTAAGGAAGTAAGAAGACAGAAATCATCCACTTTCGGATGCAGCAGGCTGAGCTCTGTGACATGAAACCTGAGAGCACTTCTCCAGGCCAGGATGTGCTCTGGAGCCTTGGGTTCAGCAGTGCTGCACATCAGCTCGTGCTGGCAAGCCCTTCCATGTGGATGGAGGCTGGGAACAGCTGCCCAGTGCTCACTGCCCTCCTTCCCAGCCCTGCCGTGACTCTGCAGTGCACACAGCATCACATCTGTCTCTGGGAAATACAGCTGGAGTATGATGCAGTGCTGCCAGGCTGGGTGTTCCCCATCCTCCGCCTGCACTGGCGGTGAGGAGCAGCGATGCTGCGGTGCTGTGTAGCAGGAGGCCCTCTGTGGGACAGGTAACTCGTCAGAGCTGGGCCGTGCCCTGGAAGGCTATAGCGTGCCATATTGCAACAGCTGATCTGGCTCTCATGTACGTTGCTCCTGGCGTTTTCCTTCTGCAGAGCTGCTGGAAAGAGGAGTCTCTGCCAGCTTCATGCTGCAAGAGGCCTTTGAATGAGACCCAGCTGCCATTGCTGCTGTGCAGCAGGGGCAGCAGAGCCAAACCTCCTGGTTTTCCTCTCTCCTTTAGCATAGTCTCCTGCCTCCTTGTCCCAGTATTTGTCATCTTCCTGTGGTTCAAGCCAGGCCTGCAGCACGTCTTCTTCCCACTGCTGCAGCAGTCGAGTTTGCTCAGTCATCAGCACTGATGGGTAACCAGTGCTGGTAAGGGGGGCTGAGATATGGCAGCTGCAGGCTGGGCAAGAGCACACGGGCTGAGGATGCTGCGGGGCTGCACCTTCAGAGGATGGAGCCCTGGGGTGGCTGCAACACAGGCCAGCTAAAAGCAGCATAGACAAGTGTGTGCAACAGACTGCCAAAACGAAGAGAGTATGTTTTCTTACTGTCAAATAATTAATATTTTAGAGGCTTTTCAGATGGGTGCCAGCCTCAGGTTGTTATTTTTGTGTAAGTAACTTAAGAAGGAAGAACACTTTGGTACAGTTGCCACTTGTACAGCACATCACATCTGAAAGCCAGGAAATTCAATTTTTAGGCACCACATCTCCAAACCATAGAAACTGCTTAGAAATAAAGGCAGTGTGGTCTGACTTGTACTAATTGCAGTATAATGAATTGTTTAATCAGATGCCCTGCCTGGAAAGCAAAGGGCTCTGACTGAAGTGATAAACATTTCTGCACAACTGGTTACCAGCACCACCTGCTGCGGGTGGCGTTCCGGGAACAAGGAGCCTTCTTAGCTCGGGAAAAAGGGGCCTGAGAAGTTTTAGGGTGGGCATCCTTTTTTTTTTTTAATTTCCACACATGCACAAAAAGTATGTTAAACTTGGCCACCTGCCAGGATCCCTTGTTTTAAAGTTAGCTACGGCATGTCTGGGCTGATAGGGAAAACCAGACAGATATTTGATTTGTCTGCTATCTAGATTAAAAAAAAGAAATCTAACGTAGGTAACTTCATTGTACAGCCAAGCAACACGCAGACATCCCCTCACAGCCTGGTTAGCACAAGGTGGGCCAGCCTTCCCCATTTACCTCACTGGTACTCAGTAGCCCGCTGGTGCTGCTGACCCCTCTCTCTGAGGCTGTACACCACAGAGGCAGTGGGAGGAGCTGCTCTCATTACTTCGTGGTGCTCAGAGCCCCCAGCACATCCTGAGCTTGCCATGTCTCCCTTGCAGGTCCCGTTCACCGTGTTGCAGGGTGAGGGAGTAGAGTATCTTGGCCATGCAAATGATGCTGTGATTGCCATCTCCAACTACCGGCTTCATATCAAATTTAAGGATTCTGTGATCAATGTAAGTCTCAATCTGCCTATTTTTTCTTCCTAAACTGTTACTTCTGGGAATATTTGGGGGGGGGGGGGGGGGGGGGGAGTAAGGGAGACATAAGCAGTTTCTGTGGTTTGCAACGTGGGAACTTGCCAAGTTGCCAAGCCTGACGTTGTCTCTTGTTACTGTTGGTGATCCAGTTGTTGGAGTGCAGGTGGGGTGCTCCTACACATGATAATTAGGTCTTTCTCTTGCTCTTCTTTTTAAAATCAAGCATTAAGCTCTAGGGTTTTAAGAGTGTTAGGGTATCTTGCAGGCTGGCCTGCCTGGGAGTTCCGTTACGCGGCATCCAGGAGTCAGCTGGTGGGAGCCTGAGACTTTCTCTCACTGTCTCCATTTGTCATCTTCCATGGGAGCCTTTGTTTGACTCAGTTGTCTGTGCTCGTTTGGTTGTGATTTGGTCTATAACTGGCCCATGGTGGGAGACTGCCCAGAGACAGAATAGAAATCAGGCTGGTAATTCTTGGAGGAGACTCTTCTGCATCACAAAGCTTGATAAACCTTGGAGTGGGTTTGTAGTTTGAGCTGGGAGCTTGTGTTAGCTGATAAAGCCAAGCCTGGGCACCACAGGCCTGTGGGCAGGGCTGCTGTGTCTGCTGCTGTGGTGTGCTGCCATGCCCTCCTTCTGTCCCTTGCAGGTGCCTTTGAGGATGATGGAAAGCGTGGAGTGCCGGGATATGTTCCAGCTTCACATTGTCTGCAAGGACTCTAAAGTGATCAGGTATCCCTTGCTGTAGATGCCACTGCAGTTGCCACAGTCTGCTCTGACACCTGCCTTTGCACTGTCATTGGAATGAAGCTGTTTATTACAGACAAGGTTACTCTGTTTTTCATAAGAATGGATGCTTTATTCCTTTTTCTAGTTAAACAGAGCAGAGCTCCCTGTCTGTGTCCCAGCTGGATGTACGTACTCACTGAGTACGATTTGCATTTGCAGGTGCCATTTTTCCACCTTTAAGCAGTGCCAGGAGTGGCTGAAGAGACTAAATCGAGCCATTGCCCGCCCTGCTAAGCCTGAGGACCTCTTTGCATTTGCCTACCACGCGTGGTGCTTAGGAGTCTGTGTTGATGAGGAAGATCAGCATGCACATCTGTGCCGTCCAGGTAAACTGGCCTGTCCCCTTCCTGTTTATCTGTCCAGAAGTACAGCAGTGCAGTTGGAGCCATCATTCAAAACCTGGTGTCTCACTGTGGGTTGTGTTGTGCTGTTTGTGCTGTAGCCAGAGCCCATGTCCATCTTGCTCAGGGGCATCCCATACCTGGCCTAGACACCCAGCTGATGTCCAGATGCAGCTGGATAACAAACACGGTAAAAGGAATAATAACAATATGCAGAATATGGAGCATTCTGAGGCAGCAGCACTGAAATCCCCTTTCCCTTTCTCTTTGTGAATGAAGGAAGCATCCCATACTTCAACACTTCCATCATGATAATGAGACACCTCAAGCAGTCTTGTCCCTCAGAAGCAAATGTCATCTGCATTGAGGCAGCATAATTAATATCAGTACATCTCCATCTCTTCTCCAGCACTTGGAAATGCCATGACATTCCCAGGATTGGGTCTGCAGGGCCGTGTGGCTCAATCTTGCACAGGCCCTAATGAAACATCTGAGTCCATATGGAGAAAGAACTGTGATGGTGCCCTCGTGTGGACTGGGAGTTTGCCCTGTCCTGGAACACAGTTCATTTGCAGTTGCTTTCTTTTTGTAAAGCTTCATCATGAATAAAAGGAAATTAAATAGTGTGATGAACATGGCTTTACATTTAGAAATCTACTGATGTTAGAGGAGAGAAGCGGTAGCCTGAATGAGATGCGCAAACACAGGTTTGTATGGAGGGATGGGGGATAAATAGTACAGCTGAAAGGTACTAAAAAGAAGTTGGTAGAAAAAAAATAAACTCTGTGTTCCTGCTCTGCCCCAAACACCAGAAATTATCAGGTATTTCATGTATTTCCCGTAGAGAAAATATTATTCTCTAGTATAAAGACATTTACCTGCAGAAGTTGCTGCTGCTGGATATCAGTGAGGGAAAGAACATGTGAGTGTTTATTAACGAGGTTTGACACTCAAGCAGCAAAGATACCCAGTGTTTGTAAGATGAGACAAAAACATGAGGGGAAATTATGAGTCAGCCTTTGAGAGCTGTCTGGAAAAACTGCCCCTGGGGTGGGATGTTGGTACTCCTCTGCAATGGGCTTCCCAACATCCACTCAGAAGCCATCTCCATCAGAGGAGAAAAGTGGATGAAATGAATGCTGCCACCCCAAAACTCACATGGGCTGGGGAGGGCTCTTTCTGTGCTGCTCTGTGCACTGGGACTGGGAGGTGATCTGACTTGACAGAATAAGCAGAGGAACCCCTGCGAGGAACCAGGCTTTGTGGTTTCTAAGCAGAGCCCTGCCATCCAGCAGTCCCGTGGTTTCTCTCCAGCCTCCTATAGTTGCTATGGAGCTGCCACTAATGTTAATGTTTCATCAGTTCTGCTTAGCTGACGGTAAATACCCTGTGCTCTGCTATTCCAGGTGACCACGTGAGATACCGATTTGAGATGGAGCTGGTGAGGATGGGCTTTGACTTGCAGAACGTCTGGCGGGTCTCTGACATCAACAACAATTACAAGTGAGTGTTTCACCACCAGGCTCTCCCCATTCTCTTCTTTCCTTTATTCCCATTGCAGTCCCCCTGCAGAGCAGTGGATGAGTCAGTCAGGCTCCAGCTAATCCTCCTCCTGGGTCATGCTAGCCCTCAGGCAGATCAGCATATGCGTGAGATCTCCTTTCTTTCCTCCTCCTGTGTCATGGAACTGAACAAGAGTATACCCCAAACATCAGAGCTAGCAGCAATTGTAAATGCTGACCCAGGCAGTTTGTAGTGCAGCCATAACTTCTCCTTGGACATGGTCAGGTGTATGGGAGAAATCATCCATTGTGGGGTTGCCTTTCTGGTCAGCCTCTCTCAAATGCTTAGATTGAAAATTTAAAAGTTCAGGCAGTTGTTCTCTTGTGTCAGGAAAGTGGGGATGAGACACTGGAGTGCTGTCATGGAGCTGGGGAGTCTGAAAATGAGCTGGGCTTCTTAAGTTTGCTGTAGGAGGGGCTGAAGGGTGATCTGCTTCTAGCCTGCAGAGCTGGAAGGGCAGTTACAAAGGGAGTGGAGTGAAGCTCTTCTGACAGTGGCAGGTGGCAGAACAAGGGGGCAGTGGTCACAAGTTGCAGCTCGGGAGATGGTATGCAGGGGGAAGATCCTTTCCCTGCAGAGTGGTGCTGTGCTGTGCCAGGTCCGTGTGGAGGTGGGGACTCTCCATCGTTGGAGCATTTCAGCTCCCAGCCTACCTGGTGTTGCAGGTCATCCCACTGTGAGCAGGGATCTCCAGAGGTCCTTCAGCCCAGCACAGCAGCCCCTCTGACCTGTCCTCTGCTCCTGGAGGAGCTCCTGGAGAAGCGGTTCTGCATTCTTTGCAGCAGGTGGCATTATGCCAACAGGTTTTTATTAAGTGTTGAGTCACGTATTCATTTCTGCATTTCCTATAATCTTTGTCTTGAGGTGACTGGGATCCCTCAGTCCTCTCTCTGTTTCTCAGGCAGTAAAAGCATCCCCATGACCTTCATATCCCCACTTTCTTGTGGAGACCGCGAGATGTTTCAGGTATGCTGGCTTGGGGAAATCCCTGTGGAGTTCTCTGCCTTCTCTCATGTGTTTTCTTAGGAATCCAGGCATCAAGCACTGCATTTGGGATTTGATGTACAGTATCTTCTATGCATTATCACATCATTGCTTTTGGTCTGTTATGTGACTTTGTTGACAGTATTTACACAGTTATCTAAGAACTTCAAATAGAAATTCTTTTCCTGACCTGCTCAGTGGTCAGAGTGCGCAGCGTGTAGCTCCGTACCGCAGCTTCGGTCTGTCTCTGAAAGCAGCCAGGCTGCCCCTCAGTGCTGGATTCTGGGATGCAGTTCCCTTTAATTGCCTCAGTGCCTCCAAGTGAGATTACCCACCTGTGGTTTGCTTCCTGGGAGCTTTGACCCCAGACGTTAGCCTGCTTCTCTGAGGACGGATGTTTTACTTTTGGCCAAACCAGGAAGAAAGAACTTGAAACAAACCTCGGCAAGCTGGCTGTGCTTTCCTTGGGGGTGCTGAGCTCCTGCCTGGGGATGCTGGCAGGTCTCAGCTTCCTTTCTCAGCAGACATCCTGAGATCTTAAAGGTGGTGTAACTGGCTTGTGCAACTCTGAAACCAGTTCTCTCTTGCTGCTCCAGGGAGTGTGTCTTTAAGTCCTGCCTTGGCTTTTGATCATTACCACCTGCCTCTATTCACAGGAATCGGGTTACTTTTTAACTGTTTATAGTCCTTTTATCTTTTATTTCCCAGCATTGGCAAAACAGTGTTGTTAGAGACAGGATACTCCAAGGTAATGACTTTGTTCGTTGTCTTTCAAGTCTGTTCTGAGATGTTCTTATCTGGTAACTATTATCTTCTTCCTGGCGACAGCCATCATAAAAATAGAGCAATACAAGCGTATAATAACCACTCCTTCAGTCCTGATAAAAGTATACTCTTTCAGCATACCATCATAATAAAATTATTACATAATCCCTCTATAGCTTTTACATCCTCAGTCATCTGCATGAGCGTACGGCCTGAGAGCCCCCAGCAGTGCACCCCTGCTGCCCGAGCTAACGTTGTTTTCGTGTTGCTTGAAGTGCTCAGGGTTTGGTGCACATGGAGTTCTTTCAGAAGTAACAAAAAAACCCATTTCTTTCATTGCTGTTGCTTATTTCCAGCTTTGATCTTTTTACGGTCATGATTGTCTTTATTTTTTGGCTTTGTGAGGGAAAGCTGCCTGGAGTGCTGCGTTACTGTCCAGTGTTTCCCACTCATTCCTGGGACTGCTCTTAATTCACAGTCTTATTTTGTTACAATTCTCTACAAATCTTAATACTTTCCTCCACGTTCATGGGAAAGGTGGTAGTTCTTGTTTTTGCTTCTGCTTGCCATGTGAATATGTAGACAGTAAGTCTTGAGAGACTGCTAGGGATAAAACCCCATGTTTTTACATTCTGTGAAGGAGGATCTCTCACTGGACTGGTTGTTGCCTTTGTGGCAAGAAGGTGCTTCATCTGTGCTCATCTGTAGGTGTGGCTTGCATTCATGTGCACGTTTATGTTGTCGGACACCTTTTCCTGGGGTCACATCTCAATTCCAGTGCTGTTCTGGGTCACTGCTCCCAGGGGTGCTGGAGACCACCCCTCTGTCAGCATCTTCCCACATGGTATGTGAGCGTAACACATAACAGCGGGCCACGCAGGCTCCCTTTGGGACTCCCTTTCTTGTGAAAAAGGACCATTCAGGGTCTGTAGCTGTTTCTTATCTTCTGAAGAGTTACTCAGACTCGAGGGGAGCTCCCTTCAAGCCTTTGGTGAGCAGCCTGTGAAAAGAACACCTGAAAACCCGGACGGGGGCAGCTGCACGCACCGTGTCTGCCTGCTCAGCACTGCCTCCAGCAAGCTGTGTGTGCGAAATGTGCGACCTCCCTCCACAAACGCCGTGTTGACTCTTCCCAAGTGTGCTGTATTTACCCTTGCACTGACTGTGACAGTCAGTGGCTTTGTGCAGGAGTCAGGCTTAAGTGCTTTCCCACGTTCGCCCCAGAGAGCTTTTTTCAGAATCGATACCGTGTTCGCCACCTTTCATTCCTCTGGCACCCGAGCCAATGTAAGCAATAGCTTACACATCTCAGTTAATCATTCACCTGGTGCACATTTGGGTTGCTGTAGCGATGTTGGGAGAGCATTTTCTGGTCCTGCTGGTTAGTTGCTCCTCGTTCCTTGCAGATAGTTCCCCCGCCAAAGTTTCCATGTCAATCTCTCACTGTGTCCTTGTCACCTGTAAAACAGGGATTGGTCTGGCAGCTCCTCTGTGTGCTCACACCAGAGCAGGTAGTTCTGATTTTCTGCTGTGACCGTGTTTATCTACCAGACCATCAGGTACAGTAGCAGGCAGACACCTCCGAGGTGGTGGAAAATAGTCTTTATAGTTTCAATTTCTTCACGGGGCATTTCTGCCTGATTTTCACTGTTTTTTAATTGAGGCTCATGTTTGGCTCTTCTCGAGTTTGTGCTCTTTGGAAGGTTGCCCAGCAAGGCTGTGGATGCCCCCTCCCTGGAAGCACTCACGTCCAGGCTGGATGGGGCTGTGAGCAACCTAGGCTAGAGGGAGGCGTCCCTGCCTATGGCAGGGGTTGGAACTACATGGCATTAAAGGTCCCTTCCAACCCAAACCATTGATTCTATTTGCAGGAGGTTGTTTAACTTCTAAAATACGACTTACGTTACAGAGACACCTCCTTCCAATCCTGATGGTTTTATGTTACCTCAAATGGTGTTTTTCGTTAATCGTCTCATCATCTGCAAGCTTTTTTCCCCTCATCTCCTTTTGTTTTCTCTCAGAAAGGTTCATTTCTGTGTATTTATCCTCTGTGAAACACAGCACTGCTGCAGTGGGGGACTTTTCCCCTTAAAAAATACTGTTGACTTCTGCTGTGTGATGATCACTGCAACAAAGCAGTTTTCCAGTTACTCTGCTGTGGAGCAGCTCTGCTCGAGCTTAGGGCCAAAGGAAGAGTTATGTATCATTATTTGGCTGGTACCACCAAGAAGCAGCCAATCATGTCTGAGAACATAGTCCTGTATTGTTGTGATGACCATGTATTTTGGGTGCAAGCAATGCCAGCTGTGGATTCTGCTGCTCTCATGCTCCTGTATTGGTAGTATACCTCTCTTGCAGTTCACTTCAGACTTGGGTTTTCAGCTCATGCCCTTCCTGCATTGCATATTGATGCTGGTAGCCCTTGGCCTCACACTTCTACCTTCACATTGTCAAGGAACAGACCACACTTTGTTTGCTAGCTCAGTTATTCTGGTCTTCCTACAAAGCTTCTACTCTGAAATCTAGAGTTCTGCTGGTAATTACCTTGCTCCGAGTTTATAACTTGCTCTGAAGCCAGCACACTCCTTTATCCTGGCTTTTTGGTTTCTCTTTGTCATCACCTCATTGCCCGGTTGTGTGCACCCTCCTTAACTGTGACTTAACTTCTCCAGGCTGTCCTGTGTCCTAGCTGGGATTGTATTGACCTATTTGTTATGGTTTTTGCAAGAGTGCAGAGTCTCAGTGCCTTAAAAGATATTCTCCTGTACTGAAACTCTCCTGAATGTACTCTCCTCAGTTTTTAAGACATCTCGCGTAACATTTCATCTGAAGTACCAGGAACCTGATTCTGCTTTGATGTAGATGAACACTATTCTTCTTTTATAGATTGCAGCTATTCAGAGATCCCAATTAGTACTAACCCTTTCTGAAATAAGGGTTGCTCGTTGTCACACTTCCATGTGATTAACTTCCTGACCAATATCACATGTGACATATGAAGCACTTCAGAGTTCTGCCACACTGTCCTGACCTGGCCTTCAGCCTGTTACCTGACAGCTTCAGTCTTCCTTCCTGGCTTCCCCTTCCATGCCTTGTTATTATCACACACACCCACCTTGCCTTCTGCCCAGGGCTTTCTGAGCAGCTGTCCTACCCCATCTGGAGCAGCCTCTCCTTCCAGGGCAGGCAGGTCAGTGCTAGCATCACATCCCAGGCAGCACTGAGCTCTGTAGCGTGCTCATTGCCACCAGCTGGGTTATCCTGTGCCAAGGGGAGCACCAGCCATGCTCTGCAGTTCACCCAGTGAACAGTTTCACCCTCAGCCCTGAAGCATTCCTTCGAAACGATGTGGGTTGGAGCTTAGAGCTGAGGCTGCTCTTTGATGTTCCCTGGGCAGGACTTTGTCCTCAGGAGCTGCGGGGCTCAGCAGGTCCCGGATCCAGGCAGTGCTTTGTCTCTGTGCCTGACCTGCCCTGCATGCAGCCGTGTGCTGCGAGCCCAGGGGCACAGCGGTCGCTGCAGTAAGCAGGAAGGCCCTGCACTGCTGGATCTTCACGTGTGCTTCACTTTAATTGCATTGCTCTCAGTCCTTCTCCCCAGCTTGCTGTTTGCCTTTCCCCTCTTTTCCTTGGGGCCCCTCTTGTCCTGCTGCTAACACACTTACTGTTGGGTTTTTAATGTTTTCCTGGGTCTTAAGCATAAGGTAATCATGGCTCATCATCAGTAATTATTGACTGCACGTCTCTGGGTTTGTAAGTGCTGTGAGAAAACCGAAACCCCATGTAAGCCTTCATGTTTAAACCCCAGCTGTGTTCCAGAGGTATCTTTGGGAAATGCTGCGTTGCTTTGCATGGGCCCAGAGATGAGGCCTGATGTGAAGAAGGTTGTCTTCTCCTAGCTCACTCCTGACAGCATTTTTTGGGTCACTTTACTCATGGTGAAATGGTACTGAGGCAGATAGGAAGAGCCCATCCTGCATGCAGAGTTTGGGAAAATGTGAACTGCTCCTGCACTGTTGCTGTACAGTTTCTCTGGTCCAGAGTATGGTTGCTGAGTCTCATTTTGCCTTGCTGCTTTCTGTTTTCCAGGCTTTGTTCCAGTTATCCCCAGAAGCTGCTGGTGCCTGTCTGGATCACTGATAAGGAGCTGGAGAACGTGGCTTCATTTAGGTCATGGAAAAGGATCCCTGTGGTTGTGTACAGGTAAACACAAAACAAACAAGTGCTCTCCCCAGGGCCCTGCTAGCTGCCCTTCGAGCAGGTCTGAGAACAGGATGCTTTCCTAAAGGGAGAAATGCATTCTGGTAATTGCTGCTGCTTTCCTGCTTTCAGTTAGATCTGAGGATGGGGGTGACTTTGCTACTGTGGGAGACTCAGCAATGGCACCACGTCATTCAGGTTCTCAGAGATTCTTTGAGTTTCAGAGTATTTTGATGAGATATGTGCCTAGCTTCTTTGAAAAGAAATCTTGGCCACAGTGAGCCTGCTGCATGGCTCTTCCATCTGCTGGGTAGCAGGGCCTGGATGCACCTTTTGGTACCCATCTGCAAATCATTTCTGTTCTGAGTAAGTTGAGAGAGTTTGTGAGCACTGAGGTAACGGGGACGATGAAATGTATGCTGGTGGCTGAATGTGGTTGGGTCGATAGCTGGTAAATACAGGGAGTGCCTCTTCCCTGGTCAGAGCAGCCTTCCAGAAATCATCTGTATATGCGGCTGCATGCGGCTGGGCAGCAAGGACAGCAGAGCCTTTCAGGGCAGGGGGTGATTTCTCATTAAGCACATCTTCTAGGAGACTGTTGTGTTTGAAACAAATGGGAAGTTGGTTGCTTAGGTGTGCAGGAAGATACCTCACGCAGCTGGTGTATGCTGTAACGTATATTGTTGTTTCTAGCATTAGACTTGGTGTTAGCAATTATTAAATCCAAATACAAAAAGCTTTGAAAATACCAGAGCTGCACAACAAAGCAAAGCCCTGGGAAGCAATGGAGCCAGGAAGTAAAACCAGGGAAGTTACACACACCTCAGCTGTACGTCTCCGTGTTACACGGTTTGTGTTGCATGCTATTAGGTGTTGGCAAAACACAGCATGTTGTTTCTCCAAGAACTGAATTCTGCAGCACAGGAGTAATGAGTGCTGGTTATCGCACGGAGCCTTGCCCTCTTTGTAGCCAAGTCAGCTAAGACGTTAATTGTGTTTGTGATTACTTTTGCTAAAATTGGTCTGGCACTGGAGACTGTCCCAGCGTGCTTCCCCACCTGAGGGCAGAAGCATGTCTTTTTGCTTCTCTCTGAACAATTATTTTGTTCAGCACTTTATAATATCGCTATGAGGATACCCAGTAATTTACAGGCTGAGCTGCAGCCCTCTGCAGCCTGGGATCTGATTACGAGGTGCTGACCAGTGATGCTACAAGATGGGGCAAGGCCTTTGCCATCTCTCTCATTTTCATGCACTCTTTAGCCTTTGCCCTCAAATTGGAAACTTTTGGCTAGGAGAGCCTGTGAGGGCCGTGTACCTGAGTAAGTGAAGAAAGGCACACCTCCCGTTCAGCTCCTCGTCACCCACAGCTCAGAACAAGTGGGCTTGGGTGCATGCACCCCAGGGACTTGGCCACCTCAGGACTGCTTGGTAGAGCTCAGAGCTTCAGGGGGACGTGGCTGAATTCCCAACTGACAGACAGATGTGTAAGGTGTGACACCAGAGGTATCACATTACCAGTTTCCTTACAAAAAGTAGAATTGAGCTGGTAAGCAAAGCAAAGCACAGGTCTTCATCGCTGAGTTCTCAGTGGAAATGCACAGTGGAGATGCAGGAGCCTCCAGGCACGGTTCACTTGTAGAGCAGCACAGAGGATGCAATTAATTATTTAGCTGACTACAGAGGCAGACGGGCATGGTGTGCCAGCCGCTCCTCGTCACTGCGCTGTCTGCACAGCCACCTTCAGAAGTCCTTGGGACTGCACTAGCTGAGAGCTGCTCACGGATGCTCCCAGTCACCTTTATCTGTGCCTGTGCTGCAGCAAGCATCAGGGAAACAGCAGGCAAATGGTGGGCGTTTCTCTAGCCCTACGGCGGAGCACGTGGCCTGGGGTGTGCTGGCCCTGCTGAGCGGGACAGGGCTCTCCCCTGTGGACCTGGAAACTGGGAGTGCTTGCAGGCATTCATCTCAGGTGGGAACCCAAAGGTATCACTGAGAGGCACTGCTGCCGGCTGTTCCTCGTGTTTTAGGCTGAGCTGCTCAGTGAGCTCTTCATTGCAGCTTTCTGGTTGATTGCTGTGGGTTAGGTGGCTTGTGCTAAGAACATCAGATGTGCTCTGGCTTTGTGCTCTGGTGAGCTGATTCAGTGCAGGGTACCTCCTGCTCCAGCTTTGGATTCTGAAGGGGTCTTAATCCATCAAGACTAAACTGAGGATTATTGAGGAATAATGCTGGCCCACAAGTGAAAATGCTATGGCACTTCCCACTGTTTTCAGTTTCAAGGATCACTTTTTCTTGAGGAAAACCTCAAGTAAGAAAAGAACTGAAATACTTCATATGCTCGTGGTGAGCACAGAGTGGAGCTATGGGTGCACCAGGGCCTGGGGAGCTCAGTGCAGGCTCAGGTTAGGTCTTGGTTCTTCCACTGGCACCTGCTGCACTTTCTGCTTACCGATGACTTCATGCTTCTTGATGCTGGCCGTGCTTCCTTGTGTTTATTAGCACATCATTATGTCTCGTGAAACTGATTACCTCAAGACCACGCCCTGCCCAGTATTTGTTGCTCTACTTAGAAGCCTGTGGCACCAAGAACTCTCTGAACACAGTGTGACTCCTTGGCCACATTGGTAGCACTGCATGAAGCAGTCCACTACTGACTGCAGGTGGCTTCACACACCGGCACAGCTGAAGCCCTTTCTTCCTTCTGTCCCAAACAGAGCCATCACACCCAACCAGGCACTGGGAGCAGTCATGGCACAGCACCTGCATGTCCCAAAAACGTGCTCAGGAACTGTCTGGGAAAGTGCTAGTTGGCACAGGCCAGAAGCCGTGGGTGTGCTAACAAACCGGCTTGGGTGATCACGGGCTGGTGCTCCAGTCCACACCTTGGCTCTGTTTCACTTACTAGTGTAAACAAAGCCTTTGCTGCTGTCACTGCTACCCATCCTGAACCCAGAAATAGATCTCCTGAGAGTGATGCCACACCTCATCTTGCAAAACAGAACGGCAGCAGAGGATGGCACCAAAAGAAAAGGGATCCAAAGCTGACCATGAATGTTATTGTTTTGGAAGTCTTCATCAATATTTTCTACAAGGTATCATTAGCAAGAAAAAAATTCCTTACAAGTTTCTTCAGGAGAACATTGTCTCTGTTCTCAGAGACAGTTCCTCCAAGCTGCAGAGTTGCTGGGGAGATGTGCACCACTGTTAGAAGAAATCCAAAGCCTCCATGTGTTCTGAGTGTGCTGCCTTTCAGAGCAAATAATGGGAAGAAGCAACAGCTTCTGCTGCAGGACAGCAGAGCCCCTGATGGAGTGACAGTGTGAGGAAGAGATAGTGTTGGGGTACTGCTCGGAGCCCCAGTGGCACTGAGCAGCCTTTGGGTGTTGGGTTGAGGCTTGTGCATAGTGTGCATTGGGATCTAAACTGTTCTGTCTTCTACTTGGCCACCAATGCAACTTTTTCAGAGGTGCTGGCCTACAAAAAGTATTTGGGTGTTGTTTGTCAGCTACTTATCCATGTCTCTTTTTATTCTGGCTCATCTTCAGACAGGTGTTGCATGAGGGGCGTTATTGTTAGGAAGAACTGAGATACAGGACCATCCAGTTCCTCACCCCTCCCCTGACAAGGGCCAGACACCAGGGATAGCATCTCAAGGGAGTGCAACAGGATGGGGATGCAGGTGTTCTGCCTACATGGCCTTTGCAGCAGACAGTATCTTCCATTTCCTGACACATATAGTCAGGAGAACGTGGAATTGTGCTTTTGTCATTCAGTGAGCCTACTCACCGTGGACTTTTCATTCTACATTTACTTTTCATTTAATTAACATATAAAATTTAATGCTTTTTTATCACTTGATGTCATAAGATCCTCTACTTTTTTTTCCAGTCAGCTATAGACGCTCATGCACAATTCTGTAGCAGCAGCAAACTCTGTCACATAGTCATCCATCCCCTTTCCAGGCCACTTAAGATGGATGTTGATGTGAAAAATGCACACTTAGCCCTGTTTTGGGCATTCTGTGAGGCCTACAGCCAGGGTAGGGTTCATATTTTAGCAGTTATTAATAAACACCAGCTCAGGCCTCCACCCAGAAACTAACTAGTCTGATGCTGAGTGAGCTAATCCCTCTAAACTTACAAGAGGTAAATGAAATGGTGTAACAACCTCTTCCTGCAAGGAAAAGAAGTGATAAGAGAAGAACAGAGCACTATCACAGTTAATAACTATGACTTTCCCAAAGTATAGCCATAATTATTTGAAGTTCTCTCTAGTTTCTTAAGAGAAGAATGGCTAGAGCAGCTGGTGGTTTCCTGCTTGCTGCTGAGATCCCGTTCATTTCAGTGAGCCTGGCCATTGGGTCTGGCTGCCCTGAGCTGCCACAGTGTGTTCCTGCAGCCACCTGCCCCGCTGCTGTCTTGTTTTGCCAGTGTCCCGGCTCTGTCAGCCCCTCCTGCACTGCTCACAGTCAGAATCTGTGTTCCTCAGCACTGCAGTCTGAGCGCTGCCCTCCCTGTCATAGAATGGCTCGAGTTGGAAGGGACCTCAAGGATCATCAAGTTCATCCCCCCCTGCTGCAGGCAGAGCTGCCAACTGCTAGGTTGAGTACTAGGTCAGGTTGCCCAGGGCCCATCCAACCTGGCCTCGAACACCTCCAGGGACGGGGAATCGACAACCTCTCTGGGCAACCACTGTCACTGCTGTTGTTGTGAATAACTGCTGTTTGAAGTGCCCTGCCCTGTTTCACTGCTTGGTGCAGGGCTAGAAGCAGTGAGCAGGACTGCCCAGGCGCCGGCTGGCAGGGGCTGAGGGGGGAGGTTCTCCGGGGCATCCCTCACCTCCATGGGGTTTCCTTTGCAGACACGTGCGCAACGGGGCAGTGATCGCACGCTGCAGCCAGCCCGAAATCAGCTGGTGGGGCTGGCGGAATGCTGATGATGAGTATCTTGTGACATCCATTGCCAAAGCCTGTGCCTTGAACCCTGGAGCAAAGGCACCCGGCGGCGTGCCGCACAACGGGAGCAGCGACGGAAGCGAGACCTGTGAGGCCGACTTTGGTGAGACAACACACTTATTTCTGCTGTCCCCTAAATGTGCACATTGTACAGCTCTCCCTACACCTAAATGTTGTTGCTGCTAACAGGGCTGTTAGAATGCAAGATTTAAACTTGATATCCAGGTTCATAACCTGGACTCTGCATGTGGGATGGGTACACAGCCAGCACTGGGTTGCTGTGGGAGGGAGGTGCCAGCACTCAGCCTGTTCTCTCTCTGCAGACTCGTCCCTGACTGCAGGTTCAGGTGTAGAGAACGTGGGCACTCCTCAGAAGCTGCTGATCCTTGATGCCAGGTCCTACACGGCGGCCGTGGCCAACAGGGCAAAGGGAGGAGGCTGTGAATGTGAAGGTACGTGGGGCCGAGCACATCCCACAGTGCTTCTTGAACCTGCTGGGTTCGAGTGGGCCCTGGAGCAGTTTGTGTCAGTGTCAGCGGTTTGCGGGACAGTTTGACCCGGTACCGTGACAATTGAGGCAGGGGACCCACGGGCCCACACCCCGGGGAAGGGGGAGGGGGGAAAAAGGGAAAAAGGAGAAGGGAGATGGGTCTAGGAACAAAGCAGCGGCAACGATCTGAGGAGGAAAGCTAATTTACTAAATAAGATATCAGAAAGGAAAATAATATAATATAATTGGAATTGAGGCAAATGAATCAAATAAAATGAGCAAGAGAGAGAGTGTCCGATAAACCGAAGGCCTTACGCTAACGCTGAAGGCGGACGGCTGCAACAAACACCCACTGCCGAGCTCGGTCCCGAAGGGAAGAGAGAGTCCCGTGACTGCAGACAGTTTTTATCTTTCCCTCTGAGCGTAAACACGTAAGAACGCAAAGCATCGCAAAGTCCTCTGGGGAATGGAGTTCTACTTCTCTTCTGAGACAGGCATACCTGGAACTATCGATGATCCACGGAGCTGGAACATTAACTCTTTAACTCTAAATGCACTACATGATGTTATGATGTGGAATACCAGTACCAAAAATCATAAAACCATGACAGTCAGATTGGCGTTTCGGTGCTCAGTCTCTGTGAACTCGTTGCCCTTCTCAGCTGTGCACAGTCCGTTACTCCAGAGAAACAGCTGCTGGCCCACGAGGCTTTCTAGAAAAGCTGGCTGTGTGCAGCTGGAATTGAGCAGCACTGCAGTGGGGAAACAACCTAACTGCGCGTGGAGGCAATCGCTGCAGTGGCAGCAGCAATTCCTGAATGTTTCTGTCTCTCTTTGTGTTCAGAGTATTACCCGAACTGTGAAGTTGTGTTCATGGGCATGGCCAACATCCACTCCATCCGGAACAGTTTCCAGTATCTGCGAGCTGTGTGCAGTCAAGTGCCAGACCCCAGCAAGTAAGTCACCGTGCTCTAGCTTTGGGGGAAGGGCTCACAGTGCTTAAACATGGCCCATTTTGATCCCTGGTAATCCGGAACGGATTGCATCACGGACCGAGGTGTCTGTTGTCTGTATGTATTTTAACCTCTGTGTTTCAGAAACTTCTGGGAAAAATTGAAAGTAGATGTTGGTTGCAGTTAATCCCAAGCTGGTTGGCTCTTCTTTTTGACATATTTTTAGAAGACTCCTATTTTCATTGAGAACACAAAAACAACTTGGGTCAATGTGTTTTTCTTTTCCACTGGAGGACTAAGCCACCGTCTTCTTGCTTTTTTGCACACTTTCTAGCTGGCTTTCAGCCCTGGAGAGCACCAAATGGCTGCAGCACCTTTCTGTCATGCTGAAGGCAGCAGTGCTGGTCTCCAGTGCAGTTGACAGAGAAGGACGCCCGGTGCTGGTTCATTGCTCTGATGGCTGGGACAGGACTCCACAGATCGTAGCACTGTCCAAGATTCTTCTGGACCCCTACTACAGGACCATGGAGGTATGCATTGTGCTGCTCTGCTGTTTCATGGCTGTCAAATGGCAGTTCTTGTCTTTGAGTCTCAGCAGGAAGGAGCAAAACTGTATTTGTCAATGAGCTTACTGGCATTTCAGAGCTGTTATTATGGGCACTGAGTTTTCCTGTGTTCCTCCTGCCTCTTTTCAATGAACTGTATGCTTCATTCCCAGTTTGGTGAAGTGCTTTAGTAAATAATGTGTTGTGTTCAAGGTGCAGCTGCTTCCCTGCTCCTCCTTGTCATTATTTTATTTATTTATGTTCATTCTCAAGGCTGTTTGTCATATAGAAACAACAGATGATGCTTTGTGTTTGAAAGCCTCTGACCTTCAGGTAGCTTTGCCCCCAAACTGAGCACAAACAGTTTCCTTGCCAGACGTGCAGGAGTCCTGAGATCACTTGCCTCTGCTGGCAGATGGGGCTTGCCTTGTCTCGCTTGCTGCCTACAGCAAATTTTTCTCTTTTATTTGCAGGGTTTCCAGGTGCTTGTTGAGTCAGATTGGCTGGATTTTGGTCACAAGTTTGGTGATCGCTGTGGTCACCAGGAGAAGGTGGAAGATCAGAATGAGCAGTGCCCAGTTTTCCTCCAGTGGCTGGATGCTGTTCATCAGCTTCTGAAGCAATTTCCTTGCCTCTTTGAATTTAACGAAGCTTTTTTGGTAAGAAATACACGTGCAAACATTTATTTATTCCTTACCAGTCCTTAGCAGTTGTGAGCAGAGGCAGCAAGGAGGCCGTGATATTTTATGGTGTTATAGTTGAAAGACAACAAAAATGGCATTCTTGAAAAAATGGGAAGTGTGTGAGCACTGCTTGGGCTCCCTGCTGGCATTCCTGACATACCTGCACGGGTTCAGCCCTGCCCTTCGGTTGAGGCATTCTGACCTGGTTCTGCATGTGCAATGCTGCTGACAGCTCCTCTTGCATTTCTTCCTTCTCCCAGAGGGGACTGCAGGCTTGGCAGACCAAGCAGGGCAGGGAGTGATGAAAGTTTTACATTCTGCAGTTTCTTTGAATTGCTTCTTCTCCAGGTCCTTTTCATGCCCAGTAAATTCAGATCCCATCTGTAGCTCTGTTTTAATGCAAAGTTTCCATCAGCAGCACTGTTTTAACCAAAAGCTAGAACAATTCTAGAACAAATACGGAAAATGATAGCTATTAATCTCTGTCTTATCAGGAAATACAACTTAAGGTCACAGATATGGTATCGGTTGACTGTTGATTTCACTTTGATTAAAATGTCTCCTGTTATCTCTTTGTCCTGCCCTGTGTGACAGAGAGGATAGCACTAAGGTCACCAGCTGGGTGAGAAGTGTGTGAATCTTCCCAGAGAGGTGGAAGATGTTGCCCTTGGAGACAGGCAGCACTGCTTCCTGTGACATTAGTTCTCCCTCTGATGCTGCAGGTGAAGCTGGTGCAGCACACGTATTCCTGCCTCTATGGGACCTTCCTTGGGAACAGCCCATGCGAGAGAGAGATGCACAACATCTACAAGCGTACCTGCTCCGTGTGGTCCCTCCTGCGGGCTGGAAATAAGAACTTCCATAATCTTCTCTACATGCCGGGGTCTGAGCAGGTGAGTCTTGCTCCTGGCCTCGCTTCCTGGGCTCTCCACCTGCCAGGCACCGGGAACTGTTGTATGAGGAGAGGCTGGACTGGGTTCCTTCTGTGTTCATCTCTAACCACAGCAGTCGTTGCAGGTGCTGCATCCCGTGTGCCACGTACGAGCGCTGCACGTCTGGACAGCAGTGTATCTCCCGGCTTCCTCCCCACACCCTTTGGGACAGGATGACATGGACATTTACATGCCCCCTGGATCTCAGAGCCAGGAGTTCAGTGGCAGATGTTTGGACAGGTAAGAGCCTGGAGCTCCAGACCTGGGTGGTCTCTTACCCACAGTCATCTTTCCTTTCTCGTAGTTCCTCTGTTTTACCTCTTGTGCCCGTTATCTTTGCTGTGGGGAGCAAGAACTGTGTAGCATTGTCCCATCCACTTGAAGAGCACGTACAGCTCACTGCTTAAACAGGCAGACTGCAGATGCCAGGCTGTAGTGTTCCACATTTTAGCTCATGCTGCTGCACCCCACCTCTGCACCCACCCCATCATCTCCAATTTCAAACATTTCCCTTATCATAGCTACAGCTGAAATGATGGAAGTTTCAAAGAGTTTTGTTCTGAAATTTGCTTTGCCCTGGGGTTCCAGATTACCAAAGACAAGATCTATGGATGACCTGCTTTCAGCCTGCGACTCCAGCACCCCGCTGACCCGCACGTCCAGTGATCCAAACCTGAATAACCACTGTCAGGAGGTGCGGGTGGGCCTGGAAGCCAAGCACTCTGCCACTGAGGGAGCCGAGCTGCACATGGGAGAAGGCAGCGCGGTGGCTGCCACTGAGACACAGCAAGAGGAGGAGCAGCAGGAAAATGCCCCCCTGCAAGCCAGCAGTGCGTTCAGCAGCAGCACTGAGCAAGAAGAGCAAAGCAAGCAGCTGAGCAGCTGGGCACCTGTGCCAGCAAGCAGCGTGTCTGTGGAGACAGAAAAGGGAAATGGAGCGTTCATGGAGGAACTGGATGGTGCATGTCCAACTCCAAATCCTTCCAAACAGGAGAATGTCGTCAGGGTTTCCACCAGTTCTGGAAAGCAATTAGAATCCTGTTCCCGGGAACCTTTGAAGGCTACTGGCTTGGCACCCAGTGGAGAAGGCTGCCCCAAGAAAAACACCACCTGCCAAAACATTCCCAGCCAGGAGCCACTGGCACCCAGCGCTCCTTGTCAGGAGCCAGGCATCCCCTGCCCAGATGAAGACAACGGCAAAGGTTACGCTGGAAGGAAGGGGCCCTGTGAGGATCCCTGCCGGCTGGGGAGGGTCCCACTAGAGCAATGGCGCAAGCCCATTTCACAGAGCCAAAGCAGTGAATTCTCCTTCTTGGGGTCCAACTGGGACAGTTTTCAAGGAATGGTGACATCGCTCCCCAGTGGGGAGCCCACACCCAGACAGCTCCTCCCCTACGGCTGTTGTAGCAAGAGGTTGAGCAGCAAACAGCTGCGGGCACCGGGCCTGTGTCTCAGTGGCCAGTGGTCTGCCAGGGAAGGTGCAAAAGGCTCAGTCTGCTCTGGCCACCCCGGCACGCATTTTGCAGGCCCTGCAGGGAAGCCCAGCCGTTCGTGGCTACCCTGCCACCTGAAGCAGGGATCTGGTCCCAAGCACATGCTGCCAAAATGTCCTTCTCCCGTGCCTCCTCTCTACCTGGACGATGATGGGCTGCCTTTCCCCACGGATGTGATTCAGCACAGGCTGCGGCAGATAGAGGCCAGCTACAAGCAGGAGGTGGAGCAGCTCCGCAGGCAGGTGCGGGAGCTGCAGCTGAGGTTGGACATCCGCCACTTCTGCGCCCCGCCAGCAGAACCGCCCATGGACTACGAGGATGACTTTGTAAGTAACTGCCCCTAACAGCTAGCCCCAGCTGTGCAGCCCTCTGCCAGCAGCAGTCCCTGCACACCCCTCACACTGCCCGCTTCAAGCCACGTTCACATTCTCGTGACTTCAGAGCAGATGGTTAAGACCGTTCCCGCGTTTCTTCAGCTCCATTCCCCTCATCCACAAGCCATGTCCTCGTGCCTCCTGGAGGTACTTCTGCTTCCAGGGGGCCAAGCAGCGGCTCCTGTGTGGTCACGAATGCTTCAGTGCTTTGCTCTTTGAGCAGGGAACTTCAGAGCCACCCATGTGCCCCTCACAAGCACTGTGTGGCTGGAGAGGGAGTGCCCTTGGACAGGATTTGTGACTCTCTTTTTGCAGACATGTCTGAAGGAATCAGATGGCAGCGACACTGAGGACTTCTGCTCCGATCACAGTGAAGACTGTTTGTCAGAAGCAAGCTGGGAGCCTGTTGACAAGAAGGAGACCGAGGTATGTGTGTTCTAACAGCAAATGTTGTAAGTGCAACAGGAGAGGATGTTTCTTTTCTGGCAGCTGATTTCCATGGTTACTGCAACAATGAACAGGCTGCAGGCAGGGCTGACACAAGCCACATTGTCCTTTAAGGCAAGAGAGTCTGTCTACATCCTCAGCTGCCGCGTCCCACAGAAAGGAACCAGTGGGATGGGCTGCCTCAGGGCCAGTCCAAGCAACGTCTCAGCCTGCACTCGGGTCCTGACACCTGGTCAGTGTGGTGTTACACGTAGAGCTGATGAGGACTGGTGTTTGCCCTAGGTCACGCGGTGGGTTCCAGACCACATGGCCTCGCATTGTTTTAACTGCGATTGTGAATTCTGGCTGGCGAAACGGAGGCATCACTGCAGGTAAACAATATTTTTGCTGCAGTTCCGCTCTTCTTCTCTGCCTGTCTCTTGAGCCTCCCAAAATGCTTGTTTGCGATGTTTGTCCCCTCCACCTCCAAGGAGAAAGTATCAGGACTGTCCTTTATTTACCAGATCTCATAAATTCCCTACAGATTCCCAGCCTGCTACTTTTTTCTTGTTTCCATTTCCCCAAGGTCTTTGGAGATCCTGAACTGGATCCTTTACTCTGGCTGAAATTTTGCTCTGGTGTTCGCAGCTCTCTTCTCACTGCCTTCCTTTCTCCCTGACAGGAACTGCGGGAATGTGTTTTGTGCCGGTTGCTGCCACCTGAAGTTGCCCATCCCTGATCAGCAATTGTATGACCCTGTCCTCGTTTGTAACTCCTGTTATGACCACATCCAAGTGTCTCGTGCCAGGGAGCTCATGAGCCAACATCTGAAGAAGCCCATCGCCACAGCTTCCAGCTGAATGCCAGACAAGGGACCTGTCTAAGCCCAGCCTTTTCTCTCATGGGTTTGAAGGGTGACTCTGCCTCAAGTGTAATTGTGAAGGCCTTTGGTGCAACACTTGAACACCAAGCTTGAATGCGCTGTCTTCAGCAATCTTGTGACCAGACTGGAGCAGAGGAGCTCAGATTAGAGAGTACGGTGCGTCTCCACTCTGCTACGGTGGGCCCGTACATTGTAGTCTGACCTAGGGCAAAAGAGGGGATTGCAACCTCTTATGTTTGTGGGCTGGAAAGCAATGTTTTCACAGATATTGCCTGTGCAAAGTACCCCCAAAGCAATAGAAAGGCACGTTTAGAACCTACTCCCCCAGCAAAGGCAGGCTGCTGTACGAGAAGGAATAGTGCAGACTTGAGGTGGTACTGTGTGCTTTGGAAGGGCCTCAGCCTGGAGCAGTTCTGTAGATTCTTTTTCCATGAGTGTGATTTGTGATCAGCTTGGTGAACAAGACTCATTAGCCATCACTGATTGATTTTCTCTTGAGTGTAGAAGAGAAATTCATTCTGGCTGAAAACAGGCCAAGCAGATGTTGCCCGTTTTCATGCTCTGCTAGGATTGGTGAATGCACCTGCCTTTGCCCCTGCCCGCCAGCAGTGCGGGGAGATGGGATATTGACTTTTTCACTTCCTGCTCTGCCCATCTGCTTTGTCTGCAGTAGTGTCACAGCCTGGTGCTAACACAGGAATGGCACCCTGATCCTCTCCTGGCATGGAAACAGAACTCGTGTTCCTGTGTTGCTCCTCTTCCTCTTTTCTGCCCTCAGCTCTCCACTTCCTACTGCTCTGTATCCTGAAAACTTGATACCTTGAGGGTATAGGCCATAATATGTTGTTTTACCTCCTGGAATGTGCTGTCTGGTGTATGTGAGGGTTTCAGTCCAAATGCTGCTATATATTTCTGTGCACTTAATGTAACCCGAAAAAGGGAGAATGAAGCATTGATACCAAAATGGAGGTAGGGAAAGACACTGGCTGACATAGACACTAAGTCTGTGCTTTTCACTTTAGGATATACAACCAAGCTACAGTGATAAACATGACATGTGGCATCTGTTCAGTGGTGGAAACAATATCTCTGGTTTGCCCCAGTGCTACCTAAAACGCCTCTTGAATTTGATTTCCTTTTTTTGTCTCCTGTACAGTGGTCAGAGTTCAGAGTCGCCAACTTGTAATTGCCTCTCTGCTTGTTCCTTAAACTAGAGAGCAGGAATCCCAACTCATTCCAAAAAAGAAAAGTAACTGGGTTTAGAACGTAAGAAAGGTTTCGAAAGAAAAGAGGGCTTTGGGTGAACTTCTGTTTAATTGCTAGATCTCTATGGGAGTGTCCATCCTGCCTCCTTTCTAAGACATCTGCAGGTATTAGTGAGGAAGAAGAGTTTGAATGTGGGGCATTTCTTCACGGAAATGCAGGTTTTCTCCCCAAAGATGTGAAAATGCCCTATATGTTCTGCACGTCATGAGCTGAGACTATATGTTGGGAGGGAGGACCTGTGAGGGCATTTGGTCTAACAACAAGGCAAAGTACTTCACGCTATTGTGATCTCCCAGATTTTTGCTGGTGGTTTGTCGTCTCCATCAGAGGGAATGGAATAATGACCCTTTCCTGCACTTTGATATGTCAGCCTCTGGTTTCGTAAATCCCAGTAGTGCAAACAAAGCTAGCATCATCTGAAGACCCTGTACCTACTTGGACTCTGCTTCTCTTCCATCCTGGGAACAAGCGATATGGCTTTGGGACGAGAAGGCACCTTGCTTCAGATTCTCCCCTGCCTTGTACCTTGCAGTCATTGCCAGACATGGAAGAGTGACCGTTGGGCTGGCAGAAGAATTTGCTCCTGTTTTGCACATGTTGGAATGACTGCAAGCAATAAGGAAGCCAGAAACTAGGTACTCCTGGCCCTTCCGTTCAGGCCATTAGTCCAAACTGCTTTTAGCTCTTGTGAGTTTCAGCGTCACAATGTGCTGGCCAAAAACTCTAAAATCAGTTCTTATAGCATTGTGACAAACAACATGTGCTGTACAACTCAATACAGTTGAAATAAAATCTCTATATTAGTGCTGCTGCGTCTGGACCCATTATTTCATTCGTGGTATATTCTTACTGAACGTTTCCTTGGCATTACTTGCTGGCCCATCCCTTGATTAAGGTATGTTAGGAATTTAGTATTCCTTCCTTCTTGCAAATAATAATCATGGCTAGGACACAAAGCATGCTATGTCATGGTCTTCTGCTCCAAAGCCCTGTGCTCTTTACGAAACAAACCCATGGCCCACTGGGATACCACCGCCCTCCAGTCTCTCCCTTAATGACTCAGTGAGGATTTTTTCTCCTCCAAAGAGAGCTGCTAGGGAGGATTCACTGGCTTTTCACTAACGTGCGTGTACCACTTTTGCCTGGTAAGTTGCATTAGCTTTGAGCATCCCTAGGGATGGGATGGTTTCACTGGCTTCTGCATAGCTGGATCAGTGCCCAAGTTCCAGACCAGCAGAAGCAGCGTTCCACTTGCTCTCCTTGGTGAGCTCATTCCTGCCCATTCCACGTCTGCGTGGTGGCTGTTGGTGTTCCTGGATGCAGAATGGCAGCTGGGACTATTTTGTTCAGTCAACCTGAGCTGCCAGGGATGACATGGGTATCTTCACTGTCTGTGATGGAGCTGGAGTGAATCCTTTTAGAAACTGTCTTCAATTTAAAGCATCCAGGGAACTGAATGCTTCTATCGTAAAGCACTCCCATAATGGAGGTCAGACAGGACCCTATACAGTTTGTCGCATTGGAAATGTTAGCAGAAAGGTAACCTGTCACATTCAAAAATCATCCATCCTGAAACAGTCATACAAAGGAAGATGACCTTTGGAGGCACTGTTTCTCAATGTTAATCGTGAATGATGTTTCTGCTAAAGAAAAACAGATCTACTTCTGGGCTCTAGCCTTAACACTCCCAGTGTCATCTGGCTGTGCAGTGAAGGGCTGGCTGCTACAACTGTTACAGGACTCTTCTGGCATCTCAGGGCCGGGTGGAACAGTACTTGAGCAAAACTGCCCCCCCGAGCATTCAAAGCTGTCCATGGACACTTCTCTTGAGATACTCAAAACTTGTATCATCAGGCTGGCCATGCCAGCAAGGATACTTCTCACTCACGAGTACTGAGCACAGAACAAAGCATCACTTCAAGAGTATAAAGCCATAATTTGCCAACACATCCAACCTGAAGTAATCTATACGTGCACACTGAGATGCGTCTAAACCTAGCACAAACACTGAGATCAAAGCTTTCCCCTATCAGTGCAGTAACTGCCACGAATTCTTAGCAAATTAACAGCCGGAACTGCTTATGATGTACCATAATATCTCATCAGCCACTGAAGAAAATAAACATAGATTTAGGTGTAGTGAGAAGTCAGGACAAGCTTGTGATGGCTGGATAGTATTCAGTCACTAAGCCAGATAATAAATAGATAATGCTAAAACTGCAGCGGATGTGAAGAGACATGTTGAGCCTCGGTTATAAAAGAGGAAAAAAAGCAAGAATGTGATAGATGGCCGCCGTGTGAACCCTGCAAGTACTGATCAGGAAACAGTTTGAAGTGAGAGATGGACAAGAAGGAAGCAGGCTTTCTGAGGTGTGTTTGATGCGTTTCCCACCCTTCCATTTTCAGCCTCACAGTTAAAGAGCAGTAAAACACTCTCCCCAAATGGTGCACTTCTGTAAACGTGAACTTCGGACGCTGCCATTTGTTTACGGTACCGTGGGGATTGCTGTATCTCAGAAGGTAGTAGTGATTAATATGTCAAATTGTCTTTTGGAGAACAGTGCTGTGTGCAGCCTGTTTAAAAACACAAAGTTGCTGAAAGCAGCACACATCTTCAGTGTCACAAAGGATAGGTTAGCCATACAGCTTTAGTCTTTAACACAGTGATGCAAGTGTAGCTTCTACTGAAATGGCTGTGTTCTTTCTCACTGAAAACATAGTCAGTCTGAGCCCTTGTCAGGGTTTGAAAAGCCGGTGTCTGCGTGAGCCTGCTGGTCTGGCCACTGAGTGGGGGTGCTGGGGTGAGAGTCAGCAGGCAGAGGGTAAGCCTGGGTTACAGGGGTGCTCATGTGCTTTACGTGTCCTGGGACAAAATGCTCAGCGTTGCAAGTGCCACTTCCCTTTTGTGGTCATAGCCTCATTTCACAGCCAGACAATAAAGTGCTTCCTGCTGCTTTTTCTATAAAGCAGTCAAAGTTGTAGAGAAATGAGCAGCAAAGAATGTTATATTTGTGGTCTGTTTGTTATCAACATATATCAAGAAAATAAAAGAACAGTGTATTTTCACTCATGACTGACAAAAAGCAAAGTTTCTTTACATTTGCATTAAAAGTAAAGCAATAAATAGAAGGCTGCAAGGGCATCCAGCATTGCTGGTTTGGGGAAGAAAAACTGAAATATGTGTGTGGCTGGAAGGGTGACAAGGCAGGTGTTGACTGAAGGCTGGAGGGGAGATGAAAGAGTGCAGGAAAGGAGAGATGCAGAGAGGAAGCAGCAGCAAGGATGAGAAGGCCAGGCACTGCTGTCAGCTGACAGCATAGATCTTGCACTGACCAACAGCTTTCAACTGAGCTACACTTCCTACCGAAAAGCACTTCATTATTACTGACCTGTTTTAAGCGAGAGGAAATTTCCAGTGTTATCCAGAAACAGCTTTGCTCAAAGACACAGGCAGTCCAGAGGGATCTGCCCAGGGACGGAAGGGACTCGGTACCTTCTCCTCGTCGTCAGGCTTGCTTGGTGAGTCAAGCACACTTCCATCTGTGTGACACGGCCACCCGAGAGCTATGAAGCTGTTTCCTTCTCGCTTCCCTCCTGCCGCATCTGCTGTGAGCTTGTCTCATGTGACCTGGCATGAGCTGTGAGGCACCACAAGGTGCAAGCCGTGGCTTTGCTGGGAGCATGCAGCACTCTGGATGCTGATGAAAAAACACTCCATCGTTAAAAAGTCATCTGTTTTGCAGCTATGGGCTCATCTACAAAGTACTGGAGGAAACACTCTGAAGGGACTTCTTAGTTTCAAGGACTCCCGCTCTGCATTTTAGTTTCGAACTACATATTGCTGAGTATGGCCTGTGTTACAGTAACACCATAAAACCACTCCAGTCCCACCACCAGGCCTCTGTGGTCTTCTTGAGCTCCAGCTGCACAGGGAAAGAAGAGAAGCCTTAAGGAATTTCACCAACGTAATGCCGGAGACAGCCGGAGAAAAGTGTGGGCTTTTCCTTCATTTTCAACTTTGCATTCGGTGTGCTTCACTTTCAGTTTAGTGCTGTTTACACCTAGCAGTAATTTTCAAGAGGATAAATTATATATTATTAGTGAATTTAAAAAATGCAAAGCTCCTGGGAAGATGTGTCACCTTCACGTGGGTTGAAAGTGCTCACTGGAGCAGTGGGCCACCATGCACTATGTGAAGCCACTCCTCCACAGCGCAGCTTTATCCGTGACAGCAATGCTGGCAATAGTCCTCTTTCCCACTGTTGCCACCGACTCAGGATAAGGACAAACGCACTCCATCTGCTCAGCACGGAGCAATAACCCTCTGGCAGAAGGGCAGCACCGTCTTCCAGCCCTCCTCACACACACGCGGTCCATTTTCTCGTTTTAGCTGCCCGCTCTGATGTGAAGGGACCCCCACCCCAACATTTCTGAGCCAGGCACAGGCCGAGGGGGAGAGGGAGGGGGCGGCGGGGCCGAGGGACCACAGGCACGGAGAGGGCCGAGGGACCGCGGTCCGACTCCGGAAGAGAGCGGGGCGGCTGAGAGCACACGGGCCTGCGGGGACAGAGATGGCGAACGGGCCGCGCGTGCTGCCTCGCTCCGGAGCCGTGCTGCCTCGCTCCGGAGCCGTGCTGCCTCGCGAACCTCACGCGGGAATCGTTGGTTGGAGAACCTTGCCTTTGTCCTTTAGGGTTGCAGATTCTTACAACTGTAGGAGTTACTGATCTGCAACCCTGGGGGCTGGGCTATCTCAGTGGGGTGGTTGATGTGAGTGCATCACAGGAGCAAGGTGACTTGCAAGATTTTAGGCTGCTTTATGACATCACAGAATTGTAACTGCAATTGTGACAATGAACAGTTGAGTGGAGCCACAGTCATGGCGCAGCCGCAGCCTCCGGTCGTCTCCGTCGACCCCAACAACTTTCCTGCTAAGTTGTGGTGGCTGGTGAACAGCCCGCGGATCCGCTCCGTCTGCTGGGACGCCCTGGGCGAGGGGCTGCTGATCGAGCAGCCGCTGTTCGAGGCCGAGGTGCTGGGCCGCTGGGGTGGCGACGAGGCGGTGGGGGAGCTGTTCAAGAGCAGCAAGTTCTCCAGCTTCATCCGGCAGCTTAACCTGTACGGCTTCCGCAAGCAGCAGACTTCAAGGGAGGATCTGCACCACTACCACAGCCCGCACTTTCAGCGCGACCGCCCCGAGCTCCTGGGGCGCCTCAAGCGCCTGACGAGAGCCAACAGAGCCAAGGCGGAGGCGGCGGCGGCGGCGGGCGGCCTGGACGTGGGCAGGCTCCCTCCAAACCGCTCCCGGTTCCCGACCGTATCGTCCGTCAGAGCCTACGGAACCGGTAAGCTGCGGGCCGCTGCGGGCCGCTATGGGCGGGCGGGCGGGCGGGCCTACCCGCAGCCGAGTGCGGTGCGGCGCCGTACCGACGGCTCGGATCACGGCGAGGCCGGAATGCTCCGCCCGCTGAGCGGAGGTGTCAAGCGACTGCCGCGGCCGCATGAAGGCTGAGCACGTGAGAGAGCGTTTTATTTCTCGTCTGCCCTCCGCTAGGGGCTGCGAGCTTTCCAAAAGCCGTTCGAGTTATCCCGCGGATAACACGTAGGGCAGCCGTGCCATCCCTCCTTCCTGAGGCTGACGCGGACAGGAGGAGGAGCAGGGCTGCTCAGCCCGGAGGGAATAAAGCCGGCGGCAGCGCTGCCTCCTGTGCAGCTCGCTGGGCGGGTTGGGCTGTGCGGATGCTCGTGCTCTTAGTGTTTCCGAGTAGGAGCTGTAATGTAATGAATGCGGTGTCTAATTCATGTGGGGAGCGGCTGATGGAGCTGGGATGGGTCACTGTGGAGCAGAAGGGGCTCAGGGGAGGCCTCACTGCACCCTACAGCTGGCTGAAAGGAGGGGGGGGGTCTGGAGGGGGTGGGGGGGGCGGTTGGAGGGGGGAGTTGGAGGGTGGGTTGGAAAGGGGGGTGGAGGGGGTTGGGGTCAGCCTCTCCTCCCAGGTGACAGTGATAGGATAAGAGGCGATGGCCTTGAAATGCACTGGAGGAGGCTGAGGTTGGATGTTAGTAAAAATTTCTTCTCCAAAGGAGTGGCGCTGCAGTGGCACAGCTGCACAGGGATGGGGTGGGGTCCCCATCCATGGAGGTGTTCCAGGGCCATGGAGACGAGGCACTGAGGAATGTGGTTATGGGCACGGTGGGGGTTAGACTTGGAGATCTTAGTGGTATTCTCCAGCCTTAATGATTCTATCGTTGTAACATGTCAGTGAAATCAGGTCTGACTGATGTAATGCAGGCCATGGGTAGAGTAAATCCTAAGAAAAATATGGCCTTTAAATCGTTGCCCCTTTTATGGGTGCAGTTTTGCCCCTGTTGTTAGCTGCCGTTTGCTCTATCAGCCTGAGTTTCTAGAAAGGAAAAAGGAACAAGGAAAACATTAGTTCTCATGCAGTCAAGTTCTGACAGGCTGACAATTTCCTATGTGCTCTGTGCTGTGCTATTTAGGGGCATGTCTTCCTTTGCTGTAAATGTGAGGTTATTTGATAGATGGAAGATATGTCTGTGTGCAAAGTGTCCCGCTGTTCCAAGTGTCTTGCACATGTTAAATGTCCAGGAGCAGTTCCTGTAAAGCAGCTGGCAAATTGTAACCAGGCATCATCTTAACTTTCCCATCCACAGGTAAAATATAAACAAAAGAATAGCTCTCTCCATTCCCTGTTTTTGTATGATAAAAATACCAAACTGGAAAAAAACAGCCCTGTATGTGAACTCTTACTGAACTGTGGGGGGTGAGTGGTATTTATTTAGTGATCCTTAAGGATTTGATGTGAATTTGCAGAACAGTGGCTGTATGGTGCCTATTTCTTTGATTAGTTCCTATCAGAGGAGTGGGAGCTAAATGGGAGGCTGTTTTTCAGAACTCAGGCTGTCCTGAAGCTCGTTATTAGCATGGCTACATACGGTGCTGCGCAGAAGTCACAAGTACAGCAATACTCTCCCAAGTGCAGTGAGGCATCCTGGGTCAGTGTTCCCAGAATGTTGGATAACCCCTAACAGAATTTATGTTGCCATAGTATAAGAGCAAATGGCATTTCACAAAATAATAATCCAGAGATGGATAAAAGGAATGTAGAAAAAGTGAAACAGCAAAATTGTTTGGGATGTCTTAGTCTAAGCTGAAATGACGAGTGATCTTATTCATCAAAGCAAGTTTGTGTAGTTAACAGAGGGTATTCTTCTTTATTACAAACGTACACAGTAGTGAATTACAAATGAATTGCTGAGCTTGAAGCATCCTTTTTCATTCTTCTTAAGGACTTGCAGAAGTATTAAAACCCAGGCTATGGTAGGACGTAGTCCAGCAAAGGAAGAAATGTGTTTTAGAATTTTCATAGAATTTTAACACTTCAAAAAGTTATGAGAACAACAGTAGCAAAAAAACAAAGCCCGCTAGGGTTAAGTGGCAACCTGTAAGCCCTGCTACTACTAATACTTGTTCCCTTTGCTATCGCTGGTGCCCTTCTGTATCTTAGGCAGAAGCCAAGTCCTCTGCAGCCTTGCCTTCCTCCAGTGCTAATTTGCAGCTTTTTTCGTCCAAGAGAACAGGAGGCTAGCGCAAGGAATGGCTATGGGGAGGAAACAGTTGCTTCTGTATCCTTGCTTACTGCTCTTTGTTCAGATCCAACAATAAATCTGCCACTGCAGCTGTTACTGTGTGTTCGGGTGGAAGAACTGTCTGCTTGTAGATTAGGCACACTGAAGCAAAGGTTGCCTTCCCAAATAGAGCTGGAGGTCCCTGGCTCCTCATATTACCTCTCATTACCTGTGACAACTCCTTTCATTAACTGTTGCTTTATTTTTGTGCCTAATGCAGGGCTGCTGGATGTAGGACAGTTTTGTGAGCCTTATCAACAACTTCCTTGCTCCTACGTCTCGGCCTCACTGCAGAAATGCAGCATTTTATCACCCGTAGGCTTGGAGCAGAATCCAGGCCCGTCCAGAACACCGCAGAATTCCCAGGTGCTGCTTCCAGAGCACAATGCACCCCCAGCTTTCCCAGACATGGGGGTTGCCTTTCCCGTATTCCATAGGCTTCCAACAGAGGTCATGTACACCCCACAGCCCAACTTCTCTCTTGTGCTGCTTCAGCAGGTCTCTCAAGACATTGCCACTTCCTCTGCAGTGTACAGCAGCTGCGTGTCTCCCCAGCACTACACGCAAGCCTATTATCCAACAGGTAAGAAAAGAAATATAAAAGTGATGTACTATATATATCTTTTTTTCACAGTGCTCTGTCACGTATGTTTCAGATGTTTCAGTGAGAATTAGAAATTGTAAAGACCTTTAAAGCAAAAAGGTTTTCTGTTCCATATTCCTTCCCTCCCTCCAGACTTGGTATCTGGTGATTTTCCATACAGCTGAGGCTGAAGGGTGAGGAGAAGAACATTTGTCTGCAATGAGGCAGTGTTAGCCTAACTTCTCCCTTTTATTTTAATTAAGAGAAACCGAGGGGGATGATGTTAAAGCACAGAGAACTTGTTGAAAAGTGACATACTACTCCTTGCTCTCATGTTTTCCCAAGCAACTTTTTAAAGTCAAAGATGAGTCACAAGTCTTCTGCAGAATGTTTCATCTGCTCTGTGATCTTGTCAGGTCTTTTTTTCATCAGCTTCCTCAGCAGTGTCTCTGCTGCAGACTGGGGAGTTACAGACATCTCCACTATATTCATTTGTCTGAAGCATTTCTGCTGAAATTTTCAGCCTTACTTCAGACAAGTTTTTCTTTTTTTGTTTTGTTTTCTAGAAGAGAACTAATTAAAGCAAATTATTGTCCCATTGCCTGCTCTTGCCTTGAACTGGAAAAAATATGCTTGTTTTGTTTATTTATTTGTTTTTTTTTATTTCCCTGGAAATTCTGAAGCTCAGAACATAGTGTCTCTTGGCTTGGACAAACCGAAGCTCAGTTGATACTCTCATTTTCCGCCTGTTCCTGCCTTGGCATCTGCACCTTCCCTGAGTCAGATATCCCTCTTTAGAAATCTTACATGTGGTGGCTGCTGTCGTTCTCCAAAAAGTACACAATGAAATCTTCGTGTCTTTTGTGTGTGTGTGTTCTGAGGCCTCTGCTGAGAATGCCTGCTTCTATTGCCAGCAGTAACCACTAGTTTCCGTTACATACTTCTTGTTGAGGAGGGATTCTGAGGGATTATGCAAATCCTGTGGACACTTGTAAAGGTTTAAGAAACAGGGAACTTTTTGCCATATGTTCCTTGCCCTGTGGTGCTTACAAAGATTACTGGCAGCTAGTGCTTGCATTACAAGCTGCAAGTTCTTAGGTCTCCTCCCAAGAGCAGGGGGAGCCAAGAATACCAGTTTGAGATGGGAGATGGTCCCCGCTTGCTTCTGTCTGGGTACGGATCATCTTGAGTTTTAGATGTCTCTATCTCTGTGAAGCATGATAAAAGCATACCAAACTTTGCAAGTTATAATAATAAGGTGTAATTCAACCTGAAATAGAGAACGTTGTGGAGGCTGAGGCTTTGGAAATTTCAGTGAACTCATAACTAGTTTTGAGAAGAAAGGTTTGCCATTTCATTAGACAGTATTAGAAATCTTTTCATTTTCACTGTCACTTTGGACAGTATTTGTACTGTTGATTCTGTGTACCTCTTCATCTCTCTGCTATCCTTTATTCTGCTTTATATTACAGCATACAGAATGCAGGAAGCTTATTTTTTCATATATATACATGAAAAAAGTCTGCTTTCCTTCATCTTGAGAGCACAAAACCAAGAGTAGCTTATTTAGAAGGTGATAGTTCATCTCAAAGTATGTATTTCATAAGAGAAGGGCTAAAAACTAGATGCTCACTCTTGGAGCTGACTCTTCATTTCATGTATAATGAACATAATATTTTTGAAGTCCTACTAAATGAAATCAACACTGGGCTTTGTGAAAAGATTTATCTTTATGTATATTCAAATTCATTTGTTAACTTAAGCACCAAATATTTCCTTGGGTTTTTATTTTTTTTTATTACGATTCTTACTGAAAAGGCACTAAAACTATTCATCTGGATTTTCTGCTAGCATTTGAACATTGTTTTAAGGATTTAGTTTTGTGACTTCAACTTTCTACAAAACCTTTGATAGTTGTGGGATTACATCAAAGGAGCGTAGTGAAGCTTGATTATCATAGAATATCCTAATAATGAAAAGTCAGTCAATGAGACTATGTGAGAAATATTAGTTACTGGTGCCACCTCATACTGCAGGTCCAGTTGTGCTTTTTGCATACACCTGTGGCTGTAGAGTTCATTTACAGGTGATGGCCCTTTGTGAGTGACATCTTAGGAGCGGTTATGTTATTCTGAATGATGCATCCTCTGTAAGGATAAATCTTTTTCTATGTAGAGCTTAAAATTCACATATGTCTTGGTCAAAAGGGGCTTCTTAAAGTAAATAAGCAACTGAAAACATAGCATCTGCTTTAACACAGCATAAATAACACCACATTTTCCCTTGAGAAAAGCACACTGGATGCACTTGTAAAACTAGTAGTAGGATTTATCTTGCCTAAGATTCATCTGAATGTGTAACATTAACTCGTGTATGCCTGGGCTTGTCATCTAGATGACACATATAGTCAGTAAAGAGGAACAGGCACCTGCCAGATGTTGAGTCGTTCCAGCTTTCTTGGATATATACTGTTGGAAGGCAGTTTCTTTCTGGTGAGCCTGTTTCTTCACAAACTGCAGAGAGAGCACAGACGAGTAGTTCTGGAGCTGGTAGGGTATGTAGTGGCAATGCAAGCAATGCCACTTAAATTTCTGAGATGGTTCCCATTTTCCTTTAAGGAAAATCCATCCTTGGATGTCATCTTCATTCTCCTCATTCTTTCAGTTTGTAAAGGATCAGAGCTTGCACAGCTGTTGTGTGAATGCCCATCCCAATGTGCCCATTGATCTGTCAGGAACAGGCATGGGTGCTCTCTGCAATTTCCTGGCCCAGCTGTGTGATGAGTAACTTAGCTTCCCTTAGTCATAGCTTAGGGACATGACATGATAAGGACACACTGAAAGGGCGGTCTTCAAAGTTCTTTCTTAGTGTTTCACGTGTAGGTTGTGCTCGAGTGCAATGGAAGAAGCTGGAGAATGTCAGTCTCATCTCCCTTGGCTAACACAGAATCTCAGAATCACAGGGTTTGGAAGGGACCTCTGGAGATTATCCAGGCCAGCCCCCTGCCAAGCAGTTCCTTACAGCAGGTCACACAGGAAAGCATCCAGATGAGTTTTGAGCATCTCCAAAGAAGGAGACTCTTCCAGCACTCTGGGCAGACTGTTTAAGGGCTCTGGCACCCTCACAGTAGAGTTCTTTCTCATGTTCAGGTGGAACTTCCCACATTCCAGTCTGTGCATTTTGCTTCTTATCCTGTTGCTGCACAGCACTGAAAAGAGCCCCATCCATTTGGCACCTGCCCTTTAGATATTGACAAGCACTGCTCAGATCCTCCCTCAGCCTTCTCCTCTCCAGGTGAACAACTCCAAGGCTCTCAGCCTTTCCTCATGTGGGTGATGCTGCAGGCCCCAACCGTCTTCATGGCCCTCCACTGGGCTGTATGCAGGAGTTCCCCATCTGCCTTGAACTGAGGAGCCCAGAACTGGACCCACAGCAGAGGGGAGGATCACCTCCCTGCCCTGCTGGCCACGCTGCATGCAATGCGCCTCAGGACACCATTGGCCTTCATGTCCCCCAGGGCACAGTGCTGGCTCATGTCAGCCTGTTGGCCTCTTACTGTTGTCTGTTGCCCTCTTGAGTAGATGATGTGTGTTCTCCTCCGATTTCTGTCAGATCTTTGAAGACATTACTGTGATTATTCAGGGCTGTATCAGCTTTGCCATTAGATTGCTAGCTTTGTTACCACCGTGCTTGAAAAGCAGCACTTAGCATGAAGGTGGGACCATTCCCAAGAGGCTGTTGGTGTGTGGGTGTTACCACTAGGAAGAGTAAGAGATTTGAATGGCGTGAGCAGAGTCTGTGCCCAAGAATGGGTTTGGATGCATTTAATTTACTGATACAGCTGTAGTCTTTATGCCTTCAGCAAAGGCATGAATGATTGATTTGTGTTTGCCTACTGAGACATTGTGAGTATGTAAAATAATACTATCTCGAGGAGAGAGAGGTATATAAGAATTTCCATTTTGTCATAGTGGTTTTTAATTTACTGAATGCAGTGCCTCACCATTTACATAGGACGTTTTTGTAATTTCTTTACTTGTGTTTCTCTGTAATCTGTTTTTTTATTCGTGGACAAAAAACAGAGGCTTCATCTGTTGAGGAGACGGTGTAATTTTTTTTTATTTTTTTATTTTTTGGTGACTTGTGACTCTGAAAGCCTTCAAATTAATGTTTGCGTGGAATCCCTTGTAACCTTTAGCTGTTTGTTTTCCAAAAGCTAGATGTTACATCATTCCTTGGTGTTTCGTGTTGCACATCTATCTCTATCCCCCTCACTGTGCCATTCGTGACTCTGAACACTTCTGGTGTATTCCCCCGGGCTGCGTTTTCTCTTGGCTAAAGAATCCTCCTTGGCTGTTTGTTCAGGAAAGTGTTCGGTGCATCCTCCATGTTGCCCTCCCTGTTGCCTTTTCCAGTCCTGTTATTTTCTTATTGAGATGGAGAGTCCAAAAAGACTCACAGTAGTCAAAGTGTGAGTAAATTGTAGATTTACACGGTCAATAAATTGCAGCCACAGCAATGTCTGTTTCATTAGTGGCTTTGTGGGTCTTTTTGTCAGCTTCTGAGTGTGAAGCTGATGTTTTCCTGAAGCTATTTACTATAGCACCAACATCTAGCTCCTGATTATTGATGGACAGTGAAAGACCTATCATTTTCTACATTAGATTAGTTTATTTTTCTGAAGTGCAGAGCTTTATCTGGTACGTGGTGGCTTTGGGAGACTTCACAGAGGTTTTTTTCCATGCCTGTTTGGCTATGCTCTTTTCTGCCATGAAAAAAGCTGGTGTTATTAGCAACCATCTCATCAACACAGTTTCCTTTATCCCTGTTTGTTTACCTACTGCAGGTCTTTCCAGATGGCAGTGAAGGGTGACTTCTCTTGAAAACAAAGCATTTTTACTGTCTCATCCCCATTACGTGTCCACCAGTGTCAACTAATTCAGTAATCTATTTTCTTCTTTCTTTTTTTCTTCTTCAACTGGATTTCTGACTTGTATTCCCTTTTAAAATTTTCATTAGTGTGCTTCTAAATGATTTCCTTTAAGTTCTTAACGGCCTCTTTGAATATCCATGAATATTTTCAGCGTGTTTGAAATATGGTCATTCAGTGTCTGTGCAAGGATATTCACAATGCATTGTTCAGCTCTTCCTTTGCTCTGAGTGATGTGTTTTTCATTGCTCTCCACTTGTCCTGAGCGTTTTGTCGCTGGGTTGGTTATAGTCCCACTGACAGCAATTCCATTTGTGTAAGCCGGTGTTCTGTTCTGCACACAGCATCCTGTAGACTGTGAGAAATTTTCTGTCTCTAGCTTTTATGGGCAGAACTGCGTTTCTGTTCTGACAGAAACCAAATGTGTTCTGAGGCTGATTATCTAATTCCATTTCATTTTAACGGGCTGAATCTCTTGATTAGTATTCTTCTCGTAGTATTTTGTAGGAAGTAGTCTTCAGTTGGTGTTTAACTTATGGAGTACTTCACAAGAGCTTCTTTCCTTCACATCTTTCCTCTTTTTCCATTAGAAAATAATGTCTTTATGATATGTGTTTGCTTCTCCTTACAGTCACTTTAGCAGGTGAGAAGGAACTTACTTTTCCGTTGCTGTCTTGCCTTGCTTTTACGGAAGTCCTTGAATAGCTGTTTTGGTGTTTCTCTTGGGTTTGTTAACATAGTTTGAAGATTCCCACGAGTGAAATTAAAACCAAGTTTTGTTAAAACCAAACCAAGTTTTGTTTAGGTTTTTGGGAATATCCAGAGCAGGGGTATGTCCACAGGTCATAGGATGTTCTCCTGAAGGAGGTATGAATTTGATCATATAGTTGCTCAGAATTAGCTTTTGAAGTTTCAGATCACACGCAGATCTCATGCTTGCTTAGGAGGCTGTCCACTGGCTCTTTCTTTCTTGTTTTGCGCCCTTTGTTGCTGTAAACTGCACAAAAATCCCACAAGATTGTATTAAAAAGTGCAGTAAGAGTAGGTGTTTTACAAAAAATCAAACTTGGTTATTGGATTATACAGCTCTGGAATTTAGTTAGTTAGTTCACTGTGTGGGTATTGAGCTGTTTAATCAAAGTAAGCAGTAGAACTCCGCATACCAAACACAAATTCTGAAAGTCTGATAACTGTGTTTCACTTCTTGCAGCTGCACTGCCATGTTGCTCCCTTGCTGCTCACACCGGCCCTCTGACTTGCTGTGTTAGTCCTACAGCTCCGAACTACACCCAGTGCAGCTTCTACCAGGTGAGTGCAGTGCACTGCAATCAGGTGAAAGCAGAGAAAAGCTGTATGGATGAGCTCTAGGATTATGGACTCTGGAATGAAGGATATAAATTTAAAAGCGGATCCACTTGAGAAAGTAAAAGCAATGTATTTTACAGTGTTTATTTCAAAGACCCACTGAATATTTAGAGAGGTACTTCTGTAATGCTAGATAGGTTTCAAAGTAGTGGCGTAGTGGATCTCCTGACTTGACTTTCTGTTCAGCATCATTATAAGTGTTATTTATCAGAAGACATTACACTTCCATGATTCTTGAGATCTGAACAGTCCCCGGAAGAAAAAGCAGTACAAGCGCAGGCTGTTAAAATGTGATTTGTCATTTCCTTTGGGTAGCACTAGTAGCTTTTGGAACTCTTCATTGCCTTCTTTCTGCTTTGAAAGTTCCTTCATATGAATTCTGCTAAAAAAAAGTCACTGTATTGCTTACTGTGTCCTGTTATCTAGTTGTGTCATTCTGATGAAGTCTTCAGTAGTGCTCAGACCAGTCCTGCAGTGGCGAAGGCACTTCTGTGTGTTCTCCAAGAGGTGTTTCCAAATTGAAGATGTGTAGGGCTTTGTATGGATTTGTGTAGACTTTGAGTCACACGTCTGTGAGACACACTGCTATGAGAGGGCTGTCGGGGTTGGAGGCTGACGCAGATGGGAAGATTCTGTGGTATTCTGTTTCCATAGGAATCTGGAGTCCCTTTCATTTTGGGACAGGAGCGTCCTTGGAAATTACTCATTGCATGAATGTGTATATGGACAGAAGAGGGAACAGATGTTATTGTTAGGTAACTGTGAGCTCCTCGTGTTGGGTTGTCTGTATGCATGGTTAGAGCATACATACCTTTTTCCTGCTAAAAAATCCTGTGGCTTACGTTATTTGTATACGTAACAGGATTGCCTGACCTTTAGAGGAACTGAAATCGGGTACGTGTGCTCTATCCTTTTCTGTCACAAACGTTGCGTGTGAAGGGAGTGGTTGTAGTGTGACCCCACAGATCCTACTGAGACTGGAAGTTTCTGATTGGAATGCTTGGGTATGTGCAAAGGGTGTGCAGAGTATGCATCTGGAGGAGTACTCGGATGCTGTTGAGTAGCCTTCCTTTCTCTCTAGGAACTGACGGCAAATAGAAGAGAGTGAGCTTGCTGTTGAGTAAGGTGGTTAATGAAAACTGGGCCAAATCAGGAGCCTTTTTAAATTAAACCTGCTGATTTAACTGCAAGTAACAAACAAGCTTTCATCTCTTTGTGTTTACAAACTGATTGCTCAGGTTCATTTACAGAACACTGCAAAACCAGTGCACGTCCTATTCTTGTACTTTGGGAAATAAATATTCACTGCTTTTTGTTTCTCCCAGGGTCCTCCAATGCAGACACCTTATGTGGCTGAGTCCCTGCCCTCTAACCAGCCATATCAGACATCTGATGAAAGCCAGATGACAGAAGTAGATCTCGAGTCTGTATTTCAACTTGCTAATGAAATGAGTTCATTGCCTAAACCTGCGATAGCAAAAGTGAATCTTGGGCAAGAAGAGTTATCAAGCCTTCAGTCTAACAGAGATCAACCACTGCTAGATGATTCTAAGAATGACCATCAACCTTCAGATGAAGAAAGACGGCTGGGACCTCACACCACTGTAGTGTCAGACATTATGTCACTCGTGGTAGGTGAAGGAGTAGCTTGTTCTTTGTTACAGCTTCCAGAATATCTTTACACTTTTGATATCATCGAGTCTGTAGAATGTGCTGCTGCTCAGACAGTGAGAGAGCCTGTGGCCATGGAGGAAACACAGGCAAAACTGAGCGAAGAGCCAGACCACCTCCGAGCTCCGTCCTCAGCAGTGTATGTTCAGGAAGTTCAGCCATTCAGTCCACAGAAGGTAAGAGATAAAGGAACATAAAGCAGACGATATTTTGGGATAACTGTTAAATAGTAATGCTGGGTTCTGTTCTGATAATTGCATTGTTAATAACTAAAGATTTCTTTAATTAGGATTTTAATGCATAGTGAAGAATTTGTTTGGTAAATCGTAATTTTTTGTAAAAGTTCTATTTTTTCATATAAGGCAATGGAAAAGTATTCGTTGTTAGTGGCATTTTGATGTCCCAAACTTGCCTGTGGTGGCCAACTTTGGCCACTCAGTTGCATGGGAAAAATGCATCGTGCAATTGTAGTGGCAGTGATGAAGTGTAAACTCTTTTGAGTGATAACATACTTCCTTTACTCTGAACTAAAGAAGAGTATTTGAAGGTAAGATTTTTGTTTAAAACTTACTTAAAAGTATTTCCAACAAACAATTGCTAGGCTTCTGTTTTCTGTGGAAGGCACAATTTATTCATATGTGGGTGGTATTTAGCATTTTCATTTGTACTGACAGACGTTCTAGATGTTACTCTGTTAAAGCAACAAATACATGCTGTACTTTGGAAAAATAAACAAAACCAAGGTTACTGAGTGCCCCTGTGGCACAAGACCTACCTTGTGTGTAGGTGTGGGATATAAGAAATTATATTCAGAGCATAAGCTGTGGAGAAGGATAAAAAGCATGAGAAGGGAAGGCTGAGAACCAAAGACACTCCAGAAGGAAAGGAAAACAATTTCAAGTAAGCTGTGTGACGGCAGACCCCGACTGGAGGCAGAGCACATGGCCTACGTTGGATAAGCACCTGCATGCACAGTTAAGGACTGTCTTTTGTTAAGGGCATTGATAAGGGGAGTTAAGGGAAGTATTTTGTTGACATGTAAAGGCAGGTGGGAAAGTTAAAAGAGAAAACTTGTGAATGTATATAAGGGATGTTAAAACCTGTAATAAATTATTGGGATCGTCCATATCTGAGTCCGTGCCTCCAGCACTGCATATAGGCACTCAGAATGCTGTGCATATGTCAGGGTCACTGCTGTGTTATCAGAGTCCTGATGCCTTCAGGTAAGTTTCTGGCTCTGAAATCCTTAGCTAGTGAAAACTTGCCATTGTTGTTCTCAATGTCATAAAGATGAGTAACCTTCCTTTTGGGTACATTTAGAGAAAGAGATGTATGTTCTGATCGGGTTTCTGCAGAGATCAAGCTAGTTACTCAGCCTCACGTAGGGAAGAGCACTGTTAAGGAGTTTCCATTCATTATTTGAACTGTTGACCACTGTTTAAATTTCAGCTTGGGCATCTTTGGAACAGCATTTTTAGAAGTGAGCTTTTCCTCTGTGGAAGACTTTGGGAGTTTATGGTCCCATCTCTCTTGTTAAGAATGGAGGAATGGAACAGGCTGCCCAGAGAGGTAGTGGATGCCCCGTCCCTGGAGACATTCTAGCTCAAGGCTGGATGAGGTGCTGAGCATGTTGAGCTCTGGGTGTCCCTGTTTGCTGCAGGGAAGTCAGACTAGACGCCTTTAAAGGTCCCCTCCAGTTCAGTGAATTTATGATTCTATGAATTAAATGTGTGAGCCGTGGTGTTGTTTGGAGGGGGAGGATGCTGTGGTTTTGAGACCCCCTTATGTGTGTCCCATGCGAGAATCCTGGTGCTGGTCCCAGTCCGTTTCTCTGGAAGTTAACTGGTGTCACCGGTTTGCGGGACAGTTCGACCCGGTACCGTGACAATTGAGGCAGGGGACCCACGGGCCCACACCCCGGGGAAGGGGAAGGGGAAAAAGGGAAAATGGAGAAGGGAGATGGGCCCAGGAACAAAACAACGGCAGCGATCTGAGGAGGAAAGCTAATTTACTAAATAAGATATCAGAAAGGAAAATAACACAATATAATGTAATATAATTGGAATTGAGGCAAATGAATCAAATAAAATGAGCAAGAGAGAGAGTGTCCGATAAACCGAAGGCCTTACGCTAACGCTGAAGGCGGACGGCTGCAACAAACACCCACTGCCGAGCTCGGTCCCGAAGGGAAGAGAGAGTCCCGTGACTGCAGACAGTTTTTATCTTTCCCTCTGAGCGTAAACACGTAAGAACGCAAAGCATCGCAAAGTCCTCTGGGGAATGGAGTTCTACTTCTCTTCTGAGACAGGCATACCTGGAACTATCGATGATCCACGGAGCTGGAACATTAACTCTTTAACTCTAAATGCACTACATGATGTTATGATGTGGAATACCAGTACCAAAAATCATAAAACCATGACAACTGGTTAAATAGCTTGGGATTATTCTGCAAGGAAGAGAAGTTTGGGCAATATTAGGCCTTGTGTTTGACAGCTTTGCTCTTTTAGTTAGGACTGTTCTACTTCTTACTTGTCTCCCCTTGCCAAACTGCAGGCAGGGTTAACCTGTCCCCACAGCTGCCTCTCATCCAGGGCCTGGGATCATGACAGGTGCAGAACTGACCAGCATAGATTTCTACATCCGTTTTGTACATCCATTAGGCTCCTGTATAATTTGCTGTCGTCCTTATCCATGAATCTGGAAGGCTTCCATGGCTCTCAGTAGCTCGGTGTCATGGAAGTCAAGGCAAGCTTGGTAAAATACTGCCCATTTAAGTAAGGCTCTTTTATTCCTCTGAGTAGCAGCAGAGGAGGAGCACATTCCTCCGGTGCTAATAAACAAACATCAGAACAGCTCCTCTGGGTCAGATCAAAGCCTGATCTGATTGCTGGTGTCAGCCTCAAGGCAATAGCTGTAATCTGATGCTTGGGGAAGAGTAAGAACAAGGCCTGCAACTCGAGCAGGGCATTGCTCTTTGTATTTCCAGTGGGAGGATTTGGGATAATATTGCATACCCGGTGTTCAATTTCTCATCTGTGGGCTGAAGTCAGCCCTTGAAACCACGTGAATTGTAGTGTTGACCAAACAGATCCTTTGCTCACTGTCTACTGCATGAAGAGCTTCATCAGTCATCTCCAGCCTCTTTCTCCCCGCACTTGTGATTCTGGGAGTCTGTCGCCGCCTCCTCAGCAGTCTGCTCCCCAGACTCCCTCTGGTAGTGTCCTCTGCACGGCAGCTGCTCTGCAGATCTCAGAGTTTGCTTTCAGCCTCTTCTGTTTCTGTTAAATCCTTTCTGAAATTAAGAGGTCATGGCTGCACACCACATTGAAGCTGCAGGAAAAGGGTGGATTTTTACAGTGGTACAAAGGCGTTTGTTCTCTTTCTTCCACAATAGTTCCTATCACTGAATTGGTTTGGGGACAGCTGTCCTGCCTTGAGCTGTCATCTCGGTAGAAAGATGCACACCTGCTTCCTGGCTTAAAAACGAGCAAATTAAAGAGCAGTTCTTTGTATGAAAGGTCTTAGTGCATTCAGCAGTGCAGGTTCAGCGTTGTCATCTTAGCCTCAGTGAATTCCTGTCTTTGACTTTTACACATTTTGGCCTCAGATGGGCATATCTTAATCCCCTCTTTCTCATAAGAAATATCTTATTTTCTTCTTAAAGTGGAAATGCAGCACAGTAGCACTTGTTCAAGGGGAATGTGCCTCCTGTTTTGTTGTCTCCTTGGGAGTACCTTTGGCTGAAGGCTGAACCTCCTGCTTACTGTGGGGAAGGTGAATCCAGCAAACCCCATTTGTGAGAGACCAAGGCTAATTTTAGTCACATTGCTTCCCATCGTGGCTCCAGCTGGGCACCAGAGTCACGTAACCACTGAGTCCCAGCCGGCTTTTTGTGAACAGTTTGGCATTTTTTCAGTAACTGGAGTGAAAAGGCAAAACTTTCACATCTGTCAGCTTTGGTAGCTTGGTTTGATTCTCTGCCAAGCAGCATTCAGGACGGAGCTGCAGTGGTGCTGGGCCCAAGTGAGGAGTCTTTCTGCAGATGTGGCAAAGCCGTAATCAGAAGCACGTTCACTTACAAAAACAAAAGAAATGAAGAGAGCTTTGGAACCAGACTTATGCGGGCTAGACTGATGCTGTTAGGAAGGAAATCTTCTTATTGCCAGTTTCACAAAAGAATAGGAAAAGAGTTGGTGGGTAAGATCCTACGTACTCAGTAAAAAAGGGAATGCTGCATACTCCTTTTCCTAGAAGGTTTTATTATGTAGAAGTCAAGGGGACTGGAAAGGTTCGAATCATCATGCAGAGAAGTGTTACCACACAATTGCTGATGTTCCAAATTGTGTGTACCTGCCCTGTGACCTGCCATCCTTCATCTCAATAAATTTGCATTCTGGCTGGTGAGGATTATGAGCCACAGACCTCCTTCCTTCTCTTTACCTTTATACCTGGGGACAAGCTGTGGTTCTGGTGTCAGACAAAGAGGAACAGCCATCCAGGTGGTTTTCCTATTAGCTAATTAACACTATTAGTGAAATACACAGAGACAACACATTTCAAAGAGCAAAGACTTCCATGAAGTGACTGAACATCCAGCAGGTCCAGGGGCTTGCTGGGGGAACTCTCTCCCTGGATGTTTCAGATGCTGTAGTTGTGCAGACCTTTTGGAAGATGAATATGCAGCTTTGGCAGAGGATCTGTATGTATTTCTATTGATCTGTGCACATGTTGCCTTTTGCATGTTCAGTCCCAAGCAATAGCAGACTCAAGGGGGAGAGAGCGATTTCTGGAACTACCTATGTCTTATTACTGCATGTGATGGCCTTCTGCCCTCTGTAAACACACATACCAGTTTTCAGAAGCTTTTTTTTGCCTTCACAGAAGGAAACAATGCAGGCTCTGAACAATCCCTCATCTTATGATGTTGATTGATAGGATATTTGCAGAAGAGCTCAATGCTCTAAGAACAGGTGATAGTGAGAACATCTTTCTGTCTGAAGGTGAATTCCAGGCACTTAATTGTGCTTATTTTTGCTTCCTTGCTGGGACAGAATCACAGCTTGGTCGCTTGGCCCTTTTTCCTTTGTTTTAACCTGTAGATTTTGCCACGCTGCTAGAGAAATACTCAAGTTCGCGAAATGTTTGCTTGCAAAATACATGTGGAGCAGCAGCAGAGGGCTCCAAAAAGCAAGCAACGACATAACATATAATGCAATGTCTTACCAATGTGATGGGGCGGGGTGATTCCCAGCCAGAAGGGCACTGCTTACCTGCGGAGCTTTGCATCACACAGCTCTGTCAGGTTGTCTGAGGTACGCCTGTCAGTAGCAATGCAGCTGTTGGTACCAATGAGTGCACCTTGGCTTCTCCTGCTTCACTTGTCATGCCTGGTATGATGACTGAAGGCAAAGTTGAGACTGTGAGTACATGTACTCTTTATGTTCTGGCTTTCTGACTTTTTGTTTTGCTTGGTGTGACATTTTGGAAGAGAAGAATAATAAGATATTTTGCTTTGAACCTGGCAGCCTTCTGTGTTAAAAATGCTTACATGATCCATACAGGTACTGTTCAGCACTTGTTAGACGTCCTTTTGGAGTGGATAAAAGCATTTATTTTTTCTGTTGATTACGAGAAAATGTTGAGTCATCTTTGGTTTTCTCTGCTTTGTTTTGTTTCAGGTGGATACTAGCGTTGGATGTGAATTCCTAAGGTCAGAGTCAGAAGAGGTAGGATGCTTCACTTCGGGGGCTGGGCCTGAGGAGAGGTCTGTCGAAAACAGAGTTTCATCTGTACAAGCCAATAACGGGGAGGAAAGAAACAGTTCCCAAGGGAGCAACTTCCGTGGTAAGAAGAGATGCTATATTGTTTTTTCATAGATTAGCAAGACAGCTGCTCTAAAACTAACCATTACAGAAAGGAGAAATCAGAACAGGTTAGCTCTTGTCTGCAAGTGTATTTCTTTGTGCCTTCCGTTAAAATACTGCTTCTGTACAACCTCTCAGTGTACTTACTGATGCACTTCCTGAGACACACTGATTTCTCATGTGAGAAAGAGTATAAACTGTGAGTAAATGAAACCTGCTGTTCTGGAGGTCGTGTCAGAAACATAGATGTCACAATGCTGAGATGAAGCTCATAGACATGTGTCCTGGAGCACAACAGTGGCATGAGAAAGGACTGAGTAATGAAATGACAACTGAAATAGCAAGGGGGAAAACAAAAACAAAAAAACCACAACAAACTTATGAAGTAAGTAAGAAGGTGACAAAAAATTGTGTTTCTGATGCATCTGCTGAAATACATGAAAGAACCAAGCAGCAGAGCATCTTGGGCTAAACAGTTGACCAAGTCTTATAACCAAAGGAAAACCTCAGTATCTTCACAGCAGAGAGGCATAAGAGGACACCAAGTATACTTCAGTTCCTTTCTAGGGAAGTTGGTGTGGCATTCAGGTCTTGCAGGAAGCTATTTCCCTCACAGCTGATCATCAAAGAATGGGTTGCAGAGTTTGAAGGTCAGTTCCTCACTTCAAAGGATAGTTTCCAGGTTCCAGTTCTGCTAGCTAATAATTCAGCTCACATGCCCATCAGTTTCCAAAGTGTGAGTGAGGATAAAGTCTTTTATCTGGAAGCTATATTAAAAAAAAAAAATAAAAAAAAAAGAATTGGATGTCACCTTGAACTTTTGTTTAAAGTGCAGAATTGAAGGTTCTCATCTACTTACTTCCTGATAACATGGACAATCAGTATGCTTCTCAGATTTTGTATCTACAGCTGAAGTTTATTTAAGTAAAATGTTCTTAATCACAGAAACATTTTGGAAAGCTTTTCCGTGGGATTGTTTTACAGAAATGAAACGCTGCTATGCTAATTGGATAATTAACAGTGATTAGTGTAGTTGCTCTCTGGGAAACTTGACAGTCATCTGGGTGTGCATGTCCAGTGTTGAACCTTTTATGGTTGGTAGGATAGAGACAGACACCACACATGAACAAAACGTGATCAGGGTCAAGTTTCCCATAATAAATAGGGCACATGATACTGGCTTTGAGGATGCAGTGCCCATCCCCTCCATTCCAACTGCAAGTCTGGAGGAAGTATCTTTAAGGATAAGCTGACTTCTGTCAGCTTCTGCATTTGTCTGTCTGTACCTCCTTTCTTCTGTGTGTCTTTGGACACAGCTTCTTCCTTAATCTTTCTAAGCTAAAATTGGGCACAATGACCATTCCCAACTGTTTCCTCATAACATGTCAGTATGGGAGCCATGAGGTCGTGGCCTGACTGAGCACTGGGTGAAGGGGCACAGCCAGCCCTGGGAGCCTGGTGGGCCACCCATTTAAGGGCCTCATTTAAGGGCTGGCAGCCACAAGGGAACAATTCCTACTTGGAGATCACCTCCTTTGGAGAGTTTGGTGAGCTCTGGTCCTTGGAAAGGGGTAAGCAATTCCTTCTTTCTTACTGGATTGTGATTGCTACTTTTCTTGGGTGATCCCAAACTGTTTCAAAGCAGTTATAGCTGCTGCCTCTTATCTTTGTCCTTTGAGTGTGAGTCCTGCCGTTTTACCTCGTTTCCTTTGGCCACCCATTTGCATGTTTCCTGAGCCCACAGTTTGATACCCATCCTGCTACAGAACAGACTCTTGTTCTGTCTGTTTCAGTAGGTTTGTGACATTGTTCCCTTGTCTTTGCTGTGTGGTGACACCAAGTTCAAGGTGAGAGACAACGTAGTGGAGTATGAATGTCTGTTGAACAGGGACCAAGATGAAGAGTCTGTCTTGTCCAGTGTCTTGTCTCCAAAAACATCTTTGGCATTTTTGTGCTATTACGTAAAAAAAAAAAAGACCTCAGTGAACTTTTCTGTCAGACTCTCTATTCTAACCAGATTCTGACTCTAGAGGTTTTTGTTTGCAGCCTTTTTTTCTGGAAATAGTGGTTTCAGAATGGAGCAGGTAGAGCTCCTGAATATTTCTGAATTTAAGCGTTCTGAGCCGTTTAGGAAAGAACCCACTTCCTCTATGGCTGTCTATTTTTTAATGTATTCTTTTTTAAGTGAGTTATCCAATCCTTTTCTTGGCATAGTGTGGCAACTTCCTCCAAGGTTCGTCACACAGGAGCACAGACATAATACTGAGATTGCACTGACATTTGCCACGCTCCGTTGCAGCTACAGCTGTGCTGTTACGCACTCTCTCTCACTCACTGCAGATAGATTTATAAGTGCGGTTGCTAAGGAGCAGTCATCGTTCAGCAAAGGTCTCCCATGCATGCGTTATTATTTCCTGCACCTTCCAGAGAAAAGTAATCTTAGCACTCATCCAGCGTTCCCAGTAAGGCAAGGTGAGATCCCCTACAGAAGTGTTGGTGCAGGGATAGGCCTGGCCCAGGGGTGCTCCTGGGCTGGAGCAAGACAAAGCAAAGTTGCTTCCAGGAGTCTGAACTGCAGCTTCTTGCTCCAGCTCAGCTGTCACTGAGGTATAGTCACTTTGGCTTCATTATCTGTTCAGTGAAGGACTCTCACATTTCCTGTGCTGGCAGTTTGCTGTTTTGGATGGGTGGTTCTTAGGTGCTGTTTCTTAAGCTGTTACCTGCTGCTCCATCGAGCATCTCCTCAGGCTTTGTTCCCAGCAGTCTGCTTTGGAGGAGGTGAGCATCAGGAAGCAGCTCCCGCCTTTTCCACAGGTACTTCATAGTGTAGAACACCAAGGGCTGGAATTCCTTTCCTAAGACGTGAGTGCATCTGTTACAAGATTGACAGTCACAAGGGCAGTGGTCCTGTTGTGACTTCGTCATGTTGCTTCCTTGTCCTGTAAGGTGCTGAATTTGATCTTTGGTATGGTTGTACATTGGAAATGTTTGGCGCGAGGTGAGTTCTGAAGGACTCTGTTGCTTGGCCTGTCTGTGGCACCGTGAGTTTCCTGTAGGCTCTTTGCAGCAGCTATGGCAAACCTTGAAGCAGCTGTGCCTTTTGTGCATAGGAGATGGTAGGTATGTATCACAGGCAGAGTGGGCATTTCTGTAGGTACTGCTGAGGCCTTACAGCAGTTACCGTTTGGTGGCTGGTACTCAAGGCACTGAATACATATATAGATAATAAGTTTTGCTAAATGAGAACAATTCCTGTTCCTGTAGACCTCAAATTGTGTGGTTACAGCCTGCCTCTCTGGCCGTGTTCCACACTACCTGCTGGCATTACAATCCCTATGTATGATGCTTCGCGAAACTTGCAGACTGATATTTACACGTTATTTCCTTATCTTCCTAGATTTCCATCTGCTGGTGGATTTGGCTTGCAAACAGGAGTCCGTTCCAGAGGAAGAAACAAGAGAGTGAGAAGGGGACGGCAGGCATGTGAAAATGTGCAGCAGCTGCCAGCTGGGCTCTCTTGTCGGACTCCAGGGACAGTGCCTTGCGCACAGCAGAAGTTTTGGGTTATTTCAACTGTTTAAAGAAACCAATATAGACAAATAAAGACTGTTTTGGACAAGTTTTCCCTTCAGCTCTGTGGGATGTTAGTCACCCCGTGGTTTTTTTACACCTATTCCGTTACGTTTTCTACCTGACAAGCTACAGAGCATCTAGTGGTCAGAATTTTTAATACGAGGTAATTACTTAACTGCTCACCTTCTCAGACCTGGAAAGTCTGCACTCCCTGTAAACTGGAACAACCTTGAGAACTTTGTGCAAACCTTTCTTACTGGGAAATAAGTTGTTTTTAGTGCTGTGCTCAGAATCTTTCTGTTTAGCATGGTTGGAAACCGCAGTGCACCCTGCGCAGATGCTGTTCAGTGCTCTCACCATCTTTGCTTACAGTCACACTGTGACCCTGTAATGGGAATTGTGCATGAAACAAAAGCATAGGGAAGTCACAAGGTTCCAGGTCTGAGTGGGTCAGGGGATCGGGAGAGCTGCTGGAGGGAAGATGAACTAATTCTTTTTGGTTCTGATGATATCTGTAGTGCTAAGTTGTGTTGTTTTAGTACTTTATTTTAATAGGTCCTAGATAAGTTCTTAACTTATTTAATAGTCACTTGTAAGTTTTGAGTAGCTATGCATTTGTATTTAAGTTGCAGTATTGTTTTAAGGATAAAGGGGGTACAGTCATATGATATATATGATACTGTATATGACATATACAGTACATATGATTTAAATGTAATTAGAGCCAGTCTTGAGCAAAACACACATGAGAGGAGCAGAGAGAACTGGCCAAGACCACCCCAGCTATACCCTGCAGGACCTCATGCAGCCTCCGGCCATGGGCAGGATGTCCCAAGTGAACAGTGAGTGGTGGCATTCATCAGCCATCCAAACAAATTCAATCTGAGGATGCTTTTAGTTCGAGGCCGGTGGGAATGCTGCCATACAGACTGTCCTCAGATATGTTCTGTGTGTCATACATAACATATGTGCAGCACGATACCACCTTGTGCAAATAGCGAAGGGTGAGGTGGATACGTCCAAGTACTTCTTCCCAAATGGTTTCCATCACTTTGCTCGTGGGTCCAAGGTGTGAGGAAGGTGGAGTTCAAAGAAATTCAGCCTTATCAGACTGGAGCTGCTGCCTCCTTAATACAAGAGCAGCACAAAGGGAACGTCGCAGCTCACATTTCTCACTCCCATTTGCTGCCAGAAGACATTTCTGGAAATTCAAGTTAGGAGGATCTCAGCATCTTAGATAATGCTGAATTGTTTTAAAGGCAAATGACAGAATCTTTAGTATTAGCATCTTTTAATCTGCTAATTTGAAAACAGGGCAGGATTTCCTGCCATGCTTCCCTTCCGGAACGCGTGGATGTGAGCTCCCTTCATCCTTCACCAGCATGCCCTGACATAGCAAAAGAGCTCCAGAGCTTGGGAGGCCCATGCTGTGCTGCGTGAGGCCTCGTGCAGCCCTGTAGGACCCGTGTGTGACATGTCAGCACCTCAGAGTTACAAAGGACATATCGTCATGGTTGGAAAAAATCCTTCATGTTTCACAGAATCTTAGGCTCATTAAGGTTGGAAAAGACCTCTGGGATCCCCGAGTCCAACCCACCCCGCCATGCCCATCGACTGCGGCCCTCAGTGCCACATCCCACACCTGCATGGACGGTTCCTCCACCCCCACCCCCACCCCGGGCAGCGGTGCCACTGCAGCACACTCTTTCTGCGAAGCTTTTCCTACAGTCCCAATTTCCATCACAAATGCTCTGATTTCCTTAGTTCCCACCGACACCTTTCTCAGCGGACACCCACCACCCCAGCAGACCGATTCTCATTCTTAAAAGCGAACCTGTCCTTCTTCGTGTAACCCACGACCTTGTGTGGAGCTCCCCCGAGGGGTGGGTCAGGCACTGTTTAAGAACCCCCTCATTCATCTGTTCTCTTTCTCGGATGCCCTTTTCCGTGAGCAGCAGAGGGCTGCGCGCTGGGCACCGCTCCCGGTCACCTCGGAGCTCTCTCCTCGAGCACCGCTCCACCGCGGCCGCTTCTCCCGCTCGGAGGTCACGGCTCTGAGCTGCGGAGTGATTCACCTCTCAGCGATGTCAGAGCCGAGTAACACCTGAATTCAGAGCCGAGTAACACCTGAATTCCGCACCTCTGACATCAGCCTGACCCGAACCCTCCGCGCGGCAGCGGCAGCGGCAGCGGCAGCGGCAGCCGGACGAGGGCTCCCGGATGGCATGGAGCGGGAGAGCCGCGGCCGAAGGGCAGAGCCGGCGGAGGACGCGGGGAGCGGTGCGGTGCGGGGCCGCCGTCAGCCCGGACCCCGCGGAGCGGCGGGAGGGGGCGCCCGGGAGCGGGGCGGGGCGGGCGCTCGGCTCCGCTCCACCCTCACTTTGTGTCAGCAGGTAGCAGCCCGCAGCCCCGCCGGGCGGCTCCGACGGCCGCGGCCCTCTCCGCCCTCCGCTCCCCGGAGGAGCTCCCCCTCGGGATCTGCTCTCCTCCCGACGATGCCCGAGCCGCCCGGCCGGGCTCTCCGCGGGACCGCGGCCGATGCTGCGGGCTCTGCCCCGCCCCGCGCTCCCCGCGCGTAGGGCCGCCGTGCGGGACTCCCTCGGAAGCGCTCCGGCGCCGCTCCGTCCCCAGCGCTGCCCGCACGAGGAGCGCTCCGCCCCGAACCGCTCCGCGCACCTCCGCCCGCCGCCTCGCACCGCCCCGTCGTGCAGAGATCTCCGCTTTAAACGGCGCTCCGCGCCCGTAGGAAAGGAAGAGGAGGTCGCAGGCACGCGGCACCAGGAGCGCGCCGTCTGCTTAACCCGCTGCGAGTGACTGCGGGGTCTCGGGGATCCCCGTGCGATGCGGCACCGCTGCGCCGTACCGCCCTGCGCTGCCCAGCAGGTTTGCGGATGATTCTTTCTGAATCCCTTGTGAGCGCGGTTCCTCCCGTCCCGGTGTGAGCCCTCCAGGTGCGGAGGGGCGCGTTGCTGTGACCCCTGGGCAGACCATGGAATTTGCTGCCGCGCTTCGTGGGGCCTTCGGTTGGGACCGTGTTGGACGCGCTCCTCCCGGAACTCGCGGCGTGAGAGCAACAGGAGACGCTGCAGCGCTGCGCTGCGTACCTGCCCCGCTCCGCTCTTAAGGGCTCACGGAGTCCGGGGCCTTTTTGGACGTTTCCTGGCAGCCGTGGCGGGGAGCTTCGTGCCGTGACCGTCCCGGGACCTGCGGCCGGAGCCGGACTGAGCCGGGAGCGCGCGGGGAGAGCCCGAGCTGCTCCGAATGAAGCATTTCTGCTGCGAGGAGGATGGATGGGATCGCCCCGGGTTGGACGGGTTCGGCGCAGTAGCGAACTTTTATTTCCGCCGCAGACTCGAGGAGCACCTCCCGCACGGCTTTTAGGAAGGATTCCTATCGTCACCGGCGGTGCTCGGGCGTGCGGAGCTCCGGCACGTGCTGGGAGGTACCGTGCTGGCGTGGCCCGGAGATGGGCGCACTGGGCCCAGCGGGAGTGACGCGGGAGCCACGGGGACACCGCGGCCCTGCAGAGCCCTCCCCGCTCCCCCTGCTGCGGGGCTGAGCTCTGTGACCCCCCCTGCACCTGAACTGTCCCCCGCTCGCCACCTGCACGTCCGTTTCCACTGCTCTCCCCGGATTTACCTGCCACAGGACAGACTGGAAACTTAGGATTCTTTTTTGGAAACTTGGGATTTTGTTTTTATTATTACATATATCCATTTTGTTCCAAGTATGCTCCCGAGCTCCCGGCGGCCTCTGAGCACGCGGCACCGAGGAAGAGAAGCGGCGATGGCACGGAGCTGGGCGGCCGTGCAGTGAGCAGCCGGCTCCGAACCCCCGCATCCTTTGTGTGCCCCCCACACCTCCTGTGCCCCCTGCACCCCCCGGAGCCCGAGGCTGGGAGCAGGGCGAGGGCGCAGCGCGTCCCCAGCGGTATGCGTGGCCCGGGCACGCGGCCGCAGCTGGGAGCATGAGCGGTGGCCCCCAGCTGCAGCTGGCGGTCCTCTGGCCTTGGCTGCTGATGGCTTCTCTGCAGGCAGGGCTCGGCCGCACCGGGCTGGCACTGGCGGCGGCTGTGGAGTCGGAGCGGGCGGCGGTGCAGAAGGCCATCATCAGGGTGATCCCGCTCAAGGTGGAGCCCATCGTGCTGGAGGGGGAGTTCGCCAGTGTGGCCGAGGTCACTCCTGCTGAGGGAAAGCTGCTCCAGGTAGGGGCAGCTCTGCTTCACCCGTGTCCTTCCAAGCTCCCACTCTTATCCTCACCCCTCTTGGTCTCCATACTTCCCAGCTAACATGTTTGGCTCTATGACTGTGCACACAAAAGGTGGTTTCTACACGAGCTGTCCACCACTTTGCACTGCGCCTTCCATAGAATCACAGACTCATTACAATTGGAGAAGCCCACTTAAGATCCCCAAGCACAACCCCAGTCCATCCCACCGTGCCCTTAACCACATCCCTCAGTGCCACATCTCCATAGCTCTTGAACACCTCCAGGGACGGTGACCAACACCTCCCTGGGCAGCTGTGCCACTGCAGCACTGCTCTTTCAGAGAAGTTTTTCCTAATACCCATCCTGCCCCCCGCACCCCAATTTGTGCTGCTGCTCTCCTGCCGTGTGCTTTCCGGCCCCAGTGTTTATGTAAGCGTGGGTCCTTCGCTCTGTGCGCAGTAATGTTAATTTTGGATGCAGCCGATCGATTGCAGAGAGATTATCACCTATCTTAATTGATGTTATAAAGCTGAGTGTGTTGCTCGAGTCACATGTTGGGCACTGAGCATCTGACCAAAGCACGGTTATTTTTGCTGTGGGAAATCCGTAAATCTTTGCGCACGTATCTGGGTTCTGCTACAGCTGAATACACCTCCAGGTGCTGCCCAGAACTGCTGACCCCACTGGCTGTAGTCTGCCAGTACCTGGAAGCTGAATTTTACCCATCCCAGGGTTCTTACAGGGTGTCACCATCATTCATGTTTTTTCAGCTAAATGGGTTCTGGTTTCTGTTCTTTGCTAAGGGAGAGCCTCTGGGCGCCCTGCACTGCACGCAGATGCTGTGAGCTCAGCACTTGGTGTCTGAGCCCTGGACTCTTTTGGCCGTTTGCTCATCAGCCATGTGCTGTACTCCAAACCCAAACTGACTGAGCAGGCTGCGTTAACACTGGACGTTTTCCAGGCTTGGCTTTTGTGCTGCCATCAGTCTTAATGTAGCTACTGAGCTGCGGGTTTAAATTAGAATCATCAGATTTGAGCAGCCTTGCGGGAGAAGGAACGCCACCAAGGCAGCGTTAATGCAGTCACATGTCTGACAGTGAAAACGGATCATTGGTGACGTTTGTAGATCTGCTCACAGAGCCTTTTGAACTGATCGGTTCAGGTTATAAAATTATATTACCGGGGGTAAAAACTATCTTGGACAAATGCTTTCAAGGTCCCGCCATGTTGTGAGGCAATGTCCAGGAAAGTCAATATTTATTCCTTACAAAAACTACAGTGGTGTTGCAATTGAGCGCAAAGTGTAGAGCGTGGACCTTCTCGGGACAAGGAGGTGATAACCTCTCCCGTGTGACACTGGCTGTTTGTAGCCAAACACAGTGATGCAAAACGTGTCTTTGTGTCACGTGTGGCTGCGGGAGCCCACCCTGAGCACCAACCACACAGGTGGTGCTGGTTCTCAGCTGTGCGTAGCGCAGCGCTTGGTGGATCAGCTTCATTCTTCAAAGCCATCCTCTGAAGGGAGGGGGTGCAGAATGCCATTCTCATCTTTTGTGTCGACAGACACCGACCTGCGTTGGGTTGGGGTCCTGATCTGCTGGGGAGACAAAGCCTGAGGCCCAAAGGGAAATGGTTGAAAATAAGAAATTAATAGGAGGAACTGTTTTCGGTTCAGATTTAGACAGTCGGGTGTTATATACACCTGAGATGTGCTTTCTTGGAAACTTGTTTGGTGTGTGGTTGCCAGCATCCCACTTTTACAAAAACGTTACAGGGAACGTGATTCACTTTGATGTCATTGAAAATCTCATTCGAAGTTTAACCTCCTCACACATACCATCATCCCTTCTGTATGTGCAATTTGGGTATCTTTGCAGAGGATGAGCTAATTGGTCATCCTGGTTATGCCAATGTCGCACAGCACACAGACTGCAGAGGTCGAAATGATGGAACCACAGTGCAGTTGGGTTGGAAGGAACTTCACAGCCCCCCCCCAACCTCACCCCTGCATGGGTTGGGTGCCCCCCCAGCTCAGGCTGCCCAGGGCCCATCCGTGGCCTGGAGCTCCTTCAGGGATGGGGCACCCTCAGCTCTGGGCAGCTGGGATCACCTATGGAGACTTCCCATGATCACAGCATTCCATTCACAGGAGCCACCTCTGGAGCTGTTGTCCTCCACAGAGTGACCCCGGTGTGCAGCCTGCCTGCCCCAGCCCTCTGGGCCCCATTCTGCAGCCTGGCTCCAGGTTGCAGAGCAGTAATGAAGTCGGAGTGTTGTGCTGGAGCCGGGCTCAGGGATGATGCAAAGGGAGAGGAATTTCTTAGGCAGAGCCACTTCAGGCTTTATAGGTCAAAAAACCAACACCTTAGCTTTCTTTCAGAAATCATCTTCCAGCTTGCTCAGAGCACAAGCTTGCTCGGATATTGCATGCTCTGAGCATTAGCTATTGCCTAACAGGGGAGAAATGGCACCGTGTGCACACTGGCAGCTTCCAGATGGCCGGAGGTGTAGTCACACTGCAGTAACCTGCACCCAGGGGAGTCCCCGTGTTCGAAATGGAAACACCAAAGCTCTCAGACCGGTGGGCTGTAAGGAATGTGTTTGGGTCTTTGATAACGGGGATCCTGCAGCAGCAAGGGCTCAGCATGCCCTCCCAGGTGCAGCTGTTTCCAGATCAGATCCCTTCCAGTGATTGCTGAGGCAGATTCTACAACCTCTGCTTTTGATAATTTTGCTTTTCTGGTAGCTTACTCTTGATGAATACACCTCCACCATTCCTCTGACACCATTTGGTGGAAGAGAGTTCACACCGTTAGTTGGAAGGTGGCTAGGGAAGTAAGGAAAGGCTTGGGACATGAGACAGGGAGATTTGTGGTTTGTCCAAATGGAGTTATTGAAGAGCTCCCATGCCAGTCTAATACTGCGAGAGAAAAAAGCTTTGTATTTGAGGATCAGCACATCGCATACCTCAAAGCTTTGTATCAATACAAGCATGCATCATTAAAACTGAGCACTAGTACTTTTCTTGTTAATTATTGTTTGAGTGTTTATTACCTCAATTTTACGGTCGAGGATGGTGCTGCTGGTGGGCACAGTGGGGCTGGGCTCTCGATCATAGAATGGCTTGGGTTGGAAGGGACTTCGCGTCCCGAGCCCCTGCCCCAGGCAGGGCTGCCAGCTGCTGTGGTGCTGGAGCTCTTTCTAGTACTGCTGCTAATGTTTTGGAAATAATGTTAAAATTTCTAAAAAGGCCCCAAACAATAACACTGGAAAAGAGAGAAAGTGCTCTAGTCACTGCAGAGAAGGCAACCCAGTGATCAGTAACCTCGCATGCCTGCATGCAGAAAAAGTCAGGTAGCACAAGTCTTCCTTTATCACAAGTCTTCCAATGCTTTGTTTCCTTTCTGGACAGGCTCAGCAGTTATATAATTAGGTGATTGCATGAGAAAGCCAACTTTCCTTTACCCACATTGTTTTAGCTTATGACTGCAGAAAAAAGCCTGACAGCACAGAACAGGTTCCCCAAAGGCTCAGGGCATGGATTATCTTGGGTTTTTGTTTTTTTGTTTTTTGTTCTCTCTCCAAAGAAGCAAATCATTAAAAAACAATGATTTCGTCTTTTAGTTGGGGTAGGACAAGTGAGAGTTAGGAGATCCTAGACTGTCCTTTTCTTAAGGTGTTGTACACAGTTGAAATACTGAATGTCCTCCACCGTTACAGTACTGAAAGAAGCGTGCTGCATTTTTAACAGCAATGATAATTAACCATTTAAATGACCTTAAAGTTACAAATTGCTTGTGTGAATCCAACATAACCATCCCAGAAGTGGAGAGTGTTTCCTGTGCTGCAATGCACAGTGCTCTTGGAGAATTACAGTCGCCTCCTTAGCTGCTTGTAGAGGGTTACAGTCCCAGCCCATAAGAAGGTAAATATATTAGTAGTCTTTATATACTACCAGCTCCTGGATCAACAAAAGGATGTTAAGTGCATAATGTTGACAGAGATCAAAGAAGTGGGAAAGTCTAACCAAATGATAATGGGGACTTAAATTACCTGTGAATAAGCTGGTCAGATAGCACAAAAAGAGTAAGTTCAAAGAGGCAATTTCTGCCTCTTGGAACAGCCAGTACTAGAGTACACAGAAGGATATTCTTGACTTAGTGTTAAGTAATGTGCAAGAGCTAACTCAAAGCTATAATAATTGAGCCACTTTATTGACTGCGGTATGAAAAAATTCATTGTCAGAGTACCAAAAAGTCGAACTCTGCCACCACCTCTCAAACTGGAACTGCAGTGAAGTGAAACAGAACAGCTCTTAGAGCTTAATAGAAATGCATTTGGGTGGGACATAGATACTACTCAAGAAAGTAGAAGTCGTCTTATGAGAGGTTGCAAGCCTTCAGTTCAAAAGGCAGCTGTCACCCAATGGGAGTGCATTGGACAGTTGGACTGGATGATCTTGGAGTTTTCCAACCTTGGTGATTCTGTGATTCTATGGTAGTGGTCAAGAAACTATTTGGGTGAAATGGATCATTTGAAATGTGGGGATGTGGTATCAGTATAGGGTTGGCATAGTATACCCTACAGTACAGATTGGTATAGTGTAAGTCATTGGCATGAATATAGTTGTACCTGACAGGTGAGCCATTACAATCCACATGCAGATCTGAGCATAGCTCTAACAAACCTGAGCTTAGGGGCAGCATCTGGCCTCCCACGCTCCCTTGAGATCACAGGCAGTGTGGGCAGGGGTGGTAGGGGCAGCCCACCAAGGACTCCTGGCCACACACCGTGTGCTGGAAGGACTCCCAGCAGCAAGTGGACGTTTCCCAAAGATAAGCTGGCAGCAGGGCTGAGGCTACAAGGGAGAATTTCTTTCTGTTCTGAGCCCCCATGTCACTTACTGTTGAGTAGACATCACGTGCAGGTAATGAATGGCCATTCCAATTACACGTGAATTCATTATTTTTAAATGGAAGCTTTCTGAATGATGCAAATAATATGAACCTTGTAAGCTTGGCATCATCAAACAGAGCCCTGTTTTCTTAGGATTTATTTTAAACAAAAATTGGGACATACATTTTTATGCATCGAATCACTATTCCTCCAAATTCTTTCCTCCAAAGTCTTATTTCATCCAAAACCAAGAAATGTTGAAGTACTAAATGAGTACAGTGGAAAACTTGAGATGGAGTTTGATCTTCATGTCCAACTGTCTTCAGTATCATAAAATCCATGTAGCAGGAATCGAATACACTCAGTGTGGGTTTTTAAGCTGAGCACTAGCTCATACGTAGCACTCTGTAGCAGCTTGGGCTCTGTTACTTTGCACCCTTCTCCGTGTCACATACTTCATCAGTCATCTTTTTGCCAGATTAAGCAACCCCACAGATAATGTGGAATAGGACTTATTAATTAATTAATTCATTCATTCATTTATTACAGGATGTGGTATCAGAACAATCCTAGAATGGTTTGAGTTGGAAGGGACCTTTGAAGGTGAACTCCAGTGCAGTGAACAGGGGCACCCAGAGCTATTGCTTTCAAAATAGCTGTGACTGGAGATGAGTCCTGTGCTGACTTTCCCCTTCTAATGCTTTATTTGTAGGCAGTAATAAGTAAATGCTAAGCACTTACAGAAGTGATCCTCTTTGTATATTCAGTTTGGGTAATATCACAGCAGAGTGCTTTACCTGATTCTGGTACCCAAGCTTTAAAGTGAGGTTAAGATGGAAGGAGCTCTAGGAGGAGCCATAGAAGTGATCCTGACTGCAGAATGTGCTGCTTCAGGAACTCAACTGTTTTCATCTTTTCCAAACTGCAAAATGATGATTGCTGTACGTGTGTATCCATGTTTCCAGGGTTGTCTATAAGGGAAGGGGGAAAGCAGCTTAGCAATGACGTAGGCAGACCTGGTAGCTGAGAACTAAAGATAGAAAACTGATGTTGCACAGACAGTTATCTCAGAATTCTTAGATAAAGCAGATAGATTTATCACTGTAAGTACACAGACTGCTCCGAAAGTAATTCCTCCTGTTTTATTGTCTTGTCCCATGACATCAAGGTGGATGTTGGGATGGCAGTAGAGGGTGAAACTTGCCTCCAATATTCCACTACGTTTTGTTGCCATGTGACAGATGGCAGCAGAGGGGCAGTTTGACGTGGAAGCAAAGATGTGCAATTAATTCCTCCATGCAGAAGGAATAGTACCCACTGACATTCATTGACACTTCCTGAGTTGATGGAGAACAACCAGCGACGTGAGCACAGTGAGGGGTGGGTGGTGTGCTGACTGTGCCATGAAGGGCAAGCCACGTTCTGGATGACTGTGCTCATCTGTTCCACCACAGAACGAAGGGCATCTCCATCAGCTCATCTGGATTATGGCTGGGGAATTGTGTACAGAGCTGAATATTGGCTTCAGTCTGTCAGAAGCAGTGGTGGCAGTGTTGGAGTATCTCCCTGTTTGGGCCAGCTAGGTCTCACCACTGCTCACACAGGAACAGGAAGGACATCATACCGAGGTTTGTCAGGATCTATTGAACCAGTAGGAGTCTGAAGGTAACAGTTTGCTGGATCACATTGCTACCAATTATGAGACATTGTCACCACTACTAACCAGAGTCAAAACAGCCCTCCGTGGAGTGCTGACGTGTGGATTCCCCATCACTGAAAAAGGTCAAGATGCAGTCCTCAGTGAGTAAAGTGATGTGCTCTGTCTTCTGGGATAGGAAGTGAGGGATCCTTTTGGATTTCCTGGAACGCAGACAAACCATCAACTCTGGCTGCTGCACTGCAGCGCTGACTAAGCCAAAGGCTTGAACTTCAAGAATCAGCCCAAAGAAGAAGACAGCATGATAACACCAGGCTTCCAATCAGTCTGAAGACCATGGAGCACATTGCTGATCTTGTCTGGGCTGTCCTACTGCAGACACTGTACAGTCCAGTTTTGGCACCTCCTGGCTTCCATTTGTTCAGGTCAATGAAAGAAGGACTGTGTGGGCAGTTTTCCTAGCAACAATGCTGTCATAGCAGCTGTGCAACTTGGGGTCCCCTCCACTGGGTCAGGTTTTGATGAACATGATGAAATCACTGGTGAAAACGCGCAGCTAATAATGGTGACTGCATTAAAAAACAGTTTTTTAGCTGAGAATTTGTTCTCTCAAATAGTGTTATTGTGCTCTTTGTATCTGTTGTAGTTTCCGTGGAAGTAAATAGGAGGCATTACTTTCTGAGCAGCCTATGTATAGTTAAAGGTTACAGTAAGTCTGCAGGGAAATTTTGTATTTCCCTACATTGTAGATCCAAAGGCAGGAGGACTGACTATACTGTAGGCACAAGTGACCTGGATGTTCATGGTCATCTGTTCTGTCTTGGAGCTCTGTGATTTTTTTTTTATAGTACCTGTTTATGTTTTCTGCATTTCACAGCTGCAGAGAACGAAAAGTGTTGTGCAGCCTTTCATTCACCCATAATGCTTTCTGTCTGCACTGAGATCTGTAATCACATCTCATGCTTCAGAGCTCCTGGCTTGATGCCTGCATGGGTCAGCAGGGAACTTGTCTCCCTCCCTCCATGCAGAGTTGACCAAGAGCAGTTTTGGGACACTTCCACCTTTTTGGGTGCATCAAGGATTGGCCACGCCTAAAAGCAAGATACTGTGACACACTGTCAATATTCAAGGTGGTAGGGAGAATACGGTCCTACAAATGCTTAGGCTGTGTGCAGTAGTCCCAGGCACACGATGGAGCAGACTGCCACATTTGAGGTGGGAGTCCCTTTCTCCACACCACCACCCAGCTCAAATTATCAGCAACTTTGGGTGTGTACCTTCTACTCTCGCATTTTGAGTCGTGAATCATGCTAGCAGATCATCACGTGCCCTCTCACTGTAGCCCTATAAGGGCTTGTTATGGGCATCAGTGGCCCCTTGATTTCTCTTTCATTCAGAAATTTGGTCTTCAGATGGGTTAATCTAACATGCATCACAGTGCTCAGTGTCAGGACAGCTGCAGAAATGTCATGTACATACATTCTGTCTAGGTAGTTTAACTATTTCTTTGGCTGTAAACTCTGTGAAACAAATATAAACTTTTTCTGTAAAGCTCATTTATGATCTCTGTTAATTTACAATACAAGTAAAACAGTTGAGGGATTAAACTCACTGTGGTTTGGCCAAAAGGTATGTGAGTTCTAGTTTAAAATTACATGAAAAATATAGAACTTCTAGAGCACTTCAATGTATGTTGTTCCATGGGATTATTCTTCATAGAATCACAGAATCACAGGGGTTGGAAGGGACCTCAAGAGATCATCGAGTCCAACCCCCCTGACAAAGCAGTTCCCTACTCCAGGTCGCACAGGTAGGCGTCCAGGCAGGTCTTGAATATCTCCAGAGAAGGAGACCCCACACCTCCCTGTGCAGCCTGTGCCAGTGCTCCTCACCCTCACCGTAAAGAAGTTCTTGTGCACATTTGTGCAGAACCTCCTGTGCTGCAGTTTCTGTCCGTTCCCCCTGTCCTGTCTCCACACACTGCTGAAAAGAGTCTGGCCTCGCCACTTTGTCCCCCACACCTCAGTTATTTATCAACCTGGATCGGGTCCCCTCTGAGTCTTCTTTTCTCAAGGCTAAACAGACCCAGTTCACTTAACCTTTCTTCATAGGGGAGATCCTCCAGGCCCTTCCCCATCTTTGTGGCCCTGCGCTGGACTCTTTCCAAGAGATCCCTGTCTTTTTTATACTGGGGAGAACATCATAGAAGGCCACCAGGTTGGTCAAGCATGACCTCCCCTTGGTGAACCCATGCTGGCTACTCCTGATAACCTCCTTTTCTTCCAATTGTCTGGAGATGGCATCCAGAACAAGCTGTTCCACCACCTTTCTGGGGACAGAGGTGAGGCTGACTGGCCTATAATTACCAGGATCTTCCTTCCTGCCCTTTTTGAAGACCGGAGTGACATTGGCTATCCTCCAGTCATCAGGCACATCCCTCATTCTCCAAGAATGAGTTCTTCAGCTGGGTGGATTTGCTTAGGTTTGCTTGTGCATCACTAAAGAAACTAGGAGAGAAAGATTGGATTTGGATATGAGAAATCAGCTGTCTAGTGCTCTTGCAGGCATGAAGCAAATCTCCTTGCATGTCCCTTGAAGATTCATAGTAGAGCAGAGCAGCCCCAGTGAAGACATGGGCTGAAGGAAGGTTTCTGAAGAGATGAAAACGTTTCCTCTCTTCCACTTGCCATGCTGTACCTTGGTTATTCTTTATTCTGTGCTAAGGGTGCACTAAACATCAACAGCAGAGATGTCTGTCCAAATATTGCCCTAACCCCACAGATAGGTATCTCTGTCCTCCCTATTGCTTTCTGTTTCATGTGTTCTCATTCATACAAGTCCGTAAGCTTAAAGCTATCCCAGCTCATCTACTTCCACTCACCTATTTTTTTCTATTCATCCTCTTTCTGGATTTTTTTTTAATCTTTGCTGCCTATGTTTTCATCTTTCTTTTTGCTCAGAACAACATCTTTGTTATTTCTCTGTATGTGATCTTTCTTATTACTACCAGTACCTAAAACTGCAAACATATTTGGTTCCTGCAAGAATGCTGAGAGAAGCCAGTATGTCTTCCCCACTGTATTTTAATTCAGAAAGGGGAGCTACATAAAATGGAGTGAGCTTCTTAAAAAGAATCTAAGAAGGCATCTAAGGGCTATATCCTGGCAGCTGACTTGAAGATATTTAGGGCACTGCAGTAGGAAGGAGTTAAGATCAAATGTACCTCTCAAGTAATACCTGAAAAATGATAAAACAAAATCTGCTGTACCTAAACATATGGACAAGAAAGGATATGCAAGTACCCTGAAAAGGCAAAAAAAAAAAAAAAAAGATAAAATGAGTGGAAGAAAAAGGGCCATTCTAACTTCTAAGGAGCTAAAAATATGTAAAACATAATGAAAAGAGGAGAGCAGAAACTATTTGCAAATGATAGAATGACTAATAATAGATTCTCTTCAATCACATCAGAAGCGTAAAGCTTGCCAGACCATCTGTAGGACCTATACAGAACTGGAGTATAAAAGATGTGCTCAGGACAGCTAACCTGACAGCAGAACAATGAATGTGATTCTTTTTGTGCTTTCATCTGTCTCAAGCCAAAATATCTGTAGATGAGGTAATGGTATAGATAGACAAAATTAGCATTATCAGTCACTGGGATCAGGAGATATTCACCCAAGAGTTGTAGAGGATGAAAGTTGAACTATTAACTGTGTTAATGAACTCATACTGAAAACGACTGGAAGGCGGTTGATGTGAGACCAGTTTTTGTACAAGCTCCAAGTCATCCTGACCAGAGTGCTGAAAAACCCATATGGAGTATGTTGTCAGGAACTGTAATGCAGAGGATAATAAGGGAACAGTAAGTCCAGCTAGGTTCCCAAAATGCCCTCAACAAAGGCTTTAAAGGAAGCTAAGATGTGGAATAAGAAAAATACTGATTAAATGATTATGAGAAGATGGGAAGCAGATGGAAAAAGTTGAGTGCTTGGTAATGTTTTAGAGCTCTCTAATCCATTAACTTGTTCAAAGTAATGAAGGTATTGGGTCAGCCAGGAAGGGTTGCAAAAGACCCTTGTGAGAATGTAAGAAGATGCACACAGGAAAGCAATCATCACTCTGCATGAAGGAGCTGGGTTCAAAGTGGTCCATTACCACTTATAAATTATGTCTCATTAATTTAATAAATTGTGTCTCGTTAATTTAATAGATTGTTCCATGCAAGTGTCAGCATAGTGCTTGGTGGTTGTCAAGAAGATAATGTGGGAAATGAAATGAGGAGGGAATAGAAGAGAAAACATCTTTATGCTCATGTATGAATCCATGGTACAGCCATATGTGGAATACTGTGTGTTCTGCTCTACTCAGCACTAAAATGTTGTGGCAGTGTTGGATGTAATTCCTACAAGGAACATCTAACCAGACTGATTCTCTTTTGTCTGGAAAAGGCAGCCCAAGGGTGATATGAAGAAGATCTACAGTTGTGAATAGGAGTTGACTGTTAGTCTCTTTCAGTAGGAAAACAGCAGGGCATCATGTGAAGTTACAAGGATGGGATCAAAAGGAATGAAATGAAGTGCAGCTTCATACACCTGTGCAATTCCTCGCTGCAGAAAATGTTGCTGGATGCTGAAAGTTTACAGAAGTTCAAAACCAGCTAGCACTAATAGATGGGAGGAGATTCCATTGATGGTTATTAAATATTAAATAGCAGCTATCCATTTTGCCTCAGGAAAGCCTACAAAATGCTTGTCCTTTTCTTATGCTCTTCATTAGGAATCCATTGTTGGCAACTATCAAAGCAAAGATCACGGGCTCAGTGGACCTTTGATCTGAAGTCACACACACAGATCATTTTCTATGTGGATGCCACATATGCCCAACACCTAACTGCCACCATCAGCATCAGCCCTTCCAGTCAACCTCTGCTCTGTTTGGGCAAGTGTCTGAGGAAAACTGCAATACATACCTCCTTCACCATCTCCTATAGACTGTGAGCTCAACTATTTGTTCACTCAGAAGGCACCATGCAGTTCCTTAGGATCCATTACTGCAGATCCACTCAGTGTGTGGCTTTCAACTGATGCTCTTAATCTGCATTTGATGCCCTTGATACTTTGGGCATCATATCATCCTGGGTATATAACTGAGTCTGTAACCAGAAGGGCTCACTTCTTCCTCCTGGTTCTGCCTTTGAAGTCCACCCTCTACCATTGATGTCCTCACTTTTGGGGACAGATTAGTTCTGTCCAATCAGTGCTAGGAAGCAAGAATCAGATGTATACTGTTTAATTTTGGAGCTTTCTGCCTTTTTCAGGAACCTTTGTCTCAAGGTACTGCTGTGACAGGTGATTTCCTTGAGGTAGCTCCTTGTGTTGGGAGTGAATAACTTTAACCCAAGAACATTGGGTATTTGGTCACCATGGAGACCATTTGGTGTATTGAAGTCAAAAACAATTTTGAACCTTTGCCAGTCATACAACTTACTTTCATTTCAAGGTCTTCATGGTCAGTTAATGTCAACATATTTTGAGGTTTCGTCCTTTCTGTTGGAAGCCATTGAGCTAGAGTCTGGTGCGTCTGGTGGCAACCCAGCTGTCAGAAATTCTGAATATAACAGAAGCAGAAAATCATTTCAACCAGCAAACAAATGGGAAATGTGGTATAGTGTCTGCAGAGACAGCTTACAGAAGCTAGAGGCTTTGCGAGATTGACTTTTTTTTCTTGAGGAATTAATTGATCTCTGTGTAAACCCGCTTCCTCTGAAAGCCTACTGGAAGACAAGGTAAGATGGTCCTGCACACTTTAGGCTGCCTTGCACAGGCTGAGGTAATTCTAAAGCCAAAGTTATCAGTAGTGATACCCAGAAGCTTGCCCATCCTCCTAGATCAGCTCACAAAGTAGTCAAGCCATTTGCTCCATTTCATCCTCTGAACTTATGTTTTTGATGCTTGATAACTTAGTGTCAGAAGAAGACTCTTCAGCCTTGCTTCCCTACATAAGGCCTGTGTATCAGTGGTTCTGGATTGTTCACTCAGACTAATGAGCAGCAATGTATGAATTACAACAGTGCAGATAGCTGAGCAACCATTTCTGTCTGAGGGCTTTTTCATTTCCCCTAAAATTCTGTATGGACCTGTCATAAAAGAGTGTTGACCTCTGTCCCAGCTTGGAGCCTTACACAAGGTCTTACAATCTAGACACTGCAATAACATGAACCTGTGGCATCTTGCTGATCTCTAGCCATGTTCTTAAATGTGATTTTCTGCCAGAGAGTGAGAAAGGCCCTCCTCTAAATGTCTATCATCCACTGACTTTTGGCCTTCCTCCCAAAATAAGTTTTTGTTGTTGTTCATGAGGTCCTATCTACATTTCACTGGAGCCAGAAAATAACCCTTCATTCCCCACAGCAAAACCCAGATCCTCAGGGACAGCGGCATGTTTCTTCAGACATTTGATGTCAAGCAGGCTATCTCTTTTCTATCTGTGCAGAACCAAACTCATCAGGTGGCCTCAGTTCATCTGTGTCATGAACTAGGAGATACAGAGGTGCAGCGATACTTGTAATTGCATAACATATCATATCTGGAGATGTTATGATACCATCTAAGTGTTTGTGCCTCCAGCTGTCAGTAAGTTCCATCGAAGGTCAAGTTGTACAAAAGCCTCTGTAGAGAATGGCTCCATTCTTGACACCTGCAGAGCTGTTTTGGAGTTCCATGGAGCTCTGTACCATTGCAGATGCTTCCAGGATTTATGCCAAATCATGAAGCAGATTGTGGTTTGCAGACTGCTCTACAGTACTTGAGAAGCCCAGCCCCCTGATCTGTGTGCAGAGAGAGACAGATGGGGAATTACTGCTTGGAGTTACCTTCTGAATATGCACATGGACTGTCAGTTGAAGAAGAAGAGAAGATAACTTGGTCGTCTTAGGGTTGTTTTGAGATCTGTAGTGTAAATCCACACTGACTGCTTTCTCTGTTTTCACTGAAGTCTTGTGGTTGGGACAAGTTGCAGGCTGTACATCCTTGCTTACCGAATACATGCATATTAACAATGTGAACCTCAAAGAAGACTGCTTAATCGTGGTAAACCTTTTTTTTCTTTTTTTCTTTTTTTTCCCTGTGCCGGTAATCTGACCCTTATGCCATTAATTATAAGGGGGGAAAAAAGTGAAATCAAACCAGAGTTATATATGGATGGATATTCTGGAGAAGAGGAGGTGGAGGGTAGACCTTATCGTACTGTACAACTACCTGAAAGGAGGTTGTAACAAGGTGGGGTTGGCTTCTGCTTCCATATAACATGTAACAGATGATATGAGAGGTAATGGCCTCAAGTTGCTCTGGGGCAGGTTCAGGTAAGATGTTAGGAAGAATTTCTTCTCCAAAAGAGGGGTGAGGCACTGGCACAGCTGCCCAGGGAGGTGGTGTGGTCACTGTCCATGGAAGCGTTCCAAACCCATGAGGATGTGTCACTGAGGGATGTGGGCAGTGGGCAGGGTTGGGAGTGGACTGGGGTTGGACTTCAGGATCTTGGAGGTCTTTTCTAATCATAATGATTCTGTGATTCTGGTTTGATTAAATATAAAGGAAAGCGTTGAGAAGTCTGATGTTTCCATGAAAGCAAGCTTCCTTATGTTTATTTTATATTGTTGACTTCATTAATTGCTTTGAGAGATTTTTAATAGCTTTTAAACTCTGCTTAGGCATCTGTGTGAATGTGGATTTAAGTAGGTGGGCTGAATAACTGTAGATGTTTTGTGAATGAAGCGAGAATATTCCTATGCTTCTCTAAAGTTTGTGTAGGACTTAAAAAGTCCTGAAGAACCAAAGTGAAAGCTGCTAATTGACACTCAAGTGCTTTTGGTATTTTTATTTTTGCCCATTTTTATGTTAGCACAGATTTGAAAGGAAGTCAGGAAGATTTTGTCTGTGTCATGATGGAAAGATCCTATTTTGTCTGCAGAAGTCAGCAGCACTCAATATCCATTGCCCATACAGATCAGTCATCCTTTTTGGAGTATGCTAAGGATTTAGTACATAGTGCACGTCTTCCTAAGGAACCGTTTTCATGCAGCATTCATGTTTTATTGTCAGGGTTCCTCAGAAGTTTACACTTATCAGTTTCATTCTGGTTTCTCATTTGTAAGTGGAGCAGCAAAATTAGTGAATGCCCGAATCATTGCCATTTAGAAGTATGTCTGATGTGATTAAATATCAAGTGCCCGAGCCATGAGCCTGCAGGTACTGGAAGGGTTTTCACAGCTGTGCCACTATATGTGTCCCCATTTTTTCCTTCTCTCTAGGCATGTAGTATTAGCCCTTGTCACAGATAGAGAGACCTCCAATTTGATCCATTCCGGACACTTCTGGGAACTTTAATCTCCTCTAGCTTGTAGGCAGAGGATCTAAATTGACCTTTTGACCATGATACCATACTGACAATGTATGTTCATTCGTCATGATATTGACCTTTCATTGACTTTTGTCTCCTTTCAGATTCAGTGCTTTCAGGGGAACTATTCCATCATCCCTAGAGTGCCTTCTGAGCTCTTCATTTGGTATTACATTGGTGTCAGTGACTTTGTATTTGGCCATCCTTCAGTGCCCATTGTTCCCATGCTCACAAGACATCAGAGCTAGCATCAGGCCTACGTTTTGATGTTACTGATGGTGGTGCAGGATTTTGTGTTATATCTAAAGCAAGGGTGCTTGAAAGAAGCTGTTTTCTTTGAAGTTGATGAAGTGGAATGGAGCTCAGCCATTCTGGGTGATTCTTCATGTTGTGCCTCACCTGTAGTTCCCTTGCATGTAGAGGTCCATCTGTATAAATGCATTTGAAGGCTTGCTATTTTGCCTTCCTGAACATTAAGAAAGTACACCTGCTTCCTCCAAGCTTCCTATTCTCTCTGCAGTTGGAAAATCACTGCTGTGAAAACCTAACTGAAACATCATGTTTATGATTTATTCACTTATTTATTTATTTTGGTAGAAGCGAATCCTCTTGCTATGCTTAGCCCAGCTGAATGATGTGTACATCTGGCAATGGCAGAGGGATTTTAGTGAGTCAAAGCAGTCACTTTCATCTTTAGATGTTGTTATTCAGTTGTGTTTTGCCAGAGCTCAGAGCAACGTTGGGAATTCAACGGACTTCCAGATATATTTACAGGGAAAATATAACTGTCGTTTCAACTCAGCCTGCACCTGTAAGCTGATCCTTTGGTTTCTCTTTGTTTTGTTTTGCTTTGTTTTCCACCATGTTTTAACAAGATAAGCATCTCTGTGCAGTTCCCCTTCATTTTAGTAATTACCTTCTCTAGTGACTATTTCCCATGCACTTTTGTTCGTTTATTGTAAGATCTAGGTGTACAGCCCACGTACACGTATGCGTAGAGCCCTTAATTAACCCTACTGAAATACAAGGCAATTCATTAAAAGCCCCAGTTCATCAAATGGAAAAAAATGCCAGATTCACTGAGCTCCTCGAAGACACGGCCAGACAGCTGGAGATTTGACATCAGCAGACACAGAGGTGTGAGATGAGGTTGTTCCAGGCTTTTTTAGCCCTCCCAGAATTCAGTCCAGGTATTATATCTCAATTTTGGTTGTGCAGAGCAACACAGATAAAGATAAGTTTGATAATTTGTGATTCAGGGCATGAAGGAATTTATGGCTAAAACACAGTACTTAGATCACAATGTGAAACAAACTAGGAAGCAATTTTGTTTCTTAAAGCCATATTTAATGTGCTTTCTTAGAATGTGCTTGTCAGATATTCAGTTATATTCTGCATCCTCATAGCCCATTGTAGTGATCTTGTCTGATAAGAAAATACCTAGATAACGGTAATGTAATCTCATAATGAAATGAGGAGATGAGTACCTTGTAGTAAAGTAAGATTGAAATGTACTTTTGCCCGTTGACTGGAAGTTCAGGATCAAATGAGAAACCAGGGCTGTAAATTTGGATAACTGAACAAAAGTCACGTTGATAATGCTTCTTCTCTTTCTTCTTATTGCCTGGTAATACAAGTTCAGTCTTTACTTGGTCAGTGCTCAGTCATTGTTGATATAGGCTAATGCTCTCTGGAGCCAACCAGGAATAGTTTATGCCATTCTTCGTTCTTCAAAGGTGCACCATGTCCATTCAAGCATGCTGGAAAGGGAGGTTAACAGGAATGAGCTAAACTGCATGGCAGATGCAGAGAAATGGCTACTGTGCCACTTTTAGGGTCAGCCACAGAGATATGATTGAGAGCCACAGCATTGCTGAACTGCCCAATTGGTTTAATTATTTGTCATCCGAGCCTGCAGCCTGGTTTAAAGGAAGTGTGAAATCCTGAGTCAGCAGTTCCATTTCTTGTGGGTTCTCCCACATCCATTTATTGTCATGTTTCTCTGTCAGGATTACTAGCGCAACAACACATCATCAGTAGGGTAAAACTAACCTGTCTCACGACGGTCTAATCCCAGCTCACGTTCCCTATTAGTGGGTGAACAATCCAACGCTTGGTGAATTCTGCTTCACAATGATAGGAAGAGCCGACATCGAAGGATCCATTTATTGTCATTATTGTCATGAACCTCTGTCAGCACACTGGGCAGCATGGATACCCACAAAAAGTGACTTACTTTGTTGGTTTTCAAAGTTCAATTTTCTTGTATTTGTCAGAGAACATTAAGTCAGAGGTGTCTTTACCTAGAAATGAGCTCTGTGATGATGCTTATTTCTTGAGGGAATCCAGCCCATTCTGAGCATCCTCCAAAATGCCTGTGCAGATGAGTTTTACCCCTTTTGTGCAAAGCCACTGCAGAGAACTGGGACCTCTTGGGACTGACTAACCTAATCCGATGCAGGCAGGTATCACAGGGCACATGAACTGTGTGTTACAAGCACACAGCTTCTTTTTCAGTTGTTGTCAAAGGACAGTGGGGCAGCTAGCTCAGCAGCACGTTAGCCACATGCATGTATGTGATCTCTGCTTGGCATTAGATGAAGTGATTCTTCACTGAAATGACCTTGGCACAGGCAGAGGAGTTTTGCTACATCTTCAGGCAAATATTTTTTTTTTTTTCTGAAAGCATGGGTAAGACCTGTTCTCCCTGCCCAGCAGAAGATCAAACTTGGTATATCTTCCAGATCCAAGTAGGAAATAGCTCTGAGTATCATGTGGAAATTGCACATGGGATACTGTGTTACTAGCCCAAATGGATCACACCTGCATGGCTTTTGGGCCTTTTATGCCTCTACATTCTTCTTTCATCAGGGAAAGATCAGAGAATCTGTGCTTGTGAAAAGTCTTTTTTTTTTTTTTTTTTTTGCTTTGTTGTTCTGCTTAATTATTCTACATTTCTATTCTTTATGAAATATAAAATTGTATAAATCTGTATCCTGTTTTGGATGGAGCATCCTAGGCTCATATAAACAAGCCGTTCCTTGCCTTGTTGCTACCTGCGTATATTTTCCTGTAACATTTCCCATATAACCATTATATTTCTCCATATAATAAGAAAGGATGACCATTACTGTGTGCACGTTTTGGTTGTATGTTTATGCTTACAGCCAGGTTTGCTTTCTTGAGTAGTGCAGAGTATTTGGTGCTTTCAGAAAATGTTCTGGAACGATCCCAGGATCCTGTCTGAGTTTAGTTGTCCATTTAAAAGCTTACCATTTTGTTCTTGCAATCAATATTATTGTTTCCAGGCATGTTGCTGAACTTCTTCAGCTGTCACTTTATCACATAGAGGTGTAAGCAGTAGTTACATGTACAGCTGATCCTTGCTGAGGGCTCCTTGCTATTGAAAAGAAGGAAACTTGCTCTTCTCTAATGACTTCTTTCCCCCATGCCTGCTTTCCATGGGAGAGCTGTTCCCTTCCTTGCTGTGGCTCCGGTGCCCTAAGACCCTTTCTCAAACTTGTCACAAAAACTGCATAAAACAATCAACATTTTTGCTAGGTCATTTGCTGATGTTTTCAAGAGTTAAGCAAGCTCAAGACAAAGTCAGCAGAGAAGATGTGGCCAGGAACAGGGGGGGGGCATGGGAGGGGACCTGCTGGTGTGCTGCTGCTCATTAAAGCACACACCAAGCAGCCTGAGATCCTTCTTTCAAGCCTTCACAATCAGCTTTAGAGTGGCTAATTCAAACAAAAATATAGTTTGATCTGCAAATTTTGTCACCTCATTCATTTACACTTTCCCAAGTAATTTATGAATATGCTGAAATGCTCTGCATGGGAACTTCCTGGCTTCCTCTGTAGTGAACCATGATGCAAACCATTCATTTAGCTTTTTTGCAAATATTTTTTGAGTGCATCTTTCGTTCCCTACGTTATTTGTTAGCCACAGAAACTCACTAATAGGCTTCCTTCTTCTGATGTGCTGAAAAAGGGTTTTTTTGTTTGCACGTAGGCCCCTAGCATGTTCTTCCCTTTTGACCAGCCTGCTTGCCAGGATTGTAATCTTTTCTGCTCTCATCATTTGGATGCAAGTTCCACTTTCCAAAGGTTGCCTTTTCCTTCTGGTATTCTCCTTTCCTTCAGTTTTCACTGTTGGGCTTTTTGGGTTTATGGAGGGTCCTTTTGCCCACTGGTGTACGCTTACTCCAAAGCTGTAATAAGAGATCTCTAAGCAGTTCTGTGTCACCTGGAAATATTTTATCTTTTCATTTACTTTCTTTTTAACTACTTTTCTCATTCTCAGAATTTTCCTTGGTTAGAGATCCTTCATATTTTTTTAATTTTAAATGTTCCTGTCCCGTGAAAACATACATAGGTATATACATTACAGAACTAGTCTTGTATATTCGTGTCTTAAACCATACCCCTGTGAACTGTGTAGGATTTTATCTACGTGGGAGGTTTCTCTGAATTGCTCCACAAAGAAGGTGGCAAGGATACCTAAAGCTGTCCTCTGATCAGACCACAATGTATAAACTCAGCCTGCTTATGTAGCCATGGTTGAAGTTACCTATTAGTGCCGAGTTCCTCCACTTTTGTTCCTTATCTACTTCCCTTAGCTTCTCCTGGTCTTTGTCATCACCATGGAAAGGTTGTTGGTAGGTTTAATACTTCTGTTTTTCTGTACAGGCTTGGAAGTCCAACTTACAGATATCTATACTTTTTATAATTGTTGTGGGTCTTTTTTTGTTTGTTTGTTTTAATTTTGAACCCTTTAATGCAGTTAAATGCACATCTTAGTTGGCTTTTAAAAGAAAAAAACTATTTAGCTCCATATTAATACAATTTACTGTAACATTCCTATGCTTGCATTGTTACAGGCCAGCAATAAATATCTTCCTTTCCTTAGATTTCCTAGATGCTTATGGAATTTATACTCTAATTTTAGGGTAGGCAATTTGTTTTACCTATCTTGACTTTCAGGCTTAGATTTTGTGTTTGTAAGGTATGTGTAGATACAGATACAAGATATGTATATATATACTCACACACCTGTATGTATACAGTAAAAGACATACATTTATGATATATATACATACGCTGCATTCTTGCATGATGGATATCAGATTAATGCCCCATTTTTAGGTGCAGGAAATAAGAGAGAAAGCTTAAATCCAGATTCCAGCTCTGAGTGCATAATGCCTGGCTCACAGAGGTGCATTTGGAATCTGGAAGAGCGGTGTGCATTTTAGCTGCTTGAGCAGGGGAGTGTTGAGTGCTCTGCATTGCCTTTTGAAAATGTAATGAATTGGAAAATGTCCCTTTAAGTTACTAGCCCAGAGCTAGGCACAGAGGCAGAGCTTGAATCAGGTACAGACGAAGGCCCCGATCGAATGTCTGCAGTACTTAATCTCTGCAAATGTTAATAAAAGTATTAAGCAGGCAACATGTTTCCTCTTGTTTTGTTATGGTTGAATTTCATATGCAGACGGCATGCCACAAACCTCATTTTCCCTTGCCATCCCTTCACACCAGCAGCAGCTTTCCCGAGCCTCAGGCACCGCAAGCTCTGACTCATTTACTTAATATTCCTCTAATGAAACTGCCCAGAGCTCTGGACCTATTCTCCTCCAAAACAATCTTTCTCCTCCCTATTTTTCCACACCCTGTGCTTTCTTCTCAGCTCCTGTCACATTCCTCATCAGACTCTCGCTGAGCCTCCTGGAGCAGACCTTAGACCTTCCCTCACTCCCAGCCCCTTCCTGCCTGGCTCCTCCGAGCTGCGAGGACCGGCTGCTCCAACATCTTCAGGCTGATGTTGTGCAACGAGAGGGCATGGATGTTCCAGGTGGCTTACGGTGGAGCCAAGAGGGTGAGGAGCAAGCAGGATTTCTTCAGATGCAGTGCAATGGGGCTGTACAAAGAGAGAAGGGAAAGAAAGAGTTGGTTCTACACCCTCTTCTCTGTGGTTCTATGTGGAAAGGACAGGAAAGGCAGAAGTGGCTGAGACTGTCCAGTGGAGAAATCCTACTCTATCTGCAGGGCTGTAGGTACAGGGATGAGCAGAGCCCCGGTGTGGGACTGTCACCTGGAATAGTCTGGGTCCAACCATTGTAACACCTCTTCAGATGAGCAGAGGAGCACATTGCTGCCTGAAATTCACAGACTGAGAGGTGACAAAGGTGCCTGGAAGCCCAGGATGCAGCTCAGCAGCACAGATGCAGTTGCAGTTCTGGTGTGCAGAAATGGAGTCACAGCTTCTCCCTTTCACCCCACATCCCTCATCTCTGCTTCCTCCTCACTTTGAGACCTGTACTGAACACTGCAAGCAGCAGAACTGCTGTGATGCAGAGCAAGCAGCGCTGCTTAACAGACTGCAAAACCCAATAACAAAGCTGTGTGGTGGGAGCAGAAGGAGTGTGTATGTGGGGGGTTTAGGGGCAGTGAACGCACCATTGGTCTTCCTGGAGCTGGGACACAAAGCGCTGCTGGAAGGGCCTGTGATGCTGCCATGGGCACTCGGGTCTGCATGAGAGAGGTGTGGGTGCTACAACACAGGAGAGAGTTTTACAGGGGTTATTTGAGCACATTTTTGAAGATTTCTGCGTTGCCAATGCCTTAGTGTCTACGCTGGCTGTTTGGCTGAGGTGCAAGTCTCACATGGAGGACTTGGGCTCACATTTTGATAGTGGCAGTGAGACAGGGCTGTGCCTCAGAGCAGGGCTGGCAGCTCGGGCCATGATGGCAGCAGCCTTCTTTCCCTCCCTCAGCCTCCTCCTCACCAGGCTGGCAGCTGTGAACTCCAGCTCCTGAGCAAGGGCAGGAGGAGGCAGCAAGCGAATCCTGCGGGCTGTCAGGAGCTGCACAAGGTGCAAGGAGCAGAGCCATTTTGCACAGTGGGCCGCTGGAGCTGGCAGGAGCCACGTGCTGCAAGGAGAGGGCTGATGGTGCCGGTGTCGGCTGTGCTCACGGAGCTCTGCTGGGCTCTGTACAGACAGGCCTGCTCACCTCAAAGACAGCGATCGGATTCTCGCCCTCCGGGGGTTTCCAGCAAGCGCACAGTTCAGAGGAACCCTTTCTTTCTCCTGCTGTTCACACCCTGCAAAGAATTTTCTATCAACAAAAGAAATTGTTTTATAGTCAAGCCATGTTCCACCCTGGTCCCTGGATGGGAAGGGAGTTTTGGAGGACCAGGGGAATCTGTGAGGGCCCAGAGTGAAGCCTGGAGAGAACAAGGGATAGCAGCCAACAGCACAAGGCAGATGAGTTCGGGCTCTGTAAGCTGCCAGATTCAGCTCTGGAAGTGGGAGCAATTGAATCAAATGCAGGAGCAGCCCCTAGAAAGAAACCAGAGGGTCGTGGTAGGAGCTTTGGTTGACCAAGAAGCCTCAGTGACTGTGCTTGAGAGTGTGGTGGATGCTCCATCACATGAATCGTGGAACCATAGAGTAGCTTAGGTCAGAGGGTTCCAGCTCCCCTGCTGTGAGCAGGTTGCCACCCACATCAGGCTGCCCAGGTCCCATCCATCCTGGCCATGATCACCTCCGGGGATGGGGCATCCACAGCCTCCCTGGGCAGTCTGTGCCAGCGCTTCACAGCCTTCTGAGTAAAAAATTTCTTCCTAACATCTAACCTACATTTGACCCCTTTTAGTTTAAAGCCATTCCCACTTGTCCTATCATTATCAGACCATGAAAAAGTCAGTCCCCCTCCTGCTTGTAAGCTCCGTTCAAGTACTGTAGGGCTGCAATGAAGTCTCCCCGTAGCCTTCACTTCTCTGAACTAAATAAACCCAGCTCCCTCAGCTTATCTCCATAGGAGAGGTGCTGCAGCCCTCTCAGCATCTTCATGGCCTCCTCTGGACCAACTCCAACAGCTCCATGTTCCTCAAGTACTGGGAGCCCAAGGCTTGAACACCATACCCCAAATGGTGTCTTTGATATTTACGGGGTCAATGGGTTGGTATAAAACCCAGAAGAATTTTGTTTGAATACTGTCAGTCATTCTCCTAGGAAAGGCCTGTCTAGTCAAACCCTAAGTGATGGCGGATATCCCCCATCTCCTCCTCGGTGCAGGGGTGCAGAAGAAGTGTGCCATGGGAGCCTGGGGAGGTCTTGCCAGCACCAAGTTTATGAGCTGTGTTTCTCGAAGTTTTCTGGGAGAAATTGTGTACTGTGGGTTTTGGACTGCTTTGTTTTCACACATGTTAATGTAGATGACCAAGAAATTTAATTTGTCTCTGTAAGTGGAGGTACTGGAGAGCACTCATGGCCCACAGCTGCTGCTGAGGGCTTTTCTCCTGGCCTTGCAGCTGGAAGAGCAGATGTCACCCTGTCCCTGGGAGTGTGGAACACAGGTGGCCCAAAGCTGGGGTCTGCCCACTCTGAAACACAGATGCCTCCGGTACCTCCTGGAGCAGATATCCATCTGCCATCACTGTTACAAATGCTTTCTGCTCTGAGACAGAAACTGCTGTTATTACCACAGAGAGATACTCTGTAGTGTCATCTTCAATAATCGAAATATTGAATGCTTCCAAAGCCTATTTCCACGATTTCTGTGCATATTACAGCCTTGCTTGCAGCCCAGATCTCACAGTCCTGCTGTGAAGCAGGCATTTATTCTTCATTTCCTTATCCTTTCAGGCTGTGATTATGTGTGTTAGCCTCTTAAAACAAAAATTTCTCAGAGTTCAAGAGAAAACTGGAGCTCAAACAGCCCAACTGCTGTTTGAGGATGAAGATGGGCAGGGCAGTGGGAATGTGGACAAGAAATGTCATCAGAAAGGACAGCCTCCTGGAAGCAGAGCCACCACTCTGGGGACATGACAAGCAACCCCACCAATTCCAGCAGGGAGGCTGGAAACCTCAAACCGGGCTGAAAAAACTTTTTGGGGGTTACATAACCATACTGCACATTTTTGTAAAGCAGCTGTTGCTTCCCTTTGCCATACAAATGTTCCTGCATGTGTTTGTGATGGTGGAGTCAGTAGTTTTTAGAGAAAGATGGAAGTGTGATGTCAGAAGCTGGCCTGTTACCTAAGTCATTTTCTTGGCTTCCATGAACGTGTCCAGAAGCTGGTGAGTTAGGAAAATAATTTTTTTTGTGCTTGTATAATTAAATGTCAAAATTGAAAGTACTTTTCCTTAGCAAAAAAAGTCAGCAGCAAGCCATTCAGAACTGGCTGAGCAGGCAACTATCGGAGCATCTGGGCTGACTGCGTGGCATTTTGTAGGAGATTTTTAGAGCTTTAAAGGCAGATCCATCTCCATGTTGTATCTCCCAGCCAGGAGTGTGCACTGAGCAACACACAACAGCCTTTGAGCTGTTTGTGTCAGAACTGTTTGCTTGCTTAGTTTTAAAATGACCACATCCACACAGAAGGAAGGATTGCCACATCATGATACTCTGAAACTGTCCTTTGGCGCTTGATTTATAACAACTAAATACAAGGGGGTCAGTGGCCAGCTGGCCACCAAAGCAGGAAACTGAATGACAACGAGAATAAATAATGTTTCATGGAGCTGGAGTGTCTGGCAGTGCTAGAAGCTGGGAGTACAGATCAGCATCCAGAATATTAGCTGCAGGACGGGTTCTCAGATGGCTGCTGAGCTGTGTGCCAGCAGGGATGGCAGTGGGAGCAAACAGCGTGTGCGTTCATACCCCTCCACACACATCCATGGGCCCCTGCAGGAGCAGGAGTGTTGTATTGAATGCACAGATGAGGATTTTTGTTGAGGATGAGAGGAGTGACTGATACAGTTTTACAGAAGAGGTGTTTCTGCAGGTTTCCAAAGAATGAGAGACAGGCGTCCTTGGACAAATCTCTGGGAGAAGCAGAGTTTGGGAAATCCCCAGAGTTGGTAACAGAAGTGATTGATGTGATCTGTGAGATTATAGAATTGGTGAATGAAAAATGTTGTCTGGGCTGTGAGTCTGCACACGCTGCAAGGGGTGCTCACGGTTAACAGCGTTGTCATTTTGTGTGAGTCAGGAGAATGGTGGGCACTTCAGACATAAGGACTTGAGCACAGACCCAGGAGGAAAGCACGGGCATGGAGAGTGGCCAGGAGGGGCTATGACACTCTCCACATCTATGAGATTCAGCAAGGAAAGTCACTTCCAGACTACTTTGATGACATTAGACAAGGATTTGAATGCTCCTCCAAGAAAAGTGCCACCCCCACTGCCTCACTGCAGTTTGTCCAAGTTGACCTTAGTGGTTTCCTGCCAAAAATACCCGTGAACAATAATGACTTGTTAATGATTTATCCCTGTGTTCTCAAGTGCTGCACTGATTCCTAATATAACAGAAACCATCGAAGCAGTGCTCTGCAGGCTTCAAGGTTTTGGTTACAATGGCTTTTCATCCTTACGTGATGACAGTAATGCAGATTGTATGAGAAAAGGGAGAACTTGGTGGATTGGGCAGTGTAAATGCATGTTATTCAACGTAATGTAGGGGTCTTGGTGGAGAAATCAACTGAATTGTACTGCTGGAGAAATCAGATGAACTGTAATGAAGAACCATCCCTTCCAGAGCCTGTGTGGTGGTAAACAGACACATCAGCTGTTTGACGAATTTGCCTTCTGCAAAGAGATCTGCAAATTCACACTGTTAGGGCTGGGTATAGCTCTGGAGCTGTGAGAGCTGTGTCTTTTTCTGGGAGATGGACACCTGTCATTTTCACAGAGCAGAAGTATGCAGTCTTACAGCACGGAGGGACGAGATACAACATTAAAAAACCTGTTCTCTGTGCTTCGAGCGTGGCTGTGTAATAAACCCTTGATCAAACATCCTGCCTTGGTGAGGGAGAACACGGGAAGATGAAAAGCAGCCGATGCATACAGAGGCAGAATTTGTGATTGCAACAACTCCAACCTACCTCCACCCTTCAAAGCCAGGAGAAAAGGCAAGCAAGCCCAGGAACTGGAGTTTGCATGAGTCAATTCAGGTGTAGATGGCTGATTATATACAACATAGAGTTGTTTTATCACCAAGAAGCCAAATCAGAAGCTCTTGACAGTTCTAGGTCCTCTTTTCCATTGGTCATACTCTGACAGGGACCCGAGAATCCGTTTTTATTCAAACAAACAATAAGCAAACAAAAAAACAAAACAGCGACAATGCACAGAGTTGGCTGGCGTCATGCTGACCATTAGATCCCCTAATCTGCAGTAACTGGAGATAGGAGAGAGCCTTCCGCCCTGTAAGCAGGAGGATTTTTCTGCTTTCAAAATCTTTTTTATTCCTAACTCCCATGGGAGTTAGGGGTCTTTGCCCCCTTCCGTACTTCTGGAGGAGACGTGAGTAGATGAGAGTTGGATCCTCCAGCTGAGGTGATGTCGCAACTAACCTACTTTCACTCCCTAAAAAAAACACATCTGCGACTGGCTCCTTTCCCATTTTGATGAACAACAATAAAAAAAAAGGCTCTTAGAGCTCAGTCAGTCTGTACCATTTTAAAGTAAGTTTTGGTCAAAGTATTGGGTAGCCTCGATTGAAGACAGTGTAGGTAATTTTCTACTTGATCACGTTCTGTCAAGCAAGGAAGTTATTTCACTTTCTGTCCTGGATGCTGTGAATTCGCAGTTCTGTGCTACTCTGAACACTGCAGCAGTGGCTGAAAATGGAAATTTCTTCACCTTTTTGGCCTCAGTCTCTTGAGTACTGGGCCAAGAGCTGTGTCATCTTCGTCCCTAAGAACTCTGTGTGGAGACATGCCCTTTGGTGATGAATGTTGGATTCTTCAGAGGCTCCCAGCAAGCTGAAACTAAGAGGAAGAGTTATGCTTACCTACTTCAAGCTCCTTGCAGCTAGCCAAGCTCTTTGAATGCTGGTGAAATCTTTGGTTGCTGGAATTCCCAGGATGAAAGCTTGGCTACACACAGAAAGGCTGGTGATAGTCGAGGGTGTGTCTTGGAGCTAACAGAGATTGCCTTCAGGAGTCTCCTGTGAGAATATCCTCAGTCAAAATATCTATTGACAGAGCTGAAATCTATCATGGAGTTAATCCGAAGTGGATATTGTGGAAGAAAATACAAACGAGCAAAAAGGAAAGGAGACATTTATGTGAAATCATCAAGCTGTTAATCACTGTGCTCTGCATACATCCTCCAGAGCAGGAACACCCCAAGCTTACATCGACTGGGTGCTGGGAAGACATGAGGCGGAAGACCACTTTCTGATTGATATCTGTTGGTTGGTGAGAGACAGGGGGTTGAGTTACATCCATGTGGGGTTTGACCCTGTATGCCTGTGCTGACATTTTTATTTCCACTCAGCGTCTGAAGTGGAATCAATTTTGAAACCTTTCTGACTTTTCTGTTTAAACTGGTGCAAACTTGTGCAACCACATGTTGTGTGGCCTTAAAAAGAACACGTGTGTATGTTGGAAGTGAAAGTCTGCAGCTGTGCCAGGGCTGGGACCCAGACAGCCCATCTTTCTTGCCTCCTGTAGCAGTAGATGAGCTCAGCATCCCCCAGAGCCCAAAGCTGCATTCTCTGCATTCCTGTAGCTCCTTAGATGTCAGTGATGTCATCAATAGCAGCCAAGGAAATGCAGATCCCAGAGGGCCCAAACTCATGTCTTAGCAAGTAAGCGTAGGAGGAACCAATTTTTGTAGTGTGCTGTACTGTACGAGCAAGTTTTATTGAATCAAATCACAGCAAATGTGTTTGCATCTACGTTTTGTCTCTTGGCAATACTACAGCATCCAAGAGGAGCTGTACTTCTGTCCATCACCAGCCATTCTCTCATTCCAATGAAAACAACTGCAGCTGTGCAACAAGACAATAGGAAGTCAAGTATGATGTATGATTAAAAAGCAAGGCGTGTGTTCCTTTAGCTGTTCTGAATTCTTCACCATTATTCCTAGAACCTGCTGACACGCTGTATTTCATGCAGCTGGTTGGCACCACGTGAAGGCATCCCTTGTAAACTCCAGCCTTGGTGTCATGGACGAGACCTTGCCAGACTGCTGAGGAAACTCTTCTGCATTTTTGGGGGGCAGGACAAACATGCCTTGTTTTGGGAACAGAGTAGCAAATTTTTAATGCAAATTTTCATCCTTTTTTATTTTTCCCTTTTCTTTAGTTGATGGCATACCAGTGCTGCTGCAGCATCCTAGCAGGCATGCTGTCCATCGATTGATGCTGCTGGTGTGGCTTGATAGATTTGAACCCCAGACTGCACTGAAGCAGAAGCTTTTAAACAATGCTCTGTGGACCACGGATACCTTGAAGCCAGGGTAGCTCAGTCTGCAGAATGTCTACTGAACTGCATCAATAACATTTTCCAGCATAAACTGGTGACTGGGGGAACTGAACTGGTGGTCCAGGAGGGTGTTTCTATCTTGAACTGAGATTATTTTTTTCCTGGTTGTTTATAGGAAGCTGTCTTTGACAGAAGCTTCTGGGAGATGTACATGACCCACATTAGCTTTTTGTTCTCACCGGAGGCAGTGCCGAACCTCCTCTGGGTTTAGAGGTGTAGGAATAGCAGTGGGATAGAGCACTCATTGGAACTGTGGCATTTCCTGCCTCCAAAGCAGTTCACTGTGTAGCCTCAGTGTTACTTGAATGTGGCTCTGTGTTATTTGTCTGTAATTAGAGCAGCTTGCCAGTTCTTGATTTCATCCCTCCATTTCTACAGTGTTTCCAGACCCTGTGCAGTTTGCCCTGGAGAGCTGGGGCTTGTTTTCTAAACCAAATTTAGCCAGGCCTTATACCTACACCTGCATATTTCCAACTACAAATAACAATGGAAGTGATTTTATCTAATCTCCCATCACCTGGTTCGCTCTTGTCCACACTCTTAGGCACGAGGGTGTTGAAAACAGGCAGGAGCAGCTTTAAGCTGTGTAACCACCAGCATCAATGCAGCCGTGCTATGCAGATGGCGTGTGGGGAGCAAGGTACGGGCGGCAGCAGCAGCCTCATGCAGGCAGGGCACAAGGGAAAGCAACACTGACTGTGTGGAGAGCAAAGCAGTTCAGGAAAAGCCCTCAGAGATGTCCTGCAGGGAAGAGCCTGCCCGAACAAACAGTGCCCGGGGCTGTCAGGTGCTTTTATGTCTCTGCATGACACGGCGGCCGGTCCCCAGGACACCTTGGAGAGCAGGGCCTTGACTTTCTAGCTTGAGGAGTGAGTGCGGAAGGCCCCTCCTCTACGCCGGCATTTCGGCGCTGAGCTTTGGAAGGACTCCAGGCAAGCAGTGAAGGGCTCTTTGATAATATCTGACGGGCGGGTAAGAATTTTGGGCAGCGGCCAAGATACACATTGCCTGTAATCGTTAACTCAGTCTGTAAACAGTTCAAACGGCACTGAAGAGGCCGTCAGTTATTACATTGGAAGCAGCCTTTCATCTCCCCGCTCAGAAGCCAGCCGTACAGTGCTGGCCCCTGCTGCGCTGACTGTAGCTGCAGGTCTGCAGGCAGGGCAGGCAGCGCTTGGTCATACAATGCGCGCCTTGCTGAATGGCTGACCTTCAAACCTTCCGTGCTGAAGCAATAGCTAAATCATTAGTTTCCTTTTGTTGTGCACCTGGCTGAGGCCAGGGATATTCAAGGGGGATGGGATGGGAGCTGGATGCCGTTCTCTGGTGCACAGTGCAGGAACCCCAGCAGGGCTGTCTCCTGACCCCACGCCCGCCGCGTGCCTGCGGCTCTTCGCCGACGTGCACAGGCTCGTGGCATATAGTGGCACACATCAGGTGTTCAAGCGACAGTCAAGGCAGCACTGCTGCTGAGCTTTCATCTTCAGAAGAGCATTGGAGGATTCCTCAGTCCATGTCAACCTGGAGAGAGCCTCTGGGCTCCTTCCAAGAGCTGCTCAGCCCTCCTTGAGTTGTGTGATGCTTCAGAAGAAATAATGACATCATCTGTCCCAAGGAGAATTTCCTTATTCGTCTTTGCTCTTCTTGATCTGTTATCTCCTATCTAGAAGAGCAAGAATGCTTTCTGGCATCCACTTTCAAGACTTTAACTTTGAATTCCACTTCAGGAACTTGCTAGTTGAGGAAGCAATATTCTTGTCTGTGCAGTAGAGTGGCCTGGGTTTGGGTGAGTGTTTGCATTTGGCCCATTGCTGCAGAGTTGCCTCTGGTGTCAGAGCTTTCTGCTTGATCTATCCAGACTCAGTGTAAGCGTGCCACCCCTAAGCTGGCCCCAAGTGACCAGACAGCTTTGTGTGATGATGATACAGATCTGTGCTTTGCGTGGCAGGAAGGATGCCTGTACAACTGCTTGGGTTTTGTCTTTTGTTGAGGGGCAAGACTTCTGGCTCAGGGGCAACACTTGAATGAGTCTTTGTGGAACGGTTTTAACCTGCAGGCTGTAAAAGGGGCCAGCATGGTGCAAGAGGCTGTTGTGTAAGAGAGCATTGGGGTATTGGGATTGGTGGTGGCATTTTCCCCTCTAGGGTATATGGAACAGGCAGTAAACATGGGTTGGATGCACTTCACTTGGCCTTGACTCTCAGACTGCCTGTGCGTGCACGGAGGCAGCAGGAGCATGAGCTGTTCTCCCGTGACTTGGGCCAACTTGCCAATACTTTCATTTAGCGGTGTGAGTCAGGGCTGACCAGAGAACCTCCCTTCGCCTTTGATATTCCAAAAGGGGTACGTGGACCAGAGAGAGTCAACCAGACATCATGATGAAACAGTTCCCCATGTTCCATTGCTGACCTGTATTATCATTGCGAAGACCGTGCAAGAACAGGTGACATTTGCTTTCCCTGTACCAGACCTCTGTCTACAGGAGAGCAAACTTCAGCAGAGCTGCCAAAGGACAGTGAAGTGAGTAGAAAGGGTTTTCACCAACACCATGGCCATGCTTGTGCAACTAGACAGAAAAGATCCAGACTTAGTGACTCACCTACAACATCTAATCCTGCACATGGGGTAATCAAATAAACATCCCTGTTGTGGTTCAGCACTTCTCTTTGTTGCTCACCAGCTTTGTCATGAAAACGGGAAGGAGATGCAGTTGTTGATTAGGGGCTGACTGATTGTGTCAAACTCTCAGACACTGCTTTAGACAGTCTTTAGATGTGCCAGAGCTCATGAGCACAGGAGTATGGCAGTGACAGCATGTAGGTCCTTTGTCTCCTCTCCCACCTCCCACCAATCCTACAGGGGACGAGGATGCTTGGCTGAGCTACTCACATGCTGAGATAGGACCTGAGTCTCTCTAAGAATAATGTGTTTGTTATCAGTGTATGTGTTTGTCTGTGACTCATATGTGGGTAAGGTGTGTTTGCTTTTATAACAGATCTTGAAACTTTATGCAGGGAAATTAAGAAGTCCCATATCCTGATGGCTAGGCTTCATGCCCAGGAGTCATGGAAGCTGCAGTTTTTCCTCAGGCCCTTTGAAACATTCTGCCATGCTCTTCCTTTCCAATCCAGCCATTTCCATCTTCTTCGGTTCACTCCACCTCCCAGCCTCACCCTTTCTTGTTCTCCTACATGCTTCCAGCAGCATCCCACAGTGCTTTTCAGCTCCATCTCTGATACCAGCCTTGTTGTAGCCTTCCCATTGGCTGTGCCTGTGAGTGGAGTGGCAGCTAAAAACTGGAGTGATGTTCATGTAAGTGGGGCTTCTGCTGAGATGGTATAGCAGAAAGGTTCAAATAGACAGGGAAGAGTCCCATCCAGGAACAAGCATTCACGGAGTACAAGCACTGGAGGAGGTGAGGAAGGAGGATCTGATGGCTGAGGCTGTCCCCAGTTGGCAGCAGCATTCTTTGGGCTTGGGCCTGTTCCACCCCTGCCATGCAGAGGTGCAGGAGTTTTCACTGGTGTCAGCATTTGCAGCCATATTTGTACACTGACAGTTCTTGGAGATGTGCCACGCAGTTGCAGGGCCACTTTTCAGAGCTGGTGGGACTCCCTTGGTCCTTCATGTGGCGATCCTATTGCAGGTGCCTGTTCTCCATCTCCCAATGGACCTCAGCAAGGGGTCTGGGCTGATAACTCCCACCACAAGGTCATTTTTAGCAGCAAAGATAGGAAGGATGCTAGTAGAGCAGTTCCACTTGCTTTTTCAAAACCTTTGAAGGAACATCATTTCTTTAGCTTAGAACCTCACTGACAGATACTCAGCACAGATGAGGATTAACCAGTGTAGACCCCGATATCCACAGGTACAGAAACATCTGTGTTCAGCTCTCGTGAGCTCAAGCACTGTGACACCCACAGGACCGGGTGAAGCAAGTAGGTCACTGGGGAGCAGGTATCTCTGGATGATAAGCAGTGGCACAACAAACAGTGCCTAAGATGCTATGTGCCCTCCAAAGGCTGCTGCTTGCTGTGCCCTAGGCTCCTTGCTTATCTCCTTGCCGTTGCCAGGCTGCCTTGTTTTGTTGTGCAGCTCCCGTGTGAGGGAGCTTTTCCATCAGAGGACTTCCATGCACTGTGCCTTGCTGCAACAGAAGCCCATGCAAAACACTCCCAGCATCAGCTGCAGCAGTGGAAACACCAAACTGGAAAAATCAGTGCACACTTCTCACGCTTGAGTGTTCCCTAAAGTCATGTGCGGGAGTGAAAGGGATGAGGCTGCTGGCATGTGTGCTGGGTCAAAGCCCTGAGTCACAGAGCTGCTTCCCGTGGGCAGCAGGAGCCTGCAGGGTAGAAGAAGCTCTCCCAGCTCTCTGGCACTGACCACAGCCCTCAGCTTTAATACACTATTTGATTTCTAGCCCAAATATCTGTGGTAAAGGTATGTGTGCAGCCCGTGGTGCTGCACCATGCACGCTGTGCCTGTGGTTGCAAGAGGAAGGTGGGCAGCACTGAGGTGGGAGGATGCTGGTGCAGGGGGCTGACTTGAGGCAATGGGGAAACGTGCAGCCCCCACCTGCAAAGGGAGGTTGGAGGGCAAAGGCTCCACTTATAGACACTTAACACCACTGGGATGGGGAGAGAGGCCTAAAATGAGAGAACAAGGTATATAAACGACCCTCTCTGAGAACACTGCGTGTAAATGCCCCCTACCTGAATCCCACTGAAGCTCCAGCACGCCCGACGTCTGCTTCTGACAGCACTCAGTGTCAGATGTGAGGGGAAAACACGGTGCCCAGTGATGCTCACACATCCCCCTGTGCCGGGCAGGCAGTACTCAGAGCCAGGGCTGGCAGCTGCCTGCTGGTGCAGGGCAGCCCTTTCATGGTTCCCTGTTCCACCGATTTGTCTAATTGCTTTTTAACCCATAGCTTTGGCATTCCCAGCATCCTGTGGGAACAAGCCTTGCCATTTGACCAGACCGCGCGTCGGCTCCACTTCTGTTTGTTTGAAAATTCCTGCTTGATAATTTCACTTGGTGCCCTGGTGCTTTTGTTTGAGAAATAGTAAATAATCACGCTCCATTTGCTTTCTCCATATTTTTCATGATTGTGCTTAGCTCTAAAATACCTCATCTCTACAAACCTAAAGAATTTGTGTTTGTTTAATCTCTTCTTGCACAGAAACACTTCCTTCTCTTTAATGTGGAGTGAGCAGAACTTGTGATTTCGAGGTGTTGACACACTGCAGCTTTATCTGCTAGATTTGCTGGTTTGGTTCTTTGAATTCTCCTGCAGTAATGCCTATTAGTCTATCTGCCTTCTGACTGCTTCAGGTGATTCAGTAACTGCTCACAGTGACCCCAAGTTCTCTGTTGAGTGTGACAGCTAACCCAGGGCTGATCCAGTGGCTGTGTGCTTCATGATTGTTGGTTTGTTTTTAAACACTTACTGTCATTCTGTCACTTGATGTCAGGAGATCCCTTTATAGCCAATGTCATGTTTACCAGCTTGAATATTTATGTGTTATTGAGAAACTCAGCCACTTAATTATTCCTCTCATTTTCCAAATCCTTTGTGAGTACGTTCAGACAATACAGTTTACTTCTGGGGCTTAACTGGTAAATGTACTCCATTGTAAAGGCTGACCTGCTTTTTCTGTTCTTAGTTCAGGGCACTACTGCATAAATTCTGTCATCTTTCAGAGCTTTGACCTCGTAGAAGAACAGAAGTGGAGATCCCAGTGTACAGAATAAACTGGACCTCCCTTATTCTTTCACTTGCTTCTCGGAGCCCCGTAGGTTTGTGAAGCATAACTCCTTTCCCAAAAGCACTGTTGGCTCTCCCTTCCCTTCCCTGCTGTTTGGTTGGGGGATGTCAGGGTTACCGATCTGCTGTCCCCTGATTGCCTTCAAATTCTTCAAGTTCAGTTTCGTGTTTGCTGTATTCCTTTTTCCTGGTGCTGGGATCGATTTATTGATGAGTTATACACTGCTGTGAAGAGTTCTCCAGGTCAGTCCATGATTTGCATTGGAGCCCTTTGATGGACACTATTTTGTCCTGTTCTCTCTTTTCCAATTCCCTTTTATTGATTGGTTAGGGAATTTTTCACGACGCTTCAAATCAAATCAGTCCTTTTGACTCATGAAGAAACTGTGTGGAGAGCTCTGAGTTCAAAGAATACAGAGAAAACCAGGGCAAGTCACACACTTAGCTTTGGTGCTGGAGACCTTGCTTCACCAGCCTTGTCCCCAAAAAGCAGACGTCTTTAAGTGGTTCTCAGAAAAAGAAAACAAATTATCTCTTTAATTTTATTTTTTTTTTGTCATAGCTGATTCAGTGAGAATTAAATAAGCCTGAACTGCTGCAGGACTGATTCAGATAAGTCATTAGAAACTATTCTACCGTGCGGGGGAGAGCGCAGCCCTGGACTGGATTGCCTGGGGTGGGTGAGGAATCTCCATTTTTGGAGGTCTTGAAAACAGGTTAAGCAAGTGTCTCAGAGGAATGTTTTAGGTCTGGCTGATCCTGCCTTCGGGCAGCAGAGTGGGCTCGGTGACCTCTCAGGGTCATCTTTTTTTTCTGCTGTTTTAGAAGCGAAGCCCCCGGGTGGGTGCGTGGCACTTCCCCTGCAGCCGCCGCTCCCCGGGGCATCTCCATGGGCAGCTCTGCCGGTGGGCTCCTGCTGCTCCCAGTGCTGCACAGCGTGGGGCAGCTCGGGGCACAGTGCTGCCGGGAAAGGCTGCAAGAGCTTAGCAAGACAAGTTTGGTATTTTAGGAGGGATGGTGTGGGTGGAAATGATAGAGAAAAGGAGCTGCCATAGGGTAAGGAAATGAGAGAAAAAAAGGGCAGCAAGGGATGTGGGGGAAGCTCTGCATCCTGCTGAGCAGGTGGCAGGGAGAAATGAAGTGACAAAACCGGGGGGTTCACAAGCCTGACTGACTGGATTTTGCCCTTTCTCTGCTAGATTTGAGAGGCTTCCTAGGAGGAGAAATGACTTCTTGGTTTGGCAGCGAGTGCTGCAGAGATCCCCAGCCCACAGAAGTGGTTCAGTCCTGCAGGCAGTGAGCCGGTCTGTGGCCACACATGGTCTGCTTTTGGGGGCAGTGAGGGATGCTGATGCAGCAGTTGGAGCACAATCTCTGTCTTCGCTGTGGAATCTCATAATATTTGTTTTTCCACGTGATCCTTGGCTTACTTTTTAGGTCTGCTCTTGTCTCATGAGCACAATGTGCAGCTGTGATTGCTCACTCACTCACTCAAAATGCAGCAACTGATGCAGTGGAAGTGCCCAAAAATGCCAGTGTAGGATGTGAAAAGTAAGGGCCAGGTCCTGCTGCTTTGCGATGCTGAGCTTTCTTGCTTGCTTCCCCTCACTTCCACAAACTGATACATTAATAAAAGCTGCCCAATACTCTTAGAATTTATAGGCTTTTCTGTACCATAACCTCTTAATGCACTGCAGTTTAGTCACAGAGAAGGACGGCCCCTCACTACAAGAAGGACATTGAGGCCCTGGAGCGTGTTCAGAGAAGGGCAACAAAACTGGTGAGGGGTCTGGAGCACAAGTCTTATGAGGAGCGGCTGAGGGAGCTGGGATTGTTTAGTCTGGAGAAGAGGAGGCTCAGAGGAGACCTTATTGCACTCTACCACTTCCTGAGGGGGGTTGTGGTGAGGAGGGGGTAGGCCTCTTCTCCCTGATAAGTAATGACAGGACGAGAGGGAATGGCCACAAGTTGCGCCGGGGAAGATTGAGATTAGACCTGAGGAAGCATTTCTTTTCTGAAAGAGTGGTCAGGCACTGGAATGGCCTGCCTAGGGAGGTGGTTGAGGCACCATCCCTAGCGCTGTTCAAGAAGCGTTTAGATGAGGTGCTAAAGGACTTAATTTAGTAGTTGGGTAGAGATAGTGATAGGAGGATGGTTGGACTAGATGATCTTATAGGTCCTTTCCAACCTTATGAACTTATGAACTTATGATGCCTGACAGCTTTTCTAGGAAAAAAGCTGGGAAGATTCATGCAAGATGTCAGAATTCCCCAAAGGGAGCCAAGAATTGCAGCTTCCTTTGCCCTCCCATCCTTCATCCTTTCCCCCACTGCCAGGCTGAAAATCCAGGGGCAGTTGCAGAGTGCTGAGGCAGGGATGTGATGGTGCCAGCAGCTTGGCTCGAAGGGGTGAACATTTTTCCACAGATTGTGGTCCCTGAGGTCTTTCTTTCTCCCCTCTCATTCCTGGTATTTTCTGCAAAGTTCTTGCAGTTTTACCATTCTTCCTTGGACTTCTTTGACATCTCCTTTACAAATTCACCATAGTGTTGATGAGCTTGGTGGCAGAAGTGCTTTGCTATGACAGGAAGCTGGCCTTGAGCAGCAGGTCCTGCTCCCTGAGGCACAGCAGCACCCAGCCCAGCACTGCTGGGATGCTGCAGCCCAGAAGTCAAGGGCTGTGGTCTCATCAGGCTTTGAGTATCCATGACTGGGACAAAGCCAGACCTGTGTGATGCTGATAGCAGACACTACCTTTCCCTGAGATATCTTTCTGATGAATCAAACTTTGATTTGCTCTTTGTGGCATTCAGAGCCTCGCTGACACTCGCACACTGCCATGGGATGGAGCAGTGAGTGATGCCCACTGTGTGTCCTGCTCACTCTGCACAGGTCCTTGAGGCACAAAGTTTGTAGTGGACTACAGCCATCCATCACAATACTGAGCCTCAAAATCTGAGCTTCCTTTGCTTCTTTCTGTCCAACAGTCTCACCCGTTGTCCCTGTGCAACACCAGTGAGGATGAACACACAGAGTCAGGATTCATCACCATTGTCAAGCTCGAGCAGCCAGACCGGGATCCCAACCCGTGCCTGTCACTGGCTAACAAGGTATGTGCAAAAATGCCCCATATGGCACCAATGTGGGAAATGATGTGATGCAGGAAAGAGTAAAATTGTAATACTTCACCTGCTGAGGCACATGAAGGATCAGCACTGAGCAGTTCAGACAAAAGCCAATCAGACAGTCTGGAAATGGGAGGTGACACCTGAGCAGTGCCATGCATCCAAGGAATGGGACATCTCAGAGGTCTTTGGGTCAGGTCTCTGTGCCTCAGTGAATGGCAGTTACTGTGTCAAAAGTTGAGGTCACTGGTACAATTCTCTGGTAATAAGGAAGTCAGGTGGGAATGAGGGTCATTTTAAGCCTTAAAATCTTTGCATCTCTGATAAAGCTGAGCGGATAGAGGCTAGCATTGGCCTTCTCTTCGGGGGCTGAGTCTGTGTCCTTTAATTGTCTCTGGATAAAGTGTTATTTTCTGTAAGCACTGCACGAACATGAAGAGCCTTGTTTAGCTCTTTGTCTGGATTGCATTCGGATGATGAAGCCTCACTGTCTGATTTCTGTGGATGGTGATGTTCTGCTGGGGACAGACTCCTTTCCTGTCCTTGGCTGCAGAGGCCGGGCACAATTTGTACCAAGCAGCCCTTCCTGCACAGTGTCAGTTTCACAGAGGCTGTGGTGACAAACGCACGGAAAGGGGAGTGATGCTGAGACGACCACTGTGAAGGGATTTTACAGCTCGAGGCTGCTTTCTCACAGCCATACAGGCACCCAGGTGACAGTGCCTGGGGTGCTGGCTGCCAGCCTGCCTGCGGGTACTTCTGCTGCAGGACCTCTCCTGGAAATGCTCACAGCTCTCTCCCTCACTCAGGACTGTTTTAACCATGAAATACAGGCAGATGTTCTTCAGCTGGCCATGTCCCTGGGCCCTCCTTTGGACGTGTTCCCTGACTCCTTCACCCCCTGTAACTGCTGTCCTGCACTGGGGCCTATCTACTTCTCCATCCTCCTGAAGCTTCTGCCCTGCTCCTTCCCTCCAGCATTACACAAATCTATCCCCAATGCTTTGGATGGCACTTCTCTTTGGGAGCACAGGGGCAGCTGTGGGCTGTGGCTGGTGTTGGGGCAGGAGCCTTGTTCCCTTGGCATGCATTGCCTGTGGCAGAGCTCTGCATGTTGAATTGCAGCACTATATCAACGCTGATAAAAATAGTCATGTGCAAAGTGTTATGATAACCTCTCCTGCAGCTGTCACCCAGCCAAGCAGTGCACACAGACAGCACTTTCAAGCCCAGCATGAGAATGACTCCATCAGCCACCTGATGCACTTTTCTGCTTCTGTTCTCTTAGATGCCAGCCCTGCTTCAATGTCAGACCTGACTTTGGTAGGAAGGTGTCTGATCTGCCTGGGGAGAAACAGCCATAGGGGACACATGGGATCAATTCAGATTGATTCATTTCTATTTCTGCTGCATCATTTGCAATCCTGCGCTGTAGTCTTTCCCCATGTGAAACACTGATTCCAAGTCCGGTTGTCAGACTGCTGAAATCTCCTCAATCAACCAGTAAATGCATATTTGTACTGAGATTTTTTCCAGTCCTTAATGAGTGAGATGAGCTGAAAAGACCTGACACAAAGACAGTGAGCACTCAGCAGGTGGGCTGTAGATGGCCTGGACACAAGTTGCTTCTCTGCAACAGGAGTCTGAAAGATGGTGTGAAAGGTCATTTGCCTAGTCTCAGTTGTTCGTTTGTTTCCCCATCATTGGTGTCTTTAGCAGGATAAAATCTTTGTAGAGCTCTTCACTGTTCATCAAAGCTTGACTGGCTCCCATAGGTGGAAGTTGCTACTTGAAAGTCCTGTTTGCTCTTTGGTGCTGGCAAACACTGAGGATCCTCTGATCCCAGGCAGGACCCAAGGCTCTGATCTCTGTCCCGAGCCCCTAATTCCGCTTTTCCAGCTTCCCCGTTTGTTCTACCAAACCCAAGAGTGCCTAGTCCAGTGACTTGGAGCCTTCAGCCCAACCTCCTGGAGCTCTGTGGTCTTCCCCACATTCTCCATCCGCATCCTATCCCCAGCCCCCAGCTCCTCCCTGCCGATGAGGTGAGCTTGGAAGCTGCTTCCCCGGCGCTGCGTTTGATACTGCAGCTGGGAAGCTGCAGCACTGACCTCTGGCCCCTGAGCTGGAGTTTGGCAATGCAGCAGGTAAAGTGCTGCAGCAGCTCCGGCAGATCCCTGTTTGCACAGGCGCTCGGGACGCCCAGATCAAAGCGCTCCGCATGAGTAATAGCGGCCCAGCCCTGCACTTTGTTCGTGTTCCCGGCTCCTTTCACAAGAGCTGCCTCTGCCTGCCTCCAGGGCTCGGAGGGCTCGGTGGGAGAACGTGGGTGACCCCGTGAGGTCCTTCAGCGTGCATTGACCTCACCGGCACGGTATGCACACTCACTTTGCGTGGGTCCCAGAGCTGCGCCGGCCACACTGCAGCCAACGTGGGGCTGTGAGGAGCACGGCAGGGCTGATCCTGCTCGTCATCCTGGGCCTGCAGCCGCTCCCAGATCAGTGCAGAGGACAGGGAGCAGAGAAAGCAAGAGCAGGTGCTGGTTTCACCGTGTCGCACAGGAGCTGGGATGTAAGCTATTTCCTCAGCCTGAGTAGCAGTATTTCTTTCTCCTGTGAAGAACCGGGGAGGCAAATACTGATCCAAATGGTAGATATTAATGCAGATGTACGACATAAAATGTTTACTGAAGTTTCTGTTCTTTTGCACAGGCAAAGCTGGCTGGGGAGCGTGGAGCTCGTGCAATCCTTTTTGACATTACTGATGATGAAAGTGCTGCCGATCAGGTACAGAGCCCACAGATGTCACCAACTAAATCGCAGTGCCCCTTCTCCATCCCTAAATGTGCATAGATCAGGACCCGCACCACCAACACACAGCGGGAGGTCCTAGGAAGTCAGTGCGGCCTGGCTTGGGTAGTTAGCACTTACCCAGCTCACCCATGCACACAGCACTTGTCACTTTTGCTCACACTGTGGCACATTCAGATCTGCAGGAAGCACAAGCAGCTTGTGAACAGCACCTTGCTGGTCAAAGGATATTTTCTTGTCCATTAAAGGTGCCTTCCAGAAGCTGAGTGCTTTCTTGTGGGAAATCACAGATTACCAGAGCCCATCCATTAAGGCACAAAGTCACAAAGTCAGTAACTCAAAGGAGAGGGGATTTCTCAAGTTTTCAAGCAGAAGTCATGGCCACCCTGGTGTGCTGTTGGTGATACTCTGGCTGCAGGTTGAACATTGGTACTTTCACCAGCACTACTCATGTTTTTGCAGTGGAATAGATTTCTCACTGAAATAATCAGGCAATAATGAAAAACATCCAACACTAGATAAGAACGCAGATAGGGAAACTGTGCCTAAGATTAGCAAAATCTGGAGGAGAGATCAGACTTGGAAGGGGTAGTCCTTCTTTCAGGCTGTTCTGGAACATCTCTCACCATGTTCGTTTCGTTACAGCTGAGAAAGCCCAGAGGTCTGAGTCAACCTGTGGTGCTGATCAGGGGCCATGATGCTGAGTTGCTCATGGGCGTCGTGAACAAGAACAGAGAAGCTCATGTGAAGATAGAGGTCAAGGAGCCACCAGCTTGGGTGAGACACACTGTTCCCACTGCTTCTGTATCCTTTCTCCCCAGGACTTTCCCAAAGCTGCTGAGCTTCCTTCCCCAGGGTTGGAGGTGACATTACTTTACAGGAGCTCTGCAGAGCCATTCTCCCTGCCTGCACCATTCAGATGATATGCTGCAGAGAAACACTCAAAAGCTCTTTCAGCTTACTTACAGTTTTTGCTTAAACATCATAAGTGAGCTGAGGGGATTTCCTATCTCTCCATATGAGACCAAGCCTTGATTTTCTTATCTTGTGCTACCTTGGAGCATGGCCTGTAGTGTGCTGAGGTGCTGCAAAATCAAAAGTCCATTCCTGCTGGAGTGTGCAAAAAAGACTGAACCCTTTTCCTTTTCTTTCATCTCTAAAAACCAAGGAAGCAGAGTTTGGCCAAAGATCATGTATCCAAATGCTGATGGTCAGGAAGAGATCAGGATTCCCCTGCTTAACCTCTAAGTCCTATCTGCAAGGGTAATTTCTTTCCTGTTGTATTCAACAGCCTGACTACGATGTGTGGATCCTTCTCACTGTGGTCAGCACTGTTGTTGTCATCATTTTGATTTTTGTCGTCCGTACGAAGTGCCAGCTGAACAGGACACAGGTGAGAATTTCACAGAGCAGACGTGTCTGAACAAACAGAAATGCACTGAGGGCAGCCCAGGACTCAGTCTGGGGGAGGAAATCTGTGCCGTGGAGACAAAGCAGGTGTGTGCCTGGGGTGTGTGGAATGGTCCCAAGGTGGGCAGGCAGCATCCCTTGTGCAGTGATCGTGCTCTCCTCCTGCCACACCACCCATTCAGATGTATCTCTGGATTTGAAAATGTCCTACTTTTCCAATAGAAGGACAAGCCTCTGGGGATCGAAAGTTCAGCACTGCTGAGTGGTTTTGAATGTCCACTGTCAGTTATCTCCTCGTGGTGACCAAGTCCCCTCTTGGAGAGGCAAACAATCACCCCTGGAAATCGCTCCCACATCTGCAATAATCACATTTTCAAAAGTAGAAGAACCTCATAGAACATGAGAATGCGTGGCTGAGCATCTCCTGAAAGCTTCTTTTCCTCCTGGCAGGATTCAGTACAGCAGCAGACCATGCAGGCCATCAGGCAGCTGGCCACACGCAAGTACCAGGCCAGGTGCCAGCAGGCGTCGTGGTGGGACTCAGCCAGCAGCTGCAGCTCGGCCCCGGTCTGTGCTATTTGCCTGGAGGAGTTCACCGAGGGCCAGGTAGGCTGTAGGCACAGCCGTGGGTGAGCCTCAGCTCTAAGCTGCGGTCAGAAGGGAGCTTGGCAGGGCTGGGAGGCCCCAGGGATGTTCCTTCAGCAGCTCCTGGAGGCTGGGAGAGGCTCGGCGTTGATGGAAGTCTGATGGCCTCTTGGCCAGAAGGCACTGGTCCTGCCTGCAGATTCCAGTTCCCTGAAGATGAGTCTCCAGTTGTAACTGAAGGGTATCATGTCCATCATGTGTCTGTGTTGAAACAGTGAGGCAAAAGTGGGGTTTGCTTCTAACCAGTCAGCCCACAATCTTCCTATTTCTGAAGGGCTAGCAGCTCTCTGGACATCACTCCCTAGGGCTACATGCAGAGAGCAGAACCAAATATGCCAGGCAGCTGCACAGCCTCTGCCATACAAAGGCTGTAATGGCTTGCTGCATGTCTCAGTCTTCTAAATATTGCCTCCTGGAACATCACGAGTCCCCTCTCTGTACCCACCTCTTAGGACAAGGCTCTCTTCACTCACCCTCCTCCTCCTCTCCTTGCTTCTTTCTAGGAACTGCGGATCATCTCATGCTCCCATGAGTTTCACCGGGACTGTGTTGACCCCTGGCTGCAACAGCACCACACATGTCCACTTTGCATGTTCAATATTCTTGGTAGGCATTTCCCAGCTAGGGACAGGGGTGGGTGCAGGGAGTGTGCCCAGGAGGACCACATACCCCTGGGCAATGCATGCAGTCAGTGCAGCACAGAAACATGTGTCTGTGCGGGAATTGGGGTATCGGGCAGTGTGTGCATGGTGGGGAGATGCCTGTGCATGTATACAGTCAAGTTCTGGGCTGGGGCAGGATCTGTGCCATTCCCAGGGCCTGTGGGAATAGTAGCTGGGGTCTGGGGTCAGGACAGCAGAAAGGTGTGCAAACCATAGAGAGGATTTGGTGGCAGCTGTGAGTTGCCACAGGGCGCAGGTGGGATGTGGGTATGGGTGTGTAGTGGAGGCTTGATGGTGCTGGGGCCACCACACCAGGCCATGGGGTGTACACTGAATGCTGCCTTCTCTCTTCACAGCCCGAGACTCAGTGGACCAGGCCGCAGTGACGGGCTCCAGGCTGGCTCCTCGGGACATGGAACCCGGACGGCGACTGCACCTTTTCCGCCAGCACCCAGGACATTCCCTCTACCACCTTCCACATCCCTACCCTCATATGAATCGCAGGAGCTTCCCCCCAGAGCCAGCTCATGTCAACCCCTTCTTCCACTCTCCAGAGCTTTCCCAGCTGGATTTTGGCACCATCCACTACATGCCATACAGGCCAGCCAGCTCCCTGCCTGCCTGCGGACACGTATCCCCCCTGGCCGCCGGTTTGCGGGGCCAGCAGCACCCCAACCCCTCAGCATGTGGGCAGCCACCCCACAGGACGTGTCCTCTGCAGCCCGCACCGCCCTGCCTGGGGCTGAAGGCATCCTTGGCACAGCGGCAACACCGGGTGCCCATCCTGCGCCGGGGGGTGAGCCACGGGCACCAGCACAACAGCAGCGGCTCTGGGGAGAGCTATCTCACGGAGCACAGCGGGTACCTGGCGGACGGACCAGGTAGTGACTCCAGCTCAGGGCCCTGCCACGGTTCCTCCAGCGACTCCATGCTGAACTGCACAGACATCAGCCTTCAGGGCATCCACGGCAGCTGCTCCACATTCCGCAGCTCCCTCAGTAGCGACTACGACCCCTTTGTGTACTGCAGCTCAGACGGGCCCACCACGGACAATGGGCCAGAGCGGCAGCGGCCACCAAGGGAGACGCGACCCAGATCCTTGGACCTGATGGTGCCTGGCAGTGCCGCTCCAGCCAAGGCCCAGGTGCTCAGCCACATCCACTACCACCACCACCAGCACCACCACTACAGGAGGGATGTGGAGTGCCCACCCGGCCGGGCAGGCATGGGCCCCGGGCACCGCAAGTCCCGATACTCTGGGGCTAAGGTTGGCTTTCATGGTGCTCGGACGCAAAAGAGGGCTGAGAGGAGCCATCACTGTCAGCAGCCTGTGGAAAGCAGGACAGAGTTGCAGGAGGCTCCTCCAGCAGGACAGCCAGCCTGTCCCCAGCAGGGCCGGGAGCCCCTGCATGCCCTCTCCGCTTCTCCAAACAGGTTGGACTTCGGTGTAGATGCCAACAGACAGTTGGGAGCAGCAGGCACATCCCCTGTGCTGCTGCCCCAGAGACACAGCTCACAGAGCCGACATCACCGTAGGAAAAGAAAGTGTTCCCTAGAGCTCGACCCCGCGCTCCTGCCCGAGGATTCAGCTTTTCCCAAAGCCTGTGATGCTCATGTTCCTCATGGCCACCCTGCTGGCCACCGCTGCTCACCCGAGGTCCAGCCCCTGATCCCGAGCTCTCCCATGCCCTGCAGCACGGGCTCCCGGCCACTGTGGAAGTGTTTGGTGCCGCAAAGCAGCTCAGAGCTGAAAAAGCAGGAGGAGGGGATGTCAGGACGGGAGGGAAACCGCACAGTTCCTGCTGGTTTCTCAGGAACAGGCACCCCAAGGCACTGCCCAGCTCAGCAGTGTAGGCAGGGTGAGTCTGGTCTGGGTCTCCTGGCAAGCAGGGGATGAGGGTGGATTGCTGCAGGCAAGGTGGGAAGGTGCTCTGGGTGCCCTCATGGTGAACTTTCTTACAGGGTCACTGGTGACAGAGGTGTGCCAGAGCTCACCCATCCTCAGGTGATGGCCGGAACAATCTGCACCTGCTGATGGTCTGAATGCACTAAGCCCTGCAGTCTCATCCTGAAATAACTCCAATGGGAAATAAGGCAGCTTTGTAGGAGTCTCTAGCAGGCAGAGTATCTCCCAAAGGAAGGGGTGGATCCGCATTTCTGGGTATCCTCACCTTGGTCTGGATGACCTGGTGGCAGAGCCCTTGTCGTTTAGGCTCATTGGGCTATGCTGTTGCAGTCAGCCCCAGCTTGCCAGCCTCAATAAGGAAGTGTGTGTGCATGGCTGCGGGTGGCACAGGAACAGACTGAATGAGTTTATGGATTTGTGCATCCCTCCTGTCTCACCTGCCTCTGCTAAATGGGAGTTGTTTCTTAGTGTCTTCTGGAAATTAGAAGCAATTAAGATCTGGCCCTTTGCCTAACTGCCATACGTCAGTTCTGCCTCCTTGAGTGAGAGGGAAAATACTTTTGAAAGCAGGATGTTTGGAGGCTCAGCTCCCTGGTTCCTCTGCAAACTGGGACCTGCAGGCAGCAGGGCAGGTGCCGGGCTCCTCTCCTTACCCTGCTGCTGACTCACTACCGGTCCATGTGCAAATCATTTTGATTTAGGTACCCTATACAGAACTAACAGCCTAATTTCTGGCCTGAAACTTGTGACTCACTGTGCCCATTTACCACACAGATAATAACTTCCTCCCCACGCTGTCTATCCAGCCCCACACCCCACCCAGGCTCCTGGCCACACCTGCCTGCGAGGAAGCAGTGAGGAAGAGGAGGGGCTGGCTGGGCACGGGGCTAGGTGCAGTCCCAGAAGAGTCTTTTTACCAGCACAGAAGCGCGTGGCACTGCAGATAGGTGGGGGTTTCTTTGAAGGGACCAGAGGGATGCTGCTCCTTTGGGAGGTACAGCAGTGCAGGGATCTGTCTGCAGTTTGCAGCAGCTCCAGGGCTGATGAAGTGCCCAGAGCTGGAAGCAGTGCACAGCTATGTTGTCAGGGCACGACCTCAAAGCACCGTGGTATGGTGCATTGCTCAGGAGCCGGTGTGAGTTCCCGTATCCAAACAAAGCCCATGCACTGGTGTGGCTCAGCCCCACTATCCCCAACCTGGGCGCTGCCCAGGAGAGGCACTGCCTTCCCTGGGGGCAAATAAGCCACGAGCAAAAGGAGAGCAAAGCAGCTCCCAGGGGAGCTCCAGGTCCCTCTTATGGGCTGCACTTGCTGCAGCATGAACATCTTCATCCACCAGCTCTTATCGCCTGGACACTTGCTGGCTGCTGCTAGGACACTCCAATGCCTCTGTTCTCTGCTCCTGGTCTCAGGGGGTCTCTGGTGTGGGGAAGCACCTGGTCACAGAGGCTCTGGGTAGGGCTGCCTGTCCTTAGCTTCTCTCTAAAGGAAAAGGATATGGGAAAAGAGCAGACAAAAGAGCAGACTGCTTTAGGAAAGGAGATGCCTAGTGTGTGCAACACCATGCACTTGCTTTGGTGGCCACTGCCTTGCTCCCCTTCTAGGAAATGTGTGATGTTCTGCCAAGTCTCAGTCCTCACTGATAAAACATTCATTTCAAACAGTGCCTATTTCCTTCTCTCTAGCTGTCTGAATTTGCTGATGTTTTTCTGATTGTTTTCTTCTTCTCCTGTCTGTGTCTCCTCCCTTTCTGTGATCCCCACCGAGAGGACACAAGGAGATGAAGGAAAGCACATGCCTCCCTCCCAGAGGGAGGGGGTCACCAGGGTCCCCCAGGACACTTGCTGTCCCTGCTTGGGCTCTGTGTGCCCAATGTGGAGCTCCAGGGCTGTGGCGCTGCTGCTGCTCTGTAGGATAGTCCCAGAAGCCCAGAGTTTGCCCATCCTGAAGGTGTGATGGGGAAGGCACTCTGACACCTGCCCAGAGCCACTGCCAGGGTGACTTTGCAAACCACCTGTCCCTCTTACCTCCCTCCACCATGAGCACGAAGAACCGATGTGTCTGAAGGCAGTGGGACTCTGTCAGTCTGACTGCTGTAGCTTCAGTAGATGCTTTCCAGAGAGATGAAATTTCTTTAGAAGAGTGAGAAAATACTTAGAAAGGAAAGATTTAATGTTATTAGGAACTAGGGAAAGTTGTAGTGAGGAGGAATTCCTGCAGGGTTTGTACAGAAAAGCCATCAGGTTGAAAACATTTCTTGTCACGGCACAGCCTCTGGAGTTACAAACACATCAGTGCTTTATCTTAGAAAGGGACTGGGCATAAATCAGTGGAGGACTGGTAAATGCAGCAAAAAACAACTGACGGTCCTGTTTAAGTGGGACACACGGTAAAACAGGCAAAGAGACCAAGGAGAAATGCAAATACACGTCTCAATGAAGGTTGCAAGCTAAAAATGTAAGTGGATGAATTAGGAAGCCTGGCTTTATGTGACATTTTTGCCATTACCTTTTCAGAAAGCCAGTAAAAACAAAAACAAAAACAGCATGATGGGACTGTGTAATTTCCTTATGGCATTATTGAGAGGAGTGTGTCTTTTCTGATGGCATGAAAGGGGCACTCTATGTTAAGGAGGATATACAGTCCAATGACAAGAAATACAAAATCCCCAGTTGTGCCTAAGTAGAAATTAGGTGGTGTTAGGGTTATAGTACACTGCTTTAGCATGGGCTGCAAAAGAAGCACCCATATAAACATGAGGCTCTTGAACTAATAGTGAAAGAAGCAGTGGAAAGAACAAAATGCTTTTGGGCACAGGCATCACTTAAAGACACAGGAGCAGAAACCCAGAGTCACATATCTCACCAGCCACAAAAAGGCCCCAAAAAGGGCTGTCAGGGCAGCACAGCAGAGGGCAATTACAAACAATAAGCCATTCTTCAAAAGAGAAGGTGTGGCCAGACAAGAAATCAGAAGGGTTGAATGTAAAGCTAAGAGCAGAGCTACATGAGGCATGAAGGGCAGACTTCTGTGAGCAGCTTGTGCAAAGCAGAAGCACTATTAATGCAAAGATGTTCATCTCCATCAGTAGGAAGAAGCATGCCAGAGGCTCTGCAGGAGTAAGGCGTGTCTAAGAGCGAGGGCAGAGCATAGCAGAGAAGCAAAATGAACTTCCTGAATCATTGATCAGCAGAGAAGTGCTCGAGGAGGTTCTCACCCCAGCACAGCTCGTGGGTTAAGAGGGTCCTTCCCAGATCACATCATCAATGTGAGCATTTCTGAAACTCATCAATAAAGCGCACAGTAATATTTGTCAGGGGTATGTGTTACAAACCAGAGCTTCGTGCAAGAGCTCTACCAAAAAAGGGCTAAACCACAAACATGGACTGTCATCTGCTACCCATGCCCAGAGCCAGAAGGAAGAGCTGAGGGCAACTTCGGCTTCAAATAGCTGAAGCCACAGAACGATGAGCCTGACTTTCCTGCCAAGCAAATTATTGCAAATTCAAATCAAGGATCTGAGTTGCAGATGCATGGCTAAGTGTGAAATCCAGGGGAGGAGGCAGCACCACTTTTGTAGAGAAAGATAACGCTTTCCAGATCTTATAGGGGAATTAAGCTCTCGAAGGATAAGAGAGAAGGTGCTCTCAGAGGTAAATAACAGGCTGAAAAACAGGAGACAAAGTGCAGACCAGTCTTAATGGAGGAAAGTTACACAGAAAGGGAGAGAAGTGGAGTTCTCCAGCTGTCAGCACCTTTCATCAAGCTCATAAATATCCTGGGCAAGGAGAGGAGATAATAAAGTTTGTAGAAGACAAAATCCTTCTGACTGTCAGCTTTAAAACTAGTTACAAAGTGCTACAGAAGGATCTCCTGTTGCTGAGTTATTGGGCAATAAAGTGGCAGGTGAAATTCCGTGTAAGACAAAATGCCACGCAGGAGCAGAGCTGCTTCTAAGTACCGTGCGTGGCAATGGGCCCTTCTCACAACCTCAGGAAACATCCTGGGCTCACTGTGAGTACTTCTGGCAAAGAATTACTCAGAGCTGGCTGGGGACAAGTAGGGGAGCAGCAGAAGATGCCATTGTGCAATTGTGTGTACCTGAGGTGCTTCCAGAGCTAGAGTGCAGCTCATCACCACTCCTCATAAAAGGACAGAACAGACCTCGGGGAAGTGCAGAAGGGTGCAATCACAATGCTGAGGTTTTTCTGAGGAAACAGAATATAGAGACTTCCACAGGGGAAAATGATGACTAGCAGTGAATACGATACAAAATCAGGGAGAGCAGAGCAGATGATAGCTAAGAGACATTATCTTATGACAAAATAAGTAGTGGCATCAAATGGGAAATGGAAGCTTTCCAACACACAGTAAGGTAAGACATGGTTCATAGTGAACCTGTGGTGCTCAGTGCCCAGAGGATGTAAGTGCCAGAAGTAAAATGGGTTTGAGAGCCTAGATCAAGAGCTATCAAATGCAGAGATGCAAATACCATCTCTGGCTCAGGTAGTCCCTAAACCAGGGTTTCCAGAAGCTGATGGTATTCCTGTGGGACATGGCACCCTCCAGGTGTGTACATACCTCACTCCACTCTAGGTAAGGCTGGATTTTGCTGAGGTTGAATCACAGCCCTTGCAGAAACTCTCCTTTCCCAGACAGTGCCATGCACTGGCATTGTGGGGGATATCAGGGCACCAGCGATGATCCCAAAGATGCCTGCAGCACCTTGGATTTCACACTGCTTTTCTTGGTGTGGCTTGCATAAAGGTACATCCCTGCTTCCCCTGCCTGGGAGATGAACATGCTCTGACTCATTTCACTGAAGAATCAATCCTCAAGCCATGCTGGGAGGATCCCTTTAAGAGAAATCAGACAACTAGCAGCAAGTTACAGCTAGATATCTCCTAAGCCACCCCGGCACTCTCGGATCTCATCCCTGAGCAGATGGATTACTCGCAGTGCAAAGTGGTGGAACCTCAAGCTTTCCCTCTGGAAAATCTCATCCCCCACAGAATGCCATCAGCATCCTCCCTCGCTTCCCCATCTCCTGCTCCTTTTTGTAGCCATTCCCTTTCATGTCATGTCTTTGATCTTTACTAGAAAGGGAGAAAGGGATTAGAGGGGAGAAAAGACCACCATTACAAGTTAACACCCACTGGACAAGATCTGTCTGCAAGGTGTGCTCCTTCAGGTCTTCACCCTATGTGGGTATCCAGTTCATCCACTGGATCTCCCACTGTCTCCTGTCTGCCTCCTGATTCGGGACCTTTGTGAACTTTTCTTTCAGTTTGTGTAACGGGATGCTCACACAAGCAGTTTTCAGAAAGTATTTTGATAATCCTCTTTGAGACTCAAGGCTTCTGACCGACCACAAGGCTGTTGGAGCTGTCTGGCTTCCTATGCACTGTGTAAGCTAGCACACCCTAGGAGCAGCTGGCATAGGCTTATTCAGAGGGCTGCTTATACACATCACTAATGCCAGATCTCACAAACTATCTTCTGGTACTTCAGCCATGACCTGCACACATATATATGTATAATGCTGCTTCTGTCTATTAATATTCCCACATCTGCGAGCTACATTTTCAAAGCAGAATCTCCTTTACTTGTTTAGTTCCCATATATTTAATTTGCAGAAGTCCTGTTCATACAGCTGGTAATTTGTAATTACCAAGAATTTTCTGTGACTGGTTTGAAAAGTTGTTTTGAATTGCTTTCTCTGAAGAGCTGTGTGGGCATTTGTTTCTTTTTGATCTCAAGAACATTCAGGAAAAGGGAAATGTGAAAAATAATGGATGTATGCATTTACTGGGCCACGCAAAGCCTGTGTGAGAGCTCTGGGCAGGCTTGAGAGACATCTGGGAAAGGGAACATGGTGTACGTGTCAATGCTCAGCCACATTAGGGAGAAAGGACTGTCTGAAGCAGTAACCAAGGGTGCACGGTTTCTAGGCAGCCTTCACGCTGAGTGTTTCAGTGTGACCCACTCAGCACTTGCCTGTCAATAATTCACCAGGCAGATGGGGCTGGGGAGGAAGGAACCACAGTCCTTTCTGGCTGGGTGCAGGGCACTGGTGTTAGCAGCAGACCACCACGCATTGGGTTCGGTGGTTTTTGGGAGTCAGAAATGATTTGTGAACGCCTTGAAACATCTGTGCTATGCCTTTCTTGCACTCACTCCTCTCTTGCAGTCTTTTTGTTGTCTGGAGTTTCTTTTGTTTTTGTTCCTTGTGACTCAGTGGTGGTGCCATGGCATGGGTGAATATAAGCCAGCAATGTTTTCTGGTGCTGATCAGTTTTAAATGGCTGTACAGATTTTCCTCAAAGAGCACACATCAGAAAGTATGAAAAGCGAGCATCTTGTAGCAAGATGGATCCTGGGATGCACCACATCCTCAGCCTGCTTTTTCTGAATATTCAAATAGGAGTTTGATGTCTTATCTTTGTTTCATTGTGTCTTAACATAGAGGAATAACCTGATTGTGGAGGTGGCCCAAAAAGTCCCTCCAAAATACAGGGAGAAACACTGTGGCTTCCACTGCAAAGTCCGTTCTTGTTACTGCAGTGGTCAGCACGAGGCCCTGGAGCATTCAGCTGCAGCTTATACTTTCTTTATTCTTTTTTTTTTGACTGCAGGATCTGAAGAGGAGATCCAGGACGTCTGTGAGCACTCAGTGTAACAGGACACTGACTCATTTGCTTACAGGAGAGCTGGAGTGGACAAAGATGTTCAGCAAACCAGCCCGGAGTGGAGCTCATACCTCGGTGTCTACACGATGCAAACCGCAAATAAGTGATGTGATGCTTGTGGTCTCCTCAGCGTCTCCACACTGTGTTGGTCACAAAAACACAGAGCTGTGTTCTCCAGGTCCTCTTCTCCTGTGAAGGCACAGGCAGCCCACCTTCATCCAGTGGCTTCTGTCTGCGTGGGCTAGCTCACTCAGAGACCAGTCCTGGGAGTTCCCATCTGGAGAGCTCATGGAGTGAGTTCAAGCTGCTATTTTGGCATATTCGTGCCACAGAAGGTTTTGAAGAACACTTCAGAAATAAACAAGCCTTCAAGACTAAAAGCTGCAGGAATTACTTTCTGTAGCCTGGTAGCTCCTGACTTCATTTCCCCTTTTAGGTCAAAAGCCAGACTTCTTCATTTAACTTTTCCACTCTTATTTCAGACACAGGAACAAGGTATTCTCCGTCCCAGCACTCACAGGTCCGGCCTGAAAGATGCTTCTTCCACCTTCATTGGAAACCAGCATCTCTCACCACTTTTGACCACTTCACTGTCCCTCAGCTGAAGCCAGCTGAGCCATGTGCTGCATTTTGCTAGCAGTAGTGGAGATGAAGACCAAGGGACAATGACACAAATTCTGGGAAGAGGCTGGGCCAGATTCTCTCCATTGCAAAGAGTCTACTCACTCATCTCCTAATGTCAGTACATCTCTCTTTCACCCTGCAACGCCTCCATTTGCTCTCAAAACAGGTATGGACAGCCCTGTTTAGAGCTTAGATGTTTTGATGTTTGCATATTTCAAAGCTGAGATGGCCCCATCACAGGAGTTGTGGCAAATCCTTGAGCTCACATGGCTCCTGCTTCTCTCCTTATTTCCTTGTTGCTCCAAGTAAAAAAATCCCAGTGAAAGCATGTGTAATAAATGCAGAGCCCCATCTATCACCCAGCCTTATCTTTGTACTTCTGTGAGACACTTGGAACATCATCAGCTCTTGTTTCCTATGTCTCCTAATTTGGTAACATTCAAGTAAAATAAAATCTGGCAGATTCACAACATAAAACCCAAAGTCTTCATACAGCGAGGATTTAGACTGTGGAGTTCACTTTCTTAACTGACCATTCAGGACAAAGAATTAGCCAGAATCCCATGTGGAGTGCACATTTATAGGGCACCAAGACTATCTCAGGATTTCAGAGTTAATGAAATATTGGGAAGGTTAGGCCATTAGATCTGAAGGTAACTTCTGACAGAAACCTGATATAGGGACAGATGTTCCCCATCTCCTCAGTGATAAGCTGTCTGTATCTTCCTGTGAAGCAGCAGCTTCTTCTTCAGTTCAGGAGCACACAGGCTACTTAATGCCAGTTCAGATTAATCCAGCATTTGCCTTCCTTCTCTTCTGGTGAAAACTTTTATGGGGCTAGCTACCCTTACTCTTTGAAAAAAGCATCTTTGTCCCAGCTTCAAGTCGCTAACATAATGTTACTGAAAGCCAACCAGTAAGACTGCTTTAAACAAAACACGATTCCCTTGCTAGTGTTCATTTTCTTGTCTCCTGTGATCTAGCCACTGCAGGACCTTTCAGACTAGAGAAGAGTTAAACTTTTCACATCAAAGAACCCAGCAGAATTACATTCTAACCTTTTCAGCTCCTCTTGTCTGTCTTACAAAGCAAGCAGAAGACACAAGTCCAGTTTTTTTCCAGTTTTCTCCCTTGCAGTAAAGCCAGTCTTGAAGAGAAAAAGAAAGCCAGGAACAGGTCTATATTCTCCCTGTTCAGCTTCTTGTGTATGTGACGCGTGGCTTGTCTCAACCAGCCCCCTCCATCTTTGGCTATCCCAGAGGGCTCAGATGACTTCACAGATGGGGCTGATGAAGTCAGGGTGCTCCCACCGAGTTCATTAGGAGTTAAGAAGGCTGTCAGCCTCCAGGGATGCATTTCACTGCCTCAAAGGAACAGCTATCTGGTTTGCAGTCCAAAAGTACTCCTTTCCCTCCTAATCCTAAAAAAAAAAGGAGGACTGAATCTCAGCAAGCCCCAAGCTTCTTGGAGAAAGTGGTCAGTACTAACAAACCCTTTCCACTCCCTACTGCAGTATTACCGGGCTGTGCAGGGCAACACCCATCTTAAAGTGTTTTCATTTTCTGATTTTTATGCTGCTGCTACTTTTCATTCAGAAAACAGACGTCTCTGATGCTGGACCCTCTCAGAGGGGCTTGCTGAGCTGACGGTATACAGGTCTGTGTAGGTGGGTTCTCAGGTGGGATGAGAGGAACTCTGTAGGAAGATCGTTTTTGAAATCCTTTCTGTAGATGGACTACAATCCTCAGCCACCTAAAAGAGAAGTGATGTCTGAGAACCTGGAAACAGTTCCTCTCTGTTCCTGCGCCTCTCACTTCAGAGTGATACTTCTGAGTGGTCAGTACCCTTAGGCTCAGTCACTGCATGTCCTCAGCATCACTGCAATGAAATAGCAATTGTTTTCTTTTATTGAATCCAAAGACCCAGCTGAAAACTGACAGAAGCCGAAGCGTCTCAACCTCTCTATCCACAACCAAACCATCAGTCCCTCCCCAGGGACCACTTCCTTCCCAGGACCTTCAACCCCACGGGAATGGGTTGCTGTGGGCAGAGCAGATGGAGCTCCTCCCATTCTGCACAGAGCCTCTGCTCCTCCCTTTTTTAAAATTCAGATCCTTCTAAATGTGAATACAAGTTTGTTTTTTGTTTTGTTTTGCTGAGTCTGTCCTGGGCTTGGGAATAAATTATCAACCAAAATGGAAGAATAGGTTTTATATATATGCAAAACTGTGTATTTATGTCTGATAAAAACAAAGATGTGTGAATATGCTGATGTGCTCAGAAATATATTTATTTACTAATATATTTATCCACATACCTGGCCTGCTCGTGTGTTTTTGTTCTGTACAAAGCCATTAGGTGTGTGTTCTAAGAAGTTTCATGGCTGCTGAAGTTCCATGAGGCACACAAGGGACAAGCAGGTGATCTGAGACAACCAGCACAGCTTCACCAAGGGCAGATCGTGCATGACACATCTGGTGGCCTTCTGAGATGTTACGGCATCGGTGGACAGAGGAAGGGCAACTGATGGCATGTATCTGGACTTCTGCAAGGCCTTTGACATGGTCCTCCACCACATCCTTATCTCTAAATTGGAGAGATATGGGTTCAAAGGGTGGACTATTTGGTGGATAAGGAATTGGTTGGAAGGTTGCAGCCAGAGGGCTGTGGTCAATGTCTGTGTCAGATGGAGACGGTGACGCGTGGTGTCCCACATGGGTCCAGCGTAGGACCTGCATTCTAACATCTTTATCAGTGATGTAGATGATATAAAGTGCACTTTCAGCAAGTTTGTGGGTGAACACCAAGCTGAGCGATGCAGCAGACAGAACAGGAGGAAGGGATGCCATCCAGAGGCACCTTCACAAACTCAGAAGGTGGGCCCATGTAACAAGGCCAAGTGCAAGGTGCTGCATTATGGCGGGGGCAATTCCAGATTTGTGTACAGACTGGGAGAAGAACTGAGAGAGAGTAATGCTGTGAAGAAGGACGTGAGGGTTCTGGTAGATGAAAGGTTTAATGTGAGCCAGCAGTGTGCAGCTCAGAAAGCCACCAGCACCTGGGCTGCATCAGCAGAGGGCTGGCAGCAGGCAGGGAGGGGACCGTCCCCCTCTGCTCTGCCCTCGTGAGGCCCCACCTGGAGCACTGCGTCCAGGCCCGGGGCCCCCAGCACAGGAAAGATGTGGGGCTGCTGGAGCGGGTCCAGAGGAGGGCATGAGGGTGCTCAGAGGGCTGGAGCACCTCTGCTGTGGAGACAGGCTGAGGGAGCTGGGGGTGTCCTGCCTGAGGAAGAGAGGGCTCTGGGGACACTCCACTGCAGCCTTCCAGTGCATCAGAGGAGGTTTCAAACAGGATGGAGAACAACTTCACACAGATAGACAGCGATGGGACAAGGGAGCAACGTTTTAAACTAAACGAGGGGAGGTGTACATTAGATGTGGAAGTCTTTCACCCAGAGGCGGTGCGGCGCTGGCACTGCTGCCCAGAGCTGCGGGTGCCCATCCCCAGAGATGCCCCAGGACCGGACGGGCTCCGGGCACCCTGGGCTGGTGCCGATCCATCGCTCTGCAGCTCTGCCCGCGGCACGAGGTGACCTTTGAGGTCCCTCCAACCCAAAGCGGCATCCACAGCCGCTGGGCCCAGTGCCCGCAGCCCCCAACGCCGGCACCGGGCAGCAGCCGAGGAGCGGGCCGCGGCCAGCGGGCTCACCGTGCGTGCCCCGCCCCCCCAGGGCAGCCCGCGCCCGCAGCCTCTGCCGCCCCCTCCGGGCGCGCTCCGGTTCCGCTCTGCGCGTGCGCGGCGGCGGCAGCATGGCGCTGGAGACCGTCCCCAAAGACCTGCGGCACCTGCGGGCCTGCCTACTCTGCTCCCTCGTCAAGGTGCGCTCCGCCGGGCCTGCGGCCTTCTCCCTTCTCCCGGGTCTCTCTGTCCGGGCCTTCCCCCCCCTCCCCGCCCCGCCGGGCTCCGTCTCGCCCCGCTCGGGCCTTCACCCCCCTTCCCGGCCTCCGTTCCCCGCAGCTTTGCGGGTCGCGGTCGTGCGCGGTGAGTCTGTGGTTCTGTGCTTCAGACCCTCGAGCAGTTCGAGTACGACGGCTGCGACAACTGCGATGCCTACCTGCAGATGAAGGGCAACCGCGAGATGGTCTACGACTGCACCAGCTCCTCCTTCGACGGGTGAGGGGCCGGGGTGGCGCGCGGTGGCAGCGCTGGGGACAGTCCCTTCACGTCCCTCTCTCCCGCAGGATCATCGCCATGATGAGCCCCGAGGACAGCTGGGTCTCCAAGTGGCAGCGCATCAGTGAGTGTCCTCCGCTGTGCTGCCCCAAACCCTGCTCTGATAGCGGTAGGGCAAGGGGAATGGCTTTAAACTAAAAGAGGGGAGACTCGGGTCTGATGGGAAGGGAAACTCTTCACCCAGAAGGCAGTGAGGTGCCAGCACTGCTGCCCAGAGCTCTGGTGCCCCATCCCTGCAGGTGCCCCAGACTGTGGGGGGGCGCTGGGCAGCCTGAGCTGGGGGGTACTCAGCTCATGCAGGGTGGGGCTGTGAGGTCCCTTCCAACCCCAAACCACTCTGTGGTTCTGTGACTCCAGGCAGCAGGATTTGTCCCTTGTACTGCTGTGCTCCCGAGGAGGGGGCTGGGGCTGTTTGCCCACCTGGCTGCTGCTGCACAACGGGTCTCAGTGCTTCCTTTCCCTCAGGTAACTTCAAGCCTGGTGTGTATGCAGTGTCCGTCACTGGCCGTCTGCCCCAAGGTAATGCTGCTGCTGTGTGAGGGAGTGCTGCTGTGCAAGTGAACACTGAGGGATTGGTTGTTCTCTATACCCTGCACTGTACCTTGGCCAGTTACATTCTGAGTTACACTGTGTTGACCTGGTGAAGTCACTGTTACAACAGAAAGAGCACTCACCCTGTTGAATGGATTTGCCAGGTGACTGCAAAACGGTGTGGAATGGGAGGCAGGCTTCACAGCTCTGCAGACAGGCTGTCTGTGTCATCCAGCATTCTGCTTGCCAAAAGTTGGCATGAAAATTATGCTGGATAAAACCTGTGATGCCAGACTGCACATCAGAGCAATGAAATGTCATTAAAGCCTGGCTACGGGAAGTGTGCATGCTTCAAGTTGTACAGCTTCAAGGAAACAAAAATGAATTGTGCAGACAGGGGTGCTGTTGGGAAAATAGTCTTGAGGAGGACTGGTGAGCAGGTATCCCTTTCCATTGCAGTACTGCACTGGGGGCTCGCATCAAGCAAAGGTGGTATTTGTTCATTTATAGGTGCAGTGAAGAGTGTGGAGAGTTGGCCCTCCCTTCGTAAAGCAGAAATCACATTTTCCATTTCTCCTGTCTGCAGCCCAAGATCAGACTCCAAACCTGTGTCCTAAGAGGGCTACAGTCCCTGCATCCGGTGTAAAAACTGTACTTTGCTTGGAATGCCAGCTCCTTTGTTCCTAACCTGAGCTGCACCATCTGTGTTAGGGGACAGCTGAAATACCGTGAGGCATGATGCCTTCTGGCACAGCTTTGGATGCATCTGAAGCAAGTAGAGCATAGCAGTGATGCCATGTGCTCTGTGCAGCTGCAGGCAGAGCACAGCCATGAGCACAGAATAGCAGCAGGAGGGGATGCATATGGGAGATACTCAGGTCTTGCTTCATGTGGGGAACATCCTCACATCACAAGCAGAAGCAAAAAGGAGCTGGGGCGCACAGGAGCCAGCAGGCTGCCCTGGAGGGCTTTGCAGGCTGTCGTTTGGCTGTCCACGCTGTGTGGCATTGGTGGGACCTGTCCTGAACTGTGTGATGCTCTTCTGCTATCACTGCTGTGGTGCTACTTAGAAGGTGGGTCTTGCAGACAAGTCACAGAACTGACCAGGAGGCTTAAGAACAACCTTTAGGAGCTTGGTCTGTGTGGTACAGTCATGATATTCAATCATCTGTAGGTAGAAAATAACACAAATAAAGTCTCTGCTCAGTTGTTTGTTTTTTTTTTTCCAAGGCAAAACTTGAGTTGATATTTGGGTGCTCTGTGTAGGCATTTAAACTAGAGGAGGGAACTTAACAGTGAAAGTAACATGCTCTTAGAAAAATCTGAGAAGATTGTCTAGTTCTCTATCTCTGCAGTGATGGCTACATGGTAGAGCAACTGGATTTTGTTAGGGCTCCTCATTCCTAGAGACTTCTGAAATGTGTTTGTGTCCTTGCTGCAGGGATCGTCCGAGAGCTGAAGAGCCGTGGCGTGGCTTACAAGTCGCGGGACACAGCGATCAAAACCTAAGGGTCTCTCGTGCTGCATGGAGGATTCCCTGGTGCTCTGCTGGGCTGCTCAGTGAGGCAGCTGGCGTGTGGGGCACTGCTCTGAAACCTTTTAGTTTTAGCATGAGGGACCTGGACTCTGTGGGAGCTGTGGGCTCAGTTGCTCTCACTCAGTACCTCTGGATTCAGCCATGCCACTGTTGGACCACAAAGACCTTAAAATGGGTTACAGCACTGACAGAGGGGGAGCGTGCATCACCATTAAACCTCTCATAGTCAGTGTGGGTAAGAGGAGCTGGGACACAACTGTAAATATTTAAATAAAACATGTTTCCTGCTCAGAGTGGAGTCCGTGGTGTATATTCAGTCACTAGTTTCACCCACCATGGGGAGCAGAAGGCATGGGGGAGGGGTTTTGCACTCAGCCCCAGAGCTGCCACACTGCTGGTGTGGTTTGGAGCTTACAACCACCACCATTTGTCCATATGCCACAGACAAAAATCACCATCTTGAGGATCCTGCCCTGGCTGAGCATGGGTGTCCATCACTGTGGGAACAAGACTTGCAATGTTCTATGTCTCATGGCTGGATGGAATATGGAGGATGATGTACTGAGTGCTCTGTGTGGAAGGAGTTGTCCAGAGGTCACAGTGCCCTGAGCCTGCAGGGTCCTGTAGTAGGGATGGGGAGCACTTGGAGGGCTTCTGGTCTGCTGTTGGTCAGCGCAGGCAGAGCGAGGTGAACCTGCTGCTGGTGTAACTGGGAGGCAGTGCTGGGCCTTGCAGAGGGAGCGATGTGTTGCTTCCACAAACAGGTGAGAACTCCCAGCCAGCCTTGTGTCTGTGGAGTGATTGATGTCAGTGCATGTTGTGAGCATCAGCTTGGCTAGTGTGTGCTCCTGAGATAGCTGCCCTCCCCTGATGGCTCTTGCTTAGTTTCTTTTGCTCTGTTTCTGCAGCAGCTGCCAATCACAAAGGTGATGTCCAAGTACAGAGTCCTAGATCAGCAGCTCCATGAAATAAGATTTTTTATTCTTCCAGAATAATCCTGCAGAGATGATAAGCCTGATTTTTGTGTTCTGTAGACAGATACAAATACTCGAAAGCTAACAAAAAGCCAGACAAATGGCTGTATTTGATTTAGGAAGAAAGCTGCTGCAGTGAAGGGAATGGACTGCTGGTGGGGCTGAAGTTAGGAGCAGCAAGGCAATGTGCTCTTTGTCCTGCTCCTCTTTGTGCAGCTGGCCCTGAAGAGTCCCATCTTGAGGATGTGGAGCAGCAGGTGCAAGTCCTGGGGCACAAGAAGGTGCTGGACCTGCCCAATGTCCCAATCTCTGAAATTACCTAATGAGTAAATGAGCCTCCAGGATCATTTGGTTGCAGATGGACCTCAGAGAAGCCCAAAAGGACTATGGTTGGGTGTGGCATCAGAACCAGGGTTTACATGCGACATGTCAAGGCCTGGAGATGTTAAGCCCTGAACAGTATTTCTGGACAGGCTGTGCAGGTGAGCTGGGGATCTTACTTAGGGTGAGCTGAGAATCCCACAAGGTGCAGCTTCAGGAAAGCTGCCTCCAGCGCTGCCGGATGAGGTTGTTGGGAGCTGATGAGGTTCAGATCAAAGAAGACCCATGAGCTGAGCAGCTTTCTCCATCACGAGGCAGCAGATCTGGGAAGTGAGATTGTGGCTCTGGCCAGGCTGGAAGGACGCTGTGCTTGGCGGACGATCGACAATCGTCGCAGCCACGCTCGGCTCTGCAGCCTCGCTGCTCAAGTGCCACAGGGTGGCAGCACGGCTTCGTGGAGCAGGGCCGGGGCCTGGGGACGGGGAGCAAAACTGCTGAAGCGGCCCTGAGCAGGAGACCTGGGGCACATCTCCATTTTCCACCTCTCCTCTTAGCTTCTTGGGGGCTGTATTGCAGGCTGCCCTCAGCTTCAGGGTCTCCAGGGGTGTGGAGCACCGCCAAAGCACGTTATCTGCCATGTCCCTGGTGAAGGGCTGACAGAAGGGCTCCGTGCAGGGTTCCAGGCAGCACAGGGTACTCCGGGTATGGGTCTGTGGGCTCAGAGGAGGCTCCAGTAACTCACACACCACCCGCGACTGGGAGCTTCACTTAAAAACTGCCCCCACATTGCAGCACGCCCTGTCACTGTGCCTCCCAAGTAAGATGGTTAGGAGGTGTAATCCCCACAGGCACCTCGTGTCTTGCAGGTGCAGCCCCCTGGATAATGCAGACTGGCAGGAGCTGCGGTGCAGGTGGAGCAGAGGCGGCACAGCTCAGCAGGCCGCCGGGCAGCGGAGGTCTTTCACAAGGAGCCGCACCTCCTCTGCGCTGCGCCCCCGCCCCCCGGCCCCACCACCGCGCCCCTCCCAGCCCGCGCTGCCCGGCTGGCCCATCGCTCCCCGGCTGCTCGAGCTGAGCGCTGAACTCTGCAAAGCGCCCAAAATGAGCGTTCTGGTGACACTGCAGCCCCGGGGGTGCTGCGGCTTCGTAGCAGGAAAAGCAAATGGATGCAAAGCTTTATGTGCTCAGAAAAGTAGGGCAGGGAGCTCTCACGTTGAAGAAATCGGAGGAAAAATGTGCAGCAGCAGCCTGGGCTGTAAGCTTCCCGCGGGCAGGGAGCTGTGGATCTGAGTCACTTCAAGGCAGCTCCTCCCCCTGCAGCAAATGACGCTCCTATCTCAGGCTGCGGGGCTGCATCGCTCGCGTGGGAGCTGCCAGGCGGGCGGCAGGCCGGGGCAGCGGGGCAGGAAGCACGAGCGAGCGCGTTTCTTCGTGCGGGTTTTGAGAACCGATACCCGGCTCTCCCTCTGGGTGAGAAGAGTGACTTTCCAAAACCGCAGAGCACACGGTGTCTCTGTGCGAGGCAGCTGGTGGCTGTGCTGGGAAATGCCCGGCCTCACTGTCCCCAAGGGGCCCCTTGCTCGCTTCTTGTGCAGGGCTTCACGTGTGGCACAGGGACCCCCAGGCCAGCGTGGTGCTCCGTTTTCAGGGCCTTGTGTCTTGGGTGAGCTGGGCCCGGGTGAGCACCTGCAGCAGAGTGCAGATGTGCTGGGGACACCTACAGCCTCTGCAGGGCTGTAGGGACTGTAGGAAGAGCAGAGTGGCAGCCCCCACCTCTGCCCCCTGGTTTTGCTCCTGCAACCTCTCTGGTTGTCACTCTGTGCTTATGGCAAGGCCAGGCAGCGGAGAAGCTGCACAGGGCACTCTTGGGACAGTCAGTCCCACACTGCACCAACCTCCCATCACTTGGTGCCTCTGGACTTTGTTTCCCCAACTCAGGCATCCATGGGATGCTGGGTCTGACCGCATCCGTGTTAACAAATGGGGGGCTGGGACCCTTGATGGTGGCTGCTGAAAAGAACAAAAAAAGCCCTAAGTTGAAGTGGGGTGATAGCACCAGAGAGGATGGCCTGGGATACACCAGTGCAATGCCTGCTGGTGTGAGGATGGCACAGCCAGGGTGTGAGCTGCTAACTGCAGGCTGAGATCAAGGGGTGCAGTCCCATCTCAGTATTACTCAACCAGGCAGCAAGATACCAGGTGCATCTGATGTGGTGGGGACAGAGGGTTCTCACCAGGAGGGACTGCAGGGGAGGGGGGTTAAACTAACAGTAGGACAAGGGCTGGATGCAGTTTCAGATGTGTGGGCGGATGTGAAAGATTTTGTGAAAAGCGTGGCAGAGCTGAAGCACATCTTCCATGTGGGGGAACCACAGGGCCTCGTGAGTGCCACTGATGGAGGCAGAGGGTGAAGTGCAATGCAGGAGCTCTGACCTGCCTTAGGGACCCTGGCATCTGCTCCTCACCAAGTGAGGAAGGAAGGGGGAGACCTCGTGGAGGAGCTGGCAGGAGAAGGGCTGCGAAGGGCTCATGGAGAAGGGGCTGTCACCCTGGTTGTGTCACTGCTTGCATGCATGGTGCTGTCTGCAAAGTGGCCGTTGGCTGCTTCATGTTACCTGAACCTGTTAGTGTGCTGGCAGAGCTGGGGTGGCTGGGGAACAGGAGGAGCTGGCAGAGGGTCCCAAACCTCCCCCAGGCAGGAGACCTCACACCTCCCCACTGTGCTTCCTGAGGGTACACAGCCAAGTGGATCTGCAGAGCTGGAGTCACGGGGGGCTGTGGCAGCCTGACAGTGACTGTCCCATCCCCAGCATTCCTGGGCTCCTTGTCCTGGTCCTGCAGCTCATCGGGGTGTGCAGCCACATGTGCTCTGAGCAGTGGCATTCTGTGCATCTGGTTCCATAGTCCTGGACTGGACCAAGTCCACCAGCCACACCAAGGACCCTCAGTACCTGCCCCAGCATGCCCCTTACCCACCCAACCCCATGCACTCTGCTTCTCAGCCACCTCCACTGCCCTAAATGTCTGCCTGGAACGTGAATACAGTCCAAGCTGGGCTGAGGGCCCTGATGCCTCCATCCCCACATGGCATGCTGCTCGGACCCTCAGGGACACGGCCACCATCCCCATGGTGCTCGGGATGGAGGCAGGGAGGAGGAGACCAGCATTGCCCACACAGCAGTGGGGCCCTAGGGACGCAGCAGGTTACAGGAGGTGACATGGAAAATGACAGAGCGCTCTGTGCCCCATAGACACCGCTTGATGGTCCCACATCCGTCATTGGTGCAGACGGGCTGCGATTTGTCTATATATGGGCAAAGCAAGGCACCGTGCTCACCCCACAGCTGCTGCGCCCGCCCCATCGCGTCACTTTGACTTTTTGAGGTTTCCCTTTGTGCTCTCATTTGCCTTCCTCTCGTGGCCCGTTTCACCCAGCAGTTTCTGGTTGACTCACTCCCAACGGCTGTGCTGTGCACTGGGCTCAGAGACGGGTGCTGCTGTGGCAGTGCAGGCAGGCAGCAGCCCTGGGCGCAGCCACAGTGTGTGCCCGGTGCCATGTGGGGCTGCTCGAAGGATGAGGGCTTGCACCCTCCCCCCAGTGTCCTGTCCCTCGCCTCAAACCATGGGCAGCGAGCAGAGCGCAGGCAGCACTGGGCCTGCTGGGCAGAGCTGGGGATCCCAGCCCATCCCAGCCCCTCTCAGTGTGTCCCAGTCTGTCCCAGCCCTCTCCTCCGGGCACAGAGATGCTGCAGTTCCCCCTCATGCCTTCACACCAGTCCTGGCCAGCAGGAGGGCAGCAGCCACTGTTCTGCCCACACAGCACATCCTGAGGAGCCGGTTTTGGTCTCCATGATGTAGTGCAGCCAGGTCTGGGAGCACCACCAGCTCAGGGCCCGCGGGTGACTCCATCCATTGGGAACATTTGAGGCTGCTCTGACAGGGATGCTGGTTGGTTGTGTTGGGAATGCAGTCATTAGGCTTCAGAGTGAACAGCGGCTCAAGAAAGGCTCCATCTGGGGCTGGCAGGCACTGCTGGGTGGAGTAGGAGATGCTCCCAGCGGTCTGTGCCACTGAGACTGAGGAGCCAGCAGCACACAGGCCCCTTTCCCACTCCCCAGGACAGCAGTAGGGGGTCAGGCAGCCTGTGGTTGAGAGCACCCTTTCCTCTTCCTCCTCTTTCTCTGACACAGCTCCATGAAGCACAGCACAGGCCTGAAGGCAGCCAGCCCAGCCACCACTTCCCCTGCATGCAGCAAGTGCCCTGACCACAGCAGAGGAGGGGAAGTTACTGCAAGGAGCGATAAGAAATATCAGCTCTTTCGCAGCGCCCAGGCTGCACGGCTCGACAAGGGCTCTTCCCCCTGCCCAAGGGCCTGGGTCAGCCATGCTGCTGCCCCCCTGAGCCCCAACACCCTCTGCCCTGTGCTCATTGATACTGGGAAAGTTACTGGAAAGGCAACAGCAGTGTGGAGCGGGGCTGGGGCTCCATGCACCATCAGTGCTCAGAAAGGAACAGAAAGAGCAACGCAGAGGGATACCGTGGGCAGCCGAGCTGCAGCTGGGTGCCCTGAGATGATGGCAGAGATGGGAGCGATGCCAAGTGTGGCTTTGCTGCAGGGCTCAGTGTTGGTCGGGGGCTGCCCCAGCACCATGGGGGCTCCACTGGTTCCCCTGCACACCCATGGGTACAGAGCGAGGCCAAGAGTGCTGGGGGCTGGACGATCCCACAGGACCCCCCTAGAGAGGAAACGCAGCTGCTTCACCTCCCCCTGCCAAACCCCAAACGTCTCTGTGATCTCAGCAGCTATTTTGGCTGCATGTGTGAAGTGCAGAAGGAATGGGAAGCTGGGGGGGGCAAGTCAGAAACTCCCGTGGCCTTATTTGCCACTTGGCAAAATTAACCAATGGCCGGGGGATGCGGTGAGTTCATCATCAGTTGGAGACTTTTAGACCTCCTCAGCCCATGAAACCAGATCTGCTGATTTCCTTCTTTTTGAGAAGCAGCGGGGGGCTGCTGCTGGAGAAGGAACCCAGCCTGGGACACCCGAAATGCCGTGTCCCTTGGCCACGCTCTGCCGCACAGCCGGGAAAGAGGAAGCATCTCCTCCCCGACTTCCCTGCCCGGAAGGCACCCGGGTCTGCTCGGTGGGGAACAGCCCCCGGGTGCCTGGCTCCGTGCGGGTCACAGCTCCGTGCACTGCAGTGCTCCCCGGGCTGCAGCTCCCCCAGCCCCGCTCCCGGCCACGTGCTTCACCCTCCCCTTGCTGCATTGCTCCAGCACCGGCTTTTCTCCTTCAGGGAACAAGCTCCACCTTGCCTCGCAGCACTATTAGCGTTAAACAGAGCTTTTGTCCAATAAATGATCTCCAAGAGCCTTGGTACCTGTCACCAGCCACCCAGACACAGCAGGGCTGGGCTGCCCTTGGAGCAGGGTGTGCTGCAAGCAGTGTGGCTTTGGCCCAAAGGTGGGGGGAAAGCAGGATGTGGGCCCACTCTGGGGGGCTGCTACTGCCTCATCCATTGCACACGGTGACTTTGTCCCCCTGCCTCAATGGGGACCAACCCACAGCACCCTGGCAGATGGCAGCACTGCAGGCTCTGTCACCTCGGGGGTGCTGTCTGGTGTGGGGTGTCCTCAGGTTGGGAAGAACCCACTCACACCTCACCCCCACCCAAAGCACTGTCACAGCTTTTGGGTGTCCCCAGAAGTGACAGGGCTCTTCAGGCTGGACAGAGCCCAGGAGGTGCCCGGGGAACGGGAGGCAATACCACGGGAGCAGCTTGGCCCCAGTTTGGGAAGAGTCCCACAGCAAATTCCCTCTGTGCCCAAAGCCCCTCTGCCTGCTGTAAGCCCAACACTTGTTGGAGCAAGCCAAATCTCAGAGGCTGCTCAGCTGATTTTGACTTTGCTCCTTCTCTGCTTTCTGCAAACCTCACCAATGTGATTTTTTTTTAATATTTCCTCCCAGATTATTGATGTAGAGAGCGAATGATATTGCCCTAAAATTAATATTTTGCACAGCTATGTAAAACCCATCTCAATGACCAAGGCATTCCCATTTACAGCTATTTCTGGGGATTTAGCTCATCATTTTTCACCTGGTTTAAGGCACAGCTTCATGCAACACTGCTGACCTTCTCTGGCTCTACGCTGCATTTCCCAGTGACATCAGGAGAGCAGGGCTCAGAGCTGACCCTTGTGCAGACCTGCAGAGAGAGGCTGCAGAACTGCACACAGCTTGGAGACAGCATCTGTACCGTGGGCCCTTGGCTGGAAAACTAGTGCCAGGATTCACCCCAGGCCCAGTGTTGGCGCTATGGGGTGCTGATGGCCACCCCTGATGTCTCCAGCCCCTGAGTGGCAGTGCAAGAGGGATGTGTCTGCCCTGCTGAGCTGGCTTTCATTTTCTTTTCAGGGGCCTCATGTTCCTGTTGGCCGTTATGGCTTCCTCCAGTGTGGGGAAGTCTGGTGTTGCAGAGTGCTGGGTAAGGGAAAGGCTCAGGAAGGTTTCTTGGGCAACACATTTCCTAAAGAGTAGGGCTAGGTCTCGCAGCTCACTGCCACCTGTGTCCCCTCCTGCTGCGCTCCCACCAAGGGCTCGGAGACCCCGAACCCACAAACCCTCATCCAACGCTGCCATCCCCTCCCTAAGCTCTGCACTGAGGAACACAGGGCTGGGATGAGGGGCCACAGCAGAGCTCCACCACCGTACACTCCGCACCAAGTGCCTGCTCTTGGGGTGGTGGGGGCAGGGAGTGAGGCACGGCTGCTGTCACCCTGCCCTGTGCAAACAGTGCAAACAGTGCAGATAGCTTTTCTCTCTTTTTTTTTGCACAAACATGTCTGTTGCTCGGTGCAGCGAGGCCCAGGGGAGCATAACCGGCTGCTCTGCAACGGCCCCCGGTGCTTCCGGCGCTGGCGGGCGGCTGCCCCTCGCCCCATGGCTGCGGTTGGGCTGCAGGGTGGTGCTGGGTGGGACCACGCACCGTTATCTCCTCGGCAGCTATAGCTCTTCCTGTGGTTGGGGCCACGTGGGCAGGATGGGGTTAAAAGCAGCCCCGCTCCCCACCGTGGCCCATTGCTCCTCCGGACAGCAGCACCCCATAGAGCACCTGCAGCACCGGCACCAGCGTGGGCCTCCTGCACTTGGTAATGTACAGAGGGTCATGGTCGGCGGTGGGTACCTACAAGGAGCAGCAGGGCCTGGAGGGTCCTGGCAGCCACAGTCCCACCCAACACCAGGAGGGCAGCGGGCGCTAAGGATACCCCTTGGGTAAGGAGTTATCCCCCTCCCCCCTCCCCCCCACGGAGTGGTGTGGAGAGGAGGAACCGTGGATGGGTGGGAGGAGGCAGAAAGAGGCTGAAGCAGAAGTGCCACTGAGGAGGATTTTGGCGGCAGAGATATGGGAGGCATTGGACGCAGAGCTGTGGGGCAGGTGAGGCTGATGTGGGGCTCCAAAGTGGCAGCAGGGGTGCAGGGATGAGGTTGGAGCAAGGTGTGGGGCTCTATGTGGCCGCAGGGGCCATTTGGTGCCATCCAGCATGTGGCCTGAAGGACAATGGGGGCACTGGGGGGGCTACCATGGGGCTGGCAGAAAGGGGAGAGGTGGAGGTCCCTGAGGAGCCCCAGTCCATGGCACTCCTGTGGCAAAAAAGGGAGGGGGGAGGGTGACCTTGAGGGGACAGAGTGTGGGAGCCCCATAGGATGGGGCAAGGGGGTCCTCAGTGATAAGGGTGGGAGCATGAGATGGGTACCCCACAGGGACTTTGACAAGGTAGTCCCTGTAAGGGGGACAGGGTTTGCCATCAGGACCTCACAATGAGGATGAGGCAAAGGAGTCTTCTGCAACTACGGTGACATTTAGACAGAGTCTCCACCATGGCGTCAAGGCAAGCCAAAGAGTCCTCGGCCATGGAGATAGATTTTCCATAGGGTCCTCACCATGGGGACAGTGTAAAAAGCCCCTGTGACCAGCGCACAGTGGCATCTCTGTATGTGGATGAAGCTAAGGGGTCGTATGTGACTTTGATGAACTTTGAGAGACAATGAAGGAGTTAATGTGGGATCTCATCCTTGGGATCAAGGTGAAGTGGTCCTCTGTGTCCCAAAGGGGGTTTGAAGGCCAACAGTGAAGTTTGGGATGGAATGCACACCAACAAGGGGTTAAGGTTGGGGGGAGAGGGGGAAAGAGTTTCCCGGTCCCCCACATGAGGGGCAAAGAGGCCCAGGGTGGGAGTCTGAGAGGGGATAATGAGGCTTGAGGGGATTCTCCAGCATGAACAAGACAAGAAAGTTCACTGTGACCAGAATGAGGTCTGAGGTGGGGTCTGTTCTTTGGCGGGAAGGTGATAATATTCCTTGTGCCCAGCACAGGGCTTGAAAGAGAATGGTGGCTTACAAAGTAGGGTGTCCCCTATCGGGACAAGCAAGGCCAGGCTGCCTCTTGCACCCAGGATGGACTTAGGGTTACAAGGCAAGACCTCCCTGTGGGCATGAGGCAGAGATGTCCCCTGTGCCCTGCTTGGCTCCTCAGGGGGAGAGGTGATGCTGGCAGGAGCTGCCTGTCCCTTCGTGCCCCCCGTCCATGCTGCCCACAAAGGTGTCCCCGCAGCTGGGAGCGGGCGGAGGAGAGCACGTCGCCGGAGGAGAGCAACCACCGACACCGACTGAGAGACAGTGCAGTCACCCATAAAGTAGAAAGCACTACTAAACAGCACTGCAGGGTGTAGTGTTTCCTACTTTATGGATGAGTGTACTGTGGGCTACAGAGAAGAGAACATCGACAACAGCAACCCGTATGCCAGCCACCGTCACGGGCTGGCACCGTCCCCGCTACAACCGACCAGCACAGCGGGCAGCAGGGACCACGTGGCCCTGTCCCCACTGTGTGCTCTGTGGGGTGGCAGCTCTGTGCTGGCTACCGTGGGAGGGCAGGTAGGTAGCACAGCCTCCAATTTGCACTTTTTTCACTCTGTCTTCACATCAAACTCAGCAGAGTCCTGTGTGGAGCTGGGGGTGGTGGCCACACGTGGACGGGGCAGGACAGGGCTGCTGAGTGGATTTTCACAGCTGCACAATTACATGGGGGCTGCTAAATAAAACTCTTTCAGCATTTGCTTGTGAATTTGTCTTTTTGATCCTATTCCAAGAAACACAACAACTGGAAAAAGACACATGCAGTGCCCCAGGGCCACGGGCGGCAGTGGGAGCACAGCACAGGAATGGGAGCCCAGGGGACACGGGGTGGTAGAAATGGGTGCCAAAAATCTCAGCACCCCGTGGCTGCTCATGCCCTGCACCCATTTAGGCTCACAGCAAAGCAGCCACAACCCAGGGCAGCCCCACCACCTCCATGAGGCCACGTGGAATGGGAAGGGGACGTTCCCACAGCCACTGCTCCCACCTCAGCCCGCCATGCAGTGGGCCTGATGTCCCGGCTTTCCACGTCCCCATTGCCGAAATGTTGGTTCCCAAACACCCCTGTCCATCCCCACGCTTGGCTTTAGTTCCCTGTCTTCTGGCCTTTGGACAGGGTATCTAAAAATAGCAGAAATATATAGTAAGAATTACCTTTTTCTCTCTCTTTTTTTCTCTCCTTGACTCCAAATTTTAATGGAAAGCTTCTGTTGTTTTTTTTTTAAATTTCTCATGCATGGATCATTTGGGGGAGGTTTTACTGAGTATTTTTCCTGCCCTTTGATTGAGAGCTTTGCCTTTTCTTCCCCATCACTGCTTCCCCCACTCCCTGACTTTGAGAATGTTTCAAGTGAAAATGGAAGGAAAAAAAGATCAAAACTCTCATCATGGTCACAAGGCGGCAAGTTTTTATGGAACAAAACCAAGAAAGAGCTAAACTGAAAAAAAACAAATGGCAGGACAGCACACAGCACAGCACACAGCACACAGCACACAGCACAGCACACAGCACACAGCACACAGCACACAGCACACAGCACACAGCACACAGCACACAGCACAGCACACAGCACAGCACACAGCACACAGCACACAGCACAGCACACAGCACACAGCACACAGCACAGCACACAGCACACAGCACACAGCACAGCACACAGCACACAGCACACAGCACACAGCACACAGCACACAGCACACAGCACACAGCACACAGCACACAGCACACAGCACAGCACACAGCACAGCACACAGCACAGCACACAGCACAGCACACAGCACAGCACACAGCACACAGCACACAGCACACAGCACAGCACACAGCACAGCACACAGCACAGCACACAGCACACAGCACACAGCACAGCACACAGCACACAGCACACAGCACACAGCACACAGCACAGCACACAGCACAGCACACAGCACACAGCACACAGCACAGCACACAGCACACAGCACACAGCACAGCACACAGCACACAGCACACAGCACACAGCACACAGCACACAGCACACAGCACAGCACACAGCACACAGCACAGCACAGCACACAGCACACAGCACACAGCACAGCACAGCACACAGCACAGCACACAGCACAGCACACAGCACACAGCACACAGCACAGCACACAGCACACAGCACACAGCACACAGCACACAGCACACAGCACACAGCACAGCACACAGCACACAGCACAGCACACAGCACAGCACACAGCACACAGCACAGCACACAGCACAGCACACAGCACAGCACACAGCACACAGCACACAGCACACAGCACACAGCACACAGCACACAGCACAGCACACAGCACACAGCACAGCACACAGCACAGCACAGCACACAGCACAGCACAGCACACAGCACAGCACAGCACACAGCACACAGCACACAGCACACAGCACACAGCACACAGCACAGCACACAGCACAGCACACAGCACAGCACAGCACACAGCACACAGCACACAGCACAGCACACAGCACACAGCACAGCACACAGCACAGCACACAGCACACAGCACACAGCACAGCACAGCACACAGCACAGCACAGCACACAGCACAGCACAGCACACAGCACAGCACAGCACACAGCACACAGCACACAGCACACAGCACAGCACACAGCACACAGCACACAGCACACAGCACACAGCACAGCACACAGCACACAGCACAGCACACAGCACACAGCACACAGCACACAGCACACAGCACAGCACACAGCACACAGCACACAGCACACAGCACAGCACACAGCACACAGCACACAGCACAGCACACAGCACACAGCACAGCACACAGCACACAGCACACAGCACACAGCACACAGCACAGCACACAGCACACAGCACACAGCACACAGCACAGCACACAGCACAGCACACAGCACACAGCACACAGCACAGCACACAGCACAGCACACAGCACACAGCACACAGCACACAGCACACAGCACACAGCACAGCACACAGCACAGCACACAGCACACAGCACACAGCACAGCACACAGCACAGCACACAGCACACAGCACACAGCACACAGCACAGCACAGCACACAGCACAGCACAGCACACAGCACACAGCACACAGCACACAGCACAGCACAGCACACAGCACACAGCACACAGCACACAGCACACAGCACAGCACACAGCACAGCACAGCACACAGCACACAGCACACAGCACAGCACACAGCACACAGCACAGCACACAGCACACAGCACACAGCACAGCACACAGCACACAGCACACAGCACACAGCACACAGCACAGCACACAGCACACAGCACAGCACACAGCACACAGCACACAGCACACAGCACAGCACACAGCACAGCACACAGCACACAGCACACAGCACACAGCACACAGCACAGCACACAGCACACAGCACACAGCACACAGCACAGCACACAGCACACAGCACACAGCACACAGCACACAGCACACAGCACAGCACACAGCACACAGCACAGCACACAGCACACAGCACACAGCACAGCACACAGCACACAGCACACAGCACAGCACACAGCACACAGCACACAGCACACAGCACAGCACACAGCACACAGCACACAGCACAGCACACAGCACAGCACACAGCACACAGCACACAGCACAGCACACAGCACACAGCACACAGCACACAGCACACAGCACACAGCACAGCACACAGCACAGCACACAGCACACAGCACACAGCACACAGCACACAGCACACAGCACACAGCACAGCACACAGCACACAGCACACAGCACACAGCACACAGCACAGCACACAGCACACAGCACACAGCACACAGCACACAGCACACAGCACACAGCACAGCACACAGCACAGCACAGCACACAGCACACAGCACACAGCACACAGCACACAGCACACAGCACACAGCACACAGCACAGCACACAGCACAGCACAGCACACAGCACAGCACAGCACACAGCACACAGCACAGCACACAGCACAGCACACAGCACAGCACAGCACACAGCACACAGCACACAGCACAGCACACAGCACAGCACACAGCACACAGCACACAGCACAGCACAGCACACAGCACAGCACAGCACACAGCACACAGCACACAGCACAGCACAGCACACAGCACACAGCACACAGCACACAGCACACAGCACACAGCACACAGCACACAGCACAGCACACAGCACACAGCACACAGCACACAGCACACAGCACACAGCACACAGCACACAGCACAGCAGCACAGCACACAGCACACAGCACACAGCACACAGCACACAGCACACAGCACAGCACACAGCACACAGCACACAGCACACAGCACAGCAGCACAGCACACAGCACACAGCACACAGCACACAGCACACAGCACACAGCACAGCACACAGCACACAGCACACAGCACACAGCACACAGCACACAGCACACAGCACAGCACACAGCACACAGCACACAGCACAGCACACAGCACAGCACAGCACACAGCACACAGCACACAGCACAGCACACAGCACAGCACACAGCACACAGCACACAGCACAGCACAGCACACAGCACAGCACAGCACACAGCACACAGCACACAGCACAGCACACAGCACAGCACACAGCACACAGCACACAGCACAGCACACAGCACAGCACACAGCACACAGCACACAGCACACAGCACAGCACAGCACACAGCACAGCACAGCACACAGCACACAGCACACAGCACAGCACAGCACACAGCACACAGCACACAGCACACAGCACACAGCACAGCACACAGCACACAGCACAGCACACAGCACACAGCACAGCACACAGCACACAGCACACAGCACAGCACACAGCACACAGCACAGCACACAGCACACAGCACAGCACAGCACACAGCACACAGCACACAGCACAGCACAGCACACAGCACACAGCACAGCACACAGCACACAGCACAGCACACAGCACACAGCACAGCACACAGCACACAGCACACAGCACACAGCACACAGCACACAGCACACAGCACAGCACACAGCACACAGCACACAGCACAGCACAGCACACAGCACAGCACACAGCACACAGCACACAGCACACAGCACACAGCACACAGCACAGCACACAGCACACAGCACACAGCACACAGCACACAGCACACAGCACAGCACACAGCACAGCACAGCACACAGCACAGCACACAGCACACAGCACACAGCACACAGCACAGCACACAGCACAGCACACAGCACACAGCACACAGCACACAGCACAGCACACAGCACACAGCACAGCACACAGCACACAGCACAGCACACAGCACAGCACACAGCACACAGCACAGCACAGCACACAGCACACAGCACACAGCACAGCACACAGCACACAGCACACAGCACAGCACACAGCACAGCACACAGCACACAGCACACAGCACACAGCACACAGCACACAGCACAGCACACAGCACACAGCACAGCACACAGCACACAGCACAGCACACAGCACAGCACACAGCACACAGCACACAGCACACAGCACAGCACAGCACACAGCACAGCACAGCACACAGCACACAGCACACAGCACACAGCACAGCACAGCACACAGCACACAGCACACAGCACACAGCACACAGCACACAGCACAGCACACAGCACACAGCACACAGCACACAGCACAGCACACAGCACAGCACACAGCACAGCACACAGCACAGCACACAGCACACAGCACACAGCACACAGCACAGCACACAGCACAGCACACAGCACAGCACACAGCACAGCACACAGCACACAGCACAGCACACAGCACACAGCACACAGCACACAGCACAGCACACAGCACAGCACACAGCACAGCACACAGCACACAGCACAGCACACAGCACACAGCACACAGCACACAGCACACAGCACACAGCACACAGCACAGCACACAGCACACAGCACACAGCACAGCACACAGCACACAGCACACAGCACACAGCACACAGCACAGCACACAGCACAGCACACAGCACACAGCACAGCACACAGCACAGCACACAGCACACAGCACAGCACACAGCACACAGCACAGCACACAGCACAGCACAGCACACAGCACACAGCACAGCACACAGCACACAGCACACAGCACACAGCACACAGCACACAGCACACAGCACAGCACACAGCACACAGCACACAGCACACAGCACAGCACACAGCACAGCACACAGCACAGCACACAGCACACAGCACACAGCACACAGCACACAGCACAGCACACAGCACAGCACAGCACAGCACAGCACACAGCACACAGCACACAGCACAGCACACAGCACACAGCACACAGCACACAGCACAGCACACAGCACACAGCACACAGCACACAGCACAGCACACAGCACACAGCACACAGCACACAGCACACAGCACAGCACACAGCACACAGCACAGCACACAGCACACAGCACACAGCACAGCACACAGCACACAGCACACAGCACACAGCACAGCACACAGCACAGCACACAGCACACAGCACACAGCACAGCACAGCACACAGCACAGCACACAGCACACAGCACACAGCACACAGCACACAGCACACAGCACAGCACACAGCACACAGCACACAGCACAGCACACAGCACACAGCACAGCACACAGCACAGCACACAGCACAGCACACAGCACACAGCACACAGCACACAGCACACAGCACAGCACACAGCACAGCACACAGCACACAGCACACAGCACAGCACACAGCACACAGCACAGCACACAGCACACAGCACAGCACACAGCACAGCACACAGCACACAGCACAGCACAGCACACAGCACAGCACACAGCACACAGCACAGCACACAGCACACAGCACACAGCACAGCACACAGCACACAGCACACAGCACACAGCACACAGCACAGCACACAGCACACAGCACAGCACACAGCACACAGCACACAGCACACAGCACAGCACACAGCACACAGCACACAGCACACAGCACAGCACACAGCACAGCACACAGCACACAGCACAGCACACAGCACACAGCACACAGCACACAGCACACAGCACACAGCACAGCACACAGCACACAGCACACAGCACACAGCACACAGCACAGCACACAGCACACAGCACAGCACACAGCACACAGCACACAGCACACAGCACACAGCACAGCACACAGCACACAGCACACAGCACACAGCACAGCACACAGCACAGCACACAGCACACAGCACAGCACACAGCACAGCACACAGCACACAGCACACAGCACACAGCACACAGCACAGCACACAGCACACAGCACACAGCACACAGCACACAGCACACAGCACAGCACACAGCACACAGCACACAGCACACAGCACAGCACACAGCACACAGCACACAGCACACAGCACAGCACACAGCACACAGCACAGCACACAGCACAGCACACAGCACACAGCACACAGCACACAGCACACAGCACAGCACACAGCACAGCACACAGCACACAGCACAGCACACAGCACACAGCACACAGCACACAGCACAGCACACAGCACAGCACACAGCACAGCACACAGCACAGCACACAGCACACAGCACACAGCACACAGCACAGCACACAGCACAGCACACAGCACAGCACACACACAGCACAGCACACAGCACACAGCACAGCACACAGCACACAGCACACAGCACACAGCACAGCACACAGCACAGCACACAGCACAGCACACAGCACACAGCACAGCACACAGCACACAGCACACAGCACACAGCACACAGCACACAGCACACAGCACAGCACACAGCACACAGCACACAGCACAGCACACAGCACACAGCACACAGCACACAGCACACAGCACAGCACACAGCACAGCACACAGCACAGCACACAGCACACAGCACAGCACACAGCACACAGCACAGCACACAGCACAGCACAGCACACAGCACACAGCACAGCACACAGCACAGCACACAGCACACAGCACACAGCACACAGCACACAGCACAGCACACAGCACACAGCACACAGCACACAGCACAGCACACAGCACAGCACACAGCACAGCACACAGCACACAGCACACAGCACACAGCACACAGCACAGCACACAGCACAGCACAGCACACAGCACAGCACACAGCACACAGCACACAGCACAGCACACAGCACACAGCACAGCACACAGCACAGCACACAGCACACAGCACACAGCACACAGCACAGCACACAGCACACAGCACAGCACACAGCACACAGCACACAGCACAGCACACAGCACACAGCACACAGCACAGCACACAGCACACAGCACACAGCACACAGCACAGCACACAGCACACAGCACAGCACACAGCACACAGCACACAGCACACAGCACACAGCACACAGCACACAGCACACAGCACACAGCACAGCACACAGCACACAGCACACAGCACACAGCACACAGCACACAGCACAGCACACAGCACAGCACACAGCACAGCACACAGCACACAGCACAGCACACAGCACACAGCACACAGCACAGCACACAGCACACAGCACAGCACACAGCACACAGCACACAGCACACAGCACACAGCACAGCACACAGCACACAGCACACAGCACACAGCACACAGCACACAGCACAGCACAGCACACAGCACACAGCACACAGCACACAGCACACAGCACAGCACACAGCACACAGCACAGCACACAGCACACAGCACACAGCACAGCACACAGCACAGCACACAGCACACAGCACACAGCACACAGCACACAGCACACAGCACACAGCACAGCACACAGCACACAGCACACAGCACAGCACACAGCACAGCACACAGCACACAGCACACAGCACACAGCACACAGCACAGCACACAGCACACAGCACAGCACACAGCACAGCACAGCACACAGCACACAGCACACAGCACACAGCACACAGCACACAGCACACAGCACACAGCACACAGCACAGCACACAGCACACAGCACACAGCACACAGCACACAGCACACAGCACAGCACACAGCACACAGCACACAGCACACAGCACACAGCACACAGCACACAGCACACAGCACACAGCACAGCACACAGCACACAGCACACAGCACACAGCACACAGCACACAGCACAGCACACAGCACACAGCACACAGCACACAGCACAGCACACAGCACACAGCACACAGCACACAGCACACAGCACACAGCACAGCACACAGCACACAGCACACAGCACACAGCACACAGCACAGCACACAGCACACAGCACACAGCACACAGCACACAGCACACAGCACACAGCACACAGCACAGCACACAGCACACAGCACACAGCACACAGCACACAGCACAGCACACAGCACACAGCACACAGCACAGCACACAGCACAGCACACAGCACACAGCACACAGCACACAGCACACAGCACAGCACACAGCACACAGCACACAGCACACAGCACACAGCACACAGCACACAGCACAGCACACAGCACACAGCACACAGCACACAGCACACAGCACAGCACACAGCACACAGCACACAGCACACAGCACACAGCACACAGCACAGCACACAGCACACAGCACACCAGCACACAGCACAGCACACAGCACACAGCACACAGCACACAGCACACAGCACAGCACACAGCACACAGCACACAGCACACAGCACACAGCACACAGCACAGCACACAGCACACAGCACACAGCACACAGCACACAGCACAGCACACAGCACAGCACAGCACACAGCACACAGCACACAGCACACAGCACACAGCACACAGCACACAGCACACAGCACAGCACACAGCACACAGCACAGCACACAGCACACAGCACAGCACACAGCACACAGCACAGCACAGCACACAGCACAGCACAGCACACAGCACAGCACAGCACACAGCACACAGCACACAGCACAGCACACAGCACAGCACACAGCACACAGCACACAGCACAGCACAGCACACAGCACAGCACAGCACACAGCACACAGCACACAGCACAGCACAGCACACAGCACACAGCACACAGCACACAGCACACAGCACACAGCACACAGCACACAGCACAGCACACAGCACACAGCACACAGCACACAGCACACAGCACACAGCACAGCACACAGCACACAGCACAGCACACAGCACACAGCACACAGCACACAGCACAGCACACAGCACACAGCACAGCACACAGCACAGCACACAGCACACAGCACACAGCACAGCACACAGCACACAGCACACAGCACACAGCACACAGCACACAGCACACAGCACACAGCACAGCACACAGCACACAGCACAGCACACAGCACACAGCACAGCACACAGCACAGCACACAGCACACAGCACAGCACAGCACACAGCACACAGCACACAGCACACAGCACACAGCACAGCACACAGCACACAGCACAGCACACAGCACACAGCACACAGCACACAGCACACAGCACACAGCACAGCACACAGCACACAGCACACAGCACACAGCACACAGCACACAGCACAGCACAGCACACAGCACACAGCACACAGCACAGCACACAGCACACAGCACAGCACAGCACACAGCACACAGCACAGCACACAGCACACAGCACAGCACACAGCACAGCACAGCACACAGCACACAGCACACAGCACAGCACACAGCACAGCACACAGCACACAGCACACAGCACAGCACAGCACACAGCACAGCACAGCACACAGCACACAGCACACAGCACAGCACACAGCACAGCACACAGCACACAGCACACAGCACAGCACACAGCACAGCACACAGCACACAGCACACAGCACACAGCACAGCACAGCACACAGCACAGCACAGCACACAGCACACAGCACACAGCACAGCACAGCACACAGCACACAGCACACAGCACACAGCACACAGCACAGCACACAGCACACAGCACACAGCACAGCACACAGCACACAGCACAGCACACAGCACACAGCACACAGCACAGCACACAGCACACAGCACAGCACACAGCACACAGCACAGCACAGCACACAGCACACAGCACACAGCACAGCACAGCACACAGCACACAGCACAGCACACAGCACACAGCACACAGCACAGCACACAGCACACAGCACAGCACACAGCACACAGCACACAGCACACAGCACACAGCACACAGCACAGCACACAGCACACAGCACACAGCACAGCACAGCACACAGCACAGCACACAGCACACAGCACACAGCACACAGCACAGCACACAGCACAGCACACAGCACACAGCACACAGCACACAGCACAGCACACAGCACACAGCACAGCACACAGCACACAGCACAGCACACAGCACAGCACACAGCACACAGCACAGCACAGCACACAGCACACAGCACACAGCACACAGCACAGCACACAGCACAGCACACAGCACACAGCACACAGCACAGCACACAGCACACAGCACAGCACAGCACACAGCACAGCACACAGCACAGCACACAGCACACAGCACACAGCACACAGCACACAGCACAGCACACAGCACACAGCACACAGCACAGCACACAGCACACAGCACAGCACACAGCACACAGCACACAGCACACAGCACAGCACACAGCACAGCACACAGCACACAGCACAGCACACAGCACACAGCACACAGCACAGCACACAGCACACAGCACAGCACACAGCACAGCACACAGCACAGCACACAGCACACAGCACACAGCACACAGCACACAGCACAGCACACAGCACAGCACACAGCACACAGCACACAGCACAGCACACAGCACACAGCACAGCACACAGCACACAGCACAGCACACAGCACAGCACACAGCACACAGCACAGCACAGCACACAGCACAGCACACAGCACACAGCACAGCACACAGCACACAGCACAGCACACAGCACACAGCACACAGCACACAGCACACAGCACAGCACACAGCACACAGCACAGCACACAGCACACAGCACACAGCACACAGCACAGCACACAGCACACAGCACACAGCACACAGCACAGCACACAGCACAGCACACAGCACACAGCACAGCACACAGCACACAGCACACAGCACACAGCACACAGCACACAGCACACAGCACAGCACACAGCACACAGCACACAGCACACAGCACACAGCACAGCACACAGCACACAGCACAGCACACAGCACACAGCACACAGCACACAGCACACAGCACAGCACACAGCACACAGCACACAGCACACAGCACAGCACACAGCACAGCACACAGCACAGAGCACAGCACACAGCACAGCACACAGCACACAGCACACAGCACACAGCACACAGCACAGCACACAGCACACAGCACACAGCACACAGCACACAGCACAGCACACAGCACACAGCACACAGCACACAGCACAGCACACAGCACACAGCACACAGCACAGCACACAGCACACAGCACAGCACACAGCACAGCACACAGCACACAGCACACAGCACACAGCACAGCACACAGCACAGCACACAGCACACAGCACACAGCACACAGCACAGCACACAGCACAGCACACAGCACAGCACACAGCACACAGCACACAGCACACAGCACAGCACACAGCACAGCACACAGCACAGCACACAGCACAGCACACAGCACACAGCACAGCACACAGCACACAGCACACAGCACACAGCACAGCACACAGCACACAGCACACAGCACACAGCACACAGCACAGCACACAGCACACAGCACACAGCACACAGCACACAGCACACAGCACACAGCACAGCACACAGCACACAGCACACAGCACAGCACACAGCACACAGCACACAGCACACAGCACACAGCACAGCACACAGCACAGCACACAGCACAGCACACAGCACACAGCACAGCACACAGCACACAGCACAGCACACAGCACAGCACAGCACACAGCACACAGCACAGCACACAGCACAGCACACAGCACACAGCACACAGCACACAGCACACAGCACACAGCACAGCACACAGCACACAGCACACAGCACACAGCACAGCACACAGCACAGCACACAGCACAGCACACAGCACACAGCACACAGCACACAGCACACAGCACAGCACACAGCACAGCACAGCACAGCACAGCACACAGCACACAGCACACAGCACAGCACACAGCACACAGCACAGCACACAGCACAGCACACAGCACACAGCACACAGCACACAGCACAGCACACAGCACACAGCACACAGCACACAGCACACAGCACAGCACACAGCACACAGCACAGCACACAGCACACAGCACACAGCACAGCACACAGCACACAGCACAGCACACAGCACACAGCACACAGCACACAGCACACAGCACACAGCACAGCACACAGCACACAGCACACAGCACAGCACAGCACACAGCACAGCACACAGCACACAGCACACAGCACACAGCACAGCACACAGCACAGCACACAGCACACAGCACACAGCACACAGCACAGCACACAGCACACAGCACAGCACACAGCACACAGCACAGCACACAGCACAGCACACAGCACACAGCACAGCACAGCACACAGCACACAGCACACAGCACACAGCACAGCACACAGCACAGCACACAGCACACAGCACACAGCACAGCACACAGCACACAGCACAGCACAGCACACAGCACAGCACACAGCACAGCACACAGCACACAGCACACAGCACACAGCACACAGCACAGCACACAGCACACAGCACACAGCACAGCACACAGCACACAGCACAGCACACAGCACACAGCACACAGCACACAGCACAGCACACAGCACAGCACACAGCACACAGCACAGCACACAGCACACAGCACACAGCACAGCACACAGCACACAGCACAGCACACAGCACAGCACACAGCACAGCACACAGCACACAGCACACAGCACACAGCACACAGCACAGCACACAGCACAGCACACAGCACACAGCACACAGCACAGCACACAGCACACAGCACAGCACACAGCACACAGCACAGCACACAGCACAGCACACAGCACACAGCACAGCACAGCACACAGCACAGCACACAGCACACAGCACAGCACACAGCACACAGCACAGCACACAGCACACAGCACACAGCACACAGCACACAGCACAGCACACAGCACACAGCACAGCACACAGCACACAGCACACAGCACACAGCACAGCACACAGCACACAGCACACAGCACACAGCACAGCACACAGCACAGCACACAGCACACAGCACAGCACACAGCACACAGCACACAGCACACAGCACACAGCACACAGCACACAGCACAGCACACAGCACACAGCACACAGCACACAGCACACAGCACAGCACACAGCACACAGCACAGCACACAGCACACAGCACACAGCACACAGCACACAGCACAGCACACAGCACACAGCACACAGCACACAGCACAGCACACAGCACAGCACACAGCACAGAGCACAGCACACAGCACAGCACACAGCACACAGCACACAGCACACAGCACACAGCACAGCACACAGCACACAGCACACAGCACACAGCACACAGCACAGCACACAGCACACAGCACACAGCACACAGCACAGCACACAGCACACAGCACACAGCACAGCACACAGCACACAGCACAGCACACAGCACAGCACACAGCACACAGCACACAGCACACAGCACAGCACACAGCACAGCACACAGCACACAGCACACAGCACACAGCACAGCACACAGCACAGCACACAGCACAGCACACAGCACACAGCACACAGCACACAGCACAGCACACAGCACAGCACACAGCACAGCACACAGCACAGCACACAGCACACAGCACAGCACACAGCACACAGCACACAGCACACAGCACAGCACACAGCACAGCACACAGCACAGCACACAGCACACAGCACAGCACACAGCACACAGCACACAGCACACAGCACAGCACACAGCACACAGCACACAGCACACAGCACACAGCACAGCACACAGCACACAGCACACAGCACACAGCACACAGCACACAGCACACAGCACAGCACACAGCACACAGCACACAGCACAGCACACAGCACACAGCACACAGCACACAGCACACAGCACAGCACACAGCACAGCACACAGCACAGCACACAGCACACAGCACAGCACACAGCACACAGCACAGCACACAGCACAGCACAGCACACAGCACACAGCACAGCACACAGCACAGCACACAGCACACAGCACACAGCACACAGCACACAGCACACAGCACAGCACACAGCACACAGCACACAGCACACAGCACAGCACACAGCACAGCACACAGCACAGCACACAGCACACAGCACACAGCACACAGCACACAGCACAGCACACAGCACAGCACAGCACAGCACAGCACACAGCACACAGCACACAGCACAGCACACAGCACACAGCACAGCACACAGCACAGCACACAGCACACAGCACACAGCACACAGCACAGCACACAGCACACAGCACACAGCACACAGCACACAGCACAGCACACAGCACACAGCACAGCACACAGCACACAGCACACAGCACAGCACACAGCACACAGCACACAGCACACAGCACAGCACACAGCACACAGCACAGCACACAGCACACAGCACACAGCACACAGCACAGCACACAGCACACAGCACACAGCACACAGCACACAGCACAGCACACAGCACACAGCACACAGCACACAGCACACAGCACACAGCACAGCACAGCACACAGCACACAGCACACAGCACACAGCACACAGCACAGCACACAGCACACAGCACAGCACACAGCACACAGCACACAGCACACAGCACACAGCACACAGCACACAGCACAGCACACAGCACACAGCACACTGCACAGCACACAGCACAGCACACAGCACACAGCACACAGCACACAGCACACAGCACAGCACACAGCACACAGCACAGCACACAGCACAGCACAGCACACAGCACACAGCACACAGCACACAGCACACAGCACACAGCACACAGCACAGCACACGGCACACAGCACACAGCACACAGCACACAGCACACAGCACAGCACACAGCACACAGCACACAGCACACAGCACACAGCACACAGCACACAGCACACAGCACAGCACACGGCACACAGCACACAGCACACAGCACACAGCACACAGCACAGCACACAGCACACAGCACACAGCACACAGCACACAGCACACAGCACAGCACAGCACACAGCACACAGCACACTGCACAGCACACAGCACACAGCACACAGCACACAGCACACAGCACAGCACACAGCACACAGCACACAGCACACAGCACACAGCACAGCACACAGCACACTGCACAGCACACAGCACAGCACACAGCACACAGCACACAGCACACAGCACACAGCACAGCACACAGCACACAGCACAGCACACAGCACAGCACAGCACACAGCACACAGCACACAGCACACAGCACACAGCACACAGCACACAGCACACAGCACAGCACACGGCACACAGCACACAGCACACAGCACACAGCACACAGCACAGCACACAGCACACAGCACACAGCACACAGCACACAGCACACAGCACACAGCACAGCACACAGCACACAGCACAGCACAGCACACAGCACACAGCACAGCACACAGCACACAGCACACAGCACACAGCACACAGCACAGCACAGCACACAGCACACAGCACACAGCACACAGCACAGCACAGCCTGCCCTGGTCTGCTTTCATTTTGTTATGTGCCCATGTGGACAACAAAGCCCAATTTTGCAGTTTTAACATAAAAGGTTTTGAAAGGTTGTGATCCTAATAATGAGTATATAAACTGCAGGAAAGATAAATACTGGGTGCTTATGTTTGAGGATTATTATGGTCACAAATATTTTAACCACTCAGCACTCACTGCCTGCGGAGACGTTGGAAATGCATTTCTTGCTGAGAGCAGCAAAACAGAAACGGCAACTTAAAAAAAAACAACAACAAAAAAAACTCGACTCCTATTTTAGTGCTGTCCCTGCACCCTGAGTGCACCCTGGCAGGTTCATGCAAGGAAACGTGTCCCCTTTGTATTGGGGTGAGCTCCCCACCCTGGTTGATGCTGCAGGGAGTCCACACAGTCTCAATCCCGTGAGATGCAAGGGTGGTGGGAGGCTCCCCCGCTGCCTTCAGCCCCAGGTCCTGCAGGATGAGATGGAATTGGGTCTGTACCCACCAGCTGCCCCACTGCCACTCCCCACAGCCAGATGCCAGTCACCCCAGGCACATCCTCAGCCTTCCCCATCTGGGACCACAGGAGCTCCTATTAACCTTTCCTGGCCCCACCAAATTACCTCCTGAGAGCCAGAGGAGGAGTTCAGCGGGACCCTGAAGGCACAATTGGTCCAATTGCCTTCAGCAGCCTCACTTAGGGCCCTGGTCCTGGCTGGGGCTGCCAATAGACCCTGTTATCTGTGTCCTTCTCAGAGCTATGTGTTGGCTCCCTGGTTTCTGAGCACCCTGGGATCACCCTTGGCTCCTTATTTCTCCTCTCCCACAGAACATGTTCTCTCTTGTAGCTTCATGGTAGAAGAGGCAGGAGGCCCTTGGTGCTGCACGCTCTGTCCCTGCACCACAGGGGACAGGCCTGGCTCCTTGGGGTCCTCTAGACACAGCTGGAGGGCTCTCTGGGGTCCTTTTCAGCTCCCCACAACTGAACTGCTGGGGTGAGCAGGACCCCAGTGGTGCAGAAGGACCTGGTGGGGTGAGCAGGGGCAGCCGTGTGAGCAGCACGCAGCAGCAGGAGCACGAAGTGAGACGTGTCGGAGCAGCGCTCCCAGCGAGGCTGTGCTGTCTGCACGCTGCACGCCACGCACTGCTTGCAGCCGTGCGATCTTATCAGCAGCACGTTTCCCTTCCCGCTGCTGGCTCTCCCCTCCTGCATCTGAAACCTGCCTGTTCTGTCCTGCTGTGAGCCACGCTGTGCCGGGCCTCGCGCCATGCTGAGCAGCCCCAGCACCTCCAGGGCAGGGAAGCAGCAGTGGGCATGGAGCTGGGGGTGTCCTGGCACGGAGAGCTCAGAGGTCTGCATTCAGGGAGATGTGTGACTGTTGGACCTGGCTGTTACCTCCCCCAGCATCTAAGTGGGTCATCTGCACCCTGCACAGCCGGCGGTAAGAAAACCGCTCACTGCGGCGATCTGAGATGGCACAGAGGCAGTGCCGCCTGTGCTGGCAGCTGACACACTGGCGTGCTGCACACCTGGATGTGGCACAGAGCTTCTGGAGATGCTCACAGAGCAGTGTCCAAGGTGCACGTGCAGCACCAGAGGCTCTCTGGCTGCACCTTGTCCACAGACCAACGGAGCAACTGTGTGACACAGCACTGTCACACAGAGACGCAGAGGGCAGGATCTGTCCCAGCCGACCTGTGGTGCCCGAGGTGTGCGGGGGAGGGATGAGCGGCAGGATGGCTTTGTGCAGGGCTGGGAGCGGGGTCCTGGGGAGCAGGCTAACGGCCTTCCCGAGCATCGCTGCTGCACAGGGTGCCCTCCATCTGTAGCACGGTGTGACGGGAGCGGGCAGAGAGACCAAGCGTGTGTCTGCTGCTCAGTGTGTGCTCAGCAGTGCCTGTGCCACGCTGTGCTGAAGCGTTATGCCACCAGCTCCCATCTCCCCGTGTCACTGTGACCCCGCAGCCTTCTTCCTGCTCATGCCATCCTCTGACTCCCACTCACGACAGCCCTTACATGGGGCATGCAGGGCCCTTTTTGTGTTTTTGGCAGCAGGATGAGCCAGCACTGGGCCCCGCGGGGAGCATCGGTGGTCCTCAGAGGGGGAGGGGCCGGGCAAAGGTGCCGGGCCCCATCGCTCACCTTGTGCAGGGCAACAGCACCTCAAACCCAGCGCCACGGAGCGGTGACGGGGCACCCGGGGGCAGCCGGTGGGGCTCCCGCAGCGCCGTGCCGCCGCCCTCCGCCTCCCCATCCCTCGGCACCAGCATCGCTCCCGCACCATTGCCATGGAAACCGGCAGAGCCGCCGCGATTGGCGGCCGCGGGCGCGGCGCGGCCCCGCCGGGGTGCCAGGCCGCCTGAATATCGATGAGGCGGCGGAGCGGCCGCCGGGGGCTGCGGGGCTTCGCGGACCGAGAGGCGGCACCGCGCTCCGGGGGGTGGCGGGCATGGGGCCGGGGGCGGCGCGGGGGGCGGCGGGGTCGAGGGTGGCTGGCGGCCCGGCACCGCGCCGCGCCCGGCCTTTGTAGGGTGCGGGGAGGGAAGGGGGGGGACGGCAGCCGCCCGCCCCGCCGAGCCGGCGGATCCAGGCGGGGATGGAGCCTCCCCCGGCGCAGGGATGCTGCAGCCTCCTCCGTCCCCGCCGGGCCGTCGCTGCCGCCGCCGCCGCGGCTCTGATGCCTTCGCGGTGTCCGTGCTGGTTCCCGCAGCTGCGGGCGGCCCTCGCCGCGACAGCGTGAGCCCCGCGCCCCGAGCCCATGGATCCGGCCTCGCCGGAGACCGGCGACGCCGTGCCCGTGGCCTTCGCCAGCCCGGACGTGGCCACGGTGACGGACACGCGTGAAGGCGCGGGGGGTGGCGGTGACGGCGCACCCCGCGTGGCCTCGGGGCAGGAGCGGGACGACGCGCCCCGGCCCCAGGAGGACTCCCCCTCGCCGGACTCGCAGCTCGCTAGGCCCCCGCGAGCTATGGAGAGGCTCGGACGGGAGCGACCAGACGGACCCCCCCAGGTAAGGCGGATGCCGGGCGCTCCCTGCCAGGCGCGTTTCGGGGTGAGAGGCGTCGCGGCACCGCGGGGATGTCACCTCGGGGCATGAGAAAGTCGCTGCGCTTGGCCGTGGCTCAGCCATCCGCGGAGCCGTTCCTCCCCGTGGGGCCGGGAGCTGCCACGCGCTGCCCCTCCGCGGGGACTCCAGCTGCCCCTGCTCCCCGGGTACAGCTGCCAGCCCAGGGCTCCCCGCTCCTGCAGCTTCGGTGTCTCTGCGAGTGGTGAGGGGGACGTGGTTCCCTGCCACCCCGTCCAGAGCGGAGTAGGCTGGGGAGGACTTTATGGGGGATCTTGCCCTTGCAGGCGTCATGGGACACCTCAAGGCAACGCAGTGCCCTGAGCCTTGCAGCATCTTTCCAAAAAGACTCAGTAGGAGTCTCAGCTCCTGGTCCAGACCACAGCAGTTCATTAACTGGTCCTGCTTACGACAGCTCATCCTCCTTCCCTTGGGTAAAATCAGTCATCGCTCTAGGAACCCTTGGCACACTGGGCTGGCTCCATGTTGCTTTTAAAACATGGAAGGAATAAGCTCTCAGCCTGTTCTTCTGGAGGGTGGGGGAGAAGGGCTGAGAAGAGCTGGTCGGGGTTGAGCTGGAGGTTTTTGGGCTACACCAGTGCCCCTGAGCACAGCTGGAGAGCGGCTGGACCAGCCTGCAGGAGAAACAGTGCTGCAAGCAGGAAACCTACCGGGAGAGGAAATGCCTTCACTCAAGCAGTTTCTCATGGGTCTTTCTCATGTCTGTTCATCATCATGCTCAGGGAAATGCTGCATTTAACCACGTGGTCCTTGATCTGCTTCTGACCATAGGTACTGGCCGTTCCAGAAGCACCTCAGCCAAAAAAATGGGGCAGCAGAGTGAGAAGCATTTCTGTTCCCATCCCCCTTCCTCATCCATCTTGAGAGTCAGACCAGTTGTGCCAAATTTCACATTTCTCTCTCTCTGGGAGAGCCAGTGGGTGAGAGAGCTGGCCAGCCCCCTGTGCTGATGGTGCTGGTGCTCCCTGCTGTGGAGCTTAGCTTCATTCTGCTCCATAGGACTGCCTCACTCCAGGGAGGGTGGCACGGGCCAGGAGTGTGCTGCAAAGGAGTGCCTGTGGGGCCTGCTGCAGCTGGAGAGCACTCCTCAGGGTGGAGGCCTTATGCCCAGCTTTGGCTGATCCTTGCAGCAGCCATGCACGTAGGTGGTGGTGGGGAAGGATGATGACCCCACTTGGTCTATATGGCTGTGACTGCTGAGCACCCAACACTCCATTTCCCTTGGTCTTTGGGCTGCTTTGGCTTTTCCCCAAGATCCTGGATGTGTGGCATGGTGGGTGACGTTTCTTCTCCCACTCCCATGGTCTTATGGTGGCACTATGGTGGTACATCAGTGTACTGAGGCAATCCCAAAGTGGTACGTGATGGTTCAGAGCAATCACAGAATCATAGAATCATTAAAGTTAGAAAAGACTGCTGAGATCATCTAGTCCAACTGCCAGCCCCTTACCACCATGTCCCTGAGTCCACATCTGCCCTTTTCTTTAACACCTGCAGGAACAGTGACTCTTGGTGGCTTGTGTTGTGTTAGATCACATTGCTGTGATGGTACTTTTGGTACTGAGTGGTACCATCCTTAGCACTGGTGTTGATCTGGAAAGAAAACCTGTGCTTCCTCCTAAAATCAAATGGTTTTATTGATGTGAAAGGCTTGCAGATGGTCTCTGGTTCAGATCCAGGAGAGAAGAACAGTTCTTCGCTGCCAGGCTGGGACGAGCACTATTGACACGTCGTGTCCTGTGTATTCCTTTAGGATTCTGGGACTCCTGTCCTTGGGATGTCAGCACTGTGTGATGAAAACAGGACAGCAGCCTCGAGGGAGTAATCTCCTAGTGTGGGGAAGAGCCTCCTGAAGGCTCATCACTGACAGAGTTGATTAAAGATGTTGATTTTTTGATGAAGCTCTTGCTGTTTGTATCAGCCTCCACGACTACAGCGTTGTGATTCCCTCAGGGCCAGTCTGTGGGCAGATGTTAGGACTTTCTGCAGGTCGAGTGAATCTCAGCTTACTTGCTGAGATTCCTCTGGAACACTGAAAGTGGAGAGCTGTGGCCCTTCTTCCCCTGGGAGCTGCCAAGGGAACTCCAGAGGAAGAGGAGTGGGATGGGGTGGACACAACACACCCAGAACAGAGTTGGCTCCCACACTGGATAACATTGTTACGGGCCTGTCCAGCCCAGTGTATCTCCAAGGACTGGGACTCTATTGCCTCCCTAACTCTGTTCCAAAGCTCATGGAGAGGAATTTCCCTGTGCCCATTTATTCCCATGCCCTGTAGGATTTCCTGGCCCCCTCCATGCATCTCCCCGTGTTAGCACTGACTGGTGCTCTCTAGGAGCTTGATCTCATGAATGCATTCTTGTTCCCAGGCCTTTAAGTTCACTCTGGTTCCGCTTTCCAGAATTTCTGTGTAGATACAGAATGCAAGAAATGACTTTCCTTCTGGGAATCTCTAGGTACTGCGGGCTTAGGATCACAATCAGAATAATGAATATCAGAGGAAAAATACCTCTGTGTAGGAGCAAAGGGGTTAAAGTGGCACAGATACAGTCTGGCTGGAAATTGGAAGCTTCTCATGATGCTGTCTGAATGAATTTAGACCATTTCTCTCAAGAGCAGAGTTGTCTGCATCTCCTGTGCAGTGCTGCTCCACCAGGATCTGCTTTTATCCTGGAAAGCTGGGATGATTTGGGGTGGGTTGTTGAGCTGAGGGCTTCTTCCAAATGCCTTAGAGTGGTAGAGAGGAAGGAGCAAAAATAATATAATTGTTTGAGTTGAAAGGGACCATTAAAGGTCATCTGGCCCCAAACCTCAGCAGTGCACAGGAACACCCACTGCTCCACCAGTGCTCAGAGCTCCTCCAGCCTGACCTTGGCTGTCTGCAGGAATGGGGCACCACCGCCTCGCTGGGCAACCTGTGCCAGTGCCTCACCACCCTTAGTGTAAAAAACTTTCTTCTTATATCCAATCTAAATCTCCTGTCTTTTAGTTGTGAACCATTTCCCCTTGTCCTGTCACATCAGGCCCTGCTTAAGAGCCTGTCCCCTTATATCCCCTTTAGATACTAAAAGGCCGCTCTTAGGTCCTCCCCGACACTTCTCCAGGCTGCACAGCCCCAGCTCTCTCATGCTGTAAAGCTTCCTGGACATTCCCTGCATGCTTCACTTCCCCAAAAGCCTATTCATCTGCATTTACAGGCAGATAAGCACTGCAGCTCACCCACCCCTGTTCTGGCCACAAAAGCAAGGAGCATGGCTAGGATGCTCAGAGACATCTATCATGCTCTCAAGGAGGCCACTTTGGATCCAAATTTATAAAAAGTCAAGTGTGCAGCTTGCCTTGAGGTCAGAGGGAACAGAGGGTGTTTAAAGATTCTGTAAAACCCAAAAGAAGATGCTTAAACCAAGGAGCCCCCACATCTGTAGGAATTTAAATAGCCACTATAGATGCTTTTGCCCCCTTAGTAACACAAATCACAGGTGCAGTAGGAATTATAAAATGCCAGTAAAGACCCTCCTTGTCAAACTGTGCGAGGGGGCTGTGGGGTAAATTCCTTCCTGATGCCTGGGGCAGGAGAAATGGTTCTGCAAGAGAGGAGGCAGTGGCTGAGCCAGAATACCCCGCGGGGTCCTGGCATGGGCTGACCTCAGTGCTGTGGAGTTGCAGGTGCCAGATCTGTCTGATATCTGGTGATAAGACCCCAGGGAACAGCATGGAGCTGTCTCTGGGCAGGTCAGATAGGGGACTGGGAAGAGGTGGTCTCTAAGAGGCTTGTTGGGCATGGAAGAGGCTCCCAGGGGAGCTGCCATCGCACCGGAGCTGCTGGAGTTGGAGAAGAGAATGGACAAGGGACATATGGCTTAGCTGTGGGTAGTGCTGCGGGAGCTGGACTCGGTGATGCTGGCAGGCCCCTCCACATTGGGATATTCTGTGATTCTGTGAGGGGATGTGGCATTCCCTGTGCCCAGGGGCCAAGCTACCTTTAACAAGATCAGTTCCTTTTGCACAAATTCATGGTGCTTCAAGATCTTTGAACGTTCCATAAGTAAAGGTGGAAAAATACTCATTTAGTGCCTGAGATGGTGTAGAACTGCTTCTCTGACTAAAAAGTGTAGGTCAGCAGAACAAAAGATGGGAGAAGGGCAGGAAGTTCTTCCTGGACACAAACCAGTTCTTGCTGTTACAGACACCATTTCCAACAATCCCAATTAGAGGAAGACTGTACTCCATCTTGCTCAAAATCTGAGTAAATTAGTTTTTCTCATCTTGGCAACACTCGGCCTCATGCAAATGAGTTAGAACTGTTTTCTGCAAGCATTGAGAGCGTATGGCCAACTGCAGATAGCTGCCTGCTGCAAAAGCCCAATGTGACTTCGTTTGAAAGGAAGAAAACACAAATCAGGGTTGTTTGGAAGGAGAAGGCAATTTCTATATTACTTATCTTTTGATGTAACTCACCCACACTGTCAGTGCAAAGACATGGCCAGACTGCTCAGGCAGACCAGTGGGCGTCCTCCACAAAGAGGACAAGGAACACCGGCCATTGCCTCCCCACTGTGTCCTTGGCTTCACTGGACTGGTGATGACAAACTGGATTTGGGAGCTGGCCATGACTGCACTGTGACCTTTTGCCTCCGTGTCTTTCTCAGTTCACCCTCTGCACATTTTCCACCAGTGTGTTTTCTTCTTTCTTTGGACGTCCTGGCTCTGTAGTCACCCTTCCTGCCAGAATAACATGATGAGAAATAGCACGTGTTCAATGCCAGGACCCGGCTGGTTTCCCCTACTTTGAGCACAGGCTTTCTGCAGCAGAGCCATCTGCTTATCAGCTCCCTGAAAATACCCTTTTGGGCGTCTGTACTTAAGCCTTCTACAGCACTTGCCATTCACATCTCCATACTGATCACTGAGGGGATGATGTCTTTGCCCCCCATCTACTTGTTAAAGCCACTAGTGATCTGAGGCTTGTCAGTCCAGGACAAATCCCTAAAGTCCCATTTTGGCCAGTGAGTTCTTGCTCACTGAGATGTGCCAGGAGCTTTGTTCCCCATTGTTTGGGCAATCGTGACATTTTTTAAGCAAATGTGACCCAAGCAGAAGAGGTTCTCTTGTACCCTGGGAAACTGCGAGTCATTTGGAAACAGGTGCTTGCTAGGGAGAACCGTGCACATACCTGGGCAAAAGCTGAGCTGTGCATATAAGATCTGCCACTCTGTCTCCATGATGTGTCTTCCAGGGTTCAAAAGCACATCTGTCTTTTCAGAGCTGAACATGTTAGGTAATCCATTCTCTCTACTCAATATAAGCAATCTACTGAGACCACAAATACTGCTGCTGAGGCTTTGAAGTGGGAAGGAGATCTGATATTAACTGTTCAAGCTGTGATCCTGTTAGATGGCAGCAGCACTTCTGCGTGGGGTGGGCACTGCAGTTCAGTGGCCTTCTGCAGTGAGGCCTGACGCAGGCCTGTGATGCTCACCGTGGACAGGCGTTTCATTCCCACATGCATTTGTCAGTACTAAAGTCTCATGCCCTCCTCGAGAGTGTTTCTTTGGATTAGAGTTACAGTTACAAGAAAGATGAGCTATCAGTGAACATTTGTCCACACTCCAGACATCAAAATACCAAACCTGGAAAGAGCTAAATTTTATCAGTCTTCCCCAGTTTTTTTCTTTGCATGTTTGTGAAAGAGAATTATCTGACGCATGGCATCAAAAAGAGAGCAGAGATGCTCCGCAGAGACCTCAGAGCTGCCTGGACCTGAGCTTGCAGTGGTGAGAGCTTCAGGCCGATGCTCATCAGGCCTCAACAACAGAAATCCCGCACACCTTTGGTAGGAAGCCCATGTGTTTAGCTCAAAGGATGGGCAGTGCAGATGAATATGCAAGGAGAGGTTGCAAAGTCACCGGTCTCTCTGTGTTTGCACTGAGGATGTTAACACATTCACTTCCCACTTCCACGTGTTGTTTTTTCCTAGTGTAAATACCATTGCCTGCGCCCACTTCTCTGCAGATTCAGTGACTTGCTCGGCAGCACCTAGAAAAATCTTCAGTGGGGGAAAAAATCTGAGCTGCCTTGGCTCCCAGTCAGTCACTTGAGTCTCAGTGATCCACAGGCAGGAAGGTGATGCTTTCATACTCTCTTTGTTTACCTTATGCTGTAGGTTATCTGGCAGCCAAGCTGGATCACAGCCCAGCAGCCACCAGCAGCAGTTTCCAGCTGTATATCCTGGGTTTGCAAAAAGATTTGTGTTGAATGTGGAGTGAGATTGGGTCACAGCTGGGGAAATCCTGCACAGGGCCACCCACGCTTGTTCTACCTGTGTGTCAGACAGGTCGTTCCCAGCTGCAAGATGGGCTGGTTTAAGGTCTCTCAACCACAGTGGAGAGCAGGACAAAGAGTAACTCTGGTAACCAGAGCTGGTACCTGCTGGTTAAGCACCTGTACCCTCAGCAGGACCTCACCCACTTGCCTGTCCCCACTGGGTCTGAGTATTGAGACTGACTGGCCTTGCAGGGACAGGAATGGGTTTCCCCAGATCCTCCATATCTCTCAGCTGGCTGATCTGCTTTTTGTCTGATCGTGAAAGATGAAGCAATGCATGCGCAGTACATCAGGAGCAGTTCAGAGCTGCCTTTCCAGCAGCCTTGTGGTATTAAAGTGTCGTTTTCTCTCGTCTGCTTGCAAAATCTCTTTTATTTTGCATTGGCTCTCAAAAATGAGAAACTGCTCCACATTGCACACTGTGTAGTCTTGTAGTCCTGTGTTCTGCCTTTGTCCTGGGATTTTATTCTCCACTCATATTCCTGCTTGTCTTGGAGTTGCAAAAAACATTCTTCTTTCTCTGTCTGGGGAGCCTGAAGCAGCTAAGCTCATTAAAGCTGGTGTCCAGGGTGTCCAGCTGTTTTTTCTCCTCCTGAAGCACCAGGGTTTGTTTTCCCAGGACTGGTTATGAAGCTTTCATAAAAATAGAGAGGATACAAATTTGTGAGATCACAATTTTAACCACACATCTTATTTTAAATACACTGTGAGGAACACCGAAAGAGCTGGTGGTGGTCACAGGGTGTGCAGGAGCAATGTCTGTGTAAGGCTGTAAGAAAGGGCAAGCAGAATGTGAATGCTTTCCTGGATATTATCCTCATATCTCGCAGTGCGTGGCTCCAGCACTCCCTGAGCTGGAGGCAGGATTTTTGAAGTAAATAGCCTCAGATGGATTTTTTCTTCCGTGAATTTGTTACAAGTGGTGATGAAAATCAGATAAATGAGGAACTCACAGTGTATAAGGTCATGCCTGGAAGAGGGATGGGCAGTGGGAGAAAATGCTGAATCATGGAAACGAGATGGCAGCGCACAGGGCAAGGAACTGGAGGGGAGCATCATGAAATCAGAGAGCAGAGATGTTTGCGTCCGAAACCGGGAACCTGGTGCAAAATGAAGGAAGCTGTGGGACACAGGCTGCCTGTCATGGGAGTGGTAGGGTGAGCACGATTTCATCCCAAGCTCCTCTCTTACTTCTCTCCTACCTTTAACCAAAATAGGCTTTGTACCTCCAGTTGGACAATACGCTCTCTGGTGCGAGGTGTGCTCACTGTGCCAGCACCAATGGGCTTTGCTATTGCTCACTGACCGAGCAGGACGTGATGCTATTTTTGTCTTGCTTTTGACATGAAGTGAGGGCACTGCAGAAGAGCAGCCTACAGAAAATAGCTTCTTCTGTGAGGGAGCCTATTTCACTGAAATTGGATGGAAGAGAAAACGGATAAGCAGTGACAGGTTTTATTTCCAAGTGGCAAGGATTGAGAAGTTGAGGAAACTAATTACCAAAGTCAGCTGGAATGAGCAGCTAAAGGGCTTTGACATGGTCGAGACTTGGTAGCTACTGCATGACAGGTGACAATGATTTCAAACAAGGGAGAGGTGGTGGATGTAATAAATCCAGTAGAATAGGAGAGCAGTGGTGTAGTTTCACCTAGGGAGCAGTGTCTGCAGCAGTGGGGGTTGGACTTCAGAGATGACTCTTCTGAAGCAAACCTGGCAGCTGGAGCTCTGTTTGCTGCAGACAGAGAAGTCACCATAGGGACATCTCAAAATTGTATATATTTTAAAATCAGCCAAGAGAATGCCAAAAGCCACATGAGATATGCCACTCATGGGGCCACCTGGTTAATTCCTCCTTCATATTTGCTGGGATTTTCATGCAGGCCTGGGTTTTGTCTTTGGCTCAGTCCCTGCAGCAGGTGCAGGAAAGTCCCTGGGCTGATCGGTGCCAGGCTGAACCAGGAGGCAGCAGCAGCACGGTGTGCCCGAGCCGCATTGCAGAGCAGTGCTGCCAGCCCCGCCGCGCCATGATTTACTGCCCCCCACATGGCTTGCTGCAAATGTTCCGCAGGACTTCAAAGCCTGTGCTGGATGCTGGGTGGTTCCTGGGGGATTTTGGCTGCATGACCCATTTAGCAGCCTGGCTGGGCACTTCTCCCTGTAAAAGCTGTTGCAGCTCTCATTTGCTTTTTGAAGTTTTCAGGTGAAGAAGAAACAATTTCTCTTGCTGCTGTCCTGCTGAGGCTGTTTGCTCATTCTCGATGCATTTTAAAGAAACTGTATTTTTGGCTCTACCTGCCAATGGAGGTGACAGATGAACATGTTTTCCCCGAAATGAGATGCTTCAAAGCTGTGTGCCAGCTACAAACAGAAGCTGCACTCTGCTCTCTCCCCACCATTCTCCCTGCTGTTATTTCCCTGCTTTGCACTGACTTTAGCAAATGTCCCCTATGGCCAAAGGTGTCCTTGGAGTAAACTGTTTTGGTGGCTGAGGCAGCTCCAGATGCAGGGACACAAGGGCTCCCTGTGCTCTCCAGTACAGCACTGCCTCAGCTCCCACCAGCTTTACCTCCCTGACCACGAGATGCTTTGGATTTTGGCTCCTGGCTCCTGCTGGCACTTCTGTGTGTCTTTATGAAGACAAGCCATATGTGGGGGTCTCCAGGCCTCTTCTTACAGAGATTTCCTCAGCTCCTTCCTAAACACAGCATTTAGGGGGGCTGCAAGCACAGTCTGCAGTGAGGCTGCATCATGGAACCGAGGAGCAAAGAGGAACGGCGGAGCAGTTAGTAAATGAAAAGCCATTTCATTATGGGAAATGAATGTTTAATGAGTGCGGGATGACGTCTAGACAGGCGGTCGGTGATGGCCATGTGGTGTGCGAGGAAGGCTCAGCCCAGGCAGCCAGCCTAGCCCTGATCATGTGCCAGGGGGAGGTGGCAAAGCTTCCTCAGGAACTGTGGGGCCACAGTGAAGATCCCCTGACACCACACTGCTGCTGTTGCCCCCTGTGCCTCTCCTGGTGAGGCCCTAAGGCTGCAGTGGGGCCTAGGAGTGGGGGGCAGCCATGCTGCTGGCTGGCTTGTCCTCGAGCAGTGCCCAGGGCATCCCCCCAGAGCTCAGCACAGCCTGGGCTTTGCTGTTTGGTGGGCTCTGGGGCTGTGTCTGGGCCTGGTGAAGACACTGTTTTGTGGCTACAGAAAGGAGGTTTTAAAGACTGAAATGGGCCTGTAATAGGATTGGTTCCCAGCAGAGACCCAGCCACTTTGGAAGTGCAGATGTTCCCTGCAGAAGCACTGTGCTGACATGCCATAAGCCTGGCTGACAGAGGGGACAGGCTGTGGCACCCCGGCTCCTGCCCCAGGCTGAACGTGCCTGGCCGTGCTGGGTGCCTGAGAGCAATGATGAAAAGCTTGAGTCTTCTTGTCAGCAGCAAAGAGATGGAAATAATGCGTTCTGACTTCATCCCAAGGGCTGCCTTCCTGGCTGCAGGGATGGCAGCCCCAAACCAGCTCACAGCTGTTCTGTGCTTGCCTGGAAAATGCTGTCAGGACCCCTCCCTGTGCCCCCAACCTGCTCTGTGCCCCTGTTGGCACCCACAGTGTCCCCTGCCTGGGCACCAGGAGGGGCTTGGCTGTTCCTGGAGGTGGAAATTTTCTCTGGGACACACGCTGTGCCAGTAAAGCAGCAGGGATGGGACCAGTGATGCTGCAGGACCTGGGACCAGAGCAATGGGCTGTGCAGTGTGAGCAGCACTTGGTTCTGTGACTTCTTCGCCATGCCTAGGGGTGGAAAAGAAAAGAGGAAAATAAATATGTGTTTGCTTTCCCACAAGTGGAATTATAATCCCATGGGACATTTTGCTCCACCTTTCTTAACCCTGGGCGTTCTGCAGGGTGGACACCTACAGACAGCTCTACCAAAGGCCTGGGAACTTGGTACATCTAATTTCCCCTCCTGCAGGCTCAGAGGGCTTGGTAGGTTGTGGGGACCTTGGGAGAGGCCAGCTGAAAGGGGTGGGTTAACTTTGGAGATGGTTTGGAGCTTTGATTTTTTTTTGTTTGTTTTGGTTTTCTGTTATTTTCCCTGTTTATCCTCCTTGCTTTGCCAAGGCATTTCCATATAGGGATGAGATGCTGCCTGCTGTGTTGAGCTGTGCCAGGGGTCTTGGTGGGGTGGGCTTTGTGGTCTCTTATGCTTTTTAATAGACTGGAGTGATCAAGAAGCCAAACCAGTTTTGTTCAAAAGTGCATTGAGTTTTAGACAGTCTCATACTTCCTAGAGCTCAGGAGCATCCTTGTGCTGCAAGCTGCCAGCCTAAGTTCTTGCTACTAGGAGAGCCTGTGAGGTATGTCTTGGTAGCAAAAAGCATTTCACTTGTAGACTTGGCTGATGAACTGCACACACAGAGCCACGTAACAGGAAGGATTTATCCATCCAGTGGCACCAGCAAAGTCATCCTGGGTCTTGCAAGACTGGCCTGGCTGCCGGGAGAACATCTGGCCAGGTCTGCCCGAGGTGCGTGCTTTGCTGCTGCCATATGGTGACTGTGAAGCAATAGCTTGGCCCTGAGTTTTGCTAACACACGAAAATACTTTCTGGGACCCTGCTTCAGCAGCAAGCCTGTGGTGAGCTGCTCTGCACAGGAAGCAGTAACCACAAGCTATATATACAGCTCCCAGCAGAGCTGCTGCTGCTTTTGATGTGACAAAATTAAGGTGGTGTTTTGCAAAGAAATTTAGCACATTGCCTCCTTCCGCTGCCGAAGCTGACACAGTGAGCATTGGGGCTGGGCTCCTCTGTGGCTCCTGAACCTGAGCTGGTATGAGGAGGTGTGCAGGGAGGTCTCTTTGCCTCCAAAAACTGCAGTGCTGGAGGCTGCTGGTTCCTGAGGCACGGGGAGGAGCACGTGTCTGGTGTGTCATGGAATGTGCTCTTGCTGGCTCTGCTTGTGTTCCAAGCTGCTTTAAGTAGTACAGTGTCAAAATGCAAGCAGCTGAGGACAGTGTCTGGGTATGGGCTTTTTTCCCAGGTGGAAGTTGATACCCTGATGTAGCAGAGGGTGATCCATCCTGCTGGCCCATGGTGCTGGAAGGGGGAACCATTCATGCTGGTTGCCAGGCACAGGCTATGGGGTTGGAGTTCTCTTCACTGCCACATCCCTCATGTTCCTCATCACTAGTGGTGCACCCCTAGGGGAGCAGCTGACGATAGTCAGGCAGAGCTGGGGGTGTCCAGCTATGGCTATTGCTTCTGGCACCCCCAGTGGATGCACAGTCCCTCTCCTCCTCCTGAAATCAGTAGGTCTCACCCTACTCCTTTGCTGTCTTCACTCTGACCCTGCTGGCCTCCCCACATACCCAGGCTGGGCTCATTATGGGGCTGGAGTGGGCACACATCCATGTCCCCCTTGCTCTGGAAAAGTAAAGCCCTTCCTTGCATTTCCCATGCTGTTTTGCAGAGTGGGGCTGACTACGGCTTCCTTGTGAGCCAGAACATGAAGCTCCTGAGTGCACTGGAGGACCTGCGGCACCGCTGCTCCAGCCTTGCTGAGGAGAACAGCTTGCTGGTGAGCACAGCACATGGCCCCATCCTGCACCCTGGCCAGGCACTAGGCTGGCTCAAGGCACACCAGTGTGGATGATGCATGGGGAGGGAGTCTTGGCTGGGATAAGTGGCCATGAGCCACTAGCTCCAAGAGAGCTGGCACATGGGGTCAGCTGGGAGAGAAAGGGGGCCAGGGTGTTTTGGGCCCCTGGGTGTCTCTCCACTGCACCCATCATTGGCTTGAGCAGGACCCCTTCGCTGTGACCTGCTGATGCCCTCCCTGACATCCTTGCCAGCACTGCTTGCCTGCTGGCAACTGCAAGAGGCTTTTCCACAGCCGCCAGCTTTGGCAGAGAGCAAAGCAGCAGCAAGCTGACAGTGGGGGAGGGGGAAGTCGCTCTTGTTTCCTCTTTAAGTAGAAAAGCAGAAACACTGATTCAGTCACTGCTCTGGGTTACAATGCAGCCGTGCCCCCTCAGTGGGAACTGGCACCTGATTCCAGATGCACCCCCAGCACCCAAAGGCAGGCCAGGTTGCCACAGTGCAGGCTGCCCATTCTGCTCCACCCCCACCTCCTCAGCTCCCAGGCCCATGGTTGGCAGCTAGGAAATAAGAAGAGGGGATTCTCCCTACTGCATCATCACCATAAAGCATCCTTGTCTGGGAAGCCTTGCAGTGCAGGGATGTAGTCACTCAGGGGCAAAGTTCTGCAGTGCTGACAGAGCTGCATCAGCCCAACCCTGTAACCTTTCAGTTCATCAGCATCTGTAGCTCTGAACTGCACTGTGCAAAGGGAAGGACCTCACATTGTTCATTCTCCATGCACTTTTGAAAGTGTAGGGCCATATTGTCCTCCTAGGCAAAAGTGTTTCTTTTTTCCCAGTGCATATGTTACAGCAGCTGTTTAAAAAGGATCAGAAGAAGGCAGGAAAGAATCTGAGAAAAGGGCAGTTCATGCTGATTTTCCCCTTCAAAATACCCTTTAAAGAGTAATCATTTAACATGTATATAACCAAATTCAAAACACGTTTTAGATAATTTTCTTATACTAAAAGCATAAATTCAGCATGCCCTGCACACTAGGGGGGATCACCCACTGACAACCATGGATTTTAGCAAACGAGTCATATAGGCTATCATCAAATCTTACTCTCAAAAATCATCTCTGTCTTCTGACTGAAGGAAAGCAAATAAGGCAGTGAAAGTAGCACATACACTTGGTGGAATCTCACAGAGGTAGTGAAGGAAATAATGGGAAGGATCAGCTGACCTGACGTTTTTGCTGATGTGAAAAGACAGCACAACACATCTGGGTATGACCTTGAGAGAACAAGGAGCAGCTTATCGAAACGGACAGATAACAAATAAAAGGGGATTAAGAGCGAACAGAATCAATAGAAAGGAAAAAGAAATTTGGTTTGCAAACATCATAAAGTCCATGGCAGCTTTCTCCCCATCTCCTCAACTCATGCTTCAGTGTCAGGGGAGCAGGGACAGCGGCAAAGCTCTCATTGTAACATGGTGCTGCAGCCCAAATCCACGGCGATGTGTTGAATACTGGAGCAGCAGGGAGATGAATAGGGACAGGCTTTGGAAGGGGCCGGCAGACAGGAGAGGTGCCAAGTCCCAGATGGCAAAGGCAGAGCCTTCAAAGAGCAGAGAGAACAGCAGGAAGCAGAGAGACCATGGGCTGGAGTGGGGCTTCTTTGGGGAACTGATATGTCACATTCACAAAATGTCAGGAAAAGCAAAGGTTCTGGTGACCAGGAAGGAGACAAGTGAAGGTGGGTGTATAAGCAATGCAGAGGGACGCTGAGTAAGGTTTCACCTCGACCCTATCCTTCCATTATCCAGCGCAGGAGCTGCTTCCCTGAGACAGAGGAGAAAGTTAAGCACCTGAAAAGGAAAAATGCAGAGCTGGCAGTGATCGCCAAACGCCTGGAGGAGAGAGCCCGGAAACTCCAGGAGGCCAACCTCAAAGTCGTGAGTGCTGAGCCTCCGCTGTGCTGGGCTGGGACCTGGGCTAGGAGAGCACCTTGCCCCTGGGACCTCTTGTTTTTTGCTTTTGTTGGGACAGAAAGACCTCTTCTTTTCTTTTTAATTAACTTGGCAAGGCCGTGGGGCAAACTTTCTTTGTACATCAGCAAGCAACATGGCAAAAAACCACAAAACTGAACCAAGGAAAAAAACATCACCAGCTTCTCCGGCTCGTGTCTGGGGAGCTGGTTTTGAGCAATTTCCTTCTAATTGGTTTCTTGCTGTAAATGTGCTGATCTAACGTAAAGTATTAATTTAGGTAATTAGCTCAGCTTTCTCTGAGCTAGTCATGAAAAATAATTCATCTGACTTCATCGAAAAGAAACAGGAAGTATTTGAATAAGAAGAGGAGTGTGGTAAAACAAAACAGGAAGGGGTGAGATATTCTGCTCTGTCTCATCCACACCTCACTAGCATTTTTCTGCAAGTGGCATGTTTTTTTCTTTCTCAAACCAAAGAAGAGCTTTTTGCTAACGCTGTGTTTTCTGATGTGGTGTAGGAATAGTGGGAGATGGCTGTAGGACGTGACGTTTTGCAGACAAATATTTGCATGAGCTACATAAAGGTAGCTTGCAGCAGAGTAGGGGAAAAATGTTCTCCCATTGGAAGGACACAAAGGGGTAGGGGGGGAAATTCCAACCCTCTAGGATTGAAAGAAGAAGCAGAAGTTTTGCTGGCAGGGGAAGGTAGGGGATTTTCCTGGCGTTGCCTATCCTCTCTGTCCCTGGGCCCTGCATCGCTCTGGGGACACATCTGTCACAAAATTTTGGTATTTGCAGTGCAACAGTTGCTGCCAGATGGACTTGTCAGGTACTATGCCAAGAAAAATCATTTCCTATACAACCAACAGCTATGCAGACCCTCCATCAACTGAACAAATGCTGTTTTATTTTTTTTCCCTGAGTGGAACTTTGGGATGGTGGCTGTTTGAGCCCTGGGAAAACCAACGTGCAGGGTGCTCACCCATGATACTGGTACCCCATGGGAGTGCTGGCCTTAGGGATGGGGACTCCTGCTGAGAGCTGTCTTGCCTCTCCTTTTGACTGCATCTTCCACTCATTGTTGCAGAAGCTCTTTCCCACTGCCTTTCAAAGACCCTATAGAAGCTCCATTTCCCTTCCTGACTTGGCCACCTTCACCCTTTGCTCATCTTTCCTGCCATTCTTCTCTCCACCACTCCACTGTTCTCTCCCCATATTTCTCCCTTCATCTTATCTTCCTCTCCTATCCACCTGTCATTGCTCTGCCTCTCACCCTCTGTGCTGTGTATGTGTCGCCTCGTCTGCAGAGCACCTTCTCCTTCCCACTTCCTTTTAGATCTGCTCCTCAAAGAAGCATTTCCTCTTTCCTCCAGCTTTTCCATATGCCTGTTGTGCCCCTCTCTCTCTGTCCTTTGGGGTTAGGCTGCATTTCCTGGCCCTGGTCTCTGATGACACCTTGGGTGACAGTTGGCTAATACCAATGTGTGGCTTTCTCTCTTGCTGCTCTCTCCGGTGTAGGTATCTGCTCCAGTGCCCCTGAAGGGTTCCAGCCTGGAGCAGTGTAAAAAAGCATTTGCTCGCCAGCGTGCTAAGGACTTGACAGAGCAAGCCAGTGCTCTCCTGGCAAAAGACAAACAGATTGAAGCTCTGCAGCAGGAGTGCCGGGAGCTGCAGGCTAAGCTCATTGCAGGAAAGGTGAGATACGTCTGGGACATGGTGCAGTGGCTGGGTGCAGGCAGAGCAGTAACATCGGGAATCAGGCTCCAGCAGTGTGATGGCAATTAGTCTCAAGGGCAGACTGAAAACAGAGTATTTAGTATGGGGAAGTTAGAGGAGCGTGTGGCCAAGACAGAATCCAGACCCTCCAGAAGAGTGTGCTAGAGGTTCTCAGTTCTCCCTCTGGGAGAATTCATGGCTGCCTGCCATTTCCATCAGCAACCAAAACTGTCCCCCTGGAAAACCCCAGAAGCCACAGATATAGGATGGCCTTTCACAGTGCTGAGCTTCAAGCAAGATGTAGAAGCAGGACTTCCTTTTGAAGCATTCCTTTAAAAAGCAAACCAGAGCATGTTCCCAAGAATCACTCCAGACTGCACGCCCTCAGCAGCAGCTTTCTGTGTGCTCGCAGCCATCATAGTGGTGATACCTAGATGCACGCTTGTGTTACTGTTATTAGGGGTATGCATCCTAAAATGAGGGTGGGGATTCATGAAACAGTGCTGATGTCTGGACATGGGCTGGTGGCCCAGCACAGAACCTAGTAGAATAAATGGAGGAATAAAAGGGAGAATTCAGCTCATCCTGAGACACGTGTGTAAAACTGCTTGGACATGTCACTGTCTAAAGGCACTACTCTGAGATGGTTCAAAAAGGAGTGTCTGCAGACAGCTGAAACTAGGAGAAACAATTCCCATTCAAAGTGGCTACAGCAATCTGTTCTGGTCATATCGGATATGTCTTTTGTTTACAAGCTGCACAGTTTTAGTGCAGGTCAGTTAATACACTCTCATTCTCCCTTTTTCACTAGTACGGAAGTGGTAAATGCACTGCTATGTTCCTGCACCCAGCAGTGCAGAAACAGTACTTCTATTTCTACGAACTCACAGGAATATTTACGTGACAAATGCTTTCTTGTTAAAAGCAGCTTTATTTCATTCCTTGAGCTCTGCATCTGTTCACTTTAACTATGGGTTTTAATGTAGATTCTCCCTCTTTCCCAAACACAGATCTAGTCAAGACAAGAATAATTGGGTGTTGTTCACTGTGCAGAGCTGCCCCAGTGATCCCTGCTGGCGTTAAATCACTGTAGAAAGTTATCCAGGTCTGAATGGATTCTATAGTCAAGAACAAATTTCCTTCCTGTCCCCATGACTGCTTGCCGCACACCTTCCACGGAGGGGGGAACAAACCCTCTCATTTTCACAGCAGAGCATGCTGAGCAAGCTGAATCTCCCAGGGATAGGAGACTGACAAACTGTAGAAGAATGTGACAAAGGCAGGAAAGCAAGATTCATTACTGGCCAAGGAAATACACATGGGTGCAGTCCTCAGGGCTGCTGAGACTTCAGCTGCTGCCTTGCTAGGGCATGGGAGACACTCCTGGCTGGGGAGGTGAGGCCATCTGTGTGACCTGCCAAGGCACCAGCAATGAGGGCCATCAGTACATGAGTGAGAAAAATTGCCAGAGAGGAAATCATTCTATCTGATCTTGTTTTTTTTTTTTTCCCATTTATCTTCCAAGCAAGCTGCTCATTAAATTTTAATTCTCAGCTAGTTAAAATTTGAAATGCCCCTAATCTGTCTGCAGCATGCAAAATGCATTATGCCAATGAGGCGGTTTATAAGCAGAGATATTATGTGCATACTCAGAGTTTGTAGCCAAATAATATTTAATCTAGTGCACTTGATTCAGCACAATTATTTCAGTAGCTATGAAACAGATGTATTCCATTCATTTCCAGTGGTAGGACAACATGCATACCAGGCTACGAAAGTGTGGGCTTTGTTTTGCCAAGTCAGAGCTCTCAGGATAAGATGTGCGCCTGAGATCATGCTGTAATGACAGGTTTGCAAGGCCCAGCTCCAGGTTCCACCAGGTTGCCATTTCTTGCAGCGGGGATTCTTGGATGCTGCAGGGAATGGCAAGGCAGCTGCAGAAGACATAGATAATAGGAGCTGAGTGGAAGACTGAGGGTTTTTCTGCTCTCTTCCCCCCCCCCCCCCTCCTTCCCCCTCACCCCCCCTCAGCTTTGAAGGTTTTCTATGAGAATAGCTGCTTCTATTTTATAGCTGGTGGGGGAAGGGAGCATTTTAGGCAGCTCCAGCCAATTTTGTTTGAAGAACTATCACCCTGATAGCCTGGATGTGTGTCTTGCAGAGGGCCCAGCTGCTCACTTCTTGAATCTGTAATCAGTTCCTAGTAATGGTGCCTTGGTTTCCCCTTTGTTGTTTGAGAGTAACTATGCTTTTCTACACAGACTGTATTTGCACAGCACATGCTATTTTTAGGGTGAATAAGAATTGAACAGGGAAGCAGATTAAATTTGTCCTGGTTACCAATTATGCAGTGAATTCACTGGCTTAGGAGCTTTCCAGGGGAATGAGCAATGTCTCCTTCAGCAGCATATTTGTAAGGACACGTTTTCATAACCAGCTTTTGTATGTCTGTATGGACATGCAGGTACGTGGTTTTTTTCAGCTTCCTGAAATCTGAAAACCTTTGAGGAATTAACACAATCTGGTGCCATATTCTCACTGTTCTAGTGAAACTAAAATTGCACTGGCTTCTTTTAAAAGCTGCTGGCTTTGCGTCCAGTGTGGATAGGACTGACTGCTTGTGCTGATTGAAGCCTATCCACACAAACCCTCGCTGGTCAGAAATCAGTAACACTTTAAAAAGCCAAACGTCCTGAGTCAAAAGCAATCAAGTCTCAGATATGCTTCTTCTTTCCAACATTAAAGCCCAAACCACCAGGCATGCACGAAGGAGAGGAACCCAGCTGAGGCTCTTGTTTTGCTGTGGAACAAAGAAATGAAATTGTATTATCCTGACACGCTCTCTGCTGGCGAACACTTAGAAAGCGCGCACTTAGAAAAGCCCTTTTTAGCCTAGCTTTACACTGGGATAACTGTAAAGTATTGCAGGCTGTGGGAGAAATTATGTATTGACACGAGGGATGCAAAATGACTGCTCTGGAGGAGTTGGGCCCAGGAAAGCGAAGCTTTGGTGTGCTCTGTTCCCTGTGTTGTGCTGGTACCTGCTGAGCAGCACTTTTGCAGTTCGTGCCTACGTCTGCTCCTGCTGGAGCCGGACAGCGATGCGCTGTGTGCTGCCGTTCCCCGCAGGGTGACCCTCGCTGCCTGAACGTGGTGGAGTTCGACCGGCTGCTGCGGGAATCGCAGAAAGAAGTGCTGCGGCTGCAGCGGCAAATCGCGCTGAACAACTTCAGGGAGTGCGTGCGTTCCTCTAAAAGCTCCGGGGGCTCCGTACCAAGCGCTGCTGCCGCCTGCCCGGGCCCAGCGCTAAATACCCGCAGCAAACACCCGCCCGCAGCGAAAGAGGTCTGCTCGGGAGACCCAGCACACAAGAAGGTGAGATAAGCGGGTCGGCTGCCCGAGAGCCCTGTTATTTCATTACGGTTTTCAAACGACCCGTTCCAGCGCCGGGAGGGGGAAGCACGGCTCCAGCGCGCGGCGATGGCGGACCAAAGGCCCCGGAGGGGGTGGCCCCGAGCCCCGCGCGGCCGCCGTGCCCTCATCCGGAGCCGCCCGTCACGGCGCCGGGCGTCCGCATTGGCCGCGCTGCGGAGCGGGCCCACGCTTGGCTTGGCCCGGCCCGGCCCGGCCCTCCCTGCCCCTGCACGGCCGCGGCGCTCCGGCCCGGCAATCCCTGCGGCGCCGCCTCCCCCGGAGAGCCGCGCACGGGCAGGTGAGGTAAGGCCGGGCCGCGGTGCCGGGCGCGGGGCCTTGTAGAGCGGCTCGGCCCCTCTGCTGAGTGCCAGCCCGCTGCTGGCGCGGCGCTTCACGGCGCTCCGTGCCGAGGCCGCGGCCCTGAGGGGGCGGGCGGGAGAAGGCGGGCGGGAGAAGGCGGGCGGCCGCGCTGCGGTGCGGGGAGCTCGGGGTGCTCCTGCCGGGCCGGGCCGCCCGAGCCCGAGCGTGGGGCCGCTGGCGCCTGGTGAGATCCCCTGCGGGGGCATCCCCGCGGTTGGTCATTGAGTTGTGATGTCCCGGGGAGAATGATCCCGCCTGCGTGCTGCCGGCTGCTCTCGTTTGTTGTCCCCCTGCTCCTTCTGCCATTTTTTTCCTTCCTGGGGGATTCTCACTCCTTTCGTTATTCGCTGTTAGTCTTCTTTGTGTCACGGGAAGTTCTGCAGCATGCAGGATCCCACAGAGTGGCATAACGAAGTTTTCTCTCCCTTTCCTAACAGAGCTCTTTGATTTTTGTCTAAGCATTGGTTTCTATTGGAGCATCATTTGTCCCACGCCACATTGTAACCTCTCAGTGTCACAAGGATCCTTCACCTTTTGTTTCATCACCACATCAGTATTTGGGGTGCACGGCTCCTGCTGCTTCTCTCTTCCCGTTTTCCCCAGATATTTACCCAAGGAAGCCCTTCCTCTCCTGCATCAGCTTAGTGTCTGCAGAAGCCTTTAAAAAAGCAGCCTAGTGGAGTACCAGGGAGCCTGTACTTACCACTTCCTCACCCATTTTATAGATTCAGGAGTGTAGCATGGGGTTGATTTTTATTTTTATTTTTTCCAAATGTAGATTTAAGTACTTGAATGTTCTTTGTTGCAATTCCATTGGTTATCCTGTGAGACAGATGTCAAATATTCGGGTCTGTTTCCCCAGATGCCCACTGGAATCTGGTTAAAACATTCCAGTTGTTCTGCATTGTATTGGAGAGGTGACGTAGTACACATTTTCACTCAGTTGCAAGCTGAAATTGAGAGATTCAGTTCATTCTGGAGGGTTTGTGTGTTTTCTTTAATTCAGATGAATATTGACCAATTTTGATACCGTTACTGTTTATTGTACTGATTTCCACAGTTCTTCTGGTAGGTAGTTCGATTTCTGAGATCCTCAGCTCTGTTCTTCACAGTTTGAGATTTCTGCCATGATGAGCCCACACCTCCGCCCCCCCCCCACCCCCCCAGCTCCTCCATGATGAGGATGGATGCACAGACTTCTTTTATTTGTCATTTTGGTCTGCTCTGCCCTAGTCATCCTTGAACAGCCCTTGTTTTTCAGTTGACCCTGCAGAATCTGTCAGATTCTGCATTATATCCTTTCTTACAGCTGCTCTTCATTTTTCAGAATCAGGAGAGTCTGTCCTCATTGTCCAACGATTTCTCATCTGAACATAGCAAATAGCATCAGAGAGTGAGGACCTGCTGCCCACCTCCAGGCTGAGTCCCGTAGTGCAGGATGCCCCAGGCTCAGTGGCTGAGTGTGGGTGCTTGTGTTGAGGTTGAAGGTAGCAAAAACCACAGGAACCACGAGAAATGATTTTGTTCTTCTGTCTCCTTCCCAGCAGTGTGTCAGGGCTGTATCCCCCGACTGTCCAGGAACTTCTGCAGGGTGTAAAGAACTTGCTTCTCCTCTTAGTGATGCTGAAAATTCCCTTTTCTCTGTTCCCCTTCTCATCTCTCTGCTTTTTTATTTGGGGTTACGGGGTGATGCTTATCTCTGATTACAGCGATATGTAGCGATCATTTCGCACTGTGGCAGTGCTGGTTTAAACACCCTCCTGCTATCTGCTGCACGTTCCCACTGCTCTTCCAGTTGTGCTGCTGTAGGCTGGGTTGAGTTGCAGGGTGTTAGGGACTAGAGAACAAATCTGGGTTAAAAACAGCCCAGCAAACACTGCCTTCTTCACACTTTTCCATAACCTGCATCAGTTTCCTGGTCCAGTTCTGAGACATTGTGCAGGGCTGCCCTGGCACAGCAGGGAAGCAGACCATAGTTAGGTGGAAGATGCTTCAGCATTTTTTGGGGGGGCAGGATTGTGATGATGCTGTCTTTAATTAGAAATATAATAATTTTATTTATCATTTTACTGAAAAGTGCTTACAAACAGGCAGATTTGTCTTATGTATCTGTTGTGAGAATATGGCCTGCTAAGCATAGTGCATGTAGCAGGTATCTGACCTTAGGTGTCATCTGCTAGCATTCCTTGAGACATTATTTCATTAAAGCTGACTAAAATACAGTGTTTTGATAAAGCATATGAAGACTCACAAGGCCCCATGGCTTGGGTGGAGGACCTTGAGACTGGGGCTTAGTCTCCCTAATGGGACTCCCATGTCTCCCCAGTTCCAGGGCTCTAGGAAGTCCCTGAGCTCACTGCAGGATATCAGTTTCAGGACTTTCCTGTTTCAAGCAACAGCTCTGTAGCAGAAAATCTGGAAACTCTGTTAGCCTGGGCTTGCCTGATGTCTTAAGGTTTTTTGGCTTTCAACATGAAAATAGTTGTAGTTGAAACCAGGGTTTCAAGTCTGAAGTAGTTAAAAGAGTCTGTGTTACGTGTTCTGCTCGGATGCTGTCCTGATAACTGACTGTGAAGGGATTTCAGACTGAGTAACCTAGATCCCTCACTGCAGATGTTCAGAGTGAAATGGGGAATTCTGCTGCTGGTGACAGATAGCTGAAGGTTTCAGGCTGAGGTGCAGTCACAAAGTCCTCCCGCTTCTTCACTGCACAACTTCACTTTCATGAGTATCATCCCCTGTTCCTAAAACCTAGTTATCAAAAATAACTTCATCATTTTAAGAAAAAGCTTTATGGCCCTGTTTCTTCTGCCTACCTCAGGCTTTATCCTGCTGTCAGGAGTTAGTCTGGACAGACTGAGCCATGTCAGCTATCATCCAGACATCCTCCTGTAGTAGTTGTGAAAGGTTTTCCTTGTTTCTGCGTTGTTTGGTGGTAGAACATATGGCACAGCACGTTTCTGTCACTCTCACCAGCAGCCGAGGTGGGATGCCCCCTTTCTTGATACCCTCTGCTCTTCCCTGCCTTTTGGATGCTCAGATCTTGGCTGATCTTTCATTTTTGGCTGTTTAAGGGGGTACTATCTTCCCATCTAATCACCTTCCAGCTATGTTTACTGTTTTGGAGAGAATCATGGGAAGTGTTGCTGATGCCTCTCATTGAAAATTTAGATGAGGCACAAAATGAACTCAGACCTGAGAGTTTATCCTGGAGCCTGTTATTGCATGTAAGTAGTGTAGTGAAGCTTGTTAGAGCAGTGCTGGGCCCCCTGAGATGCCCAAGACAGGTCTTCAGTGGCTGGCCAAGCACTAGCATGGCATCCACCTTTCTAATCCTTCAGTTTGGAGAAGATCATTAGTTTTCGTGATAGAGGTTGCTATCTTTGGTGTTATGGCTGGGAGAACATCTTCTCCCTTGGTGCTTCTGGCTGTCCCTGAGCTCTGAGATCTCGCTTGCTTTCCAGGTGGAACCAAGTGTGCTACCATTGGGCCCTGCCTTGGAAGGACATGAAAATTTCCCTCCAAAAAATGCAGTAACAGACCAAGAGAGCAGCCAACAGATACAGCAACTGGTGAGTTGTTGCCCTGTCTGTGGGTGCAGGAAAGTCTGTGCATTTTGGCACTTTCCTTCCAGAGCAAAGACACTCTAGTTTGGGATGAAGGAGTTCAAGTTTCTCTTGAATTTTCACCCATAGAATCCAGGCAAAGATTTTGGGAATGTAAGTCTTTTTAGATGCAGCCTGAAGAGTTGTCTCTGTGGGGAAAGTGTTGCTGGGTGGCAGCTCCAGGAATCGTGCTGAATTGGCAGGGATATGCATCAGACTGAACTGAATGGAAGCCGTGCCAATACATTCTGTGATGCATTCAGTTCAGCATTATTTGAACAGACATGACTGACCCAAGGCAGATGTCATGAGGAGTATAGCCCTTGTGAATTACTCCAGCAAACTGGGACATTTCACAGCGAGGTTTAAACATTTTTATTCACCTGGGGAACCAAGAAGTGGTAGCAAGTAACCACAGATAAACACACATAAACAGGGTTGCCTGCTGTCTGTTAGATGTTGTTAGGATTAGAATAAGAGCTAATTCAGCACAGCTAGTGTTTCAATATGAATGTTTTCCACAACTCTGTCTACTTGTTCCTCACATTCTGCCCTTCATCCTATCCTAGACAAATATGTACGGTTTTTACAACTGAGAAATAGAGAATTGTTTCCAGAAGTTGAAAGAGTTGAGGAAGAGAGGAGCAGCTGTTTTACTTGAAAAGTCTTTTATTTGCACTACCTTTAAAAAAAACCAGACAAACAACTTTTTAGGTGTATATGTCATTCATGTTTGTAACAAAGATTTTCTTAAGAAAACAGAAAAAGCCAGTATCGTGTTGGATCAGAGAAGTTTTATGAACATGGTCTTAGTGATCTATTTTTGCTTGTTTTGTGCAGGAATTTGAACTCAAGAAAAAGCGCAAAAAATGTGAAAACCTCGAGCATGAAGTGAGGAAAAAGCATAAAAGATGCAAAGAACTTGTAAGTGTTCTCGTTGCCTAATGGTGTGAGTGTAATGGCAAAGAGTTAGGTTGTTCTGTGGTTCTCTTGGATTCTGTTCTATTTATTGCAATAATGAATTACCAGTGCTCAATCTGAAATGTCATAAATCTGGGGCTTCAGCTCTTGAAGCTGAAATTGTTTATTTAGTCCTTCAGCAAGCTGCATTGAGTAAAGCTACATAAATCACTGGATGAAACTCCATAGCCTTTTTTGGTTTAGGGAGATACTTTCTCTTTTCACATGCAAGCATCAAAAGATTTCTGCAACTTGAGATGATAATTGAACATGTAATGTTGCAGCATCTGGATTTCTCCCTTCTGTTTCTACTTTGCTGAACAGCTTATTATTGTTGTTACTGTCTACCACAATGTGTAGTTCGTGGGTGTCCAACCTTTTGGCTTGCCTGGGCTGTATTGAGTGAAGAGGAGTTGTCTTGGGCCACATATACATCAGTTGCACCAAAAGTAATGCCTCCTTATTTCCTTTGAGACTACAACAGATGCGAAGAGCACAATCACACTGTTTGATAGAGCAAGCTGTCAGCTACAAAGTGCTGTTTCTCAGCACAGTTACCACCATTGGCTGTGCATTTTTACCAGCAGTGAGCAAGAGCAAGCATGCTGTGCTGCCACAAATCAGCACCAGCAGAGGTGATATGGTGTCACTGTCACCCCTGCAGAAACATTCCACCCAGCCCTTACTGTGCTCACATGCACTGGTTGCTCTCTGACATTGTGGGCTGACATCATAAAACAGGAGGCATTACTTTCAGAGCAGCCCTTGTAAAATATATAATACAGTTCATGTGTATAAGAAACAATTTTTTAAAAAACTTTTTTTTTTTTTAATTAAAGCACAAAAAATGAGTGAAACAGAAGCATAAAACTAGTGGGATATGTGGCCTTGTTTTTTTTGGTTTTTTTTTTTTGAGAATTAACACGTCAGTCTGGTTTATGGAAGTAATTGCAATTCTTAGCAAGCTCTCAAGGTGTTCATCAGAGATTTTGGATTAAATTTTACTCTTCCTGTACTTGGTCCTTGAAAGCAGTTGTTCACAGATGTTCCTACTCTGGTAAGAGAGGGCTTATAGAGGCCTGGTAAAGAGACATGATCAAATTTTTGAGTTGAATATCTATTGCAACTCTGTACATTCCATTTGAAAATTCACAGGTAATGCATTTATGTCAACTGAAAATGGAGTCACAAATATACCAAAAAATGGATGATTTTTTCATCAGTCTTGAAACCTGTTCTCAGATGCCTTTATCAAAAGGTACTTGCTTTTGGAGCAGGGTTGGACTCAGTGACCTCAGAGGTCTCTTCCAACCCATACAATTGTGTGAAGACACAGCACATCTGCATATATTTTGCTATTCACAGGACTGTGTTTAGCCAGTGTATCAAAATGCATACAATTATTTGGCATCTCATGAGTTACCACTGCTCTGTGCCCTCCCATGCCCTGATTGCAGGCCAGACAGGGTTAATAGCACACAGTTTGCACATTGAGCATGCCTGCTATAGGTTCATCAAAGAGTACTGTCCTTCTGAATGGTTTTACATCTTGCTTGAATCTCAGTTCAAGTCAGTTCTATGTATCCAAAGCTCATTCTCACTAAGAAACCATGGGATGTTTAAGGAATAAGTTGGTGGTTGTATGTTGTTAGCAGCTTTTCAAGATTGGGAAGGGACCAAGTCACCTTGAAAAGCTGGAACTGGGACTCTACCAGCAAAGGAAATTAGCTCTGGTAATATTGAGAAAATATTTGGTGATGCATTAAACAGTGGTGTGAGGGAACGTGTGTGCTGCAGATATCAGGGTTCGAGTGGATTGCTCTCAGGTGGGGAGCACGACAGGACTCAATACATGAATGATCAGGCTTCAGTTTATTACCCCGACAGCCTTATTCTTATAGTGTTTAAGACAGGGGTGTACAGAGAATAGCACACAATCATTGGCTGAGAGCCTCAGAGAAAGACAACTTTAAGCAGTTCCCAACAATTAACAGCAGTGAGAAACCATCCTGAGGGAGGTAACTCTTGATATCATCCTAATCCTAAGAAACCAGGCAGGAATGCGTCGGCAGCGGATGTGAAAGGCAGTGCTGGCAGGGCATCCCCTGTTTCAAAGTGCACTTTTCCTCTCCCACTCACCACAGACCATCTCCTGCTTTTACTTTTCTCAAGGTTCAAACAGTGTAGTTTCCTTTGAGCACCATATCGGCGTGGCCAGTGCATAACACAGAGCCGAAAGGGAACACCTGCTAGCTAAGCGGAATAGACTACCAAGGACAGCTTACTCTAAAAATACCTATAGTTACAATTGTCAGCAGTCCTGTGAAGCCTTCTTCACTGAAAGCAGGGTGAACAGCATAATCACAGAAGTTTCCCATAGACATCTTGGCAACTTGGGTTGCTCAGCTGAAGCAGTTCATGTCCGCTTTGAGTTTGTCACTTGGCCCAGGAGCATCATGACCTCCTATCAACATCTAATACTTTTCCATGAGTATATAGTCCGTGCTGCAGTGCAAACTGCTCGTACATATCACCGTGACCTCCCTGCTCCTGCAGCCATTTCCCAACACGTGTATGGTATGTGTGTGTGTTTTTGTGGAATCATTTATGATTATGAAACTGTCAAGTTCTTCTGATGCTGTACAGAGGGGCTGCAGGTGGTCTGAACTAATAGAGACAGTGTCTGTATATCTGTGGTCTCCTGCCTGCTCAGAGACAGTGTTCTGTAATGTCGTGGTGTAACTGGCTCATGCAGCTTTCTCAACCCCGAACTGCATCCTGATGTCAAACTAGAGACTGACATTTAAAACTCGAGTTTACAGTGTAGAACTCTCTTCGTTTTCTGAATAGTTTTTCTTCTTTTAATGAAACTTACGGAGAAGACTGTGATCTTGATCCCATAGTGAAAGCTATTGAATTGTGGGTGAGGATAGTGTTTGAGGTAATGGCTTTCTCACTGTGAGTTTTGAGGCTACATAAGTGAGAAAAGGAACTTAAGAGGTTATCTGCCACAAAGCTATTATCTGCCTGAGCAGTGCTATACACTGATGCCTTCCATTGCACAAGCAGCATCCTATCAGCATCCTGAACAGACAGAACAGTACAGTCATGCTGCAGAAAAAGGTGGCAGGGTCAGTCTGAGGACTTTGGTGTAGTGACACCTGCTCTTTCTGACAGGAGATCCAGCTGCAGGAGGTACAGAGTGAAAATGCACGACTGGCCGAGGAGAACTTGCAGCTGAATGAGAAGGCCGGATGGGCAGGACAGGTAAAAAGCAGTATTTTTGTTTGTCAAGTGGGGCATTACCTTCTGTAAAACTTTGCTGAGAGGAACTATGTAGCTTACTAGGCTTTCAGGTTGCCAGCTGAAAAGTAGTCAAGTATCCATCAGTGTACCTGTCTTCTCTGTCCTCCATACGTATGGAAGCTACAAGACTGCCTTCCTACCCTGTTTATGACAGTTTTCCAAGCCTTGAGTGAGATCCTTTGCTCTTAAATTCATACTTGATTTACCTGTGCTAACTTGTTAATGAGTCAATAACAAAGGATGGACAGCAGCTGGTGAGCAGCAGTGTGTACTGGTCAGAGCAGAACCCATCACTGTCTGAAAATTCTCCATCACAGCCAGCATTTTCTGTTGTCCCTCAGAGAGGCTTTGCTAGCTGATGGTGGGGCAGGAGGAGAGCCACTCAAGTGGAATTCAGAGATACCCTTGCCAGATGGGCAGCCCAAAAGTCTCAGGTCTTGGGATAAAGGCAGTATACTTGCATTGTCCTCTTTGCAGAGCAGACTTCAGGTGAGAGTGGCTACACCATGGAGGGTTTTGCTCTTAGGAATGTTTTTTTGCTATAAACAACCTCTGAGAATGATGGAAGAGTTGGTAGTCCAAAGATCTTCATGGGTTTCTGCTCCCAGTTACTTCTTTGGGCAGTTCTCATGTGGAAAAGTTAGAGAGGCAGTTTTCTGTCCTTTGTCACCCCTAAGAGTCATCATGATGCCACCAGGCACAGGGCTTCTGATGTATTTGTAACTGTTAGTACAAAGTGGAGGTGTTTATTGTTGCTTGGTAATACTGCTTGTAGTCATTAAGCCATAGGGCAGTGTAGAATCAAAATATGTTAGTGGAACATCCAGTAGTAAATGGAGGAGGTAAGTGCAATTTCAGGAGATTATCTTGCTTTTTCTTTGTTTAATCTTACTGTTTAGAATTAAAAAAGCTCTCAGAGCTTGTGTGGATTGTTTGTATCTCTTCAGTAGATAGCCACTTCATATCCCAGTTACTTGGCCCCTGCAACAGAGAGCCTAGTGAGAGGAGCAGTGTATGCAAATAAAAACATGAGTATTTGTTTTGAGTGGAAAGCAGAGGGAGAAGAGATTGCTTGCAATACCAAAATCACCAGGAAGCAGGTCTGCAAAACAACTCCTTGAGATATGGAAGTAAATTGCCCTCCATTATTTATACAATAAATACCTATGGCTGCTTGTGCTAATTAACAATCCTTTCTCTTCAGATTGAATCTGAGAATGCTGACCTGAAGCTGCAGGTTGTTTTGGTTACTAAGGAACGGGATTCAGTAATTGAGAGAAATCAAGGACTTCAAACCAAGCTGGAGAATCTAGAGCAGGTGCTGAAGGTCAGTAGGACCCACACAGCTGGGATGACTGTCCAGAGCTGGTTTTGGATGGCATAGATTGTCTCTATTTTGTTAGGGGATTTTTTGTCCTTTCTTTTGTGTTGGTGCTCCTCTGGGGATTCTGCCATGCAGGATCCAGGGACGTGGCCTTCCAAAGTAAGTAGAGGAGCTTGGGAAGGGCGACTGCAAGGGTTTAGGTGGGAGGGGACATAACTGATTTGAGGATTCTCTTTGTGTTGCTGTGGTTTATGCTAGGAATTTCTTATTTTCTCTTCTGTTCAATGATGGTGTGAAATGCAGGCCATGTTTTGATTCCATGACTCGTGATAGGACACAGAGCAATATTTCAGTAATGTTGCCCATAAACTGTGAATCTTCCTGCAGCACATGAGAGATGTGGCTGAGCGAAGGCAGCTGCTGGAAGCTGAACATAAGGAAGCACTGCTAGTCCTGCAGGAGAAGCAAGAGGAAGTGAGACGGTTGCAGCAGGTATGCAGCCTGTGAGAGAAGGTATGCTTTAACTCTGGTACCTGAGTAAAGTGGAAGGATTTTTTGAGTGGCAGTTCTGATCTTTCACTGCTATTTGTCCATAGACCAAAGATGTCTTCAGTCTGTACAGTGTTTTATAAAAATCTGAAATGATGTCTGTCAAGGTGGTGGTAATGGTAGAAGTGAGTGTAGGTAGGCTGCTTTTTTATTTACTCTGTCTCTTATTTCTTAGGCACAGGCAGAGGCAAAAAGAGAACATGAAGGAGCAGTACAGCTTCTAGAGGTAAGACAAAAGAGAATTAGATGGATTGGTAGCTTTAGACTTGGTATTGTTTGTTCTTAATGCCACTTTACTTGATGCCTTGGATTTTATTGGTTCTTGAGTAGAATACAATACAGTATTGATTTGACACAGAGTGCTGCTTACAATTATTGTCTGTGCTGACAGAGAAGTTGTTGGGTTTGGAGTTTTTGTTAAATCCCAACCTTCTCAGTCATCAAATAGGTTATTTCATTTAGACTGTGCCCGGCAACTCTTTCAGAGATGCATTAATTAATGCTTTGGATCTGCCTGCTCCATTTCCTGCATCATCTGCAGGGAGGGAGAATATTTGTCTGTGTCTTTTGATATTTATTTTGTATGTATAGGCTCTGTGCATTTTATTAGAGATAAAAATGAGAGATGTGACCATTGCCTAATGAGTGATGAAGTTTGAGGGCACACCCTTGTCCCATTTGTTAGTCTGGGTCCAACTGTGTGAGCGTAATGACATCTGCACAGACTTCACTTTGTCTTGGTGGCAGACAGGTTAACAGTGCAGGCAGGCTGTGGGTTGCTGTGGCTTGCTGGAGCTGTAAAGGCAGAGCACCAAATCCTGAACTTTGATGTGATAATTTCATGGTGGAAGAGAGCAGGGCTAGGTGTGATGGCACAGGGAGCAACTTTTTTTTTTTGTCTTTCCACTGGGGTTTTCTGAGTCCCGAAGTGCCTGAGACAAAGCAGAGGGCCTCATTTTGTACCTGGGCAGTGAGATTTCATACAAATGAGGCCATAGCCCTGTCTGTGGTGGTGATATACAGTAAGAGGTGACAGACTGAATTGTTTTGACCACAGCTTTGTGGTCCTGAGGACCCCAGAAGCATGGAGCAGGATAAGTGTCCCTGATTGAGATTACTCTGTGGCAATCATTGAGCGGGCATGACCTGTATGAACTGGAGGTCTCAGGAGGGCTAGGCTCCTACTTAGATGGCACTGACGTTGTTGCAAGCTGCGTGAATGTTGCGGGGAAGTGACATGATATGATGTTACATATCCATGTTTCTGGAGCATCTACCTCTGGCCTCAGAGACTTTGTCAGAGCTGATACAGGTTCTGCTCTTAAGTCGCTTGATTCTTTGCAGGATGCTAAGTAGCCTTTGAGGGATGGGAGGCTTGATGCTTCACAGATGTTTTCTGAGCTAATTCATCAAAGGATTGGAGCAGCCTCTTTTGTTTAAACTAGTATCTTTGTGTGCCAAGGAAGGAGGAAAGTAGTTGGTTTTGTTCAATTTTGAGTAGCTGATTTTTTTTGTTCAAAGCATATTGTGGAGACCTTCAGAAAGTGCATAGTTGCCTTATTTTTGGAGCTGATGTGTGGGATTTGGCTTCTGCTTAACAAAATATGCTTGCATGGGGGTGGGAATCGCAGCATAGAAGAACTCAGTGAAAATCATTCAAACTGAGAGTTGTGTTACCTTTGTCAGATTGTTGTTTTTTTGGCTAGTGGAACCACTGATGTGATTTTCTCTTTTTGCTTTTTTCCTTGCTACCAGAGTACTCTGGATTGCATGCAGGTATTGCAATAATCCTGTCAAGCAGGACGTTTTTCTCTTCTGTCCTGACTTTGACAGTTACTTGGTATTCCTGTTTTAATTATACTCTGGAAAAGATTGCAAGAGTGTCACCTTCAAGAAATAAATGTAATAAAAGGAGCTACCACTATGAGTTGCATAGAGGAGCTGATTTCCTGTTTAAATGCTTTGCTTTCTCAACCAGATAGAATGTGAAGCTTTTTCTTGACTTTTTCAGACGTTTCAGTTATGTCAGACTGTGCAGTTCTTTCACGTGCTGCATATATATGAAGGTCTTCTGGGAACTGTTTGCAGTCCAGGAATGAAATGTTTCCTTCAAAACCTAAAAGCAATGGCAACATCACTGCAAGTGAAAGCATTATAGAGGAAATAGAGATCCTGCTGGTTTTGTAGTTGGTTGGAAGATAGGAAGCAGACATTGTGAATAAGTGTCACAGAAGAGGCAGGAGCTAGTGAAGTAATTAAGGTGTTACCAGGCAGGAGTGGTGGTGGTTCACAGTGGATTTAGAATAAGGTCTTAATTGAAGTAGTGGGGTTTGTATCTGATAGAAAACAGCTTTCAGTGATCCCCTTCAGATCTGACTGCAGAGAGCTGTGAGGTCTGAAGAAAATGGGGAGACTAAATAACAGTTAACATTGACTGTGCAAAAGACATAGAGAGTGGTAGCAAGGGGCACCTGGATGGGGAGCACCTACAGAGCAGAAGAGTGCCTAAGAGGACAGGGCTGAGCTGGGTCTAGCTCAGTGAGAAAAATCAGATTAAATTCCTGAAATGGTGGTTAAATTGTTCCCTCCAAGCTCTGCTCCCTGCTCTTGCAGCCTTTTCTGGTAATCACACTACTCAGTCTCAGGTTGGTGTGTGATTTTTCTTTCTTTCCTTTTTGGGTTAGACGTAGACTCAAAAGTTTCCTCTATCTTCTGTGTGTGGGACTTGATCCTTGCTGTTTCTGTCAGCTCCTGACCTTGTCCTTAGGCTCCTCTTCTTTTTGTCCTGGCCTCCCAGCGCTGCCCTAAAACCTGCTGTTTGCCTAGCCATGTGTGACCCTGAGCGAGTAGTCTGCTAGGACATGCTTGTTCTGTTGCAAAGGCATCCTGCACAACTTGATCTCAGTGAGCAGCAAGTTGATTGAGCGAGTGGAGAACACAGATGCTTTTGGAAGTTGCTCATGGCATGTATTAGTCTCTTTCGGTGCAGAAGCAGCTACTCCTTGCCAGGCTTCAGAGACTTTACCAGGCAGTGCTTGGAGACTGAGAGCTTCTACTGCTTGGTGGGAAACAACTGACAAATTTAAAAGAGATATTTTATACTAAAATAAAACTGCTCAGAAGGTGTTAGGGAGCGCTCTAGAAAAATTGCATAGTACTCTGAGATCAGAAAGAAAGCCTTTTCCTGGTCAGAAGTGATATTTTTAGAGCTGCTTAAAAACAGACTTTGTCTCACAGAATTGAACTGAAGAAATTGGGAAATTTGCATCCAGCACTAATACTTGTGCTTATTTATTACTTGAAGAGCATGAGCAAGGACAGTAAATCCGTCTGTGAAAGCAGAGCTAGCAGATATATGGTGGCCAGAGTGAGGAGAGGGAAAGGAGCAGGAATTCTCCTAGGTGGATGCGCTTGCAGCTAGGGAGTGTGTGGGGCTGGGTGAGGAGAGCCAGGACTCAGCCGTGTTTCAGAATGGGAAGATCTAGAGATGGTGGAAGAAAAACTCCAGCAAACAGATACAGACATTAGCTACCAGGAGTCAGTCTCCCTCTCTATAGTATTTCCCCAATGCATCTCATCTTGTTGAGATGTAGCTTTCTTGTACTCAGCCTGTATTTTCCTGCAGCAAGTTGTTCAAGTAGGACCTGAAGGAAAACTGTGTGGGCTGCCTGCCTCACACAGATGTTCTGCAGTGTGGGCCCTGGAAGGAGGCAAAGTCTGAAGGGACAACAGGGAATTCTGCCCAGAAGGGTTTGTGGGGAGGCCAGGAAAAGGTCATGGGAGCTTCCTGGGTGTGCTACTGTGTTGGAGGAAATAGAGCATTGGGAGAGCAATTCCTTCTGGAGATGTAATATTAATGCTCCAATAAACCTGCAAAGCTGTATTAATAATTTTCTTTCCAAGGCTTATTTGTCTTTGACTTGTTTCATCCTTTCATGTGCAGGGCTAGGATGGGAAACTGAATTCAAACTCAGCATTTCAGGGATAATTCCTAATTGTGCTTGTAGTCAGTCTCCTAACAGATATTCGAATATAATGTAGGTGTAGAGCTGCCAATTCCTGTTGACTGTTCCTGAGCAAGGCATATCTTTAGGTCCTTGGAGTTTGAGACCCACTCCATTTATGAAGGTTGTAGCAGAGACAAATGCTGTTTGGAGACCCAGTGGTGGTTTTGATATGGTGGGTTTGTGTCTCATCGTGTGTTTTTCCTCTAAGGCTCGGGTGAAAGATCTAGAAGACCAGTGCCGCAGTCAAACAGAGCAGTTCAGCCTTCTGTCCCAGGAGCTCCAACAGTTCCGACTTCAAACAGGAAAAATTGACCTTCTTACCTCCACACTGGTGACTTCTGAACTTCCTCCTGCGCTGTGCAGCTCTACCCCACAGCCTCACTGGGAGAAGGGTAATTGCTGGAGATGGCTGTGGATGTTTTGTCAAGCATGTCGTTATTTGGATAGATGGGAAGGTGTGAAGAAAATAATACTAATGTTTAGTTAACTGTTGGGATCTCTCTTATAACTACTCATGGTTCATTTTGTGGTTATGGAGAGAACCTGGGGCTTCTCTGACTAAAGGGAGCTGAGAGTGTTCAGTCTGTTGCACTGTTAAATGAATCTCCCAGGGACTTGAGCTACTCTGAAGGATGCTTGCTGATTCTGATGCTCACTGCTGATCTTGTATTCTTCCTGTGGCTAGAAGTAATGGGTAGATTGCTTTTATTTCAGATTCATCTGGGCTTGCATTGCTCACTCACCAGAGCGCTAAGAAGGTTCACAATGAAGAGGACAATGAGTCGGAGTCATCACAGCTGGTGCCTGAGGCTGCTGTTGGCTCCCCAGTTTCTGCTGCCAGTTCTCAGAAACAAGCCAAGAAAGTTGAATCTCAGTCGAGCTCTTCAAAATCAGAACCCATGCAGAACAGCCCCAAATCCTGCCCAACTCCAGAGGTTGGTATGGGAGTCCCCATGGAGATCTCTTCTTTCTAGCCAATGGTGAATAAATGCATTGCAGAGAATTCTCTATTTCTCTGCATAAATGAAGAGAACTGTAGTGAAACAAGTGAAAACCTGTAAGAAAAATTGAGAAGGCCTTGGATACACACATTTGCAATACTCATTTGAAAGTATTGCAGCACTCTAGGAAGGAATCAAGGGCTTGGAGGAGGAGACAGGAGGGGAGGTCATTTGGAGGGATTTGTAGGGAAGCTGTGGTTAAGACACCATGTGACACCTTGGTCATGGCAGCAAATGGGAAAGTTACAAACTTTGGGCACGTTGAAGGACTGTGCCCCAGGAACTCAAGGTTCTTTGCTTTGTGTGGTAGTTCTACTTGTTATAAGACACCATGAGAAGATGCTGAGTTTGTGCTAGCAAAGGGATGAGATTAATAGGCTTTGCCTGTTTGTGGCACCAAGATTTAATAGATGGCGGTTGCTTCTCTTTCCCAGGAGCAACAGGGTTCATTAATCTTGTACAGGGTTCATTTAAATGGTCCTTCATTCATGCTGCTGTACAATTGATGTGATAACGTAGGCTAAGCTAGTGGTATGAGTGGGGCTGGGTGTGATGATGTGGAAAACAGCTCGCTTTCTCTTGATCCGCTGATGTTTACTGAGTGCTAAAACCTTGGAGGCTGCATGGAGTACTCTGTTATTACAAGTAGAGGACAGTGAGGGTTTGAGCTACAGAGCCAGAGCACTAACGATTGATGTTGCTGTGGCAGGCAATCCCCACCACTGTGTAAGATCTGAGAAGCTGTTTTTTTCAGCAACAAAATGATGGTTACATCTGGAAAGAAATGTATATCTGACTGCTTCCAATTCTGTAGTGGGAGAAATTACCATTATTCAGTGGGGAAAAAAAAAAAGGATTGGAAGCCACCATGCCTCCATGGTGAGCTAAGACTAGTAATTCTTGGGGAGATCAATTTGTGGTGTATTTGGCTTCAGCAGCACATGGGTATGGGATACTCCAGAGTGTTAGCCAGGTTTAAAGCTATTCTGCTTGTCTACCTTTGAGTGTTACATGGTGCAGCTGTTTGTGTAGGGCATGGTGTAGGATTGCATTTCAAGGAGCACAAAACCCTGAAAAGAGTCTCTGAAATCTTCCGAATATTCACTTTTGCAGTTCATGTACTAGAAAAAGATCTGCTGTGTTTTCTGGTGCCAGCAATGGGTCTCCATCAAAAATACCTTTGCCTTGAGGTGTGTTTTAAAAGCATCTTGAATTGATTCACTGGCAGCATTTCAAACAAACACAAGGGAAATCTGTTTCTTCAGAAAGAATGATTGCTTTATATAACTTACTGCCATTAGATGTGAAGTTTCAAAATGTCAGCTATTAAAAGCTTGAGACAATTATCTAGAAGGTTCTTCTGGCAGTTCCAGTAATGACCTATCTTAGGAAGTCCTTAAGGAGATCACTGCTAGCAACTGAGAGGCTGTACCAGAAAGACGAGAACTGCATGCTTGCTCTGCCTCTTGTATGCTTTCCTTCTGCATGTACTTTTAACTACCTGCTGTTATCTGAGCCGGGTGTTTGGGCTAGATAGAGCTTTGGTCTGAGCAGGTAGGGCCCTTTTGATGTTCTGAAAGTACATAAGCATTATACTGAAGTATATGCAGGTGCTGCAGAGGAACTGCCTGAATTACAGAGATCTAATACAACTTTTTGCCTTTGCCAGTTTGCTTTTGTTCAGATTACCATTTGTATTTCATATAGGACTTGGTTCTAGGAGGAAATGATCGTACTGTATTGCAGATTTATAGGGTGAAAGGGGCTTAAAGAATCTCAAGTCCAGTTTCTCACTCACAATGGGACTGCCACCAGCTCTGTCTCAGTGAGACCATGGCTTTATTTAGCTGAGGCTTGAAGAGCAATGGGAGATCACCCAGATCTATGGACATCCCAAGATTGCATTGCCTTCCTGAGTGAAGTGCTAACGATAAACTAGAACTGTTGAAATTGCAGCTTGGAGCTGTGTTTCTTGGTACTGCTTTTTCACTCTAAAAATCATTCTTCCAGATAAACTTTAGCCCAGTGGCTGAACTCCCCGCATTCATCAGCTTAGAAGACTTGTTCACTGCTGTTGGAACTCTGAGGGTTCCTTTATTCTGATTTGGACATGTCTTATACTTCATTTTTCATTTTATTATTTTAGGTGGACACCGCGAGTGAAATGGAAGAGCTGGATGTTGACAGCATCTCTTTGATGCCAGAGCCAGGCAGCCAAGGCACTGCAAAGCTCCAGGTCTTCTTGGCTCGGTACAGGTACTGTGTCATCTCTTATGCACTGTGAGGTTAAGTGAGTTATTCTGTTCTTCGTCATTAACTGCTGGTAAGGATTGCTGTCAGGTTTGGGGATATTTGTGGCTTATATTTCCTGCACAAGCAAATTCTGTGCATTTAACTTAACAAAAACATAGCAAGATAATTAGCTATTCAAGGCATACCACTGGTTGCAACTTTATTTGTGAAAATAATTTGGATGGGAAATTGAGATTTGAATTGATCCATTCCCTTGCTTGATTTCTGCAGGATTTAGTAGTTTTTTTCCAAGGAGATCATATTCCAATTAAGAAAACTTCAGCACAGAATTCCCAGATCGAAGTTTTTGGCTGAAATCTGTGTTGATTGTTAAAAAATATAATAAAATAGAAGCAAAAACTGAAGCCAGAGTTTTCAGATCATTGTTGCTATCTGTTGAACTGCTATGGTCAAACCAGACCCTCTTTTACAATTCCTAGGATACTGCCATATCATTCAGCTTTTTGACTGTGGAATGGAAGGAAGAGAGGTGGGGTGATTCTGCATTTTTTTTAGGAGCAGATCATATATGACCTTTGTCTTCATGTGCAAATTTTAGGCCCATAAAGTCTCACTGAGCTCAGAGAAGACAGCATTTCTTTGGCATGCTAAAAGCCCTTCTGAAGTCTAAAGAACAGGTGTTGACAGTAGGGTGCATACAAGGTTTCTCATGTGGCTTTTTCCTCTTTAAGGCTTCCTTATCAGCTCAAGGACCTGTGGGTAGGTGGGTTAGAGCTACTTGGAGCCTATCACCAACATTTATTTACCACATCAGTGTGTTTTTGGACTGCCATTTAGAATACAGAGTTGTATAACTTGAATGCAAAGAACTGGATAATTAGGAAGAAAAAGGCAGCAGATGTTTTCTTCATTCATACATAATGATCTTCTTGAACAAATCAACTCATTCTTAGGGTTTTAAATATGGGAAATTTGAGATTCTTTGCAGTGCGTATCCATAACAGTAGGACGGCCAGTAAAGTATGTTCTGTGTGCTTTGGGCACTTTGATTCAAAGCTCTAATTTGCGTGAAATGTGGGGTGATGTGTACACTTAAGAGATGCAAGAGAATCCAAGGATATCTAACTAGAAATATAGAATCCTACAGGTTGCTTAACATATTCAGGTACTCAGGTAATTCATATGCTGTTAAAACACTGCTTGAGTCACTGATTTGTTCCTTCTGATGTCTCAAGACATCTGTTCTGCCACTCAGAAAAGCATTCCTACCTGCTATTTGGACAATGGAGCAGTATGGCATTAGTTATATATAACAACACAGAACTGGAATCTTGACCTTTGTGGAATTTGCAGCTGAACTGTAAGCTGATCCAGCAGCACAACTTGAAGGTGTTGCTGTGAAAACTGGTGTATGAAGTGAGTTTTCATGTCGTAACCATTTCAGCTACAATCCTTTTGATGGGCCTAATGAAAATCCAGAGGCAGAGCTTCCACTAACTGCTGGAGAGTACATCTACATCTATGGAGATATGGATGAAGATGGCTTCTTTGAAGGTATGTTCTAGTGGGAAAGGAATGTGACTGAACTGCAGTGGAGATTTGCTCTCTTAAAAAGAAAAATGAGAGAGGAATTTAGTGAATCATAAAACCCCAAGGTAATTTTTTTTTTTTGTCCAAAGTTAGTTTAATGAAGGGGCTTAGCAGCCCAGACTTAGTCCTGTTTTGGTATTAAACAGTGAGTTTCACTTTTGACACTTCTTCTTTTAGAAAACACAGTCCTGGGTGATTATTAAGGAGACAATTGAAAGATGGATTGTAAATCTGTAATGAAGTTTACTTGTAGATGTTGGGTCCTGATTTGTTCAGGTGCTTTGCAAGAGCTGAGGCAAACGCATGCCATGTTGCACTGCTTGCTCTTTGACTGTTCTGGCTCTTTCATTCCTTCTGTTTTCAAGCTTCTCATTTATTTATTTACTTATTGTTTAAAGAATAAACAGGTTATTCTTTACTAATCTTTCCTGCTTTCCCTGCTTTAAATTGATTTGCTGTAAATGGAGTGTGAAATTGTGTGCCCCCTATGCCTTGCTCGTTTGACACTGATTTGATGGTTCTTGCACATAACAAGAATTCTGTAGTATCAGTCATCTCAGTGGGTCTTTTTGGGACGTCTTTATTGCAGAAGCTAACATAGCAGTGGAGGGAACTAAACAGAAAGCTGGATATGAATACAGAGGTGGAAAGATGGACTTTCACAAAGAGTCACTGTGAAAAACAAATGTTTGTGGCTGGGAGAAGATGTACAGTCTGCACAGTCTGGGAAAATAGAAAAAAAAGACAGTTTTTAAAAGAGCTGTGAAACAATAGAATAATGAACAAGGGAAAAACAAAGCTAATTACATGAAGTGCTTTCTGATTAGCTCTCTGTGAAGTGTGTAGAGTGGAGTTTTCTCAGTGTGGACATTAGGATGCAAGTAGAGCAGCTCTAGGAAGTAAACTTGTCCAGGGATAACCTCTCAGTGCTTTTTTTGTTCCTGACCCCAGTGCAGTTATGACCTAGCATAGATGCTGCCACATTGTCTTCACAGATGAGTTGGAAGATTGAATGGTAGGTGCAGTGGTAACAGGTTTCCTGTTTTTTGTTTAGGGGAGCTGATGGATGGCCGGCGAGGGCTGGTCCCCTCCAATTTTGTTGAGCGAGTTTCAGATGATGACCTCATGACGGTTCTGCCTTCGGAGCTGAATGATCTCACACATAGTTCATACCAGGAGAAAAGTTTTGTCAGTGCAAGCACCAGCAGTGGAGATAAGAGTGATTTCTCCATTGAAGAGAGTAGCATCAGTCCATTGGTCAGTAGAGCAGAAGGAGACCAGGAGGAACGTGTTAGTCACACAGCAGTGCCTTACCCAAGAAAATTGACTCTGATCAAGCAGCTTGCCAGAAGCATAGTTGTAGGCTGGGAACCACCACTTTTGCCTGCTGGCTGCCCAGACATACAGAGCTACAATATCTATGTGGATGAAGAGCTACGTCAAAATGTGAAGAGTGGCTTTCAGACCAAAGCAGTGATTGAAAAGCTGGATTTAAAGACAAAGGCTTACCGTGTGTCTGTGCAGAGTGTGACAGAGAAGGGCAGTTCTGATAAACTGCGATGCACTTTCTTTGTGGGGCAAGATCTGTGTGTGGCACCGACTATGCTGAAAGTCAGAAACATCACTGCCACATCAGCAGAGGTCACGTGGCTTCCCTGCAACAGCAATTACAACCACGCGGTGTATCTGAATGGGGAGGAGTGTGACACAACAAAACCAGGGGTCTACTGGTACACCTTCCGCAACCTGCAGCCCAGCACTCAGTACATTGCCAAGTTGGAGGCCCGTCCCTTGAAAACACTCTGGGAAGAGGTCTCAGAGGGGCAGGAGCAGAACTCGGCTGTGATACACTTCTCTACCCCACTAGCAGGTATCAGAGTAGTTGTGCCCACTGCTATTGTGAAGGGAGTGCTTGGGATGGAAAGCTTTGTCAGTTCTTTGGTGTAAAGCCTTGGGGTGAGTGGAAACAAAGCTTATTAGGTCCCAAAGTGTGAGTTGTACTGTTTTGTCTTAATGTTTTTCTTCTTTTATTTTAAGAATTTATTATCTCTTTTGTTTTCATTTGCTCTGGAGAGACCTTCCCTTTGCTGATTTGAGCAGCATGCCTCTCAGGGTATGAACGATCTGGTTTGCTGTGACCTGCACTCATATTGCTCTAAGGGTTGCTGCATCTTGGCCTCAGCTACTTTTGCAAAGTTTTGTTTTCTGTGCTTTAAAGCTTCCCCAGAATCAGGGCCTCTTACTTGCTCTGGTTTTGTCTATCACTTCCCAGAAGGCTAGTGTAGTCATTCCAGTGCAGTTCCGCAGGGGCAAGACTGGTATGAGAGCTTTGATACAAAATGGGGTTTAGTTTAGTGTTACACTGTGGTGAGGTAAGCAATAGAATGATCTATTTGGTCTCTCCCAGGCACTCCTGATGCTCCTCTGGATGTCCAGATAGAAGTTGGTCCCTCTCCAGGAATCCTCGTTATCAGCTGGCTGCCTGTCACTATTGATGCTGAAGGATCTTCCAACGGAGTTCGAGTCACCGGTTACGCTGTGTATGCAGATGGACAGAAGGTGAGAGGAATGGTATTAGAGAAGGTACAATGCTTGGGCTGATGGTTCTTTTTCTGGCTGCTGACCACCAAAAAAAGGCACTTGTCCAGATTGCTGGTGTGTTCTTGACATAACCAAACAATAAAAGTTCCTGTGGCAGGACCCTTGACTGGCAAAACTGGACAGTATCAGCCTCCTCTATCTCGCTCTAGGTACTGATTAGATTCTTGGGGAAGCAGTGGGTTTGTGGGGAACCTGTTCAGGACAGCACCTTCTGACTGTTCAGAGTGACAACAGTGAAAATCCAGAGGACACTGCTGAGTGTCACAGTGAGTTGTAGGCATGGGCAGAGAGAAGTGGACAACCTTACCAGCACTTGGGACTTGTCACTGAACTATGAGGAGTTAGGTGTAGTTGTTTAAATTAGTAACAGGTGAAAGGAGAGATGCCCAAACACCCAATATGAATACCAATAAAGAACCTCCAAGGGGCCTGCAGTCTTTTGTGTGCATGATGATGTGCCATCAGCCATGGGAGATGAAAGGAGTTCACAGCTCTTGAAAGGAGCACAGCACAAAACCAGCAGTGGCGTGTTGGATGATTACTGTTTGTTATGGAAATTCTTCCATGGCATGGGTCAAAAAACAGAGTATGGAAAAGTATTGCCAGGGTGAAAGAGAGGCCAAAAAAAGGTGAACTTTTAAAGTACACTGAACAAGATGAGTTAACACTCAGAGCAGAAAGGAATATAGTCTTACTTTATAGAATACCCAGTTTCTCAGATAGTTACAGCAGCAATTCCTTGGTACCGTTCCTTCTTTGCTGATACTGTGCAGAAGAGTGGAAGCAGCTTTGGATAACTTTGGGTTCAGGAGCAACCCTTCTCAGAAATGCTGAGCTGTGCGCAGTAATTAACTGCTTCCTGGTTCTTTGCTTGCAGGCAATAGAAGTTACTTCTCCAACAGCCGGGAGTGTCCTTGTGGACTTGTCCCAGCTTCAGATGTTCCAGGTGTGCCGGGAGGTTTCTGTGAGAACGATGTCTCTGTATGGAGAGTCAGTGGATTCGGTTCCAGCCCAGATTTCCTCAGTCTTGCTGAGAGCCTCTCGTCGTTCTTCACCTTCAGATTCTGCTGTCTCTACTACTTTTACCTCTAGACTGCCCTGTGGAGAATCCAGGGGCTCTCTGCCTGCACGCAGCCCTCCCACACACCAGACAGCTGCGCTCCTGCTTCGACAGAAAGTCCCCACTGATAGCTCAGATGCCAAATTGACTGATCTCTCCTCCAGCCACGATGGCTCAGCACGATCTCTGCCAGAGAAAGCCTCTTCACTGCTGCAGCTCTCTTCATCCAGCACTTCCTTGGTACACACCTCAGGCGCTCCTGTGCAGGGATCAGATGCTGCACAAGAGAAGAAATGCCTGACTGTGCCTCCTCAGCATGCAGGCAGCACAAAACTCCCCAGTGAGGCCACAGAGCCTATCCCCATAGGAGAAGCAGAATCAAAAAGCCTGGGTGAAGGGACAGAACTGCTGGTAAGCATGACATCTCCTGCCCAGTACTACTGGGAAGGAGAATGAATCATTTAGGGGAATATAACAGCATGCAGACATCTGGTGGCTGGCAAAGCCAGCAGAGAATGTTTGTTGTTGTGTACCTGAAAGAGCAGTTGAATCTTACTGCTTGATCACGTGTGCAGGTGGGGCAGGAACAGAATCAGTAAAGCACAAATTCCTCAGGGCCGGGTGGTAAAAAGGATGTTCCCACTAATGGCACTGTCAGTGCTGGTTGGGAGTTGCTGTGTTCTCTGAGCTGCAGTGGTCATCTCTAGTCTGGTGGATTTGGGCATTGCAGAACAGGCACTCCAGCAAGTGGGGGCACCTTGTGGACTGCCCAGTGAGGCAGCCTTGTCTGGAGGAGAGTTGGCAGGCTGCCGTGACATTGGGCATTTATGAGCCTGTGGGATAGGTGGGTGATTTCAGGGCTTTTTTAAGATGGTGGTGAGAAGTGTCTGGGAGTTCTGTGAAAAAAGAAGTGACCTACCTGTAAGGTGCTCACTCTGTGATGAGAAGGAACCTTGACTGGAGATTCACAAGAGTGCTCCGAATCATCAAATTCCACATGACTGTTAATCAAGACAGTGTGAGCTCAGAGCTGGACAGAAGGGGACAAAACTTTTTTTAATTGCTAGAGCATCAGCAGCTATGTGAACCCAAGGTCAAAGGTACATAAATACTTCGTAGAATTAAGATGTTGAATCAAAAATTACAGTTGTTGTTTTTCATGCCCCACTCTTTTGCTGCTCTGACACCGCAAGTCAATCATTTTGATTCATTTGCCCACATTTAGAGTCTAGTGTAGATGGCTGCACATTTCTGAGTTGTTTTCCCTCTCTGTAGTCAGAAGAACAAAATTGTTGCTTCTAAGACACAAATCATCTTTGTTGCTTGAGATGTCTGTCTTCACTCAGCTGTTAACAAAGAGAAACAGGGCAAAAGGAGTCTAGCTCCTAGCAGATTAAACATGAGGTCCAGGCCTTCCTAACTTTTGCCTGAGCCCGGGGGGGGGTTTGAAACTGCAATGTCTAAATCTCCTCAGGAATCTGATCCTGTAGATATCTTCGAAGTATGCCTAAGCCACAGCTGCACTCCACTGCAATGCAGCTGTCTTTTTTAGATAACTAGCTAGCAAAGGAGGTGGCTGATGAAATCCCACTTTCCTTACTCTTCTCGTTCCTAGGGTCCCACTCCTCCATCTCCCAGAGATTTCTCTAAGTGCAAGACTGAGATGAGCAGTCATAAAAGGCAGGAACAGTAATTGGGCAGAAACCAAAATTTAAAATCTCTGTAGTTTAACTAGGTGATCTAATCACTATACTGTTAGTACACAATTGTACTATCTGAGTATATTCTTCACAACACTCAGCAGCTCCAAGAAGAGCTGGGGTAGTACCCTCATCATATGTTGTAAGCTAGTGCTTAGGATGTTCCCCTGGAACAGGAGAATGAGAAATGGCCTGGCTGTGTAAGTTGGACTCATCATTCTTGCTGCTGTAAAACTTGCAGGGTGCAAAGCACAGTGCTCTTATGGAAGTGCCGTGCGTCCGCTTGCGGTTAATGGCAGGGAGGAGTTTGTGCAGGGCTGGCCAGCCTTTGAGGCTACAGACTGATTGCAAGGGTCCTTCTACACTGACACAGAACATGTGGTGTTTCTGACAGTTCTGGGGAGATAAAGGGCATTTGAGCTCACAAGTATTGGATGATGCCTCCCCTGAGTTTCTTTGTTCCTGACAAGAAGGAGCTGAGGGAAAGGAAAGCAGCAGGCTGGTGCCATTGGCCTCTGGCTGCTGGCACAGAAGCCAAGATTGAACATCTCAAGCTGTCCTTAAAGGTCCTGTGCAGAAGAGCGTGCACCTGGGGGGCTCAGGGATGTTCCTGAAACAGGTGCTGTGGTTATCCTGGTGATGAATACTTTTTTGTTTTTGTTTCCCAGATGGAGCAATCCGTAACTAAAATGCCAGAGCTAGAAAGCCCAACTAACAGCAGCCTGAAGATACATGTGGAGACCTGCCATACATGCTCTGTGGAAGAGTCACCAAAAAATCCCAGTGCTGAAAGAGAGACAGAGGCAAAGGAGAAGAACTTGAGCCCAGGGCCCCTGCCCTCCCACAGTCAGGTTGAAGGGATGGAGGGCACCTCCCAAAATGCAGGCCTGGGTGGAAGCAGCTGCCAGGAGTTCCTGAGGTTGTCTCCTGGAAAGGAGGTGATGAAAGAAATGTCCAGAGTGAAAAGAGAGGTTTGTTTTTACCTTGGTTGAATTTCTGCCAATGGAGGGAGTGTGGATTGTATTTGATGTGCTTAAGTTTTACAGATCCAAGTGAAACTTTCCTTTGCGGGCGATAAAATGTGTGTATGAGTTTTGTGTTTCCATGCAAGTGTTTGTGTGTGCATGTGCCAATTGCTGCATAGCATGCTGTCCATTTCATTTCTCACCACACTTGACCTGTAATAGTGAAAGAATGTTCAAATAGAGAGAGTGCCTGAAAGGACTGAAGAAATCTGTTTTACTTTTCCACAGCAAGAAGAAAAATTATCTGAAATAGGAAGACGACAACTGACCCTTTTTGCTGAGCACAACCGTAGTTCAGACCTTTCAGATATATTGGAGGAAGAAGAGGAAGATGATCTATCTTCAGAAGCTTTGGATGAGAAGAAATGGAATCCAAGAGAGCCCTGTTACAGGGAGAATGGGGAGAAGGTAACCTGTAGCGGGGTCATGTTTGTGGGGAGTGCCAGTGCAGCCATCCCATGTCATCAGCTTACAGGAGAGGATGCTGGTCTGAGCCCAGTGCTCTCAGCAGTGCTTGGCTAAATTTCTGCCTGCTCTGCTTTTTACTCCCCAAATGCTATTAAAATACAAGTTCTTTGTGAGAGGGCTAGGGTGTTTATACATAACAAATGTACACTGGGTTTAATTAGTTGGAAAAACGCATAGTGTGATGTGAACTTCAGAACCCAGAGTGAAAAATCAATCCTATTGATCATGTTCTTAATACAGATGTAAACAGTGAGCATGCACTGGAGTCCACCCATCTATAGATCCCATACCAACCCACCATCCTTCCAAAAGCAAAGCAGAAGCTTTAATACTTTGGTTTCAGTCCTTCAAACACTCCTGAAAATGAATAACTTTGTTCAGATGATTTTGTTTAGGCATCCATGCTCTCAGTGAGGATGGATTGCATGTGGGAGCAATGCAACGACTTCGCAGTTCAGATGTTACAAGTGAGAAAATACTGCTTCAGTGGAACCATGAAAGATCACGTTTATACACGTTACGAGTTCAAATAGTTAAAACTAGGTAAAGTGTTATAATGCATCTGTGTCAGGAAATGTCCTTAAATCTGCATAGCTGGAAAATAGGTAATCATACATATTATGACAGTTGAGTATGCATGAGGGAAAGTATTAAGGTTGAATGGCTGAAAAATTAGATTTCAAGGAAATGTGATCTGCCTATATTACAAGAAAGCATCCTAATTTATTTCAAAAAACAGATATAGTTCACTGCTGATGACCCTTATGGCTTGTAGCCTGCAACACAGATGGGTTCAATCTGGTGAGCATTAAATAAGTAGTGGAATGTGTGGTGAATCTGGAGTAAATTTGCTGCTGCCCTTTTTCCCCTTCTTTAGGGGGTGGGGTGGGGAGGTTGAACCTGCAGGGCAATATGTCAGGAGCCTGAAGAGAGCCTGATGCTGAAGAAACAAGGCACAAGCTTCCTACACTGCTCTGTGGTGTGAAATAAGATGATGGTAGAAGTTAGGCCAAGCCTCAGCAGAGCTGTTTCCTAGGCTTCTGCATACTCAGTAACATAAGGATAAGGAATGGAGGGGTTCTGATTACGGAATATTTGACCCCAAGTAGATTATTTAGCTTTCTTTTTTATTATTAATGGACTATAGAGTCTGACATCCTTCTCTTTTTGTAGGATTTCATTATCCTCCTTTCACTTCTTTACACTTGTGTAGCTGCAACTTCAACTTTCTAGGAACCATTAAATATATCAAAACTCAAAAGCAAAGGCCACAACTCTATAAATGGCTAGAAGAAGTCTTAATGGACTGATTTTTATGAGTGCATTTATAAATTTCTGTACTGCTGCAAACAAGTGCTTAAAAGGTGGAGTCTAGAGTGCTTGTCCTGTGGAGGGAGTTTTGGAAAGCTTCCCAAAACTGATCTGACAAAGAGGAGGCTAAAAGCAGATCCAGGAGCTGCCTGCAGCTATTTTAAAAATGTTTACAAGGAGAATGCCAAAGTCTTCTTGTTGGTAGCAAATAAAACAGAGCTGGGAACAGACGTAAGTTGCAGTTTGGTTCATGTTGGACACAAGTACAAAATCTTTTTCCAGGTGAGAGTTGCAACCTGGGGACAGATCTTGTGGGTCAGAGGTGGAGGAGATCTGTTCTTTTTTTTTGTTTTCAAGCCTCAGCTAAGCAAAACACTGCTTTAGTGTTGGCAACAGTCCTGCGTGCAAGTAGATTGCACTAGATAGCAGTCCTGCCCTTGCAAGGATATTCAACTAGAGATGTCCAGAAGTCCCTTCTAACTTGTTCTAAATACAATTCGAGGCCAGCTTTTGTTTGGAAAATGTTATGGAGGTTGGAGTGATCAGCAGGCAGCTTGCAACTGCCTTTAACTCCCTCTGTGCTTCACTTCTCTCTACATTGGCATGCTTGTGGCTGTAGCGTTAAAACTTCAGTACTACACATGTTTTGTAAACTATAAATGTTTTTAGAACATGTCGTGATGTAAATTGTCAGGATGATTGGACTAGAAACCTTCAGATCTCTTTTAGCCTAAGATATGCCCTGTTTCCAGCATCCTACCCTTTTATTTTAGTATTAATGTAGTAAGAGGCAAAATATAATGTGAACAGTTGGTCAATTTTAAAATTGAGCAGTGTTTTTCCAAAAGTTTTATGTGATCTGGTGGGCTTTTTCCAGGCTTGCAAGTGAGATAGAAGGGGAGGGCTATGGATCCTCATGTGGTCACAGGCTGTGAGCGTGTGCAAAGAAATTCCTGTGGTTGGACACTGAGGATGCTGAGCAGCTCCAGTGTGCAGTGAGCAGCTGCAGAGGAACTGGGAATGGTGGAGCTGTGAGGGGTCCAACAGGCAGGACGAAGGTTGTTGCAGACAGCTGTCTGTATAGAGGCAGGGCCTGGGAGGGAGCTCTTCCATACATCGTCTTTTTTTGCTTCCCGCTGCATTTCTAGTTCATCTGATTATCTTTTGCCAGAAGACCCATTGCTATTGTTTGCTTCCTACCCTTGCTTCTCTGCAGCCCACAGTCGCCGCTCCATATCGCTGTGCTGGGAGGGAATCAGCTGAAACTTTATCTCACTTTTTAATATTTATTTCCTCTCTTTTTTTCCTCTGCTTGTCCTGGCTGTGGCTTTTCTCGGGGGCTGGGTACAGATGGATCTTTGTGATACTGACAGCGATGAGGAGATTCTGGAAAGGATACTAGAACTCCCACTTCAGAAGAACCACAGCAAGAAGTTGTTTAGCATCCCTGAAGTGACTGAGGATGAGGATGAAGATGAGGATGAGAAGTCTGTTACAGAGGAAAAGGAAAATCCTCAAGACCCCTTGGGAGCACCTACCTATGCTGCAGGAAGGTCTGAGAAGACACTGAGCACCCAGGATCCATTTCCAAAGGCAGATGGTAGTGATTCCTCCCCCGATCTATCTGCTCAGACTCCACAGGAGGAGCAGACTGCTAAGGAGAGTAGGGGGGGTGCTGACCATGCGAGCCCCAGCTGGAGTCAAAAAAGGGCAAACTGGAACTGGTGTTACCAGGAAAACAATCTGAAGTCTGGAAGTGGGGCAAGCCCCACGCAGAGCAAGAAGAAGGGAAATAACTATCGAGAGAAGATACGGGGTCGACCTGAGATGGGTAGGAAGAGACAAAATGATTTCACAGAGCACTGCAGTCGTCTGTTGGGCAACTGCAGCCACATGGGAGGTGGGTTGTACAGAGCTCCCAGCCTCAGGGAGGAGCTGAACACTGTGAGCAGCTCTGCTGGAAAGGAGGGGTTTGATGCATACACTCGTGCTAGGCAAAGCGCCTCTCGAAGAAACCACAGGAAAGCAGTGGTTTCAGGGTTTTTAGAACCTGCTGGGATGGGAGCACACTGCTCCAGCTCCAGGAGCCTGGAAATTGACATCGAATATGACTCTGAAGACGATCAGGATTCAACCTGTTCATCCCCCCCTGAGAGCAGGCTGTGGCCAGAAGGGGCCCAGAACTGTCAGGGGGAATGGAGTGATTGCTCCAGTCAATCTGAGGTTATCCACACTGATGGCAGAAGGAACCTGACCAGACTGGAGAGAGTGGAAGAGCAGGGTATAGAGTGGGCTGGGTCTTCGAGCCAGCGCCTGCGATCCTTCTGCCAGGAGAAGGAAGCACTGAGGTGTGAGAGCAGCTCTGAGGAGCAAGGCTGGGAGCAGGACTGTAAGTCACCTGGCTGGAGAAGGAGGCTCGAACATCCTTGGAAGGGAATACATAGCACCTCCTTGCACAAAAGGGTTGGGTGACTTTTCCTATTCCAGCTTTGAAGCAGCTTGCAGTGGTGTTAGCTTCCCTTCTGCTTCCCTGGCCTGCCTGTATCTTGCTTTGTTCAGTGTTGTCCAGAGAAAGGACCCTTCTCTAGGATCATCCGGAAGAATATCTGAGAGATTCTGTAGTTCTGTGCTGCTCTGTGGCTTTTCTTGTATTAGCTGCTTCTGCTTTTCCTGCTAAATGATCGAGTGTCACCGATGCAGTATTCCTTTTCACACTGGGTCTTCCTACCTACAGCAAGGGGCTGTGGGAGCCAAATGAGAATACCCAGTGAAGTCAGCTGATTCATGAAAGCTTTCTGTAGGTTGGTGTCATGCCCTTTCCAGCATCCTCAAATCACTGGTGTCAGGCAGGGTGCCTGTCTGCATTTAGCTCTCTTTTCCAACTCCCAAAGCATTTTCAGCTCTAGAGTGTCCCTGAAGAGGAATGTTGCATTTGGCTGCACTGCTCTTTGTGGAGTGCGTTTGGGCTGAGCGCTGTTCACGTGAGTTGGAAGGCACAGGCTGCTACTAACTCTCTGGTGGTTCCTGTTGCAGGCATCTGGTAATAAAGATCCTAGGGGCCAGGAGCTGCCTGGCTCAGCTGCCTGGCAGACTCTCAGCAGAAGAGCAAACAGGAGCTTAAGAAGAAGCCAAATGCAGAAGCCTTTGCATTCTAGTCCAGGTGAGTGAGGAAAGGGGAAAATTGGGCAGCAAGAGAGAGGGAGGCTGTTGGAAATCTCACAGGGCAGTGTTGGGCAGTACTTGAGCTATGCAGGTCTGTGGCAGGGAAATGGTGCTGACATTATCTCTGGGATGCCCCCTGACTGTGCCTAGGTCCTCCAGGGAGCTCTGCTTCAGAAACCACTGTTGAAGATGATGGTATTAGAATATTCGTGGCCCTGTTTGACTACGATCCTGTTTCCATGTCTCCTAACCCTGATGCGGCAGAAGAAGAGCTCCCATTTAAGGAGGGGCAGATCCTGAAGGTAGGAGCAGACCTCGATGAACATCTGCTCTGTATGGATCCCTTTCTTGTTCCAAGGACAGTATAAAACTTGGGAGGCAGAGCTGCCTCATGTTGGGAGTTTCTTTGGATTCTCTTTCTCCATTTTCTTTGTGTCTTGATCCCTGCAGCATAAACAATCCTTGGCCTGTCTTTTTGCTTGTAGGTGTGTGGAGACAAGGATGCTGATGGCTTTTACAGGGGTGAATGTGCAGGAAGAGAGGGATACATTCCCTGTAACATGGTATCTGAAGTCCAAGTGGAGAATAATGAAATCAAGATGCAGCTCCTAAAGCAAGGGTTCCTTCCTGCTGACCCACCAATGGAAAGCATAGGTATTGTATGTGTGTGCTGTGCCAGCTTGTGCCTTTGAAATGTAGAAAGCTCAGTCACACTGTCAAGCTTTGCAGCTAATGTGGCCCACCCACCCAAATGATCCCTAGGGCTTGCCCCCAGGGTCTGAATACACAGTTCTTAGTTCTGCGATCTCTGCTCTTTTGCAAGTTTGTAATTGTGCCTGCAGGGGTGACAGAATCTGCAATGTTTGTGTCATGTCCCGAGGGTCCTGTGGGTCCTGAGGCACACAGTCATTACCTTTTATCTTGTGCTTTTTGATAGGTTTGTGACTCGTGGCCCCACTCATGTCTAGGGGGAGCAGAGATTTAAGTAAGACTTCTCACACTCAGAACATTTGTAATTTATCTCTCGAATGTATCTTCTGGTGCTCAGAGGTGGCCAGATGCCTGTGGTGGTCTTTGTTCTGTGTGGAGGTACAAGACTCTGTCCCTTGCCCTGTTGCCTGCCCTCAGAATAAAAACCTCAGTAGCAGTGAGACCACAGGAAACAGTGGATTTGAGGGTTTTCAGAAGAGCAGAGGTATTGAAAAATACACCTCCCAGCAGCATGGGCTCAAAAACCAAACCTTGTTTCTTTATGTAACTGGGCTCTATGTGCCTGTTGTTTTCCTGCTGCCTGGTAACTAAGTGAGAGCCTTGGAGTGGTTGGTCTGGGAGCTCCTGCAGGCTCAGCTGGGGACTCCTCTAGGAATGCATATGCTGACTTCTCCAGAAGTCCTCTTTTTACTCTTCTGGAACTTCAGGGGATATTTGCAAGCATTGAAGAGCTATACAGTTTGCAGGGGCAGTGGGTTTGTTTGTGAGAGGCTGAGGGACTGTGGCTTTGTTAGCCAAGAAGACAGACTTGAGCAGCCTGGTCCAAAGACAGTACTGACCCTGCTCTGTGCAAGTTTTAGCTAGAGACCTCTCAAAGTTCCTTCTGTCCTGAGGAATACACCTTACTTAGCGTTTTCCAGGTACTGATGGTACAAAGGCTTTATTTTATCCTTCTGATGCTCCTTCTGAAAGATAAAATGCAGCAAAGCTGTGAAGTTTGTCTGCTGTGTACTCTGATATCACTAATGGACAAAAATGCAGTGTGGATTTCTGTGTGTACGTAGGATGTGGATCATGCTTCATCTGAGTCCACATATTGTAAATGAGACTGGGGCTTTATGCACAGTGTCTGCTTCCCAGGGGAAGCATGTCATGCCACTCCGTTGCCTGTTCACTCTTCAAGATCCTTTTCACTTTCCAATCACTGTCTGTTTCTCTTGTCTATTTATTTGCTTTTTTGGATTTTTATTAAGGAAATGGCACATTTTCTCCACCTCCACGCCGCCAAACCGTCCCTCCTCCAAAACCCAGACGCTCCAAGAAAGGTCTGTGTCACCCACTGCTTCCTCTTTGATTTTTTGCAATAGGATTACAGTCTGCATTGAATTTGTACTACTTGCTTACAGGACCCTCAGATGTTTGTCTCTGTACGACTGCTAGGAAGTGGAAAGAGACCCCATCCCTGCTGGTGTTAAGTTTTTAACAATAGTGATGTCTTTTATAGTTTTGGAGCTTGAGCTCTGCGTCTTATTGCGTCCCTGAGTCATGGTTACTGGCTTAGACTTTGAGTTGCATGAACAGGTTGCTTCTGTTGTTTGCTGCTGTGATCTTTGTTCTTTTTACTGTTTGTCAGTTGTGTGGTGTGGTCACTGTTGAAAGATGGATGTCTGTTTATTGGACGCTTTTTTTTTCTTTTTCTTTCCCAACAGAACTAGATAAACAGGAGAAGTACAAGTCTTATCCAGGTGAGAACTGCTCCTTATTACTGTGAGAAGAGGAATGGTGCATTGGTAGCATATGATCTTAACAGATGCGTGTTTTGTGGTCAAGGGCAAATCCAGGACCCTTTTTCATCCTTCAGAGCACTGTAAGAAAATGCTTGTTCTCAGGAAAGAAGAGCTCTAGTTCTTCAGTAGTGAGTGCCTTGACCTTTGTCTAACCAGGGCATTTTGGAGGGTAAAGGGCATGGGTAGTTTTGCTTACGCATCTGATGCTGCAGTCCCTAAAATCAAATGTCTTTTGAGGAGATTCTAACACTTCTGAGGTGTACGATGATTTGTTGATTTCAAGCCTGCAAACCTGTTAATAAACCACCCAGTGTTTGCCTGAAGCAGGGCTTAAATCCATAAGATGAAGGACTGAATAAGTTGTGTTTCCTGTAGTGCCAGGCTTTTCTTTTTGCAGACTAAGTCTACAAGTAAGAAACGGGGCTGATTAAGCAGCTGGTTGCAGAAATGCAGTGTGATGTCTGAGCTGTGAGGCCTGCCTTCCCTTGCTGCTGAGCTCTGTGCTGGTGTGGCTGGGCACATGAAGGATCTGGGGCCTTTAAGATCTCTTGCACATTCCGTTTCCCCCTTGTATTACCTTTACTCAGTTCACTCTCAGTAACAGTGAAGGAGCTGCTATTGTTTGGACTATTCTTTCAACTTCCAGCTCAGTAAATCTTGTTATATTTTTGTCCTGTAGGACAGAAGCATCAGGACTTTGAAGCTGAACTGCTGACACCTCGAAGTATGGTGGCTGTCTTCGACTATAACCCTAAGGAGAGTTCTCCAAATGCAGATGCAGAGGTAACCAGCAACTGCTCAGTCCTCTGACAGGTTTCTTTTTCCTCTCTTTTTTCACCTGTCCTGTTTTTCACACTTAGTACTTTGGTCAAAACTAAGGTGATTATAGCATGGCAATATAGCTGCTTAAACAAGTTGACTCAAGTTTTAAAATGTAAATTTTTCTGATAAGCTCCGTCATGTGTAACAGTAAATATGATATAAGTACTGTAATCTGTAAATATGAAGCAACATTCACCTAATGATTTTCAGTATGCATCTCTGTGAAGCTCTGTGAGCATCTCGTAGCCTTGTAGCATCCTGGAAGTGCTCAGACAGGGCTAAATACTCCCTGCTTTTAGCAAATGATCTCCCAGGCATCCTGTAGTAAAAGAAAAATCCTGTTAAGAGTTTGAACTGTCTTCTGATACTTAAAGTGTACGTGTCTTAGAGCATGTCTGTTGTGTTAACAGACAAAGATCTGTGTAGCTCTTTGCTCAAGTAAGAGGACTTAGCTCCACTTTAATGGATTGGTCCTTTAGACTCTGGCTTTTCAAGCAGTCTCTATGTATAATCCAAACAGCAGTTTTGTGGATAAGTATTTCCTGCGGAGAGACTGCAGAGCAGAGCCCTTTCTGCAAAACAAAACAAAAACTTTCTAAATTAGAACATGCTCTGTTCTTTCTTCCTTTGTAGCAGCATTAGTCTATTCTGAGCAAATGTAATGGGGTTTGAATTCAGATTCTTTCCATGTATACTCAAAATAGGTGGCACAGTGCAGTTAATACTTGCTGCCTAGTTCAGGTGTCTTATGAACAAGAGAATCTTCTGAGAATAGAGTGTTTTGGAGATGATGAGTAGTTGTCTTGGGAGAGAGATAATGAGGGCATGCATTGAACAACATCAACGTGGATATTCACACACTTGGATGAAGATTAGTTTTGAGTCTTTGTCAGTAAGACATCTTTCTCATTGCAGTGTTGGAGGTGCTCCCCATGCACACTCACAGAAGATGTGGTCACTTGATTCATCATAAATTTAGACACTAGATTTGCTGTTTATGATCCTGCAGTCAGGCCTAGAAGGATCTGCTGTGCTGTTTTTTTGTCATCTGTGAGTGAAGTTCTGCATAAGCTTCTTTCTGCTAGGGCAAAGCCATTCACTGCCAGCAGTAGGAGCCTGCAGCCTCAGGAAAGAAACTAAGTCCTGGGAACTACGTAAGATAAATATACTCGGAGTGGGACTCTTCCAGCCAACCCTTCCACGTGTGTAGAACTGATATCTTCAATGGGACTTGCCTATTGCACAGCCTATTTGGAGACTCCAGGTCTTCTATCTTAGAGCAGCTGTTTCACTGTCCCTGGGGAGATTTCTTCTATTAGAGAAGAATACCTGTATTTTTCATCTTGGTCTTGTGCTCCAAGGAGAGTGTACTCGAGTGGCTGACAGCAGATCATGTCTCCTGTGCAGTGATGTTCTGTTCTCTGTTCAGATCTCCGTTTTATCTGCATTTCTGCTAGTAACTAATCCCTGAGCGTTGCATACTGAAAGGGATCATCCAAGAGTTTAAATCCAAAGGATTTAGTGTTTATATTTCTTACAAATATGTAGAAACATATATATATTTCTGATGCTTGTTCAGCTTTTTCTCAGTGCTACTTTCAATTTTGGAGCTTTATCAAAATTGGTTCCAGGAACACACTTTCCTCTTGTCTTGCTTTATGAAATGCTTCCTTAACACTGAATTTCAGTTTCCCAATGTAGTTGTCCTGCTGAATTCTGGTACTGTAAGTCGTAACACAATGGCCATCCTCACTTGTGGTGAGATTGTACAAGCAGTGCAGTGTGACCTTGTGCTTCAGGTGGGAAATCCTGGCAGTTCTCCTCTTGTGACCATTGCTCTCTTTTGCTCGTTGCAGGCTGAGCTGACTTTCAGTGCAGGGGACATTATCACTGTGTTTGGGTCCATGGATGATGATGGATTCTACTATGTAAGTACTGGGAGTGGGAAGGCCCTTTGGCTACATCTGAAATCCTTGGAATCCATCTAGTGGCAGGAGAGCAGAAATTAGGGGACAAAGTATGTTATATTGCTACTGGAACAAATGAACACATCCCTGCTTAGTGCAGGCAGCCTGTCTGTTGCAGCCCATACTCCTCTAAACTTAATATCCAAATTCTTGCTTGGCATAACTTGACTGCAAGTTTCTCAAAGCCTAGAATACAACTTACTGCAAAGTTCATCAGCTGCTACATCAGCATCTGGTGTGAGCTGATTTGTCACCAAGGACTTTGACACATGGACTTGTCTAGGGCAAGAATCTAAAATGGTAACATAAGGATAAGAATGTACTCTATCCTCTCTGCTATCACATATCAACTTCAACAAACACTGATATCTGCTAATTTACTGTGGATAGCTGGGGACTGCCTGCCTGTGTGTTAGGCACGTTCCTTAGCTCATCTTTTCCTGCACAGAAAACTCTGTATTCACACACAAAAGATGAGGTTCACCTCAGGGTAAATTCAGAAGAGATTCTTGTGAATGTTTTGTTTGACGTCATCCATGGTGTTGCCCAAACAACGTTGCAGGGGTTGTTTTGTCACACCCAGCTACCTTTTGGTGGAAAGGAGTACCAGAGTAAATGAAAAGCCTTTAGGTAGCTTTTGGCACACCCATGTTTCAGCTGCTTCCAGGACATCGGTGGAATTTTTTTGAGCTTGTAGATGGCAACTAGGCTTCATAGTTTACAACTTTGAAGTGTCCTTGTTCCTGGAATATATGTCATGGCTTGCTGTCATCTTTTCTTCCTGTAATTTCCTCTGTGTTTTCACATTTCATAACTCACATTCTTGCTTAGTTGTGAAATTTCCTGAGGATGCTTCCTACATGAGTGTGTTCCAGGGTTTCTTTCTAGCCTTCCCTGCGTGGGCCTACTCCTCTGTTTATTTCTGCCTTAGCCAGGAAACCTGATGTGGGAACTGTGTCTTGATCTTGCAGGGAGAGTTGAACCAACAGAGAGGGCTAGTCCCATCTAACTTTTTGGAAGCTGTAACTTCAGATGACAACATGGTTGAAGAGCTTCATTCAAAAGATAAAGGTGCTGAGAGCCAGGTAAGACTGTGTGATTGCGTAGTACAGGTGTCCAAACTGTGGCATGGCTGGAGATTGGGCTTTGCACAGCATGCATAATCTCATGGAGTCATATCAGTTATTGCATGCAGCTCTGTTCATGCTATGGAAGCTCGGAATTCTAGAGGGAAGTGCCAGGAGCTCTTAAAGATTTAAGCTTAGTATGAAAAAAGCTACTGAAGAACGTTCATTGAATCTTCATGCTCAGTATGGTTAGGCAAGCAAAGAACATGGTAGATCCCACCAGCAAGTTCTTCTGATGCGCACAAGGGTCAGTAGTGAAATTCCACTTCAAACGAAGACACAACAGGTGGCTTCCCAGCCAGAAAATTCCTCAGATATGTTCATATACATACAGAGAATTTCTGGGGTTATTGACAACTAAGCACCACCATTTTTCCACCTATCCCATGTTAGATATATCTTAATCCTGTCCAAGGGGCTTTCAGACAAATTGCAAACATACAGGGGAGTTTCTCGAGCAGATCTGACAAATGGACTCATGGCCTAAGGCTTTGAGAGCAACCCACATATACGAAGTTTTCCAAGGTTGGGCTTATGCCCCTTGCTTTATGTTTCTGATCCTTTTCAAGCAAAGGCTTAAGCAGGAGGATTGGATCACCTGCCAGATTCAGTCAGTCCTCAGTGGGTGAGGCCAAAAGTGTGGCACTTCTTTGGTCACTCCCAAATCCTCTGTGCTGTGACAATCCTAGAGAGTGGGAGACAGGGAGGAACATGGACCCACGAAAGTGTGGAAGAGCAAACCTAGGGATGGCTGTGAGCTATTCCTTAAGGCAGTGTGTTGTCCTGAGTCTTCCTGTTGGTCTCTTCACTGGTGTCACCCCAGCTTTCTAGCTCCTTGCAGTGTAACTTATCCTATTTTTCACACTCTGCTCCTCCTTTGCTCAGTTTCCATCTCCCTGTTTTCAAATGCTGCCTGGTCTGCCACAGGCACCCTCTGCAGCCCTATCTGCTTCCTGGGACATGAAGCTTTGTGGGCAAAGTGTTTGTCCCACACCTCAGTGCCTTCCTGTGAAAGGAATGCAGCAGAAACAAGGTTTACTGGATCATCTTCTAAACCCAGAAGCATTTTTTGGGCTCTTGTGCTTGTCTGTGTAGGATACTCAGTCTCTTTGATCTCAACCCACAAGTGCTGGTCCATGCTGAGGAATTGCAGAAATTAATCAGCTGTTACTACCAGGATTTGGCAGCTAGAAGGTTATACAGGTCCAACTTCTGGGTGGAAACAAGTATTCAGAGGGGAGTTTTCTTTTATTTCTCTCAGAACAATTTACTCTTTCCAAATTATCCATCTATTAGAGCAGAAGGTATTAAAGGTGACCTGGGCCAGTACAATTATAACGGGCTGAATTCGTAGTACAGCTTATTTCACATCTGACATCCTCTCAGGGTACAACTAGCAAAGGCCTGTTTAGATGTCAGAGGGTCATTATTCCAGCCCCAGTCTGAGTCCTGGAAATATTGGTGAAAAAGTCATGGGAAATGATGGTAAATTCAGTTAACCATTTGGGCTCAGAATTGATGTGCCACTTGCAAATGTGAAGTGTGTGACCTAGCAAATGGTATTCCATTAAAGAGGTAAGAGAAACCAACAAAGCTGATATATAGGATGGCATACTCAGTACTGTGCCGTTACACTTGTTCACATTTCTGTGTCTCAGTTTCCTCACTGACAAGACATCAGTTTGGCCTGCCATATACCATGCTGTGTCATGAGTTTAAATGATCCCAAGGACCCTTCTGCTCTGCTGCTGGGCAGGGAGCACCAGCTGCTTCTACTTGCTGCCCTGCAGTTTGCTGCTGCTCCCTCTGCTCTGTCCTTTCCACGTGTGCTGGGTTCAGCAGCAGGTAACTGTTCCCTGGACACAGCAGTTCACCACTCTGACACCGTGGAGTCCTGGTCTCTGCTTCTGCTTTGCAGTCCAGATCGATCTAAACATCTTCTAAGTGTGGAGGGCGTGCTTGGCTCTTTGTAAAAGCAGCATGTTTACCCTGCTCCTAACCAAGCTTGTATTACCTAACTACATTTAAGTACATTTATTGATTCCTGAGGAGAGGCAGAACCTGACCCACGGAGCATTTGGCTGTCATAGCAATCACAGCATCCATACCTGTGAGCAGAACAACTGATGAGTAAGGCAGAAGGAACATGTCTTCCTATAGAACATACATATTCCAGGGACCACCCCTGAGCTGCCATAAACTGTGTGCTACAGCCGCACCTGAGGCTTTCCAGATTCCCACATATTCATTCCATAGTATTTAGAAATGTGCTAGTTAATTGTGTTATTGGCATGTGTATCTAGCAGAACACAGATGGAAGCATTTTTGGGTTGGAGTGAGTGGGCAGACAGTGTGCAAAAACTCCTGGCAGCCTCTAGGAAAACACTGTTTGAATATTAAACACAGCATAACAAGTCTCCCATTGCATTTGCCAGCTTCATTCATCTTGAAAGCTAACTCATCAATGAGCTTTTTTCCTCACGGTGTATTCTGTCAGAGCTTTGGACTGTGTTAAAGCTACTTTAAGTCTTAACAGAAGCTTCTCCAGCATGACCAAGAGTGGTTTTTAAATTGCTTGTAACTTCTTGGATTTGAAGTTTTCACCAGGTCTCTTCTTCCCATTTGCTTTCTCCGTTCTGATATGACAAAGGCTTGAGAATAAGGACAATTTGAAAGTTGAATAAGGCAGGTGAATTATTAGAATTGTTTCTGAGCAAATCTTAAAATGCTGACAACTGATAAAGGCAAAGCAATTTAATTTTTGAACTGACATTAATGTGGCTACACTGAGCAATAAAAAATGCAGTGCAAAGAGTAGTATCCAAGAAGTTATGATCACAAGCTAGGGCACTGAAACGCTGATGTTCAGCAGCTAGGAGTGGTTTAGTGCCATGGCTTTTTGCATCACTAACACACAATTTCTGTCAATGACTGATTGTAAAGCACCTTCAGAAAGTATTCAATTCTAATTTATTTCATGTATTTGTTTCTGCTTGCACCCATCGTGGTTCTTTTCTTCAGAGAATGAGGAAGAGAAGAGTCCAGTGATAGATATGAATGATACATAGAGAGAGAGCAACCATGTAAGTCTGTGTGAGAAGATCTCTTCTGTTTTCCACCTGGTCTGTTAGAGAGTTCCGCACTTGCAGTTTGCTCCTGTTCATGCTTGTAGACTGACAAGCTGCTCTGGGGCTCTGACACCAGCCTAAAACCTGGTTTACCTACTCAATTAGTTCTGTATTGAAGTGGATCCATGTTCAGCACATAAAGTGCTGCTTGGAACGATTATCTGATGGTTTTGGGGACTGCAATGGGACTGTAGGAGCACTGGGCATTCAAGTTTAGAAAATACATGTTTTGTAATCCAGACTTGCTGTTCTACCACAGTAGAAATGCCTTGTGTAGCCTTTGCAGGATCCCGCTCAAGCTGAGCACATCCCATATTCAGCCTCTGTTTTTCACTTCTTGATTTTACTCCCTCCTGAGCATAGTCCCAAAACTCCCTGGTGCACCATCAGGTTAAGAAAGCAGTAACATCTAGTCCCTAAAACCAACCTTGTGTGGATAATTGTTCTATCTGATAACTAAGAATCAATTCTGGGGCTTGGGTTGAGACCCCTGTTTTGAGAGGGGCAGTGGGAGGAGATCTGTGTTTGACTTGCTTTGTAACATTGCTTCTGAGTGGTTGAGTGAATCAGTAGTACCCAAGAGAGCACCAAAAACTGCCCCTGACATCTAACGTGATTGTTATCAGCCCCAGCAGCTTTCAGCAGGATCTTGCCAGTGATTTTGTCTCCATTTTTCTTGTAGGGAAGAAATCCTGATTATATCATCCTTTATCTCTCACCAGATGAATCTGTAAACTGATTCTGTTGCTTTTCTGCCATATAGAGACCTCTGAGAATATCTGTGCATGTGTGTGAGTGCCTCTGTGCGTGGAAATCTACTTGTGCATCATATACTACAGCTGGGAATCAGGACTTGCAGCCACAAGGACAGGGAACTGCAGTCATTTCCCTTTAACCGTTTGAGATTTGATAATGATGTTGATAACGATCTGTCCTTCTTTCAGAAAATAATTATGTCACTTGTGAATTGGCCTGGGTGTCTGCCTCTCACTTTGCATGCAATCTTTCATGCCTACGTCAACAGGAGAAATTGTGCACAGTTTGTTGAGCTGCTTCAGATCTGCCCTAAAACTGCCTCGCCTTTGCCAGAAAAGTGGTTTCCAGCAGTGTGTGGGCTCAGAGCCTTTGCTGCCCTGGCTGTGCAGGGACCTTCATGCTGCTCCCACATCCCTTGGTGCTGGAGCCAGACATCTCAAAGGTGTGAAAGTCATACACAGTAGTGTAGCTAAGCTATGGGAGGAGCTGAAATCACAGTTACTTTTCATGTTCTTACAGTGAGGGGCTGCTGTTACAGAGGTGGGCTGCTGAAATAACTGCGGGGTAATAAAGCAGTGCTGCATTTGCTTTTAACCCCAGGAAACCTTAAGTTAGCCAACCTACAGCACATAAAGTGTGTCTGTGCTATAACTGAGGCAGTGATGTTTATGCATCTGCTTGATTCAGCAGCATTACCCAGGAGCAGTATGGGACCAGGACCAGACAATCTCCTCTCAACTGCAAGCAGCTGCTGCTGTGATTCTGACATGTTTCCTCTGCAGGGCTTGTGTCTTTGCTCTTCATTGTTTCCTCCTGCCTCCTGTGTCACTAACGCATGTTCCTCGATGGAGCTGAGGCTGGTTACAGAGCCCTATGAAGCATGCTCTCACTTCTCCCAGATTTAATGAGAACCAAACATTGCTAGTGTTTCAACCTCCCAAGGAAGAGAGCTTTGCCTTTTTTTTTTCAGCATCTGTGGTGTTGTGTCTCTGGATGCCAAGGTAGGATATTCAGCAGGGAGCTTAAGGATTATTTTTCTGTCAAGCACATCAAGGCTGTTTTGTCAAAGCTGTGAGGAAGAGAAGGCAATGGGACAGATGCTCTCCTTGGCTTCAGCAACCAATAGACTCTTTCCTGGTGAACATTGCAGCTTCTTGGGAAAGCATACCCTGAGAAACCAGAAACAGTCACCATCTGTACAACTAAACCAAGCAAGAAGAGGCTGTGCAAAGGAAGAGGCTCCTGCTGGGATCTGACCTGCCATCAGTATTTTGTGAAGAGGAAACTGAGCCCAGGAGCAGGGCACTGTGATTTCCAAAAGCCCTTTCCTAAAGGAGTAGTATACAGTGGATCATTTGGAGCTGTGGATGCTAGTTAATATTCTCAAGTGCTCATGTTGCTTGGGAGCATGTAATTGCTTTGTGCCACTTAATTAATCCAGGTCTCCTGTGTGTTCTGCTCTGTCACAACCTTTTTCTCCATTACTGCTACCACTGCAGAGAATCAGGCACGCTCCCATGACTAGATCTGTTGGATGCTGAGCAGCTTTGCAAGGTTCTCAATTTATTTTCCATGACAAAGTGCAACCACTGTTGCAGAAGCTCCCCAGCTTAGCCAGCCCCCATGAACTTCTCAAAGTCTTGCACAGCCCTTGTTCATTTACCTTAATGGCCTGGCCTGTGGTGCACTGGGAGCCCACCAGCCTGCCCTGGCTGCAGGCAGCCAGCAGGAAGCCTTTCCATCCTCGCTCTCAGGAGGTGTTTAACTTCAGATTTTTCAGCGGTGAAGCAGCATCTTTCATCAAGCCCTCAGTGAGGCTTTTCTGCTGTACTGTGTGTAACTTTAAGGAATTTTGGAGTGTCGGGCAATGTCTGGGTGAGAAGTCAAAAACACTTTACCAGAAGCTTCCTAATTGAATCTGCAACTGCACAGAGGGGCCGAACCTTGCAGGGTGAGGGACGGACTGGTAGGAGAAAGCAGGGTTCTCTGGCTGAGGTTTGTGTTGAAGAAGGATATTACACCAACTCTGACTTCTGCCTTTTCCTTTCTTTTCTCTTTTCCCACCCAGTTAAATGCAGATGGATCTCTTGATCACAGTGACTTCTCACCACCTCCTCCTGCACCACCTTCCTGCCTTGTCATGGGCGAGCAGTGTCCAGAGCAGGCATCGCTGGCCATTCTCAAGTGCAGTGACCTACATGGTCAGAGTAAAAAGAAGAGAGGCTTCTTCATCAAAGGAAAAAAGCTCTTCAAAAAACTTGGGTCCAGTAAGAAAGACTAACAAGGGATTTATCGCCATGTACAGACTGCCTGTGCAATCCACACGGGCACTGAAAATTCAGGAGAAGCCCTCGCAATAAGCTGATTAGAGTATTTTCATAGGAGAAAAGTGTATATTGAATAGAGAAAACTTCTCAGTGGGTCTGTGAGCTGCGCTCTCTGCTGAGAGCCCAGCCATGGGTGCCCACCCAGTGTGGACAGCAGCTCTGAGCAGTGTTGTGGCTCTGAGGTGTGTGAGGCCTCCTGGATGCAGCTACCTCCACAGTAGTGCGTCCTGCTCCTTGCAGCCCTCAGTGCACCAGTTCCCTGTAAATATTTTGATTTTAAAAATATAGTCTGGCTGTAAGTTAGCTAAATGGCTTTTCCCAGCAAAGCCCCAGCCCCTTAGGAAGAGCTCCCTTGTACTACACCCCCTGGTATTTCTCTGGTCCAAAGGAGGTTGTGTTGAGACCTTCACTCCTGCAAAGAAAATTTGCACTTTTCCCGTGAATCCCCTTTGCTGTCTCTGGGCTGAAAAGTGAGTTATTTGTACTGTAAACCTGTAAATATGCAGCTGTGCCTAGGAGCATCCCACACTGCCTCAGTCATGTTTCAGCATGAGGATTCCCACGGAGGAAGCAGTGATACCCAGGGGGGATTGATGCTGCTGCCTATAGCGTGGGCTGCTGTAAGCTGCTGTTGGCTGGCTCACCTTGACCATGCACTGGCTGGGGACTCCGCCTTATTTAATTATTTATCTATTTATTTATTTATGTATTTATTTTTTGGTCTGCCTCTCTCACCACTTGGCTGTTTCCGTGCACTGCTCCTCACTTGGAGCGTTTGGAGAGCAGAGCTCTGGGGAGGGAGAGTTTGCAGCTGTTTTCATGTGAGATGATGTGTTCCTTCAGTTAAGTCACATCCCTTTCTAAGCCACGGAGTTTTGTATGACATGGTTTCTATCCTTTCCTGTGTTTCTTTCTTTGCATGTTTCAATGGGTACTTGTTTTGAGAAGGACAGTTATGTGAGGTATGTGAATGATGCCAGCACAGCGTCCACAGGTGTTGGTGATAAGGTATGTTTTTATTTAATATCAAATTTTATTATAATAAAGTCTATTTTCACAAAAATACATTTTCCTTAAAAAACCAAAAGCTTCACTGTTGCTTATTTGGGAGTGGTGGTGGTGTGTGCAATGGCAGAACAATTCCAGTTACTGGCACCCTGAGGGAGCTCCATAGCCCCCTGTGTGCGTCCCTTTCCTTTCACAATGAGAGCAGTCCTCCCTGGGGGTGGAAACTCTTTGCCTCTCCTGTCACAGGAGCCCTAATTCTGGAGGAGACACCGAGGTGTAGTTACACTGTTAGACTGCGTTTGGATACAGTTACATAGCATCACAGAATGCCAGAGCTGGGCAAGGACTGCTGGAGACCGTGGCTCCCACCATGCTCAAGCTACTCAATCTGTCTGTGTCCTGTGTCGATCTGTAGCTGCTGACTTCTGCAGGGCCTCAGAACGTGGTCTCTCTGATCAGGTGTGAGAGGGCTGGGGATACTGGAGACAGACTGGTTTTTCCTCCTGTCTTGCTACGAGTTGCAGTTTTTCTCTTTGCTTTCACTAGGAGATGCCTGGATCCAGACAAAACTGCTGTCTGTGGCAACTGACCCGACAAAGGAGGAGAAGGTTTCCACTCTTACCAACTGGAACGCCTGCCAACGTTCTTCAGTGTACTTTGGGTAGAAGTGATAAATAAGTGCTGGGTTCCAACTGCAGGGTCTTGGCTTTGGGCTCATTGAGCAGATGGTACTTCATAGTCCCCTCCATGGAACTGCAGACACTTAACAGCTCTGCAGAGTAACGTGGGGCTCTCAGGGCTGCTATCACAGCACCGAAGCTGCTGGAGTTGGAGAAGTGCTTGGGCAAGGGCTGCCTGGTTTAGTTGTGTGCAGTGCTGTGTGGAGCTGGGAGCTGGACTCGGTTATCCCAGCAGTCCCAAATCATGCTATTCTATAACTATAATCCTGATTTTGGCAGTTAGTGCCTACAGAAGTACCTCTGTGCGCTGCAGTTGCTGTAATTTATCTCCCACTTGCCCTGCCTGGAGGAAGTTGGTTGCAGTTCTAAACTGAATTTAACATCTGGAATTTCCTAAGTGAGTCGTTGGAGGTCTTTTGAAAGAAATTAACTGTTGCTGCACTTATCAGTTCATCAGAGAGTGAACTGAAGAGCAAAGCCTGCAGAAGGAACAACAGTAGCTGCTGGTGCTTCTTCTGTGCCTGCCCAGAGCAGGTGGCTGCGGGACAGCTCTGCTTCCACTTCGTACCTCCTGCAGCCAAGTCCTTGTGCTCGGGGGTGCACGTGTCAGGCACACACAGCTGCTGCCTGCCAAATTGCACTGCTATGTGCATGGACTCCCATCACGTAGCAGAGTCGCACGGATTCAGTTGGTTCCCCAGAACCAGGCAGTCTTGAGAAAACAGAAGTCTTGAGAAAGGTTCAAGACCGACAGGTCTTGGTAGCTCAAAAGCAACAACAGCAATGGCAACAAGCACTCGGCAGTTTGTCTCTGGTCTCCATCACACTAAGAGCTCCTGAGTCACACATCCTCAACAAATCGAAGTGCAGTAGAAATTGGGAAGGGGCAAAGCCAAGTGGGTGGAATCAGGTATTTGTGTTCATTAGTCCCTCTGTGTTCTCAAACCGTCTTCTCAGTTCTGGAGAAAATACCAACGTTAGGTTGGCCGTAGTTCCCAAGGGCATAGAATCATCAAATCTTTTGAGTTGGAAGGGACCCTTAGAGGTCATCGAGTCCAACCCCTGCAACAAACACCTGCAGTGCTCAGCCCCACCCTGGTGTGCCAGAGTACCTGAGCTCTGACACATCCCTGAGTTCACAGAACTTCTGTCAGAAGAACTAGGGCTGGCTTTCTGCAGACCTCGAGCAGTACAGGACATGAATATCCTTTATATGGCTCTTACTTTTGAGCTTTAAAACCTGAACTGATGTGGGGAAGAGCAGATAAGCCGGTTTGACACGGCTTTTGGACCACAGGGCTCAGAGAACAAGCGAGGCAGTGCATGGCTCTGGGTCGGGCATGGGATCATCTGTCCCTGTCAGCCTCGTGCTGTGGGGTCCCTGTACAAAGCTACACCAAGTTGCCTCTGAAGTGGCACAGAGCAAGTGAGCCTTCCTGGATCACACCTAGAGCTGGGGGAATCAGTGCCATGAGCAGCTGGAGGATGGAGAAGTCACTCCTGCTTTTGGCCTCATCCTAATTAATCGCTGGTTAAAGCTGGGAGCACAGAGCCTCTGGCCAGGATGTATGCCTCTTATTCTGGGTCTTCTGGCTGCTCGTGGTCCAGTAGGCAGAAAGAGCGGTTGGTTGGTGTGGAAATGTCTCTGCTCTGAGGTAACTGCTTGAGCTGACATGTTCTTGTTTCGTTACACTTAGAGGAGCAGCACATGGTGTCTCATTTGCGGCTGAAGGTTTTGAGAACAACTAAGTTCCACACTGTGAAATGCGATTATCAGAACAAATATGCAGTCTCTTTAGCTTTTGAAAAACCTTCATCCTCCTTCTGACTGTATGGTGCAGCACAGTAAGCATACAGATAGCAGCTGCAAAACTCTGCCAGCTCTGCCCCTTTGCACAAGAGCAGTGCTGCGCCTGTTGTGCAAGCAGCTGGTGCTCCTGGCTCAGAGAGGCTCTTGCACACTCCCTGCCCACAGCAGAGTTACCTCCACAGCCAGGGGAGAATGCTCAGAGCCCTGCTCAGTTTCTCCAAGGAAGGAGAACCCGCTGCTGCCCTTATCTCTGTCCCAGTGCTGCACCATGCTTGTGGTTGTTTCTCTTAAGACTAACAGGAATTTTCCTTGGCACCAACAAGTGCCTATTGCCTCTCACCCTTTCTGTCTGCACTTCTGAGAAAGACTCTGGGCATATCTGAATCCAACCCTCACGTCCCCCAGCCCTTCTCCCCAATGTGACTCAACCCAGTTACATCAGTTCTGCTGTATGTCCTGTACTCCAGGGGTATTCTCACCAGTTTGTCTTAGACCAGTGGTCTGCAAATGGGACACGGGTTCAAGTGCAGCCTCAGCTTTGGCTCAGGCAAGTTTGGGAGCTGAGATGGGGAGTGATGAGCAAATCTCCCCTGGAGCTGCTGTTACCACTCCTGAGACTTTTTTCCACCTTTAAGAGCAGTAAAGGAAGAAGATGGGGAGAGGAATCCTGTTCCCATCTGACATCCCCAGTGGGAGCTCAAGATGCCCAAAACATTGCACAGTGCTGCCTTGCCTTGGTGGGTTTGGAGGGCCACTTGTGGGGCACACAGGAGCCCCTGCTGGGAGCTGTGCTGGGCAGCAGGTGCTGCTCTGCTTTGGCCCCACCAATCTGGAGGGGAGTTTCTCAGCCCCATGGGTCAGATATCTTGCAGCAGATAACAGCCCACTGTGAATAAAAGCATGGCCACGGAGGGAGCCACAGTGTGGACAGCAGAAGACAGCAGGTGAGAATCTGTCCTGTTGCACGCTTGCTTTTGCTTTCATGGAAAATGCTGCTGCTGTTGCAGGGGAAGGCCTTGCTGGGCAATGCTCACAGCTGGGGAGCATTGCATTGGGAAGGAGCCACCTTGTGTGCTCCCTTAACATGTTCCATCTGCACCATTATTGGTCAGATCCATAGCTTCTTGACTTTCCACATTTCTTACCTTTTTTTTGCAGGGATGAAGGCAGAAACCTGCTCCCTGGTGTTGCTGGTGATACTCATCATGTTGGGATCTGTGTCTTCTTCCTATGGTATTGTCTCTCTCTCAGGTTTTGCAGATCAGGGGCTTTTATGTTCTGCAAAGGAAAAAGAATTATGTCCAAGAGAACCTGTAGCCATGTAAGCAGCTGAGTGACAGTGAGAAGCATTATCAGTTTGCATCTGTAGTGCCAGCAGTGCTGACAGTTTCAGGGTTTTTCAGTAAATCTCCTGACTGATTTCCTGAAACCACGTTAAAGGAGAGCTCAGTTCTTGGAGCAGCTCCATCCCCATGGTGCAGCAGTCCTCCCAGGCCAACTCAGATCAACTCTTGGTTGGTCAGGGACGACAGTTCAAAGAATATTGGGAGATTTTTATCCCCTTTGTGTCGATTTCTGAAGCTTTCTCTTTCCCTAGAGGTGATCCCACTCAGGGAAGCATTGTAGGGGCTTCCTGCTCTGTTCTGAGGCCACAACCAGCCAATGATGGGCATACCCCAGAGGAGCTGTCTTAGGAGCCCCAGCAGAACTCATATATATATATAGATGTATTGACACTGCAATGCCAGAACCCCTGGCTCTGAAGATGCAAAGTGAAGCCCTCCCAAGCACAGGGAAGCTCTGATGGAGTGGGAGACAGTGCTCTCACCTCTGCTCTTTTCTTTCCCACAATGAGATTTGATTGAGAAGCTGTCGGATGCATTTCTCCTGAGCAGTGTGGATGAGGCCAGGCAGCTCGTGGATTCAGCCTACAAGGACACACGTGATCGGTGAGAGTTGGAGTTGGGCACAGCTCTCGTATGCTTGAGCCACAGCCACGGTCTGATCTTCTCTGTTGTGTTCTGGAGGTGCCACAACTCTCCTTCAGAGTCATTGAGTGGTTTAGGTTGGAAGAGACCTCAAAGCCCATGCAGTTCCAACCCCTGCCATGGGCTGGTTGCCATTCCTTTGATCAGGTTGCCCAAAGCCTCACCCAGGTTGGCTTTGAACACCTCCAGCCTCCCTTTCTGTCACTGCTGAGGTTTCCTTTTCCCTGCTTTGCTGCCCATGCTCAGATGGAGCAAATCTTTGTGGGTTGAAGTTAGAACATTCTGAGGGCTCTGAACAAGTTTTACCACTGTGCTGCGAGAGCATATAGCTTCCTACTGACCCATAAACTTCCTTCTTCAGTAGTTATCCTTTGAAGCTCCCCAGTACCTTAGGATCTGTCCATCTGAGAGCTCTTCAGGGCTCTGGGTCAAGGTACAGTGACCTGGATCGTTTGGGATCTCTGGATGGAAATAGGCATCTGTAGGCATTTATTAATGGGATAACAGTTGATTGAGAATGTGGTTCGATTTCCTCAAGGACAACAAGGCCACACACTCAGCCATTTTCTGGCAGATAGAGCTGGGTGACAGAGGAGATTTCAGTCCTGCTCCTCTGCCAAGGGTGGCAGGAGCAGCATGGTCTCCTCCAGCCGCTGCGTGGGCTGTGAGATCATAGAATCACAGAATCAGGAATTGGAGGGGACCTCTGGAGATCACTGAGTCCAACCCCTTTCTAAAATCGGGCTCCCTAAGGAGGTTGAGATGACTCTGCTCTGTTGGCAGTTTAAAAAGGGGCTCTGTGCTGCCTGAGGCTCGGTGTGTGATCCTCAGGATTTGTGGCCCATCTCAGTCCCGCAGAAGTTGCTTTGTTCTCCCTTGCAGCATAAAGAAGAACCTGGAGAACGATGCCTTGAACCCCATAGAGCTCCTGAGATATTTCAAGCAGCCCGTGGGGGGGACGCGGGCCGCCATCCGGGCCGCGGATTACATGGGAACCACCCTGACCCTCCTCAAGGAGAAGCTGCGCTGGGTCGTGAAAGGGGACTTCAATGTCACAGGTCGGACATCGCTTTGCTGGGAGCAGTGTTGTTGTGGGGAGATGCGGGGCTCTGTGGGGCTCGGGAGGATGGAGTGGAAGGGGTTGAGGGGGCCCGGGCTCCAATCCCTCTCACCCGACCAGAGCATCCCGTGCCGCGCTGAGGAGCGGTGTCCCCAGGAGGTGGCAGTCCTGGTCTCCTGCAGGAGCACTTGCAATGCAGTGGGGATGCACTCGGGGCCGCTTCCGTAGCGGAACAGCTGTAGCACGTCTGGCTGTAACTGTTAATTTGTAAAGGTAAAAAGGAAGGAGAGAAAAGGAAGAAGATTGCTTATTGCCCTTCTGCACAGGCTTGACATGCAATTATTTATCAGATTTGACCTCAGCTTTGTTGGTTTTAGTGCTTTTGTAGAATCACAGAATCACAAAGGTTGGAAAGGAGCTCTAAGATCATCACCTATCACCAATATTTCCCACCAAACCATGTCCCTCAGTACAACACTGAAACACTTATTGAACACAAACCATCAGTGACATGACAGAAGTGCAAACTGCCTCTCCAGGGAGCATCCTCAGCACAGCTCTGAGCAGGATGACCATAAATGCCATTCCCTTGTGCACCTCCACAAGAGGATGGTGCTATGATCACAGAATGGGCCAAGGGGACAAGAATGGAAACCTTTTCCTCATCTGGGAGATGACACAAACCCAACAGAGCCAGAACATGCTGGCACATTTATCCTCTGTGGTTACCCTGCAGACATGCTCACACCAGCTCAGCTGCGGATGATTTTCAAGGCAACGGGATGTGAGCAGCAGAATAAGAAAGTAAACTGTGAATTTTCTAGACGGTACCGAACCATCACAGGGAAATGCAACAACAGGTGAGAGGGGATGCATGGGACAACAGTAGAAGCAAAGCCATTTCCCCAAGAATGATCCATATATAGGATGCCTTATTTAGTTTTACAGCTCACAGAGTCGCTTTCCAGATGCGTGAATATGTTAATTACAGATCTGCTTTGAGGGTTCTTGGTGTCATATGTGGGTGAGCAAGCTGTCCCATTGTGTCTGACTCCAGCACAGGACCTCTGTCATCAGACTGCATCTTTCTGCTTTCTGACGGATTTTGGCTAGCTCTTCCCCTTTGCAGGGTGTCAATGTTCTTTTTGGCTTCCTGGCTGGGTACATGATGTGGCCACACCAGAAACCCTCTGGGTCACTGGACTCATGGGCTGGCAGCTTTGGGGTATATGAAGGGATGTGACTGTCACGTGGAATGTAAAAGTTATTTCTCAGCACTTCCAGAGCTCTCATAGTGTAGTGTAGTGGCACTATCTGTGCCAGATAGAGGTGTGTTTTCAAACAAACAACATGGGAGAGTAGCCCATCCCTCCACATTTGCCAAGCACCTGGCAGGCAGAACATGTCATGCCATTTGTGGCAGTAAGGAGGAGGAAGGAGGTCAGATAGGGGATGATTGTCCTCTGCCTTCCTAGGGGATGATTTAGCCTTCAAACATCTGTGTAAGAAGTAGGAGAGGGCTGCCAGTCTCCTTGCATTCTCAGAAGGTGGTGGCTGCAGTCAGGAGGAGGATCTAGATTCTGGGATAAGGATGGGTCCATCACACCTGAGCCAGACCTAATGTCACTAATATTTTGCTGTCCTTTCATTCACTGGTGCAGGAGAAACCCATTATTAGGAGCTTCCAACAGAGCTTTCACCAGATGGCTGCCGGCAGACTATGAAGATGGTGTGTCAATCCCCCATGGGTGGACAGAAAGAAAATGTTCCTTTGGATACCCTTTCCCACTGGTAATATTTGGAACACATCTGAAAAAAACCAGACAGGATTTAGGGATTGTCAGGGTTTGAACAGATCTGAGGGTGAGGCTGCAAAACACAAGTCCAACAGTGCGTGCCTTGTGATATTTGTTGATGACCTTGCAGATGCACCCATTCCTATGGCCATTTCCTGACACACACATTCTCTCTTCATACCCTGCAGGTTCGAAAGGTGTCAAATGAGATCGTCCGCTTCTCCCCTGGGCAGCTCAAGCTAGACCAGCAGCGGTCACTCATGTTCATGCAGTGGGGTCAGTTTATTGACCACGACCTGGATTTCAGTCCCGAATCCCCAGCCAGAGTCACCTTCAGCGGCAAAGTGGACTGTCACACGAGCTGTGCCAAGCTGCCCCCCTGCTTTCCCATCCAGGTACAGCCAGTCTTCTTCTTGTGGTGACATGGGGGACAGGGTGTCTGCCCTCTGCTGGAGATGGTGAAGCTCTCCCTGTCCCTGCTCACGAGGGAGCAGCTCCCAGAGCATCCCAAGGGGTTGGGCTGCTCTCAGGCAGTGGTGCTGAGCGCCAGGGATGCCACCAGATGCCAGGCACAGCCCATCTTTTCCCTCCTTTTCAGCCTTAAACCACATGTCCTTCAAGGATACATCTTTGCTTCAGAGGTGCAATGCAGTGTGCCCAGCTTATAGCAAGTGGATCAGAGATGGGAGTTGGTGGGTACTAGCGTCCCGTTGGTAGCCCAGAAAATCCATGCCCATTTGATGGTTGCCTGCTCACGGGGTGAGGAAGTGGTGGGTACCTCTCACTAGTGGCTAAGCATTGTGCTGGAAACACAGTAGTCACGTTGCTATCTCTGCCCCAGTAAATGCATCCAAGGAAGGGATGAGACTTCATTGAGTATTTTCCCACTGTGTGTTTGAGAATGCAGCCAGCAGCACAAATTCTGAGTGGCAACTGGTCACAACACAGAGTAGATATTGATGCTAGTGCCTCTCAGTTTTAATCCAGTATGTACTTACAAGGGGAAAGAGTTGAGGTATCTTAGAGAAGATTCAGGCACCTGCAGTCTTTCTTGAATATCTGGGACTTGATCTCCAAAAATATACCTTTGCTGTCAGTCTGAGTCCTCACAGCTGGGACTTGGGACCAGACTCCATACTGTCTACCATGAAAACTGTTTCTGAAATCACTCCTGTTGGCTTTTCTTGTGTCTGGAGTACCACAGTGCGGATTCTGTGCTCCTGAACTGGTTCCTGAATTATTCACTTATCTTTCTGCAGATCCCACCCAATGACCCACGGATTAAAAACACAAGAGATTGCATTCCTTTTTTCCGCTCAGCTCCTGCTTGTGACAGTGGCAGAGCCACTCGAGAGCAGATCAACGCGCTCACGTCGTTCCTTGACGGCAGTATGGTGTATGGCAGTGAAGAGCCTTTGGCCAACAAGCTGAGGGATTGCACCAACCAGCTGGGCTTGTTGGCTGTTAATCAGAATTTCACAGACAATGGGATGGCATATATGCCCTTTGCCAGAATGCCAAAGGACCCCTGTATCAAGGTCAGCGGGAAGGCTAAAATCCCTTGTTTTCTTGCAGGTAAGTTGGCTGCTGATGCCCGGGTAAATTCCGCAGAGAACAATTCAATCAGCTCTGGTTCGTTTCTTTGCTTGCTTGCTTCTTGTATTTGAGTAGAAAAAAAGCAGAATGAGGTGACCTCAGCACTGGCAGCATGCTGTACAGGACATCAGCACAGGCCATTACCCATTGGCACAGCCTTCTGCTCTGTTTACCCTTTGACATCTTCTTGACCACTTTTTCAACCCAAGCTAAACGTGATTCATGATTCTTTGTTAAAAAAATTAAGATCCAGTGTCAAGCTATGACATGAGTGTTTTTTGCAAGGACTAAACTTTGTTGCAGCTATAACTCAAAACTAAACTACTGTAGAATCATTAAGGTTAGAAAAGACCACTAAGACCCCCGAAGCCAACCTCAACCCTCCCCACCATGCCCATACCCACATCCCTCAGTGCCACATCCCCACGTCTCTGCAGTGCCTTCAGGGATGGGGACCCCACCACCCCTGGGCAGCTGTGCCACTGCAGCACCACTCTTTCTGAGAAGAAACTTTTCCTAATATCCAACCTGAGTAATATTTCAGTGTTCTAGGCCATAGCCTTTCAAACTGTGTTCCTGAATGAGCTTTATAAATTCATAGACAGAAATCAGCTGGAGATGAATTTACAAACTCACAGCTCCGTGCAAACTCCTTTGGAAATTCAGTGTTTGTTTGGGTCTTTCCGGTCCCTGAGGGTTGAGGGAGTGGTACATGTGCTGCTGCCCAAAGGGGCTCAGCAATCTCGGACTGGAGCTCCTTTGGCAGCGCCGGGTGGGTGCCGCCTGCTGGAGGAACCGCACAGTGCTCGCTTTGTCCCTCCCGCAGCCTCTCACAGGCAGGCTTTGATCGGTACTGAAAAGGGCTCTGTGCTGAATGCATGAGCAAATTCCTCCATTCACTGTGCAACTAAATGCCATGCATTTACTCCTCTCTGAGCGTCTCTTTATTCCATCATCACCTGTTCACTCTCAGGTTTCCTGCCCTGGATGTTTGAAGTTGGATTTAATATTTCGTTGTGATGCTTTTGTATCTTATTCCCTCAAGTCATGACCCATTTTGCTTTTAATTCTACTTTCCAGAGAGCTTGACTGAGACTGCCTTCTTGCTCAGTCCATGGTTTCAGCTGGTTTCTGACCTACAGACCTCTCTTGGCCATCCAGACATCACTCTGCCTGTTTTCATTTCTCTCTTGAGCTGCCAGTCTCTCTGCTGTGGGAACCTGGAGGAGGACTACTTGTAGTGAATATCTCAAGTTGCCCCTCCTAGCCTCCAAAACAAAAAGCTTCCCCATTTCTTGGCTGTCCGTCTTGGTGACACTCAGCACAACCACGCTTTTCAAGTTTTTCAGTAGCTTTTCAGTGGACCTCTGCAGTCCTCCATCAGTACAAGTAAGAGCTCTTGTGATGCCCCTAGGTGACTCTCGAGCAAGTGAGATGCTGGAGCTGGCATGCATGCACACACTCTTTGTGCGGGAGCACAACCGCCTGGCCAGAGGGCTGAAGAGATTAAATCCGGACTGGAATGGGGAGAAGCTCTACCAGGAGGCACGGAAGATTGTGGGTGCCATGATCCAGGTACAAGCCACTGCGTCACCCCCCAGCTCTGCTGCCTTGTCCTGTGGTATCACAGTTATCCTGATGTTAGTGAGAGGTTTCCATTGGGTGATGGTTTATTTTTGAGTTGCATTTTTCAACCTCCTCCTTAATATCCCAAAGACATATGAAAACAGGGCTGGAAACCTCTGCTGTAAGAGGACTAACGCAACTGCCCATGGGAATTTATATCATCTGTGTCAGTGCCATAAATGTGAGCAACAGCTCTCCCATTACTTTGTTGACAAGGGACTTGATGCTTAAGCAATTAATCATTCACACTTTCTTGGTTTCCCTTTAGATTATAACCTACAGGGACTACTTGCCTCTTCTTCTGGGAAGGAATTTACGGAGGTGGATCCCTTCCTACAAGGGCTACAAGGAGCTGGTGGATCCTCGCATATCCAATGTCTTCACTCTGGCTTTTCGTTTTGCTCATGCTTCAATTCCCCCATCTGTGGGTCGATTGAACAAAAATTATAAGCCCACATATCCCAAACTGCAACTCAGCAAAACCTTTTTTGGTGTCTGGCATATTGTGAAAGGGGGTAAGTCCTATGCTGGAATCACTGAAATCTCAGGATCATTACAGTTGGAAGAGCCCTCTAAGATCATACAGGTCAACTGCTGCCTACCACCAACATTGCCCACTAAACTGTGTAAACCATCTTGCACTTCTGGGGTGTAACTTTATTTCCTTCAGCCTTTCCTGTGCACTCTGGGTGAGCTCCTGATTCACCCAAACCTAAAAGCAATTTGCATTAAATGTACTCACTCACCTTTATTACCAGGCAGACTTTACCCCAACACAGCTGTTATCTGCAGTCAAATGCCACCCATCTTATTATGATGTATGCAGTCTGATTGATTAATTGCTGTAGCTTCTAAGAACTACAGTATTTTCTTTTTAACGTTTTATGATCAGAAAAATCCATTCTCTCTCACTGGAAGCCTGTAATGAGCTATAGGCCATGCTCTGCTCTCTGGAGCCTTCTTCCCACGTGCTTTCCACCTTGCATTGCTCACCAGTTGCTGTGGATCTTTTGCAGGTGGCATTGACCCCTTCCTGCGGAATCTGATGGCAAGCCAGGCCAAGCTGATGACACAGGATCAAATGATGGTGGACGAGCTCCGGGATCACTTTTCTGAACAGATCGAAAGGATTGGGCTTGATTTAGCTGCACTTAACATGCAGCGTGGCAGAGATCATGGCCTCCCAGGTAAGCTGGCGGTGGCAAAAGAGCTTCCAAAGGAAAACAAGTGAGAATCATGCACTTGTGTAATTGGGAAATATCTCCGGCCCATGCAGAAAAGCACACTGCACAATGTGAAAAAAAAAAAAGATCTCATTCTAGTTTCCCTACAAAGACTGTGTCACAGAAAAAAAAAAAAAAAGATAAAAGCGTGTCAAAACCACTCGTGGGGCTCTGCAACGTGAAAAACCAGTGCAATGGCATTGCAAGATGGTCTTGAGAAACAGGTTGTTGATACAACTGGATCAAGGGTGTGCTGTTGCCTAACAGCATTATTAGGCTGATGCAAGCACCTGGAGCTGCTGTGCCAGTAACACCCATGGAGCTTGAAGTAACACCCATGGTTCACCTTGAAGCAGTGATGAGGAGCACCGGATTCACACGTTGTCAGCTGAGGCAGAGGCTTTGCATTAGATGCAGATGTATGGTCAGGTTTTGCTGGGATTGCTCTGACTTTCTCTCAGTGGGGGGTTTTGATTTTCCACACTGTCTTTGGGAACACTGGTGTGCAGAATCCTGAATTTCTAGCTTTTGGGACTGGCATTAGGAGAACGCATGAGTTCTCTGTAGGCTTTTCCTTTCCTTAAGCAGACATTTGGTAAGACCCAGAAAGAACGGAATTGTACGCCGACTTTTGCTGTCTCTGTCCACCAAGATGCAGTTATTCCACCAGTTGTGGTCTAACGTATTCCCAGCTATTTGATGCACACAAAAATAGGCCAGTTGACAACATCCAGTGTTCCACTTCCACCCGTAGAAGTTGGCTCTGGAGCAAAGGAATGGCAATGGCATTAACAGTGATATTTAGAAAGGAAGTTTAAGCATAACTGGGAACATACCTGTGTCCAGGCTTTGGGAAAGAGGAAAAATCTTTCTAGGGAGAGGAAGTGTTGCTGACCTCTCTTTGCTCTGATACACAACAATTTGCAGGTTATATCTCCTGGAGAAAATTCTGTGGGCTCCCCCAGCCTTGCGATGTGAAGTCACTTGGTCAGGTATTGAAGAACGGCCATCTGGCAAAGAAGTTTGTGCAGCTGTATGGGACACCAAGGAACATTGACATTTGGGTTGGGGCACTTGCAGAGCCCTTTGTGGATGGAGGAAGGGTTGGACCCCTCATGGCCTGTCTCATTGGCACGCAGTTCAGGAACACACGTGATGGGGACAGGTAAGAGGGTCCAGTGTCTGCTGATGTGATGGTGAATGCTTTGATTAGCTGGAAAATTTGCCTTTGAAAAAAAAATCTGTTTTATTGGTTTTAATGGGAAAAAAACATTGTAGGAATCTTGAATGAGAAGAATTCAAGAGGAAAAAAATCTATTTTGTCATTCCTTATGTCTCCTGCAGGTTTTGGTGGGAGAATAGGGGGGTTTTCACTGCTAAGCAGCGCAGTTCACTGGCCAAAATCTCCTTGTCACGAATAATATGTGACAACACCCACATCTCTAAAGTGTCAAGAAATATCTTCCGGGCCAACAGATATCCTGACTCCTTTGTGAGCTGCAGCAAGATCCCAAAGCTGGACCTCAGAGCCTGGAAGTCAAAGAGGATGGAGGAAAGTACCAAGTAAGTTACAAGCCTCAAAAAGCAGACAGTTCCTGCCTGCAAGCAAGTGCAAATCTGCAACTAAAAGCCATCATTAACAGCTCAGACAATTCCAGCTGCACCCAGCTCCCACTTCCCTCCAGGGTGTTTAGTTGCTTTCTCCACAGGGCCGTGGTCTTATCACGTTGAAGGTGTGACAAGGGGCCTCTGTAAATGCCACCTTCACGGGGCAAGAAGAAGTAAGGCTTGAGGGACTGATGGAAGCAGGGAGACATGTCCAGAGCAGTCTCCTGCTCAGTGCTGGGGCAATGCCTGAGCTGTTGGGCCCTCCTTTCCAGCTTAATTTATGGAAATGAATCATGTAAGACAGCAGGAAGCTATGGCATGCCCTTTTCTGCTTTGTTAACGTGTTATTTTATGTCCTGCAGAAGAAGCATCTGGTGACTGATAATGCTGTACGATGAGGATTCCCCAGAAGTCTGGGTTCAGGAAGATACTGAGATGGATTCTTTTAATTGTTTGGTTGTTTTTTTGTGTGTGTGTCTATGCTTTTATTGCCTGAAGTCTTTCCAAAGAGATGAAATCCAGTGATAAAGAAACTTCACGGAAAGATACTTCACATCTGTGCAAATTGCTCAATATCACAAAGCAGTCCAAAAGGAGTTACCAAGAGACTTCCAGTCAAACAAACTGCGTGCTTAGGCAATGCCATATGCACCACATTCCACTAAGCCTTGCTGTTAGATAGCAAGTTTTGAACCTTCTTTTTGCAAGAAATAGCACAAAGTTTCCGATCTACATAAAAATATACTGGGGCATTGGAATAGATTTGCTTTCTTTTTTTATTATTATTTTGTTGTTGTTGTTGTTTTCTGAGGTGTAAACTCTTAGTTTCCAGAGAAAATATTGTAATTTCAGTGCTTTTTAGTGAAGTAGCAATAGCTGCCTTGCACTCAACTTGTTAAAAACACTCTCTTTCTGAAACAAGAAATGGTACTGATAGAAGGAAGCTGTCCTTTCATCAGTTCCTGCCCTTAGCCAAGAATGCCTAAGGCATCTTCTAGCATAATGGAAAGCATACAGGTTATTCCTGCAGCCTGGCATGAGCCGGGATGACTTCCCACTGGGCAAGTGGAGGTGATGGGAGGTCTCCTGGCAAAGAATCAAGTTGAAGTACAAGATGGTAGGAGATAATCTAACTTCTCCTCACAAAATCTTTTCCTAAAAGGGTCAAAATTACTTTCTCTTTCCTCTGTAGTTTGCTGTCTCGCTATTATTGATCAATAAATTGCAACTTTGAGCTGAGATCGAAATGTTCCATGAACTTTGTAAGAGGTACAATAACTGGAGACAAGTGGAGGATGGTGGTAGGTTTTATTTGGGGATATCAGACAAAGCAGATTCAAGTGCAGAGCCATGCATTTGTAATGAAGACGGGTATTTCTTGATGGACTTTGAATTTAGTTGCAAAAACCATTTGTCAATAACTTTTCCTTATCTCTCCTAAAGCTGGAAGAGACATGTGAGATCCTCAGAGACAAAGAAAAGATGTGGATAAGAATTTCTTCCAGTGCTTGGCCAAAACACTGGGGTAGCAAAGTGTCTCAGATGTGTAGGCTAACATCAGCCTGAGCATGTCTTGAACACAGAAGGCTTCTCACATGCAAATGTGCCCTGGCAGCATGTTGAAGCCCACTGTTTCCTTGATAAGTTCCTGACACTGAAAGATTCACAGGAGTCAATAGATGTGATGGGTGTGTGATGCCTGACTGCACTGGGGATGCTTGTTTCAGTCTCTGATTTTGTTTTCTAGTATTACCTGTCTGAAGTGTGTGCCTCTAGAATTTGTTCAGACCCTTGGTAGCACAGGAGGACACATTCATAACCTTTTGACTTCAGCGATTAACTTAATGAAGAGGAAATAGAATAGTTCAATCAGAAGGGACCTGTAAAGATCATTGAGTCCAAATAATTGGCTCAAAATCCCTATGATCTTTCTGTACATACTGAACAGAGGAATGATTTTTACGATTTCATCCAAATGCAAAGCTGAAATGTGGAAAATTGAATCAAGCTACTCAGCTTGATCAAACTGCCTGATCTAATGCATGAAACACATGCTCAGCATGACTGCGGCTTTGAAGGAGATTCCCATTAGATGGAGAAAAAACATACTTCCCCATCATAACTGCAATGTTGGGACAGGGACTAGAGAACTTGGAATCTCCGTTCTTGGAGTTATTCCAGCCTCACCTCGAGCAAATGTGTCTGGTGTTGGGATTCACCATGCCCCAAGTAGCTGGTTGGACTGCAGACCTCCAGGGGTCCCTTTCCACCTAAATTTTTCTACATGATTCTTTGATTTACAGGATAACCTGATCTATTTTCCAGTTCTCTTGGCTGTCCTGTGTGCTATCTCCATGCACGAAAGTGCAAGAGCATAAGCTCCTCTGTCATGGATGCCACAGGAAACGTCATGAGCCAGCACCAATTTTCTTGTAGAAACATTTCTCTTTCTATCGTTATGGGAGGTGCCATCTATTCATTCACTCATCAGTAAAAATGAAAAGCTTATCTGTGCCTTGTACAAGTGGGTTGCCTGTGGATTCTGGTGCTACAGTGGGAGCATGATAAATAAATTTCCTTAGTCTTCCCTGTTGAATATATTTACACTGAAATGCTTTTGAAGCTTTTAACATCAGTGTTGATTCTGTTTAGCCAAGTTCCCTTTAGCACCACTCTCCTTCTGTGGGCTGGTGTGGTTTATGGAAGTGAGCAGTCCCAATACTTTGTCTTTTGATTTCTTTTTCCAGTCTGTTCCAATGGAGAAATTTATGCCAGCAGTTTCCAGTAGGAATTGCCCTCATTCCAGAATCCAGTCCTCTGATTTCATCTTGAAATCATTCCTTTCTCACTTAAATGTTGATCTTGATCTTTGACTCAACTCTTCTGCCCAGCTTTGCTTTACTGACAGCAGCCAGATCTCTTTTAAGCCTTCTTTAAAGTCTGGGTAACTAGTGATAGGATGAGTGGGAATGGCCTCAGGTTGTGCTAGGGAAGGTCTAGGTTGAATATTAGGGAAAACTCCAAAAGAGTGGCGATGCATTGGTACAGGCATCCGCCAGGGACATGGTGGAGTCACCCTGGGGGTGTTTAAGGAAAGGGTAGACATGGTCAGTGGGCAATATTGGTGGTGGGTGGATGGTTGGACTGGATGACCTTAGAGGTCTTTTCTAAATGAGAATCTAAATAAAAAATAAATCTGTTTTCTAAAAGAGAAAAATTTAATTTTAAATTTTAATTTTTTTATTTTAAATTAAATTTTAAATTTAAAAATTTAATTTTTTTTTTCTGATTCTCTGATTCAATTACTCGTGTTTGCTCTGAATAAGTTAATTTTCTCAGTCTTTTTGCATTACATTAGACATCTTCTTCTGGACAGAGTGTGGCTTAGCAGAGTTGTGAGTCAGAGTCACTGAAGCTTCATGATGAAAGCTCATGATAATATCATGACCATCCTCCCCCTACATAAGATGCATTTAAATTACTCTGAAGAGGTTTCAAAGACCCAGGAGGAAAGGGGAGTCAGCTGAACACAGTTGTGTTTAGTTTGAAGGTCAGGAACTTCATTACAGCTGTTATTTCTGAAAACACCTTGACATTGGACCTGAACTGATTACCCCTCCACAATGTGTTAGGAATGGCATAACTTTGACATTTGTTTGGGGTTGACATGTTCCTTTCAGCTTGCTACAGCTTAGTACCTTCTGGTAGTGCACTGTGTACTACAGAAATACAATTTCCTTACAGCTCTGATGAAAATACCCGAAAATTGCTGTCAGTGGCTTACAAATAAAGCTTTTCAGTGGTTTGAGGTGGATCCTGTTTTGCACCATGTCCTGCCCATAGACATTCAGGCAACATCTCCATGCGTGGTGTTGTGCAATATATCTGCCTCTCTTGTGGTGTGTGAAAACAGCAGCCTTGATTTGAGAGCTACAGCAGTCCCTGCAGGATAGCTATTCAAAGCCCCTCTCATGGGCACTACGGGAACCTGTATTCTGATAGATCAGGATGAACCAATTGCTCATTGCATCAGCCTCCACCAATGTGTGAAAGACCATCACTGATCTTGATTGGATTAGTATGGGATGAAAGAAAGTTATTAGGCATTAGGGCTGTAATTGCATCCTTGGTGCCCAACTCTGTAACAGCAGAGTGGTGAGAAGGCTGTGGCTGAAGCACTTTGCTTTGTCAGTCTCTTCTGTGGTTACCAAAAATCCTCAAGCAGTCACTTATCTCCAGTTTTCCTATGAAAAGCAGGAGGAGTCATTGGTGAACCCCAGGGATGGAGCACAACCACTGCCTCCCTCTGTTGTCCCTCTGTTCCACTCCTTGTCAGTTGCTGCTGATTCTTGTCTGTTTTACTGTTCTCAGGGGTTTTATTTTGTTCTTTAGGTTGCAAGTAACATCTGCTGCAGTTTTATGGTTTTATGCAGTTTTCTGTTTGGAATTTAACACTGTTAATCCACCAAAGTGCTTTTGTTCTTCAGTCTCATTGCACAGTTCCTCTTCATGCTCAGTTTTTAGGAACTGAAATACAGTCGGAGCACTCCCAGGTTCTACTTGCAATATCCTGAGTTACCTCTTCACATATGGAGATGCTCCTGAACACACGCTTCCTTCTGACCATGGAGATGTAGTTTTGTTTTTGTCTAGAAACGTGGAATTTTTTTGTCACTTTTCCTACTCCAGCTGAGAAATGTCTGATTTCTGAGCTCAATGCCTCTAATGCCTGTATTAAGAAACTGTCTGCTGTGATCACTGCATTTCTCTTTCTTTCCTCCATAATACCGATTTCTGGTTTCCTGGACCTCTTGCAGTCAGCTCACAGTCCTCGTGCACAGAGTTTGACATAGAACCATGCTTGTGACAGAAGGCTTCTGCCCTATAGAACTGTAGAATCACAAAATCAATAAGGTTGGAAGAGACCTCTAAGACCATCCAGTTCAATCATCCACTTACCACCAATACTGCCCACTGATCACATCCCTCAGTGCCACATCTCCACATCTCTGGAACACCCCCATGGATGATGACCCCACCGCTCCCTGGGCAGTTTGTGTGACAGCCCCAGCTCTCAGCCTGTCCTTGTAGGGACTTGTTCCATCCCTGGGATAAGCACTCTTATGGAGAAGCAATTTTTCCTAATATCCAATTTCCTAATATCCAATCTGAAGGAGTGCTCCTAACACACAGTGTTCAGCCAGCCCACAGCCACGTACACACCCTCCACATTACAGAGCCTTGCTATTGTGTGTCTGCCTCAGCTTGTCAGCCAGCTCCCACACAGCAGCTCTGCATCTCCCTTGCTAAACCAGCTTTCCGTGGTTATTTTTGCCGGGAGCTCCAGTCTTGTAGAAGCATCTCTCCCAAGTCTCATTCCTACATTGCACCACCCACATGTAGGTGATCAAAAGAATCCAAACACTGCTCCATTACACCAGGTGCTAGTCGTTCATTTACTGTGCTGTGCAACATTCCTCTAGTTGACTCTGGGCTGAAGGATGGAGCTATTGTTTCTTCACTATCCATTTACTTTTCTGCTCATTGCAGTTCTAATCCTTTGCCGGATAAATCCTACATTCAGATACTTCTGCAAGATGACCTTCTATCAGGTGTGGATCTTCACCTTCAGCATTCTGGTTATTATTGTTGCTTTACCCCGTGGACGCAGCTGTGAAAACGTGAAGTAAGTTGTCTGTAGCTTCTTTGTGCTCTGGGCATTGATGGAGTCAGCTTGCACCGTGCTTGGGAGGGTCCTGGGAGCAGTGCTGTGGTGGGGAGGGATTAGTCACATGCTGGAATGCCATTAGCAGCTATGCACATTAATGTGAAGGTTTTGGGGTGGTGGGTTAGGCAATAGGAGTGCCGGGTGCATGGCAGGTTTACTGCAGTCCATACTCACAACTCAGCAAGTTGGGCAGCAGAGTACAAATAGGTGCATTATTAATGTGGGCATTATATTCAAATACATATGGGCTGATATTCAACTGATCCACACAACTGTTTTTGTTGTATTTGGAGTTCCGAGGCCATTGACCTAACCTATCCTGAAGAAAACCTGCCTGTTGTACTTGACTTCTCCAATGGCAGCTAAAGAACAGTCCTAGTTGCTTTTCACCCAGACAGGCAAGTCAAATCTGGGACAGTGAACAAACAAGCTACTCCTCAGGAGAAGTCTGTGAGATGGGCTGGTCTGGAAGATAAGTGTTTGGCTTCTTTACTCAATTTTAGTTTCTCTTTAGCTCACATTTGTTCCCCTTTTCCAGGTTTCTGCGCATGGCAATTCTTCCAGTCAAATATGCCCTTGGTATCAAGATAGTGGTGAAGGGCAAGGAGAACCTCAAGACTAAGAAGCCTTGCATACTTGTGTTGAATCACCAGAACTCCCTTGACATTATGGGTATGGGAGGAACCAGATCCTGCCTTCTTTTCTTTGCTCCATTGCAAGTAGTTATGAAACACCTAATAGCACAGGCTACTACAGAGTCCTTTCCACTTAGCCCCAAGGCCAGGGTGTGCTCCAAGGTAGCAGAGCATAGTGCTAAAGAAAACTCTCATCCTTTCCAATAGAACTGGGATGAGAGTGTCAGCAGACCACAGTAGTGTTACAGTTACCCAGTGTTAGCAGAAGTTTTTGAGTGGGAGGTTGGTCTGCAGACCCCAAGAATCCCTTTTCCAATGCCTTATTATGTTGGGTGGGAGCTACAAGCATGATATTCCCCAGAGCAGGGTATGGAGGGAACCTCCATGTAGATGAAAACTTGTTCTGTCCTTGTTCGTCTCTTCCAGTGATGATGCAGATATTACCAAATCGCTGTGCACCCATTGGAAAGAAGGAAATACTATACATGGGCCCCTTTGGCCTCGCATGCTGGCTTTCTGGCATTGTTTTCCTCGACCGCAAGAAGAGGGAAGAGTCCATAGCCACCTTGACAGAGATAGCACATACCATGCACAGAGATAATGTGAGTGGAAAAAACTTTTTGGTGAAGAGCAGGAGGAACTGGAAAATGTTAACCCTGATGCAGCTAGAAGGAGATCTAGTTCTCTGGACTGTGCACTGTGCAGAACCTCTGGTGGGTTAACTGCTTTGGGATCAGAAAGTGCTTAAGGTAGAGGAAGTGAATGCCTCTGCATAGTCAGGAGCAGACAGATCAGTCCCAGGAGGGTATGTGGTGGAGACACCAACTCTGTAAGTGTTCAAGAAACATGTAGATGTGGTACTTACATAAGCAGTATAGTGGGCAATACTGATGGTAGGTGGATGGTCAGACTGGATGATCTTAGGATCTTTTCCAACCTTAATGATTCTATGATTCTATGTCTGTGCAGTGATTTAAAATAGCAGTGATTTAGAATAGCTCCATCTCAATGTCTTCTCCCTCCTGCAGTTCCATGTCTTGATCTTCCCTGAAGGAACTCGCAATCAAAGTGGCTCCATGCTGCCCTTCAAACGTGGGGCCTTCCAGCTGGCCGTGAGAGCCCAGGTGAGAGTCACCTTCCTCCTGCTCCTTGGGATGCTCTTTGGCCACCAATAACCTGGTCCCTCACTTCCCTTTGGACTGAGCACCCACCCAGAAGCCTGCAGGTGGTACAGGGAAATTTGTAGATTCACTCACTGTAGACTTCCTCTTCACAGGTCCCCATTGTTCCTGTGGTGATATCTTCCTACAACAGCTTCTACAGCCAGAAGGAGAGGAGATTCACATCAGGTGATGATCACCTGGGGCTGGGTGCTTGTACAAGCTTTGAGAGAGCCATGACGTGGGTGGGAGAGAACCACGTGCAACGTGGAGGCAGAGTCTTGGGCTTCAAAGGGAAAAGGTGGAAAATAATCTTTCATTTTCCTACAGAGAAAAACAGCTTACTCTGTTCCTCCCCTTTCTTCCCCAATGCCAACCCAAATTGGGCTTCTCCCACTTACTACCCTCCCCTAGGTCGACCCTTCGTTCCTAGAAGGAGGACTTGCATCTGAAATTCTCATTCCTGTCATCATTTGTACCTCTGTAATCATTTCCTTGAAGGCAGACACCTCGAAGATAAAATTAAGCACCATTATCTTTCTACTCTGCTTTCTCCCACTGGGCCTATTCTGTCCCCTGCTGGCCATGGAAGGACGTTTCAGTCCTGGAAGCATTCCCCCACTGGCAGTTTGGTGGGAGCACAAGCAGGTGCTCCAGCTGTTTAATGTGTTGCGTGGGTTTATGGCCTCCTCTTCTGGGAAGCTCTTCTCCGTGCTTCTGTTCACTGCTTTTGCATGGCTCTGCCAACAACACTGCTGGATTTTATTTCCTAGCATACATGTAAAGGCATGCAAAGATGTTGAAAAGTAATATATGCTCTCCCCAGATGTTCAGGTGGGTATCTGAGCAGTCAGGATCTTGTCTCCACTGGCCAGAACAAGGGCCCCTGGGTACAGGAACAGAAGAGTATGAGGACAACTCCTTAGTTTATTCTCCCCACTTGCACCAGCTCATGCCTCCCGAGGGAGGTACAACACATCTTGGCAAACCAAGAATTTCTGTCATGGTTTTTCTCATCCCAAAGTGCATTGCTATAAGGAAGAACTCTGCTGAATTAGTATACATAGATCAGAGCATGACCAGTTTGTATGCATTGTGCTACAGATCTCTCATTCTCTTTGCTCTGATCTAGACAGACTCTATGGGCTACCATACGGTGTGTGATACACTGGATGTACTCGGATATATGTGTATGGTGATCTCTGTGGACAGGGAAAGTCTGGTTTGGGTTTTTGCTGCACCCATCTGGGTTGCTACACAGCTGTTCATGTGTGAAATAGTGTTTTGTGCCAATTTCTGTATTGCTCCTTGGCTTACACCAGTCACTGTGCTACAGCTTCTCTTGCTGTCCTACACCACTCCTGTATTTCCCTCCCCCTCACTGACCCTCCTTTCTCACTCTTCCAGGGACGAGCACCATCCAGATCCTGCCAGTAGTGGAGACTGCCGGCCTGAGCTCAGATGATGTTCCCAAGCTCACTGAGCAGGTCCGTGACTCCATGATGAGCACCTACCAGAAGATCTCAGGAATGACGAATGGGGGTTCCCATGAGTGATTCCACAATCACAAAAAGGCTTGGAAGCAGGAACAACAAAGGACCACACGCCTGACAGGGACAGGCAAAAGCATGGAATCACAGAATCATTTGCATTGGAAGGGACTCTTGAAGCTCATCTGGTCCAACACCCACAGCTCCATCAGTGCTCAGATCCCCTCCAGCGATGGGGCACCCACCGTATCTCTGGGCAACCTGTGCCACAGCCTCACTGCCCTTATTGTACAAATTTTTCTCCTTGTATCCAATCTAAATCTCTCCTCTTATTTTGAAACCTCTTCCCTTGTCCTGTCACAACAGACCTTGCTGAAGAGTTTGTCCCCTTTTCTTACAGCCCCTTTAGATACTGAAGGCTGCTCTCAGCTTTCCCTGGAGCCTTCTTTGCTGCACAGCCCCAGCTCTCAGCCTGTCCTCGTAGGAATGTGTTCCATCCCTGGGATCATTTTTGTGGTCCTTCTCTGGACACACTCCAACAGATCCAAGTCTCTCCTGTGCTGAGCACTTCCCCATCTGAGCACAGTGCTGCAGGTGAGGTCACAGTGCAGAGCAGAGGGGCAGATCCCCTCCCTGCCCTTCTGGCCACACTGCTTCGAGTACACAGAGACAGTCGGCTTTCTGGGCTATGAGGGCACACTGCTGGCTCATGCCCAGCTCCCATCCACCAGTACTCCCAGGTCCTTTTTGTCAGGGCTGTGCTCCATTCTTACATCCCTCAGCTTGTACAGACTGCAGGGGCTGATAAGACCCAGGTGCGGGTGCCCACTGCTCATCCTATCCAGGTATCTCTGGATGGCATCCCATCCCTTTGGCACATTGACCACACCACACAGCTTGTTGTGATCCACAAACTGCTGAGGGGTGCACTCAATCCCATTGTTGATGTCACTGATGGAGATATTAAAGAGCAGCATTCCCAGCACTGACCCCAAAGGGACACCACTCATCACTTGTCATACTGACCACCACTCTCTGGGTGTGGTCTCACAATCAGTTCCTCATCCATTGAACAGTCCAGCCATCAAGTCCATACCTTTCCCATTTGGATAGAAGGATGTTGTAATGGCCATGTCAAAATAAATTTCCACAGAAGAAGAAAAACATTTAAGTGGAAGTGATGAAATGGCAGTCTGCTTCCTTTCCGAGAACTGCTCTGCCTGAGCCCCATGGATGGGCACTCAATGAACAGATGGACTATACTTTGTAATCACAACCCTGAGAGCTTCTCTGCAGCTTGGACCCCGGGCAGAGGAGGACCTTTCCTGTGACCATCGCTGTGTTCTTCATCACCTTTTCTCACTGAAAACCACCAAGATGGTGACACTTACCCCAGGGCCCATGGCCATCCTGCCTGAGGTTGTCTTGGAGTTAGAAGGTCCCTTGGCCCTCCTTTTAGGCAAAGCAAGGTTTTATGCACCATGATTGGACAGACCTTGAAAGCATGAAAGGAATGTGCCCACAGGACTTAGAGCTCAGAGACAAAGTGCAGAAATACGCAGCTTGAAGCCCTAGTCTTGCCCTGAAAATCTGATGATTTTTTTACACAATGTATTTTTCAATCCATACCCATTCTGGGATCTGCAGCTCCTGATTTCTGGATAATTCCTTGTTTTGCCCTGTCTTTTCTATGTCCTCAGTACAATTTCTGTTGTAAGTGAGAGAGAATAGAGTGCCAATAAAGTATAAAATAAATACATTTTAAAAGCTTGATGTCACGGTGTTATCCGTGACCGTGACACAAGGGAAACCGAGATTTGTATGGTTTGTATTGGAAGAGACAGCATCTCTTCAAGTTCTGGGACAGATGTCTGACGTGCCAGAGTGGATGCCAAGGGTTGATGAGCTCATTTAAGTATTTTATTAATGACCATCAGAGCTGTCTCTGTGTTCAAAATGCAGCTGCCATTCTCCAGTGTCTTCAGAGACCAAAATCTCACTGCGAACTGAAAGCAGCCCCTAAAATTAAACTTCTGTGCAAAAGAAGGACATAACGGGTATAAAGGTTACACAAACTTGTTGAATTCTGAGTGGGACAAAGAATAATGAATTTGTTTTAGAAGGCTAAATTAGCGTGTAATAAACTGTAATTGAGAAATTATAATCAAGACAGCATTTGAAACTTGTTTCAGGCAAGCATTTTGGCTTCCAGATTTGCCACCCCTTCATGATGGGAAGTAGAAACCATCTGCTTTGACTGTGCCTCTAAAGTTATATAACATGGAGCACCTTACTGAGTCTTGTTAAACCCTCATCAGTTTTAGGGCAAGAGATGACAAAACATCACTGCTCTGCATGAAGAATTCACACAGAATTTTACACAACCGTGGAATAATCCCATCACAGTACAGCAATCACAACAGCAGACTCAATCTTGAGCTCTTCTCTGAGGAACAAATGCCAGAGGCTCTGTCAGCAGCAGCTGACTCAGCACGACACATGGGCAGCAGACTCCAAAAAGCAGCTGAATGCCACAGTTAGGAATTTCCAGCACTGGCTGTAAGTGCAAGTTCAGAAACTGCCCATGAAGCAGAAAGGGCTACTGAGCATCAGAAAGTCCTTGCTGGACATCTACTTCTCTCCATATTTCTATGTGACTGCATAGCTTAAATAGTAATAGGTCAATGGGAACATCAGGGCTGATACCTGTGTCTTGCTTTACACCTGAAACACTGTGGTCAAAAAGTACCTCCAGTGTGCTGCAACCTAGGCCCTTCAGAATTGTGCTTTTGGGGACAAACTCATGGCACTTGAGGAATTTTCATTCTGAGCTGTTGGTTTTTAATGCCCTGCAACTTCACTGCTGCTGGGTTATGAAAAGGCAGCTCAGCTTCCTCCCAGCATGGTGATAAAGATGGCCACAGGAAGCAGCTCAGTGCATTTCACTGACCATAAGATGAAGTTAATAAACAAATCAGGAAACTGCTATTTTTCAGAGGGAGGGGAAGTGACATTGCAGTTAGGTTCCCAAAGGACAGAGTGATGTCCCCACAATTCAGCCCTTACACCCAGTGTCTTTCTCAAACACCGGTGTCTCTCTCCCATACCATGAATCATAGCATAGGAACCTCATGGAGATATGTGTGCTCTGTGCAGAAGGACAAGGTAGGCAATCCCAACATGATAATCTATATGTGGGTTGTGAGAAGGAAAAATTCAGTCCTGTCCCTTCTGCTCTGTCTTCTGCATGTTTTTGTTCCCTTCACACCCATTTCCATGTGGAAGAGCTTACGCCAAAGTATGTCAGTAAGGGGACACAGGTAGTTGGCTGTATTTTTTTAATTTTTTTATATAAAGACACTTCTGTACTGTCTTGTATCATAATCACTGGCTCTCTGTGTTAGACTACTGTTATGTCAGGCCATACATGGTCAAAACAACTCCAGATAATCCTCAAAATACCATAAACCTTTAGGAAAGGCAAGGGGAAAGCAGAGGCTTAGTCTGGAGGAGTAAAAGTTTGAATTGGATTGAGTAATCCTGATGGATTTCTTCATGGACATCTTTTCTGTGAAGGAGGACTCAGGCCGTCCCAGAATAGATTACCTGACTTGGAATAAATTGCTGAGAGAAGAACACAGAAAATCACAGGAACACAGACAGATTGGATTGTCAGGGATGTTTCACTGGTTGAAGAGGAAGAGCTATCTTCTAAGGGAAGGACTGCAAGGAGATCAGGCTGACAGTGTGTCTGAGTGGGGCTGAATGGATGGTCGAAGTGTGCCTGGGGGCAAGATCATCATGATAATCTTACTTATGTTATTTCTTTCTTAATTATTTTATATTCTTTCTTGTAGAACATCTGAACAAGGGAAATCTCCTACATACCTTTGCTGCCCTTCTCAGGCTCGTCTTTCCAGGCTGAGAGATTGAGCATGTCAATTTCATGGCAGTCAACAAAGTTCTCAGGACTGCTGGTCCTGAACATGTCCCTGGGTAACTTTTTGATATGGGTATTGTCACAGATCACTCTTGACACTGAGATTTTTGACAGTTCTTCCAACTGCTGCAGAGTGAAAACACCTGGGTTCTCCCACCAGAACCTGCAATGATATTTTCAGAAGCAACTTTTACAGTGTCCTTGAAGGTGTTTAGTGCTGTCTATTTCCCAAAATAGACACCTGGCTCAGGTGAATCCCTGCTCAGATCCACCTTCCTCCACCAGGCAGTTGGCACAACCCTTTGGAAAGGGGTCAGGATTCTGCCACTCTCATCTGCCTGTGCAAAGAAACTGCTTTTTTAACATAGCATCACTGGGACACAGTGACTGACCCTTCCTTTAGTACCCTGAGAGCAAATGTCACTTCAGACAGAGACTACTGCAGGTCATCCATGGCCTGGAGTTGGTGTTCCTCAGCCATGTGGTTGTCTACAAACCAGCTGTTAAGAAAGAGCCCTTTGTCAACTGAGGCTAAAACCAAAATGTGAGCCCTGCTGCAAGTACTCCGTGATATGTTGGAGATGAGATGGGGTGGCATGCTCTCAGAGCTACCTACCTGTCCCCATCACGCAAGTTCCTGAACTGAGTGCCAATGATGCAGGCCAGGAGGGGCCCAACTCTGCCCTGGGGAATGAAGGGCTCTGCAATTGCCCCAATCCAGAGGTCAATATTATCCGGTGTCCCATACAGGTCGATGAACTTCTTGGCCAGCTTGCTATTGCCCAGCACCTCAGAGAGCTCATCCACTGTTTGAGGCTGGGAGAGCCCACAGAAGTGCCTCCAGGCATTGTAACCTGCAACAACAGGGACAGAAAGTGGTCAGAACCTGTGTTGTCCACACATCTTCCTAGGCTAAGAGCTAAACAGACCCTGCACCCTACATCATTAAAGGTTCTGGAAGATGTTCTTTGCTAGATAGAAACAGACACAACAAATGCTATGTTAGGGTTAAGGCTTAGTGTTAGTATTAATTTTAGGGTCAGAGGTAGAGTTAAGGGTTAGAATTGGGGTTGGGGTTTGGTTTGGGTAGTGCTAGGGTTAGGTGTAGGGTTAAGGTTTGCTGCAGGGTGAGGGTTTTGGTTGTGTTAGGGTTAGTGTTTCTGGGTTAGGTTAGGTTGATGGTTGCCCTTAAGATTTAGGGTAGGGGTTTGTTTTAGGATTAGGGTTAGAGTTTTCATTAGGCTTAGGGTTTGGTTTTATGGTTAGGGTTAGTTTTACTGTTATGGGCTGGGTTAGTTTTAGGGTTATGTTGAGGTTTGGTGTTAGGGTTAGTTAGGGTTTTCAGATGTCTTTTAAGGAATGCATACACTCATTTATTTTGTGTCTTCATGCTCTGCCACTGGTCCAGCATAACTTGTCAATTCAAGCCACTTGGTCCTGAGCATGACTAGACCAGCTCTTACAGTTTTGGGAAGCAACATTTCTAGGATTAAAATCCTAGAAAATAGCACCTCTGTGTTTGTGCTTACCCCAAAAACACTGATTCCTCTGCACCATGAGGAGGCAATTACCAGTGAGGGTGCATGCCACTTCAGTTCAGAGCTGTGGGGTGTCTGAAGATGTGAAACAAGTCTTGGTGGGCAAAGAGCATATGCTTTGTGGAGTTCATGTGAAAACGGAGCTTGGTTGATTGGGACTGTACCTGCTCTGCCCCTTACTCTCTCTTTGCCCCTCACCATTGCTTCTATCCATCTTTAACAAATTATTCCAAGCCCTTCTTAAAATCTTTGTAAATTCCTGAGAGAAATATCTTTATAATATAGAGACTTCTTCTTCCCTGAATCTGACTGTTTATCATTCCATCTAAGATTGAAGTATATATATATATATATTTCCCCATGGATGTGGAATAAGGAATAAGGAAAAGGAGTATTGTCCACAGCACGGGCTTTGAGTCTCCTTACCTGGAAGACCATGGTCTCTTCCCCGTTGCAAGTTCAGAGCTGCTAGATCCAGACCCATTATCTCTGTTTGTTCAAAAAGGTGGTTTTGGAGCTCCTCAATGAGCACTTGATTCTGTTTCATCAGTTTTGCATGATCAACCATCATGCCACGCATCAATGGGTCGATGCCACCTGGATGCATTGCAAATCGAGAAGAGACTTTTTGCCAAGTTCCAGCTTTGGTGGTCTCTTCCAAGCAGATGGAGCAGTGCTGTTTTAGATGTTTTTTCTATTCTGAGCAGTGTGTTCACCTAGATTCACATTTCCATTCCAACATACGAAGGTGCTTATGTACGAATCTGCAAAACCCAGTTGATGAGGCTTCCCCTTAGCAACTATACTGATTACTTCTCCCATTCCATCAGCCTTCTATTCTGCATACAAACATCCACTTGTTACCCACCAGGACCTCCCAGTCATCTTCTGCAGAACTGCTCCTCAGCCAGTCAGTTCCCAGCAAGTACTGATGCATGGGATTTAGTCCAATGTTTTGTTTTGCGATTTGTTTTTGTTTTGAATTTTTTATCCATTGACAAATATGTTTTAGAACATGAAATGTGAAATTAACAGTTTTTTGTCCTTTTGTCTATGTATTTTTCATAGCCTTTAAGAAGACAGAATCTCTAAAACAGCAAAAATGACTGAATTTGTATACTTTAGAATGTTTTCCATAGTAGGATAATTAGCTTTGGAAGAGACAACCATCTTTCTTGGGAAGATTCATGCCTGAAGACATTAACTGTCTAGGAGTTGGATCTACAATTCCCTTCAGAGTCATTAGAAATCACTTATCCCACCTAAGCTCAGTTGGATTTGATGCAGTACCCTCTGACAATGCCTACTAGTTACAGAAGTATAGAAAACAATTTGTTTTGCTCGGCCTGCACTCTGATTGAGTAATATTTGGCAGTGTGAAAGAAAGTACAGAATCACATGTTCTGATGTAAAATCCTCTCCAAAGTGTCTCCTCAGGCTGGAGTTGGTGCTTGGTAACTTTCAATGGTCTGAGTATTACAACATGCAGCTTTTGGCAGGGCTCCTTCACCTGTGTACAGTGCACAGCCAGTGTTGCTGGTCTGAATTTGGAGGCAGTTCTGCAGGACTGCCCTGATGTCCCACATCTAGAAGGCCAATGAGCCTCCTGGGGAGACATGTCTGCTTTCAAGATGAATGGCACTATAAGTGGTGAAACCAATAAAATAAATAGTGCTAACTTTATGGAGTCTATGCTTGGGTGTCTTACCAACAAGCTGTGCCTGAGTATCTACTTCAGGACCAGACCAGGACTGCTGGCAGCCCCGAGTTCTTACCTTCCATTATAATTCTCCATGATGCACAAAATGTCAGATGAAGAGGGACACGGGAAAGTGAACCCATAGGCTGAAAGCTGTCATCTAAACGGGATACAAAAGGCTGCACAGAGGCATGACCAAATCGGAAGGCCAGAGAGAAAACATTTGACACCGTCGGATCCACAGACTCATTGTAACCTCTGTACAAGGGTATCCACTTGCTGGTCTCCTCTGCAAGCAGAAGTGGTATATAATCTCTGTATGTTATTATCTGAAAAAACAAAAGCAGAACAATCAGCAGCTGCAGCTGCAGCAGAAATGACATCAAAATCAAAGAGAATGTGGAATCTCCTTGAGTTCTTGAAAAGATTATTTTGCTGCATTTGCACGAGGAAAATCAGTTTCTAGTCATTCTGCTGATAGAAAACATGCAGAGGTCAGTACCTGGGTCATGGCAGCTATGATGTTTCGACTCTCCTGGTAAAGCTTTTCTCCATCCCAGTGAGGATTTAACTTTTGCAGCTTTGTAACCAGGCGATTGTGCTCTCGGAGAAAGATAGTGTGCAGAGCAGAAAGTCCCAAGTTCTCTGTAACCCGTTTGTCACCTACAAATGAAAGTGTCTTAGGAAACTGGTCAACTGCTTTGTATTTCCACAGCATATTTTGATGATGATAGGACAGATGGGTAGTGCTCTTGGCAGTAATGCTTGTGGTGAAGTTTCCTAGCAGTCATCAGTCATGCCAGAAATTTGTTTCCAGCACAGACCAAGCATTCTCTCTCTCCCTCTCCAAATAATTTAGCCAAAACCATTGGAGAATAATAGAATCATTAAGGCTGGAAAAAACCTCAAAGCCCACCTAGTCCAGCCACCCACCTACCACCAGTATTGCTCACAATCTTCCTTTGTACAGATGTTTGGTTTTGAAAATTTGTCTCAGCCCCACCTTGGAGAGGTCTATGAATGTGCTTTCAGCAGAAATGGTGAAGGCAACTGGAAGGCACATGAAGTCCCTCTGATGACTGAAGGTACAAACACCATGTGTCTTTGTGCAGCAAAGGGCTCTTCTCATGGGAAACGGAACACTAATGTGCAGTGGGGACACACTGTATTCCTATTACTGACTTTGGAATCTTCACATTTCTAACAGATGTGGGTTTTTTGTTTGTTTGTTTGTTTGTTTTTTAATATCATGTTAATTCTGGACCACTTCCTATTTTAACAATTTCTCCTTTCAAGTTTATTCAAAATTCAGGTTGCAATTTGTAGACCTGTCTTCAAATGTAAGTCAGGATATTGTTAAATATTCAAAATTTAGAATGCTTTTCCAGGGAGATTTATTAACAGAATTTAAGAGCTTTTAATTGATAGTATTGACTGAATTGAAAATGGAATGGTGAATTCTAGGTAAGAGGGAAAAACATCACTGATAAATTTTAAACTCTGGTACATTTTCTATTGAAAAGAAATTCCTATCTTTTGAAAGGGTGAATGATTTGCTGTAACTCTTTCTGGAAATGAAAACAAAATCACTTCCATGTTAATTTAAATGATCACTGTTCAATTATTATTCTTTTTAAATTTGTGAGTGCTCCCTGTCTTTCACTTGTTTATTCAATGTCTTGCAGTGCCTTGTGCAAATACAAGGAGACAGTGGACACTGGCCATTAATGATCCTTTCTGGCTTTATGGACCACTGACATATCTTCACAGTTCCCAGCAGAAAACTGCTTTACAAATGCACCTTACCAGCTCTAAAGCAGGGGATGTTCATGCTCTTGTTCGTGAGTACACAAACACTTTTTGTTTTGTTCTCAAAGGGCAATAATTCCAACCCAGCATCAGTAAAATTCTGGTTCACAGCCATCAGGCCCAGCTGGTTTGTCTGATTCCTAAGGCTCTTTGCCACAGATTCTTCACTGCCATACACCATGCTGGCATCAATGAAGGAGGTGACAGCATTGATCTGCTCACGAGTGAATGTCCGAGGACTGCACACAGAAGCCGACTGGATGAACGGCATGCAGGAATTCGATCTCAGCATCCGTGGGTCATTGAGGGGAAACTAAAGGAAACAAACAAAAGCAATGGCTCAGCAAAAAGCCATGTGGTTTTATCTATTTGTTCTGGGACAGAATAAAATTCATGGTACCTTAATTGGGAAGCAAGGGGACCTGAAGGTGCAGTCATCATTGCAGTGAAGCTCTGGGTTTGCCCCTATGCCACTGGAAGGGGCCAAGTCTATGTCGTGGTTGACCCATTGGCCCCACTGCATGAAGAAAAGAGAAAGCTCTTGATCTTGAGTGATGTTCTCATTGGCTGTATGAGCAATTTCATTAGACACTTTTCGAACCTGCAGACAATCAAAATAGAGATGTGTGTGACTGTCTGTACCAAAGGGAATTTACCCCCAAGTCTAACTTGCATTGTGAGATCATGGATAAAGATGGTCTCAAATGAGCCCTTAAGAGTTCATTATTGCATTAAACAGAACCACAACACGCCCCATTTGGACCTAAACTTGTGTGATATACAGTCTCCAGCCCTTTGGCGAGCACTGTGTTAACTCCACAGTCACCCAGCCGAGCCACACAACTCACAGCAGGCCTGAGCTCAACCTGAGGGATATGCATATACCCAAAAAGTCAAGAAGATGGCTGAGGAGAGATTTAGATTAGATATAAGGAAGAAGTATTTGCAATAAGGGAGGTGAGGCACTGCACAGATTGCCCAGACAGGTGACAGGTGCCCCTTCCCTGCAGGCAGCCAAGGTCAGGCTGGAGGAGCTCTGAGCACTGATGGAGATGTGTCTATCCTATAGAGTGGGACCAGGTGGTCTTTAAGGGTCCCTTCCAATCTGAATGACTCTATGAGGAGCACCCAAATCTTACTCTTTGTACAAAAATCCTGGCATGTCTGAGCTTTTGAAAATGCTTTGATCTTGCCCATATTTTGTGTAGTAAAGTACTTGCATCATTTTTTCTCTGTCTCTGACAAACACACATACCTAAGACACATCTCAATTTGAGAAAATTTGCAGCAAGGTTAGTGTTCAAGTAATGTTATCCAGACAAAAATAACTGTTCTCACCAGTGGGAGTGGAAACCCATTGTAAAGCTTTCCTTCGCTTGCTCCTCTGGGAACAGACACTCCATCTTCATATACTGCTGGGAGCCAGCGAGCGAATGCCCAGTTAGAAACCCCCAAGTGGGAACGCTTTCTGGAACATCAGAAGAAAAGCCAACACCAGTATTATTTCAGAAATGAACAGGCTTGTAGATATAAATCATAAAATCGTTAAGGTTTGAGAAGACCCCTGAGATCATCCAGGCCAACTCCCCACCTGATTCCTGATGACATCATACTAGTCTTATTTGGAATTTCTGTCTCTGTAGCACCTCTGTCTCCACTGCTGCTCCACACAAACTCACAGTCTCACAGTATGGCTATCACCAACTATCAGAGGAGCAATGTCCTTGTCCATCTGAGGCCACTGACCAGGAAATCCTCTGCTAAATCCTACCAGTTTTTTCACATCCCTCTTGAACTGTGATGTGTCCAAACCTGGACCTTCTATCTGCTGAACCAAATGCTATGGTCCAGTGCATCACTGATCTTATTTGTAGTGTGAATGCACAATAAGTGTATTGCTGAACATATCTGTGCTGTTTCATGGTGTGCATCTCAAGCTGTGCAAGAACCTTTAAAAGTGTTCCCATATCACAGTGTGACATACTTGGTGGGGTATACTCACATTCATGGCACTGATTCTATGCTTTTAAAAATATTTATTGTGTACGCAGCCTAAGACATGTTAAGTTTGAAATCGACACTCACCAAATTCAAAGCGTGGTTTCTCTCAATGGCTGAGTGAATTAATACTATTATGCCACAGGAGAGGAAGAGCAGTATTCTGGGAACTCAAGAGGATAAAGGCTGGATTTCATGGCCCCCAAATATTCTTTTCACCTTCCCCCACTCCCAAGAAGTTATTGGGAAGAAGTACATGAAGAGCGATGGACTCAAATCTGATGTTTTCAGGACATGAAATCTTTTTCCTGCCTCTACTAAGTAGAAATGAAACATCTGCTACATCACAGAGCCTACCTGTTGTTGCACTCTCCACTAATAGTCCGGTAAATGTCATCTTCTGGGCATTTAATGGAGCGAATCTGATAGTCACACCCAGTTTCTTTGGAAATCATCTCCTTCTGTTTCCTATCCAGCATGTCTGTGAAAGAAAGGATGCAAAATGACATCTGCTTTTAAAAAAATATGTTTTATCTTCTCAGTATTCTCAGCTGATGTTTGATACTTTCTGTATCATTAATAATGTCAGCACCCACTGCAGCAGCATCAAATGTTATTTCAAGTTTCTTCCAATTTAAAGCAGGAGAAAACACACTCTTATTGTGGAATACATTCTGTCACCGATAGTATATGTATACTTCAGCTCTCAGCACAAGATTCTTGGTGTGTATCACAGGATGGGCCTGCACTGAGTGTCAGCAACAGTATCCCACCAGGTAACACTCCTTCTCAAGGGTTTTAAATGTCCAGTGGATTCAGTGAGCTCAGTGACTGAGCTCAATGACTAGTCCATGGGGAAGGTTCATTCACTGTCTTTAGGTACCCAGAGTTATCCAGAGGTTAACTAGCCTAGGCATTGTGACATTGGTAGAGCTCAGGTCATGATTCATCACAGCAAACAGTCTCCAATTATCCTAATTTTGCTTCAGATATTAGTTCCATGGCATTTATTGGTTTAAGAACACGTATCCAAAAATTAGCTGTGAACCAGCTGATATTCAGAAACTGAATTCCCCAGAATAACTTGTGCCTCTAAGTCTCTCCCTGTGCCACATATCATCAGCTCATCCAGAGTTACTCTGCCCAGGTAACTAAGTCCACCCCCAGTAAACAAAGTCCAGTATGACAGTATGCAGTAGTCAGTATGCAGTGACACAGCTGAGCATGTGCTGGGTGGGGGTTAGACTTAGGGATCTTAGAGGTCTTTTCCAACCTTACTGATTCTGTGATGTTCTCTCCAGTCAGCTGCCAAGAATGTGGGTTAAAACACCGCCATCCAACTTCCTTTACCTCTCTAATGAAATGCTGTAGTCAGCTTCAGCCAAGACAAACTCTATCCCAGGAAAAAGCTCTGATGAGATGTGAGACATAGTAGTGGGACAGTGAGGTTTAGAAGTGAAGACCATAGAGCCTAGCTCTAATTAAGTCTTTCACACTGGCAGATTGTCCATGTCAGCTTGGTGGTTGGGGACACTGCAGCCCCATCCATGGAAGAGCTGCACTGCAGCACAGCTGAGCCCGGAGAGCACACCCCTGAGCTGTGAGAGGGTTTTGCTCTAATCAGCAAGGTTATGTGACAACTCTTTTCTTTGTTCTAGTAATTAATCCACTGCAAAGAAGGCAGGGTGCACTATGTAGATATCTGGAAGGATTCAAAAAGCCCAGTTTGTTTGATATCTCAGAAGCATTCAGGCAAAATATAGATAAGAAATTGCTAATCTGTGGATCCTTCCTGTTCTCTACCATGGCAGGACCAGGCCACCTAGAGGCATGCTAGCTGTGAGCTAGGTCAGAATTGTGAGATATAACATCTGGATAACATCTGGATTTTCACTGTTATGTTGAGGCCTAAACACTTAGGTGGATCAGCAGTGGATCAGCTCAGGAGGTGTCTCAGTGTCTCCTGCCACTCAGCCCATTACGTCCCAGATTTATCCCCCTTAGTTTAAGCAACCCTGTTACTATTCCACTCACCCTAGGCTGCTGTTATCATCAAAGACAGGAGTTGAGATAGGCAGTGCCAAAGCTGATGACTGAAACACTAGGTGGTCTGGGTTATCTTTAAGCATGGTTATCTTTCAGACTCTGCACACCCAGCACCCTTCAATCAGGTGAGGCCAGCTGGGTCTCTGTGGGGAAGGGCTTTGTGGCCAGCTATCAGGATCATGGCAGGGCTTCATAATCAGCTACTTGGGTCATGGCAGAACTACACTTTGACACACATGTCACGATAGCTTTTCTGTTTCTGGCAAGATATTTTGGTCAAAAGCATGTTACCTGTAATGTTGGATCTCATCCTCCCAGACTGCTCCAGATTTCTTTTGAGGAGCTTCAAAGTAGTTTCCAAGTAGTCAGCAGCACGGACTGCAGATCTGGTTCTTCCTACTGGATCCTTTAAGTGCTTCAGGAAATCCATCGGGCTGGCAAACTCTTCCCCTAGTTTTTGCTGTAAGCTAAACAGAACAGAGTCTCATGGGCTGCTTACTCTGAAAACACCTCCTCTGTCCTGGGGGGTCGGTAGAACTAGCAGGTCCCCAGGCACACTGTGCTCTTCTACAACAACCTGACTGCTCCTCAGATTTGCACACAGAACCACAGAATCACAGGATCGCAGGGGTTGGAAGGGACCTCCAGAGATCATCAAGTCGAGACCAACTCCCTGCCAAAGCAGCTCCACAGCCCAGGTTGCACAGGTAGGTGTCCAGGCAGGTCTTGAACACCTCCAGAGAAGGAGACCACCACTTCTCTGTGCATCTCCAGTGCTCTGCCACTGCACTGGGAAGAAGTTCCCACACACATTTGTGCAGAACATCCTCTGCTTCAGTTTGTGGCCATTTCCCCTCGTCCTATCACCACACACTGCTGAGAAGAGTCCGGCCTTGTCCCTTTGCCTCTCACACTTTAAGATCCCCTCCATCTCTGAGTAAAATTTTGGCAAATGAGTCATTGTTATCCTTTTCAAGTTTGCTTCACATCCTTGTCATAGTGAGACCTGTTAATCTATGTGAAAAGCTATAAAAAATGGTGGTAAACTGAAGTTTCAGTGATGGGATTTAGGATGTCACAATATATATTCTATGAGCAGAGAGTCTTGTATATATTGCTTCTGTTTCTGGTCACATGGATCATTTGTAGAGAGACATCACCCCAGAGTTCATCCTCTACTGCTAGCAACATCCACTTCTGATGCTGTGGGCCAACATTATAAAACAAGAAACATTTCTTTCCGAGCAGTCCTCATAAATTTTCTGTTACTGGCTTATATGCCTTCATGCAAAAAAAGACTCACCATTTCCGGGCACGTAAATACGCCGCATCCACCTGCTGCTTGGCTTCACTAATGGTCCTCAGGAGAAATGAGTCTGATAGTATTTTTGAGCTCTCTACTCAAAATGAGAAAAATAAAAAACAGAAATTGAGGATATGTTGTATATACCCTAGGAGCTCTACATCCCACTGCATTACATTCCCACTGTAAATTCAGTGCTACATTCATACCTTTATCTGTGTTCCTCTCACTCATCTGCCTGACCCCACTGTTGAGGTCCTGAAAGTTATGGGATTACAGATGACCACCAAATTATAGTTTATTTTCTATGTCAAATGTGACTGTCTTGACTTCAAGAGGGCTTCAGGAAGTTACCTTTCTTATTCAAGGTAAAGCAGGATATTCACTTGGGACATGCATAGAAGAAATCAAATATATGGTCTTCCTTTCATAAAATGATACTCATGTCCTTGGAAGATCTAACATAGATAAGCTATTTAAGCCCAGGCTTCACTGCTAGTCAGTAGATTTCAAATATATATTTCAAACATACTAAATTCACCATTCCTGGAGGTGTTAAAGAACTGTGGAGATGTGTCACTGAGTGGCATGGTCAGTGGGCACAATGGGATGGGTTGGGGTTGGATTTAGCTATCTTAGAGGTCTTTTCCAACCTTAGTGATTCTATGGCTCTATACCAAAACTGTAACTAGGTAATCAGACAGTTTGGACTCAAATCCTCCACCCAACACCACATATTTTCAAGCAAAAGAGTGAGAAACAGAAAATTACTATTTAATGAGGAGTGTGATGCCCCAACTGAGGAAAATGTGACGATGGATGCCAGGAGAGCAATTCCCAGTTTTATACCTAGAGGGAAACAAAACATCATTCTCAATTCATGGTAATTGAATGTGCAGGAATTCTGTGAACCATCAGAAGAGGTTGACTGATGTGCTAGCAAAGATCCTCCAGCATATGTATGTATACGTATAGCATACATACAATGGCAGAGTGGCTTCACTGGAAGGAGATACTTTACCAAAAGGTTGCAGTTATATATATAAAAAAGTCGTTTTGTCAACATTTTAACTGTTTAGAACCTGAAATAAAGGCAAAATACAAAAGAATTTGTTGCAGTGGGGAGGGAGGAGATTTCTCTTTTTCCACTTCTCAAAATAAGTATGTTTCAGGTATGCTGGGAGAAGAAAGTAAGAATGAAACCCTCTCTTCATGCTCTATCGTCTTATCTCCTTAAGCTCAGCCACGGAATGCAGCAATACCAACGGCAGTGACATCAAAATGGCTTAATACCGCTGTAGAAATAAAATGCACTGATCTTACCTGACATCTCTGCAGAACTGGTGAGATTAGGGAAGTAACCAGTCTCATATAGCACATGCAGCAGGGCAGGAATCAGCTGGGTCTGACCTGGGAGTGGCCGAATGGGGAGAAGTTGGGATCAGATTGAGCCAAAAGGAAATATCTGCTGGTTTACTTGCCTGGATTAAGAAAGGTGCACAATTCTTCATCCCTTTTTTGTAAATGTTGACTTACTTTTTGGCAAACCAGTTAGAAAAGGAAAAAGAATAAAGGCACACAGTTATTTTCTGCTAGGTGAAAGGGATCATCTGAATTTTATGAAGGTAAGATATGGCAGTGGGATTTGGCTTCCTTTTCCCTTTTGATGGACCTATCTGGAAAACCAGAAATACGTCACTTTGCCAAGAGGAGTTTGCAGGGTATGCTGAGGTCCAAAAGAGCATGCCTGCCTGGTGGACCTGTGGGCTTACATGCAACATCCATGCCCATGTCCTGTAGGTTCTGAATACCCCATGTGAACTGCTGAAGTGCACAGAAGAAAACTGTGCATTTGACAGAGCACTACACAACACTGCAAGTGGTAACCTGCCACCAAAATTCACAGATCTGACAGGAGTGAAGAAAAGATGTCTACATAGAACAAAAATTGAAAACTGCAACCTTACTGTAAAGTGACATGACTGGATAAGTGCCATTTGAGGTGATTGCCAAAATCTGTATCCAGGAAAACCGAAGTTGTCCCCTATTTCTTCTTCACAGTGCAGTGATGGAGCACTGGAGCTGCCCAGAGAGGTGGTGGAGTCTCCTTCTCTGGAGACATTCAAGACCTGCCTGGATGCCTACCCGTGCAACCTGGGCTAGGGAGCTGCTTTGGCAGGGGGTTGGACTAGATGACCTATAGAGATCCCTTCCAGCCCCTACAATTCTGTGATTCAGTGATTTCGAACTGCTTAGTAGGACATTCTGTACAGTTAAAAGTAGTCAGAACAACAGTGATTTGGAAATGAAAATCAAATTAATGCTGATTGCTGTGGATGGCGAAGACTGAACAAAGAACAATGCAGTTGCACAGAACAAGATGGAGCAGTAGGAGGAAGGGCTGCACTTCCATGAGTGGACATGAAGTTGAGAGAAAGAACTTACTTCTTTGAACAGCAGTGAAGATTGTTTCAAAAGACAGTGCCGAGGACCGTAATGGGGAAAAAATCCTACTCTTATCACTTATGCCTGGTATAACTGCCATCGCAAAAGAGCACTCTGGTTTAAATTCAGTTTAAGTAACCAAAGTTTTAGACTCAAATAATCCCTTGGAGAAGTCCACCATTTTACCAGAAGGATCATGAAGTACTGACAGACTTTGCATGTACTTTAGCATCCCTTACCAGTGATTAAGAGCTTAAAGCAAATCCTAGGGTATAAGTTAACATCTTCCTGCTCTTCCTCCAGCAAATTGCCCTCAGTCTTTGTCTTTGGTGTAGGAGCAGCAACTTCAGACTGTCCAAACCATTTAGGGGATGTGAAATCCCTACTTCTGCAGCACTGTGGATTATCTCTGCATTCTACTGGGAAACGAGGAACAAGTGCAAACTCATATAACTTGAAACAAAAGATTATCCGTTGGAAATAAGATAAATATTCTGGAAGACAAGAAAGAACCATCATTAGATGATATTTCTATACTGTATTCATCTTTAATCTCTTGATAATATCAGCTCAAGATCAAATAGGTGAGAAGGATGAAAGCAAACCTGTTATTGTGGAGTAATAAATTCTATTTGTCAGTAGCTTAAGAGCCCAAACATTTTCAATGATAAAAAGACTAAAGCCACCACAATGAATTGTCAAATACAGGGTCTAAAGTAGTCAAAAATAAAGAGGTTATTTCACATAGGAAATAACTGTGAAACCTTTGAGAACAGGATGAGTCCAGAGATTTGTCATGCACATTAACAGGAGAAATAACATTCCAAAATGTATTAAACACAGTGATACCAATATGGATTGAGTATTCCAGAACTATAAACTGCTGACAGATATTAGAGAACCTTAGAATCACAGAATTATAGAATTGTTTAAGTTGGAATGGACCCTTAAAGGCTATCCCAAGTCCCCTGCAATGAATGGGGACACCCCCAGCTTGATCAGTGCACTGAGCCTCCTTCCCTGACCTTGGGTGTCTCCAAGGATGGGGCATCCACCATTTCTCCGGCAAACCACACAGCATGTTTGCTTGGTTGAATTTTCCTCTCCTATGACTAACTCAATCTATGTCTCACATGAAACTACCAGACATTAGTGGACATTGTAGTATAGCTGCAGTGTTTGAGAGAGACCTAGGGATAATCCATGTCTGAATAACAGGTTATTTAGGTAATTCTACATCCATGAGGTTCGATTTTCTTCTAGGTCAGATTTTTGATGCTTGCTTACAAGAATGTAAGCACAGCCAACTGCAACTCACTTGTGGCACCTTCTTCTTCTTTCTCCTACTGCTCTGATTGGCTTGGCATGGCTTCCTGACAAGTCATTGTTGACACTTGCTCATCACATTGGCAGTTAAATCAGACACTTTGTCAAGCACTGAAAGAATTTCCCAGTTCCTCCTTCTGAAGAGAGGTACCAGATCAGTCCTGCTCAGTGTCCTTTGTTTTGTCCTCTGAGAAAAATGTCACAGACACGAATTTTCTGTCAAAGAATTTGGGACAGTTTCCTTAAACATCAGGCTCAACAATTATGTGAACATCTAACTCATGTGAATTTGAAATGAATGCACCAGGAATTAATGTTGCTCTGTTTGATCAGAAATCAATTACTGTTTAGAAAAAACCCTTTTCCACTTCAGCACTATTATTTATGATTATTATGGAGATCATTATATCAGCTATTGTGAGGAGACTGTCACTCAACAGGAACTTGTTACAGGCGATCGACTAAGTAAATCCCAAAAGGTTAAGTACCCAGTCCTTCCTACTCTCTAAATATTTTCACAGACCTTATGAAGCCAAAATAAACAATAAAAAAAAAGAAAATATTAGGAAGAAAACTGCAAGCAAACATGCATTATATTAAATCAAACATATATTTTGGTGAAGGTTAGGTTTGCAGGAACTGAAAGTGCAATGCTCTTTTTCCTCCTCTAAAATGAAATTCAAAATGATAAAGCAGAAGGTTACTTGAGTCCCCGTCCTTTGCACTGCAAATGTGACACTGGATGTGTCCTGCACCACTGCTCAGGTCTACTTGTGTTACTCAGGGCTTTCAACTGCCCACCTCCAGCTAGGTGTTGCAGAGCTCTGGTGCAATCTTTTGAGCTTCAAGAGAAAACTGGATAGTCTGCCCATCAAGGCTGAAGTCCCTCAGCAGAGGATACAGGATATATGGGGAACCAGAGCATTAGTTATTGATTAGTTAGTCTATGTCAGTCACAAGAGGTCCTCTATAAGTTTTCCTCTCTGAGTTCTGAGTGAATAGTTCTCTTCTGGACTCTTGCAAACAACAAGATCTTTATAGCTAAGTAACTCACAGACTCAAAAAGAAAAATCTTATACTCTTTATTTCCAATCTTAACAGCAAAAAGGAACATAGAATCATAGCTTGAGTTGGAAGGGATCCCCAAAGGCCATCTGGTCCCACTCCCTGCAGTGCAGAGGGACACTCACAGCTCCATCAGCACTCAGAGCCCCTCCAGCCTGACCTTGGCTGTCTGCAGGGATGGGGCACCACTGCCTCCCTGGGCAATCTGTGCCAGTGCCTCTCCACCCATAGTGTACAAAACTTCTTCACTGTATCCAATCTAAATCTCCCTTCTTTTAGTTGTAAACCATTCCCCTTGTCCTGTCACAACTGAGCATGCTAAAGAGTCTGCTCCCTTCTTTCTCTGAGAGGTTGCTATCATGTTTCTCCTGTTTGGTACACTTCTGATTTTCCCACAAGCCCTTTCAACACCCATTTTTATTGCACAGAAAGATTTATATATCAAAATATATATTATATGTTAAAATATTTTTCATGTATAAACTCCAAGTTTGAGTCATCATTCCTCAAGATTAACAGGCTTAACTCAGGTTAAGGATTTAGTCCAGGTACAACTTCAAACCTAATCTTCATGTCAAAGACATATTCTTCCTGTATTTCAAATCATGGTTTTATTTACTTACTACTTAGAGCCAACAGCCTGTCTAAGCCAAGCCTGACCTCACCAAGGGCACTGTGGCATGGAGGAAACCACCACTGCTTCACAAAACCTCCTCTCCAACAGAAGCAGGGCAAAGCTTACAGAGGGATAGAGTGAGCAGGATAATACAGAACAAGTAACAAGTGATAGGCTCCTGGCACTGGAATTCTTAGATAAGCAGAGGAGGAAAAGTTCCCAGTGGTTCAGGAGTGACATTTAATCAAAAACAGTTTGCCCAGCTTTCAAAGAACCATAGAATCATTCAGGATGGAAAAGACCACTAAAGTCATCAGTCCAACCCCAACCCACCATGCCCATTGAACACATCCCTCAGTGCCACATCTCCACAGCTCTGGAATTCCTCCAGGAATGGTGACCCCACCACCTCCCTGGGCATGTCCCACCCTTCCCTAGGAGCAACACTCCTCTAGAGCTTGTCCTTTCCTTCTTTTTCCCATGGACTCAACAATTCTCAACCACATGAAGGAATGCTGGGACGATCTGTGCTTGTAAGAGTTGTTTGGTGCTTACAGTAGGTCTCCTTTCAAACACAATAAGTTGTTGTGTTGTGAGCAGTGAGACACTGAAGCACAGCTGTGTGGTCGTGACAAGGTGTGTTCAACATTTTGCCAGACAGTTGGGATGTACCACTGAGCAGCAACTGCAGACAGCCAGCTGTGCCCAGCAAAGCCAGCACTTGATAAAAGCTGTCATTGTTTTCTGAAGCTTGGAAGACAAAAGTGGAGTTGGAGCATATTTCTGAAGAGGCAAAGTCTGTCTCATGAGTGCTGCTTTTGTTGTGGTTTTCTTTTCTTTTTCCTTCCTTTTTTCTTTTTCTTTTCTGTGTGTGTGTGGTTTTCTGTGTTGTGTAATATTAAATAATGCCATTTGTTACACGAGAAAAGCTGTCATTTCTCCAATTCTATTTTTTTATAAACACATCCTGTTCTTCTTAATAGGCAATATTGTTTTGTCTGTAAATATTCCAGTGAAATATAAATCCATCTTCACTGACAATGACACAAGATACAAAAAGAAGGAAGTCAACAAAAAAGAATCTCTTGAGCTTCACTGAGGGAATTCTGATCAGTGTAAAAATAGCCTGAGCCCAACCAGGCTGCAAAAGCCAGTTGAGGATGTGGTTTCCTCCAGACCCAACAACTGTTCAGACCACAGCTCCTTGCCCCCTTCAGGCATTCCCTGAAAGTTCCTCTGTTTGCACACCAGCGCTCTCCAGGCCAACCTGCTGCTGCTCTGGACCTCTCCATGTATCTCTGTTGGGATCTGGAGTCCCCATATCCTCTCTATATACACTATGGGCCCTTCCAGGCCCTACATTTGGGCTCCATTTGGGCTCTGTCCAGATTCCTGCATTTGACACCAGGAGGGACAGACGGACACAACCTCCACCACTCCTCACTAAGGGGAATCTGCTGTCCCTGTCTGCTCCTGACCCTGATTTTTTGCTGCCCTCTTCCCATTTAGGGCTGCCAAAACAGCCAAGAAACTACATCTATATCTTACTACAAAAAGAAACCTACACACAGCTGCAGCACTCTGCTCCCTACAGACCACAACTCCCTGCAAACCACCTCTCCCTGCTCCCTGCAGACTCTGGTTGCCCTCCTACCAGCACAGATTTCTGAGGGAGGGTGCAGCCTGATGGCTATGGGGAGGGATGAGTGGATTGCCACTGCTTGCCCCCACAGATCTGCCCCAGGAAAAGCTTGGGTCCCACAGCAGCAGTAAGGATTCCTTCCATAGCTGGGAATTGAACCCAAGTTCAACCAGGAGTGCTAAATCTTGAACACCAGACCACCAGAGATGAAGTGGTTATGGTGGACCTGGTGGTGGTCACCAATCAAGTCCTGACACGATGCAGAGACATGTGGTCCCTTCAGCCAAAAGGGAATATTGGCTGGTGTGGCTGCCATTGCCTTTCTAGGGGATGCTGTAGGGACATCCACCCCTTTCTACACGCTGTGGCACTTGAGCAAGAGCATTCTATCTCTGCCAGATGTGGGAAGCAGAATCTAGTTGTGCTGTTGATTGGAGCACCAATGAAGGCAAGTCTGGAGAGGGCAATAATGGGCAATTGCTCAAGAAGATAACCAGCTGAGCCCCGAGGACTCAGCAGTGAGGTTCAGCTGCTGCTGATGGAGCGGGGATGCCATTTGTGCTGCTGTGGTCTGGCTAAGGGAGTGCACATCAAACTGGATGCAGGCAATGTGACATCATGGACACAACACACTTCTTGTCCCTGTACACAGTCAGTGCATCCCCAAGGCTGAGTGAAGCAGAACATTGTGGGCACACCAAATAAGTGCAGGCAGAAGCTTCTCCTGCTTGGGGGAAGCAGGGCTGCAAGACCCTGTGCTGCCAGCACCACCTCTGGATTTCCTATCCCCGTGGAAGAAGACAGAAGGTTGGGGCCACATTTTGAGACTTTGGCTGAAGCCGCAAAGAGGAGGTGAGCTTGGTTTCTCACCGGGCAGAAGGCAGTGGGTCTCAGTGTGCCCTGGGAGTTGTGACTGGGAGGGATGGGTGCACAGCACAGCCAATGACAATGCTCTGTACTGGCACTGCACAGCAGTGACACTTGTCATTTCTCCACTCCACCTCAAATACCTCACTTAGCATTTTCTATTTCTCAATATTGTTTTTCTCTTAAGCAAAACATTTTTTTCAGTCTTCTATTCTGATGTGAAATGCGTGGATACAAGAAACACTGAGCTAAAGTCAGGTAGGCAAGAAAGGAAACTTCTCTGGCCTGACTTGCACTTGGGTGGCAGCACCTGGTGATGCCATGGCAAAGGGCACACATGTACAAGGGCACAGAGGGCTCCATCAGTGCATGAACAGTGACCACTGTGTGATGGAAGTTCTCGGGAACATTCCCCATGAAAAGCAGAGGGGGCCTGGTGCTCCTTGAGTGCTCCTGTGTAGCTGAGAGCAGACAGCGCTGCTTGGGACAAGAGCCCTTTCATCCCACGGTCTGCAGTCACAGAGGGACATCCAGCAGCATCTCCTGTGTCCCCACGCAGCACCCCTGCAGCTCCTGGGGGATGCTGGCTGCTGCTTGCAGCCTCTGTCATCACATTTCTCCGAGGATTTGCATCACAGAGAGCAGGAGGGACAAAGAAAGGAGGTGCAGTGGAGTGAAGAGGAGAGCAGAGGAACGGCATCCCACTGCCAGAGCTAGGATGGAGCTGTGACATCGGTGCATCCCTGGTGCACCCTGGGATGCAGCTGTGCTGAGCTGAGGCACAGCTGCCTGTGCTATCAGAAGGATGTGCAGATGTCATGGTTTCACTTGTCTTAACAAGCTCTGCCAGAGCGTGGGCTACAGCAGTTCTGTGGTTGGGGCAAGTCAGTATCTCTCTGTGGTTTCTTAGATTTCTATCTGGAGCTGGCAGATAGTTTGTCAGAGGCAGTAACGGTTCCCAGTGCTCTGCTGGCAGGAGTGGATTCACTTGCACAACCTATTCTGGGCACACAGCCTCTGTGCTGAATGAGGATGGAGAGGTGGGTGATTGCTCCCCCTGAATGTAAGGGAAAGAGCCAGAAGTGTGCAGGGCAGTGTGTGTTGTGCATCTGGGTGGATGCAAATATTTATTTTCTACAAGAACAGCTGCTTCAAGGGAGAAGTCCCAGTCCCAGGGTCAGCCTTCAGTCAGCAGGTATAGGTCAGGACTGGGTGCAAAGTACAGGCACAATTGCAGAGAGGAAACAAGGCTGAGACGCAGTCTTGCTTTGCACCCCTACATGGATCTATGGTGTAATCAATAAATTCATAAGTAGTCTGCTCGGAAAGTAATGCCTCCTATTTATTTCTATGGAAACTACAACTGATAGGAAGAGTACAATGCCACTACTCCATGAACACTATTTTTTGACATAGTTACCACCATTAGCTATGCATTTTCAGCAGTTATGAACAAGAGCCTGCATGCTGTGCTTGAACATTCTGCACCCATGGAGGTGAATATTTGTTTCACAGTTGCTATGACAGCACTATCTCTAGGAAAATTTTGTCCATGCAGTCCAACTTTCACTGTGCTCACATGCACTGGTTGGTCTCCATCAGCATTCAACAAGCATCAGCGAATGCCAGTGGGTGCCATGTTCCAGCATGGAGGTGTTTAATTACACACTTTGCTCCATCTGCACTTCTGTGTCAGATGCTGTCCTGTCAGACTCCTCCCCTGCTGCCATCTGTCATAAGGCAACAACACATAATGGGGCAATGGTGGGAAGGTTCAACCTCTATTGCTGTACCACCAACATCCACCTCTGACATCATGGGCTGACATGACAAAACAGGAGGCATTACTTTCGGACCAGCCCTCAGATATAGCCAGAACAATTGGCTAACTGCAATATTCAACCTGGAGTCTTCCCTCCATCCCCACAAGAGTGGTTTGGGAAAGTTTCTGCATCGCTTGTCCTCTCCTGCTATGGAGGTGTGGTGGGGAAAGAAGCACTGCTGCTCCTGCCACGTTCCCGGCCATACCAGAGGGGCTGTGGGCAGCCACAAAACTGCAGGGAGAGGAGCTCGTGGTGTCTCATGAGCCGGGCATGACCATATCCAGAGCAACCACAGCTGTGAGCTGGCAAGCAGGGTGCTACTGAAGAGGAGGTAAGAAAGGGGAAACACTCCCTGTGCATCCTGGGCAGTCTGTCACCTCATGGCAAGGAGTCCCGTGACCATGAGTGTGCACATCGCTCAGGGCACTGGTACAAGAGCAGCTCAGGGTCTGCCTCCCGCATCCCAGCCTGCACTGTGTTGGCCCCAGGTCTCTGGGGCAAGATGATACTCAGAGCCAGAGCATCTAGGTGGGCTTCCCAGGGAAAGTCCTTCTTGTTTGTGCCCAGACACACCATGGATCCGAGGGCCCCCTGGCTGTTCCCAAACCATTTTGAAGGACTGACCGCCTTTGTCCTCATGGCTTAGGACCTTGGCAATGAGATGGAGTTGGCACCCTCCTGGTCCTGTGCTGAGATGGGTTTGCTGGGGATTGCTGTCATCTTGGTGAATGTAAGTGTGAACCTGATGCTCAAAGGCTGCTTCACATCCTGTCTTGGTCAGCGTAGCCCTTGTTTGGGTGCTGATTTGTTCAGACTTACCCCACCTCACACATTGGCTGTTTTGGTATTTCCTAAACCTGCTGCTTCCTTTTTTTTTTTTTTTCATCCTTTCTGAGGCAAAGGTGCCGTGACTTCAGTTACGTTTTGGAAACTCCAAAATTTCCCCTTGAAATCTGACTGCCAGGGTTGGCCACCAGCCCAATAAAAAGTGAGAGCATCCCAGACACACCACCCCACGCTCAGGAGGACTCTGATCTGCTCCTGTCTCGGCAGCTCACCTCTGTCCATGATGGCCACTGTAGCTGTGTCCCTCTCTGTCCTTCTGGTAACTGCCCTCTTCCCTCAGGCCTCTTCATCTCCACGTGAGTACAGCATCTCTCACTGCTCCTCTCCGCTCTCCTGGGGTCGGGGTTTTCACTTTGGCAGACAGTCATTTTGAAGAGGAGATGCAAAATACAAGTTTCAAAGTTTAGAATCTTTTCATGCTTTCTTTGGACAGATTTTCCTTTCTTTCTCATTTTCTCCCAGGGAGGCAATGATAAATAAATTGCAAGCATTTAATTTTTCGGGATTCACACCTCCAATGTTTTTGCTGGGCTTTAGAGGTGGTCCTAGGATGAGTGAGGGGAATTTTGTCACCAGCACTGAGCAAGAGAAGACTGCAAAACCTCTAACAATACACCCCCAGCAGTGACCTCCATTAAGCTTTGGTGCTCACACCCATTTCTTCCCGACTTTCTGGGCAAATTGGATGAGAATAGCTGCCTAGGAGGATGGCTGTCCATGCTGCTGTAGGCATCACGTTGTGGTGGACTCATGGTGGACTCACGTTGGCCTTCTTCTCTTCCAGTTGGGGCTGACACAACCGTGTGCTGCTTCAGCTATACTGTACGGAAGCTGCCCCAGAATCACGTGAAGGAGTATTTCTACACCAGCAGCAAGTGTCCACAGCCAGCAGTGGTGTAAGTTCTGGACCCAGCTCTGGGCTTGAGGGGAGAACTGCCATCCACTGGGAACTAGGGGTTTCTAGTTGGTGCGAGGGACTATACCTGGAGCCAGGGGAAAGGGCAGCCACGTGGATTCTCATCCTCCTCAGCTGAGAAATGAGCCCATTCTAGTGCTCGGGGTAAGGATGTCCCCATGTAGCCAGCATGTAACACATGGGTTCTCCCAGGGACCTTGAGGTCTCCATGGTACGTGGGTTTCCACAGGTTCCTCTGGTGCTTGGGCATTTGTGGGAGGGTTAGTGACCCCTATGGGAGCCAATACAGGTCACAGAACAGGACAGTGGGTGCCCAGAAGGGGCTGACACATCCCTGCCCGGATCCACAGGTTCACCACCAGGAAGGGGCGGCAGGTCTGCGCGAACCCTGATGCCCGGTGGGTGAAGGAATACGTCAACTTCCTGGAGCTGCAGTGAGCACCAGGATCTGAGATGTCTGCCCTGGAGAGTTCTGTCAGTCCATGCAGCAAAGTCATGGCATGGACCTAGAAACCCCACTGCTGAGCACCAGGGCCAACAGACACCCCAGAGCCCCTGAACTTCCTTTCATCTTGCAACAGCATCATCTATCCTATACAATTTAGCCACCCTACCATGCAGCTACGATGCTGGGAACGTACCACTTGGCCTTGCAGGTCTGCTTGGTGCAGGCTGCTGTGCAAATGCCATCCCCTTTTGTGCTTGTGCTGCTGGAGCAGGAGGGGATCTTACTCTAAGAGCCATCTGTGGGAAGCGGTCTGTCAAAACAAGGTGTGAGTGCTGTCACGTAATGCAGGCTGACCTCCAGATCAGCTGGCTGCATCCTGCCATGCTGCAGGAGCTGTGAATGAGATGCTGTGAAGGAGATCCTTCCCTAAGGGAGGAAATGGCACACTGGATATTTACGGGATGCTCATTCTGGAACCACACTTGTGCTCAAAATGCCGTGTCTTCCTGGTCCAGAGAATAAAGGTTTTTATCTCTGTGTCTAAGCTCTGGCTGCATCCCTTCCCACCAGCTCCCAGGAAGGGCAGGGTGCTGAGTGGGCTTTGTGGGACCATCCTGCTGCATAGCCTAGTACCTGCCCACCCCACACTGCTCCTGGGCCAAGAGGGTTATGAGGTCTCCTTGGACAGGCAGGGACAGCCCCCATTTCCCATCTGGAAATTTCCCTCACCCTCCTTATCCTGAAAACCCATCCCTGCTGCATCCCCAGCTCCCAGCAGTGATGGGGACTCTGTGCCAGCCCTCCCCCCACCCTCATCCCATCACACCAGGGATCGAGGCCACATCCCACCAGGGGTTTCCCATGGGGCTGCATGGCAGTCACACAGGAGCCAGTTTCCACTCTGGCTGAGCTCACTCAGTGTTTTGCTGCAGATGACATGCACCCATCACCCATCACCCATCAACAGCTGCAGCTGTTTTGTGTGCCTAAATTTGCTTTGAAAAAGCACACCAAACCAAACCACCAGAAACACTTTGTCAGGCTACAGTTTGCATTTAAAACTTGCTGATATCTCTGTGGGTATAGGATGAAATGCTGCAGCAACAACCGATCCCCCATCCACTGCAGCAAGCAGTGTCTGTTAACACCCCAAAATGACCAATGCAGCAGCACTGTGCAGATGCTGGGATTGCCCCCTGCTCTCCCCTTGCTCATCACCCCCTTTCCACAGCTCTCCCTGATCAAGAAGCAGCCTGTTCTGCTGTGCATCCTCATGAGCTGCCCTAAAGCTCCTGGAGGAGCTGGGCACTGGGTTTTCCTTCATGGTGGTACACTAAAATGTGCCAGATTTGAGGGGGAAATGCTTCACGCAGAGAGAGCTGAGGCCCTGGCACTGCCCAGAACTGTGGGTGTCCCCATCCCTGGAGGTGCCCCAGGACAGCCCAAGAAGCAGCAATGGATGCTATAAACCCCCATTTTAGGAGCTTTAGAGGGAAGGTTTCCTGAGTGGCATGGAGCTGCCAGCACGTGGCCATGACTCCAGCATCATGTAGGTCAGAAAGGCAAAACTCAAAAACACTGAGCTGTAAGGTCAGGTTCAAACCAACAGCTCCTTTTGAGCTGCAAGAAGCAGCTGAGGCAGGATGCTCTTGCTCTAATACAGCAGGGCTTCCCAGAATTAACCACGTCCCCAGTCCTTGTGGTGAGGGCAGTGAGGGTGGCGAGAGGGGAGACACAAATGGGGTTAGGAACAACATGAAGAAACAAGGCTGCCTGGGGGATGCTCACTGTCAGCCCCAGCACTCTTTTGAGCTTCACTGGACAGCCAAATGGGGTTCAAGCTCCCAAAAAGTGTGGTTCTTCAGCTCTTCGTGTGGTTTTATGTTTGCATTTAAAGCATTCAAACAGAACAGATAGCTGACCACACAGTGCAGAAATACTGCATCTATTTGGGCTGTGCCTTCTCTCTGTTTCACCTAAAGAATGTCAATGGAAACAAGGAACAGCCGTGTAAGCTCCGAGGGCCTGGTGCTGTGCTCCTCAAGGCAACGCGAGCAGCTACTGCACCCCTGGGCACAGCAGCTCTGCCCTGCCCTGAGCCAGCTGCCAGGCCCCAGCAGCACCCCGTGATATCAAGCATCCCCCCATTTCCTACTGCTCCCACTCGCCTCAGCTCCCTGGGAGGAGCCCTTCTGTGGGCTGGCAAGATGCAGCTCCGGCAGCTCCAGTCAGGAAAACGAAAGCAAAGGCTGTGGGAAATTCCTGCGGCTGAGTGGGCTGACAGCCAAGGACTGCTCTGAGAGCAGCCAGGGCACCAGGTTCCTTCTCTGGACTGGGCCTGGGCAGAACTAAAAGCCACAGCCACCAGCATCACCATAACCACCCTCGGTCCCTCTGCACAGCTCAGGGGCAGGGACTGTGTGGGTGCCCACAGGACCCCTCCTGCACCAGGCTCTGCTTCTCTGTGCAAATGGCACTGAGTGCTGGCTGGGATGCTCTGTTGGTTCAGCAGACCCACAGCTCCACAGCTCCCAGTCCCATCTTCAGGATGAGGGGACTGAGTGCACCCTCAGTAAGTTGGCAGATTACACCAAGTCTGGGAGAACTGTTGATCTGCCTGAGGGTAGGGAGGCCCCACCGAGGGATCTGCTCAGGCTGCTCGATGGGCTGAGGCCAATGGGATGAGCTTCAACAAGACCAAGTGCCGGGTCCTGCGCTTCGGTCACAACAGCCCCACGCAGCACTACGGGCTTGGGGCAGGGTGGCTGGAAAGATGCGTGGAGAAAAAGGACGTGGGGGTGTGAGCTGACATCTGGCTGACCATGAGCCAGCAGCGTGCCCAGGCGGCCAAGAAGGCCAACGGCATCCTGGCTTGTGTCAGCAGCAGTGCAGCCAGCAGCAGCAGGAGCTGACCGTCCCTCTGTACGGGCCCTGGTGAGGCCGCACCTCAGTGCTGTGTTTGGTGCTGGGCCCTCACTGCAAGGAAGACGTGGAGGCCCTCATGCGTGTCCAGGGAAGGGAACGGAGCTGTGAGGGCTCTGGAGCCAGACCACTGCAATGCCGCTCCTCGGGGCCCTGCAGCCCTCCTGCCTGCAGTCAGCACTCCTGCCGGGAAAACACAGAGCTGGAGGGAAATCATGAGGCAGCTGTGAGGTGCTTTCCCAGCCCTGGAGCTGCCAAGTCTGAGCTATAAGCTGTGGATTAAAAATATTAAACAATAGGAGAAATGTGTTTTGCATTAGGGAGAAGAAATGCTGAGTAAAAAGAGCAGATGTTGTGCAGACATGGGGCAATGTCAGAGAAGTTCGGGAGTGCCTCAGTGTGCTGAGCATGACTCGAACATTGTCCCCTGCAGCCTGCTTGCTCCGTCACAAAGCCACCCATGAGCCACTCGTGTGCCCTGCACCTGGTGCCGGACCTGGAGCAGGGCTGATTCCCACCCACAGCCCTCCAGCAGCTCTCCTTGTTTGTGCCCCTTGGTATGTTCCTGTCCCCATCCCATCAGTGACCCAGCACAGTGCACACTGGGGAGCAAGGCACTGAGAAGGGGTGCATGGGGAGCCCCTCCTTGTGTGTCTGGTTCACAGGGGATGTGGTGGGGAAACAGTCAGAGGATATTCATATGTCTGTAGTGTGGAAACTTCATGAGCTTATCTCAGACCACTTCCCATCATCACATGCTGTGTAGGGTGTGCTGATGGGCTCAGCAGTGAGGGTTTGTCTCTGTGCGGGCGTAAAAGACAACAAGGGGAAAAAAAAGCAGAGGTTTTATCCGCATCCTTTATTCTCCATAGTGCCTTCATACAACTGAGCCAGAGCCACCCATCACCCGATGATGAGACTTTGAGCCACCTTCCCATAAATAGCCTCCCTGACACTCTCCAATAAATACGATCCAGAGATTAGAATACTGCTTATCTATTATGTCAATTTCTTAAATAATTTTAAATAGCCTAAGAACAATAGATGTGCCATGGGCCTTTTTAGTCCGCAGGCAGAGGTGCTGAGCTATGTGCTCCGGCTGCAGAGCAGGCAGGGCAAACAACCCCTGACACAAGATGTCTGTGGTCCCCATCCTGCAGTCCCTGGGAGCTGCAAGCAGGTGATGTGGTCTCATGCAGCCATCCTGAAGCCATGCTCCATGTCAGGAGCTCGTGCTGACATGGCTGGCGTGACAGCAGTGCGTCCCGTCCCGCTTGGCCCCGCTCAGTCCTGCTTTGTGCTCTGCAGGTAGCTCTGCACCCAGGGGTCGTTGGGGTTGGCACAAACTGCACGTTTCTTCTTTGTGATGAAGCTGCAGGACAGGTGTGAGGGGTAAGCAGGAGGTCAGGTGTGGGATTCACAAGAGGTTCCCCACCGTCCCTAAGCAGATGCTATGTTCACCTTAAATCCCCCACTCCCATTCATTTTCCCATATCGACTCCTGAAGAAACAGCCCCGGGAGTCCCCACAGGAGCATCCCTGACCATCCCTGCAGTAGCATCCCATCAGACCCTGTGCCAGCCCTTTACCCTGGGTTCCCCTTGCCTTGCACACAGCCCACCGCATGCTCTCTGACCCGCAGACCCCAGCCGATCCCACACCATGTCCGTATCGGTACCTACACAACAGCAGGCTGTGAGCAGTTGGTGCTGGTGCTGAAGTGACTCCGGATGAGGTTCCGTGGGAGCTTGTGGGATATGTAAGTGGAGCAGCAGGTTGGGACATCAGGTCCCACTGGAAAAGGCAGGGAGAGACAGTGTGAGCACAGGGCAGGCTCTGCAACACAGGGAGACATGCTGGGAGGAGGGAGCAGAGAGCTAGGGGATAACTAAGGTTGAAAGGTGCATTGGAGATCACCTGGTTCAGTGGGGCCATGGAAGGAAACATGGGGGAGCGACCTACTCAGTTTCAGGGCAGAGACTGGAGTCCCTACACTATAACCAGAATCAAGGACCCCAAGCTCAGATTGGTGATGGATGGACGGATGCATGCATGGATGGATGGATGATCTTCCAGTTTGGGAGCTCCTACAAGGAGTTGATCTGAGTGCAAAGTGGAGAGAGGCTGAAAAATTCCCTGCTCTTTGCCTCAATGGAGAAGTGACAACAAAGGCTCAGAGCTGTTCTTCCTTCTCAAATGACAGAGCAGGACTCACCTGGAGCAGAGGAGGCTCGGGAGCATGAGGATGCAATGAGGAGAAGAGCAAGAACCACTGCAGAGAGCTTCATCTTCCCGTTGGATGAGGGCTGTCGGTGCAGGACCAGGAGCTCAGGCAGATGCAGGGCAGTCTGCAGCAGCTGGATGCAGATCCCTTTTAATAGGGAGCCCTGGAGTCAGCAGGGAGATGCTCCAGTGGAAATTCCAGGATGATGACAGAGGATGTAACGAAAGTGAAATAGTAAAAAAAAAAAAAGAGGCAGAAAGAGTGGGATATAATTCACACTGGAGACAAGAATGCTAGGATATTAAGCTCTGAGTCAGCACTCATTTTCGTTTTTATCAGCTCAAAAGGAAACTGGATTGTGCCAAGTTGCATGACCACAAAGAAGAGTTCTATTCATCAAAATTACAGGAGGGATTTTCCCTGTGAGTCTGGATAGCAAAAGAAACAATGTTTGGTTAGTATTACACAACTCTGGAAAAAAAACAAGCCCGAGGCATGCTCGTGCTGCTGCCGTGCCGGGTGCCTGCCAGGGGTTTGCTGCACAGCAGCGCTCAGTGCCCAGCGGGGAGCAGTGGGGTTGGGACCCCCTGCATGTCCTGGGCTGGGGCCGTACCCCCTCAGGGGCAGCACTCTGTGCTGCTGAGCTGGTGAGGTTCTGCCACCCCATTCACATACTGCCCAGCTGTCTCCACATGGCAGCATGGTGTACCTCCCCTCGGGGGGTGACCCCTGGTGTACCTCCCAGCTCGGTGCTGTCTGCAGAACTGCCCAGGGTGCACACTGTGTCCGGGTCATCAGGACACAGTACAGGATTGGTCCCAGGTCCCCCCGAGCATGCAGCTGGCTGTCAGCCCACATCACTGCCCTTTGCCCCTGCAAAGTTGGCCTGTGATCCTCACAGAGCCATGATCAGAGTCCGACTGAAATCAAACTTCTGCAGAAGACTGCAGGGCCCCACTGACGCACCCCAGGCATGAGGTGCAGAAGATCCCCAGCACAGGCGAGAATCAGCTCACGTGGAGGATCCCTGCTGTAATCCACTTTCCTGCATGCTTGTACCCTATGGTGAATTTGGTGTGCCACTGGGTGCAGTGGGCTGCCCTGTGACCAAGCCTCCTTAGGTCATGACAAAGGTATCAGGAAGGTGTGAGACTTTGCTAGGCTCAGAGCCAGGCAGGGCAGGGCTTAGCTTTCCCGGTGGAGCAGAGTGGATCCTTGCAGAGGTGCACAGCAGGACAGCTGGGGATCCAGCTTTAGGATGAATTACTGCAGAGCAAAACCGAACTTCAGCTTTTTTTTGCCGTGGAAATAAAGCGTACAGAAACCGACTGTTCCTGTTCCCCTCTGCTCGCAACTCACGTGAGTGTGCACGGGGAAATCGCAGCCACCACGCCAGCTGCTGGCTGCGCGCTGCCCTGTGTTTCCAGCACGGAGGGGCTGAGGCTGGCAGCAATGTGGCTAACACCAGCCACGGAGAGCTTTGCTCATGAACTTCGCACCTCCTGCAGTGACAGAGCCGCAAGGCGGGGGCCCGCACGGTGCTGGGGAGGTGCGGTGGAAATTCAGCGCAGCACGGAGCAGTGCCCCTCGTGTGGAAACGCTGAGGTGCTCGGTGGAAAGAAAGGAGCCATCGTTTATTGCTGTTGAATTTGGCAGGGCTGAGCTGCAGAGGAGGCTCGGAAGGAGCTGCTGCAACCACAGCTGATGCCGGTGTCATTAGCACAAACCTTCTGTGCTGCAGTTCCCCAGCTCTGAGCTGCACCCACAGCCAGCAGCACAGCCAGGCTGCTCCCCGCAGCTGATCCCGCTGCCCCACGCCTGCTTCTGCCTCTAGCTCCCAGTTCTCTGCCCTGCATCTGCTGCCTGTTCAACCCTGGTGCTCTCTGCCGTCAGGAGGCTCCTGCAGCTGAAGCAGTTTCAGCCAATCTCACTGAAGGTTTCCCTGTTCCTGGCATGGAGCTGCTTTTATTGCTTCAGCTTCACCCAGCCCATGGCATGAGGTTTGTTTGGGTGCAGGGACAGCAGCAAAAGAAAGCAACAATTATTCACCAAGGAGGATCATGGGGAAGGATGCTGCAATGTGCATTTCTCCTGGCACAGCGGTCCCAGGGAGCCCGGTCCGCCTGGAGCTCAGCTCAGCCACCACACAGCACCCCAACCCCGGAGCCACAGGGAGAGCAGGGCTGCAGGATGGCCTCAGGCAACTTTTGGACTTTCTCCTCCTCTTTGTTTGCTGACACTGAGCACACAAAGCCCAAAGCGTTCATTGATAACCTGCCTTCACTTCTCACCCCAGCAGAGCTCTGGATTTCCGCCCGCTCTTTCTGGGCCATGCACCGTAAGTCTGAGTGATGCATGTCCTAAGGCTGCAAAGTCACTGGAAACTCTGTTTTCCCTGTTTCTTTCTTTGACTTTCATGGCAAGGACTGAGAATAGGCTGAAACAAGGTGCTTTTTTTCTATTAGACTCTAATTTGGTTTGAAATAATTAGCATTTAATCCTCTTTTGATTGCTTTATTTCTAAACACAGGCCAGGAAAAATCTGAGGTATGCATAGGAATGCAGTAGTTTTCCCCAGAGTATTTTTCCAGAAACTGCCCTTGCTAGAAGAAGGCTGATCCTCTGATGAGATACAGCCTGTTATCAACACCAGCAACTTGCTGAATTCTGTCTGCATGGCTGGCACTGGCTGGGATTCCCACCACAACATGATTTAGGGGAAATGCGAAGCCTGGAGCGGCCGCACAGCTCACCCCTCACAGTGCTGCTTCATTCATCAGAGGTTCCCACCACAGTGGGTTGCAGGACATGACTTCATCTTGAAAATTCCAATATTTCTCCAGAAATGTCAAGAATAGAGAGGAAAAGAATTTCTGGATGCTCCAGGAAAGCCACCTGCAGGCAAGCTCCGAGCAGGGCGAGATGGAAATGGCTGCAGGCTGTGCTGGGGGCTCAGGACTCAGGACAATGGTAATACTTCCTTCTCTAAGCGAATCCAAACCGCTCAGCATTAAAAACTGCTAAAAACAGCAGCTTACGTCAGCCTCATTTGCAGTGTTCCCCTTTCATCGGTCATATTAAGAATTTCCCTACTTCTATTGTGAGTAAATTTATTTGGGGCCTTTGCTTTACTTAGCACTTTCTCCTGGTAGTTCCACATGCCTGCAGACAAGCTCTAACATGCAGTGTTATCCATGCAAATTAATGCATCACCACAGATTGCTTCAGCCAGCCTGTTCTGCTGACTCTACGTATTGCCTGCCCGTGGCGGGAGAACCGAGACCAGATGGAGCAAGGGTGGGAAAACATCATTTTCCACCACAACATATCCTACATGGACCCAATTTCCCTTAAGGAGCTCCAGCCCACCTTGGCTACTCTTCCATACCCATCCCTCCACCTGAGAGCATCACCAGTAAGAGGTCCCTCATCCCAGATACCCAGCCTGGTGGCTTCTTGTCTTCCTAAAAGGGGAAGAGTGAGGATAAATGACTTTCTCATTTCATCATAACGGGGTTGTAGGGGTATGGGTGAGGACATATTTTTAGTCACTTTACAGTATCTCAGGGCATAGCTGATATGACTACAGCCTCACACCTCCCTCCAGCACATGAATAACTGGCAGGGTGGTGGTTCTGTCAGATTTCAGGGGAAAAACAGACTCTTAGGAAGTGAATACTCCAAATTTGTCATTACTTTTTGGTGTTCAGCAGTGGAAAAATGTTGGCCTTTTCCTGGCCTCTAATGGTCTAGGGATCTTTTCCTAGACCCTAACGATCTCAACCCTAACAGTCATTATCACAGAATCACAGAACCATAGATTCACAGAATTATAGAATGACTCGAGTTGGAACAAACATCAAAGATCATCTAGTTCCAAAATCTTACATGGTCTGATAGTGATAGGATGAGGGGAAATGGCTTTAAACTGGAAGAGGGGAAGTTTCGGTCAGATGTGAGGAGGAAATTCTTCACCCAGGGGGCAGTGAGGTGCTGGCACTGCTGCCCAGAGCTGTGGGTGCCCCAGGTCATGGAGAGGACCTGGAAGCATGAGCTGGGGGGCATGCAGCCCATGGCAAAGATGGGGATGTGTGGATGGGGGGGCTGAGAGGTTCCTTCCAACCCCAACCATTTCATGATGCTATGATTCAATGAACTAATTTTTCTTAGTGAGATCTTTATTATTTTATTTTATTTTATTTATTTTATTTTATTTTATTTTATTTTATTTTATTTTATTTTATTTTATTTTATTTTATTTTATTTTATTTTATTTTATTTTTATTATTTTAAATGAGATCTCTTATCGGAACACCTCCGCACCATTTCTCCCACCTGCCCTGCCCACGTCATGTGCCTTGGGAGCAGGGCAGAACCAGATGGCTGTAGGTGGCAAATCTCAAGACATGACCCAGGAATGCTCGAAGTTACAGTCACAGGGAACAGCTCAGAGGCAAACCACGCTCTTATGTATGTCTGCAAGCTGCATTCCCCAAGCAACAAGAGAGAAGAGCCAAGAACTCAGAGCTGGCTCCCGATCCAGCTGGCTGAGCACAGGCTCCCCGCCTCCTGCCTGTCTGTGGAGGAACTGTCTTTCCTGATCCTCCAGGTTTTGGGATCTGAGCAGAAGGACAAGCAGTGACACATCGCAAGGCTGTGCTCCCATTCAACATGACCTAGACAGATTGGAGAGCTGGGAAGGGAGGAATCTGATGAGGTTTAATGGGAGCAAGAGTACAGTCTTCCACATGAGGAGAAATAACTGCACGCATCAGTACAGATCAGGGGATGACCTGCTGGAGGGGAGCTCTGCTGAGAAGGGCCTGGGGCCCCAGTAGAAAACAGGTTGGCCATGAGCCAGCAGTGTGTCTCTGTGGCCAAGAAGGCCAGTGGTGTCCTAGGGTACATTAAAAAGAGTGTGACCAGCAGGTCGAGGGAGGTGATCCTTCCCCCCTGCTCTGCCCTAGTGAGGCCACATTTAGTGTGTCCAGTTCTGGGCTCCCCAGTTTAAAACAGACAAAGATCTCCTAGAAGGAGTCCAGCGGAGGGCATCAAAGATGATATAAGGTCTGCAGCACCTCTCATATGAGGAAAGGCTGAGTAACCTGGGTCTGTTCAGCCTGAGGAAAAGAAGACTGAGAGGACATCTGATCAACATTTATCAGGGAGGTGGGAGGCAAATAGATGAGGCCAGACTCTTCTCAGTGGTGTGTAGTGATGGGACAAGGAGTGATGACTTAAAACTTGAATGTGAGAAGTTCCATGCAAACATGTGAAAGAACTTCTTTATGGCGAGGGTGATGGAGCTCTGGAACAGGTTGCCCAGAGAGATGGTGGAGTCTCCTTCTATGTAGATATTCAAGAGCTGCCTGGACACCAACCTGTGCAACCTGCTGTAGGGTATCTGCTATAGCAAGGGGGTTGGTCTCAATGATATCTTGAGGTTCCTTCCATTCCCTGCAATTCCATGATTCTGTTGGGGCTGGAGGGTGCCTGTGAGGTAGGCTCCAGTGACCTCTTGGTGGCAAGCATCCTTTGGGATCTCTTCTGCTTGTGTCTGGGACCTCCCTTTTCTTCGAGGACAAGCCACTTCCCAGGACTACACTCCTCCATTCCCACTGCAAGCCCTGTAGGAGTGAGATTTGGAAAACAACCATCTTTCTGGTCTTAAGGAGCAATACCTTCTTTACTCTGCCCCTGGAGCTCCCTCCACTGCACCTGCAGGGTCATGGTCAGCATCTCCGTGCTCCATTTGGCTTTACACATCATTGTGCCCAGCAATAACCAGCTGCACCTTACCTACCGGGAGTCATGGGCATATAAGTGTCTAATCTAAACTGGATATTTAAGGTCTTCTTTCCTACACTGGGGGAACTTGCTTAAGTAAGGGGTTGGACTTTATGATCCCCAAAGGTCCCTTCCAAGCCCCACAGTTCTGTGACATTGAAACTCTTATGGGACACGGATGAGGCAGGCACCTCCAGGAGCCCACAGGTGGCAGCCCCATGTCATGCTGCTGGGTCAGAAGGGGTGGTGAAGATGTGAGAGGGAAGCAGAAGACACCTCAGCCCCTTTCTCCCTAAGCTCATCCCTTCTGTGTTCATCATGTGTGTGGATACTGAAAGGATGCACTGTCATCTCTAATCAGCTCGTGCAGGTTGGGTAACACAGGCCTGTTGACAAATGCAGGGACCTCCAAAGCGGAACTTCTTACTAAAGAGAGATGCATGAGAGAAGCAAAAATAGATATGATGACTGTTTCATATCCTGTGCTACTGGGGATGCTGTGGCCACCACATTGTTCCATCATGAGACCATGCTGCCATCAACCCTTTCTCAGGGGGAAATTCCACTGCTCTACGCAAGCAGCTGCCTAGAGCCGCTCATACTATAAATTGGGCAGTCGCTGAATGTCTCAGCATCGCAAAGGTATCTCCGAGCTCCACTTGCCCTTGCCAGCTCCTGCCACCACTCCCAGCTGACATGAAGGTCTCTGTGGCTGCCCTTGCTGTCCTCATCGCTGTCTGCTACCAAACCTCAGCTGCACCAGGTAAGTCCTGGCTCTCCAAACCTCTCCAAATGAGGACAAGGGTCCTCTCTGCCAGCCCTTCTACTATGGCTCCCTTCCCTGACCATGGGGGCCATCCTCCCAGCTCCATGCCCCATGCCCCTGCTCATGGCCATCTTTGCCTTCACAGTGGGTTCTGATCCGCCGACCTCCTGTTGCTTCACCTACATCTCCCGGCAGCTGCCCTTCAACTTCGTGGCAGACTACTATGAGACCAACAGCCAGTGCCCTCATGCTGGCGTTGTGTAAGTGTCCCCCTGGTCAGGGGTCTCTGCCTTTGGGCTGGAGATACTTCTGCATTTTAGAGTTGGAAGGGGAACAATTCCTTTCTGGGGGGATAGGATGGATGTGAAGCCAACGGGTGCAAGGGGATGCTGGTGAGGCTCACACTGCCTGCCCCAGGGCTCTGCTGCCCATGTGGTCAGCACCATGAGCCCAGATTGTGCTGACTGTCAGCAGAAGAGGGTGTGGAGGGGAGGAGGAGGGGTCACCTCCATGCAGGGCTCTCACATGGTGTCTCACCTGGCTTCTTCCTTCAGGTTCATCACCAGGAAGGGACGTGAGGTCTGTGCCAACCCCGAGAATGAGTGGGTGCAGGACTACATTAACAAGCTGGAACTGAACTGATGCACCAGGATGGGAGCTGTGGCCAGCTGCAGATCCTTCCAGAAATGCAACTGTGACATTTGGAGCTACCTGAGAGACTGAAAATGTCCCAGAATCTGCTTTACTATTTATGTATTTAATTGTTTATGAGGGAAGGAAGCAGGTGAAATAATGCCATTCCAAACAAATAGAAATATTATTTAATAGATATATATTTTTAAATTAAGAGTCATGCTTGGTTTATATTTTCTGTATTTAATGAATTGTATTTTTGATATAATATTTATTTCAAACATTGAGAAATAAATATTTTTGTAAGAAATTTGTCTTAGCTCAGTTTGTGTTGACAGGAGCTGAAATTATAATAGCGATGACATCTTCATTCTCTTTACTAAGTTGGCAGAACCCCACAAGCTTCCCTATCTTAACTTTTGCAACATAAGGAAAAGAAAAGAAAAAAAAAGAAAAAAGAAAGGAAAAGAAAAAAAAGAAAAAAAGAAAAGAAAAGAAAAGAAAAGAAAAGAAAAGAAAAGAAAAGAAAAGAAAAGAAAAGAAAAGAAAAGAAAAGAAAAGAAAAGAAAAGAAAAGAAAAGAAAAGAAAAGAAAAGAAAAGAAAAGAAAAGAAAAGAAAAGAAAAGAAAAGAAAAGAAAAGAAAAGAAAAGAAAAGAAAAGAAAAGAAAAGAAAAGAAAAGAAAAGAAAAGAAAAGAAAAGAAAAGAAAAGAAAAGAAAAGAAAAGAAAAGAAAAGAAAAGAAAAGAAAAGAAAAGAAAAGAAAAGAAAAGAAAAGAAAAGAAAAGAAAAGAAAAGAAAAGAAAAGAAAAGAAAAGAACAATAACCAGGAGGAGATGTGAGAGGAGCACAGAGGCAGGTAGTTTGGATCACTCATTTTAATTTATTTAGTTACTGCTGGTGTATAACTACAGTCAGCCAATTAAATTCCATTGCTTTCCATTCAGCCCTCAGGGGTTGAAATCGTAGAATCATTGAGGTTGGAAAAGATCACTAGGATCATCAAGCCCAATCTCAATCCATCCCACCATGCCCATTAACAACGTCCCTCGGTGCCGTGTCCTTTTCCTCCCCACAGCTTCCAGCCACCCTGCCCCAAGCCCGTAGTGCTGCGTGGGGCTGTTGTGACCGAAGCGCAGGACCCAGCACTTGGTCTTGTTGAAGCTCATCCCATTGGCCTCAGCCCATCGAGCAATGAGGTTCTCCTGGACATGCTGCTCAGTCTGTCCAGCTCTCTCTGGATGGCATCCTATCCCTCAGGTACATCATCAGCACCACTCAGCTTGGTGTCATCCACAAACTGCTCAGATGCATTCAGTTTTGCTGTCAGTGTCATCAATTGAGATATTAAAGAGCACTGATCCCAGCACTGACCCCTGGTAAACACCACTTGTCTCCATTCAGACACTGAGCCATTGACCACCTGGGTCTGGGTACTCTCTCACAACCAGTTCCTCCTCCATAGAGCAGTCCACCCACCAAATCCATATCCTTCCAATCTGGAGAGAAGGATTCTGTAGTGGACCATGTCAAACGCCTCTCTGAAGTTCAGACAGATGGCATCAGTGTCCCTTGTCCATTGATACAGTTATGCCAGTAAAGAAATCCATAGGTTGGTCAGGCAGGACCTGCCCTGTGTTGAAGCCATACTGACTGCCTAATATCACTTCCCTGCTTTTCATATGCCTTAGCATAGTTTCCAGGAGGATCTTCCCTAGCAGCATTCCAACACCATCAAGAATGAGAGAAAACCTTGGCCACTGCATACCAGCCAACACCCTGCCTGTGTGCTGGAGCCTGTACCTTCACCCAGAGGCTGAGTCTGGCACAAAGCTGGGCACCTACAGCTGCCCTCACTCCAGGGTCAGGGGACAGGAGCACCTGTCCAGGATGGGGAGACTGACAACAGGGACTCTGTCCTACACAGTCCCTCATAGTTGCAGCTCCCCAGGCTCTGGAGCACCAGGAGCAGTCCCACAGCTGTTAGGTCCTCACTGAGGGTCAGCCACCAGCACCACCAGCTCATGCACTGTGTTAGTCCATTGCAAACAACAGCATGCACGAACGTCCTTAGCTCCTGGGTCATGCTGGAGCCACCCACAGCAGACACCTACTCTGTGTACCTCAGTTAACCCATGCCACTATTCCGGGAGCCTGCAGAGTCCTGAATTGCTCATGTCATTCTCTACACCCACCCACGTGTGACAGCTCAGTGCACACAAGGAACACAGCACTCCACTAACCCACACCCCTGGCACATGGGTGTGAGCCTGCACCATTAAGCGAAGGAGGTCCCAGCCCACTGCTGCCAGCAGAACCCAGGAGCAGCATTCCTGGCACTGAGATGGCTCAGAGCAAGGGCAGGATGCAGCCCACAGCAGGGTGGCTCATCTGGGCCACAGCTCTGCTTGGGCTCAGACAGATCCAAACAAGAGCAACAGCTTCAGTGGTTTCAGAATTTGCAAGCTGCTGAAGGAGACACTCATCCTGCAAACAGTGTGGTATTTACTGCATGTTCTGAGCAATGCACAGTGCACTTCTTGAGAGTCAGTGCTTTTTGTATTCTGGTGTATTTTGGAAATGCCACAAAGCATTGCATTTTCTTTGAGTAATACTGACTAAAGTCTACTATACATTTCACAAAAGATTTTATGAAAACCATTTGAAAGCCTAAATGGAAACCAAGCTATAATCTCCACAGGCATTTTGAGGTCGAAAAACACACAAGGAGCTGGAGATCAGAGTGTTTTTTGAGAAAACATACCTCTAGAACTGCAGACCTGTAAATTGACTGCAGAGCATCCTATCAGGGACAACCAACACCTCTGGATGACCAAAACAAAGCCTCACACCATGCCTAATGCACAGTGCTCAGCAGAGTGGCTCCCTGATTGCACAGCTCTAGATGCGTCCGCCCTGGTGACGTGACATCCTCAGGGTGTCTTCACTAGAAGCAGACACAGGTCAGCAAGATACTCTCAGTCCAAAATGTCCCCACAGAGCACACATACATACATATGCATATGTCCATCTGCCTTTGTCATATGGAAATCAAAGGGAAATGGTGTGACAGTGATCATACAGACCTGCCTCTTACTAATAAATAACCCATGCCCAAGCATGAGGGTCACCAGGCTGCTTGGTGCTGCTTTCCTGGGAGCAGGAGCTGCAGGAAGGCTCAAGTGCCCAGGTCAGACCACACTTCCCACTTGTCTGGGGCTGGTGGGTTGAGCAGGACTGGTCTTTGATGGTGGGCCAGAGCCAGATCATAAGGAAGGAAATGCAAGGAAATGGTCTCGTTTCACCAGAAGAGGTTTAGATTTTACATTAGGAATATTCTCCTCATAGAGAGGGTGGCCAGGCATTATAACAGGCTGCCCAAGGAAGTGGAGGAGTCCCCATCTCTGGGAGGTGTTGAAGGGATATGTGGATGTGGCACTCAGGGACATGGCTTAGTGATGGGACTGAGTAGGTCAGGCTGACAGTTGAACTTAGTGACCTTGAAGGTCTTTTTCAACTGAGATGATCCCATGAATCTACAAGCAAAGTGTTTCTGCAGAAGACAATGGCAAGCTCAACTTGCCATGACTTAGTAAACCAGTCTGCAAGCAGCTTTAGAAACAGCTGTAGCAACTAAGTCAGCAGGGAGGTCTAAAAGCCAGGTCCCAGTGCTCCTGTTTTCTCTCTGCCCATGGCAATCTGGTCCAGGCATGTCAGGGCAGAGGCATCAACCCAGAGTGGTTTCTGCAAGTGATGCAGAGATTCCATGAAGTTGAAATCTGTACTACATATTCAGATGTCTCATGCCTTGGACCTTTACTCTCCTTCCAGAGAGATGCAGATTCACGACTTCTAGGAACATGCTGAACATTGTGGCAGAGTGAGCTCACATCCTTTCTGCTCAGCCATTCACTTGTTCCCTCATTGCACCCTTGACTATTTGCAAGACCTCTGTCTGATTGCATTTCCTCCTGTTTCATCTGAAATAGCTGCTCATCCCTGCTGCCCAGCAGCAGTGCCCCTCATCTGGCACCTTGCCACAGTGACAGTGCTCTTGCTTTCTGGAGTTTCCACATCACCATCTCCTGCCATCTTGGTGACATCCAGCCTGGCCTCCTCCCAGCTGCCACCCTATGCCGCGGTTTCCCTGGCTGTGCTCAACTGCCTCAGCTTCCAGCCCTCTTCCAAGCCCTCGAAATCACATTCTTTCTATAGCTTTTTATACACTCCATCTCTAAAATCCTCCTGGAGGTCAAAAAATGGTGGTCCACCAAGGCCCTTCCTGGGACATGGCAGATCTGGGACTAGACTCCTGTAGACGATTTCTCCTCTCTTGCTGTGCAGCTCCAAAAGAGAGATGCTGCAGCCAAGGGGAGCTGGTGGGACTCAAAAAAAGAAACACCAAAAACCAACCAAGAGGACTTGTGTTTTATCCAGTGCCATTTTTCACTAGGAGCCTTCTAATCTCCAGCTAAACATACCCAGAGAAACCATACCAAGTGACTGAGACCATTTCTTATAAAAGCTCACATTTTTTTCTCACTGAATCAGTTACTGAGTTAAGAAACTTCATTATTTTTGTCCCCAGAGCACAGGGCATAGCTGCTGGGCAGCACCTCCTGCCTCTGGGTGTTTTCAGTGAGCAGCATCGGCTGATGCAGCAGCTGAGCTGAAGGACCAGAGAGCTGCCATCTGGGACACCACAGCTGTGGAGGTCCTCCTGGGCCACGGCCAGCAACACAGCACGCTTTGACAACACACGTGGTCCACAAGAGGTTGACAGCAGCAGGGATACACACTGCTCACAGGTCAGTGAGTGCACGAGGATCTTCTCTCCATGCTTCAAAATTCGGTGCTGAGATGCTGGGTGTTAGCCAGGGCTTGGGGCTAACCAGCAGGGATAAATGCACCACAAAAATGCACTGTTAAATGCTCAGGGCTCCCCAGATCATCTTTTTATTGCCTTGTACAATTCATACCAAAAGCACCACGACGCAGCAGGCTGTGAGACCCCACCACCAGAAGCCTGTGGATGAGCAGAAGTGTTCCAATGGACAGCAGGTGCTTCAATCCCAGCGTGGTCCTGGCTGGGTCTCCACTCGGTGCCACGTGCACAGTGGCTGCCAGACAGCATGTCACCCCCTACTGACCTGAGCAGCAAGTTGTGCCCCACAGCTCTGCCGGTCTCTGTCACAGGACGACGCAGCTGGTCCCCTGTGTGTCTCTCATCCAGGAGATCACCAAGGGCTCTGCATTTTTGCCCCCCATAAGGGAGCCCAGGTAGAAGAAAGGCCGGAGTTTCCCCGAGAACTTGTCAGTGAAGGTGTAAAGGTGGGAGCGGTCAGAAATATTGTAAAAAGAGATTTCTCCAGCCTCATAGTCCAGGAAGATGCCAATGCACCGGGGTCTGACACTCGGGGTCAGACAGGAGACGGGACAGGTGAGGGCCTCGTAGCCACTGCCGTTCTGCAGCCGCAGAACCCAGTAACCATTTTTGGGGGAGAAGATGATGTTGTCTTTCCGGCAGGCAGACTCCTTGCACAGCCCCAGGCCCCACTCTGGCTTGTCTCCCACCTGCACCTCCCAGTAGCTGCGGCCCGAGAAGAAGGCCTGCAGCCCCAGCACCACTGGAGCACAGCTGAACCTCTTGGGGCTGTCAAATAAGGACAGGAACACCTTCCTGCCCCCACGACGCACACTCTTGCGATCCTCAGACAGGATGAGCTCAAGGTGCGCCGTCTCAGGGTCCAGAGTCACGTCCACTGATGAGGGAGAAGGGAGGAAGACAAATGGACTTTGTGAGTATGCCACTGAGGTGCTGCAGAGCCCCTGCTGCCAGCTATGTGTACCCTGCACTAATGCAAGGTACACATGATCTACTTGCACATGATCTACTTGCACGTGATCTAAAGTCATGTCATTATAAAGGAGCCTAAACCTGAATGGATTCCCACACAGCCAGTTTGGGAGTGGTCACAAAACCAAGATCTGCAGCTCCCCAAACAACAGCAGCAAGCAGTGCTGGTGGCAGAGCCTCCCTTGTACAAATGCAGCCTCCCACAGGGCTTGCCAGGGCCAAAGGCTACAGCCAGGAGCCCACCTCTATCAGCAGCTCACCCGTGTGTCAGGGACACATCCAACATTTCCCCATGCCCCAGGGCAGGGGACTATGACCACAGGCACAGGGATGTGAAAGCAGATCCTCACCTTTGAACTTCCTCAGCATGTGCCTCATGCCCATGCAGCGTTCTGGGATGCTGTAGTCCTCCTTCAGGATCACAGAAACAGGTTTGGGGGCCTGAAACTTCATCATTTCACACCTGAAAGGAGAGCAGTACTGAGGGCCATACCCAGTGCCCACTGCACAACCACTCTCCTGCTGCATCATGGGGCTTTCTGATGCCTTTCACTCAACTGCACAGATGCATTCCCTCCCTTGAGCTTCTCAGCCATGACAAAGCACCGGAGATGACTACTTGGTTGGTAGCAAGTGTGATGGGACATTTGCTCAAGAATGAAATGGTGCACAAGGAAAGGAACCCAGGGAGGTGCAGTGCCACTGACAAGCAGAAGTGCCTGGGACAGAAAAGAGACGTGCCAACCTGCCAGCATGTCCCACAGGAGGGGATGCACCTCACATCCCTCATCCCACAGGGCGAAACAAGACTTCAGGCCCTGGAAAAGGAGAGTTCTGCAGTGACTCAGCTTTCAATCCCCAGCCTTGTCAGCCCCAGGGCACTCGGTCTCTAGAAGATCTCTGGGAGACAGAGGCACTGAGAGCCTGGAGGTAGCCGGGACAGCAGGAGGAAGGAGCACAGGTACCTACCTGTACAGGATGCATCTCATGTCCTGGAAGAGAAAAGCCATTCTGGGTATGTCACTCCAGCCTGGCCCTGGCCACCTGGCCAGACAGCAGAGGCCTCGGGGCTGAGGCTGGGGACAACTGAAAGGGATGGTGGTAGAGCCTGACCTTGAGCAGCCCCTCAACTGGCTGCTGCAACTTCTCCTTTATCTCCAGGATCAGCTCAACCAGCAAGCTCTTTTGCTCTGTCATTTTGGCCAGGTTTTCAGAGATCGTCACCAGAATCTGCATCTCCTCCTCTTCCAGCTTCTGAAGCAGCACCTTCTCCTCATCAGCCAGCAGCTGATGCAGCTTCCCAAACTCACACACAATCGTCTCTCGCTTTCTCTTCACTTTCTCCTTGTGACAGGAAAGATGCATGGAGTGAAGGGAGACAGTATTAGCCAGGCAGCTGAGTCAGAGCCCAACGCTACACCCACCATCCAGGAAATTGCTGCATTTTTATCTCAGTGTGTTTATTTAAAAGAAGAGCCAAAGAATAAATGCCATGCTTTGATCTAGCCAGAGTTCCCACTTGACATCCTCTGTTTTCCAACAGAAGGGCAGTTGTGATCTGCTGGACCTCCAGTGCCCACTGATGTCTCAGTGCAGCACAAGGGTCTATGGAGGCTGCAAGGAGACATCGCCAGGTGTCTGGTGGGGTCTGAGGCAGAATTTTATTAGGAGTGATGCAACTCCACTTTGTGCCAGGCTCAGGCTGAGCTCTGCTTTGGCAGTCCTGCAAAAATGCGGCAGCACGCAGGGGTGGGATTGGGCAGGGACTGGAGGAAGCCAGGCAGGGCTCCCTGGGTCACTGAGAGCTCTTGCTGAACACGGAGGTGAGAGGAGCAGTGACAGGTGGGTGCTGCTGTGCTTGAGAAATTTTTTTCCCAAGACCTAATATTTGGCATCTGCTCCAAACCTAAAGCACATAACCAACTCCAGAAAAACACACTGGGGTTAACTAGGACCAAGAAACCTCAAAGCCCAGAGGGTAAATGAGAGGAAATCAAAGTGCATTTCCTCTTCTTCTAAGCATATGATTTCTTGGACCTGACTCATGTATTCTTGATAAGCCAGGACTGTGAGCTCAGAACTCGCTGGGGATATTTTTTCCCTTTTACTAAAGCAGGACAATCAGCAGCTGGCAGCAGACACAGCCGAGAATCAGCCCAGCTTTGACCTCACAGCCCTGACTCAGGCAGGAAGGGATGGGACACAGCCCAGTCACAACGCAGCACCTGAGGGGGATGGTGGGCGCACAGCAGCACCCCAAACCCTATCAGTAGTGACACAGAAAATTGGGAGAGCGCTGAGGAACCTGTTTACTCTGCCAAAGCTGATTAATCATCAGGTCAGCACGGGAAAGTTCTGGCCAGAAGTTTCATTTCCTTTTCTGCAGTTATCTTTCCTTCTAGACCTACACTGCTGCTGTTCTGCCCCCTGGGGCTGTGTGGGGTAAAGCAGAGGAGCAGTAATTCACTTCTATCTTCATAATAAAAACAATTTCAGTTCTAGTGCTTTGGAGCCGAGCTTATTGTGTGTCTCATGCCTGCTTTCCACTCAAGCAAAAGGCAAACAGAAAGCATGTATTTGTTGAACTGGCACACAAGCCCCCACGATTTCCTTGGAGCTGCCCTGCTGCTTCTTTTTCCAAGTATTGCTGTTTTTTTTTTTTAACTTGTTCAGAACCGCACTTGCCGTGGTTTTCACACTCACTGATGCTGGTTTCCAGCACCATGCTACTGGCACTGCCCGCTGTGATGGCTCAGGCTCTCTGGTAGATGCAGGTCCTCCCTACAGCAGCAGAACAAGGAGCATGTCCCATCCTGAGGACTATACTGAATTCACAGCCCCAGATCAGTCCAGATTTTTTAAATTCCTGATGTTATGTAAGCTCATTCTTTCAGAAATAAACTGAGCACCTGCCTTGCACTCCTGGGTTTTCATCTTTGCCTCTGACTCATGCTTCTTCATATCCTCCACTTCCTTGGAAAGCTGCTCCAGCGATTTCTGGAGTTTGACCTGAAAAGAGCAGAAACAGGGTCAGCTCTTCCCACTCTGCATGTTCTGCCCAGTCCCTGAGCTCACAGCTGCTGGTGCCAGCAGGCAGCAGGGGGACACGGCCCTGTGCCAGGCAGTGCTATCTCTGGCACCCATGTCCAGCAGCTGTGCTCTTCACTCTGCTCACAGCATTAACCCCTTCCACACAGCTCGGGTCTTTCCCTATTTTCCTCACTATTTTAGTTTGGAGAACAAGTGGACTGCCTCCCACAACACTGGGATGTGGCATTTGGGCACCCCCGCAACACTGGAACATGGTGTTGGGTGCCAGCAGTTCCACACCCCACTGCCCCATCTTTTTGCAGGCTGTCCTATGCAGACGGGCTGATGGGGGCACAGTGCCCCCCACGTCAGGAGGCAGCAGGTCCGTCCTCGGCCCTGGCACCAGCTGCACAGTGGCTGCCACCCGTTCTGCCACCAGTCTCACACCCGCGGCGGTGCCCGGGACCATTCGCAGAGCGGTGCCCATACCTTGTACACCTGTGCAGCCTCCTCAATGGGACAGACGGTATGCGAGCGGTGCTGCTGGGACTCCCGGCACACCACGCAGATGGCCTGCTCGTCCACCTCGCAGAACAGCTTGAGGCGCTCGTCATGCAGGGGGCAAAGCGGGGTCCCCATCCCCGTCCCCGTCCCGGAGCCGCCCCGCAGCCCCAGCTGCCGGATGCTCTCCACCATGTTGGCCAGCTGCCGGTTGGGCCGCAGGCTGCTGCGGCGGCAGGGAGCCCGGCACTGCGGGCAGGAGAAAGGCGCGTTGTTCCACAGCCCCTTCTCCTGGCAGTGCTTCCCGATGCAGCCGCGGCAGAAGTTGTGCCCGCAGTCGACGCTGACGGGCTCGCTCATGTACTCCAGGCAGATGGAGCAGATGGCCTCCTCGTACAGCCGCTCCAGGGCTTCGGACAGGGCCATGGTGGGCACCGCAGCCCGGCAGCTTTGCTGCGTGCGGCCCTGGGAGGATGACACCCGGCCATGGGCGGAGCGTGGCACCAGTGGGGCGGCCCTGAGGGCTGTGGCCTTCCTGGTCGGGAGGGTGAAAGTGAAAGTTAAGGCCTGCAGGGACAAAAGGACAAGCCCTGAGCGTGTCATGGTGTGACGGCGTGGGGCCCACGGGCTCCCAACCCCCCCACCCAGGCCTGGCGGGGACAGGTGGATGTTGGTGCAGGTGCTGCCCAGCCCCAGCACGGCCTGCTGCCCATGGGGCCGCCGTGGGGTTGGGTGCAGCCTGCTTGCCCAGCCCGACCACGGAGCGTCCTGAGAGAGAGACAGCGGGACAAAGGGCAGCTTTTTGTTGTTTTTATGACACAAAGACAACCAAAAGACAACTGGTACAAATTACAGCAAAAAGTTTGTCCTTCAGAAGTCAAATAAATAAAAATGCTTTTACATACACTTAAATAGGTAAATAAATAAAGGTAAATGCTTTAGCAAACAGTCTGCCAAATGCACAGGCAAAGAGATGACGGCTTGATGGGAGGTCTGCAGCTGCAATGATGCCGCAAGGAACCAGAGCATGGCTCACTTGCTGCCATCCTTGTGCTTCTCCACATTTAGGAGGTCCTGAACCCACTTCTCTTCTGGGTTGGCACAGCATGTCCTATCCTCAAATGTGGTGAATCTGCAGAAGGAAACACAGTTTAAGGGTGGAGGAGAAGGGAGGGTAGGGCTGGGCAAACACCTGCTTCTGGCCACTGACACCTCTGTCTGACACCACCAAGCTGACACCTCTGTCGCTGCTGAGCAGCCCCAGGGACACACTGGGGTGAGCTCAATGTCATCATAGATGTCGCTCCTTAGAGGAGAAAGCCACTTCCCCCTCAAGCTGCCTTCCCCAGCCAGCATGCTGTCCTGCCCAGGACCCTCTGTCTCAGTGGAGGTGACCTGCCTAGATCTAACAGGGAGGACCAGAAGCCAGCTGCATGGGATGTAGAACTGGCCTCTGAAAAGTTTCCAGGCCATTCTCCTAACATGGCAGAGCCCAGCTGGGTTATGCCCCTTGCCAGGACACAGCGCATTGTGGGGTTTCTTGGTGCTGCCACTTTTGCAGTGGGCAGCTCCAGGGGCTGGGCACAACTACTCACATAATGCCAGGGTAGGGGCAGCTGCTTCCTGTGTACTCATACATCATCACCTTGTTCGGGGGAAGCGCTTTGTCTAAGAATTTGATGCAGCAGCGTCCACGGGACCTGAGAGCAACTGGGAGAGAAGAGAGGTTTTCTGATTAAAGCCAGCCCAGGAACAGTGCCAGCAGGGAGAAGTAGGTTTGCAGGACCAGAAGGGCCACGCTGAAGAAGGTGCTGCTCCCACCATAGTCTCCCACCACAGTCACCCTTCCCTCAGCAAGACAAAAAACAGCAAGATGTGCCTCTCCTTTCTTGCAGCAGACGCTCAGAAGAGAAAGCCACCAAGAATTACTGGGACTTGTACGCATAAAGAGCAAGCAGACAGTTCCAGCAGAGTGGAGAGCTTGGACTCACGTGTAGCAGAGGAGACCTCGCAGCAGAAGGCAGCCACAATGAGAACAGCAATGGCAGCTGAGGAGGACTTCATACTTGCGTTCAGTGGAGATAAATTGTAGGAGTCAAGCTAGACTGCTGCAAAAGGTCCTTTGCTGGGCCCGATGCGAGACTGCTGGGCTCAGCTTGCTTTATAAAGGAATGCAAGGCTGGAAACATGATGAAATGCTGCAGAAAGACAGCATGACTCAATGGAAGAAGTGCTGTGTCAAGAAATTCTGTATAAAGAGCGATAGAGTCCTACACCATCCTGTGAAGAGAAGTAGCCAGAGCCCCGATGGGCAGTAGTGCCCGGATGTGGTAAGTGATATACCATGAAAAAATACTGTGAAATAAGAGGGAACAGGATGTGAACCAACTCTTCTTTTCTATTCTCAGACGAAAACCTAGAAGTAGAAAACCTAGAAGTACTGCTACATAAGATTTTGCCTAGAAGTCACGTCAATGGACAGAGAAGGAGCACAGCTGGCAGATTATCTAGAATATCTGCATCACAGAAATGCAGAGCAGTGGATTCTGCAAGCCATGGCAGCAGGAAGAGCCATGGATCATGCCAGCTATGCTGGCTGCCTGTTCAGCAGGTCAGCGAGGCAGGTAGCCACTGTGTCCTGCCTGCAGCACTGCCCAGAGTGATGGGGCTTTCTTCATGAAACCAGGGCAGCACCAGCACATAACCATGCAGAGCAGAGGGTAGAGCATAGTACTGCCTTAAGTCTGCGCTCCTCACCTGTCCTTCCAACTCCTTCCCATCACTTGCAGCAACTCATTAGGTAACTGGTTCTGTTGCTACATTGCTCTTCCACAAATGCCATGACAGCTTAAATATCACTGTGTTATCTGTGGACACAAGAACTGGTCGTTAACCTTCATCAAGAATTTTAGAAGCTCATGATAATGTTAGTATGGTGGAGTTTGGCTCCAGTGATTTAGTACTGACATCCTCCTGGCATTGTCCCAGCAGTCATATACACATACAAAAGAGATTTGCTGGTTCAGCTGGTGCCAATTAGGACAGGAACAATGCCACTGCATTGGCTGGAAGTTCTTCTTAGAAACATTACATCCCCACAGAAGGGCTCTGCTGACCTCCAGGCAAAGGCTTATGGATGAAGCCTCATGCAGTCAGAGGAAGAGCCAGAGCAAGGTATTGCTGGTGCTGGTGCAGTTTGTGGCCATTGGATAACCACAGCTGCAGCCACTAGGCTCCTCTGTGAGGGAGGACATGAGAGGGAGGACTTATTTAGTAATGAGAAACCACTGCCCACTGTGGTGGCCTTGTAAGAGTCCAGAGGAGGAACTCAGTGGGGGAAGTGAGAAGATTCCTTGTACCAGCTGAAGAGCTTATTCCAGGCCTGGGGCTTTCAAGTGCTGCAGGATATGATGTACACCACCACCACAGCTCAGCAGACTGAACTCTGTGAAATTGAGTCAGACCTTTCAGAAAGTGTGGGCTAGAGGGCACTGAAAGATCTCTTATGCCCAGAGCTTTTTGTTTCACTAAAACATTGTGTTACTGAGCATCAGCAAAACTGGGCTGGGGTGAAACTATATGTAGATGCCTCCCTACCCGAGTTCATCCCACACCATACAGACCCTCTGCAACCATCATAGCTCAGCCTCCAGCTTTGCCTTTGCAGCAGTAAAGGCCTTGACACATCCCTTTGTTTCTCTGTATCTCACTTTCCCCATTGCCGGGATTGCTGACATCCTGTGCTGCTGCTCAGGAATGCTGGGGAAGGGATGGGTGAAGCACAGGCAGGAGCTGTCTGGACTTAGCAGGCCCCTCACACATCCGTGTCCCCATGAGCCCAGCAACATATGGCTGATGGATGTGCCACCAGAGATGACAGACGGGATGGTTTGATACAACCAAGGTACCAGACCAAGCTTACTCACTTTCCTGCAGCAGCAGACAGCAGATTGAGGCTTGGGATGCTGAAAGCAGGCTTGGAGACAGATTTGACCAAGAGGCAGGCTGAGAAACCTCATGGTGAGATGAGATGAGATGAGATGAGATGAGATGAGATGAGATGAGATGAGATGAGATGAGATGATGATGAGGAAACCATGACACACTGGAGTCACAATGACCTGCTAACCTACGTGCCATCAACACTTCCCACTCTTGTAGCCCTGCTCCCGTCATTTCCACTAGTGCTTTCACATCCAGCATCTGCACATGTTCCCCATTCAGGCCAGTCACAGTGCTCCTGTTACACTGCTCCAAATGAGGAACTAGAACAAAACAGAGAGAAGAATAACAGGCTGGGGAATGAGCTGGAGACATCCTCACTCATGCAGCTCACACTGATACAGCCCAGCTTGGAGCTGCTTTTAGCTGAGTGTTCTGGATGTTCCTGCAATATTCAAATGTGCTGTTGATGGAAATGTCACGATTCCTTCTGAAAATCAGTGTTTTCTATCAGAAATACATATGTGCCTAGGCATTTTGAATGAATTCTTGCTTCTTTCAGATATATCAGGCTGTGTTTCTTGCTCTCATTCATTGCAGAGGGAATTCTTGGAGGTTTTGACACCTCTGTTATTCCCACATTTCACTGTTTTCCTCAACTCTATTCCTTCCTTGAAGGACGATTTTGTATTTCAGTCTTGGTTGCTCCTTCCTGCCAAGACAAATAATGCAAATCTCTAAATATTTTGATTTCTAAAGCCTCCTCCATACCACACATCCTAAACAGCAGCTATTTATGGAGTCTGTAAAACCTCTGCCGTATGGAGTAGTCAGCTTTCAGTAGAAACCACACATGGTGTCTTTGGATTCACTACAAGAACAGCTTCTTTTCTTAGCCCTGAAGGTAGCCTGCTCCACCGCCGTGACTCACTTCTGGAGTTTCATCAAGGATCACACTTTCACCATGCCCTCGGGAAGCTGCCCCATGGCTACTGTGGGAACTGGGAGCAGATCAGCTAGAAACATAAGGAGAAGGACTGGGTTAGTTGGTGACTGCAGGGTGCTGCCGACCTGAGAAAGACAAGCAAGGTTTCAGATGAGATCTTGCTGAGGGACGTGGGGATCACAAGGAAATTTCCATGTGTCTGAGCCAGGACATGGATTTCAAGTGACAGGCTCAAGAAAATTTGTTAAATGAGAATGGCTTGAGGCTGTGTGTACATTCAAGGGAGTCAGCACAAACTGCCTTTCTCTTCAGCAGATCTGCAGCGCCCACATCTGGACGCATCACTGCTGGGCTGGATGGACCCTGAGCCTGCGTGCATCCTGACTGCGTGCAAGAAATGTTGGTGGTGGATTCCCTGAGCCAGCAGCTCTTTCAGGGCGGTAGTGCTTCTATGAAAATGCTTTGAAAACCTTGGACTGGAATTCCTACATCAGGATAGATTAATATTCGCAGTAAATATTGGCAGAAAGACACCAATTGTTTCTAAATGCAGCAAGGAGGAAATGCAGTTTCTGTCATTTTCCAGGGTACACACAGGGCACCTAGAAAAGCCTTGCTTTGGGACCAGGATTCTGGAGAGCAGGAGGCAGTTGCCTGCTGTGCTGGTCCCACAGACATCAGAAGCATTTCAAAGGCCTCACTTCCTTTGCCAAATTACAGCCATCTGGATGTGTCCTGGTTTCCCTGAAGATGTTCTCAGCACCAAGCACCACCCTGCCTGAGGCTGGGCCAGTCTGCCCAGCAGCTATAGCACACAGGGACTAGTTTAGGTTCAGCAGCTGAGGATCAGAGAAACTGCAGAAAGGCATTTGAATGCCAGCATTGGGATAGCCAGGACCTTACCTCTCCAAGCATCTGCTGCTACGTAGTCCCACACACAACCCTGCATGCCCCAAGTCATACAGAAAACGTTCTGTCAGTGATCACATTCTGACTCATAGCACAGAAGCAAAGCTGAGTTCTGCCGTTGCGGGGAGCGGGGCATGCAGTATGCTCAGCCTAGGGCTGACTGTGAAGCAGCAGGGCAGCCCTGCAGTGGAGAAGCTGTCCAGCAGATGGCAAGCACTGCTCACCTCCAGGCCCTGCTCTCCAGCGAGTTGCTCACCTGGGCAGCCAGCCCAGCAAAGTTCTGGCCTGGAGATATAGCTGCAAGCCATGTTTGGCTTTGCTTTTGGATTCCTGGAAAAGGGGAGGTAGCTGCTAAGGCTTTAGTGCAGAGAACACACCTAGTGATGCTTGGGTTTGCATCCCTCCTTGCAGAACCTGGTCAAGCAGGGGAGCTCACCCAGGTATGGAGCACAGGGTGCCCTCAGGCTCCTTAGCTCCCTGTGTGCTTGGGCAGTGGCAGTCGTACTGAGCAACAACCTCCCCTTCCCCTCTCTGCTCACTGCCCCATGTAGCAGTCCAAGGCTGCTTCCTACAAATACTCTGTGATGGCTTTAGCTGACAAGGACTCAGCAGCAGTTTTGCCTGAAGTATTAAAAAAATGGGACAGAAGATAATGAAGACTCGTGTGCAGGCTCTACCTGCTTCCATATGCCTTTTGCTTTGCCAAAGACTCTCCTGCAGGGTCTGTGCAACCACCCCGCACCCAAGACCCAGCCCTCACCCTGCACCACGTGGGCACTTTGGCTCAGAAAACATCTTTTCCTATACTTGTACGCTCAGCCTCATCACCAGGTTTGAACTTGTGGTGCCATTACTGCATTTGTGGAAGGACTGTCACACCACTTCCCTCCAGATATGCCCACCAGGGCTGGCTTCTTTGCTTCAGGGAGCCCAGGATTTTGTGTCTTAGACTGTCTCCAGAAGTGTGGAGCCTGAGGGCTCACCTCCAGGGCAAAGAGAGCAGGATCTTTTTGCACAGAGACCCATGCCTGCATGCTCCAGCCCAGCCAGCTGGATAACAGAGGAGAGACTGTGGTTCTCTCTGTGCCTCTATTTTATTGCTGAAACAAGGGGGAATCTGTGCTCTTGCTGAGCCTGGGCCAGGCCACAGGAGGGTGAGGAGTGTGGCAGTGGCACCCTGGGGCTCTCCGGTTCTGGCTGGGGAGGGTGGCTGGACAAGGAGCCTGCAGCTCCCAGCCCTGGGAACAGAGTGTCCCTCTGCCTAGTCAGGCTCACACCCCTCACATCCCACTCTGGCCATTCTCCTGCCATTTCCTGTTCCCTATGGCTTGCAGGTCCTTCGGGTCAAGATTAAGCTGAGAAGCATCTATCCTCACAGACACCCCCATGACAGGCTCTCCTTTTGCCCTTTGCCTCCAGGCTACAGCCCAGCCTCTTGGAACTGGGGTAGAGGAAGGACCAACTGATCAGAGGAAACCCAGTCATAGATTCTGAGAAGGACCTTCTGGGCAGCTGCAGTGGTGCCCAGCCCATCTTCCCTCTACCCTGCTCACTTCCAGCCCTCCCCCGTTACCTTCCCATGAAACCTGAGGCAGAGGAGCAGACCAGCTCAAGACAGCCCCATGCTCACTCTGAGCGTCTCATATCCTGCAAGGTACCTGCTCCTACAGAAAGCAGTGCCCCAAATTCCTACAGAGCCCCAGCAGCACCACAGGGCACTCTAAACATCTAACCACGTTAGATTTTCTGGCTACAAGAACTGTTGCCTGGTTCTGGCTCTATGCTGCTGCAGCACCTGCATGAAAGCAGTTGGTAGGAAGAACCCACTCTGGCCTGTGTCCATCTGCCCTCTGATCCTGCTCAAGCAAAGCATTTCCCCACTGGGTAGCCCAGGTCCCAAAATGGGCACTGAGCCCTTGCCTTGGACAGAGAGATGGTGACTGCTCCTCAGTGAGAGAGAGCAGCTAACGTGGAGCCCCTTGCAAGGGTCCACGGTGCAGCCACCCTGCAGCCCCCAGACCTGCTTGCTGAGGGCATGCTGGAGCAGGGTGCTTGTAGCCAGGCAGAGGGGTGGGACTGGCAGACATCCAATCGACCGTTCTTTCCCCTTCCTTTGTGGTCATCTGTTCCTTCATCTCTATTCAGCAATGACTTCATTTATTCAATTATTAATCATCTTGCTGCAATAGCGGCTGAATTAAACCCGCTAAAGCTCCTTTGGGACCAGACCCAAGGAAGGAGGCAGGTTTCCAGAAAGTGCATTAGAGAGAAGGCAGACAGGGAGACCAAGACAAGCCGGGGCAGGGATGGCCTGGCTGCATAGTGCTGGCCATTTCCCAGCAGCCGGGAACCTGAGACAGAAGCACAGAGATGTGCAAGTGTGTCACATCAGCAGCCTGCTCACGGGCCCGCTGTGTGTGTGGCAACTGAAAAATACGCCCCGACAGCGAGTTACGCAGCCCACAACGGCTTGCACAATTGCTTAAGGCAACCCACATCCCAAGCAGCTCAGCCCAGATCGCACCATCACCTCTGCTGAAGCAGACAGGGCGGCTCTGCACAGATACACAGAAGTGGGGACACTGATTTTAAGTCTGCTTTTGCGGCCCCAGAACACGGGTGGCACAGTCCCAGCTCAGCCCCCCGCGCTTCCCTCCGCCATCGCCAGGGATTAACCAGGGAACGGCCTCGGAGCGCCTTCGCAGCGAGCTGTGCCCGTGGGGGCCTGCAGCTGCCCCCCGCCCCGCAGCCCCCTACCCACAACCCTTCCCCGCCACCTTCCCCCCGCGGGGTGCTGCCGGTGGCCCCGAGCGCGCCGCCGCCTGCTCCGTGCACGCAGACCCCGCCCGCCAGGGGCCGCCACGCTCCATCGCTGCCACGCGCGGACGCTCCGGACGAGGAGCGAGGGAGGACGGCGTGCGTGAGCGGCAGACGCCGCGAGCGCAGAGTTCGCGAGGGGGTTGGACCATAGGGCGGGGGGGGGGGCTCCGAGAGGGCGGCCCCTGAAGGCGAGGCGGGATCTAATGTTGAGCGGCGTGCGGCCGTACCAATGAGCTCGGCGGAGATCACGTGAGCTGTCCGCCCGCGCGGCTAGGGACCTGCCCTCCCGAGGGCTCGTTCTGAGTGGCGTTAGGAGCAGCCAATGAGAGTAAAAGGGCGGAAGCAGGGCGGGGTGCGGGAGGGGCGGACCGCTCCGTGAGTGGCAGATAGAGGGGCCAATGGCGCGCGGCCTTGCCGGCAGCGGCGCCGAGCGGAGCGGTGGCGAGTGCGCGACGGAGCGGGAGCGGCGCGGCGGAGCTATGGACCGCGTGAGCAGCTCCATGCGGCAGGCGGCCAACCCGCTGCCCAGAGTGCTGAGCCGGAGGGCGGGCGGCGGCGGCCTGGAGGCGGAGAGCTTCGAGCGTGCCCAGGTGCGGGCAGGGCGGCCCCGGCGGGTGGTACCGCCCCGGGGGGCGGGAACCGGAGCGGGAGTGGGGCAGCACAAATGGGCGGGGCTGTGGCAGGTGGGGGTGTGGCAGGTGGGCGGGGCTGAGGAGTGGGTGTGGTCGGGCCAGGTGAGCTGGAGAGGGTGCAGTGGGCGGAACCTGTGGATGTGGGCGGGGCTACGTTGAAAGAGCCGGGTGGTGGGAGAGGGCTCCATTGGGCAGAGCAGCCCTGGATGGGCGGGGCCATCCCGAGTGGGCGGGGATAACACGAGTGGGCGGGGCCTGCGCCGCTCAGCCAGGTGGGCTGTTGGCCGCCATCTTGGGTGGGACTGTGGTGGCCTGGGCCGTGCTGCCCATAGGGCAGTTGCCGTGGGGTCTGGCCTGTTGGCATCGGGCCCATGGTTCAGGTCCCCACAGCTGTCACCCCTGTGTCTCAGGGACAGCTGGCACACCGTTGGTGTGGCCCTGGGCTGTGCTGCAGCAGTGGAGCCTGGCCCTGTTTTCCTGAAGGCACAGCCTTGGCTCTGCTGGCGAAGCAGGGGTGCACAGATTCCTTGGGGGGAAAGAAGGTGATGTGGGGACAAGGGGCGTGTGGGAGCAGCTGGGGAGTTCCCCTGGTGAGGCACAGATCTCAGGGAGCTGGTGGGAGGCAGCTGGGGGATGGAGTGGGTGTCTGCTGGCTTCATAGTGTCAGTTAACCGGGAGCAGCTCCAGCAGCTTCACAGGAGGGGAAATGTGAGGATTTCAGGTGGGGTGAGGCTCACACCCTGCGTGCACAGGACCCAGCAGCTGTTCTTGGCACTGCCTTGGGCCCTGCGTGGCTCTCAGTTCCTGTGGGTGTTCAGCTTTGTGCAATTTCCTGCCCTGTTCCCTTTGCATAATTCTCTCTCTGTAGTTTAGGGAACTTGGAGGTGCCCTCAGATCTTCCACACATTGGTCATCCACAATGTTTGTCAAACTTCTTTCTGGGGTTTTATTGCAGAAACCTTATGCTGTTGTTTTCTCTATTGCTTTAATTCTTAACCGAAGTTCTATCTGCTTGACAGTTTTCCAAATGAAGGTTGTACCTGTATTTCTGCATGCACAGCCCCATCCCTTTCTTGCTCCCAAACATGACCATCAAAACATGGAAAAATGTTTGGGGCTGAAAGAGTCCTAGGGTCCTAGAAAGCATGTCAGAAGGGCTCATGGTCTCCTGGGTAACACCTGCTGGAGTTGGGCACCACCACCTCATGTGGTCAACGGGGAGATGAGAGCACCCCGTAAAGCCCTGGTGGTGGTTATGGGGTGTCATGCCATCTTTCTGTGCTGAGGCTCACCTGTACTGGAGGTGTGCAAGGAAGGGCTGAAACCCAGACCCCCCCTCCCTTGGGTGTGTTCCTCTGGATCTTCCCTGCCTGGCTTCCCCTCTCCTCCCTGCTCCTTCCTCCATGAGTGTTCCCATGCCAGGATGGGGCTGAGAAGCATATCTTGATATCGCAGTGTGTGAACATGATGCACTGCCTTGGCAGAGATGAGGTGTTTGGCATTTGGGTGAGCCAAGATCTTGAGATGGCTTCAGGAGGAGGGAGGATTTCTGTGAGATGCAGAGGATCCGCACAGATAGCTTCACAGAGGCTTCCTCAGTGGGTGTTGTTGCCCAGTGCAGCAGCGAAGAGTGGCATGCTTGGCTGTGGGGATGCTCCTGGCCTGACTTACGTATCCCCCTCTGGGCTGCAGCCTGGCTTGGGATGGGGCTGTTGTCATGGCTGTGGATCTCAGTGCTGTCCCAAGGCTTGAGGAGAGTCATGTTAGGAGTACATGTTGTGTCCATGTTAGACCTTGTTGTGTGGGCCTTAGAGGCAGTGGTGCTGTTGGAGGTGGTGCCTGGCGTTGAAGAGAGGACACCTGTGTGCTTTGTGCCCTGTCCCATGCCCATCAGTGTCCTTGGACATTTGTCTGCTGGGCTTTCTCTTGATTACAGCAAGTGTTGGGAGAAAATGTTTCTTGCATAAAATTCTTCCAGGAAATCTGAAAAGCTTGCACTTCTCTGCAAGTTGTTCCTGGTGAGGAGAAACGCAGACTGCAAATCACCCACTGCAGCCACCGTGCCTTCCTTGTGTGCAGCCATAGGGGGCTTACAGACACACACTGGTACAGGACCAGCACTAATAGCATCTTCTGCCTGAGAAATAAATCCCCTTAGGAAGACATCACTACAGCCACAGGTGGTGACTGAGCTCCCAGAAGGAATTTTTCAGAGCTCTGCTCTGTGCCATCTCCTGCAGTACGAGCTCTGCCACCAGCCTTTGCTGTCTTCTGCTGCTGCACCACTTCTGGAGCCACTTCTGCAAGTGGGCATGGGTGGGGAGCAGCCCTGCTCCCATAGCACTCCAAATCCCATTGCATGCATTGCAGTGAGCTCTGTGATGTTCCCCATCCAGGAGCCAGTTCACTGTGATTTGGCCTCATGGAGGAAATGCCGTTTTGCTTCTGACATCTTTGCTTTTACAAAACAATTTTTGTGGTTCAGATGCTGCAGCCGCTGGCAGTTTTGCCAAGAACTTCAGTTCTTACACAGGAAATGAGGCTCCTTTCAAAGCACCAGAGTGTTGCTATATATATTGCCTCTCTGTACAGATATTTAAAGAAACATATTGACACTGGCAAGAACAGGAAAAAATAGCTCCTGTCTATGGAGGGTGAGGGATGAAGCCAGCTGAGCCCATCCTGGGGGAGCCGGTGGTACAAGGGATTAATTCTCTGCTCTTTCATCTCCAGGAAATCAAGCTCTTGTGCCTTGTCCTGAGTGATCCCCAATGCTCTCAGTGTCTTTTGTTGTAATAGGAATTAGAGGTGCTTGGGAGTGAATACAACTTCAGCAGTGAAGAAATGAGTCATCCCAGTTCCAGTCAGCAAGTCTTGCTTAGGAACTTATTTCCATCCCCACGACTTCATCTGTGTGAAAGAAAATAGTTTCTCTTCTCCCGGATTAGCTGCATGAGGTCTGCCTTTCCCTTTAATGAAATCTGAGATGATGGGATTTATTTTTTTTAATACATGCAGAAATAACTGAGGTTTTTCTGTGATGCTGAACTCATGAAGTGGGTGCAGGGAGCAGGTGGGGCTGCGGATGGCAGCAAAAGGAGGTGCTGGTGGAGCTGGGTCCATAGCGACACTGCAAGACTCCATCCTCACTTGGTCACCTCTAGTTTTGCAGCTCAGTGTCAGCTATGCATAGGTACAGAAGAATTAACTTAAACCCACCCAGTCCTAAAAGGATCTGTCTGGGGCAGTCGGGGCACCCCAGTCCTGCTGCTGTTACCACAGCCTGGGTGATGCAGCAGCATGAGGAGCAGAGGTAGGGCCAGGCCCTGGTCCTCTGATTCATTTTGCACAGTCAGCAACCAAGAAAACTTCCTGGGGACAGAGTGTCTGGAGGGAGCTAGCAATCAGTGGTGCTGTGGCCCGGATGTGTGTGTCCTTGACTGCTGCTGGCCATGTTGTGCATTGTTTGCTGTTCCAGGGTGGCAGGTAAACCACCCCCAGTATGCACGCAGTAGGAAAAGTTCCTGGCTCAAACTGTGTGCAGACATTTAATATTTTATGTCCTAGCATGTGCAGCTTCCTTTTGTAACAGAAGAATTTCAGTTCCTCCTTTGGTGGGATGTTTCTGGGCTCATGCCCTGGGGAGCTCATCCAGGGACACCTCCAGGTGAGTGTGCCACTGGTGTGTAACCTCCACCTCTGTGCCTGCCCATGGGGCTCAGCGTGCGCTCACTGATCCCTTCCTTGCCTTGCCTTCCTTGCCCCCCGTGCTGGTTTGGTGCTGGGACAGGCAGGCTCTCACTACCAGATCTGCAACCATCATTTTGCAGCACTTCAATAATTTTGCCTTCTACTTTTGTTACAGCCTGACTGTTTCGCAGTTTTATGGAACTACACTTAGTCTCAGTTTGATGGCCTTGCTCCGTGCACAGACCAGATTTCTGTGCACATCCATCCCAAGGCACCCAACACTGCCATGGGCTTTGGTGTGTCCTGGGGGCCCTATGTCTCTCACCCCCCACCTCTCGCTTTGTCTCGTGGCCCGCAGACACAGACCCAGAAAGCACTTTTCTCCCAGCAGCTGGGCTGCTGGTGATGGCACATTAAATATTTACCATGGAGAACGAGGAGGCAAATTGCAGCAAACAAAGGGACCCTTTGGGAGCAGAGGCTTCTCTCATCAGGGCAGGGCTGAAGACTTGCTGTTATTGTTAACATTTGTCTCTTTTATTCCATGCAAGCAGCCCAGAGCTCTCTAGAGAGTGTATGGCATTGCTTTCTATTTTAATTAGCAGTTGCTGACTGGAAAATAGTGTTTTCCAGTCATTGTGTTCACATAAAGTGGACAAGCATACAAGGTTCTGTAAGCACAAAGTGCACTGCCATACACACCCATGGTTTGTCCCTGTTCTTCCTGGCAGCCCCAGGTCCTGGAATGTCCTGGTGTGGAAGGGACCCCCAGGGGCCTTGCAGTCCAGCTCCACGTGGCTGCCATCACCCGTGCTGTTGATTTCCAGCACCTGCAGTGTGCTGGCATTGTGTCATATCCCATGTGCCGCTTGCTCCAGCAGAACGGCCTCCAGAAGTGCTCCCAGCAGAAGTCACCCTTCCTCTGGCAATGTGGGAAGTTCTGAAGGCATGGCTGGAGTGGGGGAGAGGAAGTCCTTGAGTCCCGTGCTGCCTGGGAAAACCTCTGTTGGTGGCGTCCTTCCCAGTCCGTAACCTGGTGGAGATCCCGTGCTTTCCCAGCAAGAAGCACTTTGTTTACTTCACAGATGGGAATGAAATGTTCCTACAGAGCCAGCGAGGACTGGCTGCTTTTGTGGAGGTAAACACTTGTCTGGAGGGTGCAAAGGTACACACTCCTGGGTCCCTTTGCTGCTGCAGACCCCCCTACCCCCACGGGCTCACCCCATGCTCTGCTCTTGTTTGTCTGCTCAGCAATGGCAGTCCCACTTGGCCTCTGTTTATAACTCCAAAAGCAGTGCCTTGAATTACTGAGTCGTGGAGGAGGCCAAGTGCACAGGGGAGGAGCCACAGCTAGAAATAGGCACAGTCTCACGCATTCCCGTTTTATTTTTTTAACAGAGATATCCAAGTTTGCTGCAAATGCCCATCTGGGGAGCACGCCCTGTGCCTCTTGTGTCAGGCTTCTGTCTTCTTTACTGGGGCTGGGGCTGTGCTCTGCTGCCTGGTCCTGCTGGGAGTGCCTGCGGGACATCCCACTTCACATCTCTTACGCTTTGCCAAAAGAATGCACCCGAGTCAAAGCTGAGCCAAGTCTTCCTGCTCATCAGCCACCACGTGGAAATGGCAATCAGCCGCACTGCATGCATTGCATTGTTGATGGTTTTAACCCTTTTTCCCCCCTTCTGCTGCCACGTGATCAATTATTCTGTATATATCTCCACCTTCTCTTCCCCTTGGGAGAAGGAAAAAGGAGATTCTGCAGTGTGGAGATGTTGAGAGCTGCTGATTGCTATCAGAGATAATGGAGGATTGGAGTCTGCCAAGCTCTTTTCTGCTAAGTGAGTCGTAGGTTTCTGAGCGCCTCCAAATGCCCATTTGCTTTTAGCCTTCAAGGGATGTGTTGTGCTTACAGCACCCAAGTGTAGCAGTGGCCCTGAGGGTTGAGGACAGTGTTCAGCTCCACACACCACTGGGATGGGTGAGGCTGCACTCAGCCAGGAGACAGCATCCAAAAATGTGCTCCAAGTCCCCATTGCCTGAAGGAATGTGGAGAATTTTCTTCACAGCAGTGCTGGGTGCTGCTCTTCCATGGGTCTGAGCTCTCATGGTGTGTTTGTATGTCCCTTGTCTCCGCGGGTCTCCTCTGGGAGGAGGAGGTAGTGAGGACCTGTGCTGTGCTGGCTCCATGCTGCAGCCTGGGAGTTTCCAGAATGGCATAGAAATAATTAAATTGGACATATTTAGTATGATGATCACAAACACTTGGAGGATTTCAAGGCTTTGCTGCAGCATCCCTGGGGAAAGCCAGGAAGGCGTGGAGCAGGGTTCCTCCACACACGGTGCCATAGTGCAGTGGTGGCCGTGCAGTGACTTCTCTGCCTCCAGAGAGGCTCCTGATGGCTCTGGATCCTCTGTGTGCAGTTCAAGTGCAATTTTCCATATCCTGCTGGATGGCACAGGCATGTGTTCCACGCCCAGGGCAGGGTTTTGCCTTCTCGATTCCTTTCCAGCAGCAGTCCCAGAGCTGGAAGCACACCACAGTGCAGCCCTTTGTTCCAGGGCTGGGAAGTGAAATGGCTTGCTAGTGCACTCCAGGCCAGCGGCATTTGTTTTCAGAAATGGAAAATGAGTAAAAACTAATATTTGGATCTCAGGAAGGAACTTTGCAGCCTTTTGTGCCTGTGATTGCCCCGCTTGTAAGCCTCAGGCAGGCAGCAGGAGCTGTTTCCTCCAAACACTGGGTTTTTTCCACCGCAGTATTGGCTCTGAAGACGCCCTGCTCCACCCGCATCCCAGCGGACGTCCCTCTGCACCACGTGCTTTTGCTTTCCCCACTTGTGACAAACGCACATCCTGAGCACGAGAGAGATTGAGCAGGAGCAGTGTGGCCGCTGCTGCTTCTGTAGGAGCACATGGAAGCAGCACTTAGGTACCATAATGCAGCTGCTCTTCTCCCATTGTTAGTCCATCAGAAAATTAGATGCAAGGGGGAAATACTTCACTGTGAAGGTGGTGGTGTGGTGGCACTGCTGCCCAGAGCTGTGGGTTCCCCATCCCTGGAGATGCCCCAGGCTATGGATGAGCTGTTGGCAGCCTAAGCTGGGGGTCACCCAGCCCGTGGTAGTGGATGGGGCTGGGGGGCTGTGAGGTCCCTTCCTACCCAACCACTCTGTGAGTCTGTGCTGAGCACAGGTCAGTGCCACTTGCAAGGTCACCATGCTGGGACCTCTCTGCAGCCTGGGCAGCCCTGGCCTTGTCATTGTCAGCAATGTGAGGGCATTTTCTAACCTGAACCCAGGATGTCTGTCCATCGGCTGACCCTACTCTGGTCTCTAATTCTAACTTTCACACAGGGAAGGCAGAGGTGATGGTACCAGAAAATCCACATTGTGAAAGTACCCGGGTAAGAACACAGTTACTGGGAACTCCCATTTGTACCCATCATTCTGGATCCAGTTGCTTTGCCTCATGCCCCACGGGTTTCATGGCCTCTGGCTGATGGCCAGAGGTGGAAGGGCCCTACAGAAGATCGTAGAGTCCAATGTTAGGACTAACGGAAAGTTTAAGCATGTTATTGAGGGCATTGTCCAAATGCCTCTTGAGTACTGCCAGGCATGGGGCATCATCCACCTCTGCACGTGTCCAAGGATGTGATGGGTGGGGTTACTTTGGCTGTGCTTCCTCTGCAGCAGCCCTCCTCTCCTGGCTCCCCGTAAAGAAAGCTGGTGCCTGTGAGGCAAAACTTAAGGTTTTTGAAAGGAACTCAATGGGAACTGCATTTTATTGACTTGTTTCCTGAATAATTTATAGCAACGAGCCTGTTATGGAAGGGCTGCAAAGTGGAGAAGTGAGGAGAAAGCAGGAGCCATTGATTTCTGCCTGGGAGCATTTAGCTGAGTGCACCCTGGGGGCTCAAAGGGGGAATGAGGATGGATGAGCGCCCAGTGATGGAGGAGCATGCTGGGGGATGGAGTTGCTCCCAGAGAATGGAGGAGCACCTGGGGGATGTAGGAGCACCCAAGGGGTCGAGAAGCACTTGGGAAAGATGAGTAACCAGGGGGTGGAGGAGCAGCCAGAGGACAGAGGAACACCCAGGGCGTGTATGATCACCCAGGAGTGGAGGAGCACCTAAGTGATGGAGGAATGGTTGGGAAAGGGGAGCAGCCAGGGGACAGAGAAGCACCCATGGGATGGAGGAGCACCCAGCCACCCTTCCACATGCCAGCTGTCTGACAAGGGGAGCAGTGAGCACACTGAGAACAGCACTGGTTTTTGGGCAGCACACTGATGAACTCTGCTGACCCCAGTTCCTTCTGCTGGGTGTTGTGCTTATCTCGTCCCATCAGCTCGCAAGAAGGAAGTGCAGAACTCAAGTGGTGCATTGTGCAGAGAGGGCTGCATGCGTGTAAGGGAAAACCGAGCCTCCGCTGGAGTCACGAGGGCTTTCCAGAGAGCCCATGTGGAGATGCAGGGGACAGAGACATCTGCAAGTGCTAAGCAAGCGGCCACTTCATATTAGCTGAGGTTAGACATGAGGTTTCACATCCTCCTGCTGCAATTCGGTTACACCCATGTGGTACTGATGCTGCTGAATGCTGTCCTTTTGGCTCTAGGACATAAGCTGGTGCCTGCCCCACCTCTGCCCATTACCCAGTGGGATGCAGGGTTTGCACCTGTCTCCATCCTGCAGAGCAGCCCTGCAGTGGTGGGATCCCACTGTCGGTGCTTCCCATCTCTGGTGCATTTTTCAGCTCGTTGCTTTGCGGCTGCTGAGCTCCTGCTTGCCCCACGCTGACCCCGGCTGCAGGCACTGGAACATGAGCAGACATCGGTGTAACCTGCAGCTAAAAATAACATTATCAATAACAGGGGCATGAACTGTGGCTGTATTATTTAATTTTGGAAGAAAATCTATATATTGACAGCACAACAGAGCATAGTACAGGCCCTCCCACAGCCCAGGCTGCCCACCCTTGGCCCCTCAGCTTTTTGCTCTCACTTTCACATGCACAGGGAATGCAGTATTAGAAAGTTTTTTAATGAGTTGAGCTTTTTAAGTACTGCACTAAATAGGGTATTATCATAAATCAAGATTTGTAGGTATTTGGGCATTAATAGTCTGGCTAGATTTTCAGGAGTGCTGGAGCACACAAGCAGCTTTGCAGTCCACCCTGAAGTGCCACTCTATGGCTCATGCACAACTCGGTACTGGAACACAGCTGCTTCACCCTCGGTGGTACTCACTTCAGGCATATGCTCTCCTCTAAATGGCTCCAGAGTAGTGCAATGCCACCAATGACCCCCACACAGCCCAAAGTGTACCCCAGCTCTGCAGAGCAGAACCAAAGCTCAGCATGGCTCAGCACCGCTGTTCTGAACTCAGGACTGAGTTCAGGATGCTATGAGAGCTCAGGACTGGTGCTAAGGATGCCTAAAGCCTGCAAAGCAGAAAGTGAATGGTTTTCTATGTGCTCAGTGCTTGTCACTGGCCTTGCAGCTCCACATTATGCGTTGGGGTCTGCAAACCCTTCCCAGCTGCTGCACCCTGGCAGGCCCGGGAGCCACCAACTCTTTATGGGTGTTGGGTTGAATGGCTCCTCCAGGCTGAGGCAGCTGGAAAAAAATGCATCCCCTGAGGAGAGATCACTGAGGAGACAACTCCCAGTGCAGGGACAACTTATGCTGCTCTCACACACAAAGCAGCCATGCAGCTCCAACCCTTTCCAAGCAGGAGAGGGGAAGAGGACATCCCAAGCAATGGGACAGCAAATGCAAACCCACAGGGGATAATCCTGTGGTGGGTGCACAGTGACTCCGTGGGGTGCCCAAAAGCTGCTCCAGCTCTGTCCTCCCAGGGGAGTGTGGAGATACCAGGAGGGAGCTCCAGATTTCATTAGTCATCGAGCAGGGAGGAGGCTGCAAGGGAAGAGGGTTTAAAAGGCTTCAAAGTATTTTTAGACCTGGTAAAACAGGCAGTGGGGGAGAGAAAGGGACCATTGAACTCTGAGACACAAGTGGTTCACATCACAGGGTGGACCCAGCTCTGCTGCATCTCCCCTTGGAGCATGAGCTCAGAGAGAACTAAGAAACATCAAACCATGCAAACACAGCGACTTGCAGATCAGAGCTGGACTGACCCTGTCAAACCACCTGCAGTGATGCACAGCCCCATGTGCCGACATGCTTTGTGCCTCACTCCCTTCATTTCAGTGGGAGGTGGCTGCTACTTTTCTTGCCCTGGCTCCTGTACCTGCCCTTTAGCCTAAGAGATTCCACTGAGCCCTCTTTGCAGTGCAGCTCCAGAGCTGGGTCTCCCCATCCCCTGGTGGCTCTGCTGTTCGTGCTGCACTGATACAGGAGGGGACACGACCTGGACACAGGCTCCAGCAGCTCCATATGGGAATGTCTTTCACAGCACCAACTCATGACGCTCCTGATGGCAGCACCCATGGCAAGAGCTCACCCAGCACCGTTCTGCTGGGTCCCTGCCTCCTCTCAGAGCTGGCTGAGATGAAAGCCAGATGAGCTTAATGGCGATTAGCTGACAGGGTTTGCTGTGAAATGCTGGGGATCCTGCAAATTATTTTAAAAGCTCTGTAATCCCCATGCAGGTGGCAGAGTACGAAAACTCACCATGTCATGGTGGAGGACAGAACTGGGTTCTCTTTGTTTTCCACTGTGCTCTGGGCTGTGCTCATGGCACACAGTACTTTAAGGTCTCTGTGTGTGCAAATGAGGTATGAAAGCCCGGCTAGGAGGTGATAATTGCAGGGCTGCGGCCTCGTGGTGCTCTGCATCCACTGGAGGAGCTCTGCTCCATGGAGCCAGGCCAGCAAGCCAGGCACTGCCAGGTCTGGTTCAAAGTGATGCTAAGCCCAAGTGGTGCTGAGTTAATTAACCCAGGGGGACAACAGGGCAGGAGTGCCATGTGCAGCTGGGCTGCATGATGGGGACTGACATTCACATCTTCTGTCTGTCTCCTGTGTTTCATTTTCCATGCAACTCCCATCTTCCATGCATCTTCTATACACCATTCATCTTCCACGCAGCTTCCATTTTCATGCTGTGTTCCCAGGAGGGGCTGCAGTGAATGCAGCATTTTCTCACATCCCAGATGGTCAGTCTTCATTCATAACATCTGTACTCAAGTTACTGAGGTTTCTTTGGGGCACACGGTGGGCTTCATCCCAAATCCCATCAATGGCCAGGCACTGCTGAACAGCTAGGAGGCTTTGCAGCTAGGAGGGAGCATACCCAGCTCCCTTTCTCACCCCACAGTGCTTTATCCAGGCTTTGCCTCCTCTGCCTGAGCTGTGGTTGGTACTGTGCAGACTTGATGCATGGCTCCTGCCACACTGCTGCAAAGGATGTGCTGGGATGGGGATGGGGACAGGTGCTTGTACCCAGAGTGCTGTCTTGTGTGTACTCATGGACTGGGATGAGGAATAGGAATCAGAGCACTTTCTCCCATAGGTTCATTGGAAGTGGGAATTGGCTTTTTTGGGACTTTTTTCACATCATCAGGTATCTACAGTGTGAGGGCAACGGGTGAAAGCTGAGGGTAAGGGGTGAAAGCTGGGCGGCTGAGACCCGTAGTGAGCAGCTGAGCCGCGAGCAGAGCACAGCAGCCTGGGCCGTGGCCCCGCTAGCCCGCGGCCGGCACCATGCAGCGTCTTTTCTCCAAGGCTGGGAACTCTCTGCACAGGGCTGGCTGTGTTTCAGTGCTGCGATGCTTTTCCTTCTCCCCGCTTTGGGTTTGCTTTAAGGGAATTTAAAAAATGAGAGCGGAGTTGTTTGGGTTTCATTTGTGCCTCCTATGTGAAACCACTGAAGCGCTTCTCGACCGAAAAACAAAGACACCGACCTGCTGCTGCGTTCCCTCCTGCCCGGCTGCTCCCCGTCCCGTGGCCCCGGGGCAGGGCTGGGGCAGAGGGGCACCCCCCGCTCACCCCTCGCCGCCCCGAGTCCTCGAGCTCGGGGGCGCTCCCGGCGCGGGGGGACTCAGCCGTGCACCGACCCCGCGGTCGCCCTTTGTTGTTCGGCGCGGGACTGAGCTCGCTCCCGCCTCCCTCCCCCCCATCCCTCCGCGGGGCCACGCGGGAGCGCGCTTCGCCCCCGCCCCGCTCCCGCCCCGCGCCGCCGCCGTGGGAGCTGCGGAGCCGCGGGGAGCGGGGCCCGGCCCCGCCGAACGGGCTCCGGCGAGGCCCGGTGGGAGCGGCCATGGAGGCGGGCAAAATGGTGAGCGCATCCTCCTCCGCGAGCCCCGCAGCCGTGCAGGGCTCCTCGGGCCGCGGCCGTGCGCGGGGCCGGGGCGGTTGGCCGGGAGCCGTGCCGTGGGGCGATGCGGTGCCGCTGTCGGTGAGCCCCGAAACGGTGCGGTTCTGCTGCGCTCCGGTGCGCTGCGATGAGAGCCGGGCTTCGGGCTGCGGCGTTGTCGGGCTGCCCATGCTGGGGAGACCCGGCGCCGCCCCGGGAGCTGCACGCGGTGAGCTCGGCCCGCGCACAGAGAACGCATCCGGCGCGGGGTGCGAGGGCCGTCCGCACCTGGGAGAGGGGCTTTGCCTCCTCCGTCCGCTGGGGTTGGGCGGCGGGTGCGGCTCCGGGGCAGGGCGAGGCCGTAAGGACGCAGCGTGGAGCCCGCGGGGTGCGGGCTGCTCCTGGCTCTTTCCCTGCTCCGTGTCCCCAAGGGACACACGCGCACTTCTGGAGCCCCCGGCACCGGGTGGATGCCGGTCCTTCATCAAACCGATGCAGGGAAGAGGAACGCTCCCTTAATTTTTTCACCTCCTCACTCCGCAGCTCTGCGGGAGGAGCTGCACCCGGGGCGGTCCGCCTGTTGCCGCCGGCTCAGTCCGACCTCTCGCACTCCGGCCCTATAGGGCTCACCACTCGGGGTTCACCCCGCCGGTGCAGTGCGAGATAACTGCTCTGTGTCTCGCGATTGTATGGCCACAGCACAGCGCTGGTGCCATCACTCTGGGATGCGCTTTGCCATTGAGTGACAGGTGTCCTCGTGGTGACACCTGCACAAGGGCTGCTGTTTCCCAAGCAGGTTTAGTCCTGGGCTGGCTGCCAGTCACTGGAACACTTGCCTGGGGATGAGCACGTGGCAGTCTGGTTCTGCTCCCGCATCCCATCCTGCTCCCGTTTTCACCCATTGCAAAAAATGACCAAATATTTGCAATCATGGGTCTCCAGCTGGGGCCATGGGGAAAACATCATGAAGGCTGTGGAGGACCTGCCTGAAACACTGACCCTGGGCAAACCCCACTGATAAAAATCACTGCTGGTGGAAGAGATTATCTTTGCATAAAATCCCCACTTAAAATTAAAAGCCTGGCTAATGGGACGGTGCAGACAGGCTTGTGGCCAGCACCAGCCATGTGGGGCATGGGCACAGTTGGCTGCTGCTGATCTCATGCCCTAATCAATAATTAAGCATGGAGTGTAATGAGCGTGTGTTGGGGGAGCAGTTGTGGGGGTGGGGGCTGGGAAAGCTTTTCTGCGTATTGAAAGAGTCTGTTCTTTAAGCTGGATTTAAAATTAAAAAAAAATCCAGAGTAATTGATTTGCATAAATTGTTTATGGCATTTGAGAAATCAAATGTCCCAATTATTTGGGTTCTGATACTGCAGTAGTGCAAAATGCTGTGTTCATCGCAGCACGTTCCTGTTTCCAGGGCCATAATCAGCCACCAGAGCCCCTGCAGAAAGCCCAGCTCACCCCTGGCACCGGCTGGGTCTCTGCGTCCCACGGCTCAGACATTCTGCCTGGTGCCTCCACACCTCTCACTCCAGGGTGTTTTCCTTTGTTCTTTCTCTTTGGCTGTCTCAAAGTGGTTGTGATGAGATCGCCCTCCTCTGCCCTCTGCAGCTCTCCTGCTGCTGCTGAGCCAGAGGACCCCAAAGCCACCTGCCAGCAGCTGTGGTGCATCCATTTCTTGCGCTGTTGGGAAGGTAAAATGTGATGTAGTCCCAAGCTGCCAAGCCCAGTAGAGCAATTCAGGTTGAGAAGCTGCACGTCGTGGTGTCACCTTTGGCCGTGCCATGTCAGTTCCAGGAGGAGCCCATGCGCAGTGCTCGCTGTCCTTAGCAGGTGCCCACCCGTGTTGTGCAGCAGCTCTTGAGCTGAAGTGTCATTTTCCCAATGGAGCACGAGGTTACATCTCCAGCAGTGAGCAAACCATAATGGATATAGCAAGGTTTCAGGGTACTTGATGCCAGAAAACTGCTTTGGGGAGGATGTGGCTGTTTCTTATGGCTCAAGTGAGGGCAAACACAAGTTGGTGCCTGTTGGGGCATTCCTGTCTGGTTGGGGCAGGTCATGGTGTTTGGTGCCTGGGGTGTCTCCAGCTTCCAGGCAGAGTGTGAGTGGCACTTTCTGAGTTCTCGGTCGAGCAGTGGAAGCCCCACACACCAGGATTTCGGGGCAAAATCCTGTCCCAAGCCCAAGGAGCCTGTGTTTTGATTTTGGCTGCCGCTGGCGAGTGACATTTAAAAAGATGCCTGTGCCCTTCCAGCCGCTGTGATTTACACCTCCATAAGGCTACTGGAGGATTCCTGTGTCTCATTCCCCCACACCCCACTGCCCAGCAGCTGCAACAGAGCTCTGCTGGATTGGGATTTGTGTTTTAATTATTCTCCCAGATTTTCCCAGGCAGCTCTGTCCTGGACAGATCTCATTTGCTTCCCCCACAGCCCTTGTGTCTGCAGGGCTTGGTGGAGAGCTGTTTTCTGAAGGTATGCTCAATCCCAGCTCTCCATTTATAGAAAGGAATTAAGGAGAAACGAGGAGCCATTACTAAGAGGATTTGCACTGCAACTTACTCAGTTTCTCCAAATAATTTGCAATAGCTCTGGATTCTTTAATCAACACTCATTTCCTTTTGGAAATGAAAGGAGATGTGGGAAAGCTCCGCAAAACTACTGTGCAGAGCTGAGCTGCTCTCTGCATGGTGGGAGACTTGCGGTGCAATGGATGGTAAGCCTGTAATTTGGGGAAATCTGGAAGGGGAATGAGGGGGGCTGAGGCAGTGTATCCACCGTGTGCTCCTGTTCCCAGCACGTTTCCCCACATGCGCTCCATTCCCAATGGGATGCTCAGTGCATGGCTCAAATCCATCCTGGGATGCATTGCAGGACCTGGACACCTGTGCAGGTGGCAGGCATCCTGGGGGGTGAGGGTGGCAGGAGGGGAGCCCTGTGAGTCCCCATGTATGGGAGCAGAGTGCTGGCATCACTCCCTCCCCTCAGGAAACCAGAGCCAGCAGTGGTACCACCGAGGCCGCACTGTGTCCTGGAGGTTGGGGACAGCACGATGGTGGAGCAGCCCACAGTTGGCACACCACAGAGGCCAGGAGCAGCACCGTGCTCGTGCCTTTCCATGCCTGTGTAACAGGGACCAGGCTCCACCACCCCATGTCTCCAGTTGCTGGCACAGCTGCTGCGAGGCCCACTGCCTGTGGTGGCCATGCCTGAGGTGTGAGCAGCTGATGGTGCATGGGCAACACCGGGACCTGCGGCACAAACCCTTCCCACAGCTGCTCGGGGCTGGTGCTGGCCTCAAAGGGACCGTAGAGCTTGGGGATGGGGCTCCTGGAGGTCACTGTGTGGCATCGTGGCTGCTGCCTCTCTGCACTGCAGGGCTCCTCACGCTGGGCCTGTGCCGAAGCTGTGTCCTTGGATGGCCAGGAAAAGCCATCAGGAAGCAGCAGTGTGACCTCAGAGTTCACTTTCAGCCTTTCCGGAGGGGCTGAGACCAGCAGGACCCCCCAGCCTCGCTTCCCTCCACAGCCAGCCCCAGCCTGTTGATGCAGGGCCTGCCCTGCTGCCATGGACCTTCTGCTCAGCCAGGCATGGAGGTTACACCAGTGGCCCCATGAGGTCCCAGTCTGCTCCCATTAAGCCAGGCCAACTGGCAAGTTTTGCCCTTCATCCACACCACAGCTCCCTGGCCCAGTCCGGGATGCTTGCAGCAGGCAGGGAACATGGCATGTGTCCTCAGTTGAGCCTGCACCCTATGGGCTAAATGGATTTGCAGTACTGCAAACCCCCACATTGTCACCTGCTGCAGTGTCCCCACAGCACAAGCAGGAAGGCAGAATCAGGCATCCTGGTTTGGACTGGGGGGAGGTGCTTGGCTCTGGGAGCCTATTTCCTATTTCCTATTTCCTATTGAGGCTGCAGGGTGTGGGTCTGAGCAGAAGCCATCTCTGCCTTGGAAGACACTGAGGGACAGAGGGACAGTTTGGGGAAGGTGTGTCATGACCAGCCCTCTGCTGGGCCACTGTGCCTGCAGCTCCTTGCAGCCCTGCCTCCCCTCCAAGGACATCTTGGAGATGCAGAGCACTGTGGGGATGTAGGGAGGACTGTCAATGAGTAAGGCACTGGAGTTAGTCCCACTGCTTTAGTTGACTTACATCAGTAATTAGCTTCTGACAGTATTGAGCCAGCCTATTTCTCATCAGTAGCGTGAATCCTCACGGAGCAATGCAAACACCAGTGCACTGGTGTCCAATGGGTGCTCAGTGTGTCTGTGAGCAAGACACATGCTTGGGTCCCTTGCCTGCTGGAGTTTGACCACTGGTTATGGCAGGGTGCTGGGCTGGAAAGCAGGCTCAGTCCCCTGAGGTTTGGGTGCCTGCAAGAGCCAGAGCATCTCCCAGCTCCAGTGCAGCTCCCAGCCCTGCTGTGCACTTGAGAAAGCAGGTGCAGAAATGGGATAGAGCTAAAAAACATTGCATTCAAAATCCTGTAAAGAAAACTCCTCCTGCAACTGCCTCTCTATAGGCTACAGAGAGCGCGCTGGCTTCTTGCTCAGCATTCACCCACACTTCTCAGTGTGGGCTTTACAAGGTCCACAACATTTGCATTGCAAAGCATGCTTTCCTGGCAGGGAGCAGGAGAGCAGCATGAGCACACCGTTGGCTCATTGTACCAGCTCTGGGCAGGGTGGGAGCTGTGGGGAGACTCTGGGGGCAGGTGTGTGGTGGGGCCAGAGTGCGCTGGGTGGCAGCAGGACTGGAGCTGGAATGTGAAGGCTGCACTGTGAGAAAAGGTGAGCTGGTGGGGTAAGTCTGCTGCCTTCCTCCACTGTGCGTGAGGCAGAAGCATCCTGCACCACCAGGGGCTCGCAGTGATCTCAGTATCCCTGTGCTGGATTCCCCATCCTGCCCAAAGCACCCTCTCTACTCTGCCTGCCCAAGAAAGTAAAGCTGGAGCTGCCGGCTGCTGCCAGTGATCCAAGGTCAGGGGAGAGATTTGCCTTCCTCTGCCTGAGCCACCACCTCCAGGACAGAAGAGGGTCCTTTTGTGGTTGCTGCTTTAATTGCATCATTATTATGCTGAGTAAATGAATCCTGGCAGCAGCTGAACCTGGCAGATGCCAGGCACATCCCAGAAAGGCATCCGGGAATGGGCAGCATCCAGCTGGCACGAGGCAGTGGCTGCTTTGCGGGCCGGGGACCTGGATGTGACCCAGGCACCAACAGGTGCCGGCAGAGCAGGGGGACTGGGGCAGCCTGAGCCCTTCCCATCTCACCCCCCCACGGCTTCTGTTTTTCAGACTGTCAGCATCAATAAGGCTATTAATACACAGGAAGTGGCTGTCAAGGAGAAACACGCCAGAAATATCCTTCTAAAAGTTGGCCACGGGACAAGCAAGCGTGGGAGCTGGCTGGGGCTGCCTGGAAAAGGGGCCACATCAAGGCAGTGCATCGTGGGGGTGCTGATCTGGCTGCAGGTTTTCAAGAGGGATGGACAGATCCTGAGGGGCTCTCCCTGCCAGCTGGGGCTTACTGGAGGTCTGTCCATGTCCATCCTTTTTCCTCTCCCTCCTGCTGCAGGTGCCCTGGGTTCCTAGGGCAGCAGTGCGGAGCTGCTGCTGGTACAGTGTGTGCCCAGGGCTTGGCTGCATGTCAGCGATGGCCCTGCTCCCCTCAGCTCTGCAGATGCTGGTTGGGAAAGGACAGTGTGTCCCGCGTGCGCAGCACTTGGCAACGTTGCTTCGCTGCCTGGCTCCATGGGCTCATCCTCATCCTCTTGAATTCCCAGGGGTGGGCGGAAACACTGTGCTGGACTCTGTGCTTTATGCCAAAGTACCCTATGCTAAATCATGCATGATTTACGCCAGGCAGCCAGCTGGGGGTTGACCTCCAATCCATCCGTCCCCTTTTCCTTGACTGGCCTCCACCGTGCATCCTGGGCACGCACCATGAGAAGGGGGCACAGACCTTCTGGTCAGTGGTGAACCGGCTGCCGCTCTCGGGCAATGCAGTGCTCTGCTGGAAGTTCTGCCACGTCTTCCACAAGCTCCTCCGTGATGGCCATTCAAACGTGAGTGCTGCCCTGTGGCCCCAGCTGTGCAAGAAACCTCATATACACCAGCACCCTTCAGGCTCATGACCCTTTCCTTAAATTTTGAGTGCCAGAATTGTCTGTCCCCAGAACAGTGATGTCCCCTGTTCCCTAATTCACCCTCATCCATGTCCTGCAGAGCTCTGGTACCACTGCCTACCACACCTCCCAGTGCAGCAGACTCAGCTCAGCAGCTAGCCTGGGACCAGAGCTCTTCCCAGGGCTCTGTGTGGAACAGTGGGGATGTCAGCAGGGTGATGCCCTCCTGCAACCAGGAGCAGTGACAAGTGTCAGGGAACTTCGTGACCATCCCTTCCCACTTGCTTTGCACATGCCTTCCCAGGGCCAATCTGCCCCAGATCCCCCATACCAAGTCCCATAGAATAACCCACCCTGGGCTGCAGTGCTGGTGCCAAAGGGAACCACTGTGCCCGGGGTGTTGGCATGTATATGGAAGTCACCAGACAAGGTTCTGCCCTGTGCATGGACAGAGATAGAAGCACCCTGGGGATGAGATAGAGCAGGGCAGCTGTGTGGCTGCAGAATCAGTAATGTGTCCAGGACACCCATTCTATAGCTTAATTGCTGGCCCGTAGTAATGCTCTTTTTGCCCTCAGTGCCCTGCATGCCACCCTCACTTGCTGATTATTTTCTTCTCTGTCCCTGCAGGTCCTGAAGGATTCTGTGAGGTACAAGAATGAGCTGAGTGACATGAGCAGGATGTGGGTAAGTGGCTGACCCCACAGATGCCCCAGGAAGGGTGAAATGGGTCCTGGTCCTTGGCACGGGCTGCACAGTGCTGAGCACCAGGTGACCACAGCGTCCCTCACTCTGCCCGTGACCGCCAGCTCAGCACCTCCCTGGAGCTATCTGCTCTAGAATCACTAAGTCTGCTCAGTTTGCTTCACCATGCTGCAGAGAGGGATGAATGAGAGAGATTATTTTTAGCAAGGAATACTCACAGCAGCATGAGTGACCTCTTTCTAGCTACAGTAGGTTAAATCAGGCAGCAAGGGGAACAGGAGAGGAGGCAAGGCAGCTGCAGGAGATGGGCTGGGAGCAGTGGGGTGGATGATGATGCTCACAGTGAAAGATGTCCCTGGAATGACAGGGAGAGGGGAATGGGGAGAACAGGCTCCCTAGGGCCCTGGTTACAGCTCCAAGCCTGCTGGAGTTCCAGAGACACTTGAACAAGGCTGTCAGACATGCAGCTTAGTTTTCAGGTGGTCCTGCATGGAGCCAGGGACAATCGTGGCAGATCCCTTCCAACTTGGGATATTCTTTGATTCTATGATATTCCGTCTTTTTTAAATGTCAAAACTCTGACAGCACTGAAGATCTACAATAGGAGAGAGAGAGATGAGAAGGTGGTGACCAAATCCCATGCTGCTACCCCTCCCCAAATCCATACAAAGTTGCTGGCACACTCGCTGCCACAATGACCACCAGCCTGCAGCCCATGCACAGGGGGTGGGAGGACACAGACATCTCTTGTATACTCCCAATTCCAGCCCACACTCCTGCCATGGAGGGCACTTGGCCATCCTGCCACTGGCAAGGAGGAGGAGAAGGAGGAAGGTGGTGGGCTGTGAGCACTGCTGTTGCAGCAGCAAAGGGCAGTGGGGTGGGGTAGGGAGTTGGGCAAGCAGCAGCCAGGTCACTGCCCACAGCAAGATTTTCTTGAAGGTGCAGCCTGCCCCAAGTGTGACCAGCTTCTTGGTGTCCCCAGGGCCACCTGAGCGAGGGCTATGGACAGTTGTGCAGCATCTACCTCAAACTGCTGAGAACCAAGATGGAGTTCCACACCAAGGTGAGGAGCTTTTAAAAAATGATGGAGAGTAACTTGTTACATGGTTTGATACTGATAGGATGATGGGGAATGGCTTTAAACTAAAAGAGAGGAGATACAAGTCAGGTGTGAGGGGGAAATTCTTCACTCAGAGGGCAGTGAGACGCTGGCACCACTGCCTCATCCCTGGAGGTGCCCCAGGCCATGGATGGGCCCTGAGCTGGGGGAGCACCCAGCCCATGGCAGGGATGGTGTTGGGGGTCTTTGGGGTCCTTTCCTCATCACCATGTGTCCCCAGCCTGCCTTGCCTGGTACTTGAGAACTTACTACCTTGTGCATGGGGTGCTCAGGACATGCTCCTGAGCACTTGCAAGGGCAGAACGGCAGGGATGTTTTTTTCCCTTTCTCTTGAGTGCTTGCCTCAGGAGCTTGTTTTGAGATTCTGGAGCAGAGCTATCGTGCAGGTCTCTCCTTTGGGCTGGGTTTGGGAGAGGATGTGGTTGGAGCTGGCTGGTCTCACAGCTCTGTGCAGTGTGCCTGAGCACAGCACAGCCGGAGCCAGCTGCCAGAGGTGAGGGAGTGTATTTATGGAAAGGAATGTGGTGTGCAGGGCTCTGGGAAGCAGCGCACCGTTGATGGAGTTTATTATTCAGGCAGACATTCTCTTATGCTTGAGGCATTAAACTGAAGGCGTGCCTCCAAGAACAGAACAAAATGTCACTGTGGTCTTGTATACAAACACTGCCCTGCATGGGTTCAAGTGCTCTAATCGTTAAAGTAATTGGCTGTGGCAGGCTTGCTACCTGTGGCGTTTTCTTTCGTTTTGAGTTCTGCTGTTAAGATGTTTTCTGAAACCAGGCCATACCCGTAGCCCTGATTCAGCTAATTGGAGCCTTGGCCTTCGTGGACCACTGTGGGCAGCCTGAAGGGGCTTTGCCCTCTGAGTAGATGGCTGTCCCTTCCCCTGCGGCAGCCCGGTGTTGCCTTGTAAGAGCCCCTTCCCTTCCTGCTGGCAGATTCTAAGCCCAAGGACAGTTGTTTTTTCTTGCTGGAGGGAATATAGGCTCCATGGAGCATCAGGGCTCCTGTCTGGCTCTGTCAGGGCTCAGGAGACCTCTTGTTAGCACCTGCTCAGAAGAACTTGGGATGGAGCCAAGGAGCCCACCCTGAGGACCCTTTGCCTCAAGCTGCCTCAACCCTTCTGCAGCGGGGCTGCAGCCACTCCGTGGCCCCTTCCCAACTGTTGTTTTCTCCCCAGAACCCTCGGTTCCCCGGCAATCTGCAGATGTCTGACCGGCAGCTCGACGAGGCAGGAGAGAACGATGTCAACAACTTGTGAGTACAGGCAGGTGGGAGGCAAGGGGTGGTTGGGGCATGGCTCTGGCACCATGTCTGCCTGCCATTGACATGGGAGTGGGCAGAGCCACCTGCAGGGCTGGCATGTCCCTCCTGGGCAGTGCCTGTGTGTCCCTGGGGCAGCACCAGGCACAGGGTGTGCTGTGTGGGGACACTGCTTGACCTTCCTCACCCTTCTTCCCCAGCTTCCAGCTGACAGTGGAAATGTTTGACTATCTGGAGTGTGAGCTGAACCTCTTCCAGACAGGTAAGCCCCTCATTGCCACGCTGTGCCAGGTTTGGTGTGATGTGGGATCCAGGAGGGAGCTGACTGAAGGTGTCTGAGCTCATCTATTTGCAATGCACTTCCCTGGAGTTAGCCGAAAGAATCCCATGTCAGAGCTATGCCAGCCTCCCTGCAGCCCTGCTGCAGCGCTGGGGAACATGTGAGGCCAGCAGCACTGTGTAGCTCCGCTTCCCCCCACGCCTCCAGCTTCACCTCCCTACATCAGGCTTCCGCTTCACAGCCACTCCAGGCTGAGTTTGTTCACTGCCTTGTGGGCTTGTGTCAGCCTCTGGCTTTTACTAGCAGAGAGCACAGCTTCCCTGGGTGCTTGCAGCATGCTCCATCTGGAAAAGGTGTGAGAATACGCAGAGATGGAAGCAGGCAGGGGGTAAAACCAAGCTGATCTCGAATCTCAGAACTGCAATGCACTTCTGCACGCTCTAGCAGGACTCAGTTTGGGATTCGCTAAAGCAGCACCAGACCAAGGCCTCTATGGGATGCACAAAGCCTGAAGATGGACCCTGGACACATCCACAGCAAGGCTACAGCAGCCCTCCCTCCTAGCTGCCGTACATCCCTCCCTAGGTTGGCCTTTCCCCACTGCTGCCAATGCCTTCATGGTCCTGGCAATGGAGGGCATAGTCCTACAGCCCTGCCCAGCCACCCCTGCCTGTGGGGATGATTTAGATGCACTCAGATGCACTGTGGAAATGAGGCTATAGTACTGAGTGTCTTGCTCCACTGAGCTCCAGCTCCTGCTGTATGCCCAAATACCTCAGTGGGCACTTGGGTACAGCTGTGTTAGTGCTCTGTATGAATGCACACGGAGACTCCTGCTTAGGCAGCAATAGCTTGGCCCGCCCTACACCTCACCGTGAGCCATGAAACATGCCTCAAAGAGCCAAGGAACACAGCCCGCACTCATACCAGTTAGGTCTCCTGCTCTCTCTGAGCCTCTCTCCTTCCCGGCAGTGTTCAACTCCCTGGACATGTCACGCTCTGTGTCGGTCACTGCAGCAGGGCAGTGCCGTCTGGCCCCACTCATCCAGGTGATCCTGGACTGCAGCCACCTCTACGACTACACCGTCAAGCTGCTCTTCAAGCTCCACTCCTGTGAGTACCCTCAGGGCCTTCCGTGGGGACTGGAAGCTTTTGGAGACCGTCAGACATGAGGAGAATCGCCGGGCACCCAGTGCCCCCAGCCCAGGCTCACAGCACCCTGTGCACAAGCAGCTCTTTGCCAGTGTGCATCTGTGGCTCCTAATTCCTGCTCAAGTTGTTCCTGAGCTCCTTTCCAGCCTTTGGGGTGGGAAGAAGTCTCTGGAGCTCTCTGAAAGGGTCAGGGATGCCACAAGGTGTGCACAGGCTGAGAAATCTGCTTCCCCTGAGGACCTCAGATTGTTGCAGCAGTCTCGGTAGTGCCAGCTCAAAGCCTTTCCCTGCCCCAGAACCGCCCAGGGCCATCTCTGGGGATGTGATCCAGCTGTGAGACCCTAAGCAGCAGGAAGCTGGGAGGAGGATGAGCTCCCTGCAGAACACCCATCCCCCATGGACATAGAATCATAGAATCATAGGGGTTGGAAGGGACCTCATGCTCACAGGTTGCCCCCAGAGCCATCCCTCCTGGGTCAGGGGCACAGGGTGAGCTTTGTACCCGCTTCATTCCCCAGGTCTGCCGGCTGATACGCTGCAGGGCCACCGAGACCGCTTCCTGGAACAGTTCAGAAAGTAAGTGGGGACTGCTGCCTGCTGCAGATGTTGTCTGGGTATCCAGGTCCAGGCAGGGAGCACTGCACGTGCCGGAGCCCTCTGTACTTGGGCTCGATAACTGAGCAATGCAGGCAGAGGAAATAGATGAGTCTGGAACAAGACTCCAAACTCAACCCTCATCAAATCTACTGCCACTGCTCAGAAGCAACTCTTCTACATTTGGGGCTGCTTTCTCCTGGGCACCCGCTCTGTTTGCCTAATCCACTGCTATTGAATTACCAGATAACTGTGTTATTAATTCTAAAGAGGCATTCAGCCACTAATGGCATTTCATGTGAAGTGCTAGCTGGTGATTTAAAACCCTCAAACCATTTAATTGCAGTTTTAACTGCAATTTGCACTTGTCATGCTGAGATGAAAGTCTCCTCGTTACTGAGGAACACCCAGTCCTGCCCTTCCCAGCTTCACCAGAGGGATTTGGTCCATGCAGTGCTGCTGGCACCGGCAGAACCTTGTTAGCAAGGGCACAGCAGGTTTTCTCCCAGGCCAATATCCTTTAGGCAGTGCATGGACGCAGCTTGAGGCACTGCTGCAGGAACATGGTCTGCTGTGCCCCTGGGTACATGGGGTTGTGGTCTCTGGGCATGTGGAAAAGGGAAGGGTTTCCCTGAGTGATGCTTGATTTTCAAAAAAAGGCAGAACCTGGTGGGAACTTGGTAAATGGAGCGATAAAAGGAGGATACCTTCAGGTGTCACTGAGGTGTCATCCTCTGCAACATCGGGTTGTGCAGCCAAGCAAAGGAGGCTCTTGAGAGGGAAAAACTGTCCTTTTGTGGTACAGCTTGCAGATGGAGGAGGTAAAGCTGCTCACAGCATGAGTGCCTCCCAGTTCAAATTATCAATAGCGGCGATTCTAATAGCAGATAGAGGTATAGGAGCAAACAGCCAGAGCCAAGCCTCACGCACCCAGTTACTCACAATCTCACACATGCAGCGCACCAGCAAACACATTTGTTTCCAAAAGCTAAGGTAAACAATTAAGCTGCCTTGAGATGCAAGGACAGGTCTCCCCAGGGTTAGCAACCACTCAAAAAGCAGGAAGCACTGAGTCAGGCTTTGTACCAGTGGGTTTCTCGAGGTAATCCCCAGTGACTGTGCTAGAACTGGTGCTGCTCACTATATTTTAAGTGAGATGGAATGCAAGTGAGCAGTGAAGTGCCATGGCATCCAGTACACATCTTAAATAGACCATAGAAACAAAACCAACTCCAGTGAGCTGCAGGAGGACATCACAGTGCTGAGACTACAGGATAGTAGGGCAGCTTGGATCAAGGTCAGAGGCTGCAGAGCAGTGCCCAGGGGGAAAACACCAGGTGCAGCCATCAGCAGAGGGCTGGGCTGGGTGTAGGCTCTGAGTGCCTAGGACAGACCTGGAGTGAATGTGACACCAGGCTGGGTGCTGGGTGGTTGCAAAGGAAGGGAGCCACCATCATCCCCAGGGCCACACCATGTTCCCAGCTATGGCTTTTCTTCTTGAGTTAAACCAAGTGTGAAACCAAGGGTGGAGAGCACTTATCACAGGCTGCTTTTGATGGAAGAATTGGAAATCAGTCCAGAAGGGAGGCAGGCTGCTTGTGGGGAGATGCTGGTGCACAGAACTGCGGGTGCTGTTACTGTGTGGCTGACAGGCAGCCAGCCTTAACCACTGGTGGTGAGGCTGTCACAGGAGCGATGCTGCTGTCCTCCCATGGTTTATGTCTTTAGGCCTTTTTTGCTGCTCATCACGTCCCGGGTTTATGTGTTTATGCCTCTATCCATCAGCTTTTCCCAGTGGTGGGATTCTAAGGGCTGGGGTGTTCCAAGAGTGGCTGTGGGTTTGCTGTCAGTGTGCTCCCATCCCCACCAGCATGGCACAGTGACAGTGTTGGATTGATGTCTATCCCAATGTGGGGATGTATGGGAGCAGCAGCAAGAAATTGGGGCAGTGGCACATGGAGAGCCTTCCTTAACCTGCCTCTGCCCCTTTCAGGCTGAAGGACCTCTTCTATCGCTCCAGTAACCTGCAGTACTTCAAGCGTCTGATTCAGATCCCGCAGCTCCCAGAGGTGAGGTCCCACAGGGCTGGCACCAGCTCTCCTTGTCCCTGTGGCCAGAAGCAGAGATGCCGGATTGGTACATGTCCAAAAAGCACTGTGTGCCACCTGCTTGGCTTCCTGGGAATGGTGGCATTTCAGGGCTCACAGAGCCCAGGGCTCATCCCTGCATCTTCCCTAAGTCGGTCAGTGTGGGATGGAGCTGCCCCTGGCCATATCTCCGGGGCTGGGCTCCAAGATCTCTCCTTGTGGCAGCAGAGCTGGAAGGAATGAGGAGGGAAATAACTTTATAAACAGGACACGGTGCCCAGCTCCCAGGGCCACTGTGCATTACAGGGCTCACACCTTCTGGGCTCGCTTTCTTCCCTTCCCAGAACCCTCCCAATTTTCTGCGAGCCTCAGCGCTGTCAGAACACATCAGCCCTGTGGTGGTCATCCCCGCTGAGGCATCCTCACCTGACAGCGAGCCCATCACAGACCTGGTAGAAATGGAAACAGCATCACAGGTAAGCTCTGAGTACTGTCTGTGGATGAGGAGAGAATTATGCTGTCCTTTGGGTCCATGCCCATCACACTCAGGGTTGTCCTTCTAAACCTTGTTAAGCTCTTAGCACTGAGTGTCAGTGTGGGAGCTGTGGGTGCTGCATGCCCAGCAAAGAGGCTGGGTGCTGCCTGGTGTGAGTCAAGCTAGGCTCATCCAGTGGTGCTTCTCAGAGTAGTTTGGTGCCCTCCAGTGATGGCTGCCTGGAGATGTTTTGCTTCCCAGCATTGCCCCACAGCTTGCTGTGCTGATATGGCATGGAGCATGGAGAGGAGTACTTTGCAACCTCTCTGTGAAGGATTCTCCCTGGGTACTCGGTGTTTTAGGAAGGAAAGGAGAAATGGCTCTGGGGCCTTCCCCCAAGGACCTTAGGTGCCCCTCAGGGGCTCCAGGCAGGGAGCACATACAGGCAGCAGCCCTTCACGTGGTGCATGGCTCCAGCAGGACACCAGCCTGGGACACTGGGGACCGTGTACTGTTGCCCCTCTCAGAGCAGCACTGGGGCTCAACCAGGCCCTTGCACTTCTCTCCCTAACAGAGCCTGTTCGACAACAAGTTTGATGACATCTTTGGCAGCTCATTCAGCAGTGACCCCTTCAATTTCAACAGCCAAAATGGGATGAACAAGGATGACAAGTGAGTCCTCATGCCGATGGCTGCTCCTGACACAGCCCCTTCCCAGGACGTGTCCCCACTGGGGCCATCTCAGCACACGGTCCTGGGAGCCCCAGGTCCCCTTGTTTACAGGCACCACCATAGAGCAGGAGGCAGGGATGGGCTCAGCTGTCCCCAGGGACGCAGTGGTGCTGTAGGGGCCTTCTCCTCATCTCCCCAGTGCCAGAAGCACTGATGGATGTCCGCTGTCTCCTCCCCAGGGACCGTCAGATTGAGCAGCTCTACAGGGAGATCGGGGCTCTGAAGGAGGAACTGGAGAGCTTCAGGACCGAGGTGGGTGACAGCCCCTTGGTGGCATGTGCTTCATGTTGGCTGTGCACCCCCAGCACTATTCTGTGAGACTGTGGTGTTTCTGGGGCAGCTCCTGCTGCCAAGGGACCAGCAGGGCAGTGTGGGGTGATGGCTGTGTCCCTGTGTCCCTGCAGTTTGGGGTGGCAAGGACACAGCCCTGACCCCATCTTTCTCACACCTAATGGCTGTTGCAACACCTGTCTGTCTGGGTTGGCTGCGTTGGAAGGGCCGTGCGGGTTCTGCAGTATGCCTTACCCACTGGCCGAGCTCTGGATGGCATGTTTGGGGCTGCCAGGTGCCAGGCAATGCCATGACTGTGCCCACAGAGCGAGCGGCGCAGCCTGCAGCTGCGAGGGCGCATCAGTGAGCTGGAGGCTGAGCTGGCTGAGCAGCGGCACCTCAAGCAGCAGGCACTGGATGACAGCGAGTTCCTGCGCACAGAGCTGGAGGAGCTGAAGAAGCAGCGAGAGGACACAGAGAAAGCACAGAGGAGCCTGACAGAGATCGAGAGTGAGGAGGGGGCCTGGGGAGGGCAGCAGTGGGCCACGGTGTGCAACCAGCACTCACCTGGCCCTGCGTATGGCAGGGAGGGCGCAGGCAAATGAGCAGCGGTACAGCAAGCTGAAGGAGAAGTACAGCGAGCTGGTGCAGAACCACGCCGACCTCCTGCGAAAGGTGGGCCTGCAGCCACCCGCCGGGCACCAGGACCCGGCTGGGCCGACTGCTGAGCACACACTGCCATCCCCAGAATGCAGAGGTGACCAAGCAGGTAACAGTGGCAAGACAGGCCCAGGGCGATGTGGAGCGGGAGAAGAAGGAACTGGAGGACTCCTTCCAGCGGGTGAGCGAGCAGTCCCAGCGGAAGGTGAGTAGGGTGCATGGTGGGGATGGGGCTGGGGACCCCTGCTTACACTCAGAGGGACCTGGGCTCGGCAGTGAGTGGGCACCCCGCAGGGGCCGGCCCAGGGTGACCTCTCTCCTGCCTGCAGTCCCAGGAGCAGGCGGAGGTGCTGGAAACGTTGAAGCGGGAGCTGGCAGCCAGCAAGCAGGAGCTGCAGGTCCTGCAGGGAACACTGGAGACCAGCATGCAGGTGAGAACCTGGCAGCAGCCCCACTGTCAGCACCCTGCTGCAGTCTCAGAATCCAGCCCCAGACCATTGCTTGGGCTCACATGGGACTCAGGGCATTCATCCGTCCCCGAGCTGAGGGACAGGTTTTCCTTTTCCTGTTGTCTCGGTGCTTTGGCAAGGCAAGGCATTGCCCACCAAGTTGCCATTGGGCTGACAAGAAGCTTTGTGTCATGATCTTTTCCAGACTGGGGTGGGTTTCATGAACGTATTGTGAGGTTATCACTCATGGGTGTGAGGCTGTACCCACACAACCTTCTGCAGCAGGGATTCATGGGACAGGGGACAGGACCTGAGAGCTCGTTACCTCCTTGCAACCTGCCTCGGAGGCAGTGGACATCCATCACCCTCATGTTTTATAACCGCTGACAGATTGACATTTGGCATGGCTCTGCCCACTCCAGAGCTCTTGCAGGCAATGTGCCTTTGTGTCATAGCCTCTGCATACTCTGCCATGCCAGAGGGTCTGTTGTGCCCACCGTGACACAGCCCTTTGCTACTCAGGGATGCAGAGATCTTCAGGCTCTAGAGCTAGCAGGGAGTGGAGCTGCCTTTCCCAGGTGGGCAGACAGGCTGCAGAGGATCAGAGCCTTTCATGTACTTGTGCATCAGGATGACAACAGTCATCACCCAACTCGTGCAAGGCCATCCCATGTTGCTAGGGCACCACTGGGCTGCCCAGATGTGGGTGATGCAGGGCTGTGCCCTGCCCACAGCTATACATACTGCAGTGCACTGAGCAGTGCCTGCTCCTGGAACACAACCAACAAGCAGTTCCCCACATGCAAGGAGTGATTCTTTAGCCGTGCTTTATTACAGCTGTGATAGGATTTTTGTGCCCGGCCAGGCGGAGGCAGAGCAGAACACCCGGATAGCAGGCCTGGAGCAGGAGCGAGACAGCCTGAGCCAGGCAGCAGCACAGCACAGCAAGGAGATGGCAGCCCTGCAGGCTGAGCTGCAGCACCTGCGGGACACACACAACAGTGAGAAGGAGAGTAGCAGGAAGGAGCTGGAGACACTGCAGACACAGCTGCAAGACAAGGTACCTCAGAAGCACTGCAAGCACGAGCAGAGTCCTGTGCTGAGCCCTGGTTTGGCAGTGCTTGGTGTCAGGGTGTGCAGCCGGCACGGTGGGACCCTGATGTGAGTGCTGCCCTGGCAGGATTGTGCACAGCGGACCCTGCAGCAGCGCTGGGCCGAGGAGCAGTTTGCCCTCCTGCAGGGCAGCGCACGGGAGGCAGAGCGCATGGTGCAGGATGCCCTCGGTCGCCTCGAGGACCCCTCACACATCAGTTGCACTGGCTCGGCAGGTGAGATCCCGGGTGCATGCTGAAGGCAGTGTCCCAAACAGTGTCTCTAACTCTAACCTGATTTCCCCTGGGACAGCCTGGCCGTGGCAAAGTGCTGCCCTGCGTCTGAGTCCTGTCTCTTTGTGCCTGCAGATTACCTCCTGACCACAACGTCGGCAGCCTCTGAGTGCATGGAGAGGCTGCAGGATGCACACAGCAAATACCTTGTGAACCGCACAGGTGAGGCAGAGCTTGGCTGTGTGGGAAGGGCAGCTCCTGTGTGACACAGGGTGAGAGACCAGGGCTGAGACCCACAGCCAAAGCACTACAGAGCCCAGAAGGGAGTTGGGGAAGCAAATGTAGGAGCCAAGAGGGCTCCTGGGCTGCTTCAGCTGAGCCCTCTGTGCCTGCAGATGTGAGCACCCTGCTGCCCTGCGTGGCACTCTTTGCCCACCTCATCAGTGACACCATCCTACAAGGCAGCGCTACCTCTCATATGGCCCCGATGGAGCCCGCTGACCGTGAGTGCCGCCATCCGTGGGGTCAGGGGTCCCTATTCCCACAGACAGCCCCCTCAGCCCCTCCTGCTGCCTGCACAGGGCTGCTGGAGACATGCAAGCAGTGCGGCAGTGAGGCTGTCAGCTACCTCAGCTCCCTGCAGGACTCGAGCAGTGTGGCAGGTGCCAACTGCACTGCAGTAACCAACTGCCTGCGCCGGATCAGCGCCATCGGGGAGGTGGGTGTATGGGCATCACCCTGAGCGTGAGTGGAGAATGGGGATAGGAGCCTGTGGCCCTCAGGGAGCAGGCAGGGTGGTGGCAGTGGCCGCATCACCCCTGGACACTCCATGCTGTCCCCAGGAGCTACGACCCAGAGGGCTGGACGTGGAGCAGGAGGAGCTGGGTGATCTGGTGGACAAGGAGATGGCGGCCACCTCGGCAGCTATCGAAACTGCAACCGCCCGGATCGAGGTGAGCTGTGCTGCTGGGGCCGCCCCACAGGGTCACCCCGTGCCACCTGCATGAGGCCAGGCATGGCAGCCAAGCACTGCAAGAAGCTCAGCATGGCTCTGCCCTTCTTCCAGGAGATGCTGAGCAAGGCCCGGGCTGGTGACACAGGGGTCAAACTGGAAGTGAATGAGAGGTGAGTGGTGATTTAAATCCCAGTGCAAAGGGAGGAGGACATAAGGTATAAGGGTGCAGAAAGGAGCTGAGGAGACACCATAAGCCCTGGTGTTGTAAGTCTGCCCCAGGGCTCTGGGGTCTCCCTGACCCACAGCTTACTGGGGCTTATCTTGCAGGATCCTGGGCTCCTGCACTGGCCTCATGCAGGCAATCCAGGTGCTCGTCCTGGCATCCAAGGACCTGCAGCGAGAGATTGTGGAGAGCGGACGGGTGAGCAGGCTGCCAGCTGGGAGAGCTGTCAACATGGAGCCCAGAACCACACCCTGGGTCTTAATTAAGTGCCCAGAGGGTGTGAGTGCCATCCTTGCAGTCCTCATCCTGAGAACATGGCACACAGGGGAGTCTATGACACATGGGGTTAGGTGTCGCTCCCACTCACACCAACAGCCCAAAGAAAATCCTGAGAGCTGAGGTCTGGGGCCCTGACACCCTAGGGTGTGGATACATCCCCTTGCTCCCAGCATATAATCATTTCTGTCTCTCCCACAGGGCGCAGCATCTCCCAAGGAGTTTTACGCCAAGAATTCCCGCTGGACAGAGGGCCTCATCTCTGCCTCCAAGGCTGTGGGCTGGGGAGCAACTGTCATGGTGTAAGTGTCAGTGTCACAGTGTAAGTTACTGTGACCTGGAGGGTGGCAGAGTCCTGCTGGCAGTGGACAGAAGGCAATAAGGGCAAGAGGTGAGCAGGCAGCAGCACAGGGCTGGCTCAAAGGGTGATCCAGCACCTCCCTGTTCTCCTGCAGGGATGCTGCTGACCTGGTGGTGCAAGGGAAAGGGAAATTTGAGGAGCTGATGGTCTGCTCCCATGAGATCGCAGCCAGCACTGCGCAGCTGGTGGCCGCCTCCAAGGTAAGGACCTGTTCCTTGGTCTGTGCTCTCAGGCTCTCAGTGATGTTCTAGGTCCTCAGTTGGGATCACAGTGCCCTACAAGCACGGCTCTCCATTTGGCCCCGGCAGGTGAAGGCGGACAAGGACAGCACCAACCTGTCCAAGCTGCAGCAAGCCTCTCGGAGCGTCAACCAGGCCACAGCCAGCGTGGTGGCCTCCACCAAGTCTGGGAAGTCACAGATTGAGGAGAAAGGTGAGTGTGGGGCTGTGGGCCTGCCCCCAGATCTCTACCTGTGGTTATGGCACTTGGTTGGCACACACAGGGTTAGGGTTCTGCCTGTGTTGCTGGGCTGGGGGGTCGAACTGCAGAAGTGGCCCACAGCAGTGGTGTTTGTTCCTCTGCAGATAGCATGGACTTCTCTAGCATGACACTAACGCAGATCAAGCGCCAAGAAATGGACTCTCAGGTAGGAGCTTCCTCTGGGCTTTTGGAAACACAGCCCCACTGTGTCCAGTACGTTTGGGCTGTCAGGTGGGTTCACAAGCTGTGCTGTGCAGGGGAGCACTACAGCTCAGCAGAGCCATTCCCCCACTTTGCGGGCAGATTCTCATTGCTCAAACACATGACTGGGGGCCCCATGCCCATCTGCTGCCCATGTAGAGCATGTAGAAATTGAATGAGGCCAACACCCAGGCACCAGCATCAGCTTGTGCAGGAAGCCCAGGACATGAAGGTGAAGGCTGGGCTTGCCAAGGAGCCATTTGTTCCTTGAGCATTCCCCAGCCTCACACAAGTGAGCACCGTCCCCTCTTGGCACCTCTTGCTGCCAGAGCCATCAGTGGGACGTACCTCAGGACACTTGGGCGTGGGGCTGGTTGACAAATGCCATGCAGCTGAGACACAGGGTGACAATAACAGTGTGCTTTGTGTTGAAGGTGCGAGTTTTGGAGCTGGAAAACCAGCTGCAGAAAGAGCGGCAGAAGCTGGGGGAGCTGCGCAAGAAGCATTACGAGCTGGCAGGAGTGGCAGAGGGCTGGGAGGAGGATGGTGAGTACCATGGGTGCTGCTGCCCTCGAGCAGTGCCATAAAGCCTCAGGGTCTTGGGGCATGTGAGGGACTCTCAGGCAGAACTCTGTTGCCTCACAGCTCCTGACTGTCCATCTCCTTCCCAGGCACCGATTAGCTGCCACAGCAGGAGCAGCCAACAGTCAGCCAGGACCCAGTTTGGTGCAGCCTTTTCAGAAGACACACAATAAACTGGTGCAAAATTCACGCCGAAGCACACATCCTCCGCATTCCCCAAGAGCCGCCTCCAGCACTGAAGGACCAAGAGTTGCATCGCTGCCGAGGGAGCCCCTGGGGCTGGGAGTGAGGGCTGCCTGGCCTCACACCAGCTGTAAACTGCACGTGTATTTATTAGAGCTGTTTGGGGTGTCTCTGGGGTGGTCTCTAACCCTTTAGTTTTGTTTTTGCACAGATTTCTCTGAACTGTTTGACCCAGCTCTGGAGGATTGGGAGCATTCGGGTTTCCTTTGCCTCTTGCTGCTTCTCCAGCCTTAACGCATTAACTGGTGCAGCACAGCTTTCCCCCCCCCCCCCATGAGGAGCCTGGGGCCATGGGGATGTGACAGAGCCAGGACCAGCTCTGCTGGTGCTGCTGGGCCAGCTTGGGGCCTGGTGCTCGGCCTGGTGCTCCCATGGCCCCAGCCCATGTGGGGGCACTGAGTGCCTTTGGCCACCATGTGAGCCAGGGCCTGTGCTGTTGCCTGGGACTTGTTTGTGGGGTGCTGAGCCCCACTGGGGAAAGCCGCAGCCCACTCTGAGCCCTGCAGAGCTCACAGCCCCATGCTGGGGGGAGACTGGCAGTGAGGAGGGCCTGGGCTGGTGGCAGGAGCGGGGCAGTGATGGGCTCCAGGCTCCATGTCCCACAAGTGCCCTGTGTGGAGCAGTGCCTGGAGCAGAGGAGCTGGGCTGCCCTGGCACATCACTGTGTTCACGCCAGCAATAAACCACTGGGCAAGGTGCTCAGCTCACTGCTGGGCAACATCTGCTTCCAGAGGCACAGGATGACCCAAGGCAGCGCAGAGGGTTCAGGGTGCAGCCAGCACACCCCAAAGCCTCAGTGAGTGGCCCCACCATGCCTCTGTCCCCAGGTAGGGGTGGCTGTGGGGCTGGACATCCAGCCCCAGCCGGGAACCTTTGTGCCTTGGAGCAGGGGGCTCACAGGGCAGGGGGACCTCTGACATCAGCCCCCAGCTCATTGCACGGTGGTGGGGTCAGAGTGGTGCACAAGTACACGCAGCCTTGCCCTTGGCTCCCTGCACTCCCCAGCTGCCTCATGGGTCTGGGGCCAGCTCTGGGGAGGAGCACCCCCGTGTGGGCCCCACGGATGCTGGGGCACTCAGCCATGTCCCTTTAGGCAATGATTGGCATTGATTACCTGGCCAACTGGGGACCGAAGAAAGCTGAGCTGTGACTTCCACCCATATCCGTGCCCGGACCCCCTGCCAGCAGCATGGCCATGGGGCGACCGCAGGTAGCAGAGGGGGTGACACCACCACACCGCATGCAGGAGCTGGTGGCCCTACAGCCGGTCACACCACCCTGCACCTCCATGTCCCGGCCCCACAAAGCAATACGAGCTGAGCCACCCCTCTGCTGCGGGGCCCCCAGCTACCTCAGGCCTCCAGGCTGCGTCCAGCCAGACCGGAGTGGTGGTGGGGGGGGGGACACGGGGCTCGACGCCGTTCTTTCTTTTGTGACTCGGCCGTGCGTGGGGCGGGAGCATCCCGCAGCACGTGGCTGGCGGCGGGGACGAGCGCGATGCTGCAGGATTCTTTGTCATTGTATGATAACGCCGTGCGGTTTCGATTTTTAAATAAAGCCTTCGGCCCAGCGTGCTTGCGCCAGGAGATGTGCGGGTGGGGGCGGGCCGAGGGGCCGGGCAGTGCCGCGGGGCTCCCCCCGACCTCCGCGTCCCGGCCCCGACACTCTGGGAATACCGAGGCCTGAGGGGGCAAGGCGCCGCGGGAACGGGACGGAGCGGGGCGAGGACGGCTGTAAGGTTTCGCAGGTGGGGCGGGCACGCGGAGCGCAGCCAGGACCGAGCCGCGGCACCGGGAGCGCGCAATAGAGCGCGGCCACGAGGCGAGGGGCGCAGCCTCGCCCTGTGTGTAGGCCGCGCCCCTCCCGGAGGCCACGCCCCCACGCGCGGTGCATGCCGGGGTGCCGCTGCTGGCGGGCGGGGGGCGCGGCGCGGGATGGCGGGGCCCGTGCCGGGCTCGGGGCCCTGGGCGCGGCGCGGTGCGGCGCTGGCGGTGCTGGTTCTGGCCGTAGCTGCGGCCCTGTCCTGCCTGGTACTGCGGGGAGCGCTGCTGGGCGCGGCGGCTCTGGGCGCGGCGGGGGCCTGGTGTGCCATGAGGCCCGGCCCGCCCGCGCCCCACGCGCCCGCCAAAATCTCCGCCAACGGGAGCCCGGCCGCCCCTTTGGGCCGCTCCGCGAGGGCCGCTCCGCGCCGCCCGGGCTTGGGGCCGGGGTAAGCGGGGCTGCGGGCGGGTGGGGCTCCTTTGGGGCGCCGTGGGGGCCGGCGCTGAACGCTCCGTGTCCCGCAGCACCCCGCCGCAGGCCCTGCGCCGCCGCTACCCGCTGCCGCTGTCCCGGAGCGCCGTGCCGGGCGCGCTGCCCGTCGTCCGCTGGGACAGCTGTGTCCGGAGGAGCTCCGCGTGGACGCGTCGCGCCGGCCCGGCCCGCAGCCCCGTCACCGTGCGCATCGGCCGGCCGGGAGGATCCGCCTGCAGCCCCACGTGAGTGTGGAGCGGGAGCACCGCGGGTCGGCCCCGGGTTTCGGCGCACCGGGCTCTCCTGCGGCCGCTCCTTCCCTCACCCCGCGTTGAGTATTCCCCTTTCCCTACCCCAGGCTGGAGCGGCTCCTCTCGCCCGCCGCCCTCCTGCCCAGCAGCAGCCCGGACCCGTGTGCGAAGGAGACGGTGCTGGATGCCATCAGGAAGAACAGGAAGAGAGCAGTGGAGGAGGAGGAGAAGCAGGAGCAGGCGCTGGGTAACGATCATGAGAGCAAGAGAAGGTAATGAGCCGGCAGTGCGCTGCCTGTGTGTTAGGCAGGTCGAAATGGGTCTGGCTCTTCCATGGCAGTGGATGCTGTGTGTCCCACTGCTGTTCACCCCGTTGCCCAGCCGGGGCCTAGGTCCTTTTGGTGCTCCTCCTTTTTGAACTCAGAGGGATGTGTTTTTTCTCTGTCTGGATGCATCTGTGGGTCAGGTGTGTTCCCGACTGTGCTGGGGATGGAGAGGCATGGAGGTGGCTCAGGGGGATGCCTGGCAAGGAGGCACTGGAGGGAGGTGGCTGCTGTCCCCATGTGGTCTGTGGGCTTTAGGGGAACTGTTCTTGTCAGGGCACCTGAAGTTCTTCCTGTCAGGGATTGCTGCTGTTCCTGAATGTTAGGGTTCCAGGTGCTTTAAAAGTTCAGCGTGCTTCCTGTGCTGTAACCAGCAAGAGCAGGGAAAGGCAAAAGGGACAGCAAGGCTTTTGTTTCCATTAGTCAAAGACAGTGATTTCCAGCTCTGAGCTACAAGAGAGAAGGGTGCAGTGCACATTAGGAAGGATGGATGTACGTCCTGGATGCTGAGCTCTGCTGCAGTCTGTGTGACTGTTCGTGCAATGTGTTGCCTTGGTTCTCTGCTCCCTGAACTCTCACCTTTGCTTGGTGTGTCAGACCCACAGGAGCTGAGCTGGATGATGCAGGGTGGGTGCACAAGCTTTTTTTTCTTTTGTCCAACATGCCAGTATCTGAGTCTGTGACAAAAGCCAATCATTTTGAAGGCACTGACAACTGGCCAGCATGAAGAATGCTTGTAGGTAGAAAACCTGTAATGTCTGAGGGTAGAAGGGAGCCCGCATCAGCTGGAGAGCACTGGGTCACATGTACAGTGAGGTCAGGTCGCTTGGGGCTGGAGGGGACCTGGGCTAAGTGACAGGGCTGGCCTGACACCTCCAGCACAGCATAATGACAGGACTTGTGAGGCTTCCAGGTTTTGTTCTAGCAAAGGAAGACTCAAACCATCCAGGGTGCTGGCTAGGAAGGGGTAAGAGACCTGAGCTACAAAATAATTCATTCCAAAAATGTGCTGCTCAGCCTCTCTGAAATGTTTCAGCTTTAAATAACAGATTTGAACAAAGATTTTGTTAAATCAAAACTACTCAGCACAGCAGGCAGCTGATAGAGCTGCTGGAGCTTGGGGGGGGAAGCAACTGGGGTTGAGAATCAGTGACACAGGGCTGGGTGGGGAGAAAATCTGCAGGACTTGGATGGTGGAAACCTTTTTCCTGGCTGTTAGGTGGCAGAAGAGCAGGGTGTGTGCTCTCCCGGTGCTAAGCCTGCATGGACAGGCTCCTGTGGCTGGGCTGGGAGCGCATCCTCCTCCCTGCTGCCTCCTTCTGTCTCAGCTTCTGCCCTCTCTCCTGCAGGCGCCATGATAGCAGTGGAAGTGGGCAGTCGGCGTTTGAGCCCCTGGTTGCCAATGGTGCCTCTGCCTCTCTCATACCCAAGTAAGTGCCTGTTGGGCCAAAAGCAGTTGATGTTAGCTGAGGGATGAGTATGAAAGCCTGCAGGCACTGGGCAAGGTGCTAGTGGAGCTCAGTTTCCGCAAAGGGCAGTGGTGGCCATACCTCGTGGCATCACCCAGAACTGTGCTAAGTGGGTGCATGCAGGCTGGGGGCCACGGGGCTGTGCTGCTGTGGGGACCTCTTCCTGGGCTGTGTGCTGTGAAAAAAGAGCTGCATTGCTCCCTCGATGTGCCCTGCTATGAAAATGCCCACAGGTAGTGTGGTGGGGAAATGCTGAAATCTTCTTCAACATTCTGCAGGCCTGGCTCTCTGAAGAGGGGCCTTGCTTTGAACTGCCCCGATGACTGCTCAAACAAGAGGTCACGCACCTCCTCCATGAGCCCCCACAATAAAACATACACTGGTGGAATCTCCAGCTCCTCCCGCAATGCCATCGCCAGCTCCTACAGCTCCAGCCAGGGCATCGTGCAGGTAGGAAGCACTCCCAAGGGCACTGCTGTGGCCGTGTGTGGTACACAGCAGCTCGACCCTCTGGGACCACAGTGTGACTCAAACCCAGTACCAGTGTCAGTGCAGGGGGGTGATATTGGTGTGACAAGATCCAAGAAAAAGGAGAGAGGCAAAAATAATCCCTTTGATGCACTGCCACCTTTTCAGCTGGAGTCAGTACAGGTCACAGCCGTGTGTTCCTGCTCTGACCCAGCTCCCTTTGACAGCTGGAGAGCTATAGCAAAACACTGCTTGAATGGGCAGGCCCGTGGGTATGATGGTGGGACATCACTGTGGCTAGTAGAGCCGTGCTGTCTCTGTGGAATAATAGCGTGGAAGAAGCCTTGGGAAGGGTGAGTTTCTTGGAGTGGAATCTGTCCTCTGGCAGGGACAGGTGACAACACCTGAGTGCACCAGGCAGCACTGCCCGCGCTGCACAGTGGCCACAGCTGTCCCTGACTGGCAGCGTCTTCCTTCTTGGCCATTGAGGCCCAGAGGCTGCTTCCTCTCAGTTTCAATTTGGTGTGGGCAAACCCTGCAGTGCTCTGCAGACTGTGGAGGGGAGCGTGGTGGAGATGGAGGGAAAGTGAGGCTGTGAGCGAATTGGGCACTGTCCTGGAAGAGGGGTTTTCAGCGTTAAAAGAGAGCAGGAGAGAGGGACGCAATCCTTCCTCCCTGTCTGTGCACTGAATCACTGCTTTCTCTGGGTTGCAGCTGTGCAAGAGGAGTGGTATGAGCGTGTCCCCACTGTCCAGCCCTGCGTCCTCGCGTCCCCAGACACCAGAGTGGCCTCTCAAGAAAGCCAGGTAACCAGCCCACTGTGCCAGCTGGGAGGAGGGCAGGTTCCTCTGTCCCACCAGGACTGTTTCTGAAACACTGACCGCTGGTGGCCCACTGGTGTGGTGGTCCCATTGGTTTGCACTAATTCAGGTCCCTGCCACCTTGTCACACTGCTGTCCTGGGGGAGTGCTGGAGCAGCAGCACTGCACTGCCCACATCCCTGCCCCGCTCTGGGACTTGGTTAGAGATGAAGTGTTGAGAGGTTACCACAGAGGTGCTGTTTTGCTGTGGCATTGCTGTGGTCTGGGTTCCACGAGCCACCAGAACTCGGAAGGAAGAAGGTTTTGGTTATTACTGTCTCCTCAAAGGTGATTCACAGGAGCTACACAAAATATGTGAAATCGGATTGCATTCTGGGGCTTGTCTTGGAGTGTAAGCCATTGTGCTTCTCTGTCCTGGCTCAGAGAACTTGGCTTCGCTAGGAAAAGCTTCAGTCAGAACCAAAAATGACACAGCCTTATGCACTGAAAGGAGAGGAGCCTGTGAGAGATGGCATTTCCTGTTCAAAACTGCTGGTTGCTACCCTGAGGCTGATCTGTCCTGCAGAGCACTGAGGCTGTGCAGACTGCTACCAAGCTGTGGGCTTGGGGGGAGAAGCAGCTCTCTGTCTTCAGCTGCTCTTGGGCTTGTGCAGGAAGTGCAGGGCTGTGCCCTGCTGTCTCAGGGTCTGCTGAAGGGCTGCTTTCTGGGCCAAGGTTGCTGGTGGGACTCCTTTGCGTGTTTGGCCTCCTAGGTTATGGGGCTGCATCTATGGTTTGACTGTTAACTGACTTTCTCCCACGGGTACAGGGAGGAGGAGCTGCATTGCTGCAACACTTCCACCCCAGTAAAATCAGACAAGGAGCTGCAGACAGAGAAAGGTGAGCATAAGCTGACACCAGTTCAGTGTGGGGTTGGGTGGGCATTAGTGTATACAAGAATCAGGGTGAGACATCTCTTAGGTCTGCAGGTAGGATTGGCTTGAAATGCCACCTGGCAGCTTGGGGTGTGCTGGTGCAGGGGTAGTTCTGTTGTCCTGAATGGATTTCCAGGTGATGAGCAAGGGATGCTGTGTGCTAGCAGATGTATGGAAGCTGGCTTGCAAGGGGAGCCCCTTGGCTGGACCAGGTCCTAGTGTCAGCCTCAGGGCAAGGTGTGCCCTGCTATAAGCAGCACCCTGATCAGATTCCAGGCTGAGCCTGTTCAGGGCTTTCTCAGCCAAAAAAAAAACAAGGGCATCCTGTGTCCATCACAACTAGCTGCCCAGGTCCTGTGTCACCGCGCTTGATGTGGCTCGTGTAGTCTGCCTGGTTTGTTATTCCAGTAGGTAGACTGCAATGGCTGTCTGTGGAGGTGGGGAAGGAATTACTGCCCTGCTGAAGGCTGGCAGGCTTTTCTTCCAGGCTGCCCCAGGATGTGCTGTAGACAGCTGCTCTTCAGGTTCTTACAGCCTTGTCCTCAGCTTAAAGCTGTACCCCTGGCTCTGCCCTCAGACTGGGTCATCCAAACAAGAGTTGGAAGGGACAGCCCTCCTGCTACAAGCCAGTCTGTTCCTCTGCCCAGAGTTGGCTCTGACTTGTCTCCTTTAGCAGTGGTGGAGACATCTGCACGGAGGAAGTGCGATTCCCTGAGCTCACCGACTGCATTGTGGAGCAGTGGAAAGCGCAAACGGGAGATCCAGTTGCTGTCATCTCACCAGGGGGAGCAGCTGGTGCTGGTACGTTGCTGTCTCGCAACCCCTTTTGCCCTCCTCTGGCAATAGAATGTGCTCACTGCAATTTCTGCAGGGCTGGGGGGAGACTGACCTGCCTGCCCTCAGGAAGGAAGCCCTGTCCTTGGCGGAGTGGGAAGTGACGCTATCCCCAGCCCCAGTGTCTGGTGGGCTGTGTGTGATTGTGCCGCCTGCTGCCGGACCAGGTAATGGCCTGGGGAAGGCCGTGCCCTCAGCGCCAAGCCGGGGTCTTGCGGAGTGGGGACCAGAGCTCCACAGTGGCGTGCTGCAGCAGAACCAGCTGCTTCATGGGTCTTGCGACGGCCAGCCTTCACCACATGTTCAGAGAAGCTCTGCCGGCTTCCCTGAGAAGGAGCTAAGCTGCTGCTCTCTCTTGGCAGCCCCCACCACCTCAGCTGGGCTACTCCATCACATCAGAGGACTTGGATGCAGAGAAGGCAGCAGTGATGCAGAGGTTCAACAAAGTCTTGGAGGATAAAGCTGGTAAGGGCTGTGGGCACCTGTGGGGCCAGGAGGGGGCGGGGAGGGGTAGGAACCCAGGGAGGAGGCTGACTGGCAGTGGGGCATCTGTTGCACAGACCAGGGGTTGCTCCCGGGTGAGTCCTGTCTGGTCCTTGGGTCTGAGGATGGTCAGAGCCTTCAGGCTGATAGTGGTTGTGTCCCAGAGGATGGTTGCTGAGGGCCCCCAGAGCTGTGGGATTTTGATGCAGTTTTCCTCCTTCTGGGGAAGCTCTGCTAATGAGTGGTCTCCCACAGCAAGTTTACAGATGCTTATTTCTTGCTTCCTTCTGTTAGATCCAGTCCCCAGCACCACTGCAGAAAGCACACCTGTGTCCAGACCATTGGCATTTACAGTGACCACAGGCACCTCCTCAGCTGCTGTGTCAACAGCTCCTGTCCCAGCCAGCAGCAACTTGCTCCTGGACAGCCTGAAGAAGATGCAGAGCAGCCAGGCTGCACCTGTGACAGCAGGTGAGGAGGAAGGGGTCAACAGAAGGGACTGTGGCAGAGCAAGCTTAGGCTTAACAGCAGCTCTGCATTCCCTCTGGGGAAGGCAGGCTGGAAGATTGCTGTTTAAATTGCTCTGAACCTGGAGGGTTAGTTGGGGGATGCAGACAGTGGTCCTGGTGTGAGCTGTGGAAGTCTGGGGGGTTGGATCTCTGGGAACATTTCCAGAACCAGTGTCTGCCTGGCAGAAAAGCTCTCTATATTTACTCCTTGTGCCTTAAAAAAAAAAGTCTTCACCTTTCCAGACTCCACTGGAGCTGCAATAGCATTCCAGGCATCTTCATCAGCGTCACAGCTGCCTGCTCCTGCCGTGTCACTGGAGTCAAGTTCTCTACCTGCAGCCTCTGCTGACACCAAACCTGCATCTGCTGACACCAAACCTGCATCTGCTGACACCAAACCTGCATCTGCTGACACCAAACCTGCATCTGCTGACACCAAACCTGCTCCTGCCCTTTCTGTCTCCCCTCCCTCGGGGACACAGCCTTCCAGCAGCGTGGCACCTCCTGTGACTGTAGAGCTGGGCCCAACCCCCAGCAAACCCCCCTCTGTGCCGAAGCCGAACATCCTTTTTGGGGCACCAGCCACCCCTCCTGCCAGCCAGCCAGCAGTGACCACAGCTGCTGCGGTGCCCACCACGACCCCTGTCTTCAAACCCATCTTTGGTGCTTTGCCGAAAAGCGAGAGCGTGTCACCGAGTACAGCAGCCATCTCTGCTGCAGTCACCACATCCGTGAGCTCAGTCCCTTCTTCGACGCCTTCCACCACCACTGTGTTCAAGCCCATCTTTGGCAGTGTGACAGCGGCTTCATCTCCAGCGAAGGTTTCTCCTTTTGCCTTCAAACCGTTGTCACAGGCAGCTTCAGCTGCAGAAGTGCCAGCAGCCTCCACAGCCACGCTGGTGGGATTCACAGCTCTGCCGAAAGGCATCTTCACCACTGCAGCTACGACCGCCACCACGCTCAACTCCTCCACAGATGCCACCATTAAACCAGTGTTCAGCTTTGGACTCGCCCCGCCTGCCTCCACCAGCACCAGCCTGACAGTGGCTGCCACTGCAGCCACTAGCACATCACAGCCCTTCACGTTTGGTGGCCTGGCCAGCTCTTCCACAAGCACAGAAGCTAGCTTTGCTGCCCCAGGGCCAGTGTTCCAGTTTGGAAAGCCCACTCCATCCACTGCCGCTGCCACCACCAGCGTCTCAGGAGGCCCTGCGTTTGGCCAAGCACCTGCAAGCTCAACGGCGCCTACCACTACTGTGGGCTTCAGCATGTTTGGGAGCACCACACTGATGTCTTCTGCCCCAGCCACCACAGGCCAACCAGCTCTGACGTTTGGCTCCTCCAGTTCAGCTTTTGGCAGTAGTTTCAGCACGAGTGCGAAGCCGCTGCCTTACTCAGGGGCAGCGAGCCAGCCCACGTTCAGTGCTGGTGCTGTGGTGAGCCAGCTGTCCACCAGCAAGCCCGCTGCAGGCCCTGTCAGCTTTACCCCCCAGTTCAGTTTTGGGGTGCCCACGGCCCAGTCCACCACTCAGCCAGCATTTGGCAGCAGTGCTCCGCCAACCTTTGGCACCAGCAGCACTCAGGCGGCGTTCGGGACCACATCGGTTTTCTCCTTTGGAACGGCCTCCTCTACCACAGCCAGCTTCGGTTCCGGCACCCAGACCACGAGCAGCAGCGCTGGCACTGCTGTCTTCGGCATGACACCGTCTCCTTTCACCTTCGGGGCAGCCACCCAGCCAGGCCACTCTGCCGGTGCCTTTGGGCTCAGCACACCCACCCTGAGCGGTGGCTCACCTGCTGTGCCCTTCAGCTTTGGGGCTGGGCAGAGCGGAGCTGCTGCGCCGTTTGGTTCTTCCCTGGCACAGAGCACGTTGGGAACGCCGAGCCAGAGTGCCCCATTTGCCTTCACTGTGCCCAGCACATCTGACACCAAGCCCGTGTTTGGAGGTGAGCTGCTTTCTGTCCCAGCCTTGCTGAGCTCCAGAGGCTCTGCAGCCCTTGAGGGGTGGCACTCACAGAGCACGTGCCCTTGGCAGTGGAGGGGAAGGATCCGTAGCCAGTCCAGTGCTTCTTGGCCCTTCTAAGTGTGCCAGGCCTCTGCTGAACCCAGCTGATTTCTCTCCTGCATGAGAAATCAGTCTTGCTGATATTTGAAAGCAATTAGGGATTTCCTAGTGTGCAGAACCCTTTGCAGCTGGTGAGTGCAGTTCTCCTTTCTGACTCCAGGGCATTACCCCACAGAAACATCTCACCTCCCATGGAGTTGCAGCCCACGTACATGGAAACTTTTGGTCTAGGAAAATTGAAATCTTTTAACCTTCCCCCATTGTAGGATAGCACAGGGATTATGATGAGAAAGCCAGAGTTTCTTTGGGGAAGAGGCTGTGCCTGGTGGGGATGCTTGGCCAGTCCTGGGGGGGAATGGGTGCATCCTAGTGCCTGATGGTACTGCTGGCATCCAGAGGCTGTGCTCAGCCCCACTTACAGTGGTTTCTTGCTTTCCAGGAACACCTGCCCCCACTTTTGGGCAGAGCGCACCCATCCCAGGAACAGTGGGGAGTGGCAGCAGCAGCCTTTCCTTCGGGACACCCAGTGCTCCTGCCTCGGGCTTCCCAGGAGTCGGCCCTTCCTTTGGTAAGGGCTCGGGTGGGCTGGTGGGTTGTGGTGAGAGAGCAGCGGGCTGGGCTGCAGGAGCTGACTGTGATGCAGTTTCCTGCAACAGGTTACCTCGAGGACGCTGCAGAGCCTAGCTCTTCACTTCCCCTTCTGCCAGGCTGTGCTGTGACCTGTGCCTCCTTTCTGCTTCCAGGTCCATCGGCCCCAGCGTTTTCCATCGGGGCGGGATCCAGGACCGGTGCTCGGCAGCGGCTGCAGGCACGGCGACAGCACACCCGCAAAAAGTAATCTGGGGCTCAGGGTCCCACTGCCACTGTGTGAGGAGCAGGGTGTGTTGCCAGGGGCTCTGGTGCTGGGCTGTTCCGTGATGGGTGCCAGCTGGGACAGGATAAACCAAACTCTTTTTACTTGAACAGTTCCACAGCCAAGGCTGGATGAACTGCTGTACATATCCACCGTGTTTCCTCCCTGACTTTGTTTTGCCATGTTCCATAATGTATAAATTTTCCCTGTTGCTTCCTATAGATGTTCTGAGCCTGCTGCCCATCACCCCCTGGCATGGCACCAGCATGTCCACGCTCAGAGCCTGAGGCTGCTGTGACCACACTGTCACAGTTCTCAGCTGCGGGATGCGGTCTTCACCAGGCCCAGGAATCTTTCCCCACTGTTGAATCTCATGGTCTGGTGAAGGCGTTCCCTCTGCTTGGAGCTGTTGGTTGCCATCTCTGCAGAGCATAGTCCTGTGTTAGTGCCCAGCCACATGAGCATGGCTGTCCTGCTGTCCCAGGGGGTGATGCAGCTGTGGGTGGGGTCTGAGCCCACCCTCACAACTTCTCAGCTCCTGCCAAGCCTGTGGCTGAGGTGTGGGGCGTGGAGCAGGCAGCTCTGTGTGCTGATCCACGTCTCCACTGGGCTCCCTCCACCCGCTCTCTTAAAGCCCTGTCTGTTCTGCTTTGATTGTGTTCCTATTGTAATGCACTCATTGAATCGAGTTTGGAGGAAGAACTGAACCGTGTGCGTGGCGGCATGTTGGTTATGCCGGATTTGCTGTTTGGAGTTATTTTTGGGGTGCCTGTCCCTTCGTGGGGGATGCACCCTGGCTAATTGGATGTTGACAGTAGCATCACTGCATGGCTGCTCATGCTGGGTGAGTTCTGTCCTTTTGTTGTGACTGAAAGAAAGGCAGCTGGGGCAGGGGCCTGGCTCCTGCAGCCTCTTCTCTTCCTGGACCCCTTCTCCTGGGCTGGAGCCGTGTTACCACCTCAGGCTCCTTTGGTACCTCTGATGGAAGGAGCTGGTGGGTTTGCCCCCTCCCCTGACTGGAATCAATCTTTGAGCTCATCCCCCTCCATTAGTTCTTATGAGCTCTGAGGAGCTGCGGTGCTGCCCCTGTGCCCCTCACCCCTGGGATCTCTGGAGAAGAGACAGTTGGGGCTCAGGTCCCTGTGGCAGAAAGCTGTGCCTGCAGCTCCCCTCTGCCTCCAGTAATGCCTGGCTGCCAGGTTTTTTACTCTCCGAGCCGTGTGAGTGTGTGTGTCTGCTGAAGACTAAACTAAAAAGGAAAAAAAATATTTAAACATTTTTTAACAAAATAAGAATTTATTTTTATATTTAAGCTAAATTGCCTTTGAATTCCTTCAAGCTTGGTTCAGAGAGGTGCAGATGCTGCAGCGCTGTTGGTAGTTTCCCTGTTCTGTTCCACCCCGGGGCAGTGGCTGTGCACTGGGACACAGCTGTGCAGGGGAAACGTGGCTGTGTCCTGGGGCTGGTGCTGCGTGCTCCTCCCAGGCTGTAACAACATGTCCTCGTTTCTCAAAGGTTATGTATGTGGTTGTTGTGAATAAACTTTTTTTTTATTCTGAAGCTGAGGAGCAGGAGCTTTCGCGTGGCTGGGGACTGATGAGTGGTTCTTGTGGCTGGCAGGAACGAGGTACCCCCCTGCTGGGAGAGGAGGGCTGAGGGCACAGCTGCAGGCTGCTGCATCTCCTGGGGCTGCTCAGAGCAGCTGGAATGGGGCTGTCCTTGGCTCTCTGCAAAGAGCTGAAGGGATGTAGGAGCCTGCTGCAGGGCAGCCCCAGCATGGCTGGGAAGTACTGAAGGAGCCAGTCTGGGTGCACGTGCCCTTAAGGTTGTGTGAACGCAGTTAAGGCGCTCAGGGGCTGGCAGGCTGCTTGGCCTCACTGGGGCAGGGTCTGCCCCTTAATCTCCCTCCTTAGGGCTCCAGGTAGAACCAGCTTGCAGAGTGGGGTGACAAGCAGGAAGTGAAGTTGAGAGCACCCTTGGGGCAGTGACTGCTGGCTCTGCCCTTCTCTGGGCTGCCTCTAGCAAGAGCAGAGCTCCAGCACACCCCCAGGCCTCAGCAGGGCCAGGCCTTGAGCCAGGCTCTCCTCTCCCCACTGCTTGGGCTGAAGCATGGGAATGGCAAAGCTGGGTTCTTGCTCAAAACTGGAGGCTTAGACCACTCCTGGTGTGGCTGGTAAGGATTTAGAGTGAACATGCAATGTTTTTCTCCTTGCTTCTTGTGTCACCAATTTAAAATGACTGTTCATATCTGGCTTGCTTTTGTTTGAGGGCTAGACACTGTGGCTGTACATTACTTGGGATAAGTAATGTTTTCCAGCTCCCTCTGCTTTGCACAGTGCTTCACTCCTTCAAACACGCAGGGTGCTGCAGGGGCACAGAATTGCTTCACGTCCCCCCCAGCACCGTGGCTGTGTCTGTCACTCAGCTGTCAGCCTAAAGGCCACACAGAGGGGCAGGTGTGCACTGCACACGCAGACCAGAGAATGCCCCCAAAGGACCATTAATAGTTTATCACTGCACATCAAAAGCTTTTTCTGAAACCCCAGATAAAGGTGGGGTTCTTAGGGACTACGAAGTACTATAATGCTGTTACTCCACCTGGAGCAATCCAGCACCAGAAGATACAGAAACAACGTCACTGTTGGAATTCCTACACCATGTCTGGTTCTGGGGCCACCCCTATGGCAGCAGGAAGTTTCCTTTGCCTGTGTGTGAAGCAGGGGGCACCAGCACTGCTGCTCAGGACTGGATCAGGGAGTACAGCAGCTCACCAAGCCAGCAACTGGTGCAGAGCTTTATTTCTGTTACTCAGCACAAGGGCCACAGTGCAGCCCAGCACTGGAAGAACAGCCCCCACCAGTCCCAGCAAGGGGCTGCATGCTCCTAGAATTATTTCATGCCTTCACACGTTGCTTTTTCCTCCTCTTCTTCTTGGGAGGTGCTGCTCCTGGCTCCATTCCCTCTTCTTGCTGTAGGTTCTCTTCTGTGCCTGCAGGCAGGGAGCTGCACACAAGAGCAACAGTTTGAGTGGTTCATGCCACCTCCAAAACTCCACAGCCCCCTCACCAAGAAGACAATGCATTCTGGGCACCCAGGCAGCCCTGGGCCCATGTCCCTCCTATCTCCTGCACCTGGGGAGAGCAGCTTCTTCCCCACAGCGCTCCAGAATGGCCACGAAGAAGCCCTGCGTGAGTGTATCCACAGGAGAGGCACGGAGGCAGCACTCAGCCCCTGGGAAGGTAGCAAGCCCTCGGCAGGGCCAGGATGGGAACGCACTCACCAGCCTGCAGAGGGGTCAAGGGACAGTGCTGAGCCCAGCAGCAACACACAGAACTATCACAAGTAATACTCCCCGGGGCCTGATCCTCCCCAGACAGGGGCACCTGAAGGCCGATCCCTGCTCCCGCAGCACTGCGTGTACCACATCCTCATTCTCCTCCCGGTGCACTGAGCAGGTAGAGTAGGCCAGGCGCTGCACCGCCGGGAAGCGAAGTGCGTGGCTCAAAACCTTGCGCTGGAAGCCCGCCAGCGCCTGCAGCCGCTCCGCGCTCGGGGCAGCCTCCTCCAGTGGCAGCCGGGCCACCATCCCTGCAGGGACAGCAGCCGTTGCCCATGGGTCCACCCAAGGAGAACCCAGCTGAAGCCACTAGCAGATGAGGTGGCCAAAGCTCCCACGTTACCTGAGCCGCTGCACGACGGGTCCAGGAGGATATATTTCACTTTGCTGTACTTGGGATCGTGGGGATCGACTGTCAGGAAGTCCTGCTGAGCCAGCTTGCAGCTGGTGATCCCTGCCCGCATCAGCATGGTGTTCATGGTAGCCAGGCGCTTGGTGTCCAGATCAAAGGCAAATATATGCCTGAAAAAGAGCTCAGTGCCCAAGGTGTGTGAACACCCTGCACAGCCCAAAGGCTGTGCAAGCTGCTCAGATGCATCCACAGCCCCAGCATGCATCTGCAGCTCTTCCTACCTCAGCCCTTCAACCTCCTCAGAACTGGGCCACCCACAGTCTGCTGTGGCCCTGCCACATGGCAGCCCTGCACTCACCCCTTGTTCTTCAGTATGGCAGCCAGGTGGCTGGTCTTGTTCCCAGGGGCAGCACAGGCATCAATCACATGGGAGCCGGCAGCAGGACTGAGGAGGAAGGCTGGCAGACAGCTGGCCTGCAGAAGGACAGGGCACCAAGAAAGGCGTGGGCTAATGGCAGCTTCTGCAGCAGTCCTCTTTGGGACCCCCACATCCTCTTTGGGACACAGCAAATGCTATGGACTCACATGCATGAACTGAACCCAGATCTGCTGCTGCCCACCACCCACTCCCAGCTCTGGGGCTGGAGGCTCTTCCCAAATGGTGGAAGCAACATTGCATGACCACAGCCCAGCTCCCTGCAGAGAGTTCCTACAGTGCGTGCCACAGTCATCTACCCCTCACCTACAGGCTATGAAAGCAAAGCTGAGTGGGATCCCCACAGCCTCAGCCTACGCATAGCTTCTGCTTAAGCTACAAGTAAACACCGCAACAAAACAGCCCCAAATCCAGATCCTGGCATGTAGGAAAAGGTTGAGCACCCACTCCTGTCAGTGGCCGCCCCCCACACTGCAACCTCCTGCTCCCCAGCTGCCAACCTTGTCCTGCAGGATGATGTGTCCTGACGTATAGAGCCGGTTGTCATGGAAGTCCGTCTGTGGAGGGAAAACCAGCAGCTCCGGGAGGTGAAGATCCAATATGAACTTCTTCCCGGAAAGGGTCCTCAGCTCTTCCAAACTGCCCACATGGATAAGAGATGAGCACAGCTCAACCTTACCACACTCAGCACCAGAGCACAGATGCAGAACCCCCCCCATCCCACACCTCTGCCCCACTCTAGCACCAGGCAGCGCCCAGAAGCAGAAAGCAGGAGCATGCCAATGGACACCCCCAGTCCCATCCCTCTGCCACTCACCCACCTGCCCGCCTTGCCCAGGAAGGAGTAGCCCTGGCGCTTGAAGAACTCCACCACGTCATCCACGCACGTTTTCAGCACGTTCACCCGGACATAGCGTGGCACCTGAGTGGCTGCGTGGCGCGGGGTCAGTACCGGCCCCGCCGCGGTGGGCATCGCCCGGCCCACAGCCGCTCACCTGGCGGCCCGGCTCCGGGCGCCGGCTGCAGGAGGTCCTCGTCGCGGCTCACCCCGCGCCGCACCTTCAGCCGAGCCAGCTCGGCCTGCAGCCGCGCGCGGTGCCGCCGGACCAGCGCCTTCCAGCGGCCGCCGCACTTGAGGCCCTTGCCGAAGAGCAGATCGTACACCAGCACCTGCGAAAGGCGGTGAGCGCCCATCGCCCGGGGAGCGCCGCGGCCCTGCAGCCCGACCCCGCCGCGGTCCCGGCCCTCACCTTAGCCAGCGGCGGCGGCAGTTTCTTCTCGACGCGCAGCAGCGCGGCTCCGTCCAGCAGCGCGTCCAGCACCGGGCCGTAGCGCAGCGTCTCGGCCACCAGCGCGTACAGCTGCCGGGCGTGCTACGGGGCGGGGAGCCGGGCGTTCAGCACCGGCACCACCACCGCCGCCGCCCCCTCCCCAGACCGCTCCCCCGGGCCCTGACCCCGCTGCGCACCGGGAAGCCGCTGCCGTACACCAGGCTCTTGAGGCCTCCCTCGCCGCGCTCCAGCCCGCTCAGCACGGCGGCGGCAGCGCTGTACAGCGCCATAGCGCCACGTGCGCGCTGAAAACTACGTCACTTCCGCCTAGCGCCCCGCCCCCCGGCCACCCTCGGCCCGCCTTCCGTCTGACCGCGCGCGCTGTGGCCCCGCCCCCACCCCGCGCCGCGCGAGCGTTCACATCAGCGCGGCCCGGGCAGCGTGACACCGGCTTTATTCAGGACGCGGGGACGGCGGCACGGGGCTCAGCGCTGGGAGCTCTGCTGGGAGGGACAGGGGAAGGGCTGGGCTGGGCTGGGCACCAAGCTTCGGGGCTGGGAAGGGCCGCGGTGCTGAGCCCTACAGCTTGGTGGGCTCCTCCGCCGCGGGGACCCCCTGGGAGTGCCGGCCGGCAGCGGGCGCAGGCAGGATGATGGGAGGAGAGAAGGGCCCTCGCTCCGGCCAGCACAGGTCCACGATGGGGTAGAGCTGGCCCTGGAACTCCGCTTGGAAGGTGTAGATGGGACTGAGCTCGTCGGGGCTATCGGCGTTGTAAAAGGTGAGCTCGCCCTTCTCGTAGTGCAGGTAGATCCCGATGCGCTGCGGTCGCGCGCTCAGCGGCAGCGTAGCCCGTGGGGTGCTGAAGGCCTCGTAGACTTTCCCTTCCTTGAGGCCGATGAGCCACACGCCGTTCTCGGGTGACTTGCTGAGCTTCCCTTTGCGGCTCACCGTGCCCTTGATGACGCCCACGCGCCAGTGGTTCCTGGTGCCCACAATCACCTCCCAGTAGTGCTGGCCGCAGGAGAAGCCCTTGCAGGTGAGGATGCAGTTGCTGGAGTCAAAACGCTTGGGGTTGCTGTCGCGGCGCTGAAACAGCCCACACTGCACCACCGTGTCACCCTTGAAGAGTTCCAGCAGGGGATGTGCTGTCACTGGGTCCAGTTTCAGCATCTCTGGAGCTGAAAGGAAAGCAGACAGACTCCAGGCATGCTGCTGGGCATGCTGCTGAAACTGAGCAGACTGCTCAGACACCAGAGTAAGCGCTGCCAGCATGAGATGTTGGCCCGGCTGTTGCTCCTCGAGCTCTGCTAGGGGTGAGCAGGGCAGAGGCCAGGACAGTGTGATGCTGGCTGGGCAGCCTGTCCCGGCAGCACATGCTGCTGAAGCCATAGCAGCCAGTGCAGTGCCAACTGGGGAAGCTGGTACCTGGCAGGACATGGCGGTGCAGCCGCTTCCACACAGTCATCTTGATGTCATCTTGATGGAAACAAGGCTTGAAGGATATGGGACTAAAGGGACCATCAGCTGGGTGTAGGCTTGGAAGCTCTGCCCTGAAAAAACAAGGGCAGCAATGACAAAGGTTGATGGGAGCAGTGTGTGTTCTTTTCTCACCTTCTGCTGTGTGTGACGGAGCCGCTGGTGTCTCTGCAGCTGCCTTTGCCCTCTTCTGGGGTTGCCTGCATGGCTCTGGCTGTGGCTCTCCATCACAGCAGCAATGCCCACAGAAGTGAGCAGGGCAGTGTGCCCACACCAGGCTACCCCAGCAATGCTGAGGTGTTCACTGGCCTAGTTAATGCTGTTCCCATTGGTGCTGTGTACTGCTGCGTCCCATCACTCACCTGAACTGGTAGGAACTGTATTTCTGGAAAAGACAAGAAAAAGTTAGTCAGTGGTGGTAGACTGATACAACAGCAGCTCCTCTGCACGGTCACAGCTCCATACATCCATGTCCTGGGCCAGAGAGGCCAGGGCTCTCCTCTCCTGGGAGATGTATTCTGATGGACAGCTCTCTGCCATCTGGGGAAGCCTAGGCTGAACAGAAGGCACCTACATCTCACACTTTCTGGTGCACTAGCTATGTTTGGCAAGGGTTCTCACTGCCCAGAGAAGGGCCAAGGGCTGTGAGCTGTGGGCTGAGGGTGGGAGAACTGGCTGACCCTCACCACCTTCCTGAGGCAGTCACCAGTGAGCACACTCACACGAATGAAATCAAGCTGGCTTTCATTGCTGATTGTCTCCAGAATGCTCTGTATGTCCTTCAGCCTCTGCAGGGCATCTGATGTCTGCTTGACCTGGGACTCAATGGAGGTGATGAGCTGGGCTGCCTTCCCCTCCACGCTCTTCAGGAAGGTGGCCTTCTCCTCATCGATGTACCTGTGCAGCTCCTCAAACTCCTTCCGGATCACCCACTTGAAGACATCTGCCTCATTCTGGAGGGAGACAGCAAATGGCTCTGCAGGACTGCCTTGCTACATTTTTTTTCACTCACTTTCTAGTTTCAGAGATGCCACCAGCAAATTCTATGTGCTCCACCATGCTGCCCTCCATTTGTCTGACAAATAAAGGGCAGCTCTTCTGAGAGGCAGGATATAATTTCAGCCTGCTGTTCTCAGCACCATGGCACCCTCAAACACCTCTCTCCACCAAGATTTTGTCTTGATGTCCCAACTCGCTTCATTAGAGCCTTGAAAGAGCTTTTGGATTCCTTTGCTACCAGGGAACAACCTGTGTCCTCCGTGAAGTTGGGAGAAGCACAGCTTCGGTTTCATTTGGCTTCTAAGGAGCCCAATTCAGAAGCTCAAGCCTCAAAAAGGAATACTGAGAGGTCCCTTTGAGATGTCTACTGCATGGAAAACGGACACAGAGCCAAATGAACTGTGAATTCGCTGTGAAACTCTCAGCATTCTGACTGGGAAGCCTGCTCTGAGCAAGGTGTTCTTCATGTGTTCTCGTCTCCAAGGACATGTGGTCAAACAGGCTCCTGCCAGGACACTCAGTGAGGTTACATCACCCCTTTGGAAAACCCCTCCAGATTTGCGTCCAGAGAGGGCTACATAATCCATCCTGAAAATAGGGCTATTTTAATCACCAGTATTCCTGGAGAACAAGAATCTCAGGGAACAGTCCTGCCTACTGTGCTAGGGAAGGGAGAAAAGAAGAAGAGGAATAGAAGGAGGTGAGCTGAAGAGACCTAGGAGCAGAAATTGCTCCAAGGGTTGTGTGGGAAGCAGTCTCCCTTCGCATGTGGAACTCACCGCAATGCGGATTTTATTGTTGATGAGCTTGCTGAACTGTTCATCCAGGTTCCTCTTGCACCGGTGGACATCAGTTAGCAGCATAGACAGCTCCTCCTAGGAAGGCAACAGCTGTCAGGAGGAGGAACCTTGTGGCATCCTACTTGATTGTGGGTTCTGCCCCTGTGCCTGCCAGCCCCTTAAGAATCCCTGAGAAGCCACGCTCTCCTAAATTTCTGAGTTGTCTTGGTTTCTGCATGTGCCGATCTTTGGTCTGATTTGGGGTTGTCACAGTTTAGAGAGTGCTCAGAGTGCAGCCCTGAGCTGGGTGCTGCTGGCCAAGTACTCTTGCCAGGAGCACTACAGCTCCACTCCACATCTAGCACCCCATGAAAACAACACTCTAGGTGAGCGGCTGCAGCCAGCACCAAGTCTGCCACACTTTGTCAGTGCTGATCCTGGAGCCTGCTTCAGGCATGCGCATTCCTGGTGCCTCCTGCTCTTATCACCTTGGTGTCAGGAGCTGAGGGGAACCTGTGCTTTTCCATTCCTTAGGCTTTCATGTGATGTTGGGCAGGGGACACGGACTGTTTACTCTGCCAGGCTGGTACTCCTGTTTTCCTCCCCTCCTGCCCTCCGGTGTCACCTTACTTCAGCCCTTACCTCCAGACTCCTTTTGATGGTATTTGTAAACCATCTTGAAAGGCCTACTCCCACTGTGGCTCAACCACCAAAAACACGTCCCCTTGGCCAGGGACATGCTTGGACTGAGAAATGGCTGGCCCCAGCCCAGAGTCCCTGCCCCACACGTGCCTGTGCTATAGGACCATACTGCCCACACTGGCACCTATCTCAGCCTGTTTCTTAAAGGAGAGGAGATGTTAGTACTGCCACACTCGGGGCTGGGACTGATACAGACATCCTAACCCTTGCCTCAGGGAGACCTCTCCCCCCCTGCCTGCCAACCTTCATCCGGCTGTATGCTGTGGAGATAGGGGTGATCTTGTGCTGCTGATGGCTGCCAATGGTGCCGCACAACCCACAGATCACCTCTCGGTCAGCCTCGCAGAAGAGGCTCAGCGGATTGTGGTGCATTGGGCAGGACTCTGGGGTGGACTCTGCCTCGCCCCGGGTCTGCAGTGCCTCAATTATCCGGGCCAGCGTGACGTTGGGTGGTGAAGCACTGCAGTCCACGGATTTGCGGCACACAGGACACAGGAACTGTTCGTCCAGCTCTCCGGACAGTGACAGCACACAGGACTTGCAGTAGGAATGTCCACACTGCAGCATCAGGGGCTCCTTGAAGACCTCCAAGCAGATGGGGCAGAGCAGCTGGTCTTCCAGATCATCGATGCTCATCTTCCGAGCCATGCTGCCACCTTCCAGCAGCCCTAATGCAAAGAGCAAGGCAAACACAGATGAGCAAAAACAGAGCTCAGCACTTGGGGAAATGAAGAGATACCTCAAATGCCTTCATGCCTCACAAGCAGTTCAGACAGTTGTAAGCTCATCATTAGGCTCCACAGAGAGCGTGAGATGCTTGTTTTAATCTGGAGTGGATTTGGGTTCTGAGATGTAAGTGATCAGGCCTGCTGGCTCCACCTGCAATGGCAGAAACCACCACCAAGCTGTTCCTCATCTGGAACCTTTCTTTGCCTGTCACCTGTGTCAGACTGTAACCCATTACAAGGGGGATCTGCCTGCATGCCAGGACTTGGCAGGGCTGGAGACAGAGCCAACAGGGATCTTTGCTGAGAAGTTCTAGCATTAATCCTGGCCTGTATGAATTTGTACAGATCTGCTTGGCTCATTGTCTCAGCCCCTGCATGTCCTCAGGAGGACTGGCATTAGCTTAAGTGATGCATGTGAGCAAAAGCAGAATGAAATCACAAAAAGTATCTGCAAGACAAGGAGAGAAACTACACAATACAACTTTAAAAGTTAATTTTGACTGATATAAAGGTTGGGAGTTTAAGCCAAGTGTGTAGGCCTGTGACTACAGTTTACCCTCTTGAAACTCAATATGGTTTCTGATCACCAGTGTTCCATACTCCAGGCCAGCACCCAGAAGAGACACAAGCCAAAATCCCCGTATCTCCCACCAGCCTTACAGCCACATGCAGCCATTCCATTTATAAAAAAGACAGGGATCTCTTGGAAAGAGTCCAGCAGAGGGCCACAAAGATGGGGAAGGGCCTGGAGGATCTCCCCTATGAAGAAAGGTTAAGTGAACTGGGTCTGTTTAGCCTTGAGAAAAGAAGACTGAGAGGGGACCCGATCCAGGTTGATAAATAACTGAGGTGTGGGGGACAAAGTGGCGAGGCCAGACTCTTTTCAGCAGTGTGTGGAGACAGGACAGGGGGAACGGACAGAAACTGCAGCACAGGAGGTTCTGCACAAATGTGTGCAAGACCTTCTTTACGGTGAGGGTGAGGAGCACTGGCACAGGCTGCACAGGGAGGTGTGGGGTCTCCTTCTCTGGAGATATTCAAGACCTGCCTGGACGCCTACCTGTGCGACCTGGAGTAGGGAACTGCTTTGTCAGGGGGGTTGGACTCGATGATCTCTTGAGATCCCTTCCAACCTCTATGATTCTATGATTCCATTTAAGAATTATATGGTTCATGCAGCACTGGCTTCCATGCAGCATTGTTGGGACATGACTACTAAGATCTAGAGCCCCATGGGCTCTGCTGCAGCCCAGACATCATCACCCAGACAAGCAGCAATGGGTGGCCCAGCCCTGGAGGTGACCCTGCTCTAACTGTGACAATCTGACAGCATGTGCATGTCTGTTCAGGACAGGCTGGCAGAGAGCACAAGTCAGTGCCTTTGTGGTCTCCCTGCTCACATGGAAGTAAACCTGAAGCCAAAGACTTGGTAATCTCCCCAGGGAAAAAGGAAGCTGTAAGCTGAGCTGAGCTTTTATCAGGCAATGCATACAGGAGCTCAACAGAAAATCAAGAAAAGCACCCTTGTCAGCCACCCCCAGGAGTCTGCTTGGAGGAACCAGCTTTAGCTGCTCCCACTGCTTGCAAAGAAACCCCATTAGGTCCGACTCGCCACCACTCACGTGCCCTGTGCCGCCTCCTCGCTGACCTGCCTCTGCTTTTCCTGGCACACCACACCTGATGGATAGGACTTGGCTTCTTCTGACCAAGCTGAAGAGTTCAACCTCGTCAGAAGGGCAGACGTGGCAAGCAGTGGGGTCGGTGGCCCCTCAGTGGGATGAGAAGCAGTGCTGGCCACCTGGTGACTGCCCCACTGTGTCTTCAATGTTGAGGACGCTGCTCCTGCTTGCCAAGTGCTGCAGGGTCACCGGCAGCACACGGAGCAGTGAGGCACCAAGTCCTCCTGTATTGCAGCCTGGGCTGTGACGATGGTACCACACCTCCTTCTGGCCTCCTGAAAGGCTCCAGTGGCCTGGGCACCAGTACAAACACACATCATATGACTACAGAACCTTGATAAGAGATGAAGGTGTTTGCCTGGCTGAGGGGTGGTTTCGACGACTCCCACTCTGGTTTCAGTCATCCACACAGCTTGGATCAGTGGAAACATTTGCACTAGAATGCTTTGTTATCAGCTAAAACTCTTCTCTGGTTAAAAGAGTGGGGTTTTTTTTGTTTGTTGTTTTGTTTGTTTGGTTGGGGTTTTTTGTTTGTTTGTTTGTTTACTTGTTTGGCTAGAACTACTTCACTCTTTTGGGGAAGACAGAAGACCCATAGTCATACAGTCACAGAATTGCAGGGGTTGGAAAGGACCTTTGGAGCTCCCCAAGTCCCCTAAAGCAGTTCCCTGCAGTACATTGCACAGGAAGGTATCCAGTCTTCAACATCTCCGGGGGAGACTCCCCCTCTAAGCAACTGCTCTGGGGCTAAGGCATGCTCATAAGAAAGAAGCTTTTCCTCATATTTGCACAGAACTTCCTGTGTCGCAGTTTTTCCCTCTTACCCCTTGTTCTGTTGCTGCACACTACTGAAAAAGAGCCTGGCCCCATCCACTTGACTCGCACACTTTAGACATTGACAAACAGCGATGAGATCCCCACCTCAGCCTTCTCCAGGTGAACAGCTCTAGGGCTCTCAGCCCTACCTCATATGGGAGATGCTCCAGGCCCCAGCCATCCCTGCGGCCCTAAAAACCCCAAAGCATTAGTGCTCCGATCTGGGCCACGGCAGCACTCGCGGGGCCGCGAGGGAGGCCCGGGGGGGAACTACATCTCCCAGAGTGCAGCGCGAGCCGTGCGTCGCTCCCGCCGCCCATTGGGCAGCAGCCGCGCGGGGACGCGCCTTCCCTCCTCCGACGGCGCGAAGCTTTTCAGCGCCGAGCGGGAAAGCGGGAGCTCTTCGGAGCGTGATTGGCCGAGCGCGCAGGGCGCGCGGTGATCGGCGCGGGGCCGGGCCGGGCACGAGGAACGGCGGGCGGCGGGGAGATGGAGGCGGGCGGCAGGGCCGGGCCGGGGTTCTCCATTCGCTTACGCGGCGCTCTGAGAGCGGACGGCCTGGAGGACATCACCGGCGACGGTGGAGTTCGCAAGGAGGTGCTGCGTCCCAGCAGCGGGGAACCGGTGCCTCCGGATGCCACGGTAGCGGGTACGGCCCCGGCCCCGCGCGCTGGGCGGGGCGGCGCGGCACGGTGCCCGCAGGGCTGCGGGCCCGGCCGCGTGCTGCCCGGCGGTTTGCTCGGTGCTCGTTCCCTCTGGCTCCGGGGTAGCGGGGAAGGAGCTGCCGGACCCTCCGGGGGCTGCGGTGCTCACAGGGCCTCGCTTCTGTTGTCTCCCGCCCAGCAGGCGCTCTGTGTTGGCGGGGCCGCGTGGCCAGGCCCGAGGCCTGCGGAGGCGGAGCCTGTTCCGAAGGGCCCTGGGCCTCTGGTGTTGGGCTGCCGGGTGTGGGGACTCCTGGGTCCCAGGTCCCAGCCATGTTCACGCTACAAAGAAATTTAAGCTAGAAGTGGTTCCTGAGGAAGGGCTTGATCAGTGGCAAGGGAAGCTTGTTGCGGTGTTTCTGCTAATTCACAGCTGGAGTTGGCCCTGCTGCTCTCAGGCAATAGCAGAGCTTGAGGGCTACTTGTTTTTTTTTTTTTCTTTTTCCCTAGGGCTCAAGCATGCCTGAGAACAAATTTGTGAAGTCCTTCTGCAGATAACTGGGGTGTTTTAATTTCTATGGCTCAAGTTCCCATTAAGTTCTGCCTGCAGCTCACTTGTTCTTGACACAAAACTGCATCTCCTGTTTATATAAGAATCAAGGCTTCAAAGCAGCTTTTTTATATGCTGACAATGTAGTCAGGTTTTTGGTAGGGAGTGCTCTGTGCTCTCTCTGCTCTTCCAGAGCAGCAGGAAGAAATAAATCAATAAATAAAGGTTTTTTGCAAAACTCACTCTGAACGTGCTACTGACTGCATTGTTACCAGGCATGATGTTGAATTCTTGCTTTTCTCCCTGCTCCACGTTCTGGGCTGCACAGTGAAGTACTCTGGGTATCTGGAGGATATGGAGGAGCCCTTCTGCACATACCAGACAAAGGGGTTCCCAAGGCTGATGAAGCTTGGAGTAGGTAGGTTTGTCCTGGGTCTCACAGGTTATAAGGAGTGCCTGTTAAAGCGTGTAAATTTAAACCCTGTTTGGTATCTTGAGGGTTTTTTTAAATCTTTAAAGCTTCTGTATGGAAGCAGAAAGTCTCCATGTAGATGGAGGTCTGTGCAGAACTGAGCACACCCTGCTGACAGTGGCAGTGAGCAGCAAGGCCTGTGCTGTTAGTGGCAGTGTGGGTGCTTTCTGCTGCTGTCCTGAAGCAGCTTCTCACCTTGGTGTTTTTAAATCACCCAAGGGGAGATGAGGATGTTTACTGTGCACTTGGTGCCACAGCAGATTGCCTCATTAATCCAAAGATGAGTTGTGCAGAAGTGTGTGCCATGAGTTTTAACAGTGGGGAATTGACCATTGCATTGGTCTACTACCAGGGATTTTCTCTTAAAGCCTTGAGGAAAATTCTAATTTGGAGCTTGAGGATGGATGGGGTTTGGGATTCTCATGACCTTCTGCTTCTTGTTGTGACAGACATTACGCTGTTGGGTCTAGAGATTGGCCTGCTCACGATGAAGAAGGGAGAGGTGGCGAGATTTATCTTCACTCCAAATTATGCCTATGGCAAGCAGGGCTGCCTTCCTCTGATCCCCAAAAATGCCACAGTCTTATTCATAGTGGAGCTGATAGACTTCATAGACTCTGCTGAATCTGATGTGTTCTTTGCGTTGGCTCCTGTAAGTTGCTTTTATAAGGCTTGGGGTGTAAATCTGGAAGATAAACTTTGCTCTTTCCCCTTTCAGTTGCTGAGATGATGTGTTACATATGTTTGTTTAATGCAGGAGCAGTTTTCCTGATCCTAGGCTGCTGGCTCTGTGCACTTTAAAGCTTATCTTGCACACCTTGCCCTATTTGCAACCCCATGTAGGGGGAGAAGCTGAGTGCTGTCTTTGCTTGATTTCCCCTTAGTGGAGTCAGTGAAGCAAGTTGCATTTATTTTTACCTTTACCAGAAACCTTATGGTTTCACTAGAGGGCACCAACTTCCTGGAAGTTCTCTGAAGTGGTAGAACACTAACTAGCTGTCTGTTTAAAAACAAAATCCTTGTGAAGTCTGCAGCATTGAAGTGTCCCCTGCCCCCCACCCTTTGTCTTTGCTTCTTGGATGCTTTCCCAAGTGCTCCTTTACTGTTCATTCTCCTTCCTGGTGAGTTATCGTGTTATTGTTAATTCTCCTTTTTCATGTAAGAGGGTTGTGGTTGTGGGTCAGTGATTGGGGCACACACAGCAATGCCCATGGAGGGAGGCCCTCCTCATTCCCTCACTGCTCTTGCAGAGGCCACTTTTTCTACACACGGCCCTGAGATCAAACCATCTGTTCTATGGGGGAGAGCTTACTCCCCTACTTGCCAGGTCACCCCTCTTCGGAAGCTGCTTCAAACCCCAAAACCCAGGGGACAACTTGCCCCTTTTTTTTTTTTGTTGGATTCTTTTTCTTTTGTTTCTTTTTTTCTTTTTTTGCCCTTTTGCTGGATTGATGTCCTGAGCGGTGTCAGGCTGGTCATAGAGCCACCCAGGGTGATGCTAAGCTGTTACACCAATGCAGCTTTCCCTTTTGTGCCAGGAATGGTGTTTTTGTATTAAATGTCTGCTCTGTGCTAAGCAGTCGAAAGAGTTGGGCAGGAAGAAATTCCTTCTTTTTTTTTCTTGCAGGGTCCCTTTGCTTCCTGACCTGTTTTGTAGCACTTCTCACCAGCACAGCAACAGTGTATTGTGGGGTGGTGGCCTGGCTGGATGCTGAAGTGGGCTTGGCAATGACCTGTTATCTCTCTTGATTTCTTTTGCTTGAGTTGAAATTCTGATATTTCTTTATACAGGAGCAGCGTGCTACATTTCCACTACAAAAGGTGTTGAAAGTGGCAAAAGTAGAGAGAGAGTTTGGCAATTACCTTTTCCGTCAGCAGAGCTTTGAGGGTGCCAAAGACAGATACAAAAAGGTATGACACCAGAAAAAAATGTTTTTTCCACCTGTGGGTTGTAAAAGTGGTGATTTAGTGCTAGCTCACTGTAACAAGTACTCTTCAGAGATTATGCAACTTTATTATATACTCAGGTATAGCTCATTATTTGAGAACTGGTCTGAGACACTTGCTGTTGTGTGAGCAGCAAAGTAAATGAAAGAGGAGGGTTGACAGAAATCTGCAGACCCTTCTTTCTGGACTCACATTTGGGAACCGCAGAATTCTTGAGGTTGGAAGAAGCCTCTGGAGTTTGCCTAACCCCGTGCTTGAGGTCAGCTAGAGCAGAAGGTTGCTCGCAACCATGTCCATCTAGGCTTTGGACATCTCCAGGGATGGAGACTTCACAGCCTATCTAGTTTGTATCTCTTTTTATTTTGCTGCTTTCTAGTTCCTTGGTTGGTTTCTGCAGTCTCATGACTGAGCTGGCTAGTTATGCTATAGCTGTGCAGTATATTTAGGAGTCTGATTACGTAGGTCAGTTAAAAATAATAAAGACAAACATGGATGTAGCTGGCTAATTGGGATGGATTTCTCACTTTCCATAGCAGATGTGTTATATGCTAGTCCTTTTCCCTGTCTCTTCAGGCATACTCCATCCTTAGTTGCAGCTCTTCCAGTGAGGCAGAGCAGCATCAGATTGATGCTTCCAAGTTACTGGTGCTCCTGAATCTCTCAGTTGTCTACCTGAAGCTGGAACGTCCTGCCCAAGCTCTGATATATGGGAAAAAAGCTTTGGAGATTGATGAAGGAAGTGTCAAGGCACTGTTCAGGTGTGGCCAGGTGGGCAAAGAAATTCCTTTGGTTGCCACATCCAGCAGTGACCCAGTCTGAGTGGCTGTGAGTCTAGAGTTAACTGAGGAGTGCCACTAAATTCTGGGCCAGATCTCCTAAGCTCTTGCAGCAGTTGAGGTGATTTGTCAGCATCTGAAAATCTGCCTCAGTAAATCTGTCACGCCAATGTTCTTGAGAGATTCCTGTCTCAAAAATGTTTGTAGTTGCACACATCTCAGTCCTGAAGAGCAGCAGCCATATTTAATGCATGTCTTCCTTTGATGGCAGGCTTGTCTCAGAATGCTAGAATTTGAAAAGGCTCGGGACTTCCTGGTCAGAGCTCAGCATAGAGAGCCATTTAATCAAGAAATTAATGATGAACTGAAGAAGCTGGCATGGTGAGAACTCTTTTTCATTGCTGTGGAAGAGGGAAGCTCTTAGGCAAGCTGAAAACATACGCTGAAAACTACTAAATTACTCTAATGTTTAAAAAGTTAATAATAATCAAACACCAAACACTAACACTTACCTGTTGAGTAAATGACTTGGGAGAATGCAGACCATCTTTTATTGTGTGAAAGGTTTTGCATACAGAATGGTTGCAGGTGATATGTGAGAAGCTGAGAGTATTCATTTTTTCCATAGGGTTTCTCAGGGGGGGAGTGTGTGATCCGAGCTATGTGGGTCAGGCTGATGACAGAGAGGTTTAAGGCTGCTGTGATGCCTCAAACCCAATGAGATGCAGTAGACTAGCACTCGAGAAGATAATGTTTTAGATTAATTCATGGTTTTCATTTCCTTTAAGATGTGTCAGTTGATTACAGCACCTTTTTGTGCTGTGCTTCATTGTACAATGCTACAGATACTGATGTTTGTCTGTGGGAAGATCTTAAAAGTGAATGTCATGCTGCCTTGGTGGTAACACATGAGCAATCTGAAAGGCAGACTTTCCCTTTGCCCACAGGCTGAGTATATTATGCCCTAACCCCATGAAAACATGACTAATGCTAGCCTCCATCCTCACTCTGTTCTGCTTGAAACTGGCAAAAGCAGTAGTTAGTTCCCAAAAGTGTGTGCAGTACTTCTACCACTGTTCACTGACACAATGTGAGGAAGTCTCCAGCTTCAGAGATCTCTAAGCAGCCCCTAAATAAGAGCCCTCTTCTTTTGAGTGCTCCTAGGCATTTGGAATAAGTCTTGTAGGGAGTAGTAACATCTCTATTAAGAATAGTGGGTATGGATCAAGCCAGTCTTCTGGGCTGAGGATCTTCACCTGGTAACATTTTGGCAGAGGGCTGGGCTTGTACGCGTCCTATATATCTAAGTACACTTTAATAGCCTGTGATTAAACCAAGTCTTTAAATTAATTCTCTTACATCAGGAATATGGTGACCCTGAATTTAAAATTAGCTGCTGGTCTGGAAACGTGAAGTAAAACACTTCCATTGAATCCTCATCTGCCTCTGGGTACCTTGCTACCAAACTGCTGGGTGAACACATGTACTTACCAAAGAGTTCTGGATGGCTGGGTAGCTGTTCTTGGAGGCTTTGCATGTGGGTGGTGTCAGAGACCTGTGGTAAAGTGCTGGAAAGACCTGATCCAAAAGCCTCAAGCATTCAAAATATATTGGCTGATAGGAGAAAAATCTGGCTTATAATTAAGCTTATTCTACCTTCAGGGAAGCAGCAGGCAAACTTGTCAGCTCTGAGTCTAGAGCTGCAATGTGTACTATTAAAATGTGTTTCAGTGAGCTGAGGGTGGGCTGAACATCTGTTGTCTTGGAGTTTCTGCTTTGCTGCCAGTTAAAATTGGCGTATTTCTTGCTTTTACAATGACAAAAAGTGGAATTAATACAAAATAGATAGAGGCAGCAGTACAGAGTGCTGTTAGTTGTGACTTACCTCAGTCTGGATCTCTGTAATGTTACCAGACTGCCTTGCTTGTGAAAGCCTGTAATGTGATCTGACAGATGCTGCAGAAATGGAATATGAATCAAAATTCTGTTTTTAAAGCTTTTTACTTCCTTACAGAGCGCACTTAAACTTTGCAAAAAGGGATGTTGTTTGTTAATCAACTGCTCCCTTTTGCAGCATGAAAAAAAAAGTTTACCTTCACCAGAGAGAGATAGGCAGAGTCCTGGGTGAGGACCTCATGGAACATGTCTGATATCAGCTGCAGTTGTGCAAATTCTGGTGCTGCCTTTGGTAACTTTTTTTTGAGGGCATGAATTGTATCAAATACAGAATAAAATAAGGTTGTTGTTGCTGGCCCGAAATTGTGCCTCTAGGTGAGGAATTCTTAGATTTCCTGCTTTGGTAAATGCGTGAGCCTGTGTCATCCAGCCTAGGTGGGCATCTTATTGAAAGTAGTTTTGACAACATCTGCCTGCAAGACTTCACAGCAGAGAGGTACTGAGCTCAGGTTTCACTGTATGAAACCTCTGTAGCTACACAGGTACTGGTCATAATGAGCTGAGAGAGTGTTATCCAACACCACCCTTTTGCTTTTTCTGGTGTTGCAACAAAAAACTTTGCTTTTGACCTTATATGGTAGCAGATGCAGTAAAGCTGTCCTTACAGGCAGCCATTGATCTCTGGGACGGTGCCCAAGCCTGAGTCACTCTCTGGCTCAGAGATTCCTCATCAGTGAGGCTTCATTGCTGGTGAGGTAGAGTGTGGGGATGCTGTGTTTCTTTCTGGCACTGCTGGTGCTGCCAGAAGCAGTTATTCACATGGAGTGGTCTGCATAGCTTGTGCTATGAAATGGGATGCTGGCAGGATGCATTTGCCCTGCTGTCTACGTGTTCTGGACCTGTGTCCTGCTGTCCCTTCCCCATCCTCTGCCTGGATTCGTGGGGTCAGTGGTAGAGAACCATTAGCAGTAGCTTGCCAAACAGTGGAGCACCTGCACTGTGTCTAGGCCCTGTAATGGATTGTTCAAGGAATGGTGCAAATGATAGGCACCACAGTAGATGTTTGGATACAGCTGGGGTTCCTCTGCATCATGACATATTTGCAAAGGTGCTTGTAGAAAGTATCTGGCTACCAGAAGTCATGTGTTCTTACTACATGATAGGTACCAGCAGAGAAGAGGCCCAGGGTCTGGGGATAAGACAGAATTCATTTTATGGCAGAAAGAAGTGTTTGGGGGAGCTGCTCCCTCTCCCAGCAGCGCTAGGCTAGTTGTCTTAAAAGTCTAAGGTGTGTATTTTTTCTGATTGTGGTGCTGATGGTTTGGTTGGCAGTCTACAGTCCTCAACTCTGTGTTTGTGCTTTGCTTTCCAGCTGCTACAAAGACTACTTGAACAATGAGAAAGAAAGGTGCTTCCGAATGTTTGCTGCTTTCAACTCTTCTTCAAAGCAGAAATAAAGGTACTCGTGAGAAAGGCTGAGGTCTCCTAAAGCCGCTCTATGTGTTTTTTAGTGGGGAACCTGCTTTCCTCTGCATAGGAGGATTTTGTAGGCAAAATACAAATTAATGAGTATGTGCAGAGGGGAAGGGGCAGGATGGCAGTGTGAAACCTGACTGTACCTTGTGTCTGGGGAATCTTTCCTGCCAGGCAGGCTAGCATGGGACAGGAACCTGAAACTGGCAGCACTTGAATAAGTTTGGGTTTTTTTGTTTCCTGTGCTGCTCATCCCAGTTATTCCTTGTCAGAGCCAGAGGCAGAAATAGCTGTGTAGTCTTGTTTCTCTGCCAATTAAAAGAAACAAAAAAAAAGGTTCATGTCAAACTTAAAAATTGGATTTCCTCTTCCCTTCCAGCACTCTTGTCTGGAGCTGTTGGAATGCCTTACTTCAGAAAAATTTAAATATTTTATTTCTTTTTTTTTAATATTAAAAAACCTGTTTGTATAGAAAATTTCAAATAGATATTTTGGATGCTTTAAAGCCTTAAATCTTCTAGCAAAATTGACAGGTTTATAAATGCACAAAGGCTCTTTGATCATTCCTTTTTTGTCAAAACCTTTGGAGGGGGTGTAAGGAGGATGGGAAATCTGCACTGGTCTCTTGCCTCAGGGTAAGCCCTAGGGAAAGGGTTATGGAAAATGACAGCAGCCTTCTGTCAGAAAGCATCACCAGCTCAGGGCTGTCAGAGGTGGCTGCCACTCTATCTCAGACAATACAGGCAGTATCCCTCTTCTGAAAATGAGTATGAGCAGCTTTTCCATCACTGGTAGTGTGAGTGCAGGATGCAGCTGTGCTAATTTAGGGTCGGCTCTTTCTCTTGTCTTTGGCTGTGAGGAAGCTAACCCAGTATTTGAGGAAGAGGTCTGACAGAACCACTGCGTCCCCCTCCTGGCTGGATGTGCACCTTGCTGTATGTAGCCCTTACCCTCCTGCCCTCCAGTCATGGCTGCCTGTTGTGAGCTGCCTCAGAGCACAGATTGTTCTGCTTTGGGTTGGGGAGGAGTCTGTCATCTCTGTGGCTGCCCCAGGCTGTGCTTTGGGGTGGGGGGCTGTGCCTGATGCCTGCACTGTCTGGTGTGTGCAGGAAGTCCACAGTGTGGGCTTGGCAGGGAGGCTCTCAGTCTCACTTTACTGAATTTCAGACTTGCAGTGTGAAGGCCTGCAGGACTTGTGGAGATGGGGAAGGGCAAAAGAGAAGTTTGAAGATGAAGCAGACACGCCCATCAGACGGATTGTCACTGTGGCTCCTACTGATGCAACCACCAGTGCATCTTCACACAGTGGCAGCTGTTGGTCAGATTGCTGGCCTTTGAAATTAAGTTTAGTTGCGGTATTTTTTTTGTTGTCTTCCAGACAAATTTACATCACTGAGACCCACATAACAATCGGCTGTTAATTCCTTGTGAGAAAAATCTTTTGCTGGGAAGAAAAAAGTCATTACATATTCAGAGGGTAGCACAGCAGCTCTGAGTGAAGCTCCTGCTCCAAAGGCACAGCTAACTATCCAGAATTGAGGCAGAACATTCTTTAGTGTTTTCTGACAAGTTTGCACTAGTTCAATTTAGGGCACAAGCTGTTCTCAGTTAGTCTTGGCAGCCTTTGATCTGTTCTGTCCTAAGCATTTAGTGAGCGGATGGGCTTGTGTCTGATTACCCGGTGGAATCACACCGATGTGGAAAACTTTCCTGTGCAGCACTTGGCAGGTGTCGTTGGGTCGGTGTGACCCCATGGCTGCCTTACCCACATGACTCAGAGCTGGAGCTGGGGCATTTGCTCCCTCTGACTCGCTGCTGTATTCTTCTGGTTCAGCGCTCCTACCCAAGGGCTTTGCTGTTTCTCTTGGTGAGATTTGCTGTGGCTGCTTTGGTACAGGGACAAAAGGTTCATTCGTCCGTGCTGGCTAATCCAGGGCTGCCGCTGTGCTTTCCACAATAACCTTCAGAACCAGACACACCTGAATACAGTCACTCTGCCTGGTATTTCTGTCTCTCTCTCACTGTAGTCTATTCCTGTAATTGCATCTTGCTCAGAGCATGCTTTCTTCCTTTTTAGTGGAGTTTCAAATCAGAATAAGCATTTGCTTTGGAGAAATGAGGCCACTTGTGATGCTTAGGGGAATTCAGAAATACTCACGGGTAGAAACAGAAGCATAAATGCTTTCTTAAATCTTTCCCTGAGTAATCTTTCCCCTGCAGACACAGTGGCTTGTCATCTTATGCTTGCCCTTCTTCAGCTCTGAGCTATTTGCCTGCTTCTGCATATCTTGTTATGGTGCAGCATGTATCAAGCCAGGTTACCTTTGGAGCACCCTAGGCAGGATGGACTGAGATCACTGCCTCAGTATTCTTTGTTCTGCTGAAAAGTGCAGGTTTTTTGTAACGGGCTTTTAAACCACACAAAATAATGGAACTGTCTTTGTATTGCAGTGGTCCCTCAAGATGAAGAGAATGTAATTGTGAGGTGTGTGTACAGACTTCCTAGAGATGCCTGCATCCTCACAGCAGGTCTGTGGGAGTTTAATCCCAGAGAGATTTATCAACACTTTTTTTTTTCCGCCCCCCCTTTTCTTTTAATTAAATGTGGTCCAAGGCTGAAAGTTTGCTTCTAATGTGTATCTGAATTCCACTAGACAGGAGAAGTGGTCTCAGTAGCTGAGAGCATACAGGGAAACGTTCCAGTGAAAACAAACAATGCTGAAATTATGGCAGGAAATTATGAGGTCAAACTTGAGATTGCTATGAACAGCAGGGTCTAGCAATTCTGAAGCCATTAATTGGTGAGAATTGGCTGCAGATCTGGGGCTGTGTCACCAGGTATAAGTGACTATAATTGCACTTAAAATCAGCAGCAGTTGCTAGTTAAACTTACCTAATAAGCTAAAAGAGACTGGCAAATACCAGCTTGCTCCTTCCCCTCCCGCTGTCCCTTATCACTGAGCTGAAGATCTGCCTCCTGCTGACACTGTCCCTGCCCACTGTGTGAGGCAGAACAACAGAGAACCTCCAATTTCACTTATCCTCTAGACTACACGCATTGTACTACTGGGATGTCCTGTGCTGCAAAGGAGATTAAGTGCTGCTTCATGCTGAGCATTGCTGGGGCTAGTGAGGAGGCTTAGAGGATGACTTCAGTGGGCATTCTCCCTGCTAAGCAGAAGGAAGAAAGCTTTAATAAGGTGGTTGAGTGTTCTGGGGTGTTTTGGTGGGGGCTTTGTCTGGAGGTTTTTACCCCTCTCTAGATCTCCCTCCCTGTAGCTTTTTTTTTTTTTTTTTTTTAATTTCAGAGCAGTTCTGCAGTTCATGTCTGCAGAAATATCTGTAATACCTCTCTGGGAGATGGGAATGCTCTGGTCTCTTCCAGAGACTAGCAGTGGAAAAATGATTCATTCGCCTCCATACACAACAGCTCTGGTGTAGAGGGAACAGGGGACTGGGAGCAGAAGGAAAGAGCTGTGTCCTCCTGTGCTTTTTGAACCCTGATAAGACAGGAAGGGATTGGTTACAGAGGTTCTTGGTGAGGGCACTTGGTGTGTTGGGGCAGCTTTGCCCCTGCTGTCAGGGAGACTTGGGCAGTGTCTTGTGGTGCCCTACTGTGCCCATCCTCCAGGGCAGTGTTGTGGAATTCAGCCTCAGCAGAAGAGGGCCTCAGGACCCAGCCCAGCACCATCTGCTCTGAAACTGTGAGCATCTAAAGCCTGGTGTTTGTCTTTGTGTGCTGGGCCACTGAGTGAGGTAGGAAGGGACTTGTGGCTGTGCTCCTCGAGCTCCTGTCTTGTCTTCTCTGCATACTTACTCTAGAAAGGACAGGCTGAGCCCTGCTGGGTATTCCTATTGTGGGCTTTTCTTTCTCAGCTTTAGCCAGCAGCAAGAAGATAAAACCTGCTAAATGGTCGTCTGCTGTTACAAATCAGTAGGTAGTGAAAAAGATGCTGGGTTCTTTTCATCATATTTATCACAGAGTTAAAAGTTTGAAGAGAGTGGACAACTTGTAGGACGTGTCTTTATGCAGGAATTCTTAGTTTTGCATCATCTTCAGTTACTGCCTTTCAATTCCAGCAGCAAGGAGATGGAAGAGCTTAAAATAACTGCATCTATGAAACTTTTAAAGTCTCTTTTCTCTTCCTCTTGTGTTTCAGTGGTATGAAGCATGACTAAAAATGTTCTGTTACTGTGGCAAGTATAAAGGCAAAAAGGATAAATCTACCTAAAGCAGTTAGTGACCAAAGAGACAGATTTTAGATGGCAGCATTGCTGCAGGTGTCAGTGACTCATGGGCCTGGGGTCAGATTACTGCTTAATTGTGCTGTTGTTGAGGCACAGAAGCCCCTGTTGCCACTTTCTCCTTGTAGCAGCTCTCCCTGGGCTCTTGTCATCCCATACAGGCACAGCTGCTGTGCCTAGCTACCAGTCCAGCTGGTCTGGAGTGCTCCAGACATGTCTTTTATCCTATCAGTTTCATAGAATCTTCCATCTGGGGATATAAGTGTGTCATGTGCAGCCTTACACAGCAAAACAAAGGGTCCTTTTCCATATTATCTTATGTGCTGTTCTTCTAGTCTCGTTTCTTGGAGGAGTGTTTGAGCATGGAGACCTGAGGTATCATGTGTCATCTTGAGCTTGGAGGATGTTCTTCATTCTTGTTTTAAGGTGTGAGGTTAAGAGAATGAATAATACCAAATGGTATTATAGCCAAGATATTCTACAGATGGTATAATTAGACCGTCAGATTAATGTGATGGAAAAAGAGACCATTAAAATAAAGGGAAAAAATGCTCACCTGTGCCCTGGGCTCACAAATAGGAAACTCCAAAGGAGTAATTTCCAATGAGAGATCCTTCCCAGTGGTGGTCAGCCCTTAAATGGGGTCTGGGAGAGGTGGAGACAGACTCCACCCCTTCTGCTTACACAGGTGCATTGTCTTCACCTGTGCTGGCTGACTCAGTGCTTGCCTCAGGTGATCAATCAGTGGTTCAGGCTGTGATTCAGCAGTTCCCATACACTTGTGCAGTGCAGTGATAAGTTATCCAGAGCAGAAACAAAGTGGCCTAAATTGCTGATGTCCTTATTTTTGGAGCCTTCCAAGTGTTGCAGGCTTATTCTACAAACACCACTTTATTTAAACGCAGTTAGAAACTTCTAATGCTCTGATGGCCACAGTGTTTAGGGCCCACTAAAGTGTTTTTTGGGGAAAAATTCAGCTTGTGAGCTGCCAAGCATTGTTCAAGTGCAGCTTTTCATTGGGGTGATACAGAGCAGCTTGCTGCTGGACCTGGGGCTCATGGCTGCTCAAACACACCAGGACACTTGTTGCTGTGTCTGGCATTGTGGCAATAGCACTTTGCAACAAGACAACTTTTGTAATTGGCAGCACCAAGAGACAGGAGATACTGCCAAGGGCTTCAGATTTGGGGGATTTTGCTTTCAGGAGGGCTGTTTGCTTAAGACACAAGGAGTGTCTTGGCTCTCCAGTGAGTCGGTTTGCAGATGCGGAGTAATTTGCAGTGAGGAGAGACATGTGCCTGTCCCAGTACTCACACTGCTTTATCAGGTAACTGTTGATTTGACAGAATGCTGAGCATTATTGACATGGAAGTTATCAGAGCTCTTGAAGGAGTGGAAGCTACTGTAAGGAACAGTTTCAGCCCAGACTTCCTAAATGAAGTCCTTCCTAAGTCAGAAGTAGGTGTTGAAGAGTTCATCCCTTCCTTTCACCTTCTTGTAATTGCCCATCTTATGAGACCTCTTGATTTCCGAGGAAGTGTTGTTGCTCTGTCTAGGCACTGTGTGAAGGGATTTTCTTTTTTTGGAAAAGCTTGGGAATGTGCTCCTCTTTCTGCATTTCTTTTCTTTGCTTTAGGGTTCCTTGGTACACAGTAGATCTGAGCAGACTTGACAGGCTCTCTCTCTGTCACATTAGATTCAGGACAATAGTGCTGGTCATCAGTATTAAAGCATTCTGGAGTCAAGGATTGCTAACAGTCTGCTTAATTCTTCCTTCCACTGAATTCTCTTTCTAGTCTACAGGATGTGCTTGAGACTTGTGGATCCTTTGCAGAGTTGAGGATTGTTAATGGATCAACAGACAAAAAACATATCCTAAGGGGAAAAAATACATAAGCAAAGGTGTTTAGTTGACACTGGAGGTTTGTACAGCTTTATGATATGAACAAGGAGTAGAGCATCTTCTCCTTGTACCTTCACCCTTGAGTTTTGACATTGCTTGCACCTGTAATGGATTATTCCTGGCAGCTGCTGGCGTCTTCTCATGCCTTCTTCAGAGCCTGGAGTTTTAGAGCTTCTGCATGCTCATGTACTACCTGAAGATAGACTTCTCTCGGCTGTGATAGTGAGTCCACTTGAAGTGCTAACAGCTGGACATCCCTCAACTACATCTTGGTGAGACAAATGGGTGTATGGCTGACTGCAAAATTGCTTTTATAGACAGTAGACAAGTGGTGTCCTAATTAGGTAATTTTCTGAAGGTGTGGTGAATGAACCAGCGATGGTGATACATAGCATTCCCTCCAATAATTGTCCTGACACACCATGATAGCCCGGTGTTGTAGATGGCTCTTTCTTCTCCATCCTGTCAGGGTGGATTGCCCAGCACATCCTGTTATCAGCAGGCTGATAGCAAGTTACTGTAGCTGGGCTTTGTTCTTGACTTCAGAAGAGCTGCAGCATGTCAATAACCTCTTGTGGGCTCCACGTGATTCTTTTTAGGAGCTTGTTCATCTCCCAGTGGCAGTGGTTTTCCTCCAGGCTGTCATTTCAGAGTGGCAGTTTCTTTTGGACTTGTCAGGTCTTGAATGAAGAGCGCTTCTTAGACAATTGCTGTTCAAGAAGGTTTTAGCTCCTTTGCTGATCCATGCTCCAAAAGTGTACTCGTGTTCTTTCAGAGTGCTGGAGTTAAGATGTACTGTCTTTCCAGTTAACAAGTCAAGCCTTCCTTTCCTTTCTTCCCTGTAGTGACCATAAAGTTTGAGCTAAGTGCTGAAAGTGAGATATTATGCCTTGTGTTAGGAACACTTGGAGTCTGCATTTTCCTGCAGGTAGCTGCTGCCTCTGAGGCCTATCAGCAAGCCCAACCTCCTCTCTGCCTTCCACAAAGCTAGTGTCTTGATTGCTTCTCTTGAGAAGCCTCTTGCCTCTGGGGGTTATCTCAGTGCAGTACAGTTCGGAGCTGTTGCTTCAAAGCATGGGTTTCATGGGGGCTGAACTGGTGGGAGCTTCTTCCCTGCTTCCCTGTGCTTTGGCAAAAATGTTGACTGCTGTGCTTACACAGTCCTTTCCTGCAGCTCTTTTGGAGACTCAGCTGGGAAGGAGATAGCTATGATGCTTTATGCAATAAAGCAGCTTTAAACAAATTGTAGAGCCTTAGTTAAACATTAACAGTTAATCATGGCTTTAATGCAGAGTAAAGGTGATTGTGATTATAAATGACCTGTGACCTGGCATGTTGTTTGTTGTAGATTGATGCTCAGCTGCCTTGTCTTTTTGAAGCATGAATTAAAATAGCTGATAGCAACAGACTTCTGTCTGAACTTCAAAGTGAGCATGTGTGTTGCTGCTGTGTGTGGTTGAGTTGCTGCCAACCTACTTTTAAGGAAAGGAAACAAATGTTGGAGTGGAGTGCTGCTTGGAGCGTGCTGTTCCTCTACCTGCAGGAGCTGCAGGCACTTTGAACACCACCCAACTCGCTGTGTCTTCAGGGCCAAGCACTTCCCCTCCGCTCCTCTTTTGACTGCGTTGCCATTAGGTGCAAATGAAAGAGGTGAGCTGATCAAACACACCTTGAAAAGGCTTTAGGGTTTCAGTTTGAATACATTTTTTTTTAATTAGCTCCATGTAAAGACTATTATTTCTTCAAATAGCAGCCATGAAACCAGGAGCCTCACTGTTTGATCCTTTGCTTTTTCTGGTGCACAGGAAGTCTCAGTAGCTGTAGGTGTTATACCCAGCTAGCTCTCCAACTACAGCTAACAGCCTGCGGAAACATCAAGTGATTATCTTCTAAGTATGCCTATCAGGGACACATAAAAGTGCTGTGTGGGTACAGTATTGGACTGACAAGTAGTAGAGAAGTTGCTTGTGTTTTAACAAGAGCAAAGATGTTTTTCTCTAATAAAGCAGAGGACACCACAGCAGAAGTGTAAGGAATTTTGCTTGCATGAGAAACCTGTCTTTCCTTGTCCTAGTTGCTACAACTCTGTGCTGTGAAATGGGGGAATGTTTTAAGCATTTCCATCTCTTTAATTTTCAAAGAAAAGATCAGCTGCAAAGTCCTCTAGAAGTTCTCTTTCTTCTGAAACTTCTCCCCATTCTCCTGGTTAGGATATTACTGGATAGTACTATCAACCCAAAGCTGAGTCTAACACAAGCTACTCACAGCAAACCTTTGATTCCTGGAAGGTTTGGTGATTAAAAATGGGGCTTGTAACATGGGATTTCATGAGTCTGGGTGAACCAGGGTGGTGACTTTATGCTTTCTTGGTACTGTGAATCCTATTTTGTGCTAGGCTAGAAATCTACTGCTGGTGTATTTCTGGCAGTCTTGAAAGTTGCTTTGCTGTTCTGTCCTTTCATTATCCCAAACTGTAGTTGGAGGCAGCCTTACAGGGGGGAGGATTGTCCTGATTGAAACTTTTCTGGGTGGGTCATGTGAGTCAGCATACTGGCTAAATAAAACCTGGATTCTTCAAGGTCATTTGGGGAAGATGAGTAACCCAGTCAACTTTGCAGTTAACTCTGCTGTGAACATGTATTGGACTGGAGACTAATTCCTTACAGTCTTTATTGTCCTATGGTACTGTGGTACAAGAGAAAAATAGTTGCTTTTCAAGGATATAAGGTGAGGTGTGCTTTGAGCATCATGTGGTGTTTTGTCTTAGCTTTTAGCAGGTAAATGTCTGCTTTCCTCTCTGTTACTGCTTTTCAGCCTTCTGGTTAGCATTCTGTAAGTTGATATCCTCTCAGGAGCAGGCTTCCTTATTTTGCTACTAGTAACTTGATTTAAATTTGCAGACATCACCACTGAATGAGCTCAAGTGGCTATAGCTCCTGAAAAAGTAGTAGAACTTGATGTGGGCTGCTGGTATTCTTAAACTGAAAGATGACGGATGTACATTTTCCTTTTTTACTCTCAGGGCTTCTCTAGGAGACAGATAATGGGTTACCTTATGGAGAAGGTTCTAACAATTTTATTTTCCTTCCCTTCCACTGTTCAACCTGTAAGTGCTGGAGGAATGAGGGTGACTTCTCAGCAGTGTTTCAGTACCATCTGTACTCAGACAAATCATGGAAACTTGTCAGTAATTCATTTTGTGTGATCTCAGTGTTGCCAGTTACAGCACCTTGGTGAGCAGCAGGATGCTGAAATACATAGCAGGTACATCTGAAAGCAGTGTGAAACATAGAATGGCTTTCTGTGAAGGGATGTTAAAGCCCATCCAGTTCCAAGCCCCTGCCATGGGCTGGGTACCCCCCCCAGTTCAGGCTGCCCAGGCCTATCTATAGCCTGGGGTACCCACAGCTCTGGGCTGCAGTGCCAGTGACTCACTGCCCCCTGGGTGAGGAGTTTCCTCCTGATATCTAATCTAAATTTTGCCTCCTCTCTTCTCATCTAACTATCTTCCCTGACTAAGAATGCCTACTCAGCTTTCCTGGTAGGTGCTGTTAGATACTGGAAGGCTGCAGTGAGGTGTCCCCAGAGCCCTCTCTTCCCTGGGCAGAACACCCCCAGCTCCCTCAGCCTGTCTCCACAGCAGAGGTGCTCCAGCCCTCTGAGCACCCTCATGCCCTCCTCTGGACCCGCTCCAGCAGCCCCACATCTTTCTTGTGCTGGGGGCCCCGGGCCTGGACGCAGTGCTCCAGGTGGGGCCTCACAAGGGCAGAGCAGAGGGGGAGATCCTGTCTGCTGCCAGCCCTCTGCTGATGCAGCCCAGGTGCTGGTGGCTTTCTGGGCTGCACACTGCTGCTCAGGTCAGCTTTTCCTCCACCAGAGCCCCAAGTCCTTCTCTGCAGAGCTGCTCAGTGAGTTCTTGCCCCAGTATGAACCTGGCATTGCCCAGAACCAAGGGCAGCACCATGCACTTGGCTTTGTTGAACCTCATGAGGTTCTTGTGGACCCACTTCTCAAGCTTGTCTGGGTTCCTCTGGATGTCATCCGTTCCTTCTGTTGTAAAGTGTTCTGAGTGTATCTTACCCTGGTTGCTTAATTGCTCTGAAGATGATAGGGATCTCCACGTTATGCATGCATGTGTCACAGCTATTCTCAAGAAGTTGTGCTGGAATAGGCCCTGGAGAGGCAGGTGAGTTTTTGGCAGCAAGGTCAGCCCTGTGGAATTGTAGCCATGATCTATGAGGCAGATTTGAGTTCTGAGCATTGAACCCAGGAGGTTCCTCTTTGAAATACAGAGGAAAAAAAACACAGCTTAGAGGTAGGTCTGGCTTATATCCAGAGAAAACACTCTATCCATAGATACTGCTTTCCTTCTAGTGACCTTAAAGAGCTGGAGGGATGAGGTGGGGAGCTGAAAGTGAGAGATGGACGGCTTCTCTGGGTGCAGACTCTGCCATCTCGATGTGCCCTGAGGCTTCAGGGCTGGTAAGGACCCAACTACAAACAGGAGTTGATGGGTGAGGGGAGCTAGCAAAGAGTGAAATGATGGGAGCACCATATTTCTTGCCATGGTGTTATGGTGTGGCTAGGCCTCCTGGTGGTAATGGCCCTTGCAAAGAATGATGTGAGCAAGGGAGGAAGGTGTAGGCAGAAGTAGTAGAAGTCTCAGAGGAGAAGGGTCGGTCTGGGAGAAAGAGGACTGACTTCTCAAAGCCAAAGAGTAAATGTCCAGGCACCAGGCTTCTCAGAACACGGCTAGAAAAATGCAGGATAGTGTGTAACATGCGTGATCCAGTATGGGAAGGGAAATGACCTGAAGGGCCCTTCTGGGGACTTTGCGGCGAGCTTGCTATTTTTGAATTCTCATCACTTAACACTCGCTCTCTTCCAGGTCTGAAGTGAGGAAATTGAATTAATTTTTTGGGAATGCCACTGTGCCTGATCCTCTTATGCTAATCTACAAAACTCTCCTATGACTCTTTCAGGGGCACTGCAGATATGTGCTAGTGACAGTTGACCTATTAATGTTTGGAGCTGCTAAAATGGAGTAAAATGTGCTCCATTTTCTGTGGGAATGATGACTGTGGTCTTTTCTTATCCTAGAACTTCCCCGTCTGACAGAAGAAATGGTCCTTGGGTGACAAGGAGACCTACCCCTGGACACATGGATATTTTGGTGTTGGATCTGTGCTTTGGGGGAGGTGTAATGTGGAAGTTCTCTTGTTTCCTGTATTTGGTTTGTTTAGCATGTTCTGGGGTTGTTTCTAGAAGAATGAATTCCTGTTGTCTTCCATGGACACTCCCTGAAGAATACTTCCTTGACATCCTACCTTTTGCAGATCATGGGCTGCTTTCAGGGAATCTGAAAATACAAGTAGGATGCCATGAAATTTTGGATTGCTTATACAGATTGTTCTTGAAAAGGTTGTTTAACGTTGGTTTTGTTCTGAGAAAATAAACTAGTCTGAGAACTAGTGCTGACTTGTGTCAGTTCATTGTGCAAGAGTTATTAATGTCTCTTTCAGTGTAAGGAACTGGAATTTGGAAATAGAGTCCAGTTTCTTAGTGTAGCTAACTGCTTGGGCAACAGCATGCTATGCTCTTTGTTTTGGCTGAACATTCCTGTGAGTGCTATACTAAATTTCAAATTACCTAAGTATACCAGCTTATTTTCCTTCAAATATTGCTGACTCTACTAGCTTTGATCATGTTGGTTTTCTTTTGGAGCAGAATGTGCTGTTCGTCCTGTATCGTCCTGAACATAGGCCTCTGTAGCATGGCTGAGTTGATCAATGCAAAATCTCTTGGTGAGACAGCAACAAGTGAGTGTAGAGGCTGCAAGAAGCCTTGTGGATTCTGCAGAGGAGGAGCCTGGTGACATGAAACACTGTTGTAATGATATTTGTCCCATCCGTGTTTGACTAGGATGAATAATGTCTTCTAAGCATAATTCAGTGCCTTGTTGACAGGTCACGGGAGAGGTGAATCCTCCCCTTCTACTCTGCCCTGGTGAGGCCTCACCTGGAGTACTGTGTCCAGTCCTGGGCTCCTCTGTACAAAAAGGACAGGGATCTCCTTGGAGAGTCCAGCAGAGGGCTACAAAGATGATAAAGGATGTGGAACACCTCCCTTATGAGGAGAGGCTGAGAGACCTGGGGCTGTTCAGCCTTGAGAAAAGAAGACTCAGAGGGGATCTGATCCACGTCTATCAATATCTGAGGAGTGGGAGGCAAAGGGACAAGGCTGAACTCTTCTCAGCAGCGTGTGGTGATAGGACGAGGGGAAACGGCCACAAACTGAAGCATAGGAAGTTCTGCACAAAGGTGCATGAGAACTTCTTCCCAGTGCAGTGATGGAGCACTGGAGCTGCACACAGAGGTGGTGGAGTCTCCTCTGTAGACATTCAGGACTTACCTGGACACCTACCTGTGCAACCTGGGCTGGGAGCTGCTTTGGCAGCGGGTTGGGCTCGATTGGAGGTCCCTTCCAACCTGAGAGTTCGGTGATTCTGACTTACAGGGCAGGGGGAGTTGCCTGTGGTCAACATGTGTTCCAAAGTGGCCTCTTGCCAGGAGAGAAGTGTCTGAAAATGTTCTTGTTTTCCCCATTTCTGCTGACATCTTTATGGCTTTTGTGCTCAATAGCACCATGCTCTGATGGTATCTTAAAATAAAATGCCCTCTTGGTAGGACATATTAGAGAGAGAGGGGAAAAAAAGAAAAAGCAAAACAGTTGGGAAATCTTGAGTTGGCAGCAGTTTGTAAGCATGCTTCTGGAGCTTTCTGCTTGTTGTGGTCCTCTGTGCTTCTGGAGAAAGGGCATCTTGGTCTCTGAGAAGGGGGGTGGTTAGATCCTGCTCTGCTGCTTAGTGGGAGGAGGAGGGGGGGGGGAAGCAGACCTAAGGGGAATGCAGAGTTTGGTTTTCTTCATCTTTCCCTTAAGAACAATCTGATTAATACTATGTTTTGTCAGACTTGCTTTTTCCAAAACCTCCAAGAATATAAATAAGAAGGGGAAAAATGCTAATTATCTTAATTATAGAGTGCAGGACTTCATCTTGCTTCAGGAGTCTTGATGTGCAGTGATAACATGCAGCTGAAAAGCAAGTGTTGTGTGGAAGGCTCTCACTGAGCTGCTGTCAGACTCCAGTCACTGACTGAGAGGTGCCAGGCCTGGGCTCTCGTTGTCTGCGTGTGGCCAGTTTCCTGGGTTTCCATTGCCGTGTGCCCAGGGCTTGCCAGCTGCTCTGCCTGCAGATGGCACAGGCAGCCCTGTGCTTTCCTCCTTGCGTCTTAGGTTCCTGGCACAGACTGATGCCTCTTTGCTGGGCTGACACTAGGTGGCAATGCCTCCCTCGTAATACTTCACCCACAGCAGAGCAGTCCGGGGGTTTGTTTCTGATGGGCTTTCTGTCATCTGCATAGCAGTCTTTTTCTGTACAGATCACTCCACCAACTCCCTTGCATTGGAAGCTGATGCCGTTCTCCAGTGTAAAGCAGAGGATTGTGTTCCCATGACAGATGAGATAAGATGGGAGACCTGAAGGCAGGTGTGTAGTGGAGTTCTCCAGCATGAGGTTGCTGTGCCTCCTGGAGTTCCCTCAGCCCTCTGCTCTGACGTGGGATGCTTTGGCACTTGTCTGCTAGCTTTTGGGTGCTGGGTTGAGCAAGCGTAGCATCCACGTGGAGTGGATGTGCAAATGGAAACTTGGCACAGCTGCATAAGTGGAAAACCTAGTGAAGGCACAACCTGCTGCTCCCCAAACTTGCACAGACAAAACCTATCATGAAAGGCAACATCCAAGGCATAAACATTTAAATATGTAAGTAGATGGCAGTGGGATTGCTCACTCTGTCCCAAAAGGGATTCCTGAAAGTTCTGCTCCTGTTGACTGCCAGCTGCAGTGCTGCCAGCAATGGGGACTGCACATCCCACGCCGCCTCCCAGGCCCACAGCCTGTGCTGGACCTGTAGTCTGTCTCTAGGCTTAAATTAGCTTTACTGATGTATTTAAGATTTTGTATTGTCAGCTAAAGTTTGTTAAACGGAATTTTGTGATTTTTGTTTATGAGGTGAATGTGAGAAATTACTTTGATTTTTTAAAATTATTATTATTTTGCTTTTATTCTTCTTTAAGAAAAAGAATAAAACTTTCCATCTCTGGGCAAGATCAGAAACATGTTACAATCTTTACTTGGCATTAGAGCAGAAATGCAAGTCTGTGAGGAAAACAGAAAAATCTCTGCAGAGAGACACAGTTTCTGATTGTTAATCGGAAAATGTGGGCCTTTGAGAAATCTGCTACTGAAATATTTCTTTTTGGCCCAAAAGCCACTTTTTTTTTCCCCCTCTTTAAATAGTTTGACAAACATATTCAGGGTGTTTGGTGGAGGAACTGTTCCAAAGGTAGGTTACCTCTTACACCTCAAAAGTGGTCTTGTATTTCCAGTTTGGGTTTATCTAATGTCAACTTGCAGCTTCTGAACTTTGCCGAGCAATTAAAATATTATCTGATATTGTGTGATGTTTTCCCAGTGTGGGTGTGCTCAGGTTTAATCTGAGCCCAAGATGCTGGGTGCCCTCATGCTCTCCCTGTCTTTGGCTCTTTGGGCTTCGAGGTGAGGATCTAACTGTTGTGAGCTGCAAATTACAACCTCTGCTCATGTGTGTGGGCTGCATGCAACTCTTCCCCCTTGTTTTCTCTGTGCAGTGCTGCTGCATGCCACGCATCTCCTGTGCTTTTGTGTGGACAACATGACCCTGCTGCTGTCTGCAGTGATGGCAGCTGGCACTCTAACTCTGGAGTGTGTTGGTGGTGGTGATGGCTCTACTGACTTACGTGCTGGCTGTGCAGCTTGGCCAGGGTTAGGTTGGTGCAGCCAGCAGCAGCAGGAGCTGACTGTCCCCTTGTACTGGCCCTGATGAGGCCGCATCTCAGTGCTGTGTTCGGTGCTGGGCCCCTCCCTCACTTCAAGGAAGACATGGAGGCTCTGGAGCGTGTCCAGAGAAGGGAATAGAGCTGTGAGGGCTCTGGAGCATGCATCTTATGGGGAGTGAGTGAGCTGGGATGGGTCAGTGTGGAGCAGAGGGGGCTCAGGGGAGACCTCACTGCACCCTACAGCTGCCTGAAAGGAGCTGGTGGTGAGGGAGGGTTGGCCTCTGCTCCCAGGTAAAAGTGGTAAGATCAGAGGTGATAGTGTATGGGAGATTAAGGTTGGATATTAGGAAAAACTTCTCCAGAGAGCGGTGCTGCAGTGGTATGGCTGCCCAGGGAGTGGTGGTGTCACTGTCCATGAAGATGTTTCAGAACTGTGGGGATATGGCAATGAGGGTCGTGGGCAGTACTGGTGGTAGGTGGGTGGTTGGACTACGTGATCTTAGAGGTATTTTCCAACCTTAATGCTTCTACAACACAGGATGACAGAACTGAAGAGGGGGCCGCACACTGAGGGCACATGGGAACCAATGGGCATTGGTGGTGATGGGGATGCCAAGCTCAGAGCTGTGCCCCTGGTGGCACATCTCCCCATCCTTGATGGGCGCTGGGGTGGGGGATGCAGGGAGGTCTGAGGTATGGCTTTCACTTCTCCCAGTGTTCCTGTCATGCCGTGGTGGCCAGCCCAAGGCTGATGACATCTGCTCAGCACTGTGCCCGACCCATTTCACTGCAGCAGCCCTAGAGCATCGCATGCTTCCAAAGAGCTGCAGACAATCCCATGTGCTGAGCACCCTGTAGCCCATCGCTGTAGCTTGTGCCCTGCCCAGCCACAAGCTCCACAGCGTGGGGCAGCCCCAGGCTGGGCTGCACAGAGCCTTAAACCCTTTTTGTTTTGACATCCGGGCCTGGAAGCCAGCAGAGCAGAAACTGCTCAGCAGCACTGGCTGCCTGGCCAGGGCCACAGGGGCACCCAGCTCCCTGCCCCTCGTTTGCGTTGGCAGGGGTTGGGGAATGAAGCTGGTTTAATTGGCAGTTGTGTTTGTGGCCAGGGTGTTATGAAAAGGTTTTCTGTCTCCCTCTGTAAGTCACCCTGAATATGTTTTCATTCTTAATATAATATTCACTTCATTATTAGCTGAAAGAGGCTCTTTTGAGAAATTTTTTTTTCCTCTTTTCCAAAAATATCTTAAACAGTCTCTTCGTGCAGCAGTGCTCTGAGGGCCGGGATTGTTTGCTGAAGGGGAAGTGAGAAACTTGCTGGTAAATGAGATTTATACAGAAATTCCTTTCTTCCACAGTGCCCTGGTGTGCTGCAGCCTGCAGGCGCTGTCAGACGGCATCTGGGGGATTTGTGAGGCACTCTCTGCAGGGAGACCCGCTGGGTGCAGCCCTACTGTACGCTCTCTTTGGTCCTCCAGCAAGTCTCTGCCCTGGCTGTGTGCTTCTTGACTCTGGGAAAAGCCCTCTGACCCGAGTGTGGCTTCTGTGGGCCGTGTATGGGCTGTGTGGGGCAGCAGCAGGCGGCCATACAGCTCCCGGTGTCCAGCTGAACTCAGTGCAGCTGGGCAAGGCTGGTGCTGATGTTGGGCTTGTGGGGTGCCTGGGGCTGTCCAGCACTGGTGGAGTCATAGAATCACCTCAAGGAGGTGGGATCACTGAATCCAACTCCTAGCTCCACACACAACCACCTGAAATTCAAACCATGTTTCTGAGAGCCTTGTCCAAATGCTTCTTAAAATGCAGTGGGCCCGGGGCCATGACCGCTGCTCTGGGGAGGCAGTGCAGTGTGCAGCCCCCCTCTAGTGAGGAACCTTTTCTCAGCACCCAACTCAAACCTGTCCTGAGGCAGCTCTGTGCTCTGGTTCCCCTTCTTTCCCATAGGGGAGGGCATACCCGGGTGGCATTGTGCTGCTATCCTGGAGCATTTGCCACAGTCAGTGACCAACAGCTCCAGTTTGGATCCAACTGGAGCTGAGGGCTGATTGTTGGAAAGATTTCCCCCAGTTAGGCTGAGCTAAAATGTGCACCAGGCCATAGAGCTCCCTGCTGCCTCCCCCTCCCCCCTAATCAAGCAGCGGGGCCTGATGTGCTCAAGTCGTTCTGTGTCCTGGCCTTGTGCAGGGTCCCCTGCTAAAGGACATATCTCGGTGGGGATGTTATTAACCTGCATGTTCTTACTTAACACATCAAAGTGTGGCCACTGTTTTCCTGGCCAGGCAAAGCTTCTCAGTGGCTTTTGTGAGAAGTGAGGCCAGGTCTCCGTCCACTTCTGTCTGAAAGGCAACTGCTGTCTTAGATAAATCCTGAAGCACTGGGCGGGCTTGGAGTAAGGATTTGCTGTGGGGGGGCAGGAGAGGTATCCTTGCACACAGCAGCCTGGTGAGGCCATCATGTCTAGAAGGACCCTCCTGCCATGAGCCACAGCGTTGCTGCCGGGATGGGAGGAGCAGCATCCTTGCAGACCTCTCAGCACCCTTCCTCCTTCCCTGGAACACATGCAAATCATAATTCACACAGCCCTTGCAGTGCTGCTGTGAGAGCACAGAGGAGCACAGAGCAGCTGCCTCCCTGGAGCTCATTTTCCTCTTCTGGGAAAAGGGTTTGAGCACTGATCCCCTCTGCCTCAGTAGCACCACCGGAGCTACGGCACTGCTCCTTCCCCTGTGCTCAGCTGCAGTCATTCCTTGCCATCCTGCAAAATGCATTAGGGATCGTGCCATGTGCTGATGAGTATTCAAGACCTGGCCAAAATTGGGAACAATTAGCAGTTGTTTCAGCATCTCTTTGTTGTTGCTCTGTCTCGTGGCTGACCCAGTGAGCTCCCTGCACATGGGTCAGACTGGACAGCATAAATTATGGATAAAAGACACTCTTGGGAGTAGTTCTGCTTGTGTGAGGTGGGCATCTCTCCGCTTCTCAAGTGGCTCTGCTTGCACACCTCTGTCATCCTGGCCATCCCCACCACAGACATGAGTGGCATGCTGAGCCCTGCCAGCTGCGGGTGAGTGGTGCCCAGCCCTTCACACACGCTGGCAGCACAGTTCTGAGCTGGAGAGTCTGTAGTGGTCCGGGGCATCCCTCATTGGGTCAGCTCCAGTAGGACCTGGGGAAGCTGTGGAAGTGCTGCTGGCGCTGCGCCTGCGTCACACTACCTGCACCTCTCCTCCATTGCTCATCCGTTGTTGGGCTATGGGGTTTGGGAGTTTAAAGGCACACGGGGTGCTGCTTTGAGTCAGTGAGGTGCTGAAGACAAACTTTGGTGGGGGGACCTGCTCAGAGCAGGCTGCCTGCAGCAGGTGGGATTTCTCTGAGGCCATGTGGTGCATGGTGCTCCGGCAGCTGAAGTGCCCAGGGTGTGAGCTGGGCTGTCCTCATCCCCAGACACCAGCAAGGGGGGCAGGGGCCCTCTAAAGCTCCTGGACTTTTTTTTTTTTCTCTTCAAATGTTTGGAAAAGGGCAAGCTTACCTGTTTTCCAAGGTTTTACTGTTCTGCCCTCTCCTTTTCTTGCACTCCTCATTCAGTGTACTCCAGCTTCTTTAGTCCCTTTAAGTCCTCATGCTAAAGGCCACAGGAGCCAAACTGGGCAGGTGGAAGGGGTCCAGGGAAGCGTTCAGGACAGCAGACAAGAAATCTGAGGTGAGTGGGAAAATGGAGGACCTGGATTTGCTTTAAAAGAGGGCTGAAAGCTGCAGCTGGGACACTGCCCTTGCATGGGGAGCATTTGAGGCACTGCCTGGCTTGGCTGGCAACAGGAAAAGTGAGATTTACAGCCCTGCCTTCCTGCAGTGGGGTGAAGGGGAAACACCAGAGTTTCCCACATGCAGGGGCCTGGGGCAAGCTGGGGGGGCCCGGCAGGCTGTGGGTGCCACCTATGCCTGGCAGCTGTGAGCATGGAGGGAACGGAGGCGGAATATGGGACATCCTCAGGGATGTCATCCGCAGCTCAGGGAAAGGGCTTGAAGTGTGAGCCTCAAGTGTGGCCGCTTTTTGGAAGGGCGAATAGGAAAATGACAAGTACCAGGGAGACCTGGAGGGATTGCAAGGGCTTTCCAGACAGCTCCAAGCTGGCATCCCTGAGTGCTTGCTGCCTGCCCTGCCTCGGGTGTGGGTTTCCTTAGAACAGCCTCAGCAGGCACTGGGTGCCACTCCTGGCAGCAGCATGCGCTGGGGACACAGGGACAGAGCTCCTGAGCCACAGGCTGGGGTGGGACAGCAGAGGAGTCCGGTGTCACTGCTCCAAGGACGGCTGTGCGCAGGCAACAGGAATGTGAGATCTGCAAGAAGGGGATGAGGAGGAAGGTGGCATGGCTGCTGGGAGTGGTTTGGTTTTCCATGCCCTCACATTTTCCTGTGCTGAAGTACTCACAGGGTGGAAAATGTGGAGGCCTGAAGGGGGGAGAGAGGGTGGGAGGGGAGTGGGGACAGCAAGGCTTTACTTTTCCAGCACGTTTAGGCCATGAAATGCCTACCAAGGCTGAGTTCAGAGGGTCCAGTCGTGCTTTGTAGGACCCAGAATAAATCTGTGTGCAGTTTTGCAGAAGGCATGCTGCAGCCACAGCAGGGCAGCTCTGGAGCTCAGCAGGATGGGGACCTGCAGCTGTGCCCCAGGGCTTCTCCTGGCCCGGCTAACCATGCCTGCAGGAGCATGCTGGTGGCTGTGAGAGGGGTCAGAGCCTTCCCTGCAGTCCTCTAACCTTTAAAGAAGGGTGGATGAAGGGAGGGGGCATCCTCTGAAAGAGGATTGTTCTCATGAAGTATTTTGGGCACCATTGGCAAAACCCAAAACTGCTGAGTCCTGTTAAATAAATATTGGAGTTCAGTGTTGTTTTTGTTGTTTTTTTTTTTCCCCAGAGGAGAGCAGGATTAGAAAGTGAATGTTAAATAGTATTTTTGTTTAACATACCTGAGGGTTTCCATTCCAAGTTCCCTCCTTGAGCTCGTTGTGCTGTGATGAGCTCTAAGGAGGCATGACCCCATCTTGTGAAAATCCAATTTTTCCAGTAAAAAAATAAAGGAGATGATCTGATTACCCAGCACACACACACACTCTGCTTTTGTTGATGTTTTTAAACTTTGCATTCTTCACTGTTTTCCTGAGGGACACCTTTCAGCTCAGTGCAGCTCAGGTAGCAGCGTCCCACCCTGTGTGCAGCTTTGGTTTTAGTGCTTCTCCAGCAGCTCTACTCTCAGCACTCTGCTAAAGAGTACGTGGTTAATGCCTGTGCATGGAGTCTGGTGCAGACTGCCATGCAAGCTGCCGAATGGCCGTGGTGCTCGGGATGGCAGGTTAGAGACACTTGTACAAGTTCCCTCTGGAACTGATCCTCCAGGCGTGTTGGAGGTGATGGTCTCATAGTGTGCACCGCACAGAGAGAGGAAGATGAGAGAAGTGCTGACGGAGGAGCCAGGTGGGAGAGGAGGAACAGCAGGCCAGGAGCAAGAAGAGTCCCAACACTGGGTCAGAACCACCAGAAAGAGGAGGGGCTATGACCTGGGCGTGGACTGACCTGCTCCAAGGAAGGAGAAGAACCGGCACAGTGCGGCGTTCCCCAGTGCCAGTGAACTCTGTTGACAGTGGGACATTGGGGAGAGGATGGCAAGATCTCAGGGACGTGCAGATATCAGTGGTGCTTGCTTCAGCCTTGGCTGCTGCATCGTGATGGCAAGGCTTGGCCTGAACCTTGCTGGAGAAGTTGAGCTCAGCCCAAAAGCACCATGAGGAAGCACCAGAATTCTTCCCAGGCCACTCCTGCACCACCATGGCAGTACCTGCTGCAGTGGGGGCTGGCCTGGCTCCCCAACACAGCTGTGTGCCCTGGAGAAAGGTTTCTGCATCCCACTGCTGTGACTGTGGTGAAGTCTGCAGCAAGTACAGGGAGGACATAATGATTTTATGGGTCTCTTGCAAAAAAAAACCTACATAATTCAGTGGCTTCCCAGCATGTGCATATGGGGCTGCCAAAGGGCCACTTGTCCTTACAGGCACCAGGGGAGGTTGCAGGGGCTCTGCAGGTTCAGCACATCCAGATTTCACGGATCTGCCTTGGTTTGAGCAAAAGGGCAGCTTGGCCCATTCAGTAATAAAAGCATCTCCAGCGAGTTCTGCTCCTCACAGCCATCTCCTCTCTGATGTGACGTGGGCTTGGCTGCATCCCTGCCAGGGTACAACCCCACCACCCTTCTCCAGTGCAGTCTGGTTTGGCTGGAGGAGTGTGGCTGCTCCTGGGGCTGGGGGCTCAGGGCTGCCTGGAGGAGCCCAGGATAGCACTAGGGGAGTGCAACGTTCTGCACAGTATGAGGGGCAGGAAGGCACAGGGACACAGCATCGTGGGGCACAGCCTCCATGGGGATACGGGGGGACTGGGGTGCCCCTTCTCACTGCCCTGTGCTGGGGTGCCCCAGTTTATGTTCCCCCCCCATCCTGGCCCCGCTGTGGGGCTCAGCCCAGCCCACGTCCTGCCTGGCTCCAAGCTGCCCTGTGGTTCTGCTCTCCTCCTCTGAATTGTATTTATTTATTTATATGGAGATGTAATAAAACTCCAGCAGGAAACGGAGGCGATTCCCTGCCATTCCCCACAAGCCGGCCCTGGGACAGGCTGAACAAGGAGGCACATTGTGCAGCACAGATCTGCCTGCCAGCACCAGGCTGTGTGCGGGGCTGAGGGGCCTGGGCCAGGCGAAGAAAGAGCCGAGTGTGTGCTTGCACCGGGCCAGTGTTGTCACCGGTGTGCTGGGAGCACTGCAGGGCTTGTGGGATGGGGCAGCCCGGGGCTGAGCTCCATTTTGGCACCGCAGGTTGGGTAAAGGGATGCTGGCGCAGGCAGGCAGCGGGGCTGCGGATGAAAGAGCTTCTGTGCTAAGAACAGCTAGCCTGGAACGTCACACGGGAGCATAACATTTCCTGCTCCCAACTGTGCTCCTCCTCTGCCTGTTCTGCCAGGAAACTGGGCAGTGCTGAGGGTCAGCCATGGGGCAGTCACCCCATGGCCTGGTCTGGTGGCTGTGACCCGTTCCTCCCAGGGCTCAAGCAGCTGGCAGTGAGTAGCAGCCTTTCACCAGCCCTGGGGAGGCATTTGCTGTGAGCAGGGATGTTGCCATCAGTAGGGGTCAGAGTGAACGGTTGCAGCTGAGGCTCTCGGGTGTCCTTCTGTGCTGCAGCGGGGTGAGCGAGGTGGCAGGGGTTGCACATGGCTCAGCCCACAGCTCCTCCAGGGCCTGCCACCAGTGTGGCTCCTGCTGACCTTCTCCAGCACAGCTGTCACAGCTGCTAGAGTTACCGAAACCACACACTGAAGGGAAAAGGTGAAAAATCCCAAATCCCGAAGGAAATGGCTTTGCAAACCTCCTCTGTGGTGCAGCAGAGGCACTGGCTTCTCTGCCTGGGAGCAGGAGTGCTGTGTCCTGCACAGGGACAGTTGGCACAGCAGGGTTGTCCCCCTGCACCAGGGGACAGGGGAATGTTTGTAAGGAGACAGATGTTGGGTTGGGCCCTGTCCTGACTCTGAGCTGGAAGGACGTGGATGGGGCACTCCGCCCCCTTGGGGACCTGCAGGACCATTGGCATCGCTCACCAGCCTGGCACAGGGACTGGTGGAGCACAGCAGCCCTGCTACACCAGCCAGGACATTGGTATGCAGATGGCAGGAGGTGACACAAGGAGGGAACAGCCCTTCCTGCAGGGGACTCGCGCCAGGTCCTGGGTGTCTCAGCACAGAACTGTGGGGTTTGGGGCTGGGGAGCAGTGGAAGCCTCTGGGGCTGTGCCCATCGCTCTCTGCCCACAGTGCCCTTCCTGGACAAGGCTGCCTGCCCACTGACATGCTGCAGAGTCCCGTGAAGCCATAAAAATAGATGCAGCTTGGGTGTAGGATGAGCACGGCTGTTAGTTCTCCCCTGCCAGGGTTCTCATTGCATTGCTATAATTAATGCCTGAGTCAGGGAAGAAACGGCTTTTCCATTCTGCTGGTGCTGGCTGCGTCTGGGCAGTGTCACAAAGCCCCTCTGCTTCGCCCATCACCTGCCAGTGTCAGGTTCCTGCCCCATTTCTTCACTGTCTGTCCCCAGAAACCCCTGCCATCCCACCCTGCTGCTGCACACTGACAGGGGGATCCCAACACTGAGCACGGGGTGCAGAGCTGCACCTTCTCTGCCTGGTGTGTGCACTGCACAGGAACAGAAGGGTTTGGGCTGGAGGACCGCCTGTGTCCCCCAGCACTGCTGTCACAACACGGGCTGGCCCTGAAGAGAGCCACCCATCCATATGGGTGCCCGGGTGGGTGTCAACCTGCAGCTGGGGGGGCTCTCCCAGGACAGACCTTTCCAGCTGCTCCCCAGCCCATCCTGCCCTGGTGCTGGCATCCCTTTGAAATCGACCCAGCTGGCCTTTCGCACCAGCTATTCCTGTGAAATTCTTTAGGAAGGGAAAATTCGCTGCCCGGATCCTTGCAGAGCTGCGCTCTCACCCTCCCTCCGGCTGGTACTGACAGCATGGGGTCCCAGCCAAGGGTGCTTTCAGGGCTTTTGTCCTCGCTACAGCCCCTGCCTGAAAGCCTGGCACTGGGGAGAGCCGGGAGTACCTCGGGGCTGTGCCCAGCAGGCACGTGGCTCTGAGTGGCCCCACACATGTCCCAGCTGCCCCTGCCAAGATGCAGCACCCACGGGACCCTCTGCTCCTCAACCACCTCCTTTCCTCCATGGTACCCCCTCTCCTGATCCATGGCTCCCACCAAGGTGGGGGCTGTCCCCACTGCTGCTGCCACATGGGATGCCCGGGGTCCCACGCCTGTGACCCATCTGTGGGGGCACCTCGCAGCCTCTCCCTGCAGCCAGGCATCACCGGGCGACTGCTCTCAACCCGTGGCCTTCCTGCTCCTTCCCCCTCCCCTCGCTAAGGATCTCGCACAGGTTTGCAAACGCTGTTGACGGGAAGAAAGGAAATGGGGCAAAGCTGCTGCCAGGAACCACAGGCTCCTGCCATACGGCCCCGCTCCGTCGGCCTGGATGCTTCGCGGGCAGATTTCTTTGCAGCCTCTGTGATTTCTTTATTCAAGCTATTGATATTGGATTCCCAGCCCAGGGACACTTCCAAAGCCATAAATCTGCCGTGTTGCTCTACCTGGTGTTCTTGTTTTCACTGCGAGGCTTCCAGACCTGCTGAAGACCTCAGCTTCTGTGCGCAGCCGTGCTGCCGCGGGTGCGGGGCTCCGGCTGTGCCACCTCCGCGGCCGCCCCCACGCTCCCCCGGCCGGTGCCGGGGACGCCCCCCTTGGACCCTCTGCTGAGCGCCCTTGGAAGGGCGCGGGCATCCCGAGGGGCACCCCGGAGCGCGGGACAGACGGCGGCGACGGCCGCTCCTCTGCGTTGAAAGGAGCCCCTCGACTCCAAAAATCCACGTGTTGCTTTTGGCTGAGCTGCGGCACCCCCTGCCAAGAGCAACAGTTTTACATATTAAAGCAAAATTAAATTAGAAGACATTTTATTTGCGAGCTCGCCCCTCGTTAACCCTTTGCGGCCCGGAGGCACCGGGAGCTGCGGGCACCGCCGGGCGATCCCTTCGCGAGGGAGCGGCCGCGGGACGGGGCGAGGGCGGGACGGCCGCCATCTCCGTCCACCCCGGGCCCGCAGCGGAGCCCACGGGCGGGGCACGCACGAGGGGCGGCGCGGCGGTCCCCTTCCGCGGAGCGGCGCTTCGCCGGAGCCCCGGAACACCCGCACGGCCCCGCGGCGGCAGGGAGCCGCCGTTATCCCCCGCACCCGCTCCAGCGACCGACGAACGCGCCCCCACGGAGCGCCCTCCCCCCCGCCTCCAGGCCCCGGGCCCGCAGCGGCCGCCGCCGGGCTCCGGCCTCTCTCCGGCGAGGATCCGCGCGGACGCCCGGGCCCGTCCCCGCCCCGGGGGCGTGGCGGCGCGGCGGTGGGCGGGCGCCGTGCCGGGCCCTGCGCGGGGCTCGGCGGGGCTCGGCGCGGCGCGGGGCCGCATGGAGCGCGGCTCGGCGGAGGGCGGCGGGCGCTGCCCCGGCGCGGGGCCGCCGCGGGGCGCGGGGGCGCGGGGGCGCGCGGGGGCGCGGGCGCGCCGGGCCATGGCGGCTCTGTAGCCGCGGGGCCGGGCCATGGCGACGCTGCGGCTGCGGCTCGCGCTGTCGGTGCTGTGGCAGTTGGCGGCCGCCGGCCGCGGGCTGGAGCTGGGCGCGCTGGAGGCGGCGCGGGGCCGGGCTGCGCGGTGCCAGCCCGTGGACATCCCCATGTGCCGCGGCATCGGGTACAACCTGACCCGCATGCCCAACCTGCTGGGCCACGAGAGCCAGCGCGAGGCCGCCCTGAAGCTGCACGAGTTCGCTCCGCTGGTGGAGTACGGCTGCCACGTCCACCTGCGCTTCTTCCTCTGCTCGCTCTACGCGCCCATGTGCACCGACCAGGTGAGCGCCAGCATCCCCGCCTGCCGTCCCATGTGCGAGCAGGCGCGCCACAAGTGCGTCCCCATCATGGAGCAGTTCAACTTCGGCTGGCCCGAGTCGCTCGACTGTGGCCGTCTGCCCACCAAGAACGACCCCAACGCCCTCTGCATGGAGGCCCCCGAGAACGCTTCGGCCGCGGAGCCGCACAAGGGCCAGGGCATGCTGCCAGTCGCACCCCGGCCGTGGCCACCGGGCGCTGCGGAGGGCCGGGGCTCCAACGGGCTGGGAGCCTGCAGCAACCCCGAGAAGTTCCAGTATGTGGAGAAGAGCCTGTCCTGTGCACCGCGCTGCTCGCCCGGCGTGGACGTCTACTGGTCCCATGAGGACAAGGACTTCGCCTTCATCTGGATGGCCGTGTGGTCCACCCTGTGCTTTGTCTCCACCGCCTTCACCGTGCTGACCTTCCTGCTTGATCCGCACCGCTTCCAGTACCCTGAGAGACCCATCATCTTCCTTTCCATGTGCTACAACATCTACTCGGTGGCCTTCATCATCCGCTCGGTGGCAGGGGCTGAGAACATCGCCTGTGACCGGGAGAACGGAGAGCTCTACATCATCCAGGAGGGGCTGGAGAGCACGGGCTGCACCATTGTCTTCCTCATCCTCTACTACTTCGGCATGGCCAGCTCGCTTTGGTGGGTTGTGCTCACCCTCACCTGGTTCCTGGCTGCCGGCAAGAAGTGGGGGCACGAGGCCATCGAGGCGCACAGCAGCTATTTCCACATGGCTGCCTGGGGCATCCCAGCCATGAAGACCATCGTCATCCTCACCATGCGGAAGGTGGCGGGGGATGAGCTGACAGGGCTGTGCTATGTGGGCAGCATGGACGTCAGTGCGCTGACCGGCTTCGTCCTCATCCCGCTCTCCTGCTACCTGGTGGTAGGCACCTCCTTCATCCTCACTGGCTTCGTTGCCCTCTTCCACATCCGGAAGATCATGAAGACGGGCGGCACCAACACAGAGAAGCTGGAGAAGCTGATGGTGAAGATTGGGGTCTTCTCAATCCTCTACACCGTCCCAGCTACCTGCGTCATCGTCTGCTACTTCTATGAGCGCCTCAACATGGATTACTGGAACCTGCGGGCCCTGGAGCGCGGCTGCGTGCCGCTGCCCGGACGGCTTGCGGCCAACTGCTCGCTGGAGACCTCGGTGCCCACCGTGGCCATCTTTATGCTAAAGATTTTCATGTCGTTGGTGGTGGGCATCACCAGCGGGGTGTGGGTGTGGAGCTCCAAGACGCTGCAGACCTGGCAGAGCCTGTGCAACAGGAAGCTGGGTGTGAGGACGAGGGGCAAGCCCTGCAGTGGGGTGAGCTGTGGCGGGGTGCACTGCCACTACAAGGCGCCCACTGTCATGCTGCACATGACCAAGACGGACCCGTACATGGACAACCCAACGCATGTCTAGCATGGGGCTGCCACTATGGGGCAGCGCCGGGAGAGTTTCTTGGGTAAGGGCTGAGCCCCGGGGCTGCTGCAGGGTGGAATGGGGGGCATGCAGGTGTGGGCTGCCCACTGCAGTGCTCGACCCAGACAGCTCGCTGCTTTTCCTAGGGATCGTTCTGTTGTTGCTGTTGCCAAATCCAGTGACTGTTCTAATGCTTTCTTTAGGGGGCGGCTGGGGCCGGGGCAGGAAAGGGAATAATCCAATTCATGTTTATTTAATTCTGTAATTTATTTTAGATTTTTTTTTAATCATTAGCTGCGAGGAATGGAAAAAACAATAAACCCTGGATGTGTTATTTCAACCAAGCCTCATGCTGTGTGCAGGAACCGAGGGGCTGAGGGCAGCTGTGTGGTGAAGGCGGTGGGGAGCAGCCCCCAGCAGAGTCAGGATAGCCCTAACCCCAGTGCAGCATCCCAACCTGTCCACCTGTGCAGGTCCTCGTGCGGTGAATAATGTTTTCCGCTCAGTGCTCAGTGTTGAGTGGAGTTGGTAGGAGCTGTGGGGCTGCTGTGCCATCACAGTCTTGTGGCAGTATGGGGCCAGGAGCTGGTGCTGGGCTGGGGGATGGGGCTTGGCCTCAGTGTGCCAAGCAGCAGCCCGAGGTGCAGGTCATGGAAACTTCTGGGCAGCTTTATTTATCCCCTGCTCTGGTTACAATCCCATCTCGCTTTCCCCATTGTCCTGGGGGAAACTCAACCCTCAGTTGGTGCTGCTGGGTCCGGGCAGGAGCTGTGTGGCTCTGGTGGGACTGTGGCTGCTGCTCCAGGTCTGCCCAGGGAGCCAGGGAGGGCTGAGGCTGTGGGGTGCCCATGCCCAGCTGAGGCCTACGGGCTCCAAGTGCCAATGGGGAGAGCTGTGTCCAGCCCCACAGCAGGCAGGGATGGAGGTCTCTGTCCTCTCATTTCCAGCTAAAGAGCAGCATGTGGCCTCCCCATCTCTCCTTCATCTGTGAGCAGCTGCCTCAGCACACACAGGTTGATGCCCACCAGTCCTTGGCATCAGTCCCAGCAGCCCAGCGCCCCAGTAGGAGCTTCAGGCTGTGTCCCCTGTGTACCCCCATCCCAAGCTGCTGCCAACAGGCTGGTCTGGCACTGCAGTGAGCATCCACACCAAGCACTCTGGGCTGCCCAGGTTGCTTCCAGCCTACTGGTGCCCTGCAGACATCCACTGTAGGGCTGGAGGAGTTGCGTAGGGCTCTGCTGAGGGCACTGCAGCTGTGGAGGGGCAGTAGTGAAGGCCCACAGCTGGGGTGTGAGCCCAGCCCCAGCCCAGCTAGCAGCACGGGTGGTACACAGCCCCTCACTGCCACACTGCAGTGCTGAGCGGGGCTTTGTGCATGCATCGCTGCTGCGATTGATGTTGGGAAGTGCTTTAATCCACCATCCACTGCCCCTGGGGGGGTTGGGACGCTAGGAGAAGTTGAGCAGTGGATCTGAGAAACCCTCCACTTCCCTGGGAGCTGGTGCTGGCATCAGTGTGCAGAGCAGAGCAGAGCAGCAGGCAGCATGGAGGACTGCAGCGGGTGCATAGCACTGCGTAGGAGCTCTGTGGCACCACAACATCCCTTGGTGCCCAGCAAGATTGCTGCAGTCCCAGGGTACTGTGTGATGGTACTGGGCCCTCCAGCAGGTGGGCAGCTGGCCTCATCCCTGGGCAGAGACCCCTGTGTGATGCCCCACTGCCAGCCCCCCCGGGGGGTTGCAGCCTCCCAGGTCCCCCAGCTGCCATGGAGAGGTGGTGTGGGCAGTTAATGGGGCTGAGAATGGGAGCGGGAGAGTCAATATTGGCTCTGGGGCAGACTCCAAAGTCCAGCACAGGGCACAGGCCAGGCAGGGGCTGCTCACCTGGGCCACAGCCGGTGACAGAGGTGCACCCTGGGCACTGGCCTCCCACAGCCAAGTCCACTGTAGGGCAGGGAACCCTCAGTACTGAGCCCTGAGCCACACTGAGCCCAAAACCGCTCTGCACTGTGGGCCTGAGCACAGACAGCAATGTGTCAGGGGCAACTGCATCCCTGCCCGTGTCCCTGCAGTCGTCCCAGCTCCTGTGGGGCTCGCGGAGCCCGACGGGGACAGCCTGACCTTGAGCACCCTGGCACTTGCCAAGTCTTGCTGCCTCTCAGGCACTTGCCCAGATAAGCACGTCCCTCCGGGCCCCAGCTATCGGCAGCGCGGGGCTGCTGGCGCCTGACCACTGCCTGCTATCAGCCCCGGCAGCCTGGCCAGCTCCACTGCAGCCCCGGGAACTCAGAGTGGTCCTGATGGCCAATGCACCATGGCTCAAGTGCAAGGTCCCTGGGCTGGCCCAGTGTCACAGTGGGTGCAGCCACAGCCGCCCACCAGGCAGGGGACAGCTATTTATAGGGTCTCACAGGGCGGTAATACCATGCAGGGCTGCTATAAAAAGCAGGGCTTGCAAAAGGTCTCACAGCAGATGCTGGTGTGAGGTCTTCACGCCAAGGCCTGGAAAACATCCCAGCCTGAGTCACACTCTGGTTCGCCCAGGTCCCATTGCACACCCAGCAGTGAACCTGCCGCTCATGGCATGAGGTTTCTCCACACAAAGAACATTTATCTGTCACCTGAAATGCTGAAGCCCCCAGACCTACCAGGGGCTCCTAAGCCCCACTCTGCCCCACTGCCAGACCCTGCTGGAGCTCACAGAGCTGCAGTCAGCGCCCCAGTGTGACAGTGCTACCCTGGAAAGCATCACCCTCCTGTTCCTGTGGCACTGGAAAGAAGTTCAGGAAAATTTTGGCCAACACCTTCACTTCAGTTACCAGATGTACATCACCACCATCTCCTTCCCCTGGCTCTGAAGCTCAGAACAGTAGCATCCCAGCCCTGCTGGTATCAGGGATCTGCTGGCTGCTGGGTTGGACACACAGCAGAATAGGCCTTGGCCATCTCAGAACTGCAGCAAACACGGCCACGGTTGCAAAATGCGAGCACAGCACGCAGCTCCATGCCTGCACACTAACCTGCTCAGTGCAGCTTACTAGCACAGGCCGTGAGTCAAAGTGGCCCCAGCACAGCCATCCCCACTGCCTGGAGCACAGGCACGGCCAGGGGCTGGTGTCACCCAACCTGAGCAGAGTTTGGCCCAGAAGTTCGTTGCACAGAGCTGTAAGCTGACCTGACGCAGCTCAGAGCCCCTCTGGGCCTCCTGGCAGTGGATCCAGGCAGCCAGAGTCCAGTGAGAGGTGCAAGGCTGCAGTGCTGCACGAGCAGAGGGTACCACAAAGGATGCACTGCAAGCCAGCTTTACAAACACAAGTACATAATGTTTATTTTTAATTTTCCAATTCGTTACAAGTACAGCCCTTAGGAGAAACCCCCCTCCCCCCACAAATGACATTTATTTTTAAAAAATGTACGGTTCCAAAGGTTTCACTGTGTAGGACCTGCAGAAAATGTTCTCTATTAACAGGACAAAACATGGCCTCTGCTGGGGACGTGCGAGATACAAACGTCAGTGCTATTCTGTGGGGCAGGAGCTGAGGCTGGGGGAGGCTGGAAACGTGTCTAGTGGCTGCAGTCTTCAGTAGCCCGGAACTGCAACACCTGTTTACAAAATAACAAACTAAAAAGTCCACAGAACTAGGCTGCAACTTGTCACTGAGAATCCTTTTATTCTCAAATCAAAGGAGCTGGAACAGCTGCTTTTGTTTCTCTGTGTTACAAAGCCAGTACAGAGCAGCCCTGTGGCTAGTTTGTTCCAAACTGCAGAATTCTATAATAAAAAGTTCAAGCCCTGATTGCAGATCAAAATCTGTCACGATGGAGAGGTGATTAAAGAATACTCTTTTCTTAGAGGGAAGTCAGTGTGCCGAGTGGCAGAGCCCACTGCTGGGACACGGCCAACGCAGGACAGCGCCTGGAGGTGCAGGGAGGTGAGCTAGGGGAGGTGTGACTACAAAAGATGAGAGCACAGCTGGAGAGGGACTGGGGACCCTCACAAGTGCCCCAGTGTGACTCCAGCTACTGATAGGAAAATGAGTTTCCAGAGGGGGAAAATATACAGCAAACACCATTTGATATAAACTGTACATGTGCCAAAGCAAGACAACGGTATCTTACAAGTGTTCTTTATACAAGATCACAGCTAGAAACAAGCCACTTTTAATTACTAGAAAATTAATTTAAAAAGTTAAACAGAATATGTTTCTGCTGCTCCCCTTGCCCTTGAGCTCCCTAGAGAGTGTGCAGAAAACCATGATCTCCAGTATGCTTCTGGCACTCGGTTCATCCATAGATAATGACTGTGTGCTGGTCAAGGTGAGCAGGGAAACCTACTGCCTACTCTGCCACCTCCACGCAGTGCTGAGCTCAGAAGACCTCTTTGGAGCACAGCCTCCAGAGATCGCTCCCCAAGAAGACAGGGGGGAAAGCAAGAGCACCTCGAAGCCAATTGTGTTAGGATGCTGGTGAAAGCTGTGTCTCCATGAACATTAAGTGCTTGTTCGCTATGCAGCCCTTCAGTGGAGGCTCAAAATTAACACCACATAAATATATACATACAAGAACCAGCAGCCCATTGGCCTGGTCACACCCAGCCTGCCCGTGGAGCAACGTGATCCCTCCCTGCACAGCTCGGGGCTGGCCTCGCAGCGCAGGCAGCAGATCCCAAGGCAGCAGCGGGGCCTGAGGTGGAGTAGGCTTCGTGCTCCCCTGCCCAGTCAGGCTTTGGCCAGGCCTTTCCCTTCCCCTCCCGCCTTCCCCTCCTGGAAGGACAGACACGTGTGATCTCTGTGCATTTTGCAAGAAGCAGTTAAGTCATCTTTGCTCGCTGAACAGATGACAATATATTTAAGGAAACCTGCAGAAAAATTAGTTAGGATGGGCCAAAGGAAATGCTGGATTAATAGTGAAGTGCCTGCTGCTTCTTAACTCCCTCCAGACAACCCATCCTGCTGCCCAGCAGCACCAGGCCTGCTCCAGCTCTGGCTCTCCCCCTAGTCCCCCCCTGCAATCTCTCACTTCTTCCTTTTCCGCCCCTGGGAATGTTCGAGGGGCTCTGATTCACTGTCCCCTTCCTGCTCCTCCAGTCCCTGGCAACCTGCAGAGAGCTTCTTGCGTTTTCTGCGTGCATAGGTGTGGCCAGGCAGGTGCTTGTGCACCATGTCAATCAAACACTGTTCTGTTTTCTCCAGGCAGGACAGGACGTGGCTCCCATTCTGGTTGTAGCGCTCAGCGTTGGAGAACACCTGTTTGATGTCAGAGAGGAACTCCTGCACTGAGCGGTAACTGCCGCAAGAGCACTTGCTCTGCATAGTCTGGAAGTCCATGGGGTTGCTGATGACCTCACAGTAATCTTCGGCTTCTTCTGCGGTCACTGGCTCCCTGATGAACGAAGAGTCACAAAGAGGAAAAAAAATGAGGAGCCCAGGCACTGCACAATGCAGAGCTGTCAAGTGTGAGCAGCAGCCCCGACCTTCACCCCACCACAGTGTCACAGCAAACCCAAGTACAACAGCAGCAGACATGTCAACCCTGCAGCGGCCACAGAATTGATGACAGGAAGGAGAATGGTTCATCTTTCTGCACCAAAAACGGTACAGGGACTGGTACGCACCAGCTATCATGTGCAGCAGTGCCTGCAAACCCTGGGGGCTGCTGAAAACTGGTCCAGTCCTCCTGCCCTTGTCCCACAGTCTACCACACTCCCAACTCTACCACATCCTGCACCAGAGAGACTAAAGGTCTCCAGCCCAGCAGAGGACTGAGAGCACGGTGCTTTCTGACAGAGCAGATTCCTCCCTTTCTTCTCACATTTATAAGACCTAATCCAGGATTCACAACCAGCCAGTATATCCAGCAGGACCTCAGCATGGCCTCCCACACCAACAGTCCTGTGTGGCCACAGAAGACCACCTGCCCTCACCTGAAGGGCCAGCTGAAGCGGTACTTGATGAGCTTGCTGAGGATTTCCTCACACTTCTGCAGTTCAAGGCTTTGGCGACGTGCTGTCTTCCTTGTTTGAAGGACCTGCCCACACAAAGGAGGGATGCTGTTAAAAGGAGGGGAACCACCATAAACTTTAGTGTTCAGCAAACAGTTTCTAGGGTAAAGCAGCCAGTTCCTAGCAGACCTTTTCTTTCCAATCCTCTTGCTTACAAGCCAGTGTCTCATGGTGTGGGAATATGCAAAAGTGCTGCAGGAAAAAAGTTCAGGTCTTTCAAATGTAGCCATTTTCCACAATAATCGAAAGCACTCTGCTGTGGGACCTTTGATGGTAACAGCCAAGACATGGTGGGAGCCTGAGTTACAGAATGGGAGCCCAGTGAGAAGCTCTGATGGGAATAGCTCACAAGCAGCCTCCTCTCTTTTCACTGGGGGCAGCAAGCTTTTTCAAGATAGGTTCAAAGACAACATGGTCAAAGCAAGCAGCCAAAGAATATATTCATGTCTATAGACAGCAAATGCAGAGTGTAAATTCCCTCTATGAGCCCCTGGTGGACAGCATGTGCAAGGCAGAGGGGGACAGCACTTGTGCTGCTGTTCTGACAGGCCCATCGCAGAGCCTGCTCTGCCATCTTAAATACCAACAAGCAGCTGATGCCTCCAGCGTTGCTGTCCTGTACACAGGCATAACACAAGGTCAGTCATTTGCCTGCAGAGCCACAGTCAGCCGCCAGCACAGGGACATCTCCTGGCCACACAGCTCATGAGACATCACTCTGTTTGGGATATATTTATAATGGGAAGGCTCTAAAACACAGGGAGCCTTTTCCTGAGCCAGCTTTCATGTCTTCACAGGACTAACAGTTTGTGGAAGAGCTCTAAACTGTTTTTCAGAGCTCCTGTCCCAGCTAACATTTTTCCCACCTGAGTATTTCACTATGTTAGCTGAGGTAGCCTGTGCTGGGCTTGCTGGTTTGGTTGCCCTCCAATCTTTAACACAAACCAGATAGAAGGATCCTGCAGATCCAGCAGTCAGCCCACCCTCAAACCAGCAGAAGAAGTCATTAACTTGAAGACCATGATCAAACCACTCAAGAAGAGTGGCAGGGTACACCTGCAGCACAACTACTGCTGCTCAGCAGACAGATGGCAGATGGAGCAGGAGCCTGTGATGTGGCCCATAGAGCTCTGCTACCCTCACATATCCCCTGCGATGTGGCCCACTCCAGGAAAACCAGCACAGCACGCACGCAAGAGACTGCTCTGTTCAGGAACAGAAGGTTTTATCCTTTAAATGTCAAGTGAAACCTAAGCCAGCCAAATTATGTCCTGGAGGTTGGGCAGTGACCATACGCACAACAACTGTCAGAAAACGGCCAAGGCTGGGGAGCGAGGGTCCTACATTGCTGGCATTCTCCGAGCATCCAGGACCTTGTCGATCCCCCCACCTCTCCACAGAGACATATGGATGCTATTTAAAACCCTTTAACAAGCTGCAGGCTGCCTGCTAATCAAGGAGGACAATGTGTGAAAGCGTCTGGGGAAAGATGCCTGGCATATCTCTGCTCCGTGTGCACCGGGCCCTTAAGGATATGCCTCCTTTGTTAACCCGCCCCCTGCCCAGCACTGGTTCCACAGTATAGTTCAGGGTATTTCTTTGGGAAAGGGAGGGGAGGAAGCGTGACACCTGTTTCGTTTATAACTCATGATGTGAGCAGCCCCCAGGGAGCAATTTGGCTCTTACCAGCTCATCAATGTCTGCGCTGTTGACAGGTGCAGCCCGCTGTCGAGGTCCCCTGGCAGGGTGCAGTGACTGCTTCTTCCTTTGGTGCCTTCCTTGCCTCAAGGAGTACATGGCTGTGCTCTGCTTGCCGCGGGCTGCCTTTCTGGGTCTCACTGAAACACATAAGCCAGTGGCTTAGAGGAATGGGTTAACCTGGAAGCAGAGATCACAAGCCCTTTGCACAGCTGTAGCACCAGGCAGCCTCACTCACAGCACAGCAAACACGGATGATGGCAGCGACCCGGCTTTTTGTCACCATCCTCACTCAGCACATGCCCCTGTCAGCTGTGCTCAATACTCTCTCCAGATGAGCTATGTTGGCAATCGCCCACATCCGAAAAAAGACCACTGCTGCCTGGCAGCAGCTTTCTGCCTAAGGGTGGTCATACATGCCAGTCCCCAGCAGACCCCTCTGCGTCTGCGGGACACCTGGAGGCTTCCAGCTCCTCTGCCACCAAAGCTTTGCTTGCCTTCTGAGTGATGCAATAAAGGTCTGCAGAATGAAGTGCTGAAACCCTGATGTATTGAGACATGAGGGAGCGTGGGAACATGTTTGTTTTAAATGTGACTGCAACATCCTTTCAGAAAACACTGGGTGCAGGAACCTGCAGACCTCCTTTGGGTTCCTGCTACACTTCAGGGTGCTCTGCCAAGCACTTACAAGTGGCCCACACAGTGGGATAAGCCAGCTGCTAAACCCCCCTGAAAAGTGAACTGTGTGCAGAGGGAGTGTCGAGTTACGGCAGCAGGGAGCTGTGAGTGGCAAACAATGGGATTTTATTCCCCAAGACAGGAGCTGCTGCATTATGTCCCACAGAAATGCTCTTGCTCATTTGTGAGTCTGCCTGTCAGAGCATTACACCAATGGAAATAGAAGTCCTTTGTCTTAAGTTTCTTCCTGTATCATGTGAACATGTAGGTCTTCCTCCCCAGGCAAGTTCCTTCCATCTGGTCACAAGGGTCTGAGCAAGCCACATCCAGCGTGCTGCAGCGCTCCATCTGCAGACTCTAATCCAGTCCTCCCCAGTAAATCATCCTTCCTGGCCCCACCCGCAGGAGAAGCGCGTGTCAGGGCAGTGGGCCGTCTGCCTGCTGTCACTCCTGCTTGTGTGTCAAGCATGTGTCAGATGTCTGACAATCCAACATTCTAGGTTACATCCCTCAGGATAAACGCCACAAGGATTAATGGGTCTTCTCTATTAAAACAAAAGTTTTCCACAGTGACCTTTCCACGTTAAAGCCCTTTATAACCACAGGGTTGCACTTTGTGCTTTATTTTTAGCGACTGTAACTCTTATGCTATTGTTTGGAAACCTTGGCTTTGCTCCTGACTTGGCTGAGCAACATAGGCTGAACATACTCCAAGTGTGGACATGGATACACCACAGAACAACAAGCAGCACACATACCCAGGGTATCAGTGAACACCCCTGAAATCAGAATAAGGCAGGGGAATCAAGACTGATAGACCTGGATGGAAACCTCTGAAAGAATACAGGATAATCCTTTGGGTCCTGGTCTCTGAATTTCACCATCTGCCCTGGTTAGGACAGGCTGAAGCTGATTTTATGTCAGTCAAGGACATTTTGACAGAAAGTAAAAGCTGGCTGTGCGCTGTTCTGAGACTAAGCTGTCCAGTGCACCAAGCTGCCCAAACAAGGGAGAGTCAAACTCCCTAAAAAACGAATTGGATATGCATACTAGAAATTGCATTGCACACTGGGGTAGATAGTCACTGATGAGCCTAGAAAATGTTATTTTATTCCACTCACGAGCAAGTCAGCTATGTATCCTGAGTGGTCTCTATATGCAACCAACAGGTGCTGGCTGTCCAGGCCCTGCTGCACCCTGACTACTGTGCCTTTTCACAGGAACAGACAGATTAAGTCCTGGTATGACTACTTGAAAATGGCCCCTTACCACTAGGAATCCTGTATTTAAGGTGCTGTGAGCTTATGGTAGGAAGGGAAAAAGCAAGAGCAGTGGGTGGGGTGTTGTGGTTAAAGCTCCAGTTTTCCAAAACACAATGCAGGCACAGACTGCCAGTACTGGTACTGTAATGCTACAAGTAATGCTGTTCCCTAACTCTTCCCTGCCGCAGCCTCTGCTGACTGCTGAACAGGTGTCAGTAGTGTTCCCAGGAGAAAATGCTCACTGCAGTTTCAGTCTTTCAGGCATCTTTGTCACAAAAGGAAGAGAGTTCACTCCAGCTTCCCAGGGTTAGAGAATCACAGCCTTCCCTTATGTGATCCACCCCATTTCCCAGTAAGAATCTGTACCGTGTGAGGAAAAGCACAAGTATAAAATTGGGTCAATTCTTTGGACACTGAAGGCAGAGTATTAATATTTTGTCTTATTTTCCTGCATGGTCAAAACCTTACATTTCAGTCCAGCGACTTCATAATCTTCTTCCTCCTCTTCTTCTTCCTCAGCATCTTCTTCATCAGAAGCTTCCTCACCTTCTTCACCTTCATCTTCAGCAGAATCCTCTGTGTAGTTCCTAGAGCAAGGCATGTAAACATGTCAGTTGTACCAGGACCCGGTATGAGAAGTCCTGGGCCACCCCGTACTGTCTGTTCACACACGGGCTTGCTGACCACCTCAGTGTAAAATAAGTGATCCAGCGTATTCATAGGTAATCAAGTTGTAGCTACAGCTAAAAGAACAGCTCTTGGTCGACAGTTTGAGCACTCCCAACAGCTAAACCTTTTCTTCACTCTTGCTCTAGACAACTAAACCACATGATAATGGATTCTGACATTGCGACTGCTGCACAATTACTCCTCCCTGAGAACAAGTGCTACTGTTTCACCTAGGTCTGCAAGCCTGGCTTAAGGAGTTTCACAATAGCTTTACTTTAGGTTGGTTTTTTTTTCCCTTTGGCTCCTGCTAGAGTATTTCCCCATTACTGCTTTCCACTGCCACTAGAGAAAACAGACCTTGTTTAGTGTTATTCACAGCTAAACTTCACTTATTACTGAGCGAATCATCAGTTCGGACTTCTTATGTGTTGATGTCAAAGCCACAAAGACCCTACCCAGGACAGTTCTAACTTTTTTGCATGTGTCTGTTAAATCAAACCATAATAAAAAACAAAGCAGCACGCATAGGCAGATGGGGACAAAGGCAAAGTTACTGTGTGAGTCTCAGTACACTGGAGACACAGGAGCTTGAGCAGTAAATGGAATAAGAATTAGCTCCCACAGTAGAGCAGGGCAAAAGCCTTCACAGGCCAGCATTTTTTTTCCTGCCTGAACTAGGGAGACAAGAGCAGAAAGCAGATAAGACAGGTGTTACGCTACCTGATGGCTCTCATCCAGCAGCCAAGCAGCTTGCATGTGACTCCACCACATCAAAGAAACTACAATCGCAAGCTAGAACAGCTGCATTGAAGTCCTGTCATTTTGGAACACGCTTGATGAACCTTTAAGTGGTGCCCAGGGAGTTAAGTAATACTTTTAAGTCTATGCACCACCTGCACACTACAAGTTTGTACATCTCCTATTGTGCTGCCACTCTGGATGAGGGGATCTGTTGACTGCTTGTGCATCAGGTGCTATTTGATAGCCTCACCTTGCTGACAAGCAGGGAGATGCAGCACACAATTGGCTTACAATGTAAGCAGAAAAACACATTTTGCATACATTCAACTTCCAGCCTACAGTTCACAAAGCAATTCAACTCCTTGCTGTCAGGAAACAACTACTCAATTCTGCTATACAGAACAACTTTAATTCCTCCTCAAATCATATTCTCTCTGCAGTCTATAATGGTTCCTACCTTATTCAAGTGCCAATGTTCATCAGGTCAAAAATACTAACAAGGTGGCATTTCATTATCTGATTTTTAGTAGCATGTAGGGGCTGAGCTGCAGCCTGGAGCAGTGTCTGCTTTAATTAGATGAGGCCACAAGGATAACTTAGCCCTGGGCACTACAGCATTGCAGTGCTACCCACTATGCTCCCATGAAAAAGGAACCCAACTAGTTGCTCATTTGAACAAAACAACAGTCCTTAGCGTATACAATTTTGGTTGATGATCTGTGTATGTTTTCACTGCCACACTGAAATTATGAAATGTCACAGGTCAGTACAACGCAGGTGCACTGAACTTAACACGTGAAAAAATTGCTCTTCCATTGGTCCAGAGCCACTGAGTCAACTTGGCTATTTCAGTCCGTTCCAAGGGTCTCTGTTTAAGGCTGTTTTGGTCCTCTTGGGAAAGCATGGCTAAAAACTCATGTCAATGACAACTCAAAGGAGAGAAGGGCCACTCACCTTCCCCGGGAGCTGCGCCTAGCAGTGGAAGGCTGACAAGCCGGGCACTGCCATTCGCCTTCTGGTATCTCATAGAGTGCTGGTCTCAGGCAGAACAGGTGGAAGGCTTTGTTACACTCATCACACAGGATCAGCTTGTCATCCTCACCTAGGAGAGTACAACCTACTTGTAACTGTGTGCCACAGCCTTGCACAATTTGCTACATAGAAGCTGCCACGTGGCTGGAGGTCAGAACACAAGAGAAAGATGCAAAGTGCTCACTGATAGCAGGGACCCTTCCTTCTCAGTTTCCGCTGTAGTGGAAACAAGCAGTACGTGAAGAAAAAAAACAATGCAAAGTCCATTGCTCTGCACAGATTTCATTTGAGGCAAAGGTAGAAACCTGCCAAATAGGTTTCACCCACAGTAGATCCCCAAACTGACCACAGAAAAAGAAGCATGCTGCAGAGATGCCCACAAGCCTAGCAAGAAGCTCAGAACATAACCATTGTTATTCTAGCCTCAATCTGATCAACTGGCACAGTATTTTTCTTTTTACTTAAGGTAGCAATCCCACAGGAAAAAAACAGGGCATGCAGCAGAACTAGTCTCTCTGTGCTTCTCAGTGATGAAAGATAACATGGACGTAGTCCATACTGTAGCACAGCTACTGAGAAGTGAAGAAAGCTTGACAGCATGTCCCCAACATCCCAATTCTTGAGTTCTGTTTAACTGTAATCTGTTAGTCTCAGGTGATCCCTTGCCTAAATGTGTCTACAGTCCCCGTCTCACCAGGGGACATGATGGCTTATGCATTAGTTCGGAGGCTCCACAGTGGAGGATGTTGCACCAATTCAGCTACTTTCTTTACAGAAGTAGACAACATATCCTTTCGGTACGTGAAAGCGGTTCAGCTTTTCCTCAGATCTGTCTGCCCTCATTTCCCACTAGTGTTTCAACAAAAAGAATGAGAGAAAACGCACATGATGTGGCAGAATGTGCTACCAAGCTCTTTTCTCCAGGCTTCCATCCGAAAGGAGAGGTTATGGCAGAACAATTTTTGCACAAACAAATTGAGTACTAGTACTCAATTACTGGTAACACTCTTTCTAACTTCGCCCTCCACCTGCAGGATCGTTACGCCCTCCTTCATTTAGTACACTCCTGTCACCTATTTGGGTATTCCCCAGCCTTACCAGAGCAGTGACTAAAGGCAGACAGCTTCATTTCTTTGCTCTCACAAAAGGGACAAAGTTTGCTTCTTCTGGCTCAGCAAGCAGTTCCTCTCCCACTCTAGCCTCAAACTAGCATCATCCCACTGCTCTCTCCTATTCAGTTGCATTAACCTTCCCAGACTCTTCTTGGTTGTTCCTTCTGTAAGAGATGGGATCAACTGACAAGCTTAGAGGCCCACAGTCCATTTCAGCTCGTAAATGAAACTGGGGAATGGACAGTGGCACAAATGCTCCCACAGAAGGATTTGTAGACAGTTTGTGTCCAAGTACCATGAATATCCAGGGGGAAGCAGCGTTGCAGTGTTCTGCAAGACCTTGCGCCAGTTTCACCAGAATGATTTACTAGAGTCAGGGTCAAACGATTCTGTGAGACCAATGTTTCTGACTGAGTAAATCCTAATGGTCCAAACTCAAAATACAGCCAAAGACAGAGTGACAACAACAGAGACATGTTGCCTTAAGCAGGGCACGGAGAGGTGATAGTGTCCAACTGTTATGCAGGCATGGGGCAGAAACGCATACCTTTCTTGCGACACACTTTGCATCTGGCATTCTCTGCTGACATATCCCATTTGATACAGGCATCCAGCATCCCAAGCAGCACATGCATACGGGAGAAGGTCTGGGCCTCACGGATTGCTGTCTTCCACTTCTCCGTTGCTGAAGCAACCTGCAGACAGACCTAACAACTTACAATGAAGCAGGCACACACAGCTCACTACAGTCTGAAGATGTTTTTATATCCTTTTGCTGGGGCCTTCAATAATAAAAACTCAGCTTTGTATTTCTTCCCTTCTACATAGCCTCTGCAGTCCTATTTGTGGTTTATCCACAACCAGCCTCACTGGATCAGTTAGTTTGTTCATAGTAGCACAGCCCTGCTGCAATTTATGGCCAGGCTGGAACCAATGTGAACTCTAGATTCTTACTCTGAATGTCTAACCCAAATAATTGTCAGGCTAAGAAAATAAAAAACAGAAATCTAGCACTGTAAAATGTGGGATGAAAGTCAGAAGACAGCTGGCAGCGCCACGACGGTGGGAGATTGGAGCAGCCTGTGCTGCCCTCCAGTGGATACTGCAGAGAGGCTCGAGCCCATCAGCAGGAGCTCCACCCTCCTTGCCAAATTGGCCAGTGACATAAACTGCATCAGATGCGACAGACACAGATACAAAACCAGCCCTTCTCCTGAGATGGGATGAACTCAGCACATAATTAGCTGCAAGTGAGGATGAGAGCCTGAGATTTGTGGTCTGTCTACACACAGTAAGCCTCATGTGAAACCTCCAACCCAGCTCCAGGAGGTTTTTGAAAAAGATATTACTGTAGATCAGAAATGCGCCAGAACAGAGAGGTAATCTAGAGCAACTGCACGTCCAACTCTATCATTAATCCTCTGCTTTACAACGAGGTGATGGCCTAGACATGACATGCACATAACAGAACTCAAGTCAGTGTTCTACCCCAGGAAATGAAAACACAAAATGTGAAGTGTCAGATGGGAAAAACTAAACTCTGCAGCTGACACCAATTTGGAAGCCAAACAAAATCCAGTTGTTTTTTTTGTTTGTTTGTTTTTGCAGAGTTTGCACATTCCCACTGCGTTTGAGGAAGCACAGTGTATATTAGATACTTGTGAAAAACACACAAACTATTCTAGTAAGCCAACATCCTTGTAGCCATTGCTAGCGTACAACCTGGAGCCCAAAACATTCAGGACAAATGGAAACCTGCATTGCCTACTGTGGTAAATTACACAGCACTGTGCTATTTCTTTGCAGAACAACGTTGAGGTGCTTCACATACTGTGTAATTGATTTTCCTACTAACTGTTCCATGGGTTTTGCTGTTAACATACTGGGTAACTGCTGGGCCAAGATAAATCTGCAAAAGCTGCTGGCACGTTATGCTTAGAATTTTCTCCCCACGCCTGTGGGATTTCACAGACTTTTAGCCTCACTTCCCAAGCATCATGAGACTGGCATTTTAGCAGCATCACTATCAGGGAAGTTCTGACTGCAAACTAGGCAAAACAGGAGACTGAATGAAGTCAAATACCCTCCCAAAGGGAAGAGAGTGTTCCACAGGAAAAAAAAAAAAAAAAAAAAAAAAGAACAGAAATATACTACCAGGGGCAGCCTCAGTCACATTTCAACTTCAGAGTGACAGAAAGTGCTTGCTTTGGAAAAGATGGACAAACCTGCAGCAAGGAAGCTGTCATCTTTTATCCTAAAATGACAGAAATGCCGCTCCACCATAACTACCTCTGAAACCATAACTTTGGTTGGGACTCTGGGATGCTGTCTGCCCTCAGGGTTTGGGGCACTCCATTGATATGGTGAGAAACGTCCCCTGCCCAGCCCCTCACAGCCATTCCTGGGCTACAAACACAGAAGCAGACAGCCTACCTGTGCTCGGGCAGCTGTGTTGCATGTTGAGCAGCAAAGGCCCCGCAACAGATGCCCTGGCCTGTGTTGGAACAGCCCCAGCACTACTGCCTCCCTAAGTGGGGACACACGTGTAAGCACAGAGGCAAAAGACAGATTTTCAGAAGCAGCCATAAGCCAGGTCTGCACTGCAATCTTTTGCCACTCAGCAGTGCAGCTCTAACCAGGGCACTGAGCCAGCAGGAGCCTTTGGTGCAGATAATAATGCTAGCAGATGCATACCTATTAAGCCCTAACTTGCTTCTCTCAGAGAAAATGAGACAGAATGGACTGCAGTTTCTCTGCTGTAGCCTGTGATCACACCAAGTGTGTTTTTGCTGTACCGTTATGTTGTATTTGTCATGATAAGTACTCTCCATGTAGCTATGGCTCTAAAAGACTCCAAAACTTTGAGATCTGTTTTTAAAGTCTATGAAACAACAGAAAAATAAATCCAGAAAGTTCAATATTCCCTGAATGACCATGAGCAGCTAAGAAAGATAAAGAGGGAACTGCACTGCATTAATGCTCTAGAGACACCATCATGACAGAAAAATCAGTGCTCCAGAGGAAGACCCACAACACCATGTGCTCAGAATGTTAATACCAACATCTATCCCCATGGCACTACAGTGCTGAGCTGCATAATGAGGTATGAAGCGACATTAGAGAAATTGGGTAATAGTGCAAAAAGTAATCATAAGCTATTCTGAATTTAAATCCTGCAATATTAAAAAAAACTACTGTTCCACCTGGTTTCTGGAGGAAGATGGTACTAATCAGGATGTTTCAGTCATACTAGGCATTTTTTCTGACTAAGCTACTGTAGTTGAAAACTCTGCAAATGTGAGGGTGAAGCAATGCTACAGAAGCCTGTCCTTGCCATGTCATTGAGTAAGGGAGCAAAGCTCTATGGGTAGAATGCCAAAACTAATCATGACTAAAACGACTCACTTTTCAGGCAAACAAGAGTTCAGGTTTCATGTAATAGCTGTAGTATTAGCAGGGAAGTGACTAGGGCTCAAATACAGAATTCACTGCTAAACTACTATCTATTTAGGTATTGTAAATGGGATGTTTACCCTGAATTTATACCCTTGAAGGACAACTCTTACAGTTACAGCTTCAAAACACAATGTAAAGCATGACATGGTGCTGCTGCTGTAGATATATGAAATCATGATCCATGTCCACTCTGTCCCACAGATAACTGATTTTTATATTCTGCTGATAGCTTTTATAATAAAGGAGCTTCTCATTCCCACAGACTGAAGATTCAACAAAGTTAACAAAATCTTAATACTTCAGCACAACTGAAGAATGTGAAAAATATCTAGTGACTACCCAAACATCCTCTTAACATGGCAATGCCACAGCATAACAAAGACCTAGTGTTCAGACAAAGGTTCTGACAAGAGCTTCCAAAACAAAAACAAAAAAACAAATGTAATGAGTTAAACATCTATTATTTTTCTAGTCTGGAAATTTCAAATGCCTGTTTTGCTGTTCCAATCCTGGTTTTGCTACCTCTACTGAAGACAGTGACCAATCAGGGCAGATCATTTCATTTTGAAAAGAGAGGAGAAAAAAAAAAAAATCCACGTCACTAACGTCTCATTCACAGGAAAAAAACAACATCCTCACAGTATGAAATGCTGGTACATATCAACTAACTGCGAGAATCTACCAAATTCCCTGCAGCTCCCCTCCATGCCTTCTCAGCTTTGATTTGGGAGGTTGCACCTGTACCCTTCACAATACCACTTTCCAACCACAGGCACATCCAGCTCTTCCACCCAGCTTTCCAGACAAGCTGTGTGTAACCCAGCCTGCATTGCTGTGGGCACCTCCATCCACAACAAGACTCTTGTATCTTTCTGAATAGTGCATAACACTGATATTTACCTGAACCTAATTGCCTTGCACTCACCAAAATCAGCAAGGCTCTCTTCCTCTTTGTGGATCCAAGGCATTAAGGCACCATCAGTTCTTCATGATGAATACAACTCTTGATAAGTTTCCCTGAAAATGCTGTGTAATATGTTTTATTCAAGGATTCAACCTGAGTGCAGAATTTCACAAAGGATGTCAGACTTGACCCTTTTCCTATCTGTGGAGAGAATACTGCAACGGCAGCTACATAGAAGGATTTTTACTCTGCTAATACCTTTACACTTCAGCACAACCACGGAACATCTGGCTCCATCAACAACAAACCCACTGCACTCTAAACTTGCAATAGGGAAAAACTGCACAGGATTTACTGCCAGATGAAATATAATGTAACTCTTTGTTCAAAAACAGAACAAGACTGAAAAAGAGCCCTGGAATGAACAATACCTTAGCTTCTTCTGCCATTTTCTTTTCTTCATCTACCTCCTCAGCCTTGGCAACGTAGTCCTCTCCTTGATGTTTCCTTCTCTTCTGCTTGGGGGCCATGAAGCCTTGCAGAAACTTCTTAATAACACCAGCTTGGAGTGCAATCACACGCTCTCCAAAATCCTTTAGGCTCTCTAGTGAGTATACCTGTTAGGAAGATTATATAACCACTTATTAGTTGGACATCATTTTCTGCACTGTTTTCGGAGGTTCTGTCCTGTCAATGGATACCTGTGACACTTAATGCAGTGTTAGCATCTACCAAATCCCACACTTGCTTATGGAATCAGCCGACTGCCACTGCTTCTGATGCAGTTCACACGTAGCTGATGATCATGCACAGCACATGAATGCTTATGTCAGCAGTTTAAAAAAGTATTTATATTAAAAAAGCAAGATGCTTTAAGGAAAAAAAGCAATTCTTTCATTCCTTCAGTCATTTCATGTTTCCCATCATTCTTTTAGTACTTATGATTGTGTCTGCGCAGACGTCTCTGTACTGCTTGAGGATGCAGTTTAACAGATTACATACAAAGCATTCAAAGATAGATAATGTCATCGTTGATAGGAGGAGCATGCACTAGTCTCAAGAGTGTGTACTCTACCCACATCAGGTAGGTTTATCAATTCCTAAGGGGGTACAGTGCACCAGAAATTCTCATAGGAGCAAGGCTGAACTAGCCAGAACACCATATTCAGCTCACTGAGCAGATATACCCATGAACAGAACATCCTTAAGCTCCTGGATATGGGGCACAAATATTACTCTGAGGCTAAAGAGGTCTTAGAAAAATCACAAAAAAAAAAAATTTGCTGTTTCAAAACATTCTTGCTCTCACATAGAAGCTAAAAAGCAGACAAGAAGAGCTCTGCTATAGGTCCATAAAGAAGTCCCTCCAACAGACAAGGAAAATAAGACAAATGTACAGCTGTGCAGGACATCTACCTTCAAACCTATGACTCCTTTACATCAAATCAATCTCAAGCTAGCAGCTGTGTAGTCTTGAAATACTAGTTAACAAAGAGTGCATATGCAATAAATCTGATTTTCCTGATCCCAATTAGTGGAGAACCAACGAGTCAAGACCTTCTAGAGTCAGTATCGACATGCTTGTTTTCTTAGCACTACTTTGTCATTCCACTCACTCTTGCTTCAAATTCTGGTGTCACATCAACATATCCCAGCCCTCCTTTCTGCAGCCGAGTTGCAACCTCAATTAGATCACTTCGGAGGTAGTTCAACAGTTCCTGGTTGCCATCACAGTATTTGAGGCCCAAGTTCTGTTTCCGAGCCAAGTGGATAGAATGTGTGATGTCCTGATATCTGGAAAACCAAGAAAAGCCTTTGAACACATGCAGACTAGTGCCTTGTGAATTGTGAGTGTGCTGGGCAACAATAGCTTCCAATGATATCTATACGCTCCATCAGTGTGGAACGTTCCTTGAAGGATGCTTTAAAGCATGTAGTAGCTCTGCCTCTGTGGATGAAAGAGCATTGCCTTTGTTTCCAATTGCAAGGAGCACCTCGAAGACTGAACCTCTTAATGATTCTGAGCATTACTTATCAAGTAATACTTGCAGGTATTGTCTACAAAAGACAATTTATCGTTCTTGTTATCTGCCCCTGCACAGGCACAATCAAAGCGAAGTGCTGAATGTTGCCCCAGGAATGGAAAAGGTTGCTATGAAGAGGATGTGCCTTGAAGCTGGGGAGAGACACAAGGAAAACAGGCTCACTTTTTCTCCAAACGCTCCTTTAGCTGGCTCTCTCTTACTCCTTGTGGGTGCAGGCAATCTATCAGCTCATCCAAATCCTTCTGACTGTCACAGAGAAACCTGAAAGATACAACATGCACCAACATCAGCTAATCTCTCTCTGCAGCAACAGCTCCTTCTCTTAAACACTTCACAAGAATTAGTGGACAGGAATGACAATTAATCTACATCCCAACCCCAGGAACCAGCTGAAAAACTTGAAAAGAAACGCTGGCATAAGCATTCTGACTAAGACTGGTCTTATTTCAAGGTCTCCAAATGTAGCCCATAAATATATAAATAAACACAGAACTAGTTTATAGATGTCTCCACCCATTAATTTATTAAAACACTGGCATTTGAATTTAGTAATCTACCCTAGGGATTAGATTCGCTATATTGCAGTCATCTTAAGTAATCTGAATGTCATTTTTGATGCACTAGAGAAGATTAACGTGTTATGTACTGCATAGCATAGCAATTTAATCATTCTTTCCGTAGAGCCTTCAACTAATTTCATTAACCTCAAAAGCCCCCAGATTAAAAAAAAAAAAAAAAGAGTATGTCACAGCCTAGACCATGATAGCTGATGACTTGAGATTATGAAGGCTATGCCCTCTGCAAGTGCACAAGATCTTTCTAAGAAGTTTGCATTAACCTGAAAGATTAAATATACTATCTGAATATCACATTCATTAGCTTTAAACCTCTCTGCTCACAAAGTCCTTCAAGAGAGCCACAGTAGTTTCCAGTCAGCTGAATCTAAAAGGAAAAAACTTCTGCCGAGTTCTCTAAAATGGAACTTTCAGCAACTCTGGAGTACAACCACAGTGCTGGCTCTGATGCAGGACTGTAAGTTTAAACTAAGCCTTCAGACAACGTGAAAATATGATTTTTTCTTTTTCTTTTTTTCCCCCTTCAACTCTTTTCTATGATAGCATTGAGCCTCATCTCTTGAACTGTGTACTGGTGGGAGCAGTGGTGGACCTGAGTTTCAGAGATTACTTACAAAAAATAAAATTAAAAATGTAGCTAATAGCTCCTTCAAAAAGGGAACTGAAGGATCAAAAAAACCTTGAATGGAAACAAGCACAAAGTGACCGTCATGACGTGATCCTCATCAGTCACAGAGAAGACCTCAGATCTAAGTTTTCTTCTTGGGCACAAATTCAGATGAACCAACCAACAACTAGAGAAAGGTGCTGCCCTACTCTCCTAGAATATCAGTATCTGCAATAGGCTCTAATCCTGGTAGAAATATTTACTAAGTATCTCAACTGGAAAGAAAGTATTTCACAGCTTTAATACGTTATATTAGGGGAACAGCCTGACAACCTGCATTTCTTTATTAAATTGATTACTCTAATAAAACATAAAATTAATTGTTTAATAACAGAAGAAAAACAGTCCCTTGACAATCATCTTCTTAAGTACACTCCAACCCTGCAGGGCATTCTCACTTGACACACTGAGATCAGACCTTTTGGACAACACTGACTTCTGCACACTCATGCTACAAGAAAAAGGACAGAGCAGCTCCAAATATACTTCACCCACTGGAGCCTAGCACAGATGCTTCCAAAGCAATTAAGGGCTTATCACAGGATTCAAGAGACAATCACACAAACCCATAGCAACTATATGTCAAACAATACAATTCCTGTCTTTTTCCTGCAGATGCAACTTGAGGTGAGCAATCTGATACGTGTTCCTACATTTGCTAGACGGTCTGCACACAGATCCCCACGAAGCCTGGAGTTTCTAAATCTACTGGAATTGTACTGAATAGAGACATTCCTCAAGATTATTTAGCATCAACTTGCTTCCAAAACCTTGGGGTATACCTTTAGACAGATCCTAAACCATGTTTAAGTACAGAGTACCTGCCACAGTGTGGGAATAGCATATAACAAGCTTCCAGTCATACTGCAGATACCCAAAGAGCACTATTTCTCAGTGTTCAGAAGGTTGCCTAGGTCATGATAAAACAGCATAAAATCACTGACGTGACCTGCGAGTCATTTAGGAAATATCTGAGAAGACACTGCCACAGCTTTCTCAGCTTTCCTCCAAGACCTAAGAGGGGAATATCCTGCACAGCTTTCCTCTCTAGTAGAAATGAAAGGCTGCTGGAAACAGTTAACATATGGCACTTGGATTCTCCAACTACACTGTCTTGGGAAAGACAACACAGGCTGCTAGCCAGAATGAGAAAGCAGGAAACTTCCTGATAAGGAACATCCTTATAAGAAAGAGAGGTGGGGCTAATCAGGCATGTCCAACCTGTGGACTGCATGCAGGCTACCACTTCACTGCAGTGCTGGCTCTGCCCCAGCACGAAAATATTACTCTGCACCAACTGAACACCAGTGCACTGACCTGCTGACCTGTGTGGGCTGAAAGCAGGCACGGGGAGATGCAGTGCAGCGCTGACTCAAGTTATGGCAAATAAGTTTATGGATTTTGATACACTGGATAAATAGAGTCCTGTGAACAGAGATAACATGCAGCTGTGCTAGGTGTTTTGATAAAAGAATTTGAGAATTGGTTTCAAGATTGCAAACAAAATAATAAACTTTTTGGCTTATTTGAGACTTCATTTTCAGTTGACATAAAAACATGACTTGCAAATTTTCAAATGGAATGTACAGAATTTACAGAATTGTAATAAAAAATTTGATCATGTCTCTTTACCAGACTTCTATGAGCCCTCTTACCAGAGAAACATCCCTCACTTCATGACTCCTCGTTCATGTCACTGTGTTCTGGCAGTACAAACATCTGTGAACAACTGCTTTCAAGGGCAAATTACAGGAGGAGTAAAATCTCATCCAAAATCTCTAATGAACACTTTGAGAGCTCGCTAAGAATTGCAGCTACTTTCACCAAACCAAACAGACAAACTAGTTTCCCAGAAACACAGTTACATAGCCCCCTTGCTTTATGTTATTAAAATAAGTTAGAGAGAGAGCAACAATAATGTATATAAGTAACAAAACTTAACTATATCACATATTTTATAAGGGCTGTTCTAAAAGTAGTGCCTCCTGTTTTATGTCAGCCCACAATGTCAGAGGTTGGTGGTATATCAGGAGAGGCTGAACCTTCCCACCAATGCCCCATTACACGTGACAGAATGGCATGCATCTAACATGGAAGTGTGTATGAAGCAAACATGTGTCACTGAACTCCTCCATGCAGAAAAAATAGCACCCACTGACATTCATGGGCACTTGTTGAATGTTGATGGAGACCAACAGTGGATGTGAGCACTGTGAGAGATGGGTGGTGCATTTCAGCACAGTAACAGTGGGTCAGCTCCACCAGTGCAGACTGTTAAGTGCAACACGCAGACTCTTGTTCGTCACTGGTGAAAATGTATAGATAACGGTGGTGACTACATTGAAAAGGAGTGTTTGGTGGCTGAGAATTTGCTCTATTAAATAGTGCTCTTGTGCTCTTTGTATCTGTTGTAGTTTCCACTGAAATAGGAGAAATTACTTCCAGAGCAACCTTTGCAGATACAGCGTTCGACAATTCTCCTTCATTCACTGTGGCCCAGTCAAGACAAAAGGTTAGACACCCATGGGCTAAGCCTTAACACAACTTTGCTCCTGCTGAGAAGGAAACAGGACAGGGAAAGGGGAGCACCTGCAAGTTTTCCCAATCCTCTATGAGTAAGAACTAGGACTTCTAGGAGTAGGATCTGTTCTACATCAGATTAAACTCAAATGCACACAATATAAACACATCAAAAATGCACCTGTCTTTGGTGACACTGTGCTGCTATGTGCTGCTACAGCTCCTGCTTCCCAAACCAGCTCCACGCACTCCCTACCCCCAAAGGAACCACATGCACCTCCAACTAAGGCTCAGCCAGCACAAGACTGGGAGAACGGACACTACTAAGAGAGGTAGCATTCTGAGGAGACAACAGAGCATGAGCTTGTGATTCTTATTAAGTGGGGATAGTAATTGGTGCCATTCATGTAGCTTGACATAGCGCTTATGCACAGTAACACAATCCAAAGTAATGGAAAAGATGCCTGTGGGAGAACCGAGACTAACTGGGGGCCTTCGTACTGAACTGAAATGGGAAAATGTCTAGGCTAAGGGCCTAAATAACAACCAGGATTCTTTCCTTACACATCTGGCAGCACAAGCTAGCAGGCTGGTCAGCAATCATAACAGAAGGGATGTGACCCAAGTATTCACTCAAAAGGAGCTGTTCACTTTCATGTGGGTTGAATATTCCCATTTGTTCTCATACTGCAAGAGATGGATTGAAAGGTATAAAACCTAGACTGCAGACTATGGAGTGAAGAAATCAGGAGAACAACATCTAGATGAGCCCAGGATCAGTACCTGCTCTGGAGGGTTTGGAGAAACAGGGAAACTCCATCTGTAGAATATAGGCGTGAGAATGGAATCTGTCAGCACCCACGTATGGTTAACTCAAATTGTCTGCTGAGGGTACCCGTCATACCATGGTGTATTCCTAATAGATGAAGAACAATGGGAGTTACTCTGCAGAGATGGCACTACTTTTAAAATGCAACTGCTTTCTGAGCAGGATGAGTAAGAAGCCTACTGCACACTAACATACTAGAAAGGTTTCAATTAATCCATGGTTCTTGACAGAAGGTACATATGCATCTCACAAACACTGAAGTACGGACAAAAGACTTCCTCAAGGACCAAGTGCCCAGAAACTTTACCAGGGAGATTTTAATAGGCAGCCACATCAGTGAATATATACAGTATTAGAACTGAGACTGGTTCTTCAGCCTGGAAAAGACAGAAGCTAGACAAACATCCATACATTTATAACCTGAATGAGAAAATGATTCAGCCCTACTTGTAGGATGGGACAGCAGGCCCTCTTCTTTTGGAAGGCAAAGTACTGAAAGCAAAAACCACTTCCGTGATACTGCTCCTGTAGCTCATGGGCAAGTACAGATCCTATTTCTCCCCTTACCAATGTCCTATAAACTCCCATTCTCAAGGTGAAAAGGAACAAGACTGTGAAAAACCATTGATGGAGTTAATTTGGTACTGACTTCAAAGACTTAATTTAAGTATAGCAAGGTAAAGCTACAGATGTTCTATATGTAGTGTGAGGCTACTCAATTTCATTTTAGATGTACTAATAGGAAAAAGATAAGTGGCAGAAGATAAAGCAGAACACGAAGAAATGAAACCTCCTATATACCACATGCTGCATTATGAGTTATAGACAAATCGGTCCTTGTATGCAAAAAAAAAAAGTGGGGCACAGGCATCCAAGGACTTCAGTGCAGTTTCAAGGCCTTTCAGGGTATGCAAGGACAATGTGAAAAAGCAACCAAGGAGGAGACAATTCTGTATCATCTAAGCCAACAGGAATCCTCAAGACAGAGGGAAATCAATGGCAACGGCCAGAAAGCAAAATATTGTAACAGAAATATGAATTTCCTTGTAGGGAAGTCCTAGTTGCTGCTGTCCCCTGAAATAACAGATCTCAGGTTGTTACCACTTTTCCTTTCATAGAAGCTAACCTGTAAACGGTGACAGCTGTCAGAAAGGCTCTCCCCAGTTCTAGAGCTTTAAAGAAAAGTCTTTCAGTAGAGGGTGCTTATTGTTTTTCTGTAGAAATGGCTTTTGGTGGCCCTGTCAGGAGAAATTAATGCAGACGGTACAGAAAATACAGAAAAAGGCTGAGTTTGAAGCAGTTCGGTTTTCTTTAAAAAACTACCACTGTATCCTCTGCTCACTTGTAGGTGTAAATCCGGATCAGTCCATTCATTTTCATTGTTTGCTACCAACCTGGTTGTGAGAACTGTGCACACAGGCATGACATGTTCATTAAATAAAAACAGGCAAATGTATGGTAGGAAAGACTGCTAACAATCACCAGATAAAACAGAAATAAAAGACATTATATAACATAAGAGCCAGACCAAAACACATATATATATATATATATATATCACCAGCATCTTATTTCTGAGTGGCAAAAGAGCAAAGCAAGCATATGGCAACATTTCTTCAACCTGCTCCTGCAGATTTCAGCATCAGCTCTTTGACAGTCTTCTTGACTTCCAGGACAAGAACGCATGTGCATCAACAAACCCCTCTTTCAGTGACTTCTCCAACTGCTCTGTTGAACAGGCACAAATAAGAAGATCCACAGCTAGTAGCAGCAAGCTGGGGAGATCAGGAGATCTGAAGTAGCCCTTTCTGCCCTATTTCAAACAACACCTGCCATTTTCTAGTTTAATTTTTTGACCCCTTGTTACCACATCAATATAAAATGCACTTTCTTAAGGAGACTTCTCCATTCTCCACTAACATCACACTATTTCTGTAATTTGTTTCCCAGTCAATTATTTGCTCATGGGAAAAACTTTCTTCTTAACCTAAGGCACTTCAGCTTCTGCCAGGCCCTGTAACAACGGATCTTATGAAATAAAGATTGCTCCCAACTGAGAACTGTTTTGTCCTTAGGCTGTACTTCAATTTATGTTTCTTTTCATTTCCTCCATTAGACTCAAGCACAGTCATTAGACAAACCTTCTTTTAATAGATTCCTCATCCTGATACAAATCATATTGGGTGTGTTTCCTTATTGTTGTTTTTTTTCTTTTCCCCAAGTTTCTTAAAAACTTTCATTAACTTTCACTCCTAAAGGTAAGAGGCAACACTTAGTATGGAAACTAAGACGGTCCTTCTATGGCCAGGTGATCCATCTGGTGGGTGAGGTTAAGGCTGAACATAATCTACCTAGATTTTAGTAAAGCCTCTGTCTCACACTGGGAGAAGTTGCAGACTGTGGCTAGGACAGGAGTACACTTTGCTAAGTAAAACACTGCAGCAGGGCCAGGCCCAGAAAGTGGTGGTGAACTAAGCTGCACGCAGCTGGCAGCTGGTCACCACTAGGGCCCAGATTTGTTTAATATCTTTATTGGCAATCTGGATGAAGGGACTGAGCACACACACTCAAAGTTTGCAAATTATACCAAGATAGGAAGAAGAGTAGATCTGCCTGGGGATAAGAAAGCTGGTTGCACCAGGGGACAAGGACGTTGGATATTAGGAATAATTTCTTCTCTGGAAGAGAGGTGATGCGTTAGCACAGGCTGCTCAGGGAGGTGGTGGAGTCACAGTCCCTGGAGGTGTTCTGGAACTGTAGAGATGTGACACCAAGGGACTGTAGGGACGGTTGGGGTTTTAACTAATTATGTTAGTGGTCCTTTCCAACCTTAATGATCCTATGATTTCACAATCTCTGAGAAAGACCTTCATAGCATTTTAGGTTTCCGGCTGCCAATTCATGCTTTTTTCTTTTTTTTTTTTTTAACAATACAATTCTTAGTTACTTTTTTTTTTTTTTTAAGCACCATACTATGCTTTGGTTTAATATTCTTGTCACTTCTTACAAAGCTGTTCTTCACAAGTAGAATGCAATTCTGCCCCAAGATTAGGCAACACCTGCTTCTCCTGTAGTGTATGACTCCATAAAGCACTTTTAAGCCTGGTAACAACTCCAATCCTCTCATCAAGAATTGCCAACTTGTTTGAGAAATTCAGCAGTGCTGTATCAAATGCTGAGCTTTTTCAAACTCAGCCTGGAGGTTGAGTATTTTACAGGGGTTCTGTATCACATAGTTCATTTGATTTGGCTCTACATTACCTTCAGCTCATAGCAATGTGCACTAGTAGTTCAAGCTATGGCTTTTCTTTTGTAATTTGCCCTTCTACTGGAAAAATGTATTCCCATCTCTGCTAAATGAAGTAGTAGTAAAAGAGGCAGTTAGAAAGAGCTGAAAGAACTTTCTTGTGATTCATAAAATCTACAACCTCTTGTTTAGCACCCATGCTCTGGGAATACCCAATTTCTTGAATTTTGGCATCGTGACAAGATGTGCAAAGAACTAGACTGAAAGAGAGACTACCCACTGCAATATTAGCAGAGATTTTCCTGTGTACCTTCACCTTGTCTATCTCCTACAATCTTCTAACAATGAAAGGAAGGGGAAGAGAGGTACAAAAATTGTCCATAAACATGTCTCTTCAACAGTTCCTGATGGGAGAGCAGGAATGCCTTTGGTAAAGGATTTCTGACTCACAGCAGCTCAGTGGAACTACACTGTGCAGCTCAAATCACAACTGGTGATATTTTACAAAGATGAAGTAATCCCACTTGTATGTCAGCAGGAGAAAATTCTAAGGGAAAGCCATTGCTTACAAAGGAGCTGCATGTGTCAGTATTTTGTAAGAGTTACTTTTCAGGGTAATGGATAAACACAGTCCTTCATAAGTAATTTGGTATGTATAGCTGTAGCCATTTTTTCCTTTTTTTACCAGAACACTTAACTGCTCCTAATCCCAAGGCAACACTTGACACTGACTTTCTTTAATATTTAAAGACACTGACAGAACCAGTCAATGAAGCAAGTCAAACATGCTCAAAGGTAGACTGTTTAAGATCTGATTCACTTAGAAGAATACATGATGGCTACTGCTTTGCATTAGGAAGTATTTAAGGGATATATGGCTGTCCACATGCAAGAATAATTTGCCAAGCAGTAATAATAACCAGTAGCAACAAAAAACAATTCCACATAATGGTGTTATAGGAGGACAAACCCACACTCCCAACTTGTTGTGAAACCTAGGAAGAAAGGAGCTGGTGGACTGCTCTGCATGTATTACACAGTACAAGAACATGCAGCCCATACTTATGGCTCCAAATACAGCAACAGAGACTAACTTCACGTGCTGAAGGACTCCATGAGCAACAGTTCAGGCTTGATAAGATGAGCCATGAAGAAAAGTCTAGACAATTAGATTAGTCGCTGCTCCCCCAGCCTTTCTGTTTAAAATATGGCTTGCCAAAACCAAAAACAGAATTTAAAGAAACAAACAAAAAACCCACAGCAGATCTTTTCACATAATAACTATTCTGATCATAAAATATATAAAATCAATACACCAAAGTAGTGTTTTACAGGGTTAGTTTAGACTGGCTTTAAGTTTGATTAAGTTAATCAGAGTGGTTCTACAGCCTCTTGGATCAGCTGCCCATTTGCTGTTCACTACTAGTAATATCACTAACAGAGGTCTTGGCAGGTCTATAAACTAATTCAGCTGTTAAATAGTGAAGGAGGACTAGGTACATAGTAGAACCTATTAAGTGACTTCTATGTATAGTTTCCTTGACCTTTATATTCTGAGCATTTTGCAGCTATAAAGCATCTATTACCACAAGTTCTGTCCCTGCTTGGGTGCCGTGGTCTCTGCAGGAAGCTCTGCAGCACATGCAGACCGGTGAAGTGCACTCATTCTGCCATCGGCGGCTGTGCTCTTTCTCTTGTCTGTAAAAGAAAAGCACAAACTCATTCTCATTGATACTCCTTCCCAGACATACTCTATTTTGTAAAAACTAACCAACCTCCAGTCAAATATATCTGATCAACATCTATGCCAACAGAACATTTGACAGAGAAAAGCAATCCAGAATAAGTTTGCTAAAGAACCACAGCACTTGCATTTATAGAAACACAAAAATGAGCAATTCCGAATTAAAATGCTGTTGTGTCATAAAGCACATACATTACATTAAGAAAAGCATTTCAACTATTTCACAGAATTGTAGTGTGGATTGGGTTGGAAGGTACCTTAGAGCCCATCCAGTCGTGACCCATGCCATGGTCCGGTTGCCCCCTACCAGCTCAGGCAGCCCAGGGCCCCATTCATGGCCTTGAACACTTTCAGAGATAGAGAACATGAAGCTCTGGGCAGCAGTACCAGGGCCTCACTGCCCTTGGGGTGAAGAATTTCTTCCTCACATCTAACCTAAATCTCACCTCTTTTAATTTAAAGCCATTCCCCCATGTCTCATTACTATCACACCATGTAAAAAAGTTGGTTGAGGAGTTCTTCCCCTAATCTGAACACATAGCCTGCATTACCCTGATACAGCATCCTGGCACTTTTCCTTGCTGAACCTCATTTGGTCCAGATGGCCAATTTCTCAAAATTGTCCAGGGAACTATAGCCTGATCCTAGTATCAGGGAAGGTCACAGAGCACACTGCCTTGACTGTGATCACGTGGCATGTGCAGGACAACCAGGTATCAGGCTCAGTCAGTACAGATCTGTGACAAACAGGTTCTGTCAGACCAACCAGACTTCATTCTACAGCCCAGTAGATGAGAGAACAGCTGCAGACAGACTATACAGAATTCAGTAAGGCCTTTGGCACCACTTCTCACAGCATTCTGCTGGGGAAGCTGCAGCCTGTGACTGCAACAGGTGTGCACTTCACTGGATAAAACACTGCTGGAGTGCTGGGCCCAGAGCATGATGGGGAATGGAGTTGCACCCAGCTGGCAGCTGGTCACCAGTGGTGTTTCCCAGGAGTCAGAATGGTGCCATAATATCTTTACTGATGACTAAAACCAATAGGATGAGCTTCAGTAAGACCAAGAACAGGTTCTAGCAATTGGGTCAAAACAACCCTATGAAATGCTACAGGCTTGGTGCAGAGTGGCTGGAAAGATGCACGGAGGAAAAGGATCTAGACGCATTAGTCCATGTCTGGTTGAACATGAGCCAACAACTTGAACTCCTTGCCCAGGTGGCCAAGAAGGCCAACAGCATTCCGGCTTGTATGAGGAAATAAGGGCCTCTGCTCCCAGGTAGCAGCACTATGACGAGAGGACAGCCTCCTGGTGCACCACAGGAGGTTGTGGTTGGATATTAGGAATAATTTCTTCTCCAAAAGAGAGGTAATGCATTGAAACAGGATACCCAGAGAGGCAGTGGAGCTTCTTAGAAGTGCAGAAACATGGCATTGAGGGACAGGGCACAGTGGCATGGTGCCAATCAGCTGACAGGCAGACTAGATGGTCTTAGAGAACTTTTCCAACCTTTGTTACTCTATTGTGTCAACTACAATACTGAGCTTGGTGTTGCTTGTAAACTTGCTGAGGATATACTCAATCCCATTGCCTTAGGTCACTGACAAACATGTTGAAGAGCACCAATTCCACTTGTGACTGGCCTCCACCTGGACACAGAGCTGCTGACCACAACCCACAACCATCTAACTGCTTCCTAATCCAATCCTTCAAATCCGTATCTTTCCCCTTTACAGATGAGGATGTTATGTGGGACTACGTCAAAAGCCCTGCGGATATCCAAGTAGATGACATCGGTTGTCCTTTCTTTGTCCACTAATACTGTTAGTCCATAACAGAAGGCAACCTGGTGGGTCAGGCTCAGGAAGATCTTCTCCATGAGCTTCCCAGGCACAGAGGTGAAGCTCACAGGCCAGTTGTTCATGAGAGCTCCCTTCCTCAAAAAGGAGTGATGTTTCCCTTTTTCTGAGTCACTGCCGACTTTATGATACATACAACCATGACTTTTCAAATATGTTGGAGAGCAGCTTAGCAGCTACACCAGCCAGTTTCCTCAGAACCATGGACACATGTCATTAGGCCCCATAGACTCGTACGCACTCAGTCTCATTAGGCAGTCTTGAACCTTCTCTTTACTTACAGCTGGAGGGATTTTGCTCCCCACAGCTCCTGCCAAGAGATGCACAGATGTAAGAGATGTAGGAAGGCCTACAAGGCTGACCTTCAGACTTGAAGGCCACTGAAGACCAAGGTAACGAACCTGCTGAGTTTCTCAGCCCACCCCACATCTGTTGTTGCCATTTCTCCCTTTGCATTTATCAGAGTGGGTACACACACTCACTCATCTGTGTCCCACCTCTTCTGAACAGTGTACCTGTAGAATCCCTTCTTATTCTTTTTGACATAACTTGCCATATTCAGTTCTCTGCTTTTCCTGATTTCACCTCTGCACATCCAGCTATCATCTCTATATTCTTCCCAAGCCACGTATCCCTGCTTCCACTGTCTGTGCCTCTCCATCCCTCAGTTTGACCAGCCATGCTTGGTTCCTGCCTCCTGACTGATCTCGTCCATTTCAAATACACACAACTAGTCTCACTTTTTAGCTACACAGAACAACATACTTTTAGAATTCAGTGTTGTATAGATAGGATGCACTTGCATTTGACCATCTTATCTCAAGTCTGAGAAATGTGTTCATTCAAGCCTTTGTTAATTAGGTTTCAAATGTCAAGTACTGAAATCTTGCACGGTAGCTCAGTAAATACATTGGCATCACTTGATCATTTAATACAGCTGGAAGCAAGGTCATATACAGGAGCAGTGGCTGGTTAATAATTGAAAAAAATCAAAATATGCCCACTGTGCGTCACTGAATGATATAACCTCTGGCTTGACATGTCACCATAATGCTGGAAAGTTAAGACACTGGATGAGGTACCATTGTGTATTTGCCCTACTGCATTTTTCTACACACGTACTACCCACTCAGACAGGAAACTAACTTTGGTTTAACTCATTACAGCCTTTCACACATAGTACTGCTGTATACAAACTCAATACCAGCCTATGTTTCAAATGCAACAAATTATCAGGACTGAAACTATAACTGGAATCACATCACAGCGTGTTCTTCCATATCAGTAACTATTTCCAGGTAGAAGCTTTAAGATTCCCTCCCTCAAAAGAATTTCTGAGTGCGTCCAAATTCTGATTGTAATGTTTGACCACCCAGGTTCAACACCACCAAGGCAAAAATCACAGAGCAAGAGCTTGATCTTTGGCTAATTGTTGCACCTCATTAGCACATTCACCACAAGCTGTATAGCAGCTGAGAGGATGTACAAGAGCAGCTATTTGACAAAACAGCCTCAATCAGCAAAACTATAGAGTATCTAGAAGACTTCTCTGCTTGACACTATCTCAGAGGGTCTATAGACAAGCAGGGAACAGGCACTGAGATTTCTGTAATATGACAGCACCTGGTGAATAGCTTAGCCTATTAACCCCCAGAAAAAAAGCACTACGTTTGTCCTCTGTGGCAAGCAGAGGAATCTGGGAGTTTTATCACTAGTGGAGCTTACTAAGAAGTTTGCACATGGTAACTAAACAGGCACCAAGTAAAACAGAGCAGTTACTCTGTAGCTGATATCAACTGCTTTTAAGAGAAATGATCACATCCCGTGGAGCTTATGTGGTACACTGCATTCTCAAAATCCACAGCAGGGAGACCATAATGAACATCAAACTCTCCCACATGCAAGTTTCCCTTAGTGTACAGCAAGTTGAGATCAGAGGACTCTCACAAAGACTGGACAGTTCTCCCTTAAGTTCATAAATCCATCCTAACAGACAGCAGCAAAGGAAAGAACCACAAAGAGGCTGGCTGATCATACCTCCTGAGCTGTAGTCCTTTCTGGCTTCTTCTTTTCTCTGATGGGGAAGGATGAATCTATAGTCTATACTGTCATGTACCCAACCTTTCTCAATGAACAAGCCAGGGATCTCATCCGAGAACAGCCAATACCTGCAGGGAAAGACACACGTTAGCAGCCACATGTTGCCTGTTTGGCTACCATCACATCCATTTTCACTTGCATGTGAGGGAACATCTGTACACTTGACTCAACAAAATCTGAGTGCATCTATACATATAGTTGAGAAACTAGAAGAGCTCTTATTAAAATTCATTGAGAGTCCTTCGGTGAAATAAACAGGGAGAAGATAGTAAACTAGATTCTTGAGCACTGATGCGAGCACTTGAAGCTCAGCTGGCTAGTGGATTGTGACCTTCACAAGAAGACCTTAAAAAGCCAACTATATAAGTCAGTGAGAACTACCATGTTCTACACAGAAACTTCATTTCTTCTCTCCTCCGTACTACAGTGCAGACAAAGCACCCTCCACATCGTTTTTTGGGAGCTGTTATCTGCTAAGGCTCCTGTGGGAGAGGAGAGCCAGGAGAACAGGATTATTTCTTTTCCTACCTATTGTGATTGCGGTCAGTGCCAACTGGGGTTCGACGCATCACAAGCTTCGCTTTGGCGATCCCATCCTGGAACATCTTCTCAGCTGCAGCTTTATGCTTTCGGATTCTTTCTTCCTCTGCTTCCTTCTCCATTCTCACTGTTGGAATTAGTGCGCAGAAGCATTAGCTTTCTTCTACTGTATACAGATATGAGTATTATCCTTTATTCCACTAAGTCAGGTGGGAAAAAGAAATCATTTATTGGCAAATTTGGCTAAGATTGCTTTAGCCACCCACCCTTCACATCATCCACATTCACCCACCATTATAGAAAAAAATTATCAAGAAGCGTGAATAAGAATAGACTAGAGAAAATATTCTTAATTATTGTTCCTTATAATACACCAAAGTGACATCCGTTGCTATATGGGAACTACTGATTCACAGCCTGGACGACTGACTGAGCACCTGGAGAAAAGACCTGGTCAGCCCTGGAAGCAGACTGCCAATGAGAATGGATCTCTTGTTGGAGATCTCTCCTCTTGAAGTTCTTTTCTGCAAACCTAGCTCAGAGACAGGTAAGCATTACTTTCTTTTTAGAACATCTCATCTGCTCTGTTTCCTCAGCCATTACTATTGCTATGTAATTTCACATAATAACAGCATTAAATATCCTTAACTACAGTACAACATACAACAACAAATTCTGCTCTAATCAACTCTAAGACTGAGAGAGGAGGAGCAAGAACACGACAGAGGTGAGCATGGCCAACAGGCACCTGCATCTCTATTTCTGCTGCTATGGAGAATGGTGTCCCCAGAGGTCCACCTACTGAGCAAACAGATGCAGCACAACAAAAGCCTCCCCTAGGCACAAGTGTCTCACAACCATAACTAAGTCAGGCCTCTTAACATTTTGCTCTTTTCCAGTTACGACCAATGGAAGAGTCTTAAAACATACCAGATTATGGAAAACACTCTTCTGCAATCTGAGAAAATTTGAACGTTTTTTGCCTCAAATAAAAAGAGCCAAGTAATGAAGACATCTTCATAGTAAGAAGGAGAGTTCGAAGCAGATTGAATGAGAGCATATAGAAGGCATGAGCTGTGGGGAAGGCAAAAGCTAACACACAGAGGTTGTACAATAGCTGCTCACACAAGAAGAATTCCAATTTCTTGCTAGAATTTTCCCAGAGATGCTACCTGCTCTCTTGGCACCATTTTCTGTATTAAAATAGCTTTGATAACAGTTTATTAGTATTTACATGCTTGGTCTCTGAAGTCCTGTCATTGTAACCAATCCTAACAGACTAGAGACATGCTGAAAAACATACCCTTGCATTTGCTGCTCTAACTCAACTGATCAGCTTTTTCATATAATAACATACCAACTTTCAGTAATGAGAGTAGCTTTTTTTTTTTCCTGTTAAAGCTGAGACCATTAGTACTGGATGCAATTTTCATAGGTTTAACTTTGAAGTAGCTAACACTTGAAGCACTAAAGATGTGACTCAAGCAGTGAAAGACACCTCTGGCTGCAACACATAAGCGCACTCATCCACCAGCTCAACCACTCTGGTATATTATTTGCAACTGCTTTACTCCTCTGACACACTATCATTCTTAAAGTAAATGCAAGTGACAGGGTGTAAAAACCTTGAAACAAGCCACACAAAGCCTTTGTGATGGCAGGAGCATACTGAGATGATAACTACAATAGGAGCTACGAAGACACTCAAACCGTAAGACTCACTCACTAAGCCCGAAGCCCTGAGCATACTGGGTCAGCACTCCTAACCCTGCATCCTCAACTACTGCACCATCAGCATTAACAAAGAACTCTGCTACTGTGAGGGTACCTTTATGTTCACTAGCAACTACTTAACAGGTTAACATAGTCCTGGATGAGTGAAATGTTGGGAGTTTGGCAGATGGAAATGAAGCAATATGAAGTTAAACCTTGATTGAAAGGCTGAATCCTTACTTCTCTGCCAGAGAGCACTTGTCCTTGTGGAGTCCAGAAGGATCAGACTTCCCTAGCACGCAAAATAACTGCTACCGCCTTCAGTGCAGTATTGTTTTTTCTTCATATGTAATTACTGTAAACTATCGGAGGGAAGACAACATGAAGCAGCTTAAGTAGCCATGGTGCCTGGATTGTCTCATTTGGCAGTAAGGCCTTGTCATACACTTGGCATGAAACAACTGGAGCACAAGAACCAGGGCCAAGCAGCCATAGCATATTTGACGTCTGATACTTCGTTATTCCGCAGTAGTGACACAATGTTTCAGATGCTCCAAGGGGAAAAGCGACACCAAAGTGAAATCAGTCAGCGTAGGTTAACTACATCATAGAACCACAGGGGTTGGAAGGAAACTCAAGAAATCGAGTCCAACCCCCCTGACAAAGCAGTTCCCTACTCCAGGTCGCACAGGTAGGCGTCCAGGCAGGTCTTGAATATCTCCAGAGAAGGAGACCCCACACCTCCCTGTGCAGGCTGTGCCAGTGCTCCTCACCCTCACCGTAAAGAAGTTCTTGTGCACATTTGTGCAGAACCTCCTGTGCTGCAGTTTCTGTCCGTTCCCCCTGTCCTGTCTCCACACACTGCTGAAAAGAGTCTGGCCTCGCCACTTTGTCCCCCACACCTCAGTTATTTATCAACCTGGATCGGGTCCCCTCTCAGTCTTCTTTTCTCAAGGCTAAACAGACCCAGTTCACTTAACCTTTCTTCATAGGGGAGATCCTCCAGGCCCTTCCCCATCTTTGTGGCCCTCTGCCGGACTCTTCCCAAGAGATCCCTGTCTTTTTTACACTGGGGAGCCCAGAACTGGACACAGTACTCCAGATGAGGCCTCACCAGGGCAGAGTAGAGGGGGAGGATCACCTCCCTTGACCTTGGCCACGTTCCTTTTAATGCATCCCAGAATGCCATTGGCCCTCCTGGCCACGAGAGCACACTGCTGGCTCATGGTCAGCCTGTCATCCATCAGGACACTCAGGTCCCTCTCTACAGAGCTCCTCTCCAGCAGGTACTGGTGCATGCAATTATTCCTCCCTAGGTGCAAGACCCTACAAGAAATGCAACCAGAAAACACAGAGGCTGTGAGCATGGTAAAAACCACAGCTCATAGAACAAGAAAAAAAAGGCAAAAAGCCACAATATTCAGAACGCCTATGCCAGACTAGTGATATTTTATCAATGCTGTATTCAGGGAGAGACTCCTGGTCAAATCAAAACCAGTCTGTGGTAGAAGCAGCACAAAGTATGGCACCTCTGAACAAGCATCCATCAAATGCCCTCTAGATGGGCATCAAACAGTTATAGGTTCCTACTGACGCTGAGACTGATTCTGGTGAGACTTCCAAGACTTGTATCTCTTACCAGAAAATCCAAAAGGTTTAATTTCTTTCAGTTCAACAAATTGTTGTGTCCAGTATGATACTTAGGATATTCCATATAACTCATCTATTCTTGAACAAATACTTCCAGGCTCCACCTGTCACATAAACCAGGCTCCATGCAAGATCCTCATCTCTCAATTATTTCAGAAAGGAAATAACCCAAATGGATCACGCTGTCCATTTCCATCTGCTCACATATACAAAAAGAAAAACACCAACAAAACAAACAACCCCAGAAGTACAACTCCATCAGAGTTTCACTCTTCATATTCCACTCTCCTTAGCAAATAAGCACTAAGTATAGAGACATTCTAAGTTCAGTGTTGCAACTGATGATTTATAGAGGTTTGAGGGGACAATCTGTACTTGCAATCTTCATTAAGAATTCTTTGAAGTGAGAAACTGTGAACAAAAGTTTGCTGCTCATGTCCTCTGTGAGACGGTCTGCCAGCATGAACCTAACAACACGCAGGAGCTAGTCATTAGGCAGAAAACTTCCCTGTGCAGAAGAATCAGATCAGAATCACAGCTGTTTAAACATTGGTACATTCTTTTTTTCCCCTCTTCTGTCCCCAGGAGTTTCTCTGTTTCCCAGCTCATCTGAGTCTGACAGAATTAGAAGGTAATGTTTAAAAGATGCCCATTGGGAAAAACTAAAAACAGTTACCTCTTTTTAACAATCTACATTTTGAGGCACTACACAAACACCTGTAGCTTTTCCCAACCTGTAACTAAGAAAGCCCTAAAGCTACTGAATTATATCTTCTTTTTCTGTAAGCAAATCCCTTAAACCAGCTTAAGCTTTTGGAAAAAGACTGTCAATTTCGCCACCAACTTACTCTGCCTTACACCCCCAACACAGAAATAACACCGTTCTCCTTTATTTTTCTTACCTCTCATTTGTCTTTCTTGTTGCTCTCTTTCTTTCTTGGCTTGGATAGCAAGAAGGCGTCTGCTTTTCACAGCGCTGATCATATCATCAGCTTCTATTTCTACCCGGTGCTCAATTTTCACAACTTCATTCTTTTTCTTTTCATTTCTTCCCACTGTATTTTCATCTTTGCCATTCTCCTTGTTTTTGGCCACCATTTCTTTCCGCTTCTGCTTCTCTGCTCTCTTCTTGTCATTTTCCTCCTTCAGGATAGCAAGGCGCTCCTTCCACAGCTCCGCCGATGCCTGCTGCTTGGCCTCTACGTGATCCTGCACAGAGTAGGTCATTAGAATCCGGTGGCACAGTGCTCCGAGTATTTGTAATTTCTCTTCAGGAGTCAACTCGAAGAACTCAGACGTCTCCAGCTTCTCTAGAAACTCATCTTGTACTTCATTATCTTCAAAAGTTGTTGAATCCTTGCTTTCATCTACATTATCTGAGACCTCACTTTCCTCCTGTACATCCGACTTGCGCAAACATAGGCGGACCAACTCAGAAGCAGAATGCAATGTAAGCGGTATTTCAGAGAGCTTCATCCCAAGCTCCGCATAATCTTCAGCAATTTCATCCTGCAGCAGAGTCTGCAGAAGAATGACTAGTACCCGATTCAAGTAAAGAAAGCCTCCCTTTTCTGCACAGAGTGCTTCCATCAAGGAGACCGCTGTAATTGGATATTGAGCATCTGGCATCAATAACCCCGAGTAACAGCTCAGGAATTCCACCACCATGGCAACATCCCCAAAGAGGGTATTAGGAAGTCCTTCTGGAGTATCAACCAGCTTAAAAGTGGGCAAGTTCTTCCCTTTGAGATCCTGGTCCTCAAATCTTTTGTTTTTTTCCAGTTTTTCCTTCATTTCCTTCTCCTTACGCTCTTTTGCTCTCTCCTTCAGTTTCTCTTTCAGCTTTTCCCTTTTCTTCTTCATATACTCCTTCCGCTGCTCCTCTGTCATGGTGGCCAACTTCTTCCTGTGCTCTAGAAGCTCATAGCGCTTCTGCACCAGTCCTCGTAAATCCTCAGGGAGACGGGCTCGATCCTCATTTGAGAGTAACCTGGCTGTTTTGGAGATTATGCAGGAAAGTGCACTTTTTTTGTCTTCCCTGTCTTTGTTTTCTTTGTAGTAGGCAATTAAATGCAGTGCTGCAGGAGGCAGTTTCTGGGGTTTGGTGGAAGACCTAGGTGTGCCTCCAGAATTCCTGGGAGTCCTGGACACCTTAGTAGTACCTTTAGCCATGTCTAGGAGAGTCATTTGTTTCATTTTCATCTTAGGGATCTTCAAGCCTTTCCCAGGAGACTTCGATTTCCCAGATGTTTTCTGTCCGTTTAAAACCCTTTTGCCTCTCTGCTTTTTGTCTAACGATTTGTTGCTGCCCTTTCCCAGTCGGCCCCTCTTTGGAATGTCAAAGTTAGAATCAAGTTTACCAGGTGACATGATCTTCATCATCTCTTCCAACTCCTCCTTGGGACTTTTTGAGATCTTAGGGTTTTTCATCTTCAACGGGGAGCCAATAATAGATTTCTCCAAATGCACATGACACCACAGGGTAGGGCTCAGTGGCTGACTCAGAGATGATCCATCAGTTTTGGATTTCTTGGAAGGTTTTCTGTCAGGGGATCCAGAGCTCTTCCTCTTGGTTGAGGGGTTGAGAGTCATATACTAAGATTAAAAGAAAGTGATTTTATATGAATACTGAAAGTTATGAAGGATCAAGATAACTTTTATATATTTCCCCCCCTCCCCCACGAGGAAGTAGCACACAGTACCTTAAGGGTAACAAAGACTTCTGCAATAGCTCTCATTACAGTGCACAGCAGTCACAGGTTGCTTATGAGATCAGCAGCTCAATTCAGAAAGTTACCATTTTCTTTCATAAAATGAAATATTACACACAAAAAAAGGGCTTCAAATGCTTTCTACTGCACTACGTAAAACCACTGCGTCTACTCAAAAGGTGAATTTCAAAAGCTGTTTTACTTCAAGATTCCTTAGCAAGACCTGTAGGGTCCAGTGTTGACCTCATCCAGAGGAAAACTAATGGATCACAAATGTGATGGCTAGCAGCAATTCAGAAACCTGTCTCCACAATGCCTGGAAGTTTCAGGATCCATATCCTCACTTTAAGAATAAGGTCACAAATGAAAGTGAGGAGAGAGTATTCAATTCTGAATTAATGTAATAGAATGTGATTGTTTTTAAGCTGTTGAAATAACCCACTGCACACTTTCAGCATAGAACAGTCTAACCTAGAGGCAGAAACTGATTTCAGCATACAAATTCAGTTTCAGGAATTCAGAAAACCATTTCAATAAGTAAAAATCAAGTATCTCACATTTATAAAAATATGACATTTAAGTTATAGATAAAATGACCAGAAAATAGCAGCTGAAAAATCAAAAATTACGTAGCAATAAAAAATTCAGCAGTAGTAATCATAAAGATGGAAGCTCCTAAAAGGTGCCCGTAAGAATACACTTAGATAAAAACAGTCAAATAATCAATACAGTCAATACAGTCAAAAAATTAGGTTCTTTGGCTTCCAGATGTTCACTCTTGAAGGCTGTGAAAGACATAAACTGTTTTCCTTTGTCTCAAAGTTTGCTTCGTAAGGCCTTTTCTGGTGACAAGACTCTGACTGATAACTGCCTGTTATCTGGATGGGTGTAATGGTGTCATTGTCTCTGCTTACGGTTGTAAAGATAAGCAGAAATAGGTGCAAATAGTCTTTTCCGTGGGAGTATGGCTTGGAGAAGCTTACCACCACAAAGACAATGCTCCTGCATGGCAATGAAGGCAGCATCCGCTGCTGGCTTATCTGTTGGGCCAGACATGTCACACACAAACTCCTGAGAAATGGGGGATAAAAGGCCTTCACTGAACTAAGGATTTTGGAGAACTCCCAAAGAAGAAATCTTTGAGGAGAACTCCCGAAGAGACTTAGGACGGACCCTGAGGCCTGCCTGCTGCCATCTCCCATCCCCCACGGTGACCAGACAGGTTCCTGAGATCAACGGACCTACTACGAACCTCGCTGGATCCACGGTGGTGATTATATCTCTCTTGCTTTCTGCCAAGTCTCCATGCTTTTCATCTCTTTTCTATCGCACACCTTCCCTTCCCCATATCCCTAAGCAACTAGTATTTGTAATAAACTGGTTGGGCTAACATTTGACCTGTTGTGTCTTAATCTCGCCCTCGGGTATACATATACATATAAAGAACCTCGTCTCCCTCCTTTATATTGGAGCGTGACAAAGGCTTACTCCAATTTAAGAGTCCCAATTAGCCATTTAGAGATTTATTTTATTTTTACTAAAGATAGCACCCCAGACAATCCACTTATCCAAACATAAGTTCATTCTACAAAAATTGTGTTGACTTCTCTGTTGAAAGCATTCAGTGTTAATAAGTTATAATTGCAAATCAATGCATTCACAACTTATACTGTCAATTATACAACAGTTACTTTGCCAGAATACTAACTTTTGATTAAAATGTTTTCCAACCACTTCCTGGTTTAAAATTCAATCTCTGCACTGAGTGGGAAACACACTACAAGAAGTGCCATCCCTAACCACAAAGCTAGAGGCCTCTGTAAATCACATGGAAGCTGTTAGCTGTGTGTTTTTTCTCATAACAGAAGCATACCTGGAAAGGTTAAAAGTCAAGTTAGAGTACAGAACAACCTGAATTTTTGATGCAGACCACTGATTTAGGCATGTGAACTGTGACACTCCATAAGTAGTGTATGGGAACTGCTGAACCACAGCCTGAACCACTGACTGATCACCTGAGGCGAGCACTGAGTCAGCCAAAGGAGCACAGGTGAAGACAATTCACCTGTGTGACCAGAAGGGGTGGAGTCTGGCTCCACCTCTCCCAGACCACATTTAAGCACTGACCACCACTGGGGAAGGATCTCTTGTTGGAGATCCCTTCTGTGTGGGGTTCCAGGTGAGCCTTAACCTTCAGTGACAGGTAAGCCCTTCCTATATTATTGAGTGTCTTTATACCATCTGGATAGTCTGTCCAAAAAACCTACTATCCATCTTGATTACACTGTTTGGGTACTATTCATTTTGAGTCATCGCCCTACAGGGTATTATTCATTCAGGTATTCACCCTGCATGACTCTACAGGGTTTATGGATGAAAAAAAGCAGGCCTTCCTGCTCTGCACATCTCCTGAATTTAAGTTTAGGAGCACCAGAACCAAACCTGCATGCTGAAGACTGGTTTGTTACCCATTCCCTACCTTCCACACGAGATACTTCTAGGAACTCTTACCTTATGTGGGTCAAGCAAGAAGTCACTAAATTTACTAGGAAGAGAATATTTCTTCACCAACTCATCCTCCACTACCCACGGGGCATTCTCACCAATGCCAGCCCGCAGCGCGTTGTGCCGGATGAAGTACCTCAGGATCTCTTTGTTGGGAGGACGTTCTGTACGGACCAAGCTATCTGCTGGTACATTGCTGATGATCTTGGAGACAAGCAGACATACTGTTATCTATTCATAATGTGTCTTGAAGTTAAATGCTATCATATGGCTAAAAGAAGTACGGGCTGGTACACCTCTTCACATCCACAAAATCTTCTACAAAGATTCAAAACAAGAAGAGAACTTGCAGAACTGAGATACATAATAGAGATTAGTAGGAGATTCAGTTAGCCAAAAATCCTTAAAAGCATTAGATTATGTCATTAGTTTTGGCTTCTTGCCAAAACTTTACTTGGCAACTATGGAAGTCTCCGACCTGTGACATACGATTGTAACACATGCTTGATATTAACCTAGAAGCTTTTACATGTTAATGTTTATTTTAGCTTGATTTCTTTCCTGATACCAGAGGAGTAACTCTGCAAGCAGTACTCATTAAGCTGAGGTCAGTGCTGCCTCTATCAAAATGGCAAACATAACAAACAGGACGCAGCAGTGATGCAGCCACACAGCTTCCACAAGCACAGTTACCTGTGATGCTCAGTAAGGTTCTGTTAGAGCAAAGCAAAAGCAGCAGCTCCTGCTCACAATTATTAGCACCCTAGTCCTCACCACATTTAATTCACAGCCTGACTGGAGGTTAGCCAGGAAGCTGCAAGGTCTCTAAAGCCAGTGAAGCACTGACTCAGCTTCTCTGTGTGGTACCAGGGGATTGTCAAGTGTCTTCATGTACCAAACCAAACTGTATAGGAACAGCAAGACTACTTAGCCCTGCTGGCAACTGCAGGCATCTTGCTTCTAACACCTCAACTCCATCAGGAAGTGCTATGTCATGCCATAGAGACACACGGTTAATACTCACTTCCATGTTCATGTTATAACAAAGGAATCAAGCAGTGATCTCACCTTGTCTTCGTTTTTCAGCCTGACATCATATTTGTGGGGCAGGAATTTTGGTGGAACCCACTTCCTTTCTTCCTTTTTCAAAGAAGTAGGAAGCTTCCGAGGAGACCTACGTGCTCGATCATCTGATAAACCAAGACAAGACACTAAGTGTCTTAGTATTAGAACAGTTAATATTTGAATTCTTTAACTGCAACTGTACACCCCAACACCACCCATACAGTCTTTAGCTAACTGTAACATCAGGAAAAACCCCAAATTAGTTTTCAGAAACATTATTAAGACAGAGGCAGAAAATGGAATCCCAAAACAAGTGACCACAACTGTTTTCAAAGAGCATAAAGGACAACTTGCACTACTTCAACTCATCTCTTCATAGAAGTAAAGATGTAACCACCCCTAAAAGGCAGAAAAGTTTTATGAAGTTTACAAACTGACAGTAGGATTTATGATCTAATTGGTAACCTGCCTAGCAAGCTGCTGCTGAGAGCCTTAGCCAGTTGGCTCTGTCATGCCACATTTTAAGTAATTCTACTGCAGGAATTCCTGACTTCAAATTAAAAGTCACTTTCAATGTAGTTTATCTTTTGGGCCATCAAGTGACTTCCATTTATGTGCTACTGTATCAGCATATGAGCTAGTTTAGCTGCAAATTTAATTATATAACTTATTTTAATCATTCTCAGAGATGTAACTGAAAGAGCACAAAGGAATCACATCTCCTTGCCAGCTGACATCAAGTCTATTGTCTCTAACATTCAGGTTGCATATTTCATCATTCAAGACAAAAAACCCAAGCTTACTGAAAAAAGCAATCCCCAGATGTTTTTTTTTACCCTTAGGGCTATGACTCAATGAAAGCACTAAAAGAAGCCTGACAGATGAGAATAATTGCCTGCTAAGTATACATGAACACAAGTTATAAGTCAGATTTTTCAATTTGCACATCACTGTCACATATTAAATCCTAGAGCATTTAAACTTCACAGTGTTACAGCTTACATAAATCACAACCAATTTCTGCCACCCAACCTCTCAAAAATCAGGGTACTCAGTAAAGTGACAGATCACAGATTTTTTTTATGCACTGTACTGTAACAAAGCTTACATCAACCACACTACTGGAACATTATAAAACACCCACATGCTGTTGTCTCCTATTCATCAGTTATTTTGGATTTTCCAAAGCAGTATTAGCTCTATGTGCAAGTCAAGCTGCAGAATCTGCCTTCAGTAGCTCATCATCCACATTCAGGAAAAGCTATCCTTTCGCTTCTGTAGACTTCCCAGATTTCACTCCCTAAGCAACTAAAGACACAAAACTACTTTAGACTGCACATCTGATGCAATAATTCTTGCATATAATGGCATTTTTTTCCCAAGTTTGGGAGATTATTGTACTTCAGAAGAGACCAAAGCTCTCTTTCAACAGATTCTGTAAGTCTGACATCAGTGAAACACTCAGGTTAACTATGCCCCCAGCTGAGTGCACAGGAAGATACAGTCCCACATCAGGCAGCTATGCAGAGTCTCAACGCTCACCCTTGTTCAGTGACCTCAACACACATCAACAGTGCTTCAAGTATGTAACATGAGAAAGAAAAAGTGGAAGTGCAGTTTGGTGACCTACAGAGGCTCTATGCTGCCTCCTGCAGCTGCAATTGAAGGTGTGCTGCAGAAGCAGTCTTCACTACTTTGTAAAAATACATTACTGTAACAGACTCTGGAATATATATTTTGAAATGAGTTTACACCTATGAACAATGTTCGGTTACAACCTGGGACATAAAAACATAGCATTACATACCCTTTTAATAAATACCTACATACAAGAAGAGTCAGAGCACCCACTACTTCTACTGATTAAGTAGTGAGACAGCTGGCAGGGTTTATCTTCTAAAGAAAGGGTAACAGCCTCAGTTTACAAGGAGGCAACTGAAGGCAGATAGACAATCTGAGTCTCGACCTAAGAAAGGCACAAGGATTCCAGCTCCTGCCACATTCGTCTAACCTCCTACACAGAGGTGTGCCACAGTACAGAATAATGTTGCCAGCCTCTGTAGGACTGCAGCTGAATGCAGCTGGTTGGAGCACCACACACTACTGAACAAAATATTATGATGGTCTTTATGAAACATCCCAATCCAAAAAAAGCTGCTGTAACTTTTTCCAGTACAAATCAGAAGTAGTTGACAATTATTAAGCCCAGGAACCAAGCCTGGAACAACCTGAATTCTGTTTCTGATTGTGCAGTCAGCTTGCTGGGCTGCCTTCAGAGTTTCCCTTTCTCTGTAATAGAGGAGGCTGTACACCTTGCTTAAGATGTTGGACTGGCTATTTACAAACGGAAGCAGAGCTTATTGCATCTTCGTGCCTATAAAATAGTAGTAACCTGGATAGGCTTAGTGCTACGAATTTTCTTGGCTTGGATTAACAAATACACTTCCATATCTGTTAAGTTCTAAAAAGTTACACAGGAGATGAAAAATGTTTTGCTTTTTTTTCTCCTTTCAATAGTACCTTTTCATAGTCAAGATTTGGACATCCACTGCTTATCTACAGCAAGGAGAAACAGATACAAGAACAAGGAATACTTCAAGGCATGCCTTATCTAGAACCCTTAGATAAGGGTATGTATGTTACTGCATGAACTTTGATTCATCATTTGAAAATTGTTGTGGAAAAAAAAAACTAATGAAACATTTACTTTTTACACCAAATGGGGACATGAAAAAATAAAATAAAAGCATGTCTGATAGCAGAAAGAAAATGAGAACTCAGTGCTGGCCATAAATGATAGAGATGGTTCTTCAAAAGGTGGAATATGGACATTACAGCAGAAATTTATGATTTTATATCAGCTTTTCTTGAGTTCCCCTCATCCTTTTCAATACACTTGTTATACTGGCCTGCTGTTTTACTACTTACTCATACTTTCCTTCCTGCTGTCTTCCTCCTTCAGGATAGATTCCTTCTGATTGTCCTGGGCTGCCTGGCTAGAATTCTCTTTATCACTGGATGGGGAATCACAGGCTCCTTCAGATTTCTTTTCAGAGACCTCTTCATCAACTTTCTCCAGAGGATGTATTTTCACAACTTTTACAGGCAGCATTTTCTCCTTACCAACCTGCATTAGAATATAAACAAAAACAAAACTTGAGCAAGACATGTGAATGAAGGAGCTCCAATGCTGTAAGAAGGCAGAAAAAAAGTCACCCCACTGAAAAGACAAACAACTCACAATAAATAAAAGGACTTGTAAACTGTGGTTTGGCAAAACATTTAATTGATGCCTGTCTGAGAGAAGTTCATCATCACTCATGAAACAACTGCAAGATTTCCCCTCCTATTCCTATCTGGACACTCTGTACAAATGCTTAAGAACAACCACTGCCAACCCACAAGTTTCTTCAGCATTTTAAAATGCTGCTTTCTCAGCCTGAAGGAGTCACTTCAGTAGCTCCAAAAGAGAGTATATATCCTAAACAGACTGCTAGCAGAAAACAGTTTTTCATCACTTTCAATATTTTAAATAAGTTTGAGCTTTCCACATCTCCTAGTTTTGGAAGGATTTTTCTAATTATTAGAACATCATTAAATACACCTAACTGTTGACTATCACTTCTGGGAACTTATTATGTGAAAAGGTTACAGAGTATGAACTCTAACCACTTAATTAAAACAAATATGTATTTATATATATTTAAATATATACAAAGAGCATCACATAATTAAGCTGCATAACAAAGGCATCCTCATCTTCCCCATATGCACACAAGTCAGTTGTTTTTCTCATGACATCAGTATGGGTCATCCATATGCTTCTGTTTACAGAACTGTTCTGCATTTGAGAGCAGGTGCTGTCCCTGGGCTTCCACAGAAAAGAAACTCTCATCATCTTTCTGGCAATGCAAATGACTAATCAGTCCTTACCTATTCCTTCTGCCTTTAGATATCCCAGATCAGCTCTGTGCAAAAGGAGGGGATCAAATGAAAACATCCTTACCTCGAAGTCACACTCCTCTCCCACTGCAAATTTGGTCATGATCTCCACCCAGGCTGCATCCACCAGCTTTTCCAAAGATACTATGTTGTGGTGAACTATTTCCAGCACCAGTTTCTCATACCAGATGGGGAACTCCTCCTTCAAGCTGAGCAAGGGCATAAGAAGCTTTCATTATTCAGGGAATAAAAACCAAAACGCAAAGCAGTCTCCCACTTTACAATTCCAGCAGCAGTCACAGCCAGGACAATGTCGCCAGACAGATGCCACACTGGAATGCAGAGATAGTTTTTTCATGCACTGCCTTCATGTCCAGCCCATGAAGTGTTAACTGGCATGACAACACTAAATGTACTTGACCTCCCCAGAAAGAATGCTGTAAGGAATTCTGGGAAAAGCAGCACTGCTGATAAATAAACCCTTTTCTGCTTGTAATTATTACCTCTCAATTTGATATTAAATATACACTAAGATCTTGTCATTATTCTGGGACCTGTTCAAGACTATTGCTTCCAACAAACAATAAGACGATGCTGATAAACATTTAGTTTCCTCCTTTCCAAACTCTGGGCCTACACACTCCTAACACAGCAAATAAAGCAAAGGCAGGCTTGCACAACCTCACCTTTCCAAAGGAAAACATTTTGTGTGTTTCATCACTTCAAGATCTTCCAGCTTTTTCAAAGAGGAAAAAAACTGTTACAAGTTCACTTGATTGATTTATTTTTCTAACAGGTCAAGTCCACCAATTGATAGGGTACTGAGAAGTATATTGTCTAAAGCTTACTGGGTTGCCTATATTGCAAAAAAAATCAGATCTGTTTCATGTTAGTGGAGCATTCTGTTCCTTCTTACACTTCCTCCAAAATCCTTTTAGCTTCCTCTGCTGTTTGCTGTTCTGCAACTGCCACTAACAGATTTATCCCCCTAGCAAACTGAATACCTAGTTTTTTTTCCCCGTCAGTAGCCACTAAACAGCTTTTAATCCCATTTCAGAGACAAGTAAGAAATTTCATTTCATCAAACCTTCTTTTCCCCCAACATTCAAAGAGACTACAATTAGAAGTTAGTGATAAATATTTCATTTACATTGTGTTTCTTTTTTTTTTTTTTCCAGAAAATGATGTATGGGGACTGCTGAGTCAAAGCTTGAACCTGAGCACCTGAAGAAAAGATCCAGTCAGCCCTGGGAACACAGGTGAAGGCATATTCACCTGTGTGACCAGAAGGGGTGGAGCCAGGCTGCACCCCTCTTGGACCTCATTTAAGGGCTGATTGCCATTAAAGAAGGATCTCTTGTTGGAGATCCCTACTTCTGGAGTTCTTTCCCTGCAAGCCTAGATCCTCAGAGACAGGTGAGCATTCATTCTCTTTCCTTTTGTAATATCTCCCTGTTTTGCTAGTCCCTCTGCCTTTACAAGTGCCCAGTCAATACAACCTCACCACCCAACAGAACATGACATTTGCCAGCTGCACACCCTCCTCTTGAGCAGGAACACTGAAGAGAAAGGACAGGTGACAGCAGTACTTCAAGCTCCATTGAAATCAGGACCAGCAGGAAATAAGTCTCCTATTTGTTGCCTTTGAGAATGCACTTAAACCTTAAATTATGGGGAATTTCTCCCCAGGCTGAAGGTATCAACTCTTACACCAATCAATCAAATCTGGACTCTTCACGAAGAGACACACCAGAAGTTTTCCTCTCTTGGCTGGTACCACCAACTATCTGCCCTGTTAACATCCAGGTAAGAAAAGCCACAAATTTAAGTAATTCGTTTGGAGAACAAAGAAACATGCCCTTTGTCTGGTACTGTTCATATAGTTTATGCATACTAGACTACAGATGTGACTTCAGCCAAGGGCAAGTATCTTTACAAACAATTCTCTTGTGGCTCTAAGGTCATGCTGGATGTCAGACAAGGACTCAGGACTATGCTGTGCACTAGAAGGGCACATTAGGAACATGCCAGCAAGGAGGAATGCTGTTGGGCTGAACAAAATAATTGTTCTTGCTGTTTTCCCTTTGTTCTCTATCATTTCAAGTAGAGAAGATACCTAAACGCTTACTCCAAAGCAGCTATATGACCCATTCCACCACAGATCTGGCAAGTAATTACAGCTATGGATATCACTGATGTGAAACACTACAACAGCATCTTGCTGTGCTTCTACATCATGATTTTTTTTCCCCTCTCTCACTATGAAGAATTCCCATTATTCAGGGAGCTCTAAAATACACCAGATACCATGCACTGAGATATCTGAGTTCAAGTAACACCAAGATACAGCACAGAAGTACGTAATTGTCCTGTTTTAACAATGCCATCAAATTCCAATTATGTTTTTGACTCCAGAAGCCCCAGACTTACTATCAGGCAGCAGGAAGTCAACCATCACTCAACCCAGCACCCACATCTCCCCACACAACCCCTGCTCTGCCCCAGTGCCTGCACACTGGCAGGCACCAGCACAGGTACTCACAGCTCAGCTACTTCCTGCTCCTCCTCCCAGGCTTCTTTGTGTGTCAGCTGACTGCTTCCTGTGCTCTTGCACGTCCATATTCGCTCACTGTATCGCTCCAGCCGCGCTTCATACTCTCTGCAGCATCAGCTCAGGAAAACGCGAGTTAGGCAGTAGGCAGCACCACTACAGTTGCATGAGAGAATCTTACTCAATTAAACTCTTTCTGTCTGAGTACATAAACGCTGCACTACAGCAAGGTTCGACTCTGCATCTGTGCCACACTAAATCTGAGACCAGGATGCACTAGGGCTCTCTGTGGCCTGTCCTCTTCTGCACTGCGCTATGGACAGGGCACACCACCAATTCAGCTGAGCAATGCACCACAAAATACATGTGGCTGAGCACTTCTTGGGTCTGCTGAGATTCCAGCTTTCCCTTGCTGACTTGAGGGAAGCAGCCCCAGCACCACAGGCACACTGAGGAGGCACAGAGGGCCCCCTCACTGCCTGCCTGTCCAGTGGGATCTGCTACTCCAACGCCCTACAGGGCATCACACACATGCATGCTGTGTTCTACCAACTGCACAGGCACAACCATCAGAAAATGTACAGTGTAAATCCTTATCTATCCACCCTGTGACAGCCTGTTCATTTGCTCTATGCTTTTGTTGTTTGTTTTTGTAAAATAAAAAAGTTTGCATTAGGAAGGCAAGTCACAACTCCAACAAACCCTGTTCTCATGGGCATTTCTCCCCAGCCCTGAGGCAGAGCAGAAGGAGGTACAGAAGCACTGCCAAGCAGCTGTGCAGACATAGCCCAGCGGGGTTGCTGCTGCACACTGTACATCCACAGAGCAGCCCTGCAGTTAGCCTAGCTCATGAGAGCCACACTGACAGTGATTCCCAGTGTTCCTGCCTGTGACAGGCTGCAGACACAGCAGGGAACCCAGCAGCCTGTGGCCTCCTGCCTGCAAGGTACCACAACCAGGCCAAAGGGTGATTTGGGCAATCACTGCGCTGACACTGCGTTGTCACCAAGCAACAAAAATTAAACAGGAAACCATCAGCCCTGTGTATATAACAGCAGGCCATTACTAAAGCAGCAAACAACTTGAAACTATAGCTCTGCTCTTGCCTATGCCTCCCCCTCAAGAAGGGAAGACAGCCCAGTCCTCATTGGCAAAGATGCAAACAGAGGCAGAGCAACATATCCCTCTACTCCTGCACATCGCAGGCACACAGCCACCCACCCTGCCACTGCAGGGCAAGCACAAAGGCAAGTAGCAGGAGAATGTCTTTGCAAAGTTCACTACAGCGCAAACTTTCCACTACACAGTCTGGCCTTTCCACTCAGACTGGAAACAAATGCAGTGCACTTTGGACCATGCAGCAGGTCTGGCGTGGGGCTACATGTGGGATGTGCCAGGAGCACAGAGCTAGAACTACCACAAACCTCAGCATGATCATAAATAACCAACCCTGGACACAGCTTCATGCAATTACTCCCCAGAAAGCTGTAACACACACGCTACATGAAACAAGCTATCTGCAATTTATATCACAGTAATGATCACTTAAATGTTGAAAGCCAGAGAACAAAATTAAATTAAATAGAACAGACTGTCTTAAAAAGTTTTAAAGCAAACAAGCAGGCCACTGCACAAGAGGAGTGTTAAGCAGATAACTCACTCTTTCCTGGGTTAGTGGAACTCTCACAGAAAGGAGTATCAACTCTGAAATAGCTTTACAGTATCATGATTGGCCCCAAATGTACCAGCTAAAGAAGCAACTCCCAGGAGTGCATTCAGGAAGCACAGCTCCTGAAGCAGCAAGCAAAGTCTTTCTACAATTATAGAGAATGGCATGAGTACATTTTAGCACTACCATCCTTCCAACAGATCTCAACTAGTTGATATCGCACTGGAGAGATAAATTACAGTCCTCAACATGCATGTGAAATGCAGCCTGACTGCTACCTTCTCTGCTGCTTAGTGCACAGACTGAAGATCAGTGCAATGGTAGCAGGTTTTGCCTGAGAATAAAAGCAGCACTGCTCCCAGAAGAGCTCCCACGATGCTTCACCCAGCACAGCCACACCAGCCCAGAGTCAGCCCTTCCAGCTTCATCCCATCACACTGCCTGAGTGGTTTAACACACAGCAGCTAACATACTCAGGGAGATGACCTGGTTAACAGAACTCTTTATTTTGACATCAAACCATTGGCACATGCACCACACACAGTTGGGTTTTCCAGGTGCATGATTAAGTAACAGGACAAGCCCATCCCACACACAACGTGGGAAGCATTTATATGCTCTACTTCACATGATCCCAGCAGTCCCTGCAGAGCTCCAGCAGCAAAGTGCCAATCTCTGGCTACCAGTACTTTGACCTCCCTACACCCCCTTACCCTGAGCACCACAGGCCCTGCCTGACACCAGGGACCATGGCAGCACAGCTCCTCTTAATGGGTTTTCAGGGGTTTGGCTGCAAGAAGGAAGCCACTAAGAAACATCACAGCCAAACAAACCCCCAAGCCACTCTACCCAGTGGTCTGCTGCTCACAGGCACCTTAACGCTCAGTCACAGGACAGGCACATCTCCTCACTTTTAGCAGGCAACGCCAAAATTCCCATTTTTTATTTCACTGTGTTCTACAGCTGCAAATTCTAAAGAGCCTTACAGAACACAGTGCCATTCACACACTTAGTTCACAAACGTGCACTCCAGGAGCCCACACGGCAAGTGCTGATTCACTGCCTTTCCAGTTGGGAAAAGCCCAGGAGACCCCATCCTGCAAGGCCCAGTACCCCCAGACACAGCCCTTCTGCAGACAGTGCTGGGGCTCCCTGGGGCTAAGAGAACCCCACCCACTCTCACCGGGAGCCACCTCCCCACAGCCTACACTCGTTCGCACATCTCTTCCACTTTCTGCCTAGCTTCCATTACACACACCGCCAGCAGAGTACGACACAAACGCAGAGTTTCTCTTTTCAGCCCTGCGACGTCTCTCTGACGACGTGAGCTTTCCAGAAGGCGCAGAGCCGGCAGCCCTCCCCCACGCAGATCCACGGGCGCGGCGCTCTGGGCCGGGCTTGCCAGCACCGCGCCCCACGCGGCCCCGTTGCGAGAGCTGCGCTCAGGGCCGGGTCCGCTAGACGGGAATTGAACTTTCCGCAACTCTCGCCGAATTCCTTGCGGAGGATGAGAACGGGTTCTAAATGCCTTCTTTTTTTTTTTCTTTTTTTTTTTTTTTTGCAGCGCTTTCAGTTACAAACGGACCGCCTGAAACGCCCAGAACTGCGAGTACCCCAACCCCGGCGGTGCCAGAGGCCGCAGACGGGACCTCGGGCAGACGGATCCGGGAAGGCGGCAGCACGAGCCGGAACACCCCGCCGGGCCGGAAACCCCCCGCAGGAACGCGACCCTGCCCCGAGTCCCACAGCGGCCCAGGCGGACCACCCGCCCCCTCCGTTCCGCGCGGCCCGCCACCACCTCCCAGGGTTCCGCCGCAGCCGGACAGGCCGCACACAGCCGCAAGCCCCGCTCCTCTCCCCCAGCCCCCGCCCGGCCCGGCTGTAAGGATACTCGCGGGTGCGGAAAGCCTCTTGCGTGTGCGGGATGATAAAGCGCTCCCCCGGTTCTCCCGGCGGCAGCGGCTTGGCCAGCGGGAAAGGCCTACGGCCCAGTAACGGCGCCATAGCGGTGGCGGCGGCCGCCGGATCCGCGCTGTGACGCCGGGCCCAGGCGGGAGGATTGAAAAATGGCGGGAGATTCCCCTCCCCCTGCCGGGCGCGCGGCTTGCCGTAGCGCAACCTAACCCGCCCGCCACTCCACACCGCCGGCACCCCGCCGGCCCGAGAGCTTATTGGAGGGCGGTCGGCGCCACCGCGTTCCGATTGGCCGACGGAGCCGCCAATCGCGCCGTCTCTCCCCGCCCTCCGGGGCAGCAAGCTGCCTTGCGTCGTGCGCAAGGTGAGAGGTCGCGTTATGTAAGTGGCGGGGAGCGCGGCGCCATTTTGTGGCTCCGTTATACGCCCGCCCCCTCACCGCGGCGGCCAATCGGGGCGCGTCACCGCGTCACCGCCCCACCGCCCATCCGGGCACCGCGGCGTGGCCGGGCGCCGGGCTTTGTCCTTTGCGCTCGGCTCTATCCGTTGCCTCCCTCCCCGCCCCACCTCCCCCGCGGCGCTTCAATGGGCCTCAGCGTGCGGGGCATTGTGGGAAGGTGGCGGTTCCGCGCCGTGCGCTGCGCCGTCGGAGCGTGGAGCCGTGCCCTGACAGGAGCCGTCCTACTGCGGCCACAAGCGCCGCAGCTGCAGCCGCTCTCAGGGACCAGGAGCGCCCGCTGCGCTGAGCTGCTCCCATGTCCCCGCTGCTTCGTGACAGCACGGCGGTTCCGCGCGTGGTGCTGCAGGACGCAGAGCAGCAGCCTTGGTGTATCGTTGCCTGGGATCTGTGCGGCATCTCCTGCCCGACGTCTGAGTGCTGTGCAGAGTGTTTCATAAAGAGCACAGAATTTGTTTCGTAAAGAACACAGGGCTTTGGAGCAGAAGACCATGACATAGCATGCTTTGTGTCCTAGCCATGATTATTATTTGCAAGAAGGAAGGAATACTAAATTCCTAGCATACCTTAATCAAGGGATGGGCCAGCAAGTAATGCCAAGGAAACGTTCAGTAAGGAGAATATACCACGAATGAAATAATGGGTCCAGACGCAGCAGCACTAATATAGAGATTTTATTTCAACTGTATTGAGTTGTACAGCACATGTTGTTTGTCACAATGCTATAAGAACTGATTTTAGAGTTTTTGGCCAGCACATTGTGACGCTGAAACTCACAAGAGCTAAAGGCAGTTTCGAGTGATGGCCTGAACGGAAAGGCCAGGAGTACCTAGTTTCTGGCTTCCTTATTGCTGGCAGTCATTTCAACGTGTGCAAAACAGGAGCAAATTCTTCTGCCAGCCCAACGGTCACTCTTCCATGTCTGGCAATGACTGCAAGGTACAAGGCAGGGGAGAATCTGAAGCAAGGTGCTTTAACATCATCCCCCTCGGTTTCTCTTAATTAAAATAAAAGGGAGAAGTTAGGCTAACACTGCCTCATTGCAGACAAATGTTCTTCTCCTCACCCTTCAGCCTCAGCTGTGTGGAAAATCACCAGATACCAAGTCTGGAGGGAGGGAAGGAATATGGAACAGAAAACCTTTTTGCTTTAAAGGTCTTTACAATTTCTAATTCTCACTGAAACATCTGAAACATACGTGACAGAGCACTTTGAAAAAAAATATATATAGTACATCACTTTTATATTTCTTTTCTTACCTGTTGGATAATAGGCTTGCGTGTAGTGCTGGGGAGACACGCAGCTGCTGTACACTGCAGAGGAAGTGGCAGTGTCTTGAGAGACCTGCTGAAGCAGCACAGGAGAGAAGTTGGGCTGTGGGGTGTACATGACCTCTGTTGGAAGCCTATGGAATACGGGAAAGGCAACCCCCATGTCTGGGAAAGCTGGGGGTGCATTGTGCTCTGGAAGCAGCACCTGGGAATTCTGCAGTGTTCTGGACGGGCCTGGATTCTGCTCAAAGCCGTAGGGTGGTAAAGTGCTGCAGTTCTGCAGTGAGGCCGAGACGTAGGAGCAAGGAAGTTGTTGATAAGGCTCACAAAACTGTCCTACATCCAGCAGCCCTGCATTAGGCACAAAAATAAAGCAACAGTTAATGAAAGGAGTTGTCACAGGTAATGAGAGGTAATATGAGGAGCCAGGGACCTCCAGCTCTATTTGGGAAGGCAACCTTTGCTTCAGTGTGCCTAATCTACAAGCAGACAGTTCTTCCACCCGAACACACAGTAACAGCTGCAGTGGCAGATTTATTGTTGGATCTGAACAAAGAGCAGTAAGCAAGGATACAGAAGCAACTGTTTCCTCCCCATAGCCATTCCTTGCGCTAGCCTCCTGTTCTCTTGGACGAAAAAAGCTGCAAATTAGCACTGGAGGAAGGCAAGGCTGCAGAGGACTTGGCTTCTGCCTAAGATACAGAAGGGCACCAGCGATAGCAAAGGGAACAAGTATTAGTAGTAGCAGGGCTTACAGGTTGCCACTTAACCCTAGCGGGCTTTGTTTTTTTGCTACTGTTGTTCTCATAACTTTTTGAAGTGTTAAAATTCTATGAAAATTCTAAAACACATTTCTTCCTTTGCTGGACTACGTCCTACCATAGCCTGGGTTTTAATACTTCTGCAAGTCCTTAAGAAGAATGAAAAAGGATGCTTCAAGCTCAGCAATTCATTTGTAATTCACTACTGTGTACGTTTGTAATAAAGAAGAATACCCTCTGTTAACTACACAAACTTGCTTTGATGAATAAGATCACTCGTCATTTCAGCTTAGACTAAGACATCCCAAACAATTTTGCTGTTTCATTTTTTGTACATTCCTTTTATCCATCTCTGGATTATTATTTTGTGAAATGCCATTTGCTCTTATACTATGGCAACATAAATTCTGTTAGGGGTTATCCAACATTCTGGGAACACTGACCCAGGATGCCTCACTGCACTTGGGAGAGTATTGCTGTACTTGTGACTTCTGCGCAGCACCGTATGTAGCCATGCTAATAACGAGCTTCAGGACAGTCTGAGTTCTGAAAAACAGCCTCCCATTTAGCTCCCACTCCTCTGATAGGAACTAATCAAAGAAATAGGCACCATACAGCCACTGTTCTGCAAATTCACATCAAATCCTTAAGGATCACTAAATAAATACCACTCATCCCCCACAGTTCAGTAAGAGTTCACATACAGGGCTGTTTTTTTCCAGTTTGGTATGTTTATCATACAAAAACAGAGAATGGAGAGAGCTATTCTTTTGTTTATATTTTACCTGTGGATGGGAAAGTTAAGATGATGCCTGGTTACAATTTGCCAGCTGCTTTACAGGAACTGCTCCTGGACATTTAACATGTGCAAGACACTTGGAACAGCGGGACACTTTGCACACAGACGTATCTTCCATCTATCAAATAACCTCACATTTACAGCAAAGGAAGACATGCCCCTAAATAGCACAGCACAGAGCACATAGGAAATTGTCAGCCTGTCAGAACTTGACTGCATGAGAACTAATGTTTTCCTTGTTCCTTTTTCCTTTCTAGAAACTCAGGCTGATAGAGCAAACGGCAGCTAACAACAGGGGCAAAACTGCACCCATAAAAGGGGCAACGATTTAAAGGCCATATTTTTCTTAGGATTTACTCTACCCATGGCCTGCATTACATCAGTCAGACCTGATTTCACTGACATGTTACAACGATAGAATCATTAAGGCTGGAGAATACCACTAAGATCTCCAAGTCTAACCCCCACCGTGCCCATAACCACATTCCTCAGTGCCTCGTCTCCATGGCCCTGGAACACCTCCATGGATGGGGACCCCACCCCGTCCCTGTGCAGCTGTGCCACTGCAGCGCCACTCCTTTGGAGAAGAAATTTTTACTAACATCCAACCTCAGCCTCCTCCAGTGCATTTCAAGGCCATCGCCTCTTATCCTATCACTGTCACCTGGGAGGAGAGGCTGACCCCAACCCCCCCCACCCCTCCTTTCCAACCCCCCCTTAACCCCACCCACCCCACTTTCCAACCCCCCCTTCCAACCGTAATGAGAGGTAATATGAGGAGCCAGTGACCATACCCTACCAGCTCCAGAACTACTCGTCTGTGCTCTCTCTGCAGTTTGTGAAGAAACAGGCTCACCAGAAAGAAACTGCCTTCCAACAGTATATATCCAAGAAAGCTGGAACGACTCAACATCTGGCAGGTGCCTGTTCCTCTTTACTGACTATATGTGTCATCTAGATGACAAGCCCAGGCATACACGAGTTAATGTTACACATTCAGATGAATCTTAGGCAAGATAAATCCTACTACTAGTTTTACAAGTGCATCCAGTGTGCTCTTCTCAAGGGAAAATGTGGTGTTATTTATGCTGTGTTAAAGCAGATGCTATGTTTTCAGTTGCTTATTTACTTTAAGAAGCCCCTTTTGACCAAGACATATGTGAATTTTAAGCTCTACATAGAAAAAGATTTATCCTTACAGAGGATGCATCATTCAGAATAACATAACCGCTCCTAAGATGTCACTCACAAAGGGCCATCACCATATTGTTTCCACCACTGAACAGATGCCACATGTCATGTTTTGTCTCCCCAATTGTAATGAGTCTGTGATTCTATGGAAGGCGCAGTGCAAAGTGGTGGACAGCTCGTGTAGAAACCACCTTTTGTGTGCACAGTCATAGAGCCAAACATGTTAGCTGGGAAGTATGGAGACCAAGAGGGGTGAGGATAAGAGTGGGAGCTTGGAAGGACACGGGTGAAGCAGAGCTGCCCCTACCTGGAGCAGCTTTCCCTCAGCAGGAGTGACCTCGGCCACACTGGCGAACTCCCCCTCCAGCACGATGGGCTCCACCTTGAGCGGGATCACCCTGATGATGGCCTTCTGCACCGCCGCCCGCTCCGACTCCACAGCCGCCGCCAGTGCCAGCCCGGTGCGGCCGAGCCCTGCCTGCAGAGAAGCCATCAGCAGCCAAGGCCAGAGGACCGCCAGCTGCAGCTGGGGGCCACCGCTCATGCTCCCAGCTGCGGCCGCGTGCCCGGGCCACGCATACCGCTGGGGACGCACTGCGCCCTCGCCCTGCTCCCAGCCTCGGGCTCCGGGGGGTGCAGGGGGCACAGGAGGTGTGGGGGGCACACAAAGGATGCGGGGGTTCGGAGCCGGCTGCTCACTGCACGGCCGCCCAGCTCCGTGCCATCGCCGCTTCTCTTCCTCGGTGCCGCGTGCTCAGAGGCCTCCGGGAGCTCGGGAGCATACTTGGAACAAAATGGATATATGTAATAATAAAAACAAAATCCCAAGTTTCCAAAAAAGAATCCTAAGTTTCCAGTCTGTCCTGTGGCAGGTAAATCCGGGGAGAGCAGTGGAAACGGACGTGCAGGTGGCGAGCGGGGGACAGTTCAGGTGCAGGGGGGGTCACAGAGCTCAGCCCCGCAGCAGGGGGAGCGGGGAGGGCTCTGCAGGGCCGCGGTGTCCCCGTGGCTCCCGCGTCACTCCCGCTGGGCCCAGTGCGCCCATCTCCGGGCCACGCCAGCACGGTACCTCCCAGCACGTGCCGGAGCTCCGCACGCCCGAGCACCGCCGGTGACGATAGGAATCCTTCCTAAAAGCCGTGCGGGAGGTGCTCCTCGAGTCTGCGGCGGAAATAAAAGTTCGCTACTGCGCCGAACCCGTCCAACCCGGGGCGATCCCATCCATCCTCCTCGCAGCAGAAATGCTTCATTCGGAGCAGCTCGGGCTCTCCCCGCGCGCTCCCGGCTCAGTCCGGCTCCGGCCGCAGGTCCCGGGACGCTCACGGCACGAAGCTCCCCGCCACGGCTGCCAGGAAACGTCCAAAAAGGCCCCGGACTCCGTGAGCCCTTAAGAGCGGAGCGGGGCAGGTACGCAGCGCAGCGCTGCAGCGTCTCCTGTTGCTCTCACGCCGCGAGTTCCGGGAGGAGCGCGTCCAACACGGTCCCAACCGAAGGCCCCACGAAGCGCGGCAGCAAATTCCATGGTCTGCCCAGGGCTCACAGCAACGCGCCCCTCCGCACCTGGAGGGCTCACACCGGGACGGGAGGAACCGCGCTCACAAGGGATTCAGAAATAATCATCCGCAAACCTGCTGGGCAGCGCAGGGCGGTACGGCGCAGCGGTGCCGCATCGCACGGGGATCCCCGAGACCCCGCAGTCACTCGCAGCGGGTTAAGCAGACGGCGCGCTCCTGGTGCCGCGTGCCTGCGACCTCCTCTTCCTTTCCTACGGGCGCGGAGCGCCGTTTAAAGCGGAGATCTCTGCACGACGGGGCGGTGCGAGGCGGCGGGCGGAGGTGCGCGGAGCGGTTCGGGGCGGAGCGCTCCTCGTGCGGGCAGCGCTGGGGACGGAGCGGCGCCGGAGCGCTTCCGAGGGAGTCCCGCACGGCGGCCCTACGCGCGGGGAGCGCGGGGCGGGGCAGAGCCCGCAGCATCGGCCGCGGTCCCGCGGAGAGCCCGGCCGGGCGGCTCGGGCATCGTCGGGAGGAGAGCAGATCCCGAGGGGGAGCTCCTCCGGGGAGCGGAGGGCGGAGAGGGCCGCGGCCGTCGGAGCCGCCCGGCGGGGCTGCGGGCTGCTACCTGCTGACACAAAGTGAGGGTGGAGCGGAGCCGAGCGCCCGCCCCGCCCCGCTCCCGGGCGCCCCCTCCCGCCGCTCCGCGGGGTCCGGGCTGACGGCGGCCCCGCACCGCACCGCTCCCCGCGTCCTCCGCCGGCTCTGCCCTTCGGCCGCGGCTCTCCCGCTCCATGCCATCCGGGAGCCCTCGTCCGGCTGCCGCTGCCGCTGCCGCTGTCGCGCGGAGGGTTCGGGTCAGGCTGATGTCAGAGGTGCGGAATTCAGGTGTTACTCGGCTCTGACATCGCTGAGAGGTGAATCACTCCGCAGCTCAGAGCCGTGACCTCCGAGCGGGAGAAGCGGCCGCGGTGGAGCGGTGCTCGAGGAGAGAGCTCCGAGGTGACCGGGAGCGGTGCCCAGCGCGCAGCCCTCTGCTGCTCACGGAAAAGGGCATCCGAGAAAGAGAACAGATGAATGAGGGGGTTCTTAAACAGTGCCTGACCCACCCCTCGGGGGAGCTCCACACAAGGTCGTGGGTTACACGAAGAAGGACAGGTTCGCTTTTAAGAATGAGAATCGGTCTGCTGGGGTGGTGGGTGTCCGCTGAGAAAGGTGTCGGTGGGAACTAAGGAAATCAGAGCATTTGTGATGGAAATTGGGACTGTAGGAAAAGCTTCGCAGAAAGAGTGTGCTGCAGTGGCACCGCTGCCCGGGGTGGGGGTGGGGGTGGAGGAACCGTCCATGCAGGTGTGGGATGTGGCACTGAGGGCCGCAGTCGATGGGCATGGCGGGGTGGGTTGGACTCGGGGATCCCAGAGGTCTTTTCCAACCTTAATGAGCCTAAGATTCTGTGAAACATGAAGGATTTTTTCCAACCATGACGATATGTCCTTTGTAACTCTGAGGTGCTGACATGTCACACACGGGTCCTACAGGGCTGCACGAGGCCTCACGCAGCACAGCATGGGCCTCCCAAGCTCTGGAGCTCTTTTGCTATGTCAGGGCATGCTGGTGAAGGATGAAGGGAGCTCACATCCACGCGTTCCGGAAGGGAAGCATGGCAGGAAATCCTGCCCTGTTTTCAAATTAGCAGATTAAAAGATGCTAATACTAAAGATTCTGTCATTTGCCTTTAAAACAATTCAGCATTATCTAAGATGCTGAGATCCTCCTAACTTGAATTTCCAGAAATGTCTTCTGTCAGCAAATGGGAGTGAGAAATGTGAGCTGCGACGTTCCCTTTGTGCTGCTCTTGTATTAAGGAGGCAGCAGCTCCAGTCTGATAAGGCTGAATTTCTTTGAACTCCACCTTCCTCACACCTTGGACCCACGAGCAAAGTGATGGAAACCATTTGGGAAGAAGTACTTGGACGTATCCACCTCACCCTTCGCTATTTGCACAAGGTGGTATCGTGCTGCACATATGTTATGTATGACACACAGAACATATCTGAGGACAGTCTGTATGGCAGCATTCCCACCGGCCTCGAACTAAAAGCATCCTCAGATTGAATTTGTTTGGATGGCTGATGAATGCCACCACTCACTGTTCACTTGGGACATCCTGCCCATGGCCGGAGGCTGCATGAGGTCCTGCAGGGTATAGCTGGGGTGGTCTTGGCCAGTTCTCTCTGCTCCTCTCATGTGTGTTTTGCTCAAGACTGGCTCTAATTACATTTAAATCATATGTACTGTATATGTCATATACAGTATCATATATATCATATGACTGTACCCCCTTTATCCTTAAAACAATACTGCAACTTAAATACTACTAGCTACTCAAAACTTACAAGTGACTATTAAATAAGTTAAGAACTTATCTAGGACCTATTAAAATAAAGTACTAAAACAACACAACTTAGCACTACAGATATCATCAGAACCAAAAAGAATTAGTTCATCTTCCCTCCAGCAGCTCTCCCGATCCCCTGACCCACTCAGACCTGGAACCTTGTGACTTCCCTATGCTTTTGTTTCATGCACAATTCCCATTACAGGGTCACAGTGTGACTGTAAGCAAAGATGGTGAGAGCACTGAACAGCATCTGCGCAGGGTGCACTGCGGTTTCCAACCATGCTAAACAGAAAGATTCTGAGCACAGCACTAAAAACAACTTATTTCCCAGTAAGAAAGGTTTGCACAAAGTTCTCAAGGTTGTTCCAGTTTACAGGGAGTGCAGACTTTCCAGGTCTGAGAAGGTGAGCAGTTAAGTAATTACCTCGTATTAAAAATTCTGACCACTAGATGCTCTGTAGCTTGTCAGGTAGAAAACGTAACGGAATAGGTGTAAAAAAACCACGGGGTGACTAACATCCCACAGAGCTGAAGGGAAAACTTGTCCAAAACAGTCTTTATTTGTCTATATTGGTTTCTTTAAACAGTTGAAATAACCCAAAACTTCTGCTGTGCGCAAGGCACTGTCCCTGGAGTCCGACAAGAGAGCCCAGCTGGCAGCTGCTGCACATTTTCACATGCCTGCCGTCCCCTTCTCACTCTCTTGTTTCTTCCTCTGGAACGGACTCCTGTTTGCAAGCCAAATCCACCAGCAGATGGAAATCTAGGAAGATAAGGAAATAACGTGTAAATATCAGTCTGCAAGTTTCGCGAAGCATCATACATAGGGATTGTAATGCCAGCAGGTAGTGTGGAACACGGCCAGAGAGGCAGGCTGTAACCACACAATTTGAGGTCTACAGGAACAGGAATTGTTCTCATTTAGCAAAACTTACTATCTATATATGTATTCAGTGCCTTGAGTACCAGCCACCAAACGGTAACTGCTGTAAGGCCTCCGCAGTACCTACAGAAATGCCCACTCTGCCTGTGATACATACCTACCATCTCCTATGCACAAAAGGCACAGCTGCTTCAAGGTTTGCCATAGCTGCTGCAAAGAGCCTACAGGAAACTCACGGTGCCACAGACAGGCCAAGCAACAGAGTCCTTCAGAACTCACCTCGCGCCAAACATTTCCAATGTACAACCATACCAAAGATCAAATTCAGCACCTTACAGGACAAGGAAGCAACATGACGAAGTCACAACAGGACCACTGCCCTTGTGACTGTCAATCTTGTAACAGATGCACTCACGTCTTAGGAAAGGAATTCCAGCCCTTGGTGTTCTACACTATGAAGTACCTGTGGAAAAGGCGGGAGCTGCTTCCTGATGCTCACCTCCTCCAAAGCAGACTGCTGGGAACAAAGCCTGAGGAGATGCTCGATGGAGCAGCAGGTAACAGCTTAAGAAACAGCACCTAAGAACCACCCATCCAAAACAGCAAACTGCCAGCACAGGAAATGTGAGAGTCCTTCACTGAACAGATAATGAAGCCAAAGTAATGACAGCTGAGCTGGAGCAAGAAGCTGCAGTTCAGACTCCTGGAAGCAACTTTGCTTTGTCTTGCTCCAGCCCAGGAGCACCCCTGGGCCAGGCCTATCCCTGCACCAACACTTCTGTAGGGGATCTCACCTTGCCTTACTGGGAACGCTGGATGAGTGCTAAGATTACTTTTCTCTGGAAGGTGCAGGAAATAATAACGCATGCATGGGAGACCTTTGCTGAATGATGACTGCTCCTTAGCAACCGCACTTATAAATCTATCTGCAGTGAGTGAGAGAGAGTGCGTAACAGCACAGCTGTAGCTGCAACGGAGCGTGGCAAATGTCAGTGCAATCTCAGTATTATGTCTGTGCTCCTGTGTGACAGAACCTTGGAGGAAGTTGCCACACTATGCCAAGAAAAGGATTGGATAACTCACTTAAAAAAGAATACATTAAAAAATAGACAGCCATAGAGGAAGTGGGTTCTTTCCTAAACGGCTCAGAACGCTTAAATTCAGAAATATTCAGGAGCTCTACCTGCTCCATTCTGAAACCACTATTTCCAGAAAAAAAGGCTGCAAACAAAAACCTCTAGAGTCAGAATCTGGTTAGAATAGAGAGTCTGACAGAAAAGTTCACTGAGGTCTTTTTTTTTTTTACGTAATAGCACAAAAATGCCAAAGATGTTTTTGGAGACAAGACACTGGACAAGACAGACTCTTCATCTTGGTCCCTGTTCAACAGACATTCATACTCCACTACGTTGTCTCTCACCTTGAACTTGGTGTCACCACACAGCAAAGACAAGGGAACAATGTCACAAACCTACTGAAACAGACAGAACAAGAGTCTGTTCTGTAGCAGGATGGGTATCAAACTGTGGGCTCAGGAAACATGCAAATGGGTGGCCAAAGGAAACGAGGTAAAACGGCAGGACTCACACTCAAAGGACAAAGATAAGAGGCAGCAGCTATAACTGCTTTGAAACAGTTTGGGATCACCCAAGAAAAGTAGCAATCACAATCCAGTAAGAAAGAAGGAATTGCTTACCCCTTTCCAAGGACCAGAGCTCACCAAACTCTCCAAAGGAGGTGATCTCCAAGTAGGAATTGTTCCCTTGTGGCTGCCAGCCCTTAAATGAGGCCCTTAAATGGGTGGCCCACCAGGCTCCCAGGGCTGGCTGTGCCCCTTCACCCAGTGCTCAGTCAGGCCACGACCTCATGGCTCCCATACTGACATGTTATGAGGAAACAGTTGGGAATGGTCATTGTGCCCAATTTTAGCTTAGAAAGATTAAGGAAGAAGCTGTGTCCAAAGACACACAGAAGAAAGGAGGTACAGACAGACAAATGCAGAAGCTGACAGAAGTCAGCTTATCCTTAAAGATACTTCCTCCAGACTTGCAGTTGGAATGGAGGGGATGGGCACTGCATCCTCAAAGCCAGTATCATGTGCCCTATTTATTATGGGAAACTTGACCCTGATCACGTTTTGTTCATGTGTGGTGTCTGTCTCTATCCTACCAACCATAAAAGGTTCAACACTGGACATGCACACCCAGATGACTGTCAAGTTTCCCAGAGAGCAACTACACTAATCACTGTTAATTATCCAATTAGCATAGCAGCGTTTCATTTCTGTAAAACAATCCCACGGAAAAGCTTTCCAAAATGTTTCTGTGATTAAGAACATTTTACTTAAATAAACTTCAGCTGTAGATACAAAATCTGAGAAGCATACTGATTGTCCATGTTATCAGGAAGTAAGTAGATGAGAACCTTCAATTCTGCACTTTAAACAAAAGTTCAAGGTGACATCCAATTCTTTTTTTTTTATTTTTTTTTTTTAATATAGCTTCCAGATAAAAGACTTTATCCTCACTCACACTTTGGAAACTGATGGGCATGTGAGCTGAATTATTAGCTAGCAGAACTGGAACCTGGAAACTATCCTTTGAAGTGAGGAACTGACCTTCAAACTCTGCAACCCATTCTTTGATGATCAGCTGTGAGGGAAATAGCTTCCTGCAAGACCTGAATGCCACACCAACTTCCCTAGAAAGGAACTGAAGTATACTTGGTGTCCTCTTATGCCTCTCTGCTGTGAAGATACTGAGGTTTTCCTTTGGTTATAAGACTTGGTCAACTGTTTAGCCCAAGATGCTCTGCTGCTTGGTTCTTTCATGTATTTCAGCAGATGCATCAGAAACACAATTTTTTGTCACCTTCTTACTTACTTCATAAGTTTGTTGTGGTTTTTTTGTTTTTGTTTTCCCCCTTGCTATTTCAGTTGTCATTTCATTACTCAGTCCTTTCTCATGCCACTGTTGTGCTCCAGGACACATGTCTATGAGCTTCATCTCAGCATTGTGACATCTATGTTTCTGACACGACCTCCAGAACAGCAGGTTTCATTTACTCACAGTTTATACTCTTTCTCACATGAGAAATCAGTGTGTCTCAGGAAGTGCATCAGTAAGTACACTGAGAGGTTGTACAGAAGCAGTATTTTAACTGAAGGCACAAAGAAATACACTTGCAGACAAGAGCTAACCTGTTCTGATTTCTCCTTTCTGTAATGGTTAGTTTTAGAGCAGCTGTCTTGCTAATCTATGAAAAAACAATATAGCATCTCTTCTTACCACGGAAGTTGCTCCCTTGGGAACTGTTTCTTTCCTCCCCGTTATTGGCTTGTACAGATGAAACTGTTTTCGACAGACCTCTCCTCAGGCCCAGCCCCCGAAGTGAAGCATCCTACCTCTTCTGACTCTGACCTTAGGAATTCACATCCAACGCTAGTATCCACCTGAAACAAAACAAAGCAGAGAAAACCAAAGATGACTCAACATTTTCTCGTAATCAACAGAAAAAATAAATGCTTTTATCCACTCCAAAAGGACGTCTAACAAGTGCTGAACAGTACCTGTATGGATCATGTAAGCATTTTTAACACAGAAGGCTGCCAGGTTCAAAGCAAAATATCTTATTATTCTTCTCTTCCAAAATGTCACACCAAGCAAAACAAAAAGTCAGAAAGCCAGAACATAAAGAGTACATGTACTCACAGTCTCAACTTTGCCTTCAGTCATCATACCAGGCATGACAAGTGAAGCAGGAGAAGCCAAGGTGCACTCATTGGTACCAACAGCTGCATTGCTACTGACAGGCGTACCTCAGACAACCTGACAGAGCTGTGTGATGCAAAGCTCCGCAGGTAAGCAGTGCCCTTCTGGCTGGGAATCACCCCGCCCCATCACATTGGTAAGACATTGCATTATATGTTATGTCGTTGCTTGCTTTTTGGAGCCCTCTGCTGCTGCTCCACATGTATTTTGCAAGCAAACATTTTGCGAACTTGAGTATTTCTCTAGCAGCGTGGCAAAATCTACAGGTTAAAACAAAGGAAAAAGGGCCAAGCGACCAAGCTGTGATTCTGTCCCAGCAAGGAAGCAAAAATAAGCACAATTAAGTGCCTGGAATTCACCTTCAGACAGAAAGATGTTCTCACTATCACCTGTTCTTAGAGCATTGAGCTCTTCTGCAAATATCCTATCAATCAACATCATAAGATGAGGGATTGTTCAGAGCCTGCATTGTTTCCTTCTGTGAAGGCAAAAAAAAGCTTCTGAAAACTGGTATGTGTGTTTACAGAGGGCAGAAGGCCATCACATGCAGTAATAAGACATAGGTAGTTCCAGAAATCGCTCTCTCCCCCTTGAGTCTGCTATTGCTTGGGACTGAACATGCAAAAGGCAACATGTGCACAGATCAATAGAAATACATACAGATCCTCTGCCAAAGCTGCATATTCATCTTCCAAAAGGTCTGCACAACTACAGCATCTGAAACATCCAGGGAGAGAGTTCCCCCAGCAAGCCCCTGGACCTGCTGGATGTTCAGTCACTTCATGGCAGTCTTTGCTCTTTGAAATGTGTTGTCTCTGTGTATTTCACTAATAGTGTTAATTAGCTAATAGGAAAACCACCTGGATGGCTGTTCCTCTTTGTCTGACACCAGAACCACAGCTTGTCCCCAGGTATAAAGGTAAAGAGAAGGAAGGAGGTCTGTGGCTCATAATCCTCACCATCCAGAATGCAAATTTATTGAGATGAAGGATGGCAGGTCACAGGGCAGGTACACACAATTTGGAACATCAGCAATTGTGTGGTAACACTTCTCTGCATGATGATTCGAACCTTTCCAGTCCCCTTGACTTCTACATAATAAAACCTTCTAGGAAAAGGAGTATGCAGCATTCCCTTTTTTACTGAGTACGTAGGATCTTACCCACCAACTCTTTTCCTATTCTTTTGTGAAACTGGCAATAAGAAGATTTCCTTCCTAACAGCATCAGTCTAGCCCGCATAAGTCTGGTTCCAAAGCTCTCTTCATTTCTTTTGTTTTTGTAAGTGAACGTGCTTCTGATTACGGCTTTGCCACATCTGCAGAAAGACTCCTCACTTGGGCCCAGCACCACTGCAGCTCCGTCCTGAATGCTGCTTGGCAGAGAATCAAACCAAGCTACCAAAGCTGACAGATGTGAAAGTTTTGCCTTTTCACTCCAGTTACTGAAAAAATGCCAAACTGTTCACAAAAAGCCGGCTGGGACTCAGTGGTTACGTGACTCTGGTGCCCAGCTGGAGCCACGATGGGAAGCAATGTGACTAAAATTAGCCTTGGTCTCTCACAAATGGGGTTTGCTGGATTCACCTTCCCCACAGTAAGCAGGAGGTTCAGCCTTCAGCCAAAGGTACTCCCAAGGAGACAACAAAACAGGAGGCACATTCCCCTTGAACAAGTGCTACTGTGCTGCATTTCCACTTTAAGAAGAAAATAAGATATTTCTTATGAGAAAGAGGGGATTAAGATATGCCCATCTGAGGCCAAAATGTGTAAAAGTCAAAGACAGGAATTCACTGAGGCTAAGATGACAACGCTGAACCTGCACTGCTGAATGCACTAAGACCTTTCATACAAAGAGCTGCTCTTTAATTTGCTCGTTTTTAAGCCAGGAAGCAGGTGTGCATCTTTCTACGGAGATGACAGCTCAAGGCAGGACAGCTGTCCCCAAACCAATTCAGTGATAGGAACTATTGTGGAAGAAAGAGAACAAACGCCTTTGTACCACTGTAAAAATCCACCCTTTTCCTGCAGCTTCAATGTGGTGTGCAGCCATGACCTCTTAATTTCAGAAAGGATTTAACAGAAACAGAAGAGGCTGAAAGCAAACTCTGAGATCTGCAGAGCAGCTGCCGTGCAGAGGACACTACCAGAGGGAGTCTGGGGAGCAGACTGCTGAGGAGGCGGCGACAGACTCCCAGAATCACAAGTGCGGGGAGAAAGAGGCTGGAGATGACTGATGAAGCTCTTCATGCAGTAGACAGTGAGCAAAGGATCTGTTTGGTCAACACTACAATTCACGTGGTTTCAAGGGCTGACTTCAGCCCACAGATGAGAAATTGAACACCGGGTATGCAATATTATCCCAAATCCTCCCACTGGAAATACAAAGAGCAATGCCCTGCTCGAGTTGCAGGCCTTGTTCTTACTCTTCCCCAAGCATCAGATTACAGCTATTGCCTTGAGGCTGACACCAGCAATCAGATCAGGCTTTGATCTGACCCAGAGGAGCTGTTCTGATGTTTGTTTATTAGCACCGGAGGAATGTGCTCCTCCTCTGCTGCTACTCAGAGGAATAAAAGAGCCTTACTTAAATGGGCAGTATTTTACCAAGCTTGCCTTGACTTCCATGACACCGAGCTACTGAGAGCCATGGAAGCCTTCCAGATTCATGGATAAGGACGACAGCAAATTATACAGGAGCCTAATGGATGTACAAAACGGATGTAGAAATCTATGCTGGTCAGTTCTGCACCTGTCATGATCCCAGGCCCTGGATGAGAGGCAGCTGTGGGGACAGGTTAACCCTGCCTGCAGTTTGGCAAGGGGAGACAAGTAAGAAGTAGAACAGTCCTAACTAAAAGAGCAAAGCTGTCAAACACAAGGCCTAATATTGCCCAAACTTCTCTTCCTTGCAGAATAATCCCAAGCTATTTAACCAGTTAACTTCCAGAGAAACGGACTGGGACCAGCACCAGGATTCTCGCATGGGACACACATAAGGGGGTCTCAAAACCACAGCATCCTCCCCCTCCAAACAACACCACGGCTCACACATTTAATTCATAGAATCATAAATTCACTGAACTGGAGGGGACCTTTAAAGGCGTCTAGTCTGACTTCCCTGCAGCAAACAGGGACACCCAGAGCTCAACATGCTCAGCACCTCATCCAGCCTTGAGCTAGAATGTCTCCAGGGACGGGGCATCCACTACCTCTCTGGGCAGCCTGTTCCATTCCTCCATTCTTAACAAGAGAGATGGGACCATAAAAACTCCCAAAGTCTTCCACAGAGGAAAAGCTCACTTCTAAAAATGCTGTTCCAAAGATGCCCAAGCTGAAATTTAAACAGTGGTCAACAGTTCAAATAATGAATGGAAACTCCTTAACAGTGCTCTTCCCTACGTGAGGCTGAGTAACTAGCTTGATCTCTGCAGAAACCCGATCAGAACATACATCTCTTTCTCTAAATGTACCCAAAAGGAAGGTTACTCATCTTTATGACATTGAGAACAACAATGGCAAGTTTTCACTAGCTAAGGATTTCAGAGCCAGAAACTTACCTGAAGGCATCAGGACTCTGATAACACAGCAGTGACCTTGACATATGCACAGCATTCTGAGTGCCTATATGCAGTGCTGGAGGCACGGACTCAGATATGGACGATCCCAATAATTTATCACAGGTTTTAACATCCCTTATATACATTCACAAGTTTTCTCTTTTAACTTTCCCACCTGCCTTTACATGTCAACAAAATACTTCCCTTAACTCCCCTTATTAATGCCCTTAACAAAAGACAGTCCTTAACTGTGCATGCAGGTGCTTATCCAATGTAGGCCATGTGCTCTGCCTCCAGTCGGGGTCTGCCGTCACACAGCTTACTTGAAATTGTTTTCCTTTCCTTCTGGAGTGTCTTTGGTTCTCAGCCTTCCCTTCTCATGCTTTTTATCCTTCTCCACAGCTTATGCTCTGAATATAATTTCTTATATCCCACACCTACACACAAGGTAGGTCTTGTGCCACAGGGGCACTCAGTAACCTTGGTTTTGTTTATTTTTCCAAAGTACAGCATGTATTTGTTGCTTTAACAGAGTAACATCTAGAACGTCTGTCAGTACAAATGAAAATGCTAAATACCACCCACATATGAATAAATTGTGCCTTCCACAGAAAACAGAAGCCTAGCAATTGTTTGTTGGAAATACTTTTATGTAAGTTTTAAACAAAAATCTTACCTTCAAATACTCTTCTTTAGTTCAGAGTAAAGGAAGTATGTTATCACTCAAAAGAGTTTACACTTCATCACTGCCACTACAATTGCACGATGCATTTTTTCCATGCAACTGAGTGGCCAAAGTTGGCCACCACAGACAAGTTTTGGACATCAAAATGCCACTAACAACGAATACTTTTCCATTGCCTTTTACGAAAAAATAGAATTTTTACAAAAAATTACGATTTACCAAACAAATTCTTCACTATGCATTAAAATCCTAATTAAAGAAATCTTTAGTTATTAACAATGCAATTATCAGAACAGAACCCAGCATTACTATTTAACAGTTATCCCAAAATATCGTCTGCTTTATGTTCCTTTATCTCTTACCTTCTGTGGACTGAATGGCTGAACTTCCTGAACATACACTGCTGAGGACGGAGCTCGGAGGTGGTCTGGCTCTTCGCTCAGTTTTGCCTGTGTTTCCTGCATGGCCACAGGCTCTCTCACTGTCTGAGCAGCAGCACATTCTACAGACTTGATGGTATCAAAAGTGTAAAGATATTCTGGAAGCTGTAACAAAGAACAAGCTATTCCTTCACCTACCACGAGTGACATAATGTCTGACACTACAGTGGTGTGAGGTCCCAGCCGTCTTTCTTCATCTGAAGGTTGAAGGTCATTCTTAGAATCATCTAGCAGTGGTTGATCTCTGTTAGACTGAAGGCTTGATAACTCTTCTTGCCCAGGATTCACTTTTGCTATCGCAGGTTTAGGCAATGAACTCATTTCATCAGCATGTTGAAATACAGTCTCGAGATCTACTTCTGTCATCTGGCTTTCATCAGATGTCTGATATGGCTGGTTAGAGGGCAGGGACTCAGCCACATAAGGTGTCTGCATTGGAGGACCCTGGGAGAAACAAAATGCAGTGAATATTTATTTCCCAAAGTACAAGAATAGGACGTGCACTGGTTTTGCAGTGTTCTGTAAATGAACCTGAGCAATCAACAGAAGAGTTTGTAAACACAAAGAGAGGAAAGCTTGTTTGTTACTTGCAGTTAAATCAGCAGGTTTAATTTAAAAAGGCTCCTGATTTGGCCCAGTTTTCATTAACCACCTTACTCAACAGCAAGCTCACTCTCTTCTATTTGCCGTCAGTTCTAGAGAGAAAGGAAGGCTACTCAACAGCATCCGAGTACTCCTCCAGATGCATACTCTGCACACCCTTTGCACATACCCAAGCATTCCAATCAGAAACTTCCAGTCTCAGTAGGATCTGTGGGGTCACACTACAACCACTCCCTTCACACGCAACGTTTGTGACAGAAAAGGATAGAGCACACGTACCCGATTTCAGTTCCTCTAAAGGTCAGGCAATCCTGTTACGTATACAAATAACGTAAGCCACAGGATTTTTTAGCAGGAAAAAGGTATGTATGCTCTAACCATGCATACAGACAACCCAACACGAGGAGCTCACAGTTACCTAACAATAACATCTGTTCCCTCTTCTGTCCATATACACATTCATGCAATGAGTAATTTCCAAGGACGCTCCTGTCCCAAAATGAAAGGGACTCCAGATTCCTATGGAAACAGAATACCACAGAATCTTCCCATCTGCGTCAGCCTCCAACCCCGACAGCCCTCTCATAGCAGTGTGTCTCACAGACGTGTGACTCAAAGTCTACACAAATCCATACAAAGCCCTACACATCTTCAATTTGGAAACACCTCTTGGAGAACACACAGAAGTGCCTTCGCCACTGCAGGACTGGTCTGAGCACTACTGAAGACTTCATCAGAATGACACAACTAGATAACAGGACACAGTAAGCAATACAGTGACTTTTTTTTAGCAGAATTCATATGAAGGAACTTTCAAAGCAGAAAGAAGGCAATGAAGAGTTCCAAAAGCTACTAGTGCTACCCAAAGGAAATGACAAATCACATTTTAACAGCCTGCGCTTGTACTGCTTTTTCTTCCGGGGACTGTTCAGATCTCAAGAATCATGGAAGTGTAATGTCTTCTGATAAATAACACTTATAATGATGCTGAACAGAAAGTCAAGTCAGGAGATCCACTACGCCACTACTTTGAAACCTATCTAGCATTACAGAAGTACCTCTCTAAATATTCAGTGGGTCTTTGAAATAAACACTGTAAAATACATTGCTTTTACTTTCTCAAGTGGATCCGCTTTTAAATTTATATCCTTCATTCCAGAGTCCATAATCCTAGAGCTCATCCATACAGCTTTTCTCTGCTTTCACCTGATTGCAGTGCACTGCACTCACCTGGTAGAAGCTGCACTGGGTGTAGTTCGGAGCTGTAGGACTAACACAGCAAGTCAGAGGGCCGGTGTGAGCAGCAAGGGAGCAACATGGCAGTGCAGCTGCAAGAAGTGAAACACAGTTATCAGACTTTCAGAATTTGTGTTTGGTATGCGGAGTTCTACTGCTTACTTTGATTAAACAGCTCAATACCCACACAGTGAACTAACTAACTAAATTCCAGAGCTGTATAATCCCCGAAATGATTTTACGACTGATTTCTTCACCTGAAAAAATATTTGTCTCATATATATACTTTAATACATACGTAGTAAAATTGACATAGGCACACTTAGAAACTTCATAATGACAACTTTTGCACGCTGTTATTACCTCTTTTGTTAAGCTGCTTGATTTTTCCCATCACAACATAACACAGAAAGGGGATTCACAAAAGAAAAACACACGTGTTCACTCATACATACTGGAATTAAAGACCCACCTCATGCAGGTATTATTTCTGGTGATATGCAGAAATAGTTAGATTAAAAGCAAAGGCCTTGCTTTCATATATATATAACCTCTAAAATCCGCCATCACTCTGAGAAAAACAAATGCTTGATAGTATCACATTTAGTCCAGTGATTGTAACAGAGACTAATGAGGACTGCTTGAGGTGGCAAACCAATCAAGTTTATTTGCAGTGTTTGAAATTTACACGGGATTTCACATAAGACCATTGTTACAATAACCAAGTTTGATTTTTTGTAAAACACCTACTCTTACTGCACTTTTTAATACAATCTTGTGGGATTTTTGTGCAGTTTACAGCAACAAAGGGCGCAAAACAAGAAAGAAAGAGCCAGTGGACAGCCTCCTAAGCAAGCATGAGATCTGCGTGTGATCTGAAACTTCAAAAGCTAATTCCGAGCAACTATATGATCAAATTCATACCTCCTTCAGGAGAACATCCTATGACCTGTGGACATACCCCTGCTCTGGATATTCCCAAAAACCTAAACAAAACTTGGTTTGGTTTTAACAAAACTTGGTTTTAATTTCACTCGTGGGAATCTTCAAACTATGTTAACAAACCCAAGAGAAACACCAAAACAGCTATTCAAGGACTTCCGTAAAAGCAAGGCAAGACAGCAACGGAAAAGTAAGTTCCTTCTCACCTGCTAAAGTGACTGTAAGGAGAAGCAAACACATATCATAAAGACATTATTTTCTAATGGAAAAAGAGGAAAGATGTGAAGGAAAGAAGCTCTTGTGAAGTACTCCATAAGTTAAACACCAACTGAAGACTACTTTCTACAAAATACTACGAGAAGAATACTAATCAAGAGATTCAGCCCGTTAAAATGAAATGGAATTAGATAATCAGCCTCAGAACACATTTGGTTTCTGTCAGAACAGAAACGCAGTTCTGCCCATAAAAGCTAGAGACAGAAAATTTCTCACAGTCTACAGGATGCTGTGTGCAGAACAGAACACCGGCTTACACAAATGGAATTGCTGTCAGTGGGACTATAACCAACCCAGCGACAAAACGCTCAGGACAAGTGGAGAGCAATGAAAAACACATCACTCAGAGCAAAGGAAGAGCTGAACAATGCATTGTGAATATCCTTGCACAGACACTGAATGACCATATTTCAAACACGCTGAAAATATTCATGGATATTCAAAGAGGCCGTTAAGAACTTAAAGGAAATCATTTAGAAGCACACTAATGAAAATTTTAAAAGGGAGTACAAGTCAGAAATCCAGTTGAAGAAGAAAAAAAGAAAGAAGAAAATAGATTACTGAATTAGTTGACACTGGTGGACACGTAATGGGGATGAGACAGTAAAAATGCTTTGTTTTCAAGAGAAGTCACCCTTCACTGCCATCTGGAAAGACCTGCAGTAGGTAAACAAACAGGGATAAAGGAAATTGTGTTGATGAGATGGTTGCTAATAACACCAGCTTTTTTCATGGCAGAAAAGAGCATAGCCAAACAGGCATGGAAAAAAACCTCTGTGAAGTCTCCCAAAGCCACCACGTACCAGATAAAGCTCTGCACTTCAGAAAAATAAACTAATCTAATGTAGAAAATGATAGGTCCTTCACTGTCCATCAATAATCAGGAGCTAGATGTTGGTGCTATAGTAAATAGCTTCAGGAAAACATCAGCTTCACACTCAGAAGCTGACAAAAAGACTCACAAAGCCACTAATGAAACAGACATTGCTGTGGCTGCAATTTATTGACCGTGTAAATCTACAATTTACTCACACTTTGACTACTGTGAGTCTTTTTGGACTCTCCATCTCAATAAGAAAATAACAGGACTGGAAAAGGCAACAGGGAGGGCAACATGGAGGATGCACCGAACACTTTCCTGAACAAACAGCCAAGGAGGATTCTTTAGCCAAGAGAAAACGCAGCCCGGGGGAATACACCAGAAGTGTTCAGAGTCACGAATGGCACAGTGAGGGGGATAGAGATAGATGTGCAACACGAAACACCAAGGAATGATGTAACATCTAGCTTTTGGAAAACAAACAGCTAAAGGTTACAAGGGATCCCACGCAAACATTAATTTGAAGGCTTTCAGAGTCACAAGTCACCAAAAAATAAAAAAATAAAAAAAAATTACACCGTCTCCTCAACAGATGAAGCCTCTGTTTTTTGTCCACGAATAAAAAAACAGATTACAGAGAAACACAAGTAAAGAAATTACAAAAACGTCCTATGTAAATGGTGAGGCACTGCATTCAGTAAATTAAAAACCACTATGACAAAATGGAAATTCTTATATACCTCTCTCTCCTCGAGATAGTATTATTTTACATACTCACAATGTCTCAGTAGGCAAACACAAATCAATCATTCATGCCTTTGCTGAAGGCATAAAGACTACAGCTGTATCAGTAAATTAAATGCATCCAAACCCATTCTTGGGCACAGACTCTGCTCACGCCATTCAAATCTCTTACTCTTCCTAGTGGTAACACCCACACACCAACAGCCTCTTGGGAATGGTCCCACCTTCATGCTAAGTGCTGCTTTTCAAGCACGGTGGTAACAAAGCTAGCAATCTAATGGCAAAGCTGATACAGCCCTGAATAATCACAGTAATGTCTTCAAAGATCTGACAGAAATCGGAGGAGAACACACATCATCTACTCAAGAGGGCAACAGACAACAGTAAGAGGCCAACAGGCTGACATGAGCCAGCACTGTGCCCTGGGGGACATGAAGGCCAACGGTGTCCTGAGGCGCATTGCATGCAGCGTGGCCAGCAGGGCAGGGAAGTGATCCTCCCCTCTGCTGTGGGTCCAGTTCTGGGCTCCTCAGTTCAAGGCAGATGGGGAACTCCTGCATACAGCCCAGTGGAGGGCCATGAAGACGGTTGGGGCCTGCAGCATCACCCACATGAGGAAAGGCTGAGAGCCTTGGAGTTGTTCACCTGGAGAGGAGAAGGCTGAGGGAGGATCTGAGCAGTGCTTGTCAATATCTAAAGGGCAGGTGCCAAATGGATGGGGCTCTTTTCAGTGCTGTGCAGCAACAGGATAAGAAGCAAAATGCACAGACTGGAATGTGGGAAGTTCCACCTGAACATGAGAAAGAACTCCACTGTGAGGGTGCCAGAGCCCTTAAACAGTCTGCCCAGAGTGCTGGAAGAGTCTCCTTCTTTGGAGATGCTCAAAACTCATCTGGATGCTTTCCTGTGTGACCTGCTGTAAAGAACTGCTTGGCAGGGGGCTGGCCTGGATAATCTCCAGAGGTCCCTTCCAAACCCTGTGATTCTGAGATTCTGTGTTAGCCAAGGGAGATGAGACTGACATTCTCCAGCTTCTTCCATTGCACTCGAGCACAACCTACACGTGAAACACTAAGAAAGAACTTTGAAGACCGCCCTTTCAGTGTGTTCTTATCATGTCATGTCCCTAAGCTATGACTAAGGGAAGCTAAGTTACTCATCACACAGCTGGGCCAGGAAACTGCAGAGAGCACCCATGCCTGTTCCTGACAGATTAATGGGCACATTGGGATGGGCATTCACACAACAGCTGTGCAAGCTCTGATCCTTTACAAACTGAAAGAATGAGGAGAATGAAGATGACATCCAAGGATGGATTTTCCTTAAAGGAAAATGGGAACCATCTCAGAAATTTAAGTGGCATTGCTTGCATTGCCACTACATACCCTACCAGCTCCAGAACTACTCGTCTGTGCTCTCTCTGCAGTTTGTGAAGAAACAGGCTCACCAGAAAGAAACTGCCTTCCAACAGTATATATCCAAGAAAGCTGGAACGACTCAACATCTGGCAGGTGCCTGTTCCTCTTTACTGACTATATGTGTCATCTAGATGACAAGCCCAGGCATACACGAGTTAATGTTACACATTCAGATGAATCTTAGGCAAGATAAATCCTACTACTAGTTTTACAAGTGCATCCAGTGTGCTTTTCTCAAGGGAAAATGTGGTGTTATTTATGCTGTGTTAAAGCAGATGCTATGTTTTCAGTTGCTTATTTACTTTAAGAAGCCCCTTTTGACCAAGACATATGTGAATTTTAAGCTCTACATAGAAAAAGATTTATCCTTACAGAGGATGCATCATTCAGAATAACATAACCGCTCCTAAGATGTCACTCACAAAGGGCCATCACCTGTAAATGAACTCTACAGCCACAGGTGTATGCAAAAAGCACAACTGGACCTGCAGTATGAGGTGGCACCAGTAACTAATATTTCTCACATAGTCTCATTGACTGACTTTTCATTATTAGGATATTCTATGATAATCAAGCTTCACTACGCTCCTTTGATGTAATCCCACAACTATCAAAGGTTTTGTAGAAAGCTGAAGTCACAAAACTAAATCCTTAAACGATGTTCAAATGCTAGCAGAAAATCCAGATGAATAGTTTTAGTGCCTTTTCAATAAGAATCGTAATAAAAATAAAATAAAAACCCAAGGAAATATTTGGTGCTTAAGTTAACAAATGAATTTGAATATACATAAAGATAAATCTTTTCACAAAGCCCAGTGTTGATTTCATTTAGTAGGACTTCAAAAATATTATGTTCATTATACATGAAATGAAGAGTCAGCTCCAAGAGAGAGCATCTAGTTTTTAGCCCTTCTCTTATGAAATATATACTTTGAGATGAACTATCACCTTCTAAATAAGCTACTCTTGGTTTTGTGCTCTCAAGATGAAGGAAAGCAGACTTTTTTCATGTATATATATGAAAAAATAAGCTTCCTGCATTCTGTATGCTGTAATATAAAGCAGAATAAAGGATAGCAGAGAGATGAAGAGGTACACAGAATCAACAGTACAAATACTGTCCAAAGTGACAGTGAAAATGAAAAGATTTCTAATACTGTCTAATGAAATGGCAAACCTTTCTTCTCAAAACTAGTTATGAGTTCATTGAAATTTCCAAAGCCTCAGCCTCCACAACGTTCTCTATTTCAGGTTGAATTACACCTTATTATTACAACTTGCAAAGTTTGGTATGCTTTTATCATGCTTCACAGAGATAGAGACATCTAAAACTCAAGATGATCCGTACCCAGACAGAAGCAAGCGGGGACCATCTCCCATCTCAAACTGGTATTCTTGGCTCCCCCTGCTCTTGGAAGGAGACCTAAGAACTTGCAGCTTGTAATGCAAGCACTAGCTGCCAGTAATCTTTGTAAGCACCACAGGGCAAGGAACATATGGCAAAAAGTTCCCTGTTTCTTAAATCTTTACAAGTGTCCACAGGATTTGCATAATCCCACAGAATCCCTCCTCAACAAGAAGTATGTAACGGAAACTAGTGGTTACTGCTGGCAATAGAAGCAGGCATTCTCAGCAGAGGCCTCAGAACACACACACACAAAAGACACGAAGATTTCATTGTGTACTTTTTGGAGAACGACAGCAGCCACCACATGTAAGATTTCTAAAGAGGGATATCTGACTCAGGGAAGGTGCAGATGCCAAGGCAGGAACAGGCAGAAAGTGAGAGTGTCAACTGAGCTTCGGTTTGTCCAAGTCAAGAGACACTATGTTCTGAGCTTCAGAATTTCCAGGGAAATAAAAAAAAACAAATAAATAAACAAAACAAGCATATTTTTTCCAGTTCAAGGCAAGAGCAGGCAATGGGACAATAATTTGCTTTAATTAGTTCTCTTCTAGAAAACAAAACAAAAAAAGAAAAACTTGTCTGAAGTAAGGCTGAAAATTTCAGCAGAAATGCTTCAGACAAATGAATATAGTGGAGATGTCTGTAACTCCCCAGTCTGCAGCAGAGACACTGCTGAGGAAGCTGATGAAAAAAAGACCTGACAAGATCACAGAGCAGATGAAACATTCTGCAGAAGACTTGTGACTCATCTTTGACTTTAAAAAGTTGCTTGGGAAAACATGAGAGCAAGGAGTAGTATGTCACTTTTCAACAAGTTCTCTGTGCTTTAACATCATCCCCCTCAGTTTCTCTTAATTAAAATAAAAGGGAGAAGTTAGGCTAACACTGCCTCATTGCAGACAAATGTTCTTCTCCTCACCCTTCAGCCTCAGCTGTGTGGAAAATCACCAGATACCAAGTCTGGAGAGAGGGAAGGAATATGGAACAGAAAACCTTTTTGCTTTAAAGGTCTTTACAATTTCTAATTCTCACTGAAACATCTGAAACATACGTGACAGAGCACTTTGAAAAAAAATATATATAGTACATCACTTTTATATTTCTTTTTTTACCTGTTGGATAATAGGCTTGCGTGTAGTGCTGGGGAGACACGCAGCTGCTGTACACTGCAGAGGAAGTGGCAGTGTCTTGAGAGACCTGCTGAAGCAGCACAGGAGAGAAGTTGGGCTGTGGGGTGTACATGACCTCTGTTGGAAGCCTATGGAATACGGGAAAGGCAACCCCCATGTCTGGGAAAGCTGGGGGTGCATTGTGCTCTGGAAGCAGCACCTGGAAATTCTGCAGTGTTCTGGACGGGCCTGGATTCTGCTCAAAGCCTATGGGTGGTAAAGTGCTGCAGTTCTGCAGTGAGGCCGAGATGTAGGAGCAAGGAACTTGTTGATAAGGCTCACAAAACTGTCCTACATCCAGCAGCCCTGCATTAGGCACAAAAATAAAGCAACAGTTAATGAAAGGAGTTGTCAGAGGTAATGAGAAGTAATATGAGGAGCCAGGGACCTCCAGCTCTATTTGGGAAGGCAACCTTTGCTTCAGTGTGCCTAATCTACAAGCAGACAGTTCTTCCACCCGAACACACAGTAACAGCTGCAGTGGCAGATTTATTGTTGGATCTGAACAAAGAGCAGTAAGCAAGGATACAGAAGCAACTGTTTCCTCCCCATAGCCATTCCTTGCGCTAGCCTCCTGTTCTCTTGGACGAAAAAAGCTGCAAATTAGCACTGGAGGAAGGCAAGGCTGCAGAGGACTTGGCTTCTGCCTAAGATACAGAAGGGCACCAGCGATAGCAAAGGGAACAAGTATTAGTAGTAGCAGGGCTTACAGGTTGCCACTTAACCCTAGCGGGCTTTGTTTTTTTGCTACTGTTGTTCTCATAACTTTTTGAAGTGTTAAAATTCTATGAAAATTCTAAAACACATTTCTTCCTTTGCTGGACTACGTCCTACCATAGCCTGGGTTTTAATACTTCTGCAAGTCCTTAAGAAGAATGAAAAAGGATGCTTCAAGCTCAGCAATTCATTTGTAATTCACTACTGTGTACGTTTGTAATAAAGAAGAATACCCTCTGTTAACTACACAAACTTGCTTTGATGAATAAGATCACTCGTCATTTCAGCTTAGACTAAGACATCCCAAACAATTTTGCTGTTTCATTTTTTGTACATTCCTTTTATCCATCTCTGGATTATTATTTTGTGAAATGCCATTTGCTCTTATACTATGGCAACATAAATTCTGTTAGGGGTTATCCAACATTCTGGGAACACTGACCCAGGATGCCTCACTGCACTTGGGAGAGTATTGCTGTACTTGTGACTTCTGCGTAGCACCGTATGTAGCCATGCTAATAACGAGCTTCAGGACAGCCTGAGTTCTGAAAAACAGCCTCCCATTTAGCTCCCACTCCTCTGATAGGAACTAATCAAAGAAATAGGCACCATACAGCCACTGTTCTGCAAATTCACATCAAATCCTTAAGGATCACTAAATAAATACCACTCATCCCCCACAGTTCAGTAAGAGTTCACATACAGGGCTGTTTTTTTCCAGTTTGGTATGTTTATCATACAAAAACAGAGAATGGAGAGAGCTATTCTTTTGTTTATATTTTACCTGTGGATGGGAAAGTTAAGATGATGCCTGGTTACAATTTGCCAGCTGCTTTACAGGAACTGCTCCTGGACATTTAACATGTGCAAGACACTTGGAACAGCGGGACACTTTGCACACAGACTTATCTTCCATCTATCAAATAACCTCACATTTACAGCAAAGGAAGACATGCCCCTAAATAGCACAGCACAGAGCACATAGGAAATTGTCAGCCTGTCAGAACTTGACTGCATGAGAACTAATGTTTTCCTTGTTCCTTTTTCCTTTCTAGAAACTCAGGCTGATAGAGCAAACGGCAGCTAACAACAGGGGCAAAACTGCACCCATAAAAGGGGCAACGATTTAAAGGCCATATTTTTCTTAGGATTTACTCTACCCATGGCCTGCATTACATCAGTCAGACCTGATTTCACTGACATGTTACAACGATAGAATCATTAAGGCTGGAGAATACCACTAAGATCTCCAAGTCTAACCCCCACCGTGCCCATAACCACATTCCTCAGTGCCTCGTCTCCATGGCCCTGGAACACCTCCATGGATGGGGACCCCACCCCGTCCCTGTGCAGCTGTGCCACTGCAGCGCCACTCCTTTGGAGAAGAAATTTTTACTAACATCCAACCTGAGCCTCCTCCAGTGCATTTCAAGGCCATCGCCTCTTATCCTATCACTGTCACCTGGGAGGAGAGGCTGACCCCAACCCCCTCCACCCCCCTTCCCAACCCACCCTCCAACTCCCCCCTCCAACCGCCCCCCCCACCCCCTCCAGCCCCCCCCCCTCCTTTCAGCCAGCTGTAGGGTGCAGTGAGGCCTCCCCTGAGCCCCTTCTGCTCCACAGTGACCCATCCCAGCTCCATCAGCCGCTCCCCACGTGAATTAGACACCACATTCATTACATTACAGCTCCTACTCGGAAACACTAAGAGCACGAGCATCCGCACAGCCCAACCCGCCCAGCGAGCTGCACAGGAGGCAGCGCTGCCGCCGGCTTTATTCCCTCCGGGCTGAGCAGCCCTGCTCCTCCTCCTGTCCGCGTCAGCCTCAGGAAGGAGGGATGGCACGGCTGCCCTACGTGTTATCCGCGGGATAACTCGAACGGCTTTTGGAAAGCTCGCAGCCCCTAGCGGAGGGCAGACGAGAAATAAAACGCTCTCTCACGTGCTCAGCCTTCATGCGGCCGCGGCAGTCGCTTGACACCTCCGCTCAGCGGGCGGAGCATTCCGGCCTCGCCGTGATCCGAGCCGTCGGTACGGCGCCGCACCGCACTCGGCTGCGGGTAGGCCCGCCCGCCCGCCCGCGGCGACCCGCAGCGGCCCGCAGCTTACCGGTTCCGTAGGCTTTGATGGGCGATACGCTCGGGAACCGGGAGCGGTTTGGAGGGAGCCTGCCCACGTCCAGGCCGCCCGCCGCCGCCGCCGCCGCCGCCTTGGCTCTGTTGGCTCTCGTCAGGCGCTTGAGGCGCCCCAGGAGCTCGGGGCGGTCGCGCCGAAAGTGCGGGCTGTGGTAGTGATGCAGATGCTCCCTTGAAGTCTGCTGCTTGCGGAAGCCGTACAGGTTAAGCTGCCGGATGAAGCTGGAGAACTTGCTGCTCTTGAACAGCTCCCCCACCGCCTCGTCGCCACCCCAGCGGCCCAGCACCTCGGCCTCGAACAGCGGCTGCTCGATCAGCAGCCCCTCGCCCAGGGCGTCCCAGCAGACGGAGCGGATCCGCGGGCTGTTCACCAGCCACCACAACTTAGCAGGAAAGTTGTTGGGGTTGACGGAGACGACCGGAGGCGGCAGCTGCTCCATGGCTGTGGCTCCACTCAACTGTTCTCCAACCGACGATCCCTGCGTGAGGTCACAATTGAAGTCACAATTCTCTGAGGTCATAAAGAACAGCCTAAAATCTTGCAGCCTTAAATGTTGTCACCTTCTTCCTCCAGTGATGCACTCACAACAACCACCCCACTGAGATAGCCCAGCCTCCAGGGTTGCAAATCAGTAACTCCTACAGTTGTAAGAATCTGCAACCCTAAAGGACAAAAGCAAGGTTCTCCAGCCGACGATCCCTGCGCGAGGTTCACAAGGCAGCACGGCTCCGGAGCGAGGCAGCACGCGCGGCCCGTTCGCCATCTCTGTCACCGCAGGCCCGTGTGCTCTCAGCCGCCCCGCTCCCTTCCGGAGTTGGACCGCGGTCCCTCGGCCCTTTCGGTGCCAGTGGTCCCTCGGCCCCACCATCCCCTCCTTCTCGGCCTGTGCCTGGCTCAGAAATGTTGGGGTGGGGGTTGCTTCAACCAGGTGAGTGCAGTGCACTGCAATCAGGTGAAAGCAGAGAAAAGCTGTATGGATGAGCTCTAGAATTATGGACTCTGAATTATTGTGACTCTGAAAGCCTTCAAATTAATGTTTGCGTGGGATCCCTTGTAACCTTTTGCTGTTTGTTTTCCAAAAGCTAGATGTCCTGAAGCTCGTTATTAGCATGGCTACATACGGTGCTACGCAGAAGTCACAAGTACAGCAATACTCTCCCAAGTGCAGTGAGGCATCCTGGGTCAGTGTTCCCAGAATGTTGGATAACCCCTAACAGAATTTATGTTGCCATAGTATAAGAGCAAATGGCATTTCACAAAATAATAATCCAGAGATGGATAAAAGGAATGTACAAAAAATGAAACAGCAAAATTGTTTGGGATGTCTTAGTCTAAGCTGAAATGACGAGTGATCTTATTCATCAAAGCAAGTTTGTGTAGTTAACAGAGGGTATTCTTCTTTATTACAAACGTACACAGTAGTGAATTACAAATGAATTGCTGAGCTTGAAGCATCCTTTTTCATTCTTCTTAAGGACTTGCAGAAGTATTAAAACCCAGGCTATGGTAGGACGTAGTCCAGCAAAGGAAGAAATGTGTTTTAGAATTTTCATAGAATTTTAACACTTCAAAAAGTTATGAGAACAACAGTAGCAAAAAAACAAAGCCCGCTAGGGTTAAGTGGCAACCTGTAAGCCCTGCTACTACTAATACTTGTTCCCTTTGCTATCGCTGGTGCCCTTCTGTATCTTAGGCAGAAGCCAAGTCCTCTGCAGCCTTGCCTTCCTCCAGTGCTAATTTGCAGCTTTTTTCGTCCAAGAGAACAGGAGGCTAGCGCAAGGAATGGCTATGGGGAGGAAACAGTTGCTTCTGTATCCTTGCTTACTGCTCTTTGTTCAGATCCAACAATAAATCTGCCACTGCAGCTGTTACTGTGTGTTCGGGTGGAAGAACTGTCTGCTTGTAGATTAGGCACACTGAAGCAAAGGTTGCCTTCCCAAATAGAGCTGGAGGTCCCTGGCTCCTCATATTACCTCTCATTACCTGTGACAACTCCTTTCATTAACTGTTGCTTTATTTTTGTGCCTAATGCAGGGCTGCTGGATGTAGGACAGTTTTGTGAGCCTTATCAACAACTTCCTTGCTCCTACATCTCGGCCTCACTGCAGAACTGCAGCACTTTACCACCCTACGGCTTTGAGCAGAATCCAGGCCCGTCCAGAACACCGCAGAATTTCCAGGTGCTGCTTCCAGAGCACAATGCATCCCCAGCTTTCCCAGACATGGGGGTTGCCTTTCCCGTATTCCATAGGCTTCCAACAGAGGTCATGTACACCCCACAGCCCAACTTCTCTCCTGTGCTGCTTCAGCAGGTCTCTCAAGACATTGCCACTTCCTCTGCAGTGTACAGCAGCTGCGTGTCTCCCCAGCACTACACGCAAGCCTATTATCCAACAGGTAAGAAAAAAAATATAAAAGTGATGTACTATATATATTTTTTTTCAAAGTGCTCTGTCACGTATGTTTCAGATGTTTCAGTGAGAATTGTAAAGACCTTTAAAGCAAAAAGGTTTTCTGTTCCATATTCCTTCCCTCCCTCCAGACTTGGTATCTGGTGATTTTCCACACAGCTGAGGCTGAAGGGTGAGGAGAAGAACATTTGTCTGCAATGAGGCAGTGTTAGCCTAACTTCTCCCTTTTATTTTAATTAAGAGAAACCGAGGGGGATGATGCTAAAGCACAGAGAACTTGTTGAAAAGTGACATACTACTCCTTGCTCTCATGTTTTCCCAAGCAACTTTTTAAAGTCAAAGATGAGTCACAAGTCTTCTGCAGAATGTTTCATCTGCTCTGTGATCTTGTCAGGTCTTTTTTTCATCAGCTTCCTCAGCAGTGTCTCTGCTGCAGACTGGGGAGTTACAGACATCTCCACTATATTCATTTGTCTGAAGCATTTCTGCTGAAATTTTCAGCCTTACTTCAGACAAGTTTTTCTTTTTTTGTTTTGTTTTCTAGAAGAGAACTAATTAAAGCAAATTATTGTCCCATTGCCTGCTCTTGCCTTGAACTGGAAAAAATATGCTTGTTTTGTTTATTTATTTGTTTTTTTTTATTTCCCTGGAAATTCTGAAGCTCAGAACATAGTGTCTCTTGACTTGGACAAACCGAAGCTCAGTTGACACTCTCACTTTCTGCCTGTTCCTGCCTTGGCATCTGCACCTTCCCTGAGTCAGATATCCCTCTTTAGAAATCTTACATGTGGTGGCTGCTGTCGTTCTCCAAAAAGTACACAATGAAATCTTCGTGTCTTTTGTGTGTGTGTGTTCTGAGGCCTCTGCTGAGAATGCCTGCTTCTATTGCCAGCAGTAACCACTAGTTTCCGTTACATACTTCTTGTTGAGGAGGGATTCTGTGGGATTATGCAAATCCTGTGGACACTTGTAAAGATTTAAGAAACAGGGAACTTTTTGCCATATGTTCCTTGCCCTGTGGTGCTTACAAAGATTACTGGCAGCTAGTGCTTGCATTACAAGCTGCAAGTTCTTAGGTCTCCTTCCAAGAGCAGGGGGAGCCAAGAATACCAGTTTGAGATGGGAGATGGTCCCCGCTTGCTTCTGTCTGGGTACGGATCATCTTGAGTTTTAGATGTCTCTATCTCTGTGAAGCATGATAAAAGCATACCAAACTTTGCAAGTTGTAATAATAAGGTGTAATTCAACCTGAAATAGAGAACGTTGTGGAGGCTGAGGCTTTGGAAATTTCAATGAACTCATAACTAGTTTTGAGAAGAAAGGTTTGCCATTTCATTAGACAGTATTAGAAATCTTTTCATTTTCACTGTCACTTTGGACAGTATTTGTACTGTTGATTCTGTGTACCTCTTCATCTCTCTGCTATCCTTTATTCTGCTTTATATTACAGCATACAGAATGCAGGAAGCTTATTTTTTCATATATATACATGAAAAAAGTCTGCTTTCCTTCATCTTGAGAGCATAAAACCAAGAGTAGCTTATTTAGAAGGTGATAGTTCATCTCAAAGTATGTATTTCATAAGAGAAGGGCTAAAAACTAGATGCTCTCTCTTGGAGCTGACTCTTCATTTCATGTATAATGAACATAATATTTTTGAAGTCCTACTAAATGAAATCAACACTGGGCTTTGTGAAAAGATTTATCTTTATGTATATTCAAATTCATTTGTTAACTTAAGCACCAAATATTTCCTTGGGTTTTTATTTTATTTTTATTACGATTCTTATTGAAAAGGCACTAAAACTATTCATCTGGATTTTCTGCTAGCATTTGAACATCGTTTAAGGATTTAGTTTTGTGACTTCAGCTTTCTACAAAACCTTTGATAGTTGTGGGATTACATCAAAGGAGCGTAGTGAAGCTTGATTATCATAGAATATCCTAATAATGAAAAGTCAGTCAATGAGACTATGTGAGAAATATTAGTTACTGGTGCCACCTCATACTGCAGGTCCAGTTGTGCTTTTTGCATACACCTGTGGCTGTAGAGTTCATTTACAGGTGATGGCCCTTTGTGAGTGACATCTTAGGAGCGGTTATGTTATTCTGAATGATGCATCCTCTGTAAGGATAAATCTTTTTCTATGTAGAGCTTAAAATTCACATATGTCTTGGTCAAAAGGGGCTTCTTAAAGTAAATAAGCAACTGAAAACATAGCATCTGCTTTAACACAGCATAAATAACACCACATTTTCCCTTGAGAAAAGCACACTGGATGCATTAGTAATGCACTTGTAAAACTAGTAGTAGGATTTATCTTGCCTAAGATTCATCTGAATCATAACTCAGTGTAACATTAACTCGTGTATGCCTGGGCTTGTCATCTAGATTACACATATAGTCAGTAAAGAGGAACAGGCACCTGCCAGATGTTGAGTCGTTCCAGCTTTCTTGGATATATACTGTTGGAAGGCAGTTTCTTTCTGGTGAGCCTGTTTCTTCACAAACTGCAGAGAGAGCACAGACGAGTAGTTCTGGAGCTGGTAGGGTATGTAGTGGCAATGCAAGCAATGCCACTTAAATTTCTGAGATGGTTCCCATTTTCCTTTAAGGAAAATCCATCCTTGGATGTCATCTTCATTCTCCTCATTCTTTCAGTTTGTAAAGGATCAGAGCTTGCACAGCTGTTGTGTGAATGCCCATCCCAATGTGCCCATTGATCTGTCAGGAACAGGCATGGGTGCTCTCTGCAATTTCCTGGCCCAGCTGTGTGATGAGTAACTTAGCTTCCCTTAGTCATAGCTTAGGGACATGACATGATAAGGACACACTGAAAGGGCGGTCTTCAAAGTTCTTTCTTAGTGTTTCACGTGTAGGTTGTGCTCGAGTGCAATGGAAGAAGCTGGAGAATGTCAGTCTCATCTCCCTTGGCTAACACAGAATCTCAGAATCACAGGGTTTGGAAGGGACCTCTGGAGATTATCCAGGCCAGCCCCCTGCCAAGCAGTTCTTTACAGCAGGTCACACAGGAAAGCATCCAGATGAGTTTTGAGCATCTCCAAAGAAGGAGACTCTTCCAGCACTCTGGGCAGACTGTTTAAGGGCTCTGGCACCCTCACAGTAGAGTTCTTTCTCATGTTCAGGTGGAACTTCCCACATTCCAGTCTGTGCATTTTGCTTCTTATCCTGTTGCTGCACAGCACTGAAAAGAGCCCCATCCATTTGGCACCTGCCCTTTAGATATTGACAAGCACTGCTCAGATCCTCCCTCAGCCTTCTCCTCTCCAGGTGAACAACTCCAAGGCTCTCAGCCTTTCCTCATGTGGGTGATGCTGCAGGCCCCAACCGTCTTCATGGCCCTCCACTGGGCTGTATGCAGGAGTTCCCCATCTGCCTTGAACTGAGGAGCCCAGAACTGGACCCACAGCAGAGGGGAGGATCACCTCCCTGCCCTGCTGGCCACGCTGCATGCAATGCGCCTCAGGACACCGTTGGCCTTCATGTCCCCCAGGGCACAGTGCTGGCTCATGTCAGCCTGTTGGCCTCTTACTGTTGTCTGTTGCCCTCTTGAGTAGATGATGTGTGTTCTCCTCCGATTTCTGTCAGATCTTTGAAGACATTACTGTGATTATTCAGGGCTGTATCAGCTTTGCCATTAGATTGCTAGCTTTGTTACCACCGTGCTTGAAAAGCAGCACTTAGCATGAAGGTGGGACCATTCCCAAGAGGCTGTTGGTGTGTGGGTGTTACCACTAGGAAGAGTAAGAGATTTGAATGGCGTGAGCAGAGTCTGTGCCCAAGAATGGGTTTGGATGCATTTAATTTACTGATACAGCTGTAGTCTTTATGCCTTCAGCAAAGGCATGAATGATTGATTTGTGTTTGCCTACTGAGACATTGTGAGTATGTAAAATAATACTATCTCGAGGAGAGAGAGGTATATAAGAATTTCCATTTTGTCATAGTGGTTTTTAATTTACTGAATGCAGTGCCTCACCATTTACATAGGACGTTTTTGTAATTTCTTTACTTGTGTTTCTCTGTAATCTGTTTTTTTATTCGTGGACAAAAAACAGAGGCTTCATCTGTTGAGGAGACGGTGTAATTTTTTTTTATTTTTTTATTTTTTGGTGACTTGTGACTCTGAAAGCCTTCAAATTAATGTTTGCGTGGGATCCCTTGTAACCTTTTGCTGTTTGTTTTCCAAAAGCTAGATGTTACATCATTCCTTGGTGTTTCGTGTTGCACATCTATCTCTATCCCCCTCACTGTGCCATTCGTGACTCTGAACACTTCTGGTGTATTCCCCCGGGCTGCGTTTTCTCTTGGCTAAAGAATCCTCCTTGGCTGTTTGTTCAGGAAAGTGTTCGGTGCATCCTCCATGTTGCCCTCCCTGTTGCCTTTTCCAGTCCTGTTATTTTCTTATTGAGATGGAGAGTCCAAAAAGACTCACAGTAGTCAAAGTGTGAGTAAATTGTAGATTTACACGGTCAATAAATTGCAGCCACAGCAATGTCTGTTTCATTAGTGGCTTTGTGGGTCTTTTTGTCAGCTTCTGAGTGTGAAGCTGATGTTTTCCTGAAGCTATTTACTATAGCACCAACATCTAGCTCCTGATTATTGAAGGACAGTGAAGGACCTATCATTTTCTACATTAGATTAGTTTATTTTTCTGAAGTGCAGAGCTTTATCTGGTACGTGGTGGCTTTGGGAGACTTCACAGAGGTTTTTTTCCATGCCTGTTTGGCTATGCTCTTTTCTGCCATGAAAAAAGCTGGTGTTATTAGCAACCATCTCATCAACACAATTTCCTTTATCCCTGCTTGTTTACCTACTGCAGGTCTTTCCAGATGGCAGTGAAGGGTGACTTCTCTTGAAAACAAAGCATTTTTACTGTCTCATCCCCATTACGTGTCCACCAGTGTCAACTAATTCAGTAATCTATTTTCTTCTTTCTTTTTTTCTTCTTCAACTGGATTTCTGACTTGTACTCCCTTTTAAAATTTTCATTAGTGTGCTTCTAAATGATTTCCTTTAAGTTCTTAACGGCCTCTTTGAATATCCATGAATATTTTCAGCGTGTTTGAAATATGGTCATTCAGTGTCTGTGCAAGGATATTCACAATGCATTGTTCAGCTCTTCCTTTGCTCTGAGTGATGTGTTTTTCATTGCTCTCCACTTGTCCTGAGCGTTTTGTCGCTGGGTTGGTTATAGTCCCACTGACAGCAATTCCATTTGTGTAAGCCGGTGTTCTGTTCTGCACACAGCATCCTGTAGACTGTGAGAAATTTTCTGTCTCTAGCTTTTATGGGCAGAACTGCGTTTCTGTTCTGACAGAAACCAAATGTGTTCTGATGCTGATTATCTAATTCCATTTCATTTTAACGGGCTGAATCTCTTTCTTGATTAGTATTCTTCTCGTAGTATTTTGTAGAAAGTAGTCTTCAGTTGGTGTTTAACTTCACAAGAACTTCTTTCCTTCACATCTTTCCTCTTTTTCCATTAGAAAATAATGTCTTTATGATATGTGTTTGCTTCTCCTTACAGTCACTTTAGCAGGTGAGAAGGAACTTACTTTTCCGTTGCTGTCTTGCCTTGCTTTTACGGAAGTCCTTGAATAGCTGTTTTGGTGTTTCTCTTGGGTTTGTTAACATAGTTTGAAGATTCCCACGAGTGAAATTAAAACCAAGTTTTGTTAAAACCAAACCAAGTTTTGTTTAGGTTTTTGGGAATATCCAGAGCAGGGGTATGTCCACAGGTCATAGGATGTTCTCCTGAAGGAGGTATGAATTTGATCATATAGTTGCTCAGAATTAGCTTTTGAAGTTTCAGATCACACGCAGATCTCATGCTTGCTTAGGAGGCTGTCCACTGGCTCTTTCTTTCTTGTTTTGCGCCCTTTGTTGCTGTAAACTGCACAAAAATCCCACAAGATTGTATTAAAAAGTGCAGTAAGAGTAGGTGTTTTACAAAAAATCAAACTTGGTTATTGTAACAATGGTCTTATGTGAAATCCCGTGTAAATTTCAAACACTGCAAATAAACTTGATTGGTTTGCCACCTCAAGCAGTCCTCATTAGTCTCTGTTACAATCACTGGACTAAATGTGATACTATCAAGCATTTGTTTTTCTCAGAGTGATGGCGGATTTTAGAGGTTATATATATATGAAAGCAAGGCCTTTGCTTTTAATCTAACTATTTCTGCATATCACCAGAAATAATACCTGCATGAGGTGGGTCTTTAATTCCAGTATGTATGAGTGAACACGTGTGTTTTTCTTTTGTGAATCCCCTTTCTGTGTTATGTTGTGATGGGAAAAATCAAGCAGCTTAACAAAAGAGGTAATAACAGCGTGCAAAAGTTGTCATTATGAAGTTTCTAAGTGTGCCTATGTCAATTTTACTACGTATGTATTAAAGTAATATATATATGAGACAAATATTTTTTCAGGTGAAGAAATCAGTCGTAAAATCATTTCGGGGATTATACAGCTCTGGAATTTAGTTAGTTAGTTCACTGTGTGGGTATTGAGCTGTTTAATCAAAGTAAGCAGTAGAACTCCGCATACCAAACACAAATTCTGAAAGTCTGATAACTGTGTTTCACTTCTTGCAGCTGCACTGCCATGTTGCTCCCTTGCTGCTCACACCGGCCCTCTGACTTGCTGTGTTAGTCCTACAGCTCCGAACTACACCCAGTGCAGCTTCTACCAGGTGAGTGCAGTGCACTGCAATCAGGTGAAAGCAGAGAAAAGCTGTATGGATGAGCTCTAGGATTATGGACTCTGGAATGAAGGATATAAATTTAAAAGCGGATCCACTTGAGAAAGTAAAAGCAATGTATTTTACAGTGTTTATTTCAAAGACCCACTGAATATTTAGAGAGGTACTTCTGTAATGCTAGATAGGTTTCAAAGTAGTGGCGTAGTGGATCTCCTGACTTGACTTTCTGTTCAGCATCATTATAAGTGTTATTTATCAGAAGACATTACACTTCCATGATTCTTGAGATCTGAACAGTCCCCGGAAGAAAAAGCAGTACAAGCGCAGGCTGTTAAAATGTGATTTGTCATTTCCTTTGGGTAGCACTAGTAGCTTTTGGAACTCTTCATTGCCTTCTTTCTGCTTTGAAAGTTCCTTCATATGAATTCTGCTAAAAAAAAGTCACTGTATTGCTTACTGTGTCCTGTTATCTAGTTGTGTCATTCTGATGAAGTCTTCAGTAGTGCTCAGACCAGTCCTGCAGTGGCGAAGGCACTTCTGTGTGTTCTCCAAGAGGTGTTTCCAAATTGAAGATGTGTAGGGCTTTGTATGGATTTGTGTAGACTTTGAGTCACACGTCTGTGAGACACACTGCTATGAGAGGGCTGTCGGGGTTGGAGGCTGACGCAGATGGGAAGATTCTGTGGTATTCTGTTTCCATAGGAATCTGGAGTCCCTTTCATTTTGGGACAGGAGCGTCCTTGGAAATTACTCATTGCATGAATGTGTATATGGACAGAAGAGGGAACAGATGTTATTGTTAGGTAACTGTGAGCTCCTCGTGTTGGGTTGTCTGTATGCATGGTTAGAGCATACATACCTTTTTCCTGCTAAAAAATCCTGTGGCTTACGTTATTTGTATACGTAACAGGATTGCCTGACCTTTAGAGGAACTGAAATCGGGTACGTGTGCTCTATCCTTTTCTGTCACAAACGTTGCGTGTGAAGGGAGTGGTTGTAGTGTGACCCCACAGATCCTACTGAGACTGGAAGTTTCTGATTGGAATGCTTGGGTATGTGCAAAGGGTGTGCAGAGTATGCATCTGGAGGAGTACTCGGATGCTGTTGAGTAGCCTTCCTTTCTCTCTAGAACTGACGGCAAATAGAAGAGAGTGAGCTTGCTGTTGAGTAAGGTGGTTAATGAAAACTGGGCCAAATCAGGAGCCTTTTTAAATTAAACCTGCTGATTTAACTGCAAGTAACAAACAAGCTTTCCTCTCTTTGTGTTTACAAACTCTTCTGTTGATTGCTCAGGTTCATTTACAGAACACTGCAAAACCAGTGCACGTCCTATTCTTGTACTTTGGGAAATAAATATTCACTGCATTTTGTTTCTCCCAGGGTCCTCCAATGCAGACACCTTATGTGGCTGAGTCCCTGCCCTCTAACCAGCCATATCAGACATCTGATGAAAGCCAGATGACAGAAGTAGATCTCGAGACTGTATTTCAACATGCTGATGAAATGAGTTCATTGCCTAAACCTGCGATAGCAAAAGTGAATCCTGGGCAAGAAGAGTTATCAAGCCTTCAGTCTAACAGAGATCAACCACTGCTAGATGATTCTAAGAATGACCTTCAACCTTCAGATGAAGAAAGACGGCTGGGACCTCACACCACTGTAGTGTCAGACATTATGTCACTCGTGGTAGGTGAAGGAATAGCTTGTTCTTTGTTACAGCTTCCAGAATATCTTTACACTTTTGATACCATCAAGTCTGTAGAATGTGCTGCTGCTCAGACAGTGAGAGAGCCTGTGGCCATGCAGGAAACACAGGCAAAACTGAGCGAAGAGCCAGACCACCTCCGAGCTCCGTCCTCAGCAGTGTATGTTCAGGAAGTTCAGCCATTCAGTCCACAGAAGGTAAGAGATAAAGGAACATAAAGCAGACGATATTTTGGGATAACTGTTAAATAGTAATGCTGGGTTCTGTTCTGATAATTGCATTGTTAATAACTAAAGATTTCTTTAATTAGGATTTTAATGCATAGTGAAGAATTTGTTTGGTAAATCGTAATTTTTTGTAAAAATTCTATTTTTTCGTAAAAGGCAATGGAAAAGTATTCGTTGTTAGTGGCATTTTGATGTCCAAAACTTGTCTGTGGTGGCCAACTTTGGCCACTCAGTTGCATGGAAAAAATGCATCGTGCAATTGTAGTGGCAGTGATGAAGTGTAAACTCTTTTGAGTGATAACATACTTCCTTTACTCTGAACTAAAGAAGAGTATTTGAAGGTAAGATTTTTGTTTAAAACTTACATAAAAGTATTTCCAACAAACAATTGCTAGGCTTCTGTTTTCTGTGGAAGGCACAATTTATTCATATGTGGGTGGTATTTAGCATTTTCATTTGTACTGACAGACGTTCTAGATGTTACTCTGTTAAAGCAACAAATACATGCTGTACTTTGGAAAAATAAACAAAACCAAGGTTACTGAGTGCCCCTGTGGCACAAGACCTACCTTGTGTGTAGGTGTGGGATATAAGAAATTATATTCAGAGCATAAGCTGTGGAGAAGGATAAAAAGCATGAGAAGGGAAGGCTGAGAACCAAAGACACTCCAGAAGGAAAGGAAAACAATTTCAAGTAAGCTGTGTGACGGCAGACCCCGACTGGAGGCAGAGCACATGGCCTACATTGGATAAGCACCTGCATGCACAGTTAAGGACTGTCTTTTGTTAAGGGCATTAATAAGGGGAGTTAAGGGAAGTATTTTGTTGACATGTAAAGGCAGGTGGGAAAGTTAAAAGAGAAAACTTGTGAATGTATATAAGGGATGTTAAAACCTGTGATAAATTATTGGGATCGTCCATATCTGAGTCCGTGCCTCCAGCACTGCATATAGGCACTCAGAATGCTGTGCATATGTCAAGGTCACTGCTGTGTTATCAGAGTCCTGATGCCTTCAGGTAAGTTTCTGGCTCTGAAATCCTTAGCTAGTGAAAACTTGCCATTGTTGTTCTCAATGTCATAAAGATGAGTAACCTTCCTTTTGGGTACATTTAGAGAAAGAGATGTATGTTCTGATCGGGTTTCTGCAGAGATCAAGCTAGTTACTCAGCCTCACGTAGGGAAGAGCACTGTTAAGGAGTTTCCATTCATTATTTGAACTGTTGACCACTGTTTAAATTTCAGCTTGGGCATCTTTGGAACAGCATTTTTAGAAGTGAGCTTTTCCTCTGTGGAAGACTTTGGGAGTTTTTATGGTCCCATCTCTCTTGTTAAGAATGGAGGAATGGAACAGGCTGCCCAGAGAGGTAGTGGATGCCCCGTCCCTGGAGACATTCTAGCTCAAGGCTGGATGAGGTGCTGAGCATGTTGAGCTCTGGGTGTCCCTGTTTGCTGCAGGGAAGTCAGACTAGACGCCTTTAAAGGTCCCCTCCAGTTCAGTGAATTTATGATTCTATGAATTAAATGTGTGAGCCGTGGTGTTGTTTGGAGGGGGAGGATGCTGTGGTTTTGAGACCCCCTTATGTGTGTCCCATGCGAGAATCCTGGTGCTGGTCCCAGTCCGTTTCTCTGGAAGTTAACTGGTTAAATAGCTTGGGATTATTCTGCAAGGAAGAGAAGTTTGGGCAATATTAGGCCTTGTGTTTGACAGCTTTGCTCTTTTAGTTAGGACTGTTCTACTTCTTACTTGTCTCCCCTTGCCAAACTGCAGGCAGGGTTAACCTGTCCCCACAGCTGCCTCTCATCCAGGGCCTGGGATCATGACAGGTGCAGAACTGACCAGCATAGATTTCTACATCCGTTTTGTACATCCATTAGGCTCCTGTATAATTTGCTGTCGTCCTTATCCATGAATCTGGAAGGCTTCCATGGCTCTCAGTAGCTCGGTGTCATGGAAGTCAAGGCAAGCTTGGTAAAATACTGCCCATTTAAGTAAGGCTCTTTTATTCCTCTGAGTAGCAGCAGAGGAGGAGCACATTCCTCCGGTGCTAATAAACAAACATCAGAACAGCTCCTCTGGGTCAGATCAAAGCCTGATCTGATTGCTGGTGTCAGCCTCAAGGCAATAGCTGTAATCTGATGCTTGGGGAAGAGTAAGAACAAGGCCTGCAACTCGAGCAGGGCATTGCTCTTTGTATTTCCAGTGGGAGGATTTGGGATAATATTGCATACCCGGTGTTCAATTTCTCATCTGTGGGCTGAAGTCAGCCCTTGAAACCACGTGAATTGTAGTGTTGACCAAACAGATCCTTTGCTCACTGTCTACTGCATGAAGAGCTTCATCAGTCATCTCCAGCCTCTTTCTCCCCGCACTTGTGATTCTGGGAGTCTGTCGCCGCCTCCTCAGCAGTCTGCTCCCCAGACTCCCTCTGGTAGTGTCCTCTGCACGGCAGCTGCTCTGCAGATCTCAGAGTTTGCTTTCAGCCTCTTCTGTTTCTGTTAAATCCTTTCTGAAATTAAGAGGTCATGGCTGCACACCACATTGAAGCTGCAGGAAAAGGGTGGATTTTTACAGTGGTACAAAGGCGTTTGTTCTCTTTCTTCCACAATAGTTCCTATCACTGAATTGGTTTGGGGACAGCTGTCCTGCCTTGAGCTGTCATCTCCGTAGAAAGATGCACACCTGCTTCCTGGCTTAAAAACGAGCAAATTAAAGAGCAGCTCTTTGTATGAAAGGTCTTAGTGCATTCAGCAGTGCAGGTTCAGCGTTGTCATCTTAGCCTCAGTGAATTCCTGTCTTTGACTTTTACACATTTTGGCCTCAGATGGGCATATCTTAATCCCCTCTTTCTCATAAGAAATATCTTATTTTCTTCTTAAAGTGGAAATGCAGCACAGTAGCACTTGTTCAAGGGGAATGTGCCTCCTGTTTTGTTGTCTCCTTGGGAGTACCTTTGGCTGAAGGCTGAACCTCCTGCTTACTGTGGGGAAGGTGAATCCAGCAAACCCCATTTGTGAGAGACCAAGGCTAATTTTAGTCACATTGCTTCCCATCGTGGCTCCAGCTGGGCACCAGAGTCACGTAACCACTGAGTCCCAGCCGGCTTTTTGTGAACAGTTTGGCATTTTTTCAGTAACTGGAGTGAAAAGGCAAAACTTTCACATCTGTCAGCTTTGGTAGCTTGGTTTGATTCTCTGCCAAGCAGCATTCAGGACGGAGCTGCAGTGGTGCTGGGCCCAAGTGAGGAGTCTTTCTGCAGATGTGGCAAAGCCGTAATCAGAAGCACGTTCACTTACAAAAACAAAAGAAATGAAGAGAGCTTTGGAACCAGACTTATGCGGGCTAGACTGATGCTGTTAGGAAGGAAATCTTCTTATTGCCAGTTTCACAAAAGAATAGGAAAAGAGTTGGTGGGTAAGATCCTACGTACTCAGTAAAAAAGGGAATGCTGCATACTCCTTTTCCTAGAAGGTTTTATTATGTAGAAGTCAAGGGGACTGGAAAGGTTCGAATCATCATGCAGAGAAGTGTTACCACACAATTGCTGATGTTCCAAATTGTGTGTACCTGCCCTGTGACCTGCCATCCTTCATCTCAATAAATTTGCATTCTGGATGGTGAGGATTATGAGCCACAGACCTCCTTCCTTCTCTTTACCTTTATACCTGGGGACAAGCTGTGGTTCTGGTGTCAGACAAAGAGGAACAGCCATCCAGGTGGTTTTCCTATTAGCTAATTAACACTATTAGTGAAATACACAGAGACAACACATTTCAAAGAGCAAAGACTGCCATGAAGTGACTGAACATCCAGCAGGTCCAGGGGCTTGCTGGGGGAACTGTCTCCCTGGATGTTTCAGATGCTGTAGTTGTGCAGACCTTTTGGAAGATGAATATGCAGCTTTGGCAGAGGATCTGTATGTATTTCTATTGATCTGTGCACATGTTGCCTTTTGCATGTTCAGTCCCAAGCAATAGCAGACTCAAGGGGGAGAGAGCGATTTCTGGAACTACCTATGTCTTATTACTGCATGTGATGGCCTTCTGCCCTCTGTAAACACACATACCAGTTTTCAGAAGCTTTTTTTTGCCTTCACAGAAGGAAACAATGCAGGCTCTGAACAATCCCTCATCTTATGATGTTGATTGATAGGATATTTGCAGAAGAGCTCAATGCTCTAAGAACAGGTGATAGTGAGAACATCTTTCTGTCTGAAGGTGAATTCCAGGCACTTAATTGTGCTTATTTTTGCTTCCTTGCTGGGACAGAATCACAGCTTGGTCGCTTGGCCCTTTTTCCTTTGTTTTAACCTGTAGATTTTGCCACGCTGCTAGAGAAATACTCAAGTTCGCAAAATGTTTGCTTGCAAAATACATGTGGAGCAGCAGCAGAGGGCTCCAAAAAGCAAGCAACGACATAACATATAATGCAATGTCTTACCAATGTGATGGGGCGGGGTGATTCCCAGCCAGAAGGGCACTGCTTACCTGCGGAGCTTTGCATCACACAGCTCTGTCAGGTTGTCTGAGGTACGCCTGTCAGTAGCAATGCAGCTGTTGGTACCAATGAGTGCACCTTGGCTTCTCCTGCTTCACTTGTCATGCCTGGTATGATGACTGAAGGCAAAGTTGAGACTGTGAGTACATGTACTCTTTATGTTCTGGCTTTCTGACTTTTTGTTTTGCTTGGTGTGACATTTTGGAAGAGAAGAATAATAAGATATTTTGCTTTGAACCTGGCAGCCTTCTGTGTTAAAAATGCTTACATGATCCATACAGGTACTGTTCAGCACTTGTTAGACGTCCTTTTGGAGTGGATAAAAGCATTTATTTTTTCTGTTGATTATGAGAAAATGTTGAGTCATCTTTGGTTTTCTCTGCTTTGTTTTGTTTCAGGTGGATACTAGCGTTGGATGTGAATTCCTAAGGTCAGAGTCAGAAGAGGTAGGATGCTTCACTTCGGGGGCTGGGCCTGAGGAGAGGTCTGTCGAAAACAGTTTCATCTGTACAAGCCAATAACGGGGAGGAAAGAAACAGTTCCCAAGGGAGCAACTTCCGTGGTAAGAAGAGATGCTATATTGTTTTTTCATAGATTAGCAAGACAGCTGCTCTAAAACTAACCATTACAGAAAGGAGAAATCAGAACAGGTTAGCTCTTGTCTGCAAGTGTATTTCTTTGTGCCTTCAGTTAAAATACTGCTTCTGTACAACCTCTCAGTGTACTTACTGATGCACTTCCTGAGACACACTGATTTCTCATGTGAGAAAGAGTATAAACTGTGAGTAAATGAAACCTGCTGTTCTGGAGGTCGTGTCAGAAACATAGATGTCACAATGCTGAGATGAAGCTCATAGACATGTGTCCTGGAGCACAACAGTGGCATGAGAAAGGACTGAGTAATGAAATGACAACTGAAATAGCAAGGGGGAAAACAAAAACAAAAAAACCACAACAAACTTATGAAGTAAGTAAGAAGGTGACAAAAAATTGTGTTTCTGATGCATCTGCTGAAATACATGAAAGAACCAAGCAGCAGAGCATCTTGGGCTAAACAGTTGACCAAGTCTTATAACCAAAGGAAAACCTCAGTATCTTCACAGCAGAGAGGCATAAGAGGACACCAAGTATACTTCAGTTCCTTTCTAGGGAAGTTGGTGTGGCATTCAGGTCTTGCAGGAAGCTATTTCCCTCACAGCTGATCATCAAAGAATGGGTTGCAGAGTTTGAAGGTCAGTTCCTCACTTCAAAGGATAGTTTCCAGGTTCCAGTTCTGCTAGCTAATAATTCAGCTCACATGCCCATCAGTTTCCAAAGTGTGAGTGAGGATAAAGTCTTTTATCTGGAAGCTATATTAAAAAAAAAAAATAAAAAAAAAAGAATTGGATGTCACCTTGAACTTTTGTTTAAAGTGCAGAATTGAAGGTTCTCATCTACTTACTTCCTGATAACATGGACAATCAGTATGCTTCTCAGATTTTGTATCTACAGCTGAAGTTTATTTAAGTAAAATGTTCTTAATCACAGAAACATTTTGGAAAGCTTTTCCGTGGGATTGTTTTACAGAAATGAAACGCTGCTATGCTAATTGGATAATTAACAGTGATTAGTGTAGTTGCTCTCTGGGAAACTTGACAGTCATCTGGGTGTGCATGTCCAGTGTTGAACCTTTTATGGTTGGTAGGATAGAGACAGACACCACACATGAACAAAACGTGATCAGGGTCAAGTTTCCCATAATAAATAGGGCACATGATACTGGCTTTGAGGATGCAGTGCCCATCCCCTCCATTCCAACTGCAAGTCTGGAGGAAGTATCTTTAAGGATAAGCTGACTTCTGTCAGCTTCTGCATTTGTCTGTCTGTACCTCCTTTCTTCTGTGTGTCTTTGGACACAGCTTCTTCCTTAATCTTTCTAAGCTAAAATTGGGCACAATGACCATTCCCAACTGTTTCCTCATAACATGTCAGTATGGGAGCCATGAGGTCGTGGCCTGACTGAGCACTGGGTGAAGGGGCACAGCCAGCCCTGGGAGCCTGGTGGGCCACCCATTTAAGGGCCTCATTTAAGGGCTGGCAGCCACAAGGGAACAATTCCTACTTGGAGATCACCTCCTTTGGAGAGTTTGGTGAGCTCTGGTCCTTGGAAAGGGGTAAGCAATTCCTTCTTTCTTACTGGATTGTGATTGCTACTTTTCTTGGGTGATCCCAAACTGTTTCAAAGCAGTTATAGCTGCTGCCTCTTATCTTTGTCCTTTGAGTGTGAGTCCTGCCGTTTTACCTCGTTTCCTTTGGCCACCCATTTGCATGTTTCCTGAGCCCACAGTTTGATACCCATCCTGCTACAGAACAGACTCTTGTTCTGTCTGTTTCAGTAGGTTTGTGACATTGTTCCCTTGTCTTTGCTGTGTGGTGACACCAAGTTCAAGGTGAGAGACAACGTAGTGGAGTATGAATGTCTGTTGAACAGGGACCAAGATGAAGAGTCTGTCTTGTCCAGTGTCTTGTCTCCAAAAACATCTTTGGCATTTTTGTGCTATTACGTAAAAAAAAAAAAGACCTCAGTGAACTTTTCTGTCAGACTCTCTATTCTAACCAGATTCTGACTCTAGAGGTTTTTGTTTGCAGCCTTTTTTTCTGGAAATAGTGGTTTCAGAATGGAGCAGGTAGAGCTCCTGAATATTTCTGAATTTAAGCGTTCTGAGCCGTTTAGGAAAGAACCCACTTCCTCTATGGCTGTCTATTTTTTAATGTATTCTTTTTTAAGTGAGTTATCCAATCCTTTTCTTGGCATAGTGTGGCAACTTCCTCCAAGGTTCTGTCACACAGGAGCACAGACATAATACTGAGATTGCACTGACATTTGCCACGCTCCGTTGCAGCTACAGCTGTGCTGTTACGCACTCTCTCTCACTCACTGCAGATAGATTTATAAGTGCGGTTGCTAAGGAGCAGTCATCATTCAGCAAAGGTCTCCCATGCATGCGTTATTATTTCCTGCACCTTCCAGAGAAAAGTAATCTTAGCACTCATCCAGCGTTCCCAGTAAGGCAAGGTGAGATCCCCTACAGAAGTGTTGGTGCAGGGATAGGCCTGGCCCAGGGGTGCTCCTGGGCTGGAGCAAGACAAAGCAAAGTTGCTTCCAGGAGTCTGAACTGCAGCTTCTTGCTCCAGCTCAGCTGTCATTACTTTGGCTTCATTATCTGTTCAGTGAAGGACTCTCACATTTCCTGTGCTGGCAGTTTGCTGTTTTGGATGGGTGGTTCTTAGGTGCTGTTTCTTAAGCTGTTACCTGCTGCTCCATCGAGCATCTCCTCAGGCTTTGTTCCCAGCAGTCTGCTTTGGAGGAGGTGAGCATCAGGAAGCAGCTCCCGCCTTTTCCACAGGTACTTCATAGTGTAGAACACCAAGGGCTGGAATTCCTTTCCTAAGACGTGAGTGCATCTGTTACAAGATTGACAGTCACAAGGGCAGTGGTCCTGTTGTGACTTCGTCATGTTGCTTCCTTGTCCTGTAAGGTGCTGAATTTGATCTTTGGTATGGTTGTACATTGGAAATGTTTGGCGCGAGGTGAGTTCTGAAGGACTCTGTTGCTTGGCCTGTCTGTGGCACCGTGAGTTTCCTGTAGGCTCTTTGCAGCAGCTATGGCAAACCTTGAAGCAGCTGTGCCTTTTGTGCATAGGAGATGGTAGGTATGTATCACAGGCAGAGTGGGCATTTCTGTAGGTACTGCGGAGGCCTTACAGCAGTTACCGTTTGGTGGCTGGTACTCAAGGCACTGAATACATATATAGATAGTAAGTTTTGCTAAATGAGAACAATTCCTGTTCCTGTAGACCTCAAATTGTGTGGTTACAGCCTGCCTCTCTGGCCGTGTTCCACACTACCTGCTGGCATTACAATCCCTATGTATGATGCTTCGCGAAACTTGCAGACTGATATTTACACGTTATTTCCTTATCTTCCTAGATTTCCATCTGCTGGTGGATTTGGCTTGCAAACAGGAGTCCGTTCCAGAGGAAGAAACAAGAGAGTGAGAAGGGGACGGCAGGCATGTGAAAATGTGCAGCAGCTGCCAGCTGGGCTCTCTTGTCGGACTCCAGGGACAGTGCCTTGCGCACAGCAGAAGTTTTGGGTTATTTCAACTGTTTAAAGAAACCAATATAGACAAATAAAGACTGTTTTGGACAAGTTTTCCCTTCAGCTCTGTGGGATGTTAGTCACCCCGTGGTTTTTTTACACCTATTCCGTTACGTTTTCTACCTGACAAGCTACAGAGCATCTAGTGGTCAGAATTTTTAATACGAGGTAATTACTTAACTGCTCACCTTCTCAGACCTGGAAAGTCTGCACTCCCTGTAAACTGGAACAACCTTGAGAACTTTGTGCAAACCTTTCTTACTGGGAAATAAGTTGTTTTTAGTGCTGTGCTCAGAATCTTTCTGTTTAGCATGGTTGGAAACCGCAGTGCACCCTGCGCAGATGCTGTTCAGTGCTCTCACCATCTTTGCTTACAGTCACACTGTGACCCTGTAATGGGAATTGTGCATGAAACAAAAGCATAGGGAAGTCACAAGGTTCCAGGTCTGAGTGGGTCAGGGGATCGGGAGAGCTGCTGGAGGGAAGATGAACTAATTCTTTTTGGTTCTGATGATATCTGTAGTGCTAAGTTGTGTTGTTTTAGTACTTTATTTTAATAGGTCCTAGATAAGTTCTTAACTTATTTAATAGTCACTTGTAAGTTCTGAGTAGCTATGCATTTGTATTTAAGTTGCAGTATTGTTTTAAGGATAAAGGGGGTACAGTCTGCATTTGTGTTGTTGGGAGGTGTACATGGAAGAACGCTTAGAAGATAAATTCAGCTGGTTCATCCATGCTCATATGATTTAAACGTAATTAGAGCCAGTCTTGAGCAAAACACACATGAGAGGAGCAGAGAGAACTGGCCAAGACCACCCCAGCTATACCCTGCAGGACCTCATGCAGCCTCCGGCCATGGGCAGGATGTCCCAAGTGAACAGTGAGTGGTGGCATTCATCAGCCATCCAAACAAATTCAATCTGAGGATGCTTTTAGTTCGAGGCCGGTGGGAATGCTGCCATACAGACTGTCCTCAGATATGTTCTGTGTGTCATACATAACATATGTGCAGCACGATACCACCTTGTGCAAATAGCGAAGGGTGAGGTGGATACGTCCAAGTACTTCTTCCCAAATGGTTTCCATCACTTTGCTCGTGGGTCCAAGGTGTGAGGAAGGTGGAGTTCAAAGAAATTCAGCCTTATCAGACTGGAGCTGCTGCCTCCTTAATACAAGAGCAGCACAAAGGGAACGTCGCAGCTCACATTTCTCACTCCCATTTGCTGCCAGAAGACATTTCTGGAAATTCAAGTTAGGAGGATCTCAGCATCTTAGATAATGCTGAATTGTTTTAAAGGCAAATGACAGAATCTTTAGTATTAGCATCTTTTAATCTGCTAATTTGAAAACAGGGCAGGATTTCCTGCCATGCTTCCCTTCCGGAACGCGTGGATGTGAGCTCCCTTCATCCTTCACCAGCATGCCCTGACATAGCAAAAGAGCTCCAGAGCTTGGGAGGCCCATGCTGTGCTGCGTGAGGCCTCGTGCAGCCCTGTAGGACCCGTGTGTGACATGTCAGCACCTCAGAGTTACAAAGGACATATCGTCATGGTTGGAAAAAATCCTTCATGTTTCACAGAATCTTAGGCTCATTAAGGTTGGAAAAGACCTCTGGGATCCCCGAGTCCAACCCACCCCGCCATGCCCATCGACTGCGGCCCTCAGTGCCACATCCCACACCTGCATGGACGGTTCCTCCACCCCCACCCCCACCCCGGGCAGCGGTGCCACTGCAGCACACTCTTTCTGCGAAGCTTTTCCTACAGTCCCAATTTCCATCACAAATGCTCTGATTTCCTTAGTTCCCACCGACACCTTTCTCAGCGGACACCCACCACCCCAGCAGACCGATTCTCATTCTTAAAAGCGAACCTGTCCTTCTTCGTGTAACCCACGACCTTGTGTGGAGCTCCCCCGAGGGGTGGGTCAGGCACTGTTTAAGAACCCCCTCATTCATCTGTTCTCTTTCTCGGATGCCCTTTTCCGTGAGCAGCAGAGGGCTGCGCGCTGGGCACCGCTCCCGGTCACCTCGGAGCTCTCTCCTCGAGCACCGCTCCACCGCGGCCGCTTCTCCCGCTCGGAGGTCACGGCTCTGAGCTGCGGAGTGATTCACCTCTCAGCGATGTCAGAGCCGAGTAACACCTGAATTCAGAGCCGAGTAACACCTGAATTCCGCACCTCTGACATCAGCCTGACCCGAACCCTCCGCGCGGCAGCGGCAGCGGCAGCGGCAGCGGCAGCGGCAGCGGCAGCCGGACGAGGGCTCCCGGATGGCATGGAGCGGGAGAGCCGCGGCCGAAGGGCAGAGCCGGCGGAGGACGCGGGGAGCGGTGCGGTGCGGGGCCGCCGTCAGCCCGGACCCCGCGGAGCGGCGGGAGGGGGCGCCCGGGAGCGGGGCGGGGCGGGCGCTCGGCTCCGCTCCACCCTCACTTTGTGTCAGCAGGTAGCAGCCCGCAGCCCCGCCGGGCGGCTCCGACGGCCGCGGCCCTCTCCGCCCTCCGCTCCCCGGAGGAGCTCCCCCTCGGGATCTGCTCTCCTCCCGACGATGCCCGAGCCGCCCGGCCGGGCTCTCCGCGGGACCGCGGCCGATGCTGCGGGCTCTGCCCCGCCCCGCGCTCCCCGCGCGTAGGGCCGCCGTGCGGGACTCCCTCGGAAGCGCTCCGGCGCCGCTCCGTCCCCAGCGCTGCCCGCACGAGGAGCGCTCCGCCCCGAACCGCTCCGCGCACCTCCGCCCGCCGCCTCGCACCGCCCCGTCGTGCAGAGATCTCCGCTTTAAACGGCGCTCCGCGCCCGTAGGAAAGGAAGAGGAGGTCGCAGGCACGCGGCACCAGGAGCGCGCCGTCTGCTTAACCCGCTGCGAGTGACTGCGGGGTCTCGGGGATCCCCGTGCGATGCGGCACCGCTGCGCCGTACCGCCCTGCGCTGCCCAGCAGGTTTGCGGATGATTATTTCTGAATCCCTTGTGAGCGCGGTTCCTCCCGTCCCGGTGTGAGCCCTCCAGGTGCGGAGGGGCGCGTTGCTGTGAGCCCTGGGCAGACCATGGAATTTGCTGCCGCGCTTCGTGGGGCCTTCGGTTGGGACCGTGTTGGACGCGCTCCTCCCGGAACTCGCGGCGTGAGAGCAACAGGAGACGCTGCAGCGCTGCGCTGCGTACCTGCCCCGCTCCGCTCTTAAGGGCTCACGGAGTCCGGGGCCTTTTTGGACGCTTCCATGTACACCTCCCTGACAACACAAATGCAGACTGTACCCCCATTATCCTTAAAACAATACTGTAACTTAAATACAAATGCATAGCTGTGGAGAACTGGCTTAGGAAAGGAGGTTGTGTGTGCTTATCTTTGTAGCAGTGCGAACACCACAGCATGTTCAGATCACTGAATTTTGAGAAGTAGTGCACCGTTGACCAGGCAACGATGAGGGAGTAAGTTTGCGGTGGAACCAGATGGCCCTGGTATGTGTGGGAAAAGAACTACTTGGACACTACTTATCTTGCAAGGACAGAGCAAGAACCACTGCTTAACAATTATTCTAAAAATAGCATGTGTTCAAGGGGTATAAAAGTATGTAACCTGCGCAATAAAGTTGGCTCAGCTGCATAATCATATTGATGTCTCTCTGAGTCCTTGCATCGGCATCGTAAGAAAATCGTTGCGGCGCGGCCGTGGTTCATCCTCCTGGGGTCACCGCAACACAAAGCTACTCAAAACTTACAAGTGACTATTAAATAAGTTAAGAACTTATCTAGGACCTATTAAAATAAAGTACTAAAACAACACAACTTAGCACTACAGATATCATCAGAACCAAAAAGAATTAGTTCATCTTCCCTCCAGCAGCTCTCCCGATCCCCTGACCCACTCAGACCTGGAACCTTGTGACTTCCCTATGCTTTTGTTTCATGCACAATTCCCATTACAGGGTCACAGTGTGACTGTAAGCAAAGATGGTGAGAGCACTGAACAGCATCTGCGCAGGGTGCACTGCGGTTTCCAACCATGCTAAACAGAAAGATTCTGAGCACAGCACTAAAAACAACTTATTTCCCAGTAAGAAAGGTTTGCACAAAGTTCTCAAGGTTGTTCCAGTTTACAGGGAGTGCAGACTTTCCAGGTCTGAGAAGGTGAGCAGTTAAGTAATTACCTCGTATTAAAAATTCTGACCACTAGATGCTCTGTAGCTTGTCAGGTAGAAAACGTAACGGAATAGGTGTAAAAAAAACAACGGGGTGACTAACATCCCACAGAGCTGAAGGGAAAACTTGTCCAAAACAGTCTTTATTTGTCTATATTGGTTTCTTTAAACAGTTGAAATAACCCAAAACTTCTGCTGTGCGCAAGGCACTGTCCCTGGAGTCCGACAAGAGAGCCCAGCTGGCAGCTGCTGCACATTTTCACATGCCTGCCGTCCCCTTCTCACTCTCTTGTTTCTTCCTCTGGAACGGACTCCTGTTTGCAAGCCAAATCCACCAGCAGATGGAAATCTAGGAAGATAAGGAAATAACGTGTAAATATCAGTCTGCAAGTTTCGCGAAGCATCATACATAGGGATTGTAATGCCAGCAGGTAGTGTGGAACACGGCCAGAGAGGCAGGCTGTAACCACACAATTTGAGGTCTACAGGAACAGGAATTGTTCTCATTTAGCAAAACTTATTATCTATATATGTATTCAGTGCCTTGAGTACCAGCCACCAAACGGTAACTGCTGTAAGGCCTCCGCAGTACCTACAGAAATGCCCACTCTGCCTGTGATACATACCTACCATCTCCTATGCACAAAAGGCACAGCTGCTTCAAGGTTTGCCATAGCTGCTGCAAAGAGCCTACAGGAAACTCACGGTGCCACAGACAGGCCAAGCAACAGAGTCCTTCAGAACTCACCTCGCGCCAAACATTTCCAATGTACAACCATACCAAAGATCAAATTCAGCACCTTACAGGACAAGGAAGCAACATGACGAAGTCACAACAGGACCACTGCCCTTGTGACTGTCAATCTTGTAACAGATGCACTCACGTCTTAGGAAAGGAATTCCAGCCCTTGGTGTTCTACACTATGAAGTACCTGTGGAAAAGGCGGGAGCTGCTTCCTGATGCTCACCTCCTCCAAAGCAGACTGCTGGGAACAAAGCCTGAGGAGATGCTCGATGGAGCAGCAGGTAACAGCTTAAGAAACAGCACCTAAGAACCACCCATCCAAAACAGCAAACTGCCAGCACAGGAAATGTGAGAGTCCTTCACTGAACAGATAATGAAGCCAAAGTGACTATACCTCAGTGACAGCTGAGCTGGAGCAAGAAGCTGCAGTTCAGACTCCTGGAAGCAACTTTGCTTTGTCTTGCTCCAGCCCAGGAGCACCCCTGGGCCAGGCCTATCCCTGCACCAACACTTCTGTAGGGGATCTCACCTTGCCTTACTGGGAACGCTGGATGAGTGCTAAGATTACTTTTCTCTGGAAGGTGCAGGAAATAATAACGCATGCATGGGAGACCTTTGCTGAATGATGACTGCTCCTTAGCAACCGCACTTATAAATCTATCTGCAGTGAGTGAGAGAGAGTGCGTAACAGCACAGCTGTAGCTGCAACGGAGCGTGGCAAATGTCAGTGCAATCTCAGTATTATGTCTGTGCTCCTGTGTGACAGAACCTTGGAGGAAGTTGCCACACTATGCCAAGAAAAGGATTGGATAACTCACTTAAAAAAGAATACATTAAAAAATAGACAGCCATAGAGGAAGTGGGTTCTTTCCTAAACGGCTCAGAACGCTTAAATTCAGAAATATTCAGGAGCTCTACCTGCTCCATTCTGAAACCACTATTTCCAGAAAAAAAGGCTGCAAACAAAAACCTCTAGAGTCAGAATCTGGTTAGAATAGAGAGTCTGACAGAAAAGTTCACTGAGGTCTTTTTTTTTTTTTACGTAATAGCACAAAAATGCCAAAGATGTTTTTGGAGACAAGACACTGGACAAGACAGACTCTTCATCTTGGTCCCTGTTCAACAGACATTCATACTCCACTACGTTGTCTCTCACCTTGAACTTGGTGTCACCACACAGCAAAGACAAGGGAACAATGTCACAAACCTACTGAAACAGACAGAACAAGAGTCTGTTCTGTAGCAGGATGGGTATCAAACTGTGGGCTCAGGAAACATGCAAATGGGTGGCCAAAGGAAACGAGGTAAAACGGCAGGACTCACACTCAAAGGACAAAGATAAGAGGCAGCAGCTATAACTGCTTTGAAACAGTTTGGGATCACCCAAGAAAAGTAGCAATCACAATCCAGTAAGAAAGAAGGAATTGCTTACCCCTTTCCAAGGACCAGAGCTCACCAAACTCTCCAAAGGAGGTGATCTCCAAGTAGGAATTGTTCCCTTGTGGCTGCCAGCCCTTAAATGAGGCCCTTAAATGGGTGGCCCACCAGGCTCCCAGGGCTGGCTGTGCCCCTTCACCCAGTGCTCAGTCAGGCCACGACCTCATGGCTCCCATACTGACATGTTATGAGGAAACAGTTGGGAATGGTCATTGTGCCCAATTTTAGCTTGGAAAGATTAAGGAAGAAGCTGTGTCCAAAGACACACAGAAGAAAGGAGGTACAGACAGACAAATGCAGAAGCTGACAGAAGTCAGCTTATCCTTAAAGATACTTCCTCCAGACTTGCAGTTGGAATGGAGGGGATGGGCACTGCATCCTCAAAGCCAGTATCATGTGCCCTATTTATTATGGGAAACTTGACCCTGATCACGTTTTGTTCATGTGTGGTGTCTGTCTCTATCCTACCAACCATAAAAGGTTCAACACTGGACATGCACACCCAGATGACTGTCAAGTTTCCCAGAGAGCAACTACACTAATCACTGTTAATTATCCAATTAGCATAGCAGCGTTTCATTTCTGTAAAACAATCCCACGGAAAAGCTTTCCAAAATGTTTCTGTGATTAAGAACATTTTACTTAAATAAACTTCAGCTGTAGATACAAAATCTGAGAAGCATACTGATTGTCCATGTTATCAGGAAGTAAGTAGATGAGAACCTTCAATTCTGCACTTTAAACAAAAGTTCAAGGTGACATCCAATTCTTTTTTTTTTATTTTTTTTTTTAATATAGCTTCCAGATAAAAGACTTTATCCTCACTCACACTTTGGAAACTGATGGGCATGTGAGCTGAATTATTAGCTAGCAGAACTGGAACCTGGAAACTATCCTTTGAAGTGAGGAACTGACCTTCAAACTCTGCAACCCATTCTTTGATGATCAGCTGTGAGGGAAATAGCTTCCTGCAAGACCTGAATGCCACACCAACTTCCCTAGAAAGGAACTGAAGTATACTTGGTGTCCTCTTATGCCTCTCTGCTGTGAAGATACTGAGGTTTTCCTTTGGTTATAAGACTTGGTCAACTGTTTAGCCCAAGATGCTCTGCTGCTTGGTTCTTTCATGTATTTCAGCAGATGCATCAGAAACACAATTTTTTGTCACCTTCTTACTTACTTCATAAGTTTGTTGTGGTTTTTTTGTTTTTGTTTTCCCCCTTGCTATTTCAGTTGTCATTTCATTACTCAGTCCTTTCTCATGCCACTGTTGTGCTCCAGGACACATGTCTATGAGCTTCATCTCAGCATTGTGACATCTATGTTTCTGACACGACCTCCAGAACAGCAGGTTTCATTTACTCACAGTTTATACTCTTTCTCACATGAGAAATCAGTGTGTCTCAGGAAGTGCATCAGTAAGTACACTGAGAGGTTGTACAGAAGCAGTATTTTAACTGAAGGCACAAAGGAATACACTTGCAGACAAGAGCTAACCTGTTCTGATTTCTCCTTTCTGTAATGGTTAGTTTTAGAGCAGCTGTCTTGCTAATCTATGAAAAAACAATATAGCATCTCTTCTTACCACGGAAGTTGCTCCCTTGGGAACTGTTTCTTTCCTCCCCGTTATTGGCTTGTACAGATGAAACTCTGTTTTCGACAGACCTCTCCTCAGGCCCAGCCCCCGAAGTGAAGCATCCTACCTCTTCTGACTCTGACCTTAGGAATTCACATCCAACGCTAGTATCCACCTGAAACAAAACAAAGCAGAGAAAACCAAAGATGACTCAACATTTTCTCGTAATCAACAGAAAAAATAAATGCTTTTATCCACTCCAAAAGGACGTCTAACAAGTGCTGAACAGTACCTGTATGGATCATGTAAGCATTTTTAACACAGAAGGCTGCCAGGTTCAAAGCAAAATATCTTATTATTCTTCTCTTCCAAAATGTCACACCAAGCAAAACAAAAAGTCAGAAAGCCAGAACATAAAGAGTACATGTACTCACAGTCTCAACTTTGCCTTCAGTCATCATACCAGGCATGACAAGTGAAGCAGGAGAAGCCAAGGTGCACTCATTGGTACCAACAGCTGCATTGCTACTGACAGGCGTACCTCAGACAACCTGACAGAGCTGTGTGATGCAAAGCTCCGCAGGTAAGCAGTGCCCTTCTGGCTGGGAATCACCCCGCCCCATCACATTGGTAAGACATTGCATTATATGTTATGTCGTTGCTTGCTTTTTGGAGCCCTCTGCTGCTGCTCCACATGTATTTTGCAAGCAAACATTTTGCGAACTTGAGTATTTCTCTAGCAGCGTGGCAAAATCTACAGGTTAAAACAAAGGAAAAAGGGCCAAGCGACCAAGCTGTGATTCTGTCCCAGCAAGGAAGCAAAAATAAGCACAATTAAGTGCCTGGAATTCACCTTCAGACAGAAAGATGTTCTCACTATCACCTGTTCTTAGAGCATTGAGCTCTTCTGCAAATATCCTATCAATCAACATCATAAGATGAGGGATTGTTCAGAGCCTGCATTGTTTCCTTCTGTGAAGGCAAAAAAAAGCTTCTGAAAACTGGTATGTGTGTTTACAGAGGGCAGAAGGCCATCACATGCAGTAATAAGACATAGGTAGTTCCAGAAATCGCTCTCTCCCCCTTGAGTCTGCTATTGCTTGGGACTGAACATGCAAAAGGCAACATGTGCACAGATCAATAGAAATACATACAGATCCTCTGCCAAAGCTGCATATTCATCTTCCAAAAGGTCTGCACAACTACAGCATCTGAAACATCCAGGGAGAGAGTTCCCCCAGCAAGCCCCTGGACCTGCTGGATGTTCAGTCACTTCATGGCAGTATTTGCTCTTTGAAATGTGTTGTCTCTGTGTATTTCACTAATAGTGTTAATTAGCTAATAGGAAAACCACCTGGATGGCTGTTCCTCTTTGTCTGACACCAGAACCACAGCTCGTCCCCAGGTATAAAGGTAAAGAGAAGGAAGGAGGTCTGTGGCTCATAATCCTCACCATCCAGAATGCAAATTTATTGAGATGAAGGATGGCAGGTCACAGGGCAGGTACACACAATTTGGAACATCAGCAATTGTGTGGTAACACTTCTCTGCATGATGATTCGAACCTTTCCAGTCCCCTTGACTTCTACATAATAAAACCTTCTAGGAAAAGGAGTATGCAGCATTCCCTTTTTTACTGAGTACGTAGGATCTTACCCACCAACTCTTTTCCTATTCTTTTGTGAAACTGGCAATAAGAAGATTTCCTTCCTAACAGCATCAGTCTAGCCCGCATAAGTCTGGTTCCAAAGCTCTCTTCATTTCTTTTGTTTTTGTAAGTGAACGTGCTTCTGATTACGGCTTTGCCACATCTGCAGAAAGACTCCTCACTTGGGCCCAGCACCACTGCAGCTCCGTCCTGAATGCTGCTTGGCAGAGAATCAAACCAAGCTACCAAAGCTGACAGATGTGAAAGTTTTGCCTTTTCACTCCAGTTACTGAAAAAATGCCAAACTGTTCACAAAAAGCCGGCTGGGACTCAGTGGTTACGTGACTCTGGTGCCCAGCTGGAGCCACGATGGGAAGCAATGTGACTAAAATTAGCCTTGGTCTCTCACAAATGGGGTTTGCTGGATTCACCTTCCCCACAGTAAGCAGGAGGTTCAGCCTTCAGCCAAAGGTACTCCCAAGGAGACAACAAAACAGGAGGCACATTCCCCTTGAACAAGTGCTACTGTGCTGCATTTCCACTTTAAGAAGAAAATAAGATATTTCTTATGAGAAAGAGGGGATTAAGATATGCCCATCTGAGGCCAAAATGTGTAAAAGTCAAAGACAGGAATTCACTGAGGCTAAGATGACAACGCTGAACCTGCACTGCTGAATGCACTAAGACCTTTCATACAAAGAGCTGCTCTTTAATTTGCTCGTTTTTAAGCCAGGAAGCAGGTGTGCATCTTTCTACGGAGATGACAGCTCAAGGCAGGACAGCTGTCCCCAAACCAATTCAGTGATAGGAACTATTGTGGAAGAAAGAGAACAAACGCCTTTGTACCACTGTAAAAATCCACCCTTTTCCTGCAGCTTCAATGTGGTGTGCAGCCATGACCTCTTAATTTCAGAAAGGATTTAACAGAAACAGAAGAGGCTGAAAGCAAACTCTGAGATCTGCAGAGCAGCTGCCGTGCAGAGGACACTACCAGAGGGAGTCTGGGGAGCAGACTGCTGAGGAGGCGGCGACAGACTCCCAGAATCACAAGTGCGGGGAGAAAGAGGCTGGAGATGACTGATGAAGCTCTTCATGCAGTAGACAGTGAGCAAAGGATCTGTTTGGTCAACACTACAATTCACGTGGTTTCAAGGGCTGACTTCAGCCCACAGATGAGAAATTGAACACCGGGTATGCAATATTATCCCAAATCCTCCCACTGGAAATACAAAGAGCAATGCCCTGCTCGAGTTGCAGGCCTTGTTCTTACTCTTCCCCAAGCATCAGATTACAGCTATTGCCTTGAGGCTGACACCAGCAATCAGATCAGGCTTTGATCTGACCCAGAGGAGCTGTTCTGATGTTTGTTTATTAGCACCGGAGGAATGTGCTCCTCCTCTGCTGCTACTCAGAGGAATAAAAGAGCCTTACTTAAATGGGCAGTATTTTACCAAGCTTGCCTTGACTTCCATGACACCGAGCTACTGAGAGCCATGGAAGCCTTCCAGATTCATGGATAAGGACGACAGCAAATTATACAGGAGCCTAATGGATGTACAAAACGGATGTAGAAATCTATGCTGGTCAGTTCTGCACCTGTCATGATCCCAGGCCCTGGATGAGAGGCAGCTGTGGGGACAGGTTAACCCTGCCTGCAGTTTGGCAAGGGGAGACAAGTAAGAAGTAGAACAGTCCTAACTAAAAGAGCAAAGCTGTCAAACACAAGGCCTAATATTGCCCAAACTTCTCTTCCTTGCAGAATAATCCCAAGCTATTTAACCAGTTAACTTCCAGAGAAACGGACTGGGACCAGCACCAGGATTCTCGCATGGGACACACATAAGGGGGTCTCAAAACCACAGCATCCTCCCCCTCCAAACAACACCACGGCTCACACATTTAATTCATAGAATCATAAATTCACTGAACTGGAGGGGACCTTTAAAGGCGTCTAGTCTGACTTCCCTGCAGCAAACAGGGACACCCAGAGCTCAACATGCTCAGCACCTCATCCAGCCTTGAGCTAGAATGTCTCCAGGGACGGGGCATCCACTACCTCTGTGGGCAGCCTGTTCCATTCCTCCATTCTTAACAAGAGAGATGGGACCATAAACTCCCAAAGTCTTCCACAGAGGAAAAGCTCACTTCTAAAAATGCTGTTCCAAAGATGCCCAAGCTGAAATTTAAACAGTGGTCAACAGTTCAAATAATGAATGGAAACTCCTTAACAGTGCTCTTCCCTACGTGAGGCTGAGTAACTAGCTTGATCTCTGCAGAAACCCGATCAGAACATACATCTCTTTCTCTAAATGTACCCAAAAGGAAGGTTACTCATCTTTATGACATTGAGAACAACAATGGCAAGTTTTCACTAGCTAAGGATTTCAGAGCCAGAAACTTACCTGAAGGCATCAAGACTCTGATAACACAGCAGTGACCCTGACATATGCACAGCATTCTGAGTGCCTATATGCAGTGCTGGAGGCACGGACTCAGATATGGACGATCCCAATAATTTATTACAGGTTTTAACATCCCTTATATACATTCACAAGTTGAAACATTCACAATGTTTGATAACTCTTCTTGCCCAGGATTCACTTTTGCTATCGCAGGTTTAGGCAATGAACTCATTTCATTAGCAAGTTGAAATACAGTCTCGAGATCTACTTCTGTCATCTGGCTTTCATCAGATGTCTGATATGGCTGGTTAGAGGGCAGGGACTCAGCCACATAAGGTGTCTGCATTGGAGGACCCTGGGAGAAACAAAATGCAGTGAATATTTATTTCCCAAAGTACAAGAATAGGACGTGCACTGGTTTTGCAGTGTTCTGTAAATGAACCTGAGCAATCAACAGAAGAGTTTGTAAACACAAAGAGATGAAAGCTTGTTTGTTACTTGCAGTTAAATCAGCAGGTTTAATTTAAAAAGGCTCCTGATTTGGCCCAGTTTTCATTAACCACCTTACTCAACAGCAAGCTCACTCTCTTCTATTTGCCGTCAGTTCTAGAGAGAAAGGAAGGCTACTCAACAGCATCCGAGTACTCCTCCAGATGCATACTCTGCACACCCTTTGCACATACCCAAGCATTCCAATCAGAAACTTCCAGTCTCAGTAGGATCTGTGGGGTCACACTACAACCACTCCCTTCACACGCAACGTTTGTGACAGAAAAGGATAGAGCACACGTACCCGATTTCAGTTCCTCTAAAGGTCAGGCAATCCTGTTACGTATACAAATAACGTAAGCCACAGGATTTTTTAGCAGGAAAAAGGTATGTATGCTCTAACCATGCATACAGACAACCCAACACGAGGAGCTCACAGTTACCTAACAATAACATCTGTTCCCTCTTCTGTCCATATACACATTCATGCAATGAGTAATTTCCAAGGACGCTCCTGTCCCAAAATGAAAGGGACTCCAGATTCCTATGGAAACAGAATACCACAGAATCTTCCCATCTGCGTCAGCCTCCAACCCCGACAGCCCTCTCATAGCAGTGTGTCTCACAGACGTGTGACTCAAAGTCTACACAAATCCATACAAAGCCCTACACATCTTCAATTTGGAAACACCTCTTGGAGAACACACAGAAGTGCCTTCGCCACTGCAGGACTGGTCTGAGCACTACTGAAGACTTCATCAGAATGACACAACTAGATAACAGGACACAGTAAGCAATACAGTGACTTTTTTTTAGCAGAATTCATATGAAGGAACTTTCAAAGCAGAAAGAAGGCAATGAAGAGTTCCAAAAGCTACTAGTGCTACCCAAAGGAAATGACAAATCACATTTTAACAGCCTGCGCTTGTACTGCTTTTTCTTCCGGGGACTGTTCAGATCTCAAGAATCATGGAAGTGTAATGTCTTCTGATAAATAACACTTATAATGATGCTGAACAGAAAGTCAAGTCAGGAGATCCACTACGCCACTACTTTGAAACCTATCTAGCATTACAGAAGTACCTCTCTAAATATTCAGTGGGTCTTTGAAATAAACACTGTAAAATACATTGCTTTTACTTTCTCAAGTGGATCCGCTTTTAAATTTATATCCTTCATTCCAGAGTCCATAATCCTAGAGCTCATCCATACAGCTTTTCTCTGCTTTCACCTGATTGCAGTGCACTGCACTCACCTGGTAGAAGCTGCACTGGGTGTAGTTCGGAGCTGTAGGACTAACACAGCAAGTCAGAGGGCCGGTGTGAGCAGCAAGGGAGCAACATGGCAGTGCAGCTGCAAGAAGTGAAACACAGTTATCAGACTTTCAGAATTTGTGTTTGGTATGCGGAGTTCTACTGCTTACTTTGATTAAACAGCTCAATACCCACACAGTGAACTAACTAACTAAATTCCAGAGCTGTATAATCCCCGAAATGATTTTACGACTGATTTCTTCACCTGAAAAAATATTTGTCTCATATATATATTACTTTAATACATACGTAGTAAAATTGACATAGGCACACTTAGAAACTTCATAATGACAACTTTTGCACGCTGTTATTACCTCTTTTGTTAAGCTGCTTGATTTTTCCCATCACAACATAACACAGAAAGGGGATTCACAAAAGAAAAACACACGTGTTCACTCATACATACTGGAATTAAAGACCCACCTCATGCAGGTATTATTTCTGGTGATATGCAGAAATAGTTAGATTAAAAGCAAAGGCCTTGCTTTCATATATATATAACCTCTAAAATCCGCCATCACTCTGAGAAAAACAAATGCTTGATAGTATCACATTTAGTCCAGTGATTGTAACAGAGACTAATGAGGACTGCTTGAGGTGGCAAACCAATCAAGTTTATTTGCAGTGTTTGAAATTTACACGGGATTTCACATAAGACCATTGTTACAATAACCAAGTTTGATTTTTTGTAAAACACCTACTCTTACTGCACTTTTTAATACAATCTTGTGGGATTTTTGTGCAGTTTACAGCAACAAAGGGCGCAAAACAAGAAAGAAAGAGCCAGTGGACAGCCTCCTAAGCAAGCATGAGATCTGCGTGTGATCTGAAACTTCAAAAGCTAATTCTGAGCAACTATATGATCAAATTCATACCTCCTTCAGGAGAACATCCTATGACCTGTGGACATACCCCTGCTCTGGATATTCCCAAAAACCTAAACAAAACTTGGTTTGGTTTTAACAAAACTTGGTTTTAATTTCACTCGTGGGAATCTTCAAACTATGTTAACAAACCCAAGAGAAACACCAAAACAGCTATTCAAGGACTTCCGTAAAAGCAAGGCAAGACAGCAACGGAAAAGTAAGTTCCTTCTCACCTGCTAAAGTGACTGTAAGGAGAAGCAAACACATATCATAAAGACATTATTTTCTAATGGAAAAAGAGGAAAGATGTGAAGGAAAGAAGTTCTTGTGAAGTTAAACACCAACTGAAGACTACTTTCTACAAAATACTACGAGAAGAATACTAATCAAGAAAGAGATTCAGCCCGTTAAAATGAAATGGAATTAGATAATCAGCATCAGAACACATTTGGTTTCTGTCAGAACAGAAACGCAGTTCTGCCCATAAAAGCTAGAGACAGAAAATTTCTCACAGTCTACAGGATGCTGTGTGCAGAACAGAACACCGGCTTACACAAATGGAATTGCTGTCAGTGGGACTATAACCAACCCAGCGACAAAACGCTCAGGACAAGTGGAGAGCAATGAAAAACACATCACTCAGAGCAAAGGAAGAGCTGAACAATGCATTGTGAATATCCTTGCACAGACACTGAATGACCATATTTCAAACACGCTGAAAATATTCATGGATATTCAAAGAGGCCGTTAAGAACTTAAAGGAAATCATTTAGAAGCACACTAATGAAAATTTTAAAAGGGAATACAAGTCAGAAATCCAGTTGAAGAAGAAAAAAAGAAAGAAGAAAATAGATTACTGAATTAGTTGACACTGGTGGACACGTAATGGGGATGAGACAGTAAAAATGCTTTGTTTTCAAGAGAAGTCACCCTTCACTGCCATCTGGAAAGACCTGCAGTAGGTAAACAAGCAGGGATAAAGGAAATTGTGTTGATGAGATGGTTGCTAATAACACCAGCTTTTTTCATGGCAGAAAAGAGCATAGCCAAACAGGCATGGAAAAAAACCTCTGTGAAGTCTCCCAAAGCCACCACGTACCAGATAAAGCTCTGCACTTCAGAAAAATAAACTAATCTAATGTAGAAAATGATAGGTCCTTCACTGTCCTTCAATAATCAGGAGCTAGATGTTGGTGCTATAGTAAATAGCTTCAGGAAAACATCAGCTTCACACTCAGAAGCTGACAAAAAGACTCACAAAGCCACTAATGAAACAGACATTGCTGTGGCTGCAATTTATTGACCGTGTAAATCTACAATTTACTCACACTTTGACTACTGTGAGTCTTTTTGGACTCTCCATCTCAATAAGAAAATAACAGGACTGGAAAAGGCAACAGGGAGGGCAACATGGAGGATGCACCGAACACTTTCCTGAACAAACAGCCAAGGAGGATTCTTTAGCCAAGAGAAAACGCAGCCCGGGGGAATACACCAGAAGTGTTCAGAGTCACGAATGGCACAGTGAGGGGGATAGAGATAGATGTGCAACACGAAACACCAAGGAATGATGTAACATCTAGCTTTTGGAAAACAAACAGCTAAAGGTTACAAGGGATCCCACGCAAACATTAATTTGAAGGCTTTCAGAGTCACAAGTCACCAAAAAATAAAAAAATAAAAAAAAATTACACCGTCTCCTCAACAGATGAAGCCTCTGTTTTTTGTCCACGAATAAAAAAACAGATTACAGAGAAACACAAGTAAAGAAATTACAAAAACGTCCTATGTAAATGGTGAGGCACTGCATTCAGTAAATTAAAAACCACTATGACAAAATGGAAATTCTTATATACCTCTCTCTCCTCGAGATAGTATTATTTTACATACTCACAATGTCTCAGTAGGCAAACACAAATCAATCATTCATGCCTTTGCTGAAGGCATAAAGACTACAGCTGTATCAGTAAATTAAATGCATCCAAACCCATTCTTGGGCACAGACTCTGCTCACGCCATTCAAATCTCTTACTCTTCCTAGTGGTAACACCCACACACCAACAGCCTCTTGGGAATGGTCCCACCTTCATGCTAAGTGCTGCTTTTCAAGCACGGTGGTAACAAAGCTAGCAATCTAATGGCAAAGCTGATACAGCCCTGAATAATCACAGTAATGTCTTCAAAGATCTGACAGAAATCGGAGGAGAACACACATCATCTACTCAAGAGGGCAACAGACAACAGTAAGAGGCCAACAGGCTGACATGAGCCAGCACTGTGCCCTGGGGGACATGAAGGCCAACGGTGTCCTGAGGCGCATTGCATGCAGCGTGGCCAGCAGGGCAGGGAAGTGATCCTCCCCTCTGCTGTGGGTCCAGTTCTGGGCTCCTCAGTTCAAGGCAGATGGGGAACTCCTGCATACAGCCCAGTGGAGGGCCATGAAGACGGTTGGGGCCTGCAGCATCACCCACATGAGGAAAGGCTGAGAGCCTTGGAGTTGTTCACCTGGAGAGGAGAAGGCTGAGGGAGGATCTGAGCAGTGCTTGTCAATATCTAAAGGGCAGGTGCCAAATGGATGGGGCTCTTTTCAGTGCTGTGCAGCAACAGGATAAGAAGCAAAATGCACAGACTGGAATGTGGGAAGTTCCACCTGAACATGAGAAAGAACTCTACTGTGAGGGTGCCAGAGCCCTTAAACAGTCTGCCCAGAGTGCTGGAAGAGTCTCCTTCTTTGGAGATGCTCAAAACTCATCTGGATGCTTTCCTGTGTGACCTGCTGTAAAGAACTGCTTGGCAGGGGGCTGGCCTGGATAATCTCCAGAGGTCCCTTCCAAACCCTGTGATTCTGAGATTCTGTGTTAGCCAAGGGAGATGAGACTGACATTCTCCAGCTTCTTCCATTGCACTCGAGCACAACCTACACGTGAAACACTAAGAAAGAACTTTGAAGACCGCCCTTTCAGTGTGTCCTTATCATGTCATGTCCCTAAGCTATGACTAAGGGAAGCTAAGTTACTCATCACACAGCTGGGCCAGGAAATTGCAGAGAGCACCCATGCCTGTTCCTGACAGATCAATGGGCACATTGGGATGGGCATTCACACAACAGCTGTGCAAGCTCTGATCCTTTACAAACTGAAAGAATGAGGAGAATGAAGATGACATCCAAGGATGGATTTTCCTTAAAGGAAAATGGGAACCATCTCAGAAATTTAAGTGGCATTGCTTGCATTGCCACTACATACCCTACCAGCTCCAGAACTACTCGTCTGTGCTCTCTCTGCAGTTTGTGAAGAAACAGGCTCACCAGAAAGAAACTGCCTTCCAACAGTATATATCCAAGAAAGCTGGAACGACTCAACATCTGGCAGGTGCCTGTTCCTCTTTACTGACTATATGTGTCATCTAGATGACAAGCCCAGGCATACACGAGTTAATGTTACACATTCAGATGAATCTTAGGCAAGATAAATCCTACTACTAGTTTTACAAGTGCATCCAGTGTGCTTTTCTCAAGGGAAAATGTGGTGTTATTTATGCTGTGTTAAAGCAGATGCTATGTTTTCAGTTGCTTATTTACTTTAAGAAGCCCCTTTTGACCAAGACATATGTGAATTTTAAGCTCTACATAGAAAAAGATTTATCCTTACAGAGGATGCATCATTCAGAATAACATAACCGCTCCTAAGATGTCACTCACAAAGGGCCATCACCTGTAAATGAACTCTACAGCCACAGGTGTATGCAAAAAGCACAACTGGACCTGCAGTATGAGGTGGCACCAGTAACTAATATTTCTCACATAGTCTCATTGACTGACTTTTCATTATTAGGATATTCTATGATAATCAAGCTTCACTACGCTCCTCTGATGTAATCCCACAACTATCAAAGGTTTTGTAGAAAGCTGAAGTCACAAAACTAAATCCTTAAACGATGTTCAAATGCTAGCAGAAAATCCAGATGAATAGTTTTAGTGCCTTTTCAATAAGAATCGTAATAAAAATAAAATAAAAACCCAAGGAAATATTTGGTGCTTAAGTTAACAAATGAATTTGAATATACATAAAGATAAATCTTTTCACAAAGCCCAGTGTTGATTTCATTTAGTAGGACTTCAAAAATATTATGTTCATTATACATGAAATGAAGAGTCAGCTCCAAGAGAGAGCATCTAGTTTTTAGCCCTTCTCTTATGAAATACATACTTTGAGATGAACTATCACCTTCTAAATAAGCTACTCTTGGTTTTATGCTCTCAAGATGAAGGAAAGCAGACTTTTTTCATGTATATATATGAAAAAATAAGCTTCCTGCATTCTGTATGCTGTAATATAAAGCAGAATAAAGGATAGCAGAGAGATGAAGAGGTACACAGAATCAACAGTACAAATACTGTCCAAAGTGACAGTGAAAATGAAAAGATTTCTAATACTGTCTAATGAAATGGCAAACCTTTCTTCTCAAAACTAGTTATGAGTTCATTGAAATTTCCAAAGCCTCAGCCTCCACAACGTTCTCTATTTCAGGTTGAATTACACCTTATTATTACAACTTGCAAAGTTTGGTATGCTTTTATCATGCTTCACAGAGATAGAGACATCTAAAACTCAAGATGATCCGTACCCAGACAGAAGCAAGCGGGGACCATCTCCCATCTCAAACTGGTATTCTTGGCTCCCCCTGCTCTTGGAAGGAGACCTAAGAACTTGCAGCTTGTAATGCAAGCACTAGCTGCCAGTAATCTTTGTAAGCACCACAGGGCAAGGAACATATGGCAAAAAGTTCCCTGTTTCTTAAATCTTTACAAGTGTCCACAGGATTTGCATAATCCCACAGAATCCCTCCTCAACAAGAAGTATGTAACGGAAACTAGTGGTTACTGCTGGCAATAGAAGCAGGCATTCTCAGCAGAGGCCTCAGAACACACACACACAAAAGACACGAAGATTTCATTGTGTACTTTTTGGAGAACGACAGCAGCCACCACATGTAAGATTTCTAAAGAGGGATATCTGACTCAGGGAAGGTGCAGATGCCAAGGCAGGAACAGGCAGAAAGTGAGAGTGTCAACTGAGCTTCGGTTTGTCCAAGTCAAGAGACACTATGTTCTGAGCTTCAGAATTTCCAGGGAAATAAAAAAAAACAAATAAATAAACAAAACAAGCATATTTTTTCCAGTTCAAGGCAAGAGCAGGCAATGGGACAATAATTTGCTTTAATTAGTTCTCTTCTAGAAAACAAAACAAAAAAAGAAAAACTTGTCTGAAGTAAGGCTGAAAATTTCAGCAGAAATGCTTCAGACAAATGAATATAGTGGAGATGTCTGTAACTCCCCAGTCTGCAGCAGAGACACTGCTGAGGAAGCTGATGAAAAAAAGACCTGACAAGATCACAGAGCAGATGAAACATTCTGCAGAAGACTTGTGACTCATCTTTGACTTTAAAAAGTTGCTTGGGAAAACATGAGAGCAAGGAGTAGTATGTCACTTTTCAACAAGTTCTCTGTGCTTTAACATCATCCCCCTCGGTTTCTCTTAATTAAAATAAAAGGGAGAAGTTAGGCTAACACTGCCTCATTGCAGACAAATGTTCTTCTCCTCACCCTTCAGCCTCAGGTGTATGGAAAATCACCAGATACCAAGTCTGGAGGGAGGGAAGGAATATGGAACAGAAAACCTTTTTGCTTTAAAGGTCTTTACAATTCTCACTGAAACATCTGAAACATACGTGACAGAGCACTGTGAAAAAAAATATATATAGTACATCACTTTTATATTTTTTTTCTTACCTGTTGGATAATAGGCTTGCGTGTAGTGCTGGGGAGACACGCAGCTGCTGTACACTGCAGAGGAAGTGGCAATGTCTTGAGAGACCTGCTGAAGCAGCACAGGAGAGAAGTTGGGCTGTGGGGTGTACATGACCTCTGTTGGAAGCCTATGGAATACGGGAAAGGCAACCCCCATGTCTGGGAAAGCTGGGGATGCATTGTGCTCTGGAAGCAGCACCTGGAAATTCTGCGGTGTTCTGGACGGGCCTGGATTCTGCTCAAAGCCGTAGGGTGGTAAAGTGCTGCAGTTCTGCAGTGAGGCCGAGATGTAGGAGCAAGGAAGTTGTTGATAAGGCTCACAAAACTGTCCTACATCCAGCAGCCCTGCATTAGGCACAAAAATAAAGCAACAGTTAATGAAAGGAGTTGTCACAGGTAATGAGAGGTAATATGAGGAGCCAGGGACCTCCAGCTCTATTTGGGAAGGCAACCTTTGCTTCAGTGTGCCTAATCTACAAGCAGACAGTTCTTCCACCCGAACACACAGTAACAGCTGCAGTGGCAGATTTACTGTTGGATCTGAACAAAGAGCAGTAAGCAAGGATACAGAAGCAACTGTTTCCTCCCCATAGCCATTCCTTGCGCTAGCCTCCTGTTCTCTTGGACGAAAAAAGCTGCAAATTAGCACTGGAGGAAGGCAAGGCTGCAGAGGACTTGGCTTCTGCCTAAGATACAGAAGGGCACCAGCGATAGCAAAGGGAACAAGTATTAGTAGTAGCAGGGCTTACAGGTTGCCACTTAACCCTAGCGGGCTTTGTTTTTTTGCTACTGTTGTTCTCATAACTTTTTGAAGTGTTAAAATTCTATGAAAATTCTAAAACACATTTCTTCCTTTGCTGGACTACGTCCTACCATAGCCTGGGTTTTAATACTTCTGCAAGTCCTTAAGAAGAATGAAAAAGGATGCTTCAAGCTCAGCAATTCATTTGTAATTCACTACTGTGTACGTTTGTAATAAAGAAGAATACCCTCTGTTAACTACACAAACTTGCTTTGATGAATAAGATCACTCGTCATTTCAGCTTAGACTAAGACATCCCAAACAATTTTGCTGTTTCATTTTTTGTACATTCCTTTTATCCATCTCTGGATTATTATTTTGTGAAATGCCATTTGCTCTTATACTATGGCAACATAAATTCTGTTAGGGGTTATCCAACATTCTGGGAACACTGACCCAGGATGCCTCACTGCACTTGGGAGAGTATTGCTGTACTTGTGACTTCTGCGTAGCACCGTATGTAGCCATGCTAATAACGAGCTTCAGGACAGCCTGAGTTCTGAAAAACAGCCTCCCATTTAGCTCCCACTCCTCTGATAGGAACTAATCAAAGAAATAGGCACCATACAGCCACTGTTCTGCAAATTCACATCAAATCCTTAAGGATCACTAAATAAATACCACTCATCCCCCACAGTTCAGTAAGAGTTCACATACAGGGCTGTTTTTTTCCAGTTTGGTATGTTTATCATACAAAAACAGAGAATGGAGAGAGCTATTCTTTTGTTTATATTTTACCTGTGGATGGGAAAGTTAAGATGATGCCTGGTTACAATTTGCCAGCTGCTTTACAGGAACTGCTCCTGGACATTTAACATGTGCAAGACACTTGGAACAGCGGGACACTTTGCACACAGACATATCTTCCATCTATCAAATAACCTCACATTTACAGCAAAGGAAGACATGCCCCTAAATAGCACAGCACAGAGCACATAGGAAATTGTCAGCCTGTCAGAACTTGACTGCATGAGAACTAATGTTTTCCTTGTTCCTTTTTCCTTTCTAGAAACTCAGGCTGATAGAGCAAACGGCAGCTAACAACAGGGGCAAAACTGCACCCATAAAAGGGGCAACGATTTAAAGGCCATATTTTTCTTAGGATTTACTCTACCCATGGCCTGCATTACATCAGTCAGACCTGATTTCACTGACATGTTACAACGATAGAATCATTAAGGCTGGAGAATACCACTAAGATCTCCAAGTCTAACCCCCACCGTGCCCATAACCACATTCCTCAGTGCCTCGTCTCCATGGCCCTGGAACACCTCCATGGATGGGGACCCCACCCCATCCCTGTGCAGCTGTGCCACTGCAGCGCCACTCCTTTGGAGAAGAAATTTTTACTAACATCCAACCTCAGCCTCCTCCAGTGCATTTCAAGGCCATCGCCTCTTATCCTATCACTGTCACCTGGGAGGAAAGGCTGACCCCAACCCCCCCCACCCCCCTTTCCAACACCCTCCCCCCTCAACCCCCCCCCAATCCCCCTTCCAACTGCCACCCCTACCCCCTCCTCCAACCCCTCCCCCCTTCAACCGCCCCCCCACACCCGTCAACCTCTCCCCCATCCAACCCCCCCTCCAACCGCCCCCCCACACCCCTCAACCCCTCCCCCATCCAACCCCCCCTCCAACCGCCACACACCCCTTCAACCCCTCCCCCCTCCAACCGCCCCCCGCCCCCCTTTAGCCCCCTCCAACCCCCCCTCCAACCGCCCCCCACCCCAACTCCTCCTCCCCTCCAACCGCCACCCACCCCTTCAACCCCTCCTCCCTCCAACCCCCCCCCCAACCCCTCCCCCCTCCAACCCCCCCTCCAACCGCCCCCCATACCCCAACCTCCCCCCACCAACCGCCCCCCCCACCCCCTCCAACCCCCCCCTCCTTTCAGCCAGCCGTAGGGTGCAGTGAGGCCTCCCCTGAGCCCCTTCTGCTCCACAGTGACCCATCCCAGCTCCATCAGCCGCTCCCCACATGAATTAGACACCACATTCATTACATTACAGCTCCTACTCGGAAACACTAAGAGCACGAGCATCCGCACAGCCCAACCCGCCCAGCGAGCTGCACAGGAGGCAGCGCTGCCGCCGGATTTATTCCCTCCGGGCTGAGCAGCCCTGCTCCTCCTCCTGTCCGCGTCAGCCTCAGGAAGGAGGGATGGCACGGCTGCCCTACGTGTTATCCGCGGGATAACTCGAACGGCTTTTGGAAAGCTCGCAGCCCCTAGCGGAGGGCAGACGAGAAATAAAACGCTCTCTCACGTGCTCAGCCTTCATGCGGCCGCGGCAGTCGCTTGACACCTCCGCTCAGCGGGCGGAGCATTCCGGCCTCGCCGTGATCCGAGCCGTCGGTACGGCGCCGCACCGCACTCGGCTGCGGGTAGGCCCGCCCGCCCGCCCGCGGCGACCCGCAGCGGCCCGCAGCTTACCGGTTCCGTAGGCTTTGATGGGCGATACGCTCGGGAACCGGGAGCGGTTTGGAGGGAGCCTGCCCACGTCCAGGCCGCCCGCCGCCGCCGCCGCCGCCGCCTTGGCTCTGTTGGCTCTCGTCAGGCGCTTGAGGCGCCCCAGGAGCTCGGGGCGGTCGCGCCGGAAGTGCGGGCTGTGGTAGTGGTGCAGATGCTCCCTTGAAGTCTGCTGCTTGCGGAAGCCGTACAGGTTAAGCTGCCGGATGAAGCTGGAGAGCTTGCTGCTCTTGAACAGCTCCCCCACCGCCTCGTCGCCACCCCAGCGGCCCAGCACCTCGGCCTCGAACAGCGGCTGCTCGATCAGCAGCCCCTCGCCCAGGGCGTCCCAGCGGACGGAGCGGATCCGCGGGCAGTTCACCAGCCACCACAACTTAGCAGGAAAGTTGTTGAGGTTGACGGAGACGACCGGAGGCTGCGGCTGCTCCATGGCTGTGGCTCCACTCAACTGTTCTCCAACCGACGATTCCCGCGCGAGGTTCGCGAGGCAGCACGGCTCCGGAGCGAGGCAGCACGGCTCCGGAGCGAGGCAGCACGCGCGGCCCGTTCGCCATCTCTGTCCCCGCAGGCCCGTGTGCTCTCAGCCGCCCCCCTCTCTTCCGGAGTCGGACCGCGGTCCCTCGGCCCTCTCCGTGCCTGTGGTCCCTCGGCCCCGCCGTCCCCTCCCTCTCCCCCTCGGCCTGTGCCTGGCTCAGAAATGTTGGGGTGGGGGTCCCTTCACATCAGAGCGGGCAGCTAAAACGAGAAAATGGACCGCGTGTGTGTGAGGAGGGCTGGAAGACGGTGCTGCCCTTCTGCCAGAGGGTTATTGCTCCGTGCTGAGTAGATGGAGTGCGTTTGTCCTTATCCTGAGTCGGTGGCAACAGTGGGAAAGAGGACTATTGCCAGCATTGCTGTCACGGATAAAGCTGCGCTGTGGAGGAGTGGCTTCACATAGTGCATGGTGGCCCACTGCTCCAGTGAGCACTTTCAACCCACGTGAAGGTGACACATCTTCCCAGGAGCTTTGCATTTTTTAAATTCACTAATAATATATAATTTATCCTCTTGAAAATTACTGCTAGGTGTAAACAGCACTAAACTGAAAGTGAAGCACACCAAATGCAAAGTTGAAAATGAAGGAAAAGCCCACACTTTTCTCCGGCTGTCTCCGGCATTACGTTGGTGAAATTCCTTAAGGCTTCTCTTCTTTCCCTGTGCAGCTGGAGCTCAAGAAGACCACAGAGGCCTGGTGGTGGGACTGGAGTGGTTTTATGGTGTTACTGTAACACAGGCCATACTCAGCAATATGTAGTTCGAAACTAAAATGCAGAGCGGGAGTCCTTGAAACTAAGAAGTCCCTTCAGAGTGTTTCCTCCAGTACTTTGTAGATGAGCCCATAGCTGCAAAACAGATGACTTTTTAACGATGGAGTGTTTTTTCATCAGCATCCAGAGTGCTGCATGCTCCCAGCAAAGCCACGGCTTGCACCTTGTGGTGCCTCACAGCTCATGCCAGGTCACATGAGACAAGCTCACAGCAGATGCGGCAGGAGGGAAGCGAGAAGGAAACAGCTTCATAGCTCTCGGGTGGCCGTGTCACACAGATGGGAGTGTGCTTGACTCACCAAGCAAGCCTGACGACGAGGAGAAGGTACCGAGTCCCTTCCGTCCCTGGGCAGATCCCTCTGGACTGCCTGTGTCTTTGAGCAAAGCTGTTTCTGGATAACACTGGAAATTTCCTCTCGCTTAAAACAGGTCAGTAATAATGAAGTGCTTTTCGGTAGGAAGTGTAGCTCAGTTGAAAGCTGTTGGTCAGTGCAAGATCTATGCTGTCAGCTGACAGCAGTGCCTGGCCTTCTCATCCTTGCTGCTGCTTCCTCTCTGCATCTCTCCTTTCCTGCACTCTTTCATCTCCCCTCCAGCCTTCAGTCAACACCTGCCTTGTCACCCTTCCAGCCACACACATATTTCAGTTTTTCTTCCCCAAACCAGCAATGCTGGATGCCCTTGCAGCCTTCTATTTATTGCTTTACTTTTAATGCAAATGTAAAGAAACTTTGCTTTTTGTCAGTCATGAGTGAAAATACACTGTTCTTTTATTTTCTTGATATATGTTGATAACAAACAGACCACAAATATAACATTTTTTGCTGCTCATTTCTCTACAACTTTGACTGCTTTATAGAAAAGCAGCAGGAAGCACTTTATTGCCTGGCTGTGAAATGAGGCTATGACCACAAAAGGGAAGTGGCACTTGCAACGCTGAGCATTTTGTCCCAGGACACGTAAAGCACATGAGCACCCCTGTAACCCAGGCTTACCCTCTGCCTGCTGACTCTCACCCCAGCACCCCCACTCAGTGGCCAGACCAGCAGGCTCACGCAGACACCGGCTTTTCAAACCCTGACAAGGGCTCAGACTGACTATGTTTTCAGTGAGAAAGAACACAGCCATTTCAGTAGAAGCTACACTTGCATCACTGTGTTAAAGACTAAAGCTGTATGGCTAACCTATCCTTTGTGACACTGAAGATGTGTGCTGCTTTCAGCAACTTTGTGTTTTTAAACAGGCTGCACACAGCACTGTTCTCCAAAAGACAATTTGACATATTAATCACTACTACCTTCTGAGATACAGCAATCCCCACGGTACCGTAAACAAATGGCAGCGTCCGAAGTTCACGTTTACAGAAGTGCACCATTTGGGGAGAGTGTTTTACTGCTCTTTAACTGTGAGGCTGAAAATGGAAGGGTGGGAAACGCATCAAACACACCTCAAAAAGCCTGCTTCCTTCTTGTCCGTTTCTCACTTCAAACTGTTTCCTGATCAGTACTTGCAGGGTTCACACGGCGGCCATCTATCACATTCTTGCTTTTTTTCCTCTTTTATAACCGAGGCTCAACATGTCTCTTCACATCCGCTGCAGTTTTAGCATTATCTATTTATTATCTGGCTTAGTGACTGAATACTATCCAGCCATCACAAGCTTGTCCTGACTTCTCACTACACCTAAATCTATGTTTATTTTCTTCAGTGGCTGATGAGATATTATGGTACATCATAAGCAGTTCCGGCTGTTAATTTGCTAAGAATTCGTGGCAGTTACTGCACTGATAGGGGAAAGCTTTGATCTCAGTGTTTGTGCTAGGTTTAGACGCATCTCAGTGTGCACGTATAGATTACTTCAGGTTGGATGTGTTGGCAAATTATGGCTTTATACTCTTGAAGTGATGCTTTGTTCTGTGCTCAGTACTCGTGAGTGAGAAGTATCCTTGCTGGCATGGCCAGCCTGATGATACAAGTTTTGAGTATCTCAAGAGAAGTGTCCATGGACAGCTTTGAATGCTCGGGGGGGCAGTTTTGCTCAAGTACTGTTCCACCCGGCCCTGAGATGCCAGAAGAGTCCTGTAACAGTTGTAGCAGCCAGCCCTTCACTGCACAGCCAGATGACACTGGGAGTGTTAAGGCTAGAGCCCAGAAGTAGATCTGTTTTTCTTTAGCAGAAACATCATTCACGATTAACATTGAGAAACAGTGCCTCCAAAGGTCATCTTCCTTTGTATGACTGTTTCAGGATGGATGATTTTTGAATGTGACAGGTTACCTTTCTGCTAACATTTCCAATGCGACAAACTGTATAGGGTCCTGTCTGACCTCCATTATGGGAGTGCTTTACGATAGAAGCATTCAGTTCCCTGGATGCTTTAAATTGAAGACAGTTTCTAAAAGGATTCACTCCAGCTCCATCACAGACAGTGAAGATACACATGTCATCCCTGGCAGCTCAGGTTGACTGAACAAAACAGTCCCAGCTGCCATTCTGCATCCAGGAACACAAACAGCCACCACCTGGGCTGACCACCACCAGGGAAGGCTCTCTTGTTGGAGATCCCTCCTGTGTGGAGTCATCAGTGGGCCTCAACCATCATAAAAAGTGAGTCACCCTTTACTTACCAGTAGTCTGTGTGCCATCTATATAAAGCCTTACAGAAATATACCATTCTCTGTGATATCTCCTCTGAATTCCATCCTTTTGAATTATCTGCCCTACAGGCCCCCACCGTGCCTGTGCTTTCTGGGAGGGCAGTACGGGTTCCTTGGTGCATTGTGTCCAGAGGCCCATGTCTCTGATAAAAAGGAGGGAGCAGATTAATCCTGGAACCTGAAGTAAATCCTCCCTAGCCACCGCCCAGATACACCAAACTGTCTCCAGCATAACGAAGTATGCCATTATGGCTCCTCTTTGTGTTACAGCTTATGTTACTTTTCCTATTAGATGGCTGACACTGCTCTGATACATTCCAGGGAGACCACAAAGAACTTTCTGCCACAGTTTCCCCATGTGGATTTCTGCCACCTCTGACATGAGGTAAGGTTCATGCCCACCAGGCACGGTCCTGAAGTGAGGACGAGCTGTGTGGGTCTGCTCCTTCCCTTTGCAGCTGGTGGCAAGCTGTTCCCAGTTGTGCCAGTGTCTCCCCTCCTTTCCTGCAGCACTGGGCAGGTTCCGTGTGGACTGGGGGAGGCTGCTCTCATCTGCTGGGTCCTGGCTTTGTGGTGGAGCTCTCCTGCCTCCAACCTGGAGTTAATTCTGCTGGCCTCTGCTTTCTTCCCAATATGAGCTGCTCACCTCAAACCAAAGGTGGAGATTTTTGTTAATCAAAATTCACTCTGAAATTAGAGATTGGAGTATTTCTGTTGGCATTCCCTCATCCACTTTCTCCAATTCTGCTTCATTCAGACCCCCACATCCACTGCCGCTTTGCTGTGCTGAGGGTCTGCTGAGTAAAATTAACTTGAACTTTGTTCACACTGCAGCTGGGGCTTAGCTGAGCTATTAGGACAGAGCAGAAAGAAAAGTCATGTTGCTGCCTTCCATGTGGGGAGCTGTGAGACGTAGCCTTGACCTCAAATAGTTTCTATCTGCAGGCAGAGAGAGGGAAGAGGATGCTGTGATCAAGTGTTGGAGCACTGCAGAGCAAACAATGTTTTGTTAAGCTGATAAAACCTGGCACCCACATAACTGCAGGGCTGCACATACTGTGAGTGCAGATGAAAATTCACTGGCTTGGAAGTAAAAGGGTGTTAGAAGTGCTTCTTTGGAAGATGGCTGCAGGGTGACATCTGTATCATCTTCTTGCATGCGTGGGTTTGGAATGTGAAAGATATTTCTGGAGAGCTGAGCCTTACCAATAAAGCTAGTGAGCTCTGACAACCAATAAAGATGATAAACTGAAACAACCTCATGCTGTGTCCTTGTGAACCCATCACTCTACAGTGACCTCATGTCTGCTGTGCTATGGGATGATGCTCAGAAACCTGTGAGAATGTGGCAGAAATTTGGGTGTAGAATGGCATCAAAGCTCAGTATAGCTGCTGCACTGCAGTGCCATTAAACACAGTGCCCATTACATGCGATGCAGGATGTGCAGATATACCTGCAAAGCTGGGGGACAGTCTGGTGGTCAGTGTGCAGCGGGAGGCAGGGATATAACTACAGAACTCAGACGATGTTTTGAATTTTAAGTATAGTAAGATTCCTTCCCCAGACTGCTCTTGTCACAGCCCAGTGTCAATACCACTTTTCAAAAGCCATGTTCCAACCTGTCCCTCTGCTGAACGGGGTCTGGGAGAAAGAAGAGGACAGACTTTTAAGCAGGACCTGTTGTGACAGGACAAGGGGAAATAGTTTTAAACTAGAAGAGTGGAGATTTATATTGGGTATAATGAAGAAGATTTGTACACTAAGGGCAGTGAGGCACTGGCACAGATTGCCCAGGGAGGCAGTGGTGCCCCATCCCTGCAGACACCCACAGTCAGGCTGGAGGGGCTCTGAGCACTGATGGAGTTGTGGGTGTCCCTGTGCACTGCAGGGAGTGGGACCAGGTGGCCTTTGGGGGTCCCTTCTGACTCCAATGATTCCCTTTGGCGGAGGAAACTGGCCAAGGGACTTGGAAAGGAAGATGATAGGGGAATGTGCTGCAGCACTCCTGCAAAGCAGAGACACCAGTGCAGCAGAACACGTACAGAAAAGAAAACAAGTTTGCCTTCTGAATTAGGGTTCAGGAAACAGCAAAGCAGTTGTAAACAGTGCTTTTCAATAACTGCACTTGAAGGCATCAAATCCATTGAAACCAAGAGAAAGAATAGGTTCTTCCATGAATGAGATGAGAACCCAGAGCCCCTTCCTCATTGTGAACATCCACACAGAGTCTATTGTTAACACAAAAACTCAGTTCTTGTCAATACTCAGATGATAGTAGATTTTTGAGTCACATCTTCCTGGTTCATTAATGTTTGCTTTAAACAAATTGAATCCTACTTTATAAAGTCATAAGTAAGCACAGAAAGTGACATATGTGTCACAGTAAAATTTTATGTGTGTTTGCACAACTACATGATAACACAAACATTGGTGTTTTCTTACGGGATGCACTTTGAGGTTTCTTGTGAGGAATTGAGACCACTCAGGCCTCACAGCTGGGAGACATGCAACTCCCATCTTGCAGATGCTCCAGAGGCCAGTAATGAGAAGGAAATTGTCAAGGGCAAGTGATATCTGTACAATGGGAGGATTGCAGCTTGCCATCAGTACACAGCTCCTCATTCTCACTGCAGATACACTGGGGTTTGACTTCCCCTGAATTTGTTGCTTCAGCACTGAGCAGGTATGCAAAGCAGAGCCTGCGCTCTGCTATGTGGCTATGGGCACAGTGTCTCTGTGGGTCAGACTGAGCCCTGGAGAACTCATTCTGTCATTTTGCTTAGCTTGGATTTTGGCAGAAGGAAGCAATTCCAGGCACACTGTGTCCTTCAGAACTCTGAAAGTTTGTCAACATTTACATGGTTCTCCATGGGTCAGAAACTCCTGGCTCATCAGATAGGGCTTCTGTGAGCCTGGCATGGCTTCACAGCCACCCTAGTGGTCGCAGAACTGGGTTACTCGCAGCATTTACACGGACCCATCAGAAACCATGAAATGCTGGGAATGGGATAATGTCCCATCCCTACCAGAGATGCTGTTCAACCACCTCATCTATGCAGAAGTAAGTCATTAGAGAAAGTGATTTTGAAACATCATGTTAGAGGCAGTGTAGATGGGAAAAAATCTGTGTTTTTGATTCACCCAGTAACTTTATGGAAATCCTGTCCATCTCCCTGGCTGCTCTATCCCCATGGCTGAGCTGCAAGCTAGTGCCCAGGAATAGCTCTAGAAGTTTCCTGAGGAGATCTGGACTTTTCCATGCAAGCAATACATCTCACTTCTGCCCAAGGAGCAGGAGATTCTCCTGACACCACATGCTCCTCAGGTGATGCTTGGGATCCGAGAGTGGAACACAAGTAGCCTCATGTTTCAATTGGTCCACTCCTTGTAGCTCAGTTCCTGATGTGAGCCCCAGATTTGACAAGGTAGATTGTTTCCACCATCATTTTCGTTCTGCTCCATGCCTGCTGGACTCCCATTGAGCCATGCAACTTATTTAATCCAGAAGAGAGCTGGAATCTCACTAGTGTCTTGCTGCACCCAGCTCCTCGCCACCTTCAGCACAGATCTGGCAGGAGAGACACTGGTGTGACAGAATAATGGGACTGCACAGATCAGGGCTGCATCTCCAGCATGCACCCTGCAGAACTGTGGTGAGGGAGCTGAGCAAACATCTCCAGAAAGCAGCTGGTGGCATGGGCATAAGGAAGTCCTGTGTGGCATATGGGGAAACGCACTGGTGAGCTTTTCTGAGAACTTGCTTGCCACTCTGCAGATGCAGAAATATTTGCTCAGGTCCTGATAAAGGCTTTTATCAAAGCAGATCAACATGCCTGCTGTGGGGAAGTGTCCGCTTGTGTCACAGCCTCATTACTGGCAGTCATTTGTGTGCCCCAAGCCAAGCATGGGATAGGCCCTGGAGTCAGTGTCAGCCACACTCCTCCCCAGCACTTGCAGCTATAAATCTTGTTGCTCAGTGCATAGCTACAGGCACATTCTGGGTTCTGGGTGTCCCTGTGGAGGCAGCATGGGTGAGTGTGAGAGTGGGGAGCAGGGTGGGTTGGCCCCTCAAGACCCACCATGCTGGCAGAGCTCTCCCTTTGCTCTTGTGGATGGAGGGCTGGCCACCAGGGCAGAAAGATGGCATCAGGTGCTTCACACAGCAACTTTGTCCCTTCCTCCCACAGCTTCCCAGAGTACTTCCCTCCTGCTGCTCACCTGTGTGGTAGCCCGATCTGCCCTTTGTCTTGTTGGTGCTGTCCAAGACCTGACCCTCGTTGATCAATCTGTCTCAACTGGCAGTGCATCTTCCCTCAGAGTGCTAACGGATGGTAGGTACATGGAAGGCCTCTATCTCTGCAGGCAGAACCCTGCTAGGACCCTGTGTACAGGTGTCCTGTCATCCCTCTGCATCTGGCTTGGGTGGGGAGAGTTGGTCCTGCAGGGAGGTGGGAGCTGGGCTGGCTCTGCAAGATGTTCAGGCATCCTCTGCTGGTTCCACTGGTATGGAATAAGGCAAATTGGGTCCAGAGAAAGCACAGACTGCCACCAGTGGTAGAGGAGGATGACTGATACACATATGGCTGAGGGCACACATGGCAATGCTGTGCCCAATCTCTAACACAAAAATATTTAAAAATGAGAACTTTAGAAGACAAAGGTGCCTTCTCCATCAAGGAGGTGTTAAGGCCCTACATCTTACTGCTTGACCTCCACCTGTGGAGACAGAAAGCATCTCCTGATCTGGATTCCAGCTCTGCTGGATCTCCCCTGCCATTTCCAGCTCATCTCCCTGCTGTTGTTTTCCATTCTCCAGGTAAGGTCCGGCTGGTGAATGGCTCCAAACCCTGCTCCGGACGGGTGGAAGTCTGGTACCGCAATGAGTGGGGAACAGTGTGTGATGATGGATGGGACCTGAAAGATGCCTCTGTGGTCTGTAGGCAGCTTGGCTGTGGGGAAGCAGTGTCAGCCCCATCTCAAGCTTTTTTTGGAAGTGGAAATGGACCTATTTGGCTGGATGATGTTAACTGCCTCGGGAATGAAAGCTTCCTCAATCAGTGCATGCTGAAGGCTTGGGGGCAACACAACTGCAGGCACAGTGAAGATGCAGGCGTTGTGTGCTCAGGTAGGATGGTGTCTGTGCTGCACTGTGCCCTTTACTAATATTCAGCTGTAGGTATGCTATGGGATACACCTCTGTCTTCTTGGACAGGGTATTATTAAATCCCTCTCCCTCCTGCCATACTGGCCAGCACTGGGACAATGTGCTGTGTGCTTCTGTGCTACTCTGGGTGGAGAAGGGCCTTGCAGCACCTCTCACCCCAATCCCACTCCAGGTAGGAGGCATGTGGATGTGAGGAAGTGCCCAGTGCAAGCTGCAGTGTTCAATGTGAGCATGTGTATGTGTGCACCATGCAGGCTGCATGTGTATGTGCCATGAAGGCACCTGTGTGCAGGCAGTGGGTGTTCACTCCCCTCAGTCATGGGAAGGGGCAAGGTGCTTTTCACCTCCCTGCCCAGCTCAACCCTGTTTTAGCCACACAGCTCCTTTCAGTGTCCATATCAGCCTCCCGGTCTGACACCAGCATGGCCCAGTGGGACTGGGGCCCTTCCCTTGGGACCTCTTCCTCTCAGGTGTCCTGTTGGAGAAGAGGAGCAAAGGGCTGAGGCCAACCCAGTTGCACTGCCAGGCAAACACATTGACTACTATGTGCTGGGACAGCTAAGCATCTGTGAGGTGCTCAGGCTGGATGTCCACCTGTCCTGCTACATGGTAAAGCATGCTCATGTTCTGCTACACAAGTTTTTGTTGAAGCACCCTCTCTCTTGCTGCAGGTTGGCCTAAAGACTGCAGTGAGATCCCTCCTGGCAGCCCCAGCGGTGTCTATGTCATCCAGCCCTCAGGGCTCCACCCCATCGTGGTGCACTGCGAGATGAACGTGACAGACGGGGGCTGGACGGTCATCCAGAGGAACCGCTACAACACAGACATCACCTGGGCCGAGTCCTGGAGCACCTACAAGTACGGCTTTGGGAACGTGCACGGCGACTACTGGCTGGGCACCGAGTACGTCCACCAGATCACCAAGCAGAAGGTCTACCAGGTCAGGTTCATCATCCACGATGCCTCCAACAACACCAAGTTTGCAGAGTACAACCTCTTCAGTCTGGACAATGAGTCCCAGGGCTACCGGCTGCGGCTGGGAACTTACGCAGGGACAGCGGGGGATGCCATGACTTCATCCAATTCTGCTACTGTGCACGACAACATGAAGTTCTCTGCTAAAGACTTGGATCAGGACACTAACAGTGGGAACTGTGCCTCCACCAATGGTGGTGGGTGGTGGTATTCATCCTGTTACGCTGTACGGCTGAATGTCAAGGGTGCCATAACGTGGAGTGGCCTGTGCAGCGGTAACTGCAAAGCTTCTGCCATCCTCATCAAACCAACTACCTACTGCTAGTGCTTCTTGTCTGCCTGTCCACACCAGGCACGTCCAGTGCGCCATTCTCCTCTCTTTGCTGTCTCAGAGAAGAGTGGGTGGAAGCAGGGCACGGCCTGGGTTCCCAAGAGATTTTTTTCATCTTCTTTGCAGAGTTGCTCTGCTTCCCTTGTTATGTTCTTCCTCTGAGCTGTTATTATCTTGATTGCATTGTAATCAGAATAACACATTGCCAATCCCGTCCTTTTGAAAACCCATTGCTTTGGAGAATAAAATGTATTTTAGAAACATAATACCATGATAAACATTGGGTTTACATGGGAAGATTTCGGTAATGAGGGGTCTGCAGGGGGTCACTGTGAGTAGGGCTGTGGTGAAGAGTGCCATGGAGGAACCCACTGCCCCCTGCAGCCTGCAGGCACTGGGAGGAGCAGATCTCCAAGTGCTGCATGGAAGAGCCCACGTGGAGCAGGGGCAATGGGGGAGACACAGAGATAGGGAGAAAGACATTTTTCTTCTGGTCTGTTTCTAAAAAGAGGAGATAAATCACATTAATCTCTCTCACACTGAGTCTGTTGTGCCCGTGACATTAACTGGTGAGCGACCATCAAATGGCTCAGGTTGGAGCAGGACTTAAAGCCCATCCAGTTCCAACCGCTGCTGTGGGCCGGGTGCCTCCCAGCTACCTAGGGCCCATCCATGGCCTGGAGCACTCTCAGCTTTTCCCTGTCCTTATCTCAGTCTATGGGCTTTCTTTTTTCATCATGTTTTCTCCCCCTGTCCTGTTAATGACAGGAAAGGAGAGAACAGCGAGGTGGAGCTGAGCTGCCCACCAGTGTGAAACCCCCACAGCATCCTGAGGAAAAGGTCCCTGCTCTTCACCATGTGACTGCATAGGCCCTTTCTCCAGAGTTTGTCACACCCTCATTCGCTGGGGGAAGGTAAAACTTTCATATTTCCTAGCTTGAACTAACTCCACTTGCAGTCCGTTGCTTATCCTAGGTCTCACCGTCCCACAGCACCCACCACTCCCCTTGCCTGGCCCTGGGACCACTGGGGATGGATCCCCCATGACATAAACCCCATCCTCCTGCCTTGAACATCCTGGAAGCCCCTCAAGACTCCCTGATGCTCCCCAGGACCACTTGCATGTGTGTGTGCAGTGTAGTAGACACAGCAAGGAGACAGGAAGCAGCAAAGTCTAGTGCCAGGGTTTATTGTAGCTGATTTCTCACACTGAGGGTAGCAGTTACAGAACAGGGGAGCAAAGCTGGGAGATGCCAATTGTGTGGAGAAGGGAACTTGTACTTCTCCCTTCACCCATCCCAAAGCAGCATGGTGCCGGCCAGCACAGCAGTACTGGGAGAAGCTGCCCACATGCCCCGGGCTTCAGGAGACCACTCCCCAGCCCCAGAGCCACGGTGTCAGAGCTGGTGGCCATGTGGGAGCTGCAGGTGTCACGGGGCACCAGCAAGGCTGGCACAGGGCTGGCAGGCACGGGGTTGGGGGACCAGGCTTGGGATGGTGGCACTCCCCCAACCTCTGGCACAGTCAGCACACATCGGTGGGTTTGACCAGGATGAGGGATGATGTGCAGTCACCTCTTGGGCAGATTTCTGGCCAGAGGATGTACTTTTTGCCATTTAGGAGGACATTTTGGCATTTGTCATACCACCACCCCCCATAGCTGTTGGCGCAGTTCCCGCTGTACTGGTCCTGGTCCTTGTCCACCGTGCTGAACTTCATGTTGTCATGGATGCCTCCATACGAGGAGTGGTAGCTGGTCAAGTAGTCCTTCCCATTGCTCAGGAACCGGCCCAGCCTCAGCGGGTACCCGCTGCTCTCGCTCTCCACATGGAAGATGTCGTACTCAGCATAGTGGGTGACATTGGCTTTGTCCCGCACGACAAAGCGGACCTTGTAGGTGCCCTGCTGTGTGAGCAGGTGCAGGTACTCGGTGCCCAGCCAGTGGTCGCCCTGCACGTTCCCGAAGCCGTACTTGTAGGTGGTCCAGGACTCCTTCCACGTGATCTCAGTATTGTAAGTATTCCTCTGGACAACAGTCCAGCCCTTGCCTTCAGTGTCCATGTCACACCACACCACGCGGGGGGGAGACCTTGCTGGCTGGATGACATACACTCCGCTGGGGCTGCTGCTTTCAAGGCGGCTGCAGTCTGCGGGGATCCCTGAGACAGCAAATCAAGCAAGACAGGCATTGCAAAATGTGCTGGTAAAGCACTGAGATGCAGCTGGACTGGTGCTACAGGTGCTGGATTTCAATGGGCACTGCTGCATCCTGCCTCTGGAGCATGTTAGGAATAGCTCTTAGCCACTGGAGATAGAAGACAAGAATCAGCCTACACTGCAGGTCAGATTTGAATGCAGAGACTGTAATAGAAATGATAGCACCAGCACCTGGCAGCCTAGCTGCTCTCAGCAGCACACAGCAAACCTGCGGGCTTGTCAGCTTGGTAGGTGCACCCACACCCCTACTCACCAACCAAGGATGTGGCACACACTGGGCTGCTGCAGAGGAGAAGCATCACCACCACCACGGGCAGGAGGACAAGGTTCCCACGGAGCTGGTGTGTCCCAGACTGCAGCCCTGGGGAGGGAAGGGCGCAGCACCATCAGGACCCCTGGGCAGCCCCCCACCCTTCAGCAGCCGTGGAGAATTCTGAGTAGGGAAGGTAGAGCTGCAGACATGGAACAGGGGCTGTGGGCTGCGGGAAGGCAGCTGCACTGCAGGCTCTACCCCCACAAGGATGAAGTGGACTGGGAGATGGCTTCCTTGGCCCCTTGCCAGCCTCCTCCCTGCACCACACCACAACTCCTGGTCACAGCTTCTTCTGTTCCTCCTGGTGGTTTTGTTTGTTTGCCTGTTTTCTTCAGGGCTAGAGGTAAATGGGCATTTTTATGGCAAATAATCTGTGCTAAGCACATTCAGGGCAAATGGTTTGAAGCACTGCAGCTGAGCTTGCTGTGTCAAACTCAGTGTTCCAGATGCAGAATATGGAACACCCTCACCTGTTTTGGCTTTCATGGCTCCCCACTTCTGCCACTTAGTTTGATCTATTGCATTCCTAGCTGCGTGGCAGGACTGTGCGTGGAGCTGTAAGCTGTTAGAAAAAAAAGAGAACTCACCCATTGCCATAGTGCTGCACGGGTGCCGGGAGCCTGAGCAGTGGGTCCTGCAGCTCTGAGCTCCATGCTGGGGTCAGCCCCTTTATAGCTGAGTCTGTCCCAGTGCACACCCCCTCCATTCCTGGTGTGCCCATCCGGGATCTTCTCTTTGCTCAAGGTTACACAAATAGGTCGTAAAAGTATTTCCAAGTAAAAAACAAAAAGTTCCTTGCCTCCCAGCTGTGGGGCATTTATCGGTTGCAGTTTACTGGAAGTATTCAGGTGTTGCATCTTTGTAGGAATCTACCAGCTGTTGAGCTAAAGGAGATGAAGTATGGGGGAAAGTCAAACAGAAGGGAAATAATATGACAATATGAAGCAACAGGTGCAGAAAGTAACATGATTAGTGGTAGCATATATTGTATGGCATGCAGGAATTAGAGGGTGTAAAACCTACAGGCAGTGGTTTCCCAACAGCTGCTGGGTACCAGCATGTCACAGCCCTCCCCAGTAACCTGAGGACCACCTCTGGAGTCGAGCTGCACCCACTCTCTGCCTCTTTGTGCCCTTATGGGTTGAGGCTGAGGGCTGAAGGCAGCCCCCTCCCCAAGGAGGCATCCCTATCCCCAGAGGCGCCTTGGGCAGCTCTGAGCGCAATACGAGTTCCTCAGCAGCACCCCTTCCCCTTTTCTTCCCTCCCTGCTGCTCATAGCAAAGCTCTACTGACTGCTTACTCCTCCCACTGTGCACGGTACGGGCATTGCCCGGCAGGGCTGTGCAGTCTGCATGTGGTCCGGGAGACCATATAGGATATGGAGTCCTATATTCATTCACAAGCACCTCTTCAAGCAGCAGCTAGAGCCAGCAGGACTGTATCAGGTCTCCTTTTAACAAGTGAGAGGTCTCCCTTGTTTACAAAAGCTCTCAAGGCTGTGTTGGAGTCTCCTTTACACAGTGTATTGTGAGGTGCCAGCAGGTCCTCACCTTAAGTACCGTTGGGTGCCAAGTTATAAGGACATAAAACAACAAGTGTCCAAAGGAGGGCAGCTAAGAGCAAGAAGCATCTAAAGGGGCTCTATGATGCAGTTCAGATCAGGGAATAACTGGTAAGTAATAATTCTCCTTATCTGGAGCATTTTGCAGCTTGATGGAATGTTGTGTAAACACCAGATGCTGGTTGCTGTCTGGTTTAAGATCTCTTATCACAGAAAGCTACAGCTGGGGAATGGACAGCGATGCTGACACATGGAGGGCAAACAAACCATACATATCCAGCCCTGATGATAACAGAAGGAGGAGCACTGCCCTCACCTGCTGAACCCCATATAAGTGCCATGCCACCAGGCCAGGTGCCCTGGCTTCCCACTCTGCGGGGACTCTGCAGTGACATCATGGGTGAGTGTGTGCTGGGTGCCATGCAGATGAGCATCCCCTGTGCTCTGCCTCTTCTGGGCTTCTGCCTGCTTTGGGCTGCTTCTGGCCATTCCTGCTGCACCTCTGCCTGCTCTCTGTCCACCTCCTGCTCCTCATACTCTCTCCTCCATTCCTGAGCACAGTTAAACCCATCCTGTACAGCACTGTGGCATAAAGGCAATATTTATTTGGCTTATATTTGTGCCTTGAGTATTGAATGTGTTTTAAAACAAACCAGAGTGGAAGCTAGTTGAGGTGTTCACCAGTCATCATCCTGAAGCCTTTTAGGGCACAGGAGTAGAGCAGGAGAGCAGATCTTCGGGGCTGGCCATGAACAAGCTGTCAGGTAACCTCTTGATCTGGCACAGCCTGAAGGAGTCTGATTGGTCAGATTCCCAAATGATCCTCCTTTGACTGCTAAACCCAGGGCCTCCTGCTTTGTCCAATAATGCAGCTGAACAGCGTGGCTCTGCTCTTGGAAGCTGAAATTTCAGTTGACCTGTAGGTTGCAGACACAGCCTGAGATAAAATGTTTCTCTCTGCACTTGCATACTTTTGCAGAAAGCTTATTTTTGGAAAACATTATACATCTGCCCCTCAGTAAAGCAAAGGCATAATTAATGCTGTGGTTTTGTCTACTCTATGAGTTTGTTTTAATGTTTGCTGAGTTTATTTAGCCAAAGTTCCTTCACCAGGAAGGCAGGGTTTGCACTTCCAAACTCACTGTGTGTGCTCTCTCTGCAGCTGCTCAGCACTCCAGCCTCCTGCTCTGCACATGCGTGCTGGCCCTGCTCAGCCCTCTTCTTGCAGTGGAGATTGAAAACCTGAGAAGATTAAATGCAAGTCTATCTGAAATCATTAATCTCCATTCAAACAGGCACCATCCTGGTAAGTGTTTTTTTTTTTTTTTCCTCTTACATCCCTAAACACTGTTCAAACACCAGAAACCTCCTAATCTCTGCACAGAGAGTGAAGTGTGGAAGATAACATTGGTGAAGGGCAGTTGCACTTAGAATGAACAGGAAACCCAATCATATCTCCCTCCAATTTCAGATCTTCTCCACACACTGCAAGATCTGGAAGTTCAACCTTCTTTATCATTGACAATATGTAGGTGGTAGCTTTATCTAGAGACCTGCAGGTATTCAAAGGAAGACTTTTTTCTCATGCTATCTGTAGTTCATCCAAAACCCTGAATTTTCACGTGGGGGGGTCAGGTTGGATATTAGGAGAAATTTCTTCTCAGAAGAGTGGTGATGCATCAGCACAGGCTTTCCATGGAGTGGTGGGGTCAGGTCCCTGGAAGTGTTCTGGAACTGTGGGGATGTAGGTGGTGGGCATGGTGGGCTGGGGTTGGGCTTGGGGATCTTTGAGGTCTTTTCCAGCCTTTTCTGTGATTCTATGAATCTTCAGGCTTCAGTGACCAATAAAATGCCTTCTGAAAATTGTTCATGGCTAAGTGGTGTAATAAATGAATCATATCAATAATAGAGATCACGATGCTGTAGGCATTTGAGCACTGATTTATCATTATCAGTATCATGGAGCACTGATTTATCAATATGGATGCAGTGATTTCTTTTTAAAAAGAGCACTGCTATCGCTTTGCTTTGAGCTCCTATTCCTGTCAGGTTTTCAAAGCTCTTTAAGAACTGAACGAACACGTGAACCCCTTCAGTCACCACTGAGGAGATGGTAACTTCAGCTTGAGTGGTTACAGTGGCATCACTCAACAGTTTAATCTGACTCCACACAGACTGTTTGCTTCTCAGTCCCCCTTCTCCAGCAGTCTTGCCCTGTACTCATCACCACTGCTCCGGTGTGCAGTCCACACCACACAGCTCTGTAAAGCCACAATGCTGAGTAGACAGAAAAGTGCCACCCAATGACTAATCCTCTGTAGTTTACCTTTCCCAGTGTCTTATTTCTTTGAAGAGTTTACAACCCTAATTTACCATATAAGAAGAAAACGGAGCCTGCATTGCTGAAGTACACTACAAACAACAGTGCTAGAAATAACAACCCATGGTAGCTGGATTCTGGGCCATGGCACAGGGCTGCCCACCTCACTCTTTCTGTTTTTCCCATTGTAGGTCAAGATGAAGGAAACATACGGAGTGGAAGAGCCAGTGAGTCAGGTCAGCACAGTGAGAGTTCCCATTCACTGCAGGTAGCAGGGTTCTGGCCCTGGGAGGTGTGGGTAATGAGGGTCAAACAGTGGTGGGTGGGCATGAACCTGGGAAAAACACAGCTCATCTCCTGCGGGAAAAACTCAGTGCAGAATTTTACATAGGAAAATCTTTCTTCCAAGATCCCAAAGGACTCTCTAACCCTTATGTACATGCCATGTGTCCTCTCCTCTGCTGTGAAGCTCTGCACAAGACGAGCAGAGTTTGCACCTCCCAAGCTATGCCAACAGGAGGAGATTCTCCCCTTCTTGAACCCAGGGATGAAGTGATTCTCTGAGCTGCAGGAACAGCTCACTTTCTCTTTTAAATTTCTGCAAAATTATGTAAAATACACCCTCACCAGGCTAAGTTTGAGCCCTTGTATAATATGGGAAGAGAAACATGAAAATTGGGAAAGGCTGAGGAAACAAGGACCTGAGCATAGAAAGTGAAGCAAATGCTCTGATTACATGGTCAAAACACATTGATGTTGTTTTAATCTCTGTTTGCCTTTACAAAGGTTTTTCCACTTATACACTTATAGTAGGTAACAGTGATAGCCTTTCCACTACCCTGGCAAATTTCCACATCTGCAAAATTTCTAGAAATCAGTCTCACAGAAACCAAAAGTAGACTGGTTGTCACAATTCCGTTTGGTTCTCAGTGTTTTAATTTGCCCCAGGTTGGCCCAAAGACTGCAGTGAGATCCCTCCTGGCAGCCCCAGCGGTGTCTATGTCATCCAGCCCTCAGGGCTCCACCCCATCGTGGTGCACTGTGAGATGAACGTGACAGACGGGGGCTGGACGGTCATCCAGAGGAACCGCTACAACACAGACATCACCTGGGCCGAGTCCTGGAGCACCTACAAGTACGGCTTTGGGAACGTGCACGGCGACTACTGGCTGGGCACCGAGTACGTCCACCAGATCACCAAGCAGAAGGTCTACCAGGTCAGGTTCATCATCCACGATGCCTCCAACAACACCAAGTTTGCAGAGTACAACCTCTTCAGTCTGGACAATGAGTCCCAGGGCTACCGGCTGCGGCTGGGAACTTACGCAGGGACAGCGGGGGATGCCATGACTTCATCCAATTCTGCTACTGTGCACGACAACATGAAGTTCTCTGCTAAAGACTTGGATCAGGACACTAACAGTGGAAACTGTGCCTCCACCAATGGTGGTGGGTGGTGGTATTCATCCTGTTACGCTGTACGGCTGAATGTCAAGGGTGCCATAACGTGGAGTGGCCTGTGCAGCGGTAACTGCAAAGCTTCTGCCATCCTCATCAAAACAGCGCCCTATTGCTAGCTGCATTTTCATTTCCTTTCTGTCCAACCTGCAGCTAAATATTGCTCTGCAAAGAGATGGAAAAGGCAAAATATGTTGTGGCCAAACCTAGTGTCTCTGTGGGTCTTTGCTCAGGTTGTTTGTATCCTAGCTACTGAAGAAAATAAGTCATCCTCCACGTCTCCCTCCTGTAGGTTTCTTCTGCTCCTCAACTGTGCCTTTATCTTTTTGTTCAGATCCGGGTCATTTTAGCTGTGTTAATAATCAGAACAATTGCAAGCAAAATCTGGAGTTTCCACATGTGCAATGTGCTCTAGATAGAATGTGAAACAGACAAACTCAAATGCATCTGTATGACTGTGTGAGTTGACTTACATCCTTAAGTTCAGACAAACTACAGGGCTTTCACTTGCAGAAATTTAAATTTCTTGATCACTGTCACACAAATTCCCACTTTCTACCTTCTGCACTTCAGACTTAACAGTTCTTAAGTAATGAAATAAATCTATATTCAAAGAACTATCCCAATTGTAAACATCTGTTTCAAGTCTCTGATGTGCTTGCAAGGGTTAGTGTGTTCAAAAGCTTCCTCTGCTGAAGCTGCAAAGGGAGAACCTCTGCAGGCATTTCTGGGTAGGCTGCATCCCTGTGCCATGTGCCAGCATCCTGCAGCCCACTCTTTTTGAGTATTAATCACAGCTCCTCTCACTGGCTCCTGTGCATGCAACAGAAAACTGAATGTGAGGTTGTACCTAAATATGGAGTTCCCAGAAAGGAGTTTTTTGTAAATGCAGTGTACAGGCACTGTCAAATTTAACTGTTCCAGTTCTACATCAATTAATCTAATTCCTTCTTGACTTCTGAATTCAAACACCTATTGGGGAAAGTTACAGAGTAGGTCATCTCGAGTGCAAATGCACAGCACTTGCAGGACAACCAAGAGATCTGGCCCAGCCAGCATGGATCCGTGGCAAGCAGGTTCTGCCTGACCAACCTCCACCCTTTCTGTTACCAGGAGACCACCTGGGGGATGAGGGAAGGACTGTGGATATAATCTATCAGGAATTTATCAAAGACTTTAACTCAATCTCCCACTGCATTCTGCTGGGGAAGCTGCAGCCCATGACTTGGAGAGTTGTGCATTTTGCTGAGTAAAATACTGCCGGAGGGCTGAGCCCACAGTGTGGTGGTGAATGGACTTCCATCCAGCTGGCAGATGGTCACCAGTGGTGTTCCCCAGGGGTTGGTACTGGCACTGGACCTGTTTTATATGTTTATTGATGATCTGGATGAGGGGATTGAGTGTACTATCAGTGAGTTTGCAGATGACACTGAGCTGGGAGGAAGTGTCGATCTGCCTGAGGGTAGGGAGGCCCCACCGAGGGATCTGCTCAGGCTGCTCGATGGGCTGAGGCCAATGGGATGAGCTTCAACAAGACCAAGTGCCGGGTCCTGCGCTTCGGTCACAACAGCCCCACGCAGCACTACGGGCTTGGGGCAGGGTGGCTGGAAAGATGCGTGGAGAAAAAGGACGTGGGGGTGTGAGCTGACATCTGGCTGACCATGAGCCAGCAGCGTGCCCAGGCGGCCAAGAAGGCCAACGGCATCCTGGCTTGTGTCAGCAGCAGTGCAGCCAGCAGCAGCAGGAGCTGACCGTCCCTCTGTACGGGCCCTGGTGAGGCCGCACCTCAGTGCTGTGCGCTCACTGCAAGGAAGACATGGAGGCTCTGGAGCATGTCCAGGGAAGGGAACGGAGCTGTGAGGGCTCTGGAGCACACGTCTGATGGGGAGCGGCTGAGCGAGCTGGGATGGGTCACTGTGGAGCATAGGGGGCTCAGGGGAGACCTCACTGCACCCTACAGCTGGCTGAAAGGAGCTGGGGGGGGGTGGGGAGGGCGTCATCTTCTGCTCCCAGGTGACAGTGATAGGATGAGAGGTGATGGCCTTAAAATGCACTGGAGGAGGTTCAGGTTGGATATTAGAAAAAATTCTTCTCCAAAAGAGTGGTATTGCACTGGCATGGAGAACCATGGGGCTGTGGCACTAAGGGACATGGATATGAATATGGTGGGGGTGGGTTGGGGCTGGATCTTGGAGGTTTTTTCCAAGCTTAAAGATTCTGTGATTCTAAGAAAAATCTCAATCATCATTCCTTTTCCTGATTTGCCTGGCTCTTGTGTTGTGAAAAGCACTGAATAACCATTATCAAATTAATCTTTATTCCCCTGAAACTAGGAGTTACCACTTCATTAATCTCTTTTCTAACATGGGCTTTCTGATACAAACAACTTTTTCTTGCCACTCTCACTTCTGATCACCCAACTTCCTCAACTCTTTGACTTTTCCTAACTGTTCATCCCAGGAACCAAAACAGAACACGCCTTCTGGTTAAACAGCAGCAAGTGATATCATCTGCTATAAGGCCTGGGGCATCCACCGCTCTGGCAGCAGTGCCAGGGCCTCACTGCCCTCAGAGCAAAGAATTTCTTCCTTACAGCTAATCTAAAGCTTAGAGCCATGATGAGCCCTGTCCTATCTTTACACTCCCCAGCACCTGCTGGTGTGCCAGCACCTGGCCCGGCACTGCCATCCACCTCTCCTGCATCCCAGTATGTGCTTTCTCCTCGGCTGTCCTGCAGTGCTGCAGCACAGCTCAGTGACTCCGTGAGCGTTGTGCCGAACTGGATGCTCGTTGCTATAATTTGAGTTGTTTGTGTCCCTTAATCTGTATTTGTTCCCTCGGAAGTGCAGGGAGACACATGAGGGCAGAGGCACTGGGTAAACACCGCGCTGCTCTCCCTGCCGGCACACGATTAGCTCCGGGTAAACAGAGCCGACTGCCAGCGAGTGGTGGGACGGGCACCGGGGCCGAGGGAAGGCAAGCAGAGACACAGAGCCCGGAGCCTACGAATGGCGACCTTGTTACGGTACTCGGGGCGCGTCATGGGCGGGATCACCACACCGCTATAAGTAGGGCTCACCCCCAGCCGCCCCAGCACAGCCGGGCTGAGCTGCACCGCGTGGCACACGGTGACAGTGGGCAAGGTGGGGTGAGCCACGCCGGAGCAGGTATGCTGTCCATGAAGGCCATGCTGTGAGCTGATCGCAGCATAGCACTGCCGGCACAAGGACTGAGGGCTCCCGGCAGCGCTGGGTGATGGCACAGGCTCAGCTGGGGCTGCCAGGCCCCTTCACACAGGCCCCGGTCGGACCATGCCCCGACTCTGACTTTGACTCTGATTCCGAGGATGCAACCGGCAGTGGCACAGGTCCTGGCACTGGTGTGCAGAACCCCTCACAAGTCATCCACAGCGGCCACTTCATGGTGTCGTCCCCGCACCATGACGCTCTGCCCCACCGGCGTCACCACCGCGCAGAGCCCTCAGCAGCTGATCCGCGAAGCATTGACCTGACCCTGACACGGCTCTTCGAGTGCATGAGCCTAGAGTACAGGTGAGTCCCAGAGTTCCTCTCTCATCCCTGGCTCTTTGGAGGCCATCTGTAAGGCCATGCTGCCCTGGCCCTGCTCTGCTGCTAATTGCTAAGTGAAAAGCGATGGATGGCATCCCCACCTTCTGGTCTGCTGGGCTGCAATGTGATGTTTGCTCATAAAATGTCATCCTGGGAGGTTTCAGGGGGAAGGAGCTGGTGCTGGGGCAGCTGTCACGGAGCTGGGAGAGAATTCCCTCCTGTAGGTCTTACCCACCCTCCTCCAGGAGAACCAACATCACCAACTCTTGCACCAGTGAGGGCCATCCAGCCCAGAGTGGTACCCACTTGGCATAACACTGTTCCAGCGCTCTGGACCAGATGGCTGCACAGTGCCCAGGGTCTCCTGAAAGCTTCTCCCCTTTTCTCCAGCAACATCATTTGGGTGACTGCATCATTCCTCCAGCCATACAAATCACCCAGGCCTATGGGGATAAAGACCTGTCATCCCACGCCTTGGTAACAGCAAGTGCCCGCTTCTTGTGTATTACTGCCTGTGTCCAAGACCTCAGACCTTTTTCACCAAGGCCCCAAGGCTCTGAGCACTCTCAAAGTGTCACTTACTCTCTGGATCTCAGGGCAAAACTGTTGGCACAGCTTTCCCAAAATGCCCCACAAAACCTGGGATGGCAGTCTTCTATTGATGTCTCATGAAAACAAAACTTGAGCAAAACAAGTGGGAAGTTCTGCCCATCTCCTGGTCCCACACCAGGTCTCACTCAGTTGCTGGCCTCCCTCTGGCATGCCTTGGCATGGTGCACGGTGTGGTCACTCTCAGGCACTGGTGAGGCCAGAGCTCTGCAGGAGTGGAGTGGGCTTCAGCACTGGGTGATGCAGCCCAGGGTCACACTTCTTGTCACCAGGGTGTAAGCCAAGGTGTAACCAGCTGATTCACCAGGGTGCCATGCATGGGGGGGCACTGATGCACAGGTACCCCCACTTCTCTTTACTGTCCCAGCCCCACACTTGCCCTACTAGCTGCACAGGGCTGGAGATGCCTGCATTGCCTCCATGTGCCCCTGAGCTGAAGCTGAATGGCAGCCCTAGGTGAGGAGGATCCACATCAGCTACAAAGTGTTAATGGCACCCCTGTTGTCCACCGCAGAGCCGGAACATCAGCGATGTCTCCTGGCTGCCTTGTTCAGCAACCATTGGTTGGCCCTGGATTCGGGGTAGCTGTGAGTAGTGGAATCCATCCAGGCAAATTTTGCCATTAGACTGTACCCAAATTCATCTTCTGTTCCTCTCTTTCATGGATAGCTTTCTGTCCTTCCATGCTACCCCTTCCATCTCACAGACATCATGCTCTGCAGCTTTCTAGCACCCTAAAAAGAGATTCACGCCAATTGGAGCTCAGATTCAGCCTCCTTTGGAGTAAGAATTTGTGAGAAATGGAGAATGACATTTCAAGACTCAGAAATGGTCACTTTTCAGCCTGCCAAGGTCCCTGCTGCCATGGAGCAAGGAGGGGCTCTGCTTCTGCTGCACACTGCTCCCATGCAGTGGGAAGGCTAGGGAGCCTCATGTTGGCAAGGAGGGCTGTCCCCTTGGCCTTCTCTCCCTATGACACCACATTTCACTTGTGCAGCCCTGCACCTCCAACTCATTCCTTCCACCTCCTCTTGGTGCTGATGGGGAGCAAAATACACATTTTACAGCGATAGTGGGGGCTGCAATGCTTAAACTTCTGGGTAAGCTAAATAGATTGCAGAGCAGACAGGCACTGCTGGCTGCAGTGCAAGGGCTGGGCACAGGTTGTGCTCTGAGTCTCACAGCCAGCAGTGGGGTTTGTGCCCCCATTCCTGCAGGGCAGCAGGACACCCATGCTGTGCCAAGGTGCAGCTGCATCCCAAACCTCTCACGGCTCAGTGCAGTGTTCACATCCATCTCCTCTGGACATAATTTCAGAAAAGGGTGGGGCATCTTTCAAGTCAAACCAGTGAGCAAAGATCAGCCTGATAAGATCCAAAACATGAAGGATCATTAATGGGAGAAATAAAGCGGGTTGTGGTGAGGCCCAGAGGCATCTCCCACCTGCCCCCAGATCCTGTGGCATGGTGTGACCTCACCAGCCCCACACAGAGCCACACACTCTGCTGCAGTGCAGGGCTGGAGCTGTGGGCTTGGGCTGCTCCTTTAAGCCAGTGGGAGGCATGGGCAGCACCAGCAAGGAGTGTGACTGGTAGCCTTGACCAGCAGGAGCTGGCCATGTGCCGGGGAAGGCCGTCCTTTCCATTGGCTCCTCCACTTGGCAACACCACACTGTTTGCTTTGTGCCATGGGGAAAGTTCAAAATCCCTGCTGATAGCAGAGTGGCCAGTGCAGAAACGGCTTTAACCCTCTGCTGGCCAGAGTGGTGGGGACAGGGTCCTTCCTGTCACCCCAGGGCTGGGCACAGAGCATCCCTCCCTGTCTTCCCTGTGGACAAGAGCTCTGGCCCCAGAAGCATTCCTATATCATCAACCGGGAGCACCGCAGGGGTCTCTGCTCCTCCCAGCCTGGCATTCTCTGCCTGCAGTTGCGAGGGTGGCACTCTGTCACCGGAAATGCCACCTAACTCTGTAGAGCTGAGGGATGTGGTGCCCCGGGATCTCAGCAGCAGCAGTGGAGGAGCTTTGACAGAAGTACTGTAAGGACAGGGTCAAGAAATAATGGTGCTGAACTCCCTGGGGACAACCTGCTGTCACCTGCTGGCTGCTCCAGAGATGTTGCATTGGATATGGCACACCTACCAAGCCCAGCCTCAACCTCTCCTTCTCCCTGCATGGACAAGGGTCAGTGAGACCCAGAGCAGCACAGAGATTATTGAGGTACAACCTTTTGACTGGAGAGGAGTGCATGCAAAGCACTCTGTGTACAGATGCTGTGTGTCAGGAGTAGCCTTTATACAGCCATGGGAGCAGCTAGAATCACCCAGGAAAGGTTGGGAATCCCTGCAGCTGGAGATTCCCACCTCAGAGCCACATCTGCAGCATTTCACAATCAGTTCCTCTACCTGCCATAAGTTCATAAGTTCATAAGTTCATAAGGTTGGAAAGGACCTATAAGATCATCTAGTCCAACCATCCTCCTATCACTATCTCTACCCAACTACTAAATTAAGTCCTTAAGCACCTCATCTAAACGCTTCTTGAACAGCGCTAGGGATGGTGCCTCAACCACCTCCCTAGGCAGGCCATTCCAGTGCCTGACCACTCTTTCAGAAAAGAAATGCTTCCTGAGGTCTAATCTAAATCTTCCCTGGCGCAACTTGTGGCCATTCCCTCCCTTCCCATGCTGTGATCCCAGGCATTCTGGAGGCCTTGCAGGGTCTGTGAAACTCCCAGATTGGGGTTGCACTGCCCAGGATGCCAGGATGGTCCTCTTCAGCTCTTCCTCTGCTCGGTGTTGCAGTGGGAAGCTGGTGTCACCAAAGTGGAAGAATTTCAAGGGGCAGCGGCTGCTTTGCCGGGATAAAATCCGTCTCAACAATGCCATCTGGAGAGCATGGTACATCCAGTGTGAGTATGGAGCCAGGGCCTGCTTCTCCTGCTGAGCACATGGCCACTCTATGATGGCAGAGCGGGTGCCCAGCCCTGCAGGCACCCCACCATACCAGCACCCAGCCACACAGGTACCCTCCCCTGTACAGGGAGGGATCTGCAGGCAAAGCTACCTGTGTTTTCCCCTGAGCAGATGTGGAGCAGAGGAAGAACCCTGTGTGTGGTTTCATCACCCCCCTGGAGGGGTCAGAGGCTGATGAGCACCGCAAACCAGAGGTGGGGTATGGGCTTCCGTGGCACCTGGGGCTGGGAGTGGGTATGGGGGCACAGTGAGGAGCCGGGGACACCTCCAGCAGCAGAGTCCCCATCCTCGCTTGCTGCATTTGTGCAATTTGGAGGAAAAGGTGTGTGTGATGCGTCTTGAGGACAGCAGTCCCAGCTGCAGGGTGTATGGGGCAGGCAGGGGATGGCTGCGGGTGTGGGGCTGGGGGTTGGCCACCAGATGCTGTATGACTGTGACCCCCAGCATTGCCTCCCCAGGCTGTGGTGCTGGAGGGCAACTACTGGAAACGGCGCATTGAGGTGGTGATGAGGGAGTACCACAAGTGGAGGACCTACTACAAGAAGCGGGTGAGTGGCTCTGCCCCTGTTGCTCCTGGCAATGGTGTGGGATGTCGGCATGTCCAAAGCAGAGCTGATGGTGTCCCCATGGTGATGGAGGAGGGTTCTTGGTGGACCCCATACCCACCCCCTTGCAGTGCTGCAGTATGCGCTGGCAGCCTGGATTGGGCTGGCTATGTCTGGTGTGCTGCTCGGCCAAGGCTGGGCTTGGTAGTGCACCTGCAGTGCACGTGCTGCAGTGGGACGAGCAGGGCTTGCTGCAGGGCCTGAGCTGGGCTGGGATTCGCTGGCAGCTGCTGCTCAGCCAAGCAGCACGTGTAACAAGGCCTGGTGGCCTGGTGTCACCCCAGTGTCACTCCTGGCTGTGATAATCTAGTGGTGGTTTAGGTGGCACCAGCCTTGGCTGCCCGCCATGCAGGGTGGAGCATGGTGCCAGCCTCCTCCCGCACTCAGCATGAAAAGGTCGGGGTGCAGCCCTGCACCACGGTGCCCTGAGCACTGAGTGCAGATGTGAAGCAGTGGCAGCCTGGGTCAGAGCCTGAGCAGGCAGCGTGGTCCTGCAGGCTGCCAGGAGGTGACCAGGGGGCAGGAGCTCATGGCCCCCTGCCCCCCCAACCTGCCCAGCTCTGCCCTGTGCCCAGCCCTGCTGGGGGCCAACCTGGGCTTTCTTCTCCTTCCAGCTCCGAAAGTCCAGCCGGGAGGGAGAGCTCTCCAGCCCGAAGCAGGTGAGTGTCTGCTGGGGAAGGGCAGGCAGGGGGAGCGGGGCACAGTGTGTCTCCTTGCACTGGGCAGCTCAGGAGAAGGGCACATGAATGCCATCGTTGGTGATGACCCTGATGGCTGTGGAGTGCTGACTGGCTCTCTGGGAGCACCAGTGAGCCAAGCTGCAGGCCTCAGGCTGGGACATGGGCACTGCTTGAAGGGAGTGCCCACCGCCTCTTTTGTACCATCTTGTGCAGGATGAGGATGCCTGGAGACCAACGGAGAAATGGTGCAACCAGCTCTTCTGCAACGTGGTGCCCATGCTGCTGGGGGACGAGGAGGAGGAGCCGGAGGGTAGGCAGCACTTTGACTTGGACACATTCCTCTCGGACATATCTGACACCCTCTTCACCATGACACAGATACCCAACACCCACCAGGAGCTCCCTGAGGACGGTAGGTGACCCCTGTGGGGCTATGCTTTTGCTGGAGGAGGAGCAGGCAAACAGCTCACCCATGGCACATTGCTGCCTCTTGGCTTCACACCAGAAGCTGTTGCCTTGCCCAGAGGTTTCTGGGCCCTGGATGAGGCCCCAGAGGTACTGCTGAGCAGGATGATTGGAAAGGGATATCCACAGAATGTGGATCCCTGCAGTGTGCTGTGGGGCAGGGTGTAGCCGGGTGGCCATTGGACATCTGTGAGGTAAGCAGTGTCAGCCCTGAGGTGGGGAGCTGGGGATGCAGTGCCCAAACATTGCAGCTCTGTCTTCTTCCAGTGTATATCGGGAATGCTGACATGATCCAGCCAGACCTGGCACCTCTGCAGCCCAGCTTGGATGATACCATGGAGATAACAGGTAAGAGCCTGTCTTGGTGCAGCACCACATCTGTGCAGCTCTGCACAACCTGCAGCTCAGTGTGAAGCGAAGCTGGCCTGGAAGAGAAAGTACATCTGCTGTCATGGGCAAAGCAGCATGCATGAATAATAGAGGATGGGAAGGGGCCAGGAGCCATGGAAAGGGGTTTCTGCAAGCAAGGGTCTCATCAGGAGTGTGAAGCTACCTGGGCTTGTCTGCAGACAGAGGACAGTTCTTCCCACAGAAAGAGGAAACCTCTAGGGAGCAGGTTCTGTGCTGCTGTCCCTCTCCTCACTGCTGTCCTCCTAGTGGCTCCATGCAGAACTGCTGATGGGCAGTTCTGGGACCCCATGGTGAGCTGTGCTACACCCCCTGAGGTCAGGTCACAGTCCCTGCCAGGTTGGCCTCAAAAAACAGAAGCGGCACTGGTGTCCAGGACAGGCACAGGGCTGCTGTGGGTCAAGCAGGGGAGAAGCAGGCCATCCCGATGGCACCTCCTGCTGCAGTGCTACCACAAGGACCTGCCTGTGGCACAGGACATTGCACAGTGCAGTGCAGTGCAGTGAATGTCACAGAGTCAGCTGGGATGTGTCCGTGTCACATGTGCACTGTGCAGTGTAGCTGTGGGCTGTGTCAGGGCCAGGCACTTTTGGTGCACATCACACTGGAGGCCTCAGATGTGGCATGGACACACTTTGCAGGGTGGGACCCCGCAAGCAGCCTCAGGCAGCACCAGGCCTTGGGAGCCCTTGGAGCATGTCTGTGCCCTGCACAGAGCCTGCCCCTGGCTCCTGCCACACCGCAGCCGCAGCCGCCTCCACCTCCCACTTCCCTCTGCTGGAGGAAGCACAGGCCCTTGCACCACACAGCCACTGGCTGATGCAAGACCAGATGCTGGTGGAGAGCAGGGCAGCCATGGGGCAGGCTGGTGGGATACCCAGGGGTGCAGCTCTTACAACTTATTGTCCCCATATGTCCCTGTGGGCTGAGCCATGGGCACCAGCTTCCAGGAGGTGGTAGCACTCCAAAGGAGTCAGAATAACACCTGAGAATAACACCCTTCCCCTCGGAGGTCCTGTGCAGCATTGGGAGGCTGCACTGACCCCTGAAGCAGCACCTTCTGATGGTGACACAGAGTATCCCCAGTTCCTCTGTCCATGGGCCATGTTCCCTCTGGTGCTGCTGGTGTGGGTACAGTGTGGCACAGCCTGATGCCCAGCAGGGAATGGCACATGGCACCACAGTGCCCATCCAAAGTAATGTATTTCTATGAGCATTTTCTTCAGGGTGCTACCTGGGATAAAGCCTTGGCGCCTTGATGCATGACATGCAGGTGGAGGTGTGGGGTGTGCTGGGCTGCAGCTGTGGCCACAGGGCTGCAGGAAGAGCAGGGAGAGTATGGAGAGCCCCTTCTCAGGAAGTGGGCTGCTGCCAAATGCTGGGTACTGGGTGTCAGAGCTGAGATGTCTCCTGCCCTGAGTGATTTCCCCATGGCCATTTTTGACAGCAGCTATCTGCAGAGCTTTTTAATCCTGGGACTGTACCTCACAAACAAGGCCAGCAGGGCAGAGCGGGAGCTCAGGGCTCCTGTGGAGCCATGGGGCTATCACTGTGTCTGGGGACTGTCACCGAGCTTGGTGCCTGTCAGTCAGCAAGCACAAGCCAATCCCCAAATGAGGAACCACGTTGTGTCCTCAGTGGGTGCCAGAGCACAGTGTGGGGCGGATGGAGAAGTCCTGATGGCAGAGGCAAGGGAGCAGCCCAGCCCAGTGCCTGAGTGCTGCTGGCACTGCACTCCAGGTAGGACCTGCACTGACCTCTGGGGCCGGGCTGAAGGGGTGGCATTGCCCCATGGAACTGCCATGCTCTCCCAGAGCCAAGGACAAACAATGGAGTGTCCCAGCCCTGAGAGCAGGCTCTATAACCAGGGTCTCTTTGGAGAGCAGCCCAGTATCGGAGCAGAATGCTGAAGGCACAGTGTGCTGACTGCATGGGCTCTCATCCCCCACGCAGCATTGTGCCCTGGCCACACTGCGCAGCATGACAGCGGGTTGGGGCAGTGTGAGGAGCATGGGCGATAGCTACAGGGTGGGGAAGGGAAGGAGAGGTAGAGGGCAGGGGGCTGACAGTTGCTGCGCTGGGCTGCATTCACCACCCATTATGGCAGCACAGCAAGCAACACAAGAGGAATCAAATCTGCAGAGCTGGACACCAGAAACCCCTATAAACGCATGCACAGCTTCACTGACAGCAGCAGGAGATGGCTGTGTGATCAGTGTGGACAGCAGATAGCATGGCATAGGCACAGACAAGGGCTGGGTGCAGCATGGGGCCAGGTGCTGTGCTCCATTGGAAGGCTGTAACCATGCCTGGCTGTGCCACAGTGTGCACCAGGGGCCAGCCCTGGAGGGCAGGTGTGGGTCTGCCATGCTCCTGGGTGTTTACTGTCTCCCAGACTCAGTCTGGGTGGGACTGGGAGCAGGCAGAGCTCAGCTCCGAGGAGCAAGATGAGCTGCTGCCCTGAAGGACAGAGGATGGAGAAGATGGGAGGCTCTGAGTGCCCTGGAGGCCATTATGAGCATGGTGCAGACAGCAGCTGACTGTCTGTAGCCGTGGGCTGGAAGAAGCAGGGTGGCAGTGCTGCTGCCCATCCCTGTGAGGGGCATGCAGCTGAACCCCGTCCCCAGCCAGAGCACATGCGCTGCAGCCACTGCGTTGGAGGGAAGGGGCTGTGTCAGGATCAAACAGGGCAGCTGCAGGATGCTGTGTGGCACTGCTAGGATCATCATGGCATCTCCCTCTGCAGGTGCATTTGTTCCTCATATATAAATTCAAAAAGCTGTCAGGCCCAGAGGCTTTGCTTGTCCCAGCTAAGGCGCCCCAGGCATGGGAGACTATGCCAGAGCCTGGAGGAGCCACTGCAGCACAGCTGGTACCTGGTGCATGCTGGATGGGGAGGAGCAGCCTGGAGGAGCTTGGGGCAGCTGAGGGGCCTGCACTGGAGCATGCACAGCAGAGGTGTGAGTGTTCATGAGCTGGAGCAGCTGCTTGGATGCAGAACTCGTGCCAGAGGCTGTCAGGGAGCTGCCTGCGCACCTATCCAGAGCTCCCACTCCCATCTTAAAGGGATATGCACAGCCAGCAGCCCCATCTTCCACAGTCATCTTCACCAGAGAAAGCCCTCCTGGTGGCAGTGAAACAGTGCTGGCACAGTGCTGGCAGGACCCGGCACCGAGCGGAGCTGTGTGGGGTGATGTACCCGCAGAGCGTGTTTCAGCAGGGAGGTGATGTCCCAGGCAGCAGGCAGCATTCCGTGTCACTGCGTCTGGGCCTGCGGAAGCATCGAGGCTGTGGGAAGTAGACAGGAAGGGAAATGGAGTCGTGGCTGGGTCACGGGGCTCGGCTTCGGGAAGGCCATGGGATGTGGTTAGCCACAGGCTGCACACACAGCAGCACCGGAGCTGGGAGGCAAACACCGCAGCTCCAGCAGGACTGTCCTCTGCAGCTCCAGGAGTGTGCAACCCACTCCTCAGGGCTGCCCCACACATGCCTGAGGCCAGCTCCACTGCTGCCCCACAGCACAGGGGCTCAGTTACTGCACCACTCAGGGCTGGCTGGTGTGGGGGAGCAGGGAGAGTCTAGACCTCTGAGAGCAGCCAGAGCATGTGGTCTCAGCTGGGTGTTGGGGACAGGATCTCCACCCCTGGGTGGTGCTCTTGGGCGGGTTTTCCTGTCCCAGTGTACATGGCAAGGCTGGGCAGAGCGCGTGAGCTGCCTCCTCCCTCCCTCCATGTGAAGCTCTAGTGTTTCACAACTGGGGCACCAAATCTGCCTGTGCAGCCAGGAGCTGTTCCCGCTCTACGAGGTGAATTTCAGGCCAGCAAATCCCTGCCAGCCCTGGGCAGGACGTGTGGCTCCCTCTAGCGTGACCCAACCTTGTGTCCCCCTCTCCAGGGCAGAAGTGTTCCCCAGTCCCCCGCCACCCATCATCATCTCTCTGCTTCACCCCACAGATATTTTCATAGGCCATCGCCCACTGCCTGTGCAGATGCCACTGGGTTACCAGGAGCCACCCTGCTTTGAGCCCCTCTATGGAAGTGGAGGGACCATGCCCACCAGCCCCGATGCCCCACTGCCACCCAGCCCTCTCCTCCAGGTGAGCGGGACCCTGGCCCATGACCCGTGGCTGCCGGTGCCTGATCCACCCCTCCTGACACAGCTGTGTCCCCCGCAGCCCAGTGACGCCGCCCAGCTCAGCCTCCATGGTGCTTTCTTTGGCCCTGAGCAGCCGCCGTTGGCACCTCAACCCCTCACCGCTTTGCCTGGCAGCCTCAGCCCCCAGCTCAAACCCAAGCCCTTGATGCAGTATGGTTTCCCCAGCAAGTGTGTTGGCACGGAGCCACTCAGCCTCCCTTATGCCACCCCCAGCCAGGGGCCCGGGGCACCATTGCTGGGCTCACAGCCACCGTTTACCCCTGCCTCTGCGCCCCACTCCAAGTTCCCCTTCACCACATCGCCCAGCTCCTCACTCCTTGCCCACCCCACATCCCCACTATCTATGCCATGCTTTGCCCAGCATGCCCCGGGCCTGGGCTACGCCATGGACCTGGTGCCTCTAGGGTACCCCCGCCCGGCTGCACCCCAGCACCTGCCCCCCACCACACCACCTGGGCCCAAGTTTGCTACCCCAAAAGGGCAATCCCTGGGCGAGCAGCCAAAGACGAAGGCCAGCAGCACCAAGGCAAAGAAGCCGCTGGGCTCCCCTGTGCCACCACACCTGACAGTGCCCAACGCCTGCCTGACCCAGCTGCTGGCCACAGGTGAGGGGCAGCAGGGGAATCAAGGGTGGCAGTATTGGGGTGATCTGGAGGTAAGCAGGGGTGCTCGGTGGTGCTGGGGGAGGTGGGCTGCTTTCTGCAGCTGTTGCAGCCTTCCCCAGGGCAGATGGGCAGTGAAGGGGCTGGTGTTCAGGTCTGGCACCACCAGGGGGCAGGAAAATGTCACCCAAGTGAGACAGCCTCATGCAGAAGTGTCCTTCTGCTCTCTGACTTCTTGAAGCCAAGCAGGAACCAGTCCTCGATGCCCCGCACATGCAAGGGCCTGCACTCATGCCTGCATCCCCGGCCTCTCCGGTAAGCACCTGGCTATCTCTAGGTTGGAGACTGTTCCCTTTGGCTGGGAATTGCCTTCCTGTTGCTGTGGAAAGGGGAGAGTGGAGAGAAAGCAGCTCTGTGGGATGCCCTTTGCAAAATGGAGTTGAATGTACACGGGTCACGTGGCCAGGGGGCTAGGGGACTCTGAGTGAGGTCGGGTGGGGGTCAGCCCCAGTTGGAGAAATAGCAGAGCTGGGAGAGACCTCACCTTAAGGGACCTACAGGGCTCCCTCCCTGGTCCTGCTGCATGTTCTGAGTAATCAAAGGGGCTCTGCAAACCTGGCACACATAGGGTGCTGGCCTCAACCTCCCTCCTGCTTCTCTCTGCCTTCTCTCCTCAGCAAAGCAGTGTCCCTGATGTTCCTGCTGTCTTCCTGCCAAGGGCAGCTCAGCTGAGCTTGGCGCTGTCTCCTGGCTCCAGCCCTTCACGGGAGGTACCCGTGCCGGTGATGCGGGCAGGTGCTGCACCAGGGCCGCTGCGGGTCCCCAAGGTGGAGCGGCTCTCCCCAACATCAGTCTGCAGTGAGTCTGGGTGCCTGCAGGATCCCTCATTTTCTGTGGGGAGTTTGAACCAAACACAATGTTTTTAATGGGAAAATTTAATTTATTTTTTACTCCAGCTGCTTATAATTACTCACCTGAATGAAAATGATTTCTTTCCACTGGGGAGGGTGCAGACCTTTTGCCTGGCTCCTTCTCTGTGAGGCAAAACCATAAACAGGAAAAGACAGAAGCAAAATGTCAGAATGTGGTTTTGAAAACCAGAGCTTGGTTTTAAGGCAGGAAGCACCCTGTTTTCACCCACAGAAACCAGGCTGAGGCAGGAAGCTCTCTGCTCATTTCCACTTCCAGTTGGGTGCTGCAAACCACAACCCTTCTACACTCAGGACTCTCTCTCCTGGTGGTTTCCACCCCAATGGGAATTTAAAACTTCATGTCACAAATGCTCCCATTTCTTGTAAAAATGAGTGTGATTTGAGATGAGACAGGGCAACAAGACATTGTCGGACATCAGCTGTGAGGGTGGCTGCCCCTGAGCCATGGCAGTGCTGTGGTGCTAGCACTCTCCCCAGCACACCCCCTCTTATCCAGCAGGCAGTGACTGGTCCAACCCTGGCCAGGTGTTCCCAGGAGCTGCTCTGCCGCCTGGCACCACCATCTCCCTGCACCACACCACATCCCATCGGGGCAGGCCTGACTCCAGCAAGGTATGGTGAGAACGAGTGCTGTCTTCTATGGGGGCAGCTTCTCCATGTGCAACCCCCTTCCTGCTACCCCCCACATTCACCCCCACCCTCAATTCACACTTGGGGCCAGCCTGTCTCCAATGCAGGGAAAGGCCCAAGGCCATCTCTGCCTCCTGCAGATGGAGAGCCGGCGCATCACACACATCTCTGCTGAGCAGAAGAGACGTTTCAACATCAAGCTGGGCTTTGACACACTGCATGGCCTGGTGAGCACGCTGAGTGCCCAGCCCAGCATTAAGGTGAGCACATAGTGCTGCACAGGCTGGCACTAGGCACATAGGGACATCACCTGGTGATGACACAGTCCTGGGCTGTGCCAACATGCGTGGTGTTGTGCGTAGGACCTGCAGCCCAGTGCCAAGGCTCAGCAGTGGGGCACATGGCTGCTTGTGTCCTGCCCACTCCAGGGGTTCCCTGTGCCTTCCCACCTTTGCTACCCTGCAGGTCAGCAAGGCCACCACCCTGCAGAAGACAGCCGAGTACATCTGCAAACTGCAGCAGGAGCGGGCTGCCCTCCAGGATGAGGCACAGCGGCTGCGGGAGCAGATTGAGGAGCTCAACAGCTCAATCAAGTAGGGGGGCATGGCTCAGGGAGGGGGGTGGCAGGGAGCTGCTGCCTGCATCAGTGCAGCCAGGCAGGGCAGGTGGCAGTGCCAGAGGGCTGCAGCATCTCTTCTGAGCATTGCCCAGAACGTGCATTAATCTGTGTTCTCCACTGTGGGGTGATGCTCAAAAGGTGGTGCTGTGTATGACATGCTACCCTAAGAACAGGACACTGCCTGCTTGAGACACACAGAGCTGCTGAGCCCTGCTGCACACTGGGCCCTCTTCCTATGCAGGGCAGCTGGCAAGTGCCCCAACCTCCTATCCTTGGCCTCACAGTACTATTTGTGCCCCACAGCCTGTGCCAGGAGCAGCTGCCAGCCACCGGGGTACCCATCACGCGCCAGCGCTTTGACCAGATGCGCAGCATGTTCAATGAGTACGTGCGCTCCTCCACACTGCACAACTGGAAGTTCTGGATCGTATCCTTTGGGCCAGCACCAGCTTCTTGCTGCCCCTTCCAGTGTACGCCAGGTCCACCCTCTCTTCCCAGCACTGTGCGAGATCCCTCCTGCTCAAGAGGCTCTGTGGGTGACACACGAAGGGAATATGCTCAGATGCTTAGAAGAAACTTCCGTTAAGAGGGAGCAAACAGAGTAGGAATAAGTGGTTGGTCCTTAGGGAGTAAAGAAGCCACCAGCAGAGAAGAACTCCCAGTAACTTGGGAACGCGGGCGTGCAAGAAGCTGCAGCAGGACAGCTTCACACACCACCTGCTGGTTGCCACCTTCTGGGTGCTGACATGCAGCAGACATCAGTTACAGATCCGGAAAGGATCAGACACAAACCCAGGAACATGATGGTTTCACCTGGGTGGCCAGCATGGCACACCCTGGAAAATCTGGGTTAAGCTGGGGATACAAGTTTGGGCTTTGCACATTGGAAGGAAGGAGGGGGAAAAAAGCGCTGCCAAGGTGGTCAGAGGGTTGGGCCACCTGTCCATGAATGGAGATGACACTCACTGCAGCAAAGTCTGAAGGGACCATGAGGTCTGCAAACTGCCTGGTGGTAGAGGCACAGGCAGCCCCCATTGGGGGGTTAGAGGGGCAGTGGCAACCTGCTCCTGACACAGGTTTTGGGAGAGCCATAGAGTTCCTTCCACAGTACAATGGGGATACTGAAGCAGATTCCAGGAAATGGGTATGGTGGAGGCAGCTGCTGGAGATTACTGCACATAGTCACCATCCCCCAGCGCTGGTCCCTGTGTGCGGCCAGGGGGTCACACGTGCTGGGGGCTGTGCCCTGCTCTTAGGCGCCTGCAGAGGACACTGCAGGAGCTGGTTCCATACCTGGTTTAGAAGAGCCGCCCTGGCCCCAACACGGGCTGCACTGTTCTGCCTCTGGCTCCCCACACGCCGTGATACCTGACCCAGCAGGTGGAGCTGCGCGGGTCCTTTCCTGGCTCTGCTGACACTCACACTTGCCACTCCACTGCCAGTCAGACTACGGAGGGCACCCAGCAAGGCGGCAGGAGCACTGCAGGCTAGAGAGGGATGTTTACACCAGAAAAAGCACCGCTGCCGTCAGGAGGCTTCTCCTTAACAGCTCCGATTCCAACAGTTCAGTGTCATCATCCGGCCACTCTTCGAGTCCTTCAACGGCATGGTGTCCACGACCAGCATGGAAAGCCTCACGCAGACGTCCCTAGCCTGGCTGGAGCAGCACTGCTCCCTCCCTGCGCTTCGGCCCTGTACGTGGCTCCGGGCGGCCCCACCGCTACCGATTGAAGTCGGAGGGCGACGGGGCCGGGGACGCGACACGGGCACGGCTCGGTCCTCCACCTTTGACTTGCCCGTGTCTCCCCGCAGCTATCCTGAGCTCCCTGCGGCAGCTGAGCATCTCCACCTCCATCCTCAGCGACCCCGCCCGCGTCCCTGAGCAGGCGGCGCGGGCCGCGGCCGGAGGCGGCCCCTCCTAGCGCCTGTGGCCGGGGAGCAGCAACGAGAGACGGCGGCACAGCTCGGGAGCGGGGAGGGAGCGGGGAGGGAGGCTGCGCGCGCGCGCGCGCGCGCCCGCACCATAAAGGCCTGACAACGCAGCACAGCGCCGCTCCTCTTTCCGGCCGCGTGGACGGGGCGGTGCCGAACCTTATGGGCGTGGCCAGCGGGGTGGGGTGGAGCGGAGCGGAGCCGCGGTTCGGCGCACGCCGGTGGCGGTGGGAAGATGGAGGCGGCGGTGCTGGGTGCGGGGCTTGGGCTGCTCCTCGCGCTGCTGCTGCTGGCGGCCGCCCTGCGCCGCGCCGCCCCGCCGCAGGGTGAGGGTGAGTACCGCTCCGTTTTCTCCTCTGCCCTCCCCCCCTCCATCCCCCCTCGCTGAGCCCCGCTCCCCCCAGGCCCCGGGGCGAACTGCCGCGTGGCCGTCAAGCACGAGGCTCCCCGGAAGGCGAAGCCGCAGACGCGGGCGCGCAAGGAGAAGCCGCGACAGCACAGCTTCGCGCACCGCCTGCTGGTCGCCGCCCTCAAGGTACCGCGCCGTCCCCGCCCCGCCGGAGCCCCCCCCCCCCCCCCGCCCCGTTCCGTCCCTGACCGCCGCTCCCCCGCAGGGCCACAGCGGCGCCGTGAGCTGCCTGCACTTCAGCGGCAGTGGCAAGTACTTGGCGTCTTGCGCCGATGACCGCACCGTGCGCCTCTGGAGCACCCGCGACTTCACGGCGCGCGAGCATCGTTGCCTGCGGGCCAACGTGGAGCTGGACCACGCCGAGTTCGTCCGCTTCAGCCCCGACTGCAGGTGGGGCCGGGGCACCCTCCCTGCGCGCCTCGCTGAAGTCCCGTGGGGTCTCGGCGGCACCGCCGATCGGGGCGGTATCGTGATGCCCTCCTCGCTGCCCTGGCAATGGGGAGCTGCAAGGGCTGCAGGTTGGGAAGGCCATGTGTAAAGCTTTCCTCGGTGCTGGTGAAACGGCTCCTTCCGACCCGAAGGGATCTCGTTTTCAGGTGTTCTGTTCCGTTCAGTGCTGCTGCTGGGCTAACACAGGGAGAATTCAGTGCCCTCATAAAACACAACTGATTGTCACCTTTTCTCCAGGTGCCCTTGAATGACTGTTAACTCACCTGCTGCAGTTAGGCTGACCGTGGCAACCTGCTGCTTAAAGGCTCAGTTACCGTCCTTCCACTTAGGGCGTTCATTGTCTGGCTGGCAAATGGAGAGACAATTCGTGTCTATAAAATGACAAAGAAGGATGATGGCAACTTCACCTTCAATGCAGCTTCTGAGGACTTCCCAAAGAAACACAAAGCTCCTGTCATTAACGTAGGAGTTGCAGAAACAGGTAAGGAGGTGGCAAGCTGCTCACCTGCCATAGCCCACCAGATCCACTTTCCTTTTTAAGCAACAGCTGCTGGGTTGAGAACGTTAGTTCTTAACTTATTCAAGCCTTGCATGATTCTCCATGTCTTTCTAGTTGTTATGTTTCAGTCTTTTTTTACTACTAAGTAAGCTGGAAGACTATAATTTGAGGAGAGAATCTTCATTTAAGCTCAGAATTACCTGATTTGCACAGTGTCTTATTTTAGGCTTTCGGGGACGCTGTTGAAGAGATCTGGTCTTGGTATTGAAAGCATAATTGTTCTCTGGCTCAACAGCCTTCCTTTCAGCCAGTCAGAAATATTTCCAGTGAGTTCGTAGATTCAGGGGCATAGGATCTACCATAGACTTCTGGTATCTTCTAGAACAGAGCCTGAGAATGGTTTATGTTGGTGGCAAGGGGCTTGGTGGATCCATGCTTCCGCTGTGTGATAGTGGACAGTTGGAAGTGGGTGGATGCGTGCTCCATTCTGTAACACCAAAGTACATAAAATTTTAACTGAGGTCTTTGGTTGGCTGCAGGAGCGAAAATTGAAACCCTGTAACAAGTAGCTTGAAAGTAAATTTGCAATTCAGTGTCCACGCTGAGATGAACAAGAGGGAAGCACAACAAATGCCCCAAATGGCAGACACCACCAATAATGAGGAACAAAAGCAGTGTGACTTCTAATCAGCTATGACTCTGTAATCTCTGACTTGAAAGCTAGAGGTACTTCTTCTGGTTAAAATGCAACTTGATCAAGTCTGTTACATTACCTGAGCATGGTACTGAGCTCCGCAAGTACTGTCTGAAAGATGCTGGGTGAGAAGCACAAAGGGTCCCTGGGTTGCCAGCTGTGAGCTGCTGAGTCCTGACCAAACACAGAGGCATACCCAGGAGGTGAGCTTGCTGGCTTGGCTTTTTACTCTGTGCCATGAGATAAGCACTTACATTTTGATGCTGCTTTTGGTTTTCTCGACAACTCTGATGCAGAAACAGGTTGCTTGTTGGTGAGTGTGGCAGCTTTAGGACATGGAGCTCTCCTGATCTCTGCCCTTTTTTTTTTTTTCCCAGGAAAGTTTATCATGACAGCTTCCAGTGACACTACGATCTTGATCTGGAACCTGAGGGGTGAAGTTCTTGCCAGCATTAACACTAACCAGATGAACAATGCCTATGCTGCCGTGTCACCCTGTGGGAGGTGAGGGACATGCAGGTGTTCCAGGCTGTTCCAGCTGAGTGGGAAGCCACAAAAATAACTGTGAACCACTCCTTCTCAGAGGAAATCATCAGTTCAGAACATCTGCAGTTTGCTGTTAACTGTAAAGCAATTTTCTGAGGGTTATGCCTTTTTGTAATGATTCGTGCTCCCTGGAGAGTCTCTCTGGGGGTGCTGACTCCCACCTGTGGCCTCAGGCACTTGGTGGTTTGTTGAACTTCTGCAGCACTGCTGTTGTTTCTGTTTACCACCTCCTGAAGCGCTGAGGAGAGCAGATGACGTTGGCTGTGATGGCAGAGCTGTGCCAGTGCAAACAGCTTGTGCAAAACAAGTAACATTCCTAGCACTTGTTTTTACCTCTTAAATAAAAATTCTTGGTTATATGAATTACAAAATTAGAGGTTACTTGTCAGAAAAATCTTGTTCTTGGCCCTGTCTCTAACCTGCTGCTGCAGCAAGACGCTTGCTACGTGCCAGTCACACTGACTCTGTGGGTCAGAGCATGTAGTTTCTTACTTTTGCTAAGGTGTTTCTGTCAGTGCTGTTGAGTTGTGGAGTTGCCTTGTTCTCCTGATGCCTTCCTTAGTGTTCCCTTTAGCAGCTTGGTTTCAGTGAAAAATGAAAACAATTTTCCAGCAGATCAAAGCAAAGATTTTGAGCATAGGATGTTAGGTTAGGACTGATTAATAGAGCCCTTTCTCTGCAGCCTTTGGGAGGTTGGGGGAGAGCTCTGCAGTGCTGTGGCTGCAGAGCTGGTCCTGTTACCCAGCCACAGTGGTGTTTTGTAACAGCCCATCTCTCTGTTTTTTCTTTTATTCAGGTTTGTGGCATCATGTGGCTTTACTCCTGATGTAAAGGTGTGGGAAGTATGTTTTGGCAAGAGCGGAGACTTCCAGGATGTGACCAGGGCTTTTGAGTTGAAAGGCCATGCTGCTGGCATATATTCCTTCTCCTTCTCTAACGACTCAAGGCGGTAAGTGTTTTATCACTGCCTGAAGGCATACCCTAAGGACATGTGCTCACCCCAGTGTTTCTGAATTGCCCACCCATACTCAAACCTGTGGGCTCATCCCTGCCCTGGGTGCCTCCCTGGATGCTCAGGGACTGCCTTGGTCCATCCTCATCCTCCCCATGGGTTTCCTCCTGGTGAGTGACCATCCTCCTTGCTCTGGGAGAAGGATGAAGACTCTATGTGTACGTGCATATACAGGCTAACTTTTTCCAAAATAGCTCTCTGTCCACAAAGCAAAGGATGTAGATGTGGAAAGGGAATAAGTGTGACCCACCTTTGCAGTCACATTTGGCTTATGTCCTGCCTGTAGGATGGCAACTGTTTCCAAGGATGGAACATGGAAGTTCTGGGACACAGATGTGGAATATAAGAAGCAACAAGACCCGTACCTGCTGCTGACAGGGAAGTGCGAGGTGGCAGAGCTGTGCCACATTGCCCTGTCCCCTGATGCTCACGTTGTGGCCATCTCCTGTGGCACGAGCATCACTGTGTACAACACGCGAAGAGGGGAGGAAGAGGAGTGCTTTGTTGGTGTCCATGGACAGTGCATAGCAGACTTGGCTTTTGACACCACCAGCCGGTACCTGGTGTCCTGTGGTGACCGGGTCATCCGTGTCTTCCATAACACCCCTGGCTACCGTGCTGTGGTGGAAGAGATGGAGACCATGCTGAGAAAAGCCACCACCAAACCCACCCGGGAGCGGCTGGAGCAGCAGATTGCCAGTGCCAAGAAAGCGTTGGCTGCCATCTATGGGAAGAAGCAGTAGTTCTGTGCCGCAGTGCGCAGCCCCGGTCCCTGCAGGAGCAGCACGCTGGGCTTGACTTTTGATAAAACAATGAACAGTAATAAAAAAGCGCCCCAGGGCTTTCCCTGCCTGCTTTCTGCCCGCAGGGGTGTGGAGGGCATGCGCTCCTCCGGGGTGGGGGGGGCCGAGCCGGTACAGGGCCTCGGGCCAGGCCAAGGCTTCGAGGACCGCTTCGAGCACTTGGCTGCCATGAAGGCGGCGGCGCGGGGGTCCACCGGGCTTCCCGGGAAGTGGGAGGAGGGGGAGGGCTCTGCCGGCCCCGCCCTGCACAAGATGGCGGCCGCCGGTCCCACCTTCGCGCCTCCTCCTCGCGCGCCGCGGGCGGGGCCTGCCGCGCAGGCGCACTGAGCTCTTCACGTAGCGGTCGCCCCTCCCCCCGGGCGTGGCGTGCTGTGCGCCGTGACGCAGCGCGTGGGCGGGGCGCGCGCATGCGCAGGGAGCGCCGGCGGGTGCTGCGGAGCCGGGGCTGCCGGGGCTGCAGGCGCCATGTCGGGCCGCTCGGTGCGCGCCGAGACCCGCAGCCGCGCCAAGGATGACATCAAAAAAGTGATGGCGGCCATCGAGCGCGTCCGCAGATGGTGAGAGGTGGGGCACGGGGGGGTGGGGCCTGTAGGCCCGCAGCCAATCACCTCACCACCCGTGTGCCGGTGGAAGCGCTCCGGGAGCGTGCGCCCAATCAGAGCGCTGCGTGCGGCGGTGGGCGGTGCTAGGATGGCGGCGGCCAATCGGCTTGCAAGTGTGGGAGGGAAGCGGAATAACGCGTGACGGACGGGCTGTTGGGCCAATCACAAGGAAGGGCGGTGGGCCTAGCGGTGGGGCGGGGCCGCTGCGGGGATGGGCGTTTCCCTGGACCTACCTGAGGTCGGGCGCTGTGGGCGGGACCTGTCTCCGTGGGCCGGGCGAGTTCTGACGCCGTGTCCTGCAGGGAGAAGAAGTGGGTAACGGTGGGCGACACTTCGTTGCGGATCTTCAAGTGGGTGCCGGTGGCTGACAGCAAGGAGGTGGGTGCCGTGCAGACCTCACCCAGCTGCTCTTTGCAGCTGCTGCTGTAGAGCTGGGTCCCATCTGCCCCTAATGTCGCCTTTCGGTTTTCCTTTTTTTTCTCTAGAAAGAGAAATCTAAATCGAGCGGCGTTGCACGAGAGCCCAATGGTTTCCCCGCTGACACGGCTGCCAACTCCTCGCTACTCCTCGAGTTCCAAGGTGAGCATGGCCTGGCTTGCAGTGCCTGGCACCGGCCCTTCTAGCCCTGTGTGCTTCATGCCTTCAGCACAGTGCTGTGCCTATCCCCTGCTTTGCTCCGTGCTCTGCCCCCAGGATGCTAACTGGCATGGCACCAGGGCTGCAGGAGGGCTCTATGCTGCTGCAGCACTGCAGGCAGACTTGAGAGCAGAGAGGGCAGCTGTGAGCCTGCCTTGCTGCTTGTGTGCTGCAGGGTTGGGGTGGGCCTGTTCCCACCTCCCTTTGCCACCCATGTACCTTACACAGCTTGGTGGAGTTTGCAGGGATGCAAGGTACACTCCTCTCACTTGCTCAGGCTCTGCTTCTGTGAGCCCAGCTCACTGCAGCCAGCCATGAGCAATGTCTGGCAGAGCTGAACAGTGCACAGGCCGGTTCATGGAGTAGAACATAGATACAGTTCCCAGCCTTCCCACTCAGCCTTCATCTGGCAGAGGAACATCAGGCTATGTGTTAGCACTTTTAGTAGATGCAGTGAGTATGATAATGTTGCAGATCTGCAATTTGGCTCCCACTTTACCAGGAAAACAAGGGCTGCCTTCCCTTCTGGGGCAGAAGTTGAGTGTTTCTTTGGTGTTAGGTTGCTATCTTGCAAACACAAGAGGCACAGAACTCTGGTACTGAAACAAGAGGCCTCATCCTGTTGAATGTCCATCCACTGGGAAGAGTCCGCAGTGGCCTTACAGCTGCAGACATGAGGTCTGGCAGTGCAGTGCTTTTTGCTGCCTCTGCACACTGTGCTCATTTTTTTTAATAGCTCTGGGTCCCTTCTCCTCTCCTTGGCCTTTCCAGATCTGTAGACATTATCACACACTGTCCTGTAAGCCATCTGTATGCTAATGGGAAGTGCTGCATTAGGAAGCTCTTGGAAGTGACTTTCTGAGTCCTCTGTACTCTAAATACTGCACTCTTCCTTTTCCATGAGATTCTGGCTCTCAGTGCTGCCCTTGGTTGCTTGTGCCACTGAGTCAAGGTACTCTTCTTCACTAGGTGCTGTTTCTGCAGATGAAAACAGCAACCAGAGCTCCCTGTCAGATGTCTACCAACTCAAGGCGGACAGCAGCCCCAACTCCAGCCCCAGTCCCCAGCAGAGTGAGTCTATGAGTCCTGCCCACACATCTGACTTCCGCACAGATGACTCACAGCCACCCACACTGGGGCAGGAGACTCTGGAAGGTGAGCTCCAGGACACCTGGGCACAACTGCTTGTCTGGGAAGAGGGGAGGTGTTCAGCTGGGCCAGGGAGCCCAAGGGAAGGTGTGACTGGGGCCAGGACAGAGCTGCCTCCTGTGTGTTGCTTGTGGGGCAGGTGAATGAGGCACGTTTACCAGATGGCTCAGCAGCCTCGGTGCTGCTGTGCACGTGGATCTGCCATGTGTTAACTTTCTGTTCCATCCAGAGCCTTCTCTGCCTTCCTCAGAAGTTGCTGATGAACCTCCCACTCTTACAAAAGAAGAGCCGGTCCCTCTTGAGACTCAGGTAAGGGAGAGGATAGAAAACATGTCTAAATGCTTATTCACCCATCAGTGCACAGTGCACTTTTCTTTGATTTCTCATTATGGCAGAACCATCAACAAGTCCCAAACTGCTCCCAGGAGCTCCTCAGACCTCTTGAGGATACTGAGGGGATACTGTGATATAACCCTTAGTTCAGGTTTTAGGTCATACACTGTGTGCAGAACATATGTGGAGATGGAGTGAAAAATCGGTTATAGGTGACTCCAGGGCTGGGGTGGATTCTCTCTCTTGATGTCCAGAGGCTCAGGGTTCTGTGAGTCAGGCCCTGACTCAGAGAGGAGAGCCCAGGCTATCCCCCCAGTGTGAGACACAGGCTCATCTAGCAGCTCTGCATAGCCTTGTGGGCACACTGAGCTCCTATCATTGCTGGTGACCTCTGGCCCTACCCTTGCAGGTAACTGAAGAGGAAGAGGACTCTGGTGCACCGCCTCTGAAGAGATTTTGCGCCGATCAGAACTCTGTGTGCCACACAGCCTCGGAGAGCTAGCCTGCCCTTCCCCAGGGAGAGCCTTCGCCAGACCCTCGCAGAGCTGCCTGCCCTTCCCTGGGGAATGGGGTGCTTCCCCTGGCCTGCCCTTCCTGAGGGACAGGGCGCTCCTGCTGCCTCACCATCTAGCCTGCCCTGCCCTTGGGGGCAGGAGCCTCCCACCAGCCCCTGCAGAGGCAGCCTGCAAGCAATTTCCCCAGCTGGATGGGGCTGCCAGCAGTACCTGCAAATCTGCCTCTATTTATTGGCTCCCTCTCTCCCTGCTGATCTGTGCTATATTGACGTGGGGTTTCTGGTGTGTGGTGTGCATGGACAGGGGGAGGGATCCTTGGGGCTCTCTGCTCTCCATAACCCCTAATGCACTGGCAGATGCTGTTTGCCTGCTTCTGGATCCACTGTCTGCCCTGTCCCACGTGCTGGGAACAGAAGAGCCATGTTCCACCTGCAGAAGGTGATTTGTCTGCTCCCTTGTGACCATAGTCTGGGGCATTCCTACTGTAGGTGTGAAGGGCAGAGGAGGGAGGGAGTGCCCTGACAATGGAGACAACAGCCCTCAATGCCGCTGGGACACCGTGCAATAAGCTGCTACTAAGCCATTAGAGAGGAGCGCTGCCACTTTCGAGGGCAGGTACTGAACATATCAGCCCTGTCTGCTGCTTCTCTGCCTCCAGGCCCTCACAGAGGCCACTGCCCTCACAGGATGTGCAGGGGCTGCCATGCAGTGGGGTTGGGAGAGAGCGGGGCTGCTGGCAGTGCTGTGTCCCAGCTGTCCCTGCACCCTACTCCTCTCCTGCCCGCCTCATGCCCCAGGTACGCCCCGTCCCCTCTGGGCAGGACACCCTCATGCAGGAACCCCAGAGAGCCTTCCCATGCCCCCATCCCCAAGCTTCCCACACCGGCACCCCCTGGGCCCCCTTCCCCCCCCGCTGCCACTGCATGTCCCGCCATCTCTGATCGAGCCTGGCGAAGCTGAAGGTGCGGCCGCGCGTGGAAGTGGAAAGATATTTTAGCACTGAATAGAATATTTTTAAAATTAAACTATTTGAAATACAGTGCTCAGTGACTGTGGGGCACACGGGCAACAGGTGCTGGGTCAGGAGCTCAGGAACAGGCAGTGGGCAGCACGAGTCTGAGCTAAGGTGAATCCCCCCCCACTCCCAGCCTGAGCTCAGTGCCAGTGCCGCGGGGGTGTCCGCTGCCGGGCCTCGTGCTCCCCAGCATGGTGTGGGCAGGGGCACTGGGGCTTTGCCTTGCGCAGGTGCAGTGCTGTTCCCCGATGGCCTGGTTGGGCTCAGCGTGGATGCTGCAGGGCCTCACCAAGGCCACGTCCCTGTGAGCTGCACCCAGATCCAGCAGTGTCACACACTGCCATTGTCCTGTAGCAAAACTTGCAGAGTTTGTGTTAGACGCAATGAGACAGAAGTCTGATGTTATCCCAGAGCTACAACTGTGCCTGACTGTTCTGAAAAGCCAGGGGAAGCTGCTGCTCTGTCGGGGCACCCAGAGCAGCCCTGTGTGCATCTGAGATATTGGGGCTGTTTTGCTCCCAGCTTTGAGATGCTGGACACGTACTTCTGGGGAGCTGTCTGTCCCCAAAGAGCTGCACAGGGGGAGCTGACACGTGCACCCCTGCCTGTCTGCGCACCCCAGGCCCTGGGTTTCCCACCCCAGCCTTACCTTATGCGAGAGTGCCCAATCAATCAATTAATTAACACAACATGTCTGTGGGTATCTTTGCAGTAGTCTTTGATTTGTCTTTGTGCATTGCAAAGAATGATTCTTATTTTCCAATTTATTAAATTGAGTGTATAAGTCTAAGCCGAAGGTGTGCGGCTCCCTCTGTGTAACCGTCACATGGGTTTAATCACTTCTTTTAGGCTGGGTATGTACAGATGGGGCAGCAGCCGTGGGTTAATCTGAGAACAGTCATCTTGTACTTATGGATATTGGGAAAATAGTTTCGGGAGTGGAATGCGGGAGAGGAGTGCTGCTTCAGATGACATCCAGAGCTCCTGTGGCAAAGCTGAGCAGCTGCTGGGCTGCATAACACTGTGAGAGTTGCACCATTTTGCTGTGTTATTTTCCATGATATCTCTGAATCTTGGGTTGTGACAGCTGACTTAGCAGCCCATGATGAGTGCAGACCCAGATAACATCTAGGGGAAGCTTGCAATAATTTCAGTGCTGACTTAATTTCTGCCTTGGCTTGTAAATCTTCAGGGGTGACCAACTTCTGTTCTGTGTTCTCAGTAGCTCTAGAAAAGAGGTTGTTCAACCAGCACAGCCACAGACACCAGTGGTCACTGTGTAGTAAAGGGCCTTCAACTTCCAATCGTGGCTTGGAGCTCTTGGAGTGGGCTCAGGAGGATGTTTTGAAGACCAACAAACTGAAAGAAGACTTCCTGGGAGCCTGTATTTCTCTAACTGAAGTCAAGAGATTCAAAATTGCCCAGGAGCTCCCATCCCTCTTAGTGAGAATTGTGAAATACTTTGGAAGTTGACTTTGCTGAGATGTAAAATCTGTTCTCCTTTTCTGATAACATCTGTAATTATGTTAGCAGCACTGCAGTACATGCTGAAACCTCTTCAAAGAGCAGCAAGAGATCATCTTTTCAGAGATCAGCCTGAGGCTGGAAAAGCCTTTTGAGCAAGCACAGTGCTCATTGAGCAGCAAGCTGCAAGCTGCTTCCCCTTTCTGAGGCTTTTACATACTTCAGGTGTCAACTAAAACTCACTCTGCATACCTAGTGTGGCTCAGTGCTTGTTAAAAGAGATGGAAGGAGTGGGGGTGCAAGGCTTTATTTTCTGAAAACCATGTTGTCCTGCTAAATTTCAGAACCCTTTCCTTTCAAAAGCTGTCCCCCCATTTTCTTCACTCTATAGCAACACCCTACAGCAAGAACTAACCCTAACCCTGAGCTCTAAACCTAACACCTTGCCCTAATCCTCACCCCTAACCATAACCTCTAAACCAAACTCCCCTAATAACCCTAGCCTAACCTCTAATCCTAAACCTAACCCTAAATCAAATGCCTAAATCTACCTCTAAGTCTAAACCTAACCTCAGAACCACTATCCCTAACACATAACCCTAACCCAAACCCTAAATCTAACCCCTAACCCAGAAGTAAACCCTAACTCTTAGCCCTAAACCTAACATAACACTAAACATCGCCCAAACCCTAATCCTAACCTCTAAACCTAGCACTAAACTCCAAACTTAATCCCCTAACCCTAAAAACTAAACCTAATGCAAAATCCTAACTGTAACCCAAATCATAAAATCTAATCATAAATCCTAGCCCTATAGGTAATGCCAACCCTAACTCTTATCCCAAACCATAACTTAAATCCCAAACCTCCAAACCTAACCACTAACCCTAACCGTAACTCAAACTTCCAAGCCTAATCATAAACCTAATCATAACCCTAAACCTAACCCTTAACCCTGATCCTAATCATAACCCTAAACCTAAACCTGATCCCTAAACCTAACCTCTAAGTCCTAACCTTAACCCTAATAACCCTAACCTTAATTCTAAGCCTAACCCATAACCGTAACCCGTAACCCCAAACCTAACACTCATAGTCCTAATGCCAACCTCTATACACTAACTGGAACCCCTAATGCTGACCCTAACCCTAACTCCTAAATCTAATCCTAACCCTAATCATTAACCCCTGACCCTCATCCTAACCCTAATGATAACACTAACCCTAATAATCCTAACCCCTACCCTAATCACTAACCTCTAGCCTTAACCCTAATACCAACCCTAGCCCTACCCTAACCCTAACTGTAACCCTTGCCCCTAACCCTAACTCTATCCCTAACCCTAATCACTAACACCTAACTTTAACCCTTACCCTAACTCTGTTAACACTAACCCTAATAATCCTAACCCTAACCCTAATCAGGGCACCCTAATGCTAACCCTTAACTCTAACACTAACCCATAGCCCCAACCCTAAACATAACCCCTAACCCTAACCCTAACTCCTAACCCTACCCCTAACTCCTAACCTTTGCTCCTAACCCCAACCCCTAACCCTAACGCCAAACGCTAATCCCTAATCCCTAACCCCAACTCCAGCCTTTGAAGAAGTTTGTGTGGCAAACAGTAATGCATTGACTTGTAAGAAATCAGTGTTAACTGAGTACCACCCATAATGGGATGTATTGCCATCCTGGCATTAATCCACCACGAGAACCAAAAGAAATGCTGGGACTTGGAGCCACTATAACACAGCTCTGCACTGCAGCTCCACCTCACTGCGCTCACCTTCTGGGAGAGGAGGTGGGTCACCAAAATCACAAACTGCTGCTTCTATGCATCCATATACCTGGAAGAAATGCTGTGCTGTTATTTTTATCTTGCTTTTTAAAGACCAGCCAGGATTGGAAATAGCTCCATTACACAGAGCTTTAAGGAAGCACATCAAAATGCACTTCCCCTTTGTTCTTTCATTCCACCCATTGTCCATGCCACTTGAGCTCTGCTGATGCCAGATACGCAGCTTGGCTGACAGACACAAAATGGGCACCTCGAGGAGGGAGTGAACGCTGAAAATAGAAGGAATTGGAGTGAAAATCCGAATGAGTTGAGCTCTGTCCCAGACACAGCATTTGCTGAGCGCAGTGTGCACCCTGTGCTCATTTCCCACAAATGGAGCACACTGTGTTTGATGAAGCTCAGAATGTTTGTCCTGAAGAAGAGCAGCACCAATGAGCGTGGGAGATGATCGGGAATCACAGCAGTGTTTTCTGGGTCTTCCTGCACTTCTCCCAGTCCACTCAGCACATGGCTGTGGTCGCATACCTTCAGAACTCAGGAAGAACTGAATGAGGTGGTCCATAATGTGGAACAACTGTTCAGAGCAACTTTAACAGGGATTGTGCTCCAGAAACACAAAGCAGACATGCCCAATGAAGTGCTGAAGAGTCACTGACAGAGGTTAGATGTGCACATTTGTTGCCAAGTGACCACATGAATAAAATATATGTGAACATCTGTAACAAAGGAGTATGTGACCAAGCAGAGCACAAAAGGCATTGGAAACACATTGATATCCTGTGCTGATATCCCACAGAAGATCCCACACAGAAACATTCCAGTACAGTCTAGTCGCTGGGCAGACCACAACATTTTCCCTTCACTGCCATGTAGAGGCAGTGCTTTAGCAGGGTAAGTTGTGCGTTCATATAGTCTTTCAGTTGAATACTCTGCAGTTCCTGCTCGGGAGGCATTTTACTAACAGATCCTGAGGCAGCTGTTCCCTTCAGGGTCACTTCCAGCAAGTTAAATGAGCCCCTTGCTTTCACAAACTGCTCCTGGTCTGCTTTCCTCATCTTGTATAACTGGTTGGACTAGAGACAAAATTTCCTTTTCCCATTCAGTATATCATTGTTCATTTTCTTTAAAGGTGGCTAAGTTAGAGAAGAAGACAACATACTGCTACCACTGTTTCCCCTGCCTTTTTTCAAGGGAAGTTCCTCTAATCAGAATGCTATTTTTATATCAGGGCAATTTTTCATCTTCCAGGAGCTGAGCTGTTCTCATTTGGAGCATCAGCAGTTGTGAGTGAGAAAGAGATTCTGTTGTTTTTCTGAATCAGCTGTAATCTCAGAAATCCCATCCCATGCTGCAGCTGAACTTGGGTACTGTAGCACTTCCTTTTCCCCCCCTTTTTTTTTTTTTTTGTCAGTAAAGGATTGTAGTGCGTGTGAAATACACACAGCACAGTCTCCCTATTTCTGCAGGGGCTGGGATCAGAAAATGGAAGGACTAAATAGAACAGAAATATTTTTCAGGATAGTTTATAGAGTTGACATTCACTTCTCCTGTGGGAGCAAGAGGTTGGTCAGGGCAATTTGGCACAAGATGTTTTGTGCCATTTCCATTGGTAAGCTCAATCTCTGGTGCCTGAGCACATCCTACCCTTGCCAACATTAAAATGTGTGTTTTGAAATACAACTAAAAGACTTCGTCAGCTGTCCTTGAGGACCAATTGGAATTAAGACATATATGAGCCATTCTTATACACATAAGCTTCCGCTGGGACAGGCAGCCCTGCGCCTTCCAAGTCCCATGCTCCTTGTCCTCCCTCGGGCACTGCTGCTTTTCCCCGGGTAGGGATGTGATGCTCACTTCTAAAATGCTTCAGTGAGGCACTGCCTAGAGGTGAGTATAAATCATGGCTCTGCGAATGCGCGGGGAAAATGCTTTTCTTCCATGATAGGAAGGGCTAGGAGCAAGGGTTAGGAGCTAGGGGTCTCATAACCCCAACCCCTACCCCTAACTCCATATTTTTCTGCTTAGAAAACACAGCGGGTCCCCCGGCATTCCGCAGTCAAACCGGCACCGCCGGAGCTGCCGAGGCGCTGTGGGCGCGGCGCTCCGAATCCCGCCGTGGTCTCCCGCGGGTGCAGCGAAGCGGTCGCGCTCGGCACCCTCCGGCCGCCAGGGGGCGCTGCCGCCTCCCCCGCGTCCCCAGCAACGGAATGGCGGAGCCGCGGTGGAGCGCGGAGGCGGGCGGCGGCGTGTACCGCTCGCGGGACCCCGTGCGCAACCTGAGGCTGCGGTGAGGCCCCGGCCCCGGCCCCGGCCCCGGCCCGGCCCCGGCCCCGGCCCCGGCCCCGGCCCCGGCCCCGGCCCCGGCCCGGCCCCGGCCCCGGCCCCGGCCGGCGCTCCCTCTCACGATCCCTCCCTCCTCCCCCGCAGGGTCCGCATCCAGCGGGTGACGGCCGCCGCCCCCCTCCCGCCGCAGGCCGCGGCTCCGAGCGGCGGCCCCGAGCTGCCGGGGCACGGAGCTGCCGGGCGGCCCCCGGCCGAGGAGGAGCGGGCCGAGGTGGGCTGGCAGCAGAAGCTATTCAGCCAGGTGCGTGCCGCGGCCGGGCCGGGCGGTGCCGCCTCCCCGCAACCGCTCTTTCCCGGGCTGAGGTGCTCCGGTCACTCGGGCGCTCTCGCGGCCTTCCCCAGTCCCCTCCCGGCTTCGTTGCTTTTCTCTGAACGCGTTTCCAAAACAGAATTCGGTACTCGAGGTGCGGTCTCACTGCCTCCCCGTGCAAGCAGACAGTCCCTTTGCTGGGCTTGGTGCTGCTGAATGTCGTTGCCCCGTAGTCTTGGTGATCTCCGTATTGCTGACACAAGCCGGGGTGCTGCTGGCCCTCTCGGCCACCTGAGCACACAGCTCGTGTGTTCAGCACCTGTCCTTCAGTGCTCCAGGTCCTTTTCGGCTGCTGTTTCCCGAGCCAGTATCACTGCGTTGTATTGTAGGGACCCATGTGCAGTACTTGAGTGTCTCCACAAATCTCAGATTCAGAACTTCTATAGTTCTGACTGTGCTGATGAAATTCAGCTTTTACACCTTCCCTGTGATGCTTTCAGTTTGAGGTGGATCTGTACCAAAATGAATCAGCCTGCCAGACTCCTCTGGATCAGCAGTATCATGAAGAGATCCTGAAGCTGGAGAAGGCTGGAGGTCGGAAGAACCATCGCATCTTCACCTACACTGATCATGACCGATTCACCAACCTAGAGGAGGTACTAGCTCATAGTTTTGCATAATCTGTATAGCAGCGTCTGTCAGCAGCACCAGGCCCACCTCAGGGGGAACGTTTGTCAGTTTGTGGCCATGGCAAAGTGTGCTAGGTATCTTGGAGAGCAGGAGAACATCCTGCTTCTGCAAGGCAGCTTTACTCAGTGTACCAGACGGGATGAGGTCTTCTTATTTCAGAGAAATGGGCAGGGGCAGCTTGGAGGCACTTGGCTTTGCAGAGTGACGTTGTTAAAAAATTTGCAACTAGCTCATTGCTGCCCGAAGTGAGAATTCTGTGCACAGAATATAGAGCTACAGAGCATAAGAGTCGATTGGAACTGAGCATCCCAAGAAGACCTACTTACAAGTTTGCTGTGTTTTCAGATACATAGTTACATGGGTTATTTAAAATTGGTTTGTTTCATAATACTGCGGAGTGAAACTTAAGAAAGCAGCTTCTGATACATTACTCCAGTAATTCTTGGAGTCAGCCTTTTCACAGTTCTGCTGCCAGACAGTGGAAAGCACAGGGTTTCAAGGATATGTCAGAAGGACTAGGATGGTTGTCTGCAAGACTGCTTTGTTCATCTAAGTAGCAGAGTAGGGATGTCTTTGTCCCTAGGGTTGGGCTGTCTTTCTGGTCCTTATAATGAGCAAGCATCTTTTAGTTTGCATGCTGTACGAACTAGCAAAATGTAGTAAAATTCCACTGATAAACATAAAATGCAAATTAAAATATATATGTTCACATACCAACAAAATTAACAGGTTTTTGTGCTTCAAGGACTGACTGGTACAACAGTTAGAGAGGGAAGGAGCACATTTTTAGGTAACCTTCTTGGGTGTATCTCAGCTATGGTTTGCCACAAGAGCAGTGAAGGATTTCTGCAGTCTTTAAGCAGCTTTTCCTTGCACTTGTATGTATAAATATTCTGTCTCCCAGGGGCAGAGTTGCATTTGAGAGAAAAGTCCTGTTATAATTAAGCTGGTTCTATTCTGTTTCTCTCTTCCAGCACTGCCAGAAGGTAACTGACTCAGACTGTGAGATGCCATCGTATCTGGCAGAGAGGATGGCCAATGTGAGGAGGAGGAGACAAGACTGTAAGCCGCTGTGAGTTCATACTGAGGCTCAGCACTTGCTGATGTGGGTTTCCTTTTGTCCCTGCTGCAGGGCAGCCTGGTCTGTGGAAGCTGGTGGCTTGAGTTGTGCTGGACTCAGAAACTGGCTGTTTGACTCCTTGCTCTGGGGGCTTAGTGCTGGCTGTGCCAGGCTGCTGGGTGAGTTCTGTTGACCATGAGTTATTCTGTTATGTTATTGACAGAGAAGTGAGTTCTCTCAAGTCAAAAATCATCACCTGGGAGCCCTCAGAAGAATTTATGAAGAACAATCACGTGATTAACACTCCTGTTCAGACTATGTACATCATGGGGGACTTGGGACCTTATGGGAAGTAAGTAGAATACTGAATGATCCTAATTTCCTTGAAGCAAACCCTTATCCTTACTCAAATATCCTGCTTCTCTCTGTAGTTGAGGAAGTTCCAAGAGTAACTCCAGCTGCTCTTTATCTCTGCTTGTTACCTCAGGGAGGTACTCATTGTGACTCTCCAAAAGGCTTTTTAACCTAATGTAGGGAACTATGGGAGTGTTTGTTCCTTTCTGTACCTCTATCTGCCTTCACCAGCTCTGCTGTTCCAGAGTTAAGTAAGTGTGTGCTCTGTTCAGACTTTCTTTGTGTTTCTTGATGTCTTCCGTTAGGCTTGGTCAGAGGGAGTATGAATATGTTCTTTGTACAATCAAGGTGGATGGCAATGGGGTGATCACAGTGAAGCCTGATTTTACTGACACCAAAGGAGCCTACTGGTGAGTGGGGAAGGGCTGGTACTACTCACAGGACTTGTACGGAGGGCTGAAATTGCTGTCTTCTGGTCACACTGTGGGCAGTAGCTCAGCCCTTAAACTGAAGGATATTATTAAGATTTATTCCTGAGGTTTCGAAGACAGGACTGTTGTGTTCTTGTGCTTGGTGTCATTGTGCATGTGATACATTGTGCTCTGGAGCCTGGCCCTAGGGATACAGACTGTGTGTACAGGACAAAAGCAAGTCTCTCTTTTTGAGTAATTGATGCTGGGAGGCACTTAGCAATGAGGAGATGGACATTAGTGCCCTTGTGTTGCAGGAGTTTTTTCCTGTGTGTTTTCGGTTCTGCAGGATTGAGTTGGATGGACAGAAGCGAGAGTTGTGGAAGTACACCATTGAGAATGCATCTGTGCAAGTGCAGCAAGAGGAGGAGGAGCGTGAGCAGCGTGTGTTCAGAGATGTAAGAACTGGTCTCTGCTGATTGTATTAACCAGTCTTGATTTGACAGAGGTATCTCAGACTCTCAAATAAGACATAATTGTTAGTGCTGTAGCGCCAAAAACTGGCCAAGTGAGTGTCACTGGCAGCGAGTTTCATCATGCCTGACAATTTAAGAGCTCCAATCAGTATTCTCCCACTGCTTCATCCCTTACTCTAGGTAGATGGCCATGTCCATTTGCCACTGGTATTAGTTGTGTTGGCTACTGGCTGCAGTTGATATATGTAGTCAGAGCTGATGCAAGAAACCACCCAAACTACTGTCCCCTGCCAGAAGTTTTCCTTTCCTTTGGAGAAGTGGGCAAACCCTTTCCTTTATCTTCCTGTTGCTGTTTATGTACTCATCAAATGATTTCTTGTTACTTATAATGACTTGAGCTGTTTGGATCTCAATTTGTTCCTTGACCTTTCTGAACTGTCATTTTGCCTGTGGCAAATGTTTATAAAGGTACTTAGTTGTGTTTGAGTGTTAAATTTGTAAGCTTCCCTGTTGTTTTTGTGGTCAGTAAGGGAATCCTGATTTACCTGCACTGATCTCCCTTTATGTTGTTTAAAATTTGCTGATTCTTCGTAGCTTCTTTTTGTGTTAGATTTGTCTTGGTGAGGTCTTCCCTGAAGCTGGTTTCATGTTATACAGTTACCATCTTTGCTTTTGTTTGATTCTTTTATCTGCTGTAACAACAAAAAAGCTGTTAGCTAAACCCATCAGCAGTTTAGATTATTTTTAAGTTACACTTTTTGCAGTAATATAAGTAATAACATATAACAAAAAAGACACTTTTTCTAATCTTGTTCTGTGTTTTCAGCTGTACGGTCGGCACAGGGATTACCTTAGCAGCCTGGTTGGCTCAGAATTTGAGATGGTGAGTCCCAATGGCACTCAGCATAGACCTGATGCCCCACTGCCTTCTGAGGCTGCTCTCCTGTCCAGTATTGGTTGCTGTTTGTACCACAGCCTCAAGGATTTCCTTGTTCTTGAGAGTGCACTGACAGCTTTTACTTTGTGACCTCCTACTGAAAATTGGGCTGAAAGGGACTTATTTCAAGGGATATTGGGACCTGCAGAGGTCCAACATGCATCTGTCAGGCCTGCAGCATACTGAGTGCTGCGGTCTCTGTGAGACTGCATCCATTGGCTGAAGGCCTTAGGCTGTAATAAGTTGTTGTGGAAGGACGGTTTATATATTTGTGCTAAAGATTGCTGTTAACTTCTTGAATGTCAAACACATCTGTGTATCAGTTTGTTCACATAAACATCTCTCTCCCCATCCCTCAAACTCACACAGTTTCTCTGCTCACTAAGTTATCCAGTCTGCAATCTTTCTTGCTAAAGTCTTGTTTGCCAAAGTGGGAAAGTTGTTGTACTCTTTGTTGTAGTTCAGATGTGATAATCAGTTCATATGTAGGATTTTTCATTAGAGAGAGATGTGTGTTTCGTACTTCTGGGTAACATTACAGGAGAAACAGGACTGTGATTTCATGATTCCTGCAGTTGACTTCTTGCTGCATTTTATGTCCCTCTAGAAATCTATAAAAGATCTGATTTACAGAGCAGTGAACTCCTGCAGAATGGGAATTTAGTCTTTCTGGTGAGCCTCTGGAGGGAGCGATCACTTGTGGAAAGGATGTTAGTATACCATGAGAAGTGATGATTCCTCCCTAACAAGCAAATTTAACTATTCAAATACAAACATTTGTGAAGTATTCACATGAGACCTTGCAAGGAGGGAATTGTATAAGGTTCCACCAGTGGTCACTGAGCCCTTTATCTTGTTTATCTGCTTGTTCTTACAGACACTTCCTGGCACACTGCGGCTTTTTGTGAATGGAGAAGTAAGTGAGTATCATGAGCTGTAATTGTAGGGGCAAATCTTGTCTGTTGGGTGAAGTGAGGCTGTGAAGGCTCCAGAGATTCCTGATTCACATCCTGGTTCAGACTAGGTGTTTCTCTCTCTAGAAAACTTTGCTTTTCCCTCTTTTCCCCTGCTTTTGCAGACTAACCCTTTGAGTGGCAATTGCAGATTAGAGGTTACAAATACTACAGCTGTCCTAGGTAGACATACAGATATGAATAAAGGGGAACAGAGAGCAATTAAATATGTGACCTCCCTAGTCTTTTATTTTTATGGGGACAGGGCTAATTCTGAGAAAGAATAATCTCTGAGGGCCGTATCTGTTACTTTAAAGACTCTGGCCTTTCCCAGCTTCCAGCAGTAACTTTTTTCCCAAGGTCGTTAGGGCTGCCTCTCTCAGAAGTCTTCAGTGAATACTGGAGGGGTTTGTATGGAAGTGAGCAGCTGAAATTCATTCTCTCTTCTCAGTTTCAGCTCAAGGCTATGAGTATGACAACCTTTATGTTCATTTCTTTCTAGAGCTCCCTAAACGTGAGTATTGGTGTTTCTAGCAGTATCACTACATTTTAAGGAATAAAGCATACTTTGGCTTATTCGTCAGATCAGCTCTGCTAAAAGCTGATAAAAGTTAATGTAGAGTCTGGGATCTAATCAGAGGTCTCCAGAGCTAAAGTGCAGAAGTCAGTGGTTTGAAGGAAACTGACATCCTGGGGAACATAAGCATATTTCCTTCATGCCCCTTCCAAATCTGGCTGGATTTGGTCCATGGACTTCTTAGTCAGCAATGATCGTGTCTGGCAAACTACTTCACATTCATTCCTGGTGCTGCAGAGAAGACCCATCCTGTTTTCTTTGTCTCAGTGATGACCTTGTCTGATTTCACTGCCCACCACCATGTTTTCATGTTGAGTACCGTTTTCAGTTTTGACTGGTAAGGTTCCCAGCACTAACGTGGACATCTTACTTTGTATTTAACCCCCCTGAAGCAATGGCTCTGACTTCCCTCTGGTTATGTCCTGATGTTTGCCTGAGGACATACTTCTTGTGCTAATAAGTGCATTTAGATAAGGATGTACTCTTGTCGTAAGGTAGAGTTGGTGGTGTCATAGTTCCAAGGTGATCTAGGGAACAGTCAATGTCTAGAACAAGATGGAGCAGAACACATGTAGAGGAGTTCAATGTGGGTGGACGTCTGGACCTGACATTCTCCTTTAAGCAGCTCTGGTGTATAAGTCCTTCCTCTCACTCAGGGTGTTCACCACTGTGCTCATGTTCTCTTCTCCCAGACTGGTCAAGCTCTGCATTCCAGCAGCTCTCAGGAGTGACTCAGACCTGTGCCACCAAGACAGTGGGCTGGGTAAGGACACTTTCAAACCTGCAGAGCAGAGTTTGAAAAGTCATTCTCTGAGGTGAAATGTTTAACAAGCTACAGATTTATCCTCCATAACAGCTCCTTCCAAGTGCACGGTATATTAGGAATATGCCTCATTCTGGTTGTACTTGACATCTTTCATGGTGTCACCATGCTCAAAATTCAGAGCAGTTTCTGTAACCTCGCTTTTTTCTTCCTGTTGTCTGATAGCCTTTGGATGTTTGATTTTTATGTGATTTAATGGTCAGAGTTAATGGAGCATTGCTCTGGCTTGCCTGGGAATGGTGTGCACACAGTCTCTGAACTGATTTCTCAGAACGATTCCTTCCTCCTGTCTGGGTAGTTATTTCAGTTGCTATCTCCAGCTCTGCTGTTGGATACAGCAACATTTGTATGTTATTAAATTTCTGGTGTTGTTTATGTGAACTAAATTGCATATTACAAAGTTTGTTGTCATATAGCATTTTAATAAGAATATTGTTTGAGGTGTTCTGTAAAGACCATGGTGGTGTATAGTAGTTGTACAAATAGCTGAATTGTCTTTTGAAATGTGTTATTCTTTCTCATTTTCCATTATTTTTAACAGCTTGTTCTATCAACATGGCAGTGATAGTGTGTGCAGGTCCTGTGGATGTCATTACTTCTGTCTTTTAACCTTTTCTCCCTTCAGTCTCTGCCCCTTGCAGTACCAGTGATGAACTCTCTTGGCAAGGAATCTGACCTCTGTTTCGTTCCTTTCCTAGGATAACGTGGCTTACTTCTGCTACCCCTTCACTTTGGAGGTATTCTTCACCCAAGAAGATGAATCAGAAGGTGTGTCTCCTTGTTTCTCTGAGATTGCATCCTTGCAATTGGTGTATTGGTGGTCCCTTGCCAAGGAGAAAGGACAGGTGAAAACAATGGAATCATCGAATCTTGGAATATCACTAGTTGGAAGGGACCCATAAAGATCATCAGCTCCAACCTGTGACTTCACACAGGACCACCCAAAAATCAAACCATAGTTCTAAGTGCATTGTTCAAATGCTTCTTGAACTCTGGATGGCTTGGTGCTGTGACCACTTCAGGGAAATGTTCATTCAGGGAACGTGCCCCCCGTCACAGCACAGCCTCTGCACATGTGCTGTTTTATGCCCTGCCCAGCATTGCATTGCTGTTTGTATGTGTTTGTTGACATTGCTTTGCTTCCAGCTTATACTCAACTCCATCCATTTCCAGAATGACTTGGGTCTTAGTTTGTCTGACTCAAAATGCCTGGCGCATTGGTCTGCATTGCCATGTCTGTTGTACAGCACAGAAGAGTGGGTTTCTGCAGTGGAAGAAACAGGGACATTATTGTACTATTGTACACTAAAACTCTGTGCTGAGTGTAATGTTTGTAGACACACTCAGTGACCTGTGTAATCTTTATATAGTCTGTGTCACTTGGAAATTTCCTGCTCTATTTTCAGCAGGGCTCCTCTGCTTCCTTTTCCTACTGCTTCACTGTGTAGCTGCTGCTCCTTCCTCACCAACCCTGCTGCTTTGTGGTTTGCAGTCACTTGGGACAGCTTTGCAGCATGTCTTGACACTTTAATCTAATATATGCTTTGAACCAACAGTAACAAACTTTCTGCCTAGACTAGATATGATGAGTTTTTTTCACCATGGAGAAAATAAATGCTTGAAGACCTGTAGAACAATCCAAGTTAATAGTCCCCAGCAGTGATAAGAAAGATCAGAGATCATTCTGAGTAAAAAAGGCTCCCATTTTGCATCGTTTGCAGAAGATTGTTGTAACTGCCCAAAGATAACTGAAGAATCAGTTTGATGATTCTCAGAGTCTCACCAAAACAAAGATATTTTCCCAATTTTTTAGCATTTTAACAATGCATTTTCATCCTCAAGTCTGGGGGTTCATTTTTTACATGGAAAAGTAATCACACATACATCTGGGTTTGTCGTTTTCGGAGAAGTAGAGAAAGGACTCATTGCTAGTGGAGCTGAAGTGTTTAGGATTTTTTTTTTCTCGGTGATAGTGTTCTTCGTTATTCAGAAAATTGTGATCTGCTCCCTTTCCTTGCAGACTGCCTCCCTCAGTGGCCTGTTCTCTACTTTGAGGTTCTGTCCCTGGATTTCTGGCAGAGGTATCGCGTTGAAGGATATGGTTCTTTGGTGCTGCCAGCATCTCCAGGTAAAAATAAAAGCATCTTTGGGGCAGTATGTTAAGTGTCTTGGGAAATGGGAGTTCCTCTTTGGAACAGCTGCACTTAGTTCTGGGAGGCTTTACCTTTGCATTTGAATAGTGTGCTGTCTGTGAATCAGCAAAGAGTGATGTGATGTATCCTGCACCTTCTGCTGTGTTGAGAAGCATTGTGTTTTGCTGTACTTGCTCTTCCAGTGGTTTTGTTGCAAAACTGTATGTGATAATGCTCTGAATGTCCATCTTTACAATAGCAGTAGACCTTTTCTGTCCCACGTGGAATCCCAGGCTCACAACTTGTCTGACATCATTGCATAGTAAAGGGGGTAGTTTCACTGCTGGGTATGTGGCTGGGGCTTGCTCGTTGGAAAACACCAGAAATCAGTAGGTATTCATCAGTAGGTATCTGTTGGGAAATGGCTGCAGGAGCAGGGAAGTCACGGTGATATGTACGAGCACAGTTTGCACTGCAGCACAGACTATATGCTCATGGAAAGGTATTAGATGTTGATAGGAGGTCGTGATGCTCCTAGGCCAAGTGACAAACAACTCAAAGCGGACATGAACTGCTTCAGCTGAGCAACCCAAGCTGCCAAGACATCTATGGGAAACTTCTGTGATTATGTTATTCACCCTGCTTTCAGTGAAGAAGGCTTCACAGGACTGCTGATAATTGTAACTATAGGTATTTTTAGAATAAGCTGTCCTTGGTAGTCTAGTCTGTTTAGCTTTCCTTTGGGCTCTGTGTTATGCGCTGGCCACACTGATACGGCGCTCAGGGGAAAGTACACTGTGTGAACCTAGAGAAAAGCAGAAGCAGGAGATGGTCTTTGGCGAGTGGGAGAGGAAAAGTGCACTTTGAACAGGGGACGCCCTGCCAGCACTGCCTTTCACACCCGCCGCCAACGCATTCCTGTTTGGATTTCTTAGGATTAGGATGATATCCAGAGTTACCTCCCTCAGGATGGTTTCTCACTGCTGTTAATTGTTGGGAACTGCTTAAAGTTGTTTTTTCTCTGAGGCTCTCAGCCAATGATTGTGTGCCATTCTCTGTACGCCCCTGTCTTAAACACTATAAGAATAAGGCTGTCCGGGTAATAGAAAAAAAAGCCTGATCATTCATGTATTGAGTCCTGTCCTGCTCCCCACCCGAGAGCAATCCACTCGGACCCTGATATCCGCAGCAGGTATCCATCCGACATGGTGTCCTCTATGACTTTGGACTGTTGGTCAGTGCTACTAGATTGTCCTGTTGTCTTGGCTCAGGTCTCCACATGTTCACCATCCCTACCTGGCGCCCTGTAGAGCTGGGTACAGTTGCTGAGATGAGGAGGTTTTTCATTGGTGGGTCTCCTGAGCTGGAGGACATAACCTATGCCAGGATACCAACAACCTTCAAGGTAGGCTTAGCTGTGGGATGTTGCTCTTGCTGGGAAATGGTGGATTATGCTCTTAGAATCATAAAATCATAGTTTATCCCAAGTTGGAAGGGGCCCCAAGGATTATCAAGTCCAGCTCCTGGCTCCACACAGCATTACCCACAACTAAACTGTATGTCCTGCACTTCTCCAACTCCGGCAGCTTTGGTGCCACAGTGGCTCCCCTGGCAGCCTCTTAGAGAAGACCTCTCACAATCTTTGTTGCCCATTTTTTGGGATCTCTTCAATAGGTTGATGTCCTGTTGTGGCACCCAAACTTAACACAGTGCTTGAGGTTGAACCCTTCTCCCAGCACTGCACTATCATCTTCCCAGTGGTTAGGTCCTGCCCTCAGCACAGCTTGGAAATGTCTGCTTGTCTCTGTGATGTCAGTTTCTGTATGTAGTAGGGCAGGGAGAAATTCTGTTGCTGCAGGAGTTTAATAACTGGTGGGGCACACTTATTTCTGCTGGGGTCAGCCTGCTGTAGTTTGTTACAGGCTCTCTAACTGGTGCTGTTTCTGCAGGGAAAGCATCTGAGCCACTTTGGTTTTCACACAGAAACAACAGGGAATGTCACGTTCCGGCTTTACTGCCTGCAGCAGTCTAAGTGAGTGCAGCAAAGTGAGCACAAGCTCTGTCTTGTGCGCTCTGTTCTTCCAGCCCTGACCTTGGGTTGTACTTCTTTGCAGAGCCTTTCTGGAAACCAGTGCCTTGAGGCATCGCATGCAGAGTGTTCTGGACCGCCTTGGGGGCTACAGCCAGCAGAGCTCTGTCTACAATGTTTTGGGTAGGGCCTTCAGTCTTACTCTTTGTGGAGGGTCTTTGGTTCACTTTTGCCTCCTTTTTATAGGGTAGTCAGGATATTTCAGGAGAATCCATTGCTGGGAATGGAATTATCCCTGCTGTAACTCCCTCTGAGTTAAAGCAGAAGTTAAATGTTCTGACCTGACACTGCTTAAAAATTTGAGGAGGCATCTGCCCTTAGTAGGCAGGAGCGATACTCACTCCATGAGGGCAAAGTCTGGGCTGGGCTACCTGGTCTTGCACCAAGCACGGCTTGTGGCTGTGGTGCACAGGGTCAGTCTCTGATCCATTATGCACAAAGCAAAGACAGTGAAGAGAGCAGCAGGAGCCAGGTGGTGCTCCTGCTCTGAAGGGCAACGTGCACTGAGTTGTCCTTCCGGTTCCCTGTGGCTGTCTGATGCATTCTGACTTGCTGTCTTCTGCTGTGTTGCAGAGGCCTTCCAGCGGGCACGGCGCCGGATGCAGGAGGCCCGTGAGAGCCTTCCCCAGGAGCTCCTCAGCACCTCTGCCTCCAGTGTGCGGCAGCCACAAGAACCCTGACTGACAGACTGGTGCTTTCCGCTGCTCCCAGCCTGGGGAATCCCGTGTCTTCTCTCTGATAGAAGCTCCCAGTGCCCATGCCCCGAAGCTCTTTGAAGTCCTTCCTGTGCAGTTTTCTCTGGACAGGGGCGGTAGTCTGTAGCATGTCCATACTGAGAATCTTTGTGTTCCCACGGGTACCCTGTTGTTTCAAGGCACTTTGTTACTGGGCCCTAATGATAACACCAGTTGTTCACATTTCTGCTGAGCAGACTGAGATACTGACATGAGATCCATGAACTTTCCAAATACTGAATTGTAAGTGATTAGAAAAATATCAAGTCTACTTGACTTGGTAAATTTACTTTTCTTCTTAAAGGAGAGAGTGATGTTGAAGGTCAAGGCATGAATGTTTTTTGAGATTTAATTAAATGAGTAGTTAACTTCTTGAGAAATACTGGTAGTTTTCATCAGCATTTGTAGTTGTGTGTCAATTTTCAGTAAAAGGAATCTGACCACCTGTGTTTTAAAATTGATTCATTCATAGAAAAAAAGAATGGTCTTCATCTCCTGTAAATAGGAAACCAAAGCAAGGAAATAATGTATGACAGATTCCAGACTGGAGAAAAGGGTTACGTTCTGTATTTATGTGTCGGTGGGATTTCTGGCTCTTGTGTCTGCAAGGATGAGCAGACGGGCTTTGGGAATACAGCTGAAAACACATACTCCCTTTAGTTCATGAAAGAGTTGGGGCTGGATGGTGTGCAGATGAGAACAGATTGTAACATTTGCACAGCAGCCGAACTTTGAACTGTTAAGCTCTTTGTCTGAGATGTGGTTCCTTGCTCCATCTCTGCAATATACTGCATTGCTGCCTGGGGAAGTGTATGTTTACCTAGATTTAACCACTTTCTTCTTTTCTCAACTTTTTTAATTCCCCTATTTTTGTTTGTGGGGCAGCAATTCTCATCCTGGTGCTTGCAGCCTTGGTGGGCTGCTTGAAAAGACATTTAGGGAAAGCCTTCAGCTCTTTGAGTATGCCCTTTTGCAAATTAATTTACAGCATTTCCATATAAGGGCACATGTAGGAAAATGTCACTGATCTTCTAATGAGAACTGGCATCTGGTGCAGGGCCTGAGGTCAGAGCTCGCACAGATGCCCAGCCCGGGGGGTGGGGTCGCGTGTCCGTCAGGTGCACGCAGATCACATCACAGATGGCAAATGGGGACAGACAGAGCTGGGGAATGGGGTGACACTGATGTTCCTGCAAGAGTGAGGGTGTTCCCTGAGGTGGAATTTCCCTGGGTTCTGTACCAGAGGGGCACCTCTGTGGCCATGTGGACTTGAAAGCCAACAGGAGGGGCTGGAGCCGTGGTGCAGGGAGCTTGGGGGGAGAGGGGGGGTGCTGCACACTGCGGGTGCGGGCAGCAGGGCAGGGAAGCAGCCCTCAGTACTGCCGCGGCTGCAGCACGTCGCCGCTTTCTGAGCGCCGCCTGCCGTTGCCGCAGGGCGGACGGGGTCGCGGTGGTGGCTGCGGCATTGGCGGAGCTGCTCCGTGGGCCGCCGGTGGAGGCCGCGTCCTGCGGCGCGCCTGGTGAGCTGCGGTCTGCGTGGGGCCGAACGTCCCCGGGGCCCTGCGGGCTGCTCGTTAAATAGACGTCGCAGACAAAGGGCGGGGGCAGGGACGTTGGCTGGGTGGAAGACAAGGCTGCGGGCTGTTGGCAGGCTCACAGGATGCAAGCGAACAGAACAGAAAAGGAAGAACGAAATGAGGCATTTGCACGATGGGGGAACGGCTTTGCACCGGCGTCAGATTCCGGCAGTTCTCAAAAGAGAACTACGTGGGGTGCGATAACCTCGGACCGCGGAGTGCCAGCGGAGCTCCCGCGTCCCTCGGGCCGACCTCGGCCCCGCGCGGCTCTGCGGGCGGCACCGCGTACACGGACCCGCGGTCAGCGGCTGCGGGGTCAGCGGTGCTGCGGCTCTGGGCAGGGAGGAGCACACGTGCGGGGCGTGCGGAGGGACAGACCGTCTGTGCCTGCGCGGTGGGAGTGCAGCGGTAGCTGCCGAGGTGACTGCCTGCCGCCCCCATCGCGCGTGTGATGCTTCGAGGTACCGCCTGCGTTTTCTGAAGCTGATAGCAAGATTTGAGCGCACGTCAGAGCACTGCTGAGCTGGGCGACGACGCACTCCAGCGGATCGGTCAAAAATAAACGGCTGTGGACTCCTCCTGCATCGGAATTGCTTTTGGGTACACGGGTCTTTGAGTCCTCCCACCTGTGCTAAAGCAACGCAGAAAATCAGAAAGGGCTGACACAGTCACAGCCTGATTCATTCGCGATGTGGTCAAAGTTGAAAAAAAAATCTGACTTTCAAAATGGTTGTGAGGATTTCTGCAGTGTAAGAGGAATTCCTGTTTGGGTATTTCGGGTGGGTTCATCCTTTGCAGGTCCGGGAACAAGAGGATCGTGGGAAGGTACGTTTCCCATGATCCCGGGTGTGTGTGTGTGTGGGGGGGGGGGGAGGGGTTGGCATCGAGATCTGCTCCAGAGCATCAGATCACCTCAACGCTGGCCTGAGAGACATTTGTTCAACTGTTGTTGAAACGGAGATGGAGACCACAGATCGTCCCTTCCAAATTGTTTCGTAGGCGCGGGGCATAGCTCTTTCCTTTTGCTCACACCACACAGACGCCCTTCTGGACGCCTAGGTGCTTTCCCTCACCCCCTGCAGGTCTCAGCATCGCGTTTTCACCCACACTGCTCACGGTGCCAGGATGCCCCGCGCTGAGGGCGGCGGCTTTGCCCTCCTTGAGCGCTTCGTTTCTCGACGTGCGGCCGTGTGCCGCGGCTGCAGGACCCACTGCTGCACCTCGGAAGGCGGCAGCCCCGGTCTGAAGATGATCGGGGGGGGAGGGGGGGGAGGGGCAGCTCTGCACAACGACGGATTCTGCGGGTCTGAGCCTGTGGAGCCGATGAGCGGGGAGGTGCTGATCTGGAGTTCTGGGGTGCGAAAGGATGGAGCACAGCCGTGCTGCAAGGGATGCGGGGTACCGGCGGATGGGCACGAGCCAGCAGTACCGTGCCCCGGGTTCTCCCAGCACAGCGCAGCGCAGCGCAGCGCGGCCAGGAGGGCGGGGAGGGATGTGCCCCTCCACTCTGCTGCGAGCCCTCACCTGCAGCGCGGCTCCCACGCGGGATGCGCTCAGCGCAGGACAGACGCGGAGCTGTCGGAACGCACAGAAACGCTCCCGGTGACTGCACCCCCCCCCCGTGCGGGGCCAGGCCGAGGGCTGCGGCTGGCAGAAGACAAAAGACCACCGTGGGGGAGGAAAGGAGAGGCGAAATGACAGCGCCGCCGCAGCCGCATTATGGAGATGGGGAGAGATGGGGTGGGCAGCACCGGAGGCGGTACCGCCCTGCACCGCACCACCCCCACCGTGTTCCACCCCCTCCCCCATGTGCCTCTCTCACCACGTGACCCCTCCATCTCTTTCCACCTCCCCCTCCCCCTCCTCCGCTCCCAGACGCCCGCGGGGCGATCCGCGCTGCTCCGCCGCTTTGCGCGCATGTGCCGCGCTCTCCCTCCCCCCGCGCGGCCGTTCGGAGCGGGGAACGATGAAGGACCGCACCGGGGAGCTGCGCGCCGTGAGTGCGGGGCGGGGTGTGCGGGGCGCTCCCGGGTAGGGTGGGGGTCTCTGTTGCGCTCCCCCCACGGTCAGCGCCAGTGCTCGGGGCCGCAGCGGCGGTGCGGGGTCGGGTTTCTCCACGGCCCACGCACCCGCTTTGCGTTTCCGTCCTTCTCGCTCCGCTGATGTCACGCGGTAGCCCCGCAGCGCGGAGCTGTGCGTGTCCCCGTAGGGAAATGGCTCTTCGATAACAGCGGAGCCGACGCGTGCGGGTGTTCTCCCGGCGGGGCCCGCGCCCGTGTCCGCCCGGAGCGGCGCTCGCGGTGCGTGGGGCGTTTGAGCATTTCTGGGTTCCTCTACATGTTTGACATGGAGGGAATGAAAATAAAAAGAACCTAAACGGGGCGCGATTTCGCTTCTCTTCTGACGGAGGCCCCCGCTCCGCGGCAGCACCGAGTGCCCGCAGGGGCGGTGCAGGGCTGCTGCTGTGCGCATCAACTGCCCCCGTGCGGCGCTGGACACGGAGCGGGAATGGGGTGGGATGGGGTGCGGTAGTCCTGGATGATTTGGGGTGGGGTGCGATGGGATGGAGGAGGCCCAGCAGCTGCGTGCCCCTTTGGGCGGGCTGTGCGCTGCGCAGTGTGCAGCAGGAAACGTGTGTCTGCAGGGCTGCGGTCAGAACTGTGTGCATCCACGAGCGAAATCCAATGACTGTAGTTAGTGACTGTTGGTTGTTGGCTTCCAGTGGGGCTGGGAAAGGCCCATCCCGGTGGGTTGACAGACCGTGCCCCCTGCAGAGAGAGCTGCGTGATGCTCGGGGGTAGGGCAGCATCTGCGTGCTGCTGGGAGTGCTCAGCACCTGTCGCTGCTGGGCTGTGCTGCAGGGAACGCAGTGGAGGTGCTCTCCTCCAGGCACAGTGGTGAAGTTTACCGAAGTTACTCTTTGTGGCAAAGCCCCTGTTCTCCATCTAAGCATCTCCGTGCTCCACAGTGTCAGCTCCTGGTATGCAGAAGACACTGTTAACCTTGGGAATAGATCTATTTACTTATTTCAGTGCTATATTCCTTTTGTTTTTTACCCTCCTTGGTGGGATGCCATGCTTGTAGGCTCTCCTCTGCAACCTGAAGGGTGGTGTTAGTCATCGAGCCCTGCGCCTGCTGCCCATGTGGGCACCTGGACTGTTGTATGGGAATAAGAGTGTGGGGCAGGTAGTGGGGGAATGGCTGTCCTGTGCAGGCAGCACGCTGCTTGGGGCAGGTATCTCTGCTTCACTCTGCCACTTCCCTGCTGAGCTGCTGTGCTGGGTAGGGTGGGCACACCATGTCCCCTAGGTGTGGTGGAGGCTCAGTCTGGCCCTTCCTTTAATTGCAAGTGCTTTTGCCTTTTTGCGAGCTGCTCAGAAGCTTTACAAATGTTTGTTTTGCCATGTATCTCCCTGCTAACAAGACTGCTCAGGAAATATGCAAAATTATCACTACAGGCAGAATACATACAGTAAGGCTCTTTAAGCTAAGTACTGTGATAAATTGCTACTTCCAGAAAATTGTGTGTTAACAAAAAGGAGGAAAGTGCGCGTGCCAGCCCCGGCAGCTGTTCTGGGCACAAGGGGTCAGTGTCCTCTGAGTGGCAGCGGTGGGGTCACCCTCAGAGAAAACCCACAGCGAGTGGACAGTGAATGGAGTGGTATGGCTCAGAAATCATGAACAAAGCCATGTGCCATAAATACCTGCCTGGGAGTTAGGCCGAGGAGAGTGTTGGTACAGAAATCATGAACAAAGCCATGTGCCATAAATACCTGCCTGGGAGTTAGGCCGAGGAGAGTGTTGGTACAGAAATCATGAACAAAGCCATGTGCCATAAATACCTGCCTGGGAGTTAGGCCGAGGAGAGTGTTGGTACAGAAACATGGTGAGAGCCATCTCTGGAGCAGGAGGGATGGAAGGCCTGCAGAGCCACTGTGGCTGGGCAGCTGTGCTAGGCAGCTGCTCCAGGTGGTGCAGGGCTTTCAGAGTGGCTGAGATTGGTGAGTATCTCTGCATCATGGAATCACAGCATGGCTGAGTTGGAAGGGACCTCACAGCCCCTTGGCCATGGGCTGTGTGCCTCCCAGTTCAGGCTGCCCAGGGCCCATCCATTTCCTGGGGCACCTGCAGGGATAGGGCACCCACAGCTCTGGGCAGCAGTGCCAGTGCCCCACTGCCTTCATAGTGGAAAATTTCCTCCTGATATTTAATCTAAATCATCCATCTTTTAGTATAAAACTATTACCTCTTGTCATCTAACTATGTTCCCTGATAAAGAATCCCTACTTAGCTTTCCTCCAGGCAGTTAGGTGCTGGAGGGCTGCAATGAGGTCACTCTTCCCCAGGCAGGACACCCCCAGCTCCCTCAGCCTGTCTCCACAGCAGAGGTGCTCCAGCCCTCTGAGTACCCTCATGCCCTCCTCTGGACCTGCTCCAGCAGCCCCACATCTTTCCTGTGCTGGGGGCCCCGGGCCTGGACGCAGTGCTCCAGGTGGGGCCTCACGAGGGCAGAGCAGAGGGGGACGGTCCCCCTCCCTGCCTGCTGCCAGCCCTCTGCTGATGCAGCCCAGGTGCTGGCGGCTTTCTGGGTGCACACTGCTGCTCAGGTCAGCTTTCCCTCCGCCAGAGCCCCAAGTCCTTCTCCACAGGGCTGCTCAAGGAGTTCTTCGCCTCAGTATGAACACATACCCAGCATTGCCCCTACCCAAGGGCAGCACTGTGCACTCGGCCTTGTTGAACCTCAGGTGGATCACATGGGCCCAGTTCTCAGCTTGGGTCCATCTGGTCATCACAGAGGCACACAGAGCAGATGCCCATCCATGCGTCCTGGCAGAGTCCTGACCACAGAGGAGACTCCAAACCTCTCAGATCCCTGTGCCCACACAGCACAACAGTGCTCCATGATGGTCTTAGGAACCTCTTGTGCTGCAGTTTGCTCCTTCTGCCTCTTGTCCTGGCACTGTCACTTTCCCATCCTACAGTGCATCTGCTGCTATGTCTGTTTCAAATTCTTTAGCATTAAGCCTTCCTTTTGTCTTCTGTTGCTTTCAGATCTTCCAGTGGGACCTGTCAGATGTGCAGCATGCAATGCACAAAACAAATGTTCATTTTGCCAGGAGACATTTCAACTCTGCCTTCTGGGCAGGCTGATGTGTCTCGTGGATGGTGCTAAGTTTCCTTTACAATCTAGATAAGAGCACCCAAGAAATTTAATTACTGTGTTTATAGTGGGTGAAGTCTGATGGTGTTGCTGGCTGCGTTGGTTTTCTTGTCTTTCCCAGAGAAGTGAGTGGCGGGAGAGAGCGGAAGCTTTCAATTTCTATAATGTTTCAGAGGAAATCTGTGCTTGAGGGAGGATGAGCAGGGAAGGGTCCCTTTGGCTGAGGTCTGTGGGGCAGAGCTGCCCCAATCTGCAGCCCTGCCTGAACGCTGTCTGCACTGGGAAACTGAGAGCATCGTCACTCCATGCTGAGCTCCTGCTCTGTTACTACCTATGGTGTTTCTTTGGGGAATGCTTTAAGTCTTTGTGGCATCGTGGATGCCCCTCTCTGCCCTCAGGATCCCGTTGAGATAGTACGTGCCTCCTTCCTCTTAGGAGTTGGCCATTTGGGCTTCACAGCAAAGGTTGGTAATGTAATTCTGCAGTGATGAAAATGAACACTTAAGGACAAAACTCTTGGAAATCTTGTTCTCTGTTGTGCTGCTGGTGTTGGTAATTGGAAATGTGATGACTCAAGCAGATGTTGGTGAGTGATTGTCATTTTTACCTTTAACCTTTATTAATTGAAAGTTGCGAGTCCAATGCGGGGGCTGGTTTCAGTAATGCTGGAATTGGACGTAACAGAAGGGTCCTGAGGGAGGTAGCTGGTGTGGGTGCACAGCTGCTCTCCATCACATTCAAAATGTTGTGGCTGGAAAAAGAAAAACATTGCTGCTGTATTCCAGGAAGGGAGATCTGGGGAACTGGAGGCCCGTGAACCTCACCTCTGTGCCTGGGAAGACCACAGAGGAGATGTGGAGGCACAGGGGAGATGAGGAGGTGACCCCAGACAGCTGGTGCAGCTGCAGCAAGGGCAGAGCATGCTTGACCCACCTGGTGAGCAAAGGGAAGGCAGCTGATGTTGTCTGCCTGGACTTCTGCAAGGCCTTTGATGCGGTTCCACACCACATCCTTATCTCGAAGTTAGAGAGATACAGGTTTGAGGAATTGACCATTTGGTGGATAAAGAATTGGTTGGATTGCCACAGCCAGAGGGCTGTGGTCTGTGTCTGTGTCAGGTGGAGGTGGTGACGAGTGGTGTCCCACAGGACCCATGCTCTTCAGTATCTCTATCAGAGACATAGATGACAGCAGTGAGTGCAGTGTCGGACACCAAGCTGAGCGTTGCAGCGAATTCAGCAGAAGGAGGGGACGGCATCCAGAGGGACATGGACAGCGGGCCCTCGTGAACCACCTGAGGTTCAACAATTTTCAGCATTCAGTCAGATGTGAGGAAGAAACTCTTCACCTGGAGAGCACTGAGGCCCTGGCACTGCTGCCCAGAGCTGTGGGTGCCCGATCCCTGGAGGGATGTAGGGCTGTAAAATAGTCCATTTATTAAAATGTCTGAGCCCAGGCTGTTGATAGCAAATGCTGTAGTCTCATGGGACTGAGGTCCACAGAGATCATCTTCAGCTCCAGCAAGCACCTCCTGAAGAGCTGCTGGCAGCACTTCTCCGTCTGGACTCCTGAACCTTGCTTGTGCTGCAGCTGTGAGTGTGAAGGGTAAGCAGAGCACCCCCAGGAGGAGATGGCAGAAGACTTTGGGGTGGTGGCAGAAGACTGGGGGTGCTCAGAACCGTGTTCTTCCAAAGCTTGTAGAGCTTCAGTGACCTGCCCTTGTGCTCCTGAGTGTGGCAGTGCTGTGTGTGTAGACGTGGCCCAGCATCTGTGTGTGTTGGTCTTGGTAGGCTTAAGATGGCTGAGAGGAGATTTTTCTTGCAGCTCATCGCTGAATTATTCTGACCTCATCTGTCTTCACAGCGACATGCACGGCCAGGAGCTGGAGCTGCGCAGTGAGCAGAGGATGGCAGCAGCTCTCTGGCTGCTGGGTGGGATTCTGGGGACTCCTGTGCTTGATGATGAGAAGAGCCAAGTGGATTTTGAACACGTGCGTGCTGCAGAGGTGTTCAGCCAGTGAGAATGGGTTCACCCAGGAAGAGGTGATGGAGAGCAGCAGCCTGCGTTTCTCAGGGAGATGTTAATTTAATGGTCTTTTAAAAGAATAGCAGCTGCTGTGGCCTTTTTCTGACCTTCTGTGCTTCCATGAAGCTGGTGTTCCTCCTGTGGTGACGTGGGGTGGCACGTGGTAGTGGCCCTGCAGCTGTGCAGACGTGGGGCGGCTGTGGGCTCTGTCTGTGTGCTGCTTGCTGCTAGCCTTGCCTAGGAAGGGTTGGCTTGCAGGTCTGGGGCAACTTCAGGGGCTTGTGGCATCCCCTGGGCTACCAAGCCCACTGTGCCCTTGTGCAACTCCACTGCTGGCTCCTCAAATACATCTGGACATGGTCAAATCAATCTGCAGTGCTCACGGCATAGAGCAGGGGATGAGCTTGTGTGTGGCTGCTGCAGAGATAATAGAGACCTCGTTGCCGTCATGCCACAGCTCTCCCTGCCTGGGGCCTCTTGGTTTTCGGTGCAGAGTAGCAGTTTCTGGCCTTTTCACTGGGTTTGTGCTTCTCCGCTGTCTTTCAGAAATGAGGCTTGTTTGAAGCAGAGGGATGTAATCTGCTCGCTAATTAATATATTAGCAATGTGCCTATTACCAAACGCCTGGAGTTGGGAAGCATGAGACACTCTCCCCAGCCCTCCTGTGCCAGCTGCTCATTGCTTGGTGCTGGCCATGCCATTGCTGGGCTGTTGGGGTGACCAAGCTGACCCCACTTGGACCTAGACCAGAGCATGTTTCTGGCTACTGCTTTGGGAACCTGGGGTGGCCACACCAGGACATCTTTTTCAGCAGCTCTTGATGAGAAACACACATGCTGTCATTCAGGTTGGTGCTTCCGTGGGGAAGTTTGCTCAGCTTTGTGTCTGCCTTGGCAGCAGTGTAAGGGAAGCTGCTTCACCCTGAGGTGGCAGTGCCTGCTGAAGGCATCAGCATACGATGTGGTGCTGTCGCAGTGAAGCAGGGTGAGGTGTGACCTGTGCACCAAACTGCGCTGCCTGGAATCACTGTGAGCTGAGGTGTGCTCTGCCTGCTCAGAGACAGCTCTCTCCTTGCAGAGCCCTGCTGAGCCCTGCAGGTACCCCGGGGCTGCTGCTGCTGCTCCTTGCCTGTCCCTGGACCGGGCAGTCAGCTGGGCGCTGCGTGCTGGATGTGGAGTGGCACAGGGGGCACTTCCAGTGACGCGATTGGGACAGATGGTGCCCTTATCCATCCCGCAGTGACTTTGTGGGAGTGACACGTGTCCTCCCTGCCATCAGGCTCCATCCGTATAATTTCCTCTTCCCAGCTGGGCTCTTGTGCCGCTTTCCCTGCATGCAGCAGGGTAGCACTGCGCTGTGTCTGCCCTAAATAACACCACGTTGTGGGAGGAGACGACGGAGGGGAGCATAGGGGGACCTTAGGACCACTGGTGCTGTTTGGGATTGCACCAGCACAAGGAAGTCAGAAGATGTGCTTGTTTGCATGTGCTCAGGTGCAGCTCTCATGACGAAATGTCCCCTGCTCTGTGCAGGAATGCTGGGCGTGAGGTGGCTGCTGCCAGGCGCTGGGTTTCCCTGGCCAATGGCTGTGTTGCAGCACTGTCTGTCTTAATTAGTAGCAGACGGTTGATGCTGAAAACGAAGCAGAGCACAAATGAAGTGGGATTTGTGGTCACATGTAAAGCAAAATGCAAATGTGGATCTCAGTGCATTTTGCTGTCTATGGGAGGTGATGCTGTAACTCCTCCTGTGCTACACTGCCGGGCTGGCTACTGGAGACTTCTCCATTGTCCCTGGGGCTTGCAGTGTATCCCCGTGGGGATTTCACACAAATGAAGGAGTAGGAGGGCAGCTTGTGAATTCTGGGCTTCAGGGAACGGAATCATGGGCTGTGTGAGCTTGGGAGGAATGTCTGGATGTCATTTGGTCCAACTCTGCCCTCAATGGCGAGTTGTCCCATACCATGTCCAGATGGCTCTTAAGCATCTCCAAGGAGGGGAGCCCACGGCCTCTCTGGGCAGCCTGTGCCAGTTGCTTGGTCACACACACAGCAGAAACCTCCTTTGTGTTCAGAGAAACCTGCTGTGTTCTCGTGCTGGCCCTGGGTCTGGCTGTGTCCTCTTTGCACCCTCCCTTCAAGGACTAACAAATTAGGATGGGATCCCCATGGGTCTCCTTCAGCCTAAGCAGCCCCAGCTCTCCATCTCTCCCCATAGCATGGTGCTCCAGACCCTGAATTATCCTTGTGGCCCTTTTGCAGGTCTCTCCTCAGTGGCCCCAGATCTCTCTTGTGTTTAGAGGATGCAGAACTGGACCTAGGACACCAGTGCTGAGCAGAGGGGAGGGGTGACCTTCCCTTGGCCAGCTAGCATCCAGCAGCCCAGGATGCTATCAGCCTTCCTTCTGGGAGGGCACGTCACTGCCTCACAGTCAGCTGCAGGCCAGCAGAACGCCTCTCATCATCGCCTGCTCCGTCTCTTGGAGGAGGATGTTACCATCAAGGTACCCCAGCATGCAGGGTTCCTAGGAAGGGTTTGTGGGATATCTGTGATAGTGCTGTGTAGGCACTTCCTTGCATACCTGCAGGTGCTGGAAGTGGCTCTACTTAAATCCCATTTTGCTGATCCTGTGATCCCTCCATCACATCATCCTGTGCCCTGTGTGCAGCAACCCTGCTCAGCACTCGTGCACAGAGCTGCTGGTTACTCCTTCTCCCTGCAGTTCTTAGTTTAACACCTTCCTTATGAGGTAAGGCATCACATCCTCCTGGCAAAACCTATTTTTTTCCCTAGGTAGCTGGGTGGGTCCATCTCTCCAAGCAGACACTGATGTTCGTGGCCCCATGGTCACAGAACCCCAAACCCTGCTACCAACAGCAGATCTGCAGTCCAGTATTGAATCATACTGTCACTGCCCTGCCCTGCTCTGCACAGACAGGGCTGGGGACAACACCTGGCCTGTGTCCCCATAGCTCTGTCATCCTTTCTGTTGCTGGACACCCTTCTTTGTGCCCACAGAGAGTGGGGCTGGGTCTGGGCAGAGGCACTGTTCTTTGTACCTGCTGGGCGGGGACTGTCACTTGCATAGCAGTAGCTCTCGGTATCTTTGGATATGGCTTTCGTGGCTACCAAAACTAATGGTACCATGAGCGGCATCTAGAGGGCTCCACCTAAATCAGCTGTCTTAGATTGTAAAGGCAGTTTTAGGAGGAAAAAAGCAGGCTGTCACCTGGCATATTTCAGAGTGAGAGGAATTCTCTAGATCCCTGCTGTCTGTATTGGCAAACTGTCTGAAAGTGCAAATGGACTGTGGGGCAGTAAGCTTCTGGGTGGCAGTCTGCAAAGTGCGGGGCAGTTATTAGATGAATAAAGACAGTCCTCACTCTTAAATCCTCCAAATTACACTTGCTTCTTCTCTATAGTGAAGACAGAGCATGGAGAGGCTTTTACGCCCCGTTACTTTTCCATTTCCCTCATCTATCTTTGGATGATGTCTTTGAAATGCCTTCTTATACAGAGGACATGAAGGCTGTCGTTTCCCTTCCTGCTGTGAGCTTGTGTTCCCTGCCTTGCAACATCATGAGGTGACAATGACATGTGTATTGCTCCAGACTGGGGCACCCCCTCATTTGCCTGCTGAGCTTTTACTGGTTTGGGTGTATTCTCTGTTCTGTTCCATCTTTCCTGTGCTCCAAAACATGCATTGTGCTGTCCCGTTCCTGTTGTTGTGTTGCTGAGGACAGCTCAGTGAATACACACATCAAGTGTGTATGCCATTAGCCTCCTATGCTTGCCACGGCAGGCTGAATGTTGGCACAGCCAGCAGCAGCAGTGATGTTTGCTGTGTCTTTAATGCTGGAGCTGGATGTCATCTGCTCTCAGGAGCTGCCTGCAGTGCCATGGGGCAGCAGTGCTATCCCATATCCTTGGTGCCACTGAGGGAAGGAGCAGCTGTGGCTGAGAGAAGCTCCTGAGTGGGTCAGTTGTGTTTGCAGGAACTACTGATACTTCTCTCTGTCTTGTTGCAGGCGAAGGACAGTGATGATGACGATGAAGTCACTGTCAGTGTGGACAGGGACCGCTTCATGGATGAGTTCTTTGAACAGGTGAGTTTTGTTTCTCTGGTGCAGAGCTCTCTGTTAGCATGCATGTCTGTGAAGCAGGCTCCCAGGGCAGGCGGGCAATGGTTGAGTTGAGGTTGGATGTCCTGCCCTGACTGAAGCTGCTCTGCTGATGCTTGGCCTCCAGGCCCCTGGGCTTGCACCAGGCACTGAATTGAGGTTGCTACGCTGTGTTGGTCTTACCTGGCCCCAGGGCTGTTCCTGTAGAAAGCAGCAGGGCAGCTGAGCTGGCTGACCACTAAGTGGGAGTGTGGGAGATCGTGGATGCAGACTGCCATGTTGGAGACTTCCTTGCTGCAGCATGGATGCCTCCAGAACTATTGGAGCAGACAGGCTCTAATGTGTCTCCTGAAGGTACCTCTGAAGAGTAGCACTTTCTACATGGAATTGAATTAATTTTGTGCCTCTTGTTACCAAACAAGACGTTGTCTTATGGTGTGTGGGTGGCAGTGAGATATGCATGCAGTTTTTTCAGCATACCCTTAGCATTACATGTGTGTAGGGGGTGTAGAAATGTATCTGTGCAAGCAATGGAGTGTGGAATGAAAAATCTGACATGCAGTTGAATGAAGATGAGCAAAGTGGTGATGTGAGTCGAAGAAGATAGATCTGAGCATGTGCAGATAGAGGGCATGAATAGAGGTTCCCAGTCTCTGTGATGCTGGCTTGCTTCCTTGTTTCCTTGAGGTGCAGGGAAGACGCCAGCATGGAGCACCTCATCTCATTTGGCCTCACTACCACCATGGCCAAGGGACAAACAGGAGTCCTCAGGCCCTGAAGCAGAGGCGGGGGGCTGAGCCAGGGCTGGGCCATGCTGGTGCAACCTGAGCCATGTGCTTCACGTCAAAGCTGCAGAGTCTGGAAATGCATAGATCCGATGCTCATTTAAACAGGTCCCCAGTGTTTCGCAGTTTATCACAAGGCATGCAGGACCCAGAGCCTGTACTACCTTGCTCTGACTGCAAAGCTAGTTGCTGTGATGTGAAAGGTTTGATTTCATGTCAGCCCTACAGTATGAGAATCCAACTGGGAAATGCATGCCCAAGAGAACCTTTGTTAAGGTTCATACATGCTGTGGTTACCTTTCACTAGTTTCTCACAGCAGTCTTGTCTTCTTTTCTGTTTCCACAGGTGGAGGAAATACGAGGGTTCATCGATAAAATATCAGAGAACGTGGAGGAAGTGAAGAGGAAGCACAGTGCCATTCTTGCTTCGCCCAACCCTGATGAGAGTGAGTGAGCCGGGTCTGCTCGTGTCCCTCTAGCCATGGGGCTGCTCCTGGGATGGGTAGACACGGCTGAAAATCCTCTTGTCTTTAGCAGTAGTTGCTGGAAAGCTCTGTTCCTGAGGTGGTCGATGGTTGTGGAGGCTGCACAATGGTGGGCAGTGCAGCTCTGCCTCACTTCCCCTCCTCAAAAGCCTTGAGGGGAGAGAATATGAAAATGAATTAATATAAGGAGAGGGTGATCACTAACAACTACTGTCAGGGCAGTACAGATACAGCATAAGGGAGGCTGCTGTTTTTTATTGCGTATTACTCACAGTGACCGTGCTGTCAGTGGCTACCACTTTTCCTCCCCCACGCCCTCTCTTTCCTTCCCCTCTGAGAGATGCAGGGGAATGGTGCTGTGCTCAGCCCCTATTGCTCCATCTCTGCTGCTCCCCCACTGTTCCTGTTCCACATGGGCTCCCCCATGGCTGCACAGGGATATCTGCTCTGCCTGCTCCCTGTGGGCTGCAGGGGAACGGCCTGCTCCTCACCCTGCTGGGGGCCAGGAACCTTGCTTTGTAAGCCCAATACACAGTGGTCCACGTGAGGGAATGATGAGACCTATGCAGAAAGGAGATGGAAAGACTCCTGACTGCTTTCTGACCTTGAGTGAGAAGGTGAGGTTTCAGAGAGGCTGGTGGAGAATTCCTGAAGGACAGGGCAGTGTAGAGGCTGAAAATAGCAGTGGGTTTTGAGGCTGGATGGCTGTTTTCTTGCTCTGCCCTGCCCAAGTGCTTATTCTGCATTTCCATTTGTATCCTTTACATGAACTGGAGGCAGAGCCAGCACAGCCTGTCCGTGCTGACTCAGCATCAGGAGCTGACACAGTCCTGTGAGCCTCAGGTGTGTGCTCCTGACACTGTCCCCTCCATCCTTAAAGATATCTCACTGCTGTCCCCAGGTGCAGGCAGTGCCCTGGCTGGTAGCTGAGGTGCTGGGGTGGTTGGAGCAGGTGCATGATGTGGGCAGCAGGTGTTCTCAGCACAGGGACTTTACAGCTGCAAAGAGGAGTGCCATGTCTCAGGCTGCTGTTTGCCCATCCTGTGTTCTGTGCTTTGTTGCTCTGTGCTTTTTCCCTGTAGGATTTAGCAGTGTTTCTGTTTGGGTGTCCTTAGGAAGAAGCTGTTGCAGCTTTGCTTCCTGCTGCCAGGCACACGCAGTGTGCAGCAGCACAGCGCCTGCTCAGCACTGAGCCACCGCTCAGACTGCAAAGGGCACTCATGGCCTCAAAGTATAATCTATTTAAAAGTCTGAGATCTGCAGAGAACAAGATACTGTGACATTGGTGTGACTTCTAGAAGCAGGAACATCAGGAGTGCTTCTGGTTTTGTTTTACAAAATTACCTTGCCTGGGTATTGCGGAAAATTTGGCATATGATGCCAGAAACTATTGGGTAGCACAGAAGAGCCTCTGCATTGTTAAGTAATCCATGTTTTGTAACGCTGTTGTGCATGGAGAATGTGCAGTGGGGCTGGCCAAGTGCTCAGTGGTAGGCAGCAAACCAGGAGGCAGTGGCAGATCAAAATGAGCTGCCCTCTGTGTTTTGGTCAGTGTTTTAAGAATCAAACCCTCAGGAGCATTGCCTCAGTGCTTCGGCATCCTGTAAGAGCTCCGTTGAGAAGGAGGTGGGAAATCGTTGTTCTGAGTTTCAGAAAAAAAGATACAGAATTGCTGTCTGGAGTCAGCTGTGCCCTGGTGGTGCTGCCTGAGTTGGTGTGGTGTTTGGCTCCTGCACGAGGAGGTGCTGAACACCACAGAGAAGTGCACCCTGGAGCTGCATAGTCTTGGGGCAGGGAAGGTGAGGGCAGAGCTGGGCTGTTAAGCTGGGAAACAGATGACTGTGGTTAGAGATGCTGTTGGAGCACTAAGAGGATGGATGAATAGATGGCTGAGTTGTTGTCTAACAGAGAGAGGCTTTGCAGGGGCAGTCCTGCTGGAGCCTGCCGTGTGAACGTGTGAACGGCTGTGCTTAGGTGGGCACAAGTATTGCCCCACTGAGGAGGAGGGGCCAGGGCTCATGTGACACCTGCTGTGCGAGCCTGCATGACACTGGGCTGCACTCATGTCATCGTACTCCTCTATTCCCTCTGGTCTCTTCTGGCTGCACAGACTGTTCTCAGATCTGTGGTTCCACTGCCGTCTGTGCTTATTTTGGTGCCCTGTGGGTGGGCATCTGCCTAGCTTTGCCATTGGGCCAGTGAGGTGGGGGAGATGGGAGCTCCTCCCTGCCAAGCAGCTCTGCGCCATGGGGCACTGCTCTGCAGCTTTACCTGCAGGCATGGGGTGCTTGGACTCAGAGAGGCTGCTGCTGCTGCTCCTCTCAACTGAATCAATTCCTGCTAGATCTGTTTTTAAAATCCTTCCCAGTGAGCTGCTGCATCTGCTGCCCCTCATGGTGCTTCAGGCAGGCTGTTAGCCTTTGGTGCTTGGACTGGGCTGGTTCCCTGAAGAGGTGGCTTTGAATTTAAAGTCACCACACAGAGAGGGCTTAAATTATAACAAATCATATAAATTATATAAGCTGGAGCTGTTGGGAAGGACTGCTGTGCCATTCGTCTTCTTGGTTCACAGCTTTCCTCTCCATTTCCATGCCCATGATTCCTTGGTGCTGAGTTATATAAGAGATGCTGTTGGGTGAATGAGTTGCCTCCGGGAACACAAATCTTCAATCTGAAGTCATGTCTTTCAGCCTGTCAGCTCAGTCCCTTTCTGCAGACTTCAGAAGACCTGACAGATATCTCAAACCTTGAGGTGGGTCCATTACTGCTCTGCAGTGAGGCAGAATTTCTCCTCTGTTGTCACAGATGTAAGCAGGCAGTGGCTGCGGACACCTGGATGCAGCTCCCAGGTCTCTGCACAGCTTTGTGCTGCAGGAGGTGCGAGTTATTTGGGGAGGGGTCTTATGTTCCTAACAAAACATCTGCTAGGAGAGAGCTGTTCCAAGTGCTTGAGGAGGCAGATCATAGCTTCTTGGCTCTGTCTAACATATTGAAGCAAAGCTGTCTGTCTGCTGCTAAGATGGCAATTTTGGGTCATCTCAGTGCTGGCTGTGCACCTCTGAGGGGGCTGTGTGCTTTCACTGTTGGTACCCTCGCTGCTTTTCAGGTCCTTTGGCAAGGTGTCACAGCTGACAGCCTGCTCTCCTGAGTGTTGGGGCAGGGCACAGGTCCCTGGTGCCCAGCGTTATGCCATGCTGTGAATGCCTGCTGTGTGCTGAGGGCAGAGAAGGGCTGTGCCTAGGGGTGCCCCTGGCTTGCTGCATCATGCATCTGTCTAACACTGAGATGCTTCCATAACCCTTTCATGCATTCCTGCATTTCTCTGGTTCTGTCTTGAAATAATTTTGTTTCTTGTCCAAGCAATTCCTGTTGAAGGGCTGCTCCAGGACTTAACCTCCAGTGGTCAGGATCCATCTTCTCATTTCCAGTCTGAGTCTATTTATGATCAATTTAAAAACCAACGTCATCACAGGAACAAATATATTTAGCTTAAATAGCTCTTTGCTCTTCTGGCTTCATCCTGTCAGGTTTGTACAGGAGCTTGTTCATTTTGGAAGGTTTTTACACAATCCCTGCCCTTTCCTGTCCCCTACCACCTGCCCCCCCATTTGCTGGGAGCTGCTTTTGCCCCATGGTGCTGTTTGCTGGAGCAGAGCTTTACCCTTTTTTAACCTGGATGTCTGTGTGTTCAGCCCTCAGCTCCTGCAGCTTGCTGTGCTGGGGCACTTTCCCCTTTCCATGTGCAGCTGTGCTTTGCTTCTGCCCCTGAGGTGTGCCACATGCTGGGCCAGGTGAGATTCCCTCTTGGCATGCAGCCCCTCACATGCCCAGGCTTTGTTTTCTGCTCCGTCATCCTGAGCACTGCTGGATGATCCACTGCACTGGGTGAATGCAGAGTAAATAGCAATTAACTGTAGTCTGATTCATGGCAACATTAAAAAACAAATAACAAAACTACAAACCAAACCCAATTGTCTGCTCTGAAATTATTTTGGGCTTAATTTAGACTAAACACAGCAGTCCTTCTGGAAGATGTGTGCATGGCCTCTGCAGGTTTACTGCACACTACTATGCAGTGTGCTCTGGGCCAGGGGCAGCACCCTGGGGTGGGATGGGACGGCCACAGGGGATCTCTCCAGCAGACTGTCCAAACCCAGCAACATGGCTCTGCAGCTGCACCTCGGTTTTCTCTTGCTAAATCTCCTTTGTCTTGCTGTTGACAGACAGAGATAATCTGTTATTTGTCATAATGAGTTTAGCAAGGCTGAGATGAGCAAGCTTTAAATCCTGTTACCAGGGATTACGTGGGCACTGCTGCATGTTGCAGGGTTGGGGGCCCTGTGCTTTCCAGGCACACCAAGAGCTGGAGCACAGCCTGTGGCCATGGCCAGGATACATTGCTGCTTGCAGGACCACAGGTGAAGCAGGGTGGGCATGGGAACCCTGGGGTTACCCACAGCCTGCAGGGTGGCCACGATGAGTGAGGGAGTTACAAGAACTGGTTTTGCAGTGCAGTAATTGTCCATCCTGGACTTTGGGATGATGAATTAGAAACTGCTGGTGGAGATATTTAATGATGAAAACCCATCTGGATTGGCGTGGCTGGAGAAACAGCAGCTGCATGCTTCCTGTGCCGGCACCTCCATCTTCCAGGTGGGAAGAAGGGGAGGCGGAGTGGATTGGAGATTTTAGGCAAGTGGTAGGAGGGAGCAGGGGATGGAGAAGAACATCAAAGTGCTGTAGAGGTTTGGAAGTATGGAGAAACCCTAGGAGTCCTAAAATCACAGTTTAGAGCAATTTTCTTCTGATAGCAGCAAGAAAGGTGTCATCATCTGCAGTAATAGGGAGAAGTGTTCTGTTTCTGTGCACTGTGGGGGAAAGCCAGGTGACGTGTTGTTGTCCTGGAGGAATCAGGAGGGTGCCTGGGGCAGCAGAGGTTCAGTGGCAGCAGGTGCTGCTGAGCTCTGCAACAGCTCTGCTGGGTGCAGGGGGGGGTTGGTACAGGCAGGGCTGTCTCATCTTGGGGCGAGGTGATCTTTAAGGTGTGTTCCAACCTGAGTCATTCTATGACCTTAACAGTCACCAAGCAAAGGAAGGAGGCTTACCACGCCCCTGAGGCCAGACAGAGGCAGGTGGTACAGTCCATGTGGTGTTGGCCATGAGCAGCTCCTGTCATCCCCTGGGTACCTGGGCTGCAGCATGCTGGGCTCCCCTTCTGCACTGCCCCTCCCCTGGCAGCGTGCTCCCAGGACACTCCTGACCCCACTGCACATGCTGCAACCACGCTGCACCCAGGCATTCATCCAGAGGGACAGAGAGCCCAGGGCTCTGCAGAGGGGATGTGAGGAGAGCACCGCACACTGCCAGGATCTCTGCTCTCATCTCGGAGAGGAGTATTTGATTCAGTGCTCAGAAATAGTACACAGAAGGGTGGCCTAATACTATGGCATGGTAAATACATAAATCATTTTTAGAGGAAGATTCAGAAAATAATCATGTTTAAACGTTTTCCAGAAAGCTGTTAATACTGTGCTGAAGTATACCTGCTTGAATTGCTGCAGCCATCAAGTGTTATGATGTTTCAAATCTTTCAGCATTTGGTTTTAGGAGAAAATATTCATGTAGAAAATATCTCCCCGACCACCCTCCCCCCTAGATCCTGTTCATTTATTGCCTTGCAACACTGCCTACCCACAGCACTACCCGTCGCTCCTGCCCATAGTCCCAGCACAATGCTGCCACGCTCCCACTGCCAGCATGAGTGCGGCTGGGAGTGCTGCCTGGCAGAGGGTGGATGCTCTGCAGCTGCATGGTGGCACTTGGGAATGATGAGCACCAGGAGGATGATTAAGCATTGCAGGGGATGTTGCTGTCCACTCGCTGTTAACTGGGAGCCCTTCAGAGTGGTGTGGAGGGGGCTGCCCTGGCAGCTGCCAGCCCTGGTTTGTGCCGCATTGCCTCTGCTGGGCAGCAGCACCTGCAGCTCTGCCCTGGCTCTCCTGTGTCCTTTTGCCTGCAGGGCATGTGGGTGTTGATGTAGGTGTTCATCACCCTGAGTGGGGCGTGCAGGCTGCTAGGAGAGCAAACATCTCCCCCTTTCTGCCCTGGCCTGGGTGCAGTGAGGGCTGCCTGTGCAGTTGCTGCAGCTGGTTTTTGCTCTGTGTGTCCCTGAGCTCTGCTCTGGGCTGGGACCCCACTGCCTCTCTTGGGGCTGAGGATGCTGGAAATCCAAGCTGCTGACTTAACCTTTGTTTAAAGTCATCTTTTTCTGTTGCATCCCCTTGAAATCTGCATCTCACAATGAAAGAGAAGAATGAGGTATGAGCAGGAGCTCATTGCAGTTTCTGAGGACATAAATCACATGGTGTGAGCTGCAGGTGTACTGCGCTATGCAAAATGAGTCCCAGCTGGGGCATCGGCTGTCTGGGTGTTTGGGGTTTGCCTAAAACTTGAGCTCAGTGAGGGCTCAGGTAGGGGTGGGCTTTATAAAAGCTCGACCTGCTTGGGATTAGCAGTGAATTAACAGCTTGCTAATTAAGCAAGCCAAGGTGCAGGCCCTGGTCTGCGACCTTACTTTATTTGTCCTGATGTGCCTTTCATTTATGGCACGTGGCATGGCTTGGCTGTGCCTGCTGCGTTGCACCCTGCGGCCTCTGGGTGCAGATCCCCACACTTTCCCTCCCGCAAGAGCTCTGCGGTAGTGTCACTTCACATCAGCAGTGATTGAGCCAGCTGCGCTGTGAGCTGTGGAAGCACCTCCTGGGCCTTGAGGCTGGTGGCCGTGGGGCAGGGTCCCACAGTGTTGAAAAGCCAGTTCCCTCCCACTTGGAAGCTCCCCTTGAGTACAAGCAGGCTGCCATGAATTCTCTTCTTGTGCGCATCCCTTTTCCTTCACCCAGGTCACAGTTTGCTTGGTTATGTTGTCCTGGAGGAGTGCTCTGACATAACCTTTTTGCTAACGCTTTGCCTTTATGAGGTTTTTATCCCAGTATCCTGATCTTTCCTCCGCTGCCCATGAGTGCTGTATTACTGGGCTCTGTTTTTGCTCTCTCATGAGCAGGCTCCTCATGCTTCTAATTCAGTGGGAACTTAGGGTTCTTATGCACAAAATCATAGAATTAGAGATTGGAAATGATCCACTCCAACTGTCCATGTACCACCAACGCTGACTGCATCACTCAGTGCCACATCTGCCCTTTCCTGGAACACCTCTATGGACGGTGATGCACCACCTCCCTGGGCAGCCTTTGCCCCTTAGTGCTGGTTGTGTCACAAGAGATGGCAGTCGTATTTGGGTTGGCGACTGTTTGGGGGATCCAGAAACTGTCACTTATCATAGATGTTATGGTGTGTAGGGCTTGGCTGTGGGGTCATTTGGGGTCTTGTCTTCAAGCAGATGAGGAAATCTGGGTGTGCTGTGTGGCTGCTGTGGCAGAGGGTGATGGCTAGGTGACATCCCGCCTTATTCACCTCTTTTTCATCACATTGTTGTTGGATGCTCAGCTGGTAGATTTCCCCCAGAGCAGAGCTTGCAGAGCTCATGATGACAGCTGAACTGCTACTGTCTCCCTTTTTTCCAAATGCTCCAAAATGAGCGGGATGGGATCTGGTCAGGAAGGTTGCCTAACTGCACAGAGTAGGGCTGAGCCTCACGTGTGTAACACTCAGTGCAGGTGGGTGGGGACCTCAAATCACAGCCCTGTTAGGATGTGGGGAAACAAAGCCCCCTAAAAATCCCAGTCTGAGTTCTGCATGTAATCAATAAGCAAATAAAGCTGTGTGGCATGTGGAAAGGCCTGTGTGGGAGCAGGATGTTTCTGGTCATGACTGCACAGGAGATGACAGAACATCAGAGCAGTGCGGGGGGACCGGGATATGTTGGGCACAGGGTTATCTGGGGACTTTTCATCCATCTTGGAAATCTGATGAGTTGTAACTTCAGATTAAGCAAAAAGAAAATTCCTTTGTCAAAATAAAATTAAAACAGGAGTGGATTGGAAAAAACTGGGGAATGTGCATGGCTGACTGTTGCTGATGCGGTTACTTTACATGGGAAGTAAAGAGGGGGTGGGCTGCGTGGCTGCAGCAGAAGCGGCAGGAAGCAGAGCATTTGGGGTGGGCTGCAGGTACGTGCTGGGAGCTGGCAGCTTGGTGGCTTCCTGCCTGTTGTAGCTGGTAGCCCTGCAGCAACGTGCACGAGCTTGTGTCAGCATCTGTGTGTAGGGTCTGTAGCATCGGACTCTGCACTTGCTACTTGAAATACCAGCGTCAATTTGCTAGTATGTTTGATTAAAAAAAAATAAAAAATAGGGCATATTTGCTAGGAAAATGGAGGAGAAAGTGTTGTCATCTGAAGCAGGATTGCTGCAGCCACACAGTGCTGGGATTCAAGGTGCCCTGAGCAGAGCACAGTGTGCATGTGCCCCTGGTTTCCGCATTGGTGGCTGTGCTCCCCCATGGCCCTGGAGCCACCCAGCAGTCCTGTCTGCCCGAGTGCACTGGGGCTGCTTCAGAGCATCACCTTCTGACAGCATCAGTCTTGACCTGTTCTGAAAGTTGGCATTGCGTGCTTTAAGCCTCTTGCAGTCTGGTGGTATTGTTAATGAGTTTCCAGACGCCACAGAGGTGGAGCAGAACTAGATTTCCCTAATTGAGTTATCAGATTATTAGCAAAAATGCAAATGAAAGAGCTGCTTTAGTTACAGGGGAAAAAAAGGTCAAACCTAAGCCCCGCAGAGTGGTGGTTAATCAGCAAGGGTGAGTGAGGGAAGGAGATGTAGTGCAGCTGGGATGCAGCCTCCTGATTTCAGGCTGGAGCTGTCCCCTGGCAGATCTTCTTTCTTAATTATGTGAAGCTGTAGATAATAAATGCATTTATTGAGTTACTTCGTGAGTGTACACTGCTGTTGATCTTATGAAGGGTTAATAGGTGATTAATCGGCACTGAGGTACACAATTAGTCAGCTGGTGAGGGCTCCAGCAGGTCAGAACTTGGCTGCTAATCTGCAGATGTAGTAGATGCACAGCTGAGGAACACCTCGGGCAGACTCTGTTTATTACTGACCTACAGCCCCTCCTGAGCCACTTGGTTGTGCAGCCTTAACACAAGGAGTGATCCCTCATTTGATTGCTCAGATGACCGCCAGAGGTTTTCATGGCTGTAACAAAAAGGCATGGAAGAAGGAGGGCTGGGATCTCAAACAAAGGGCACCAGCTCCAGGTGGGAGCTAAGCCTGGGGGAGTTGTCTTTGTGTGCTGGAGAACTTCTTGTTTGTGCTGAGCTTGGAAGGAGCAGTGCTATCTCCACTCCACTTCTTTGCAATCCTTGCACTGTTTTTTGATGGAAGACAACTGGAAGTGCTCCCCGGTGGTTGGCAGCCCAGGGTTCTCTCCAAAACTTAAGGTGTTCTGTGATTCTCATCCCCAGGTGGGGCCACCTGTGTGCCATGTCTGCTGTAGAAGTATAACCCGTGATGAGTATTTGAAGAATGCAGCGAGTGACTCATGCAGCTATTGCGTGTTCAGTCCAAGTCAGAAATTAGGGCAGTTTTATGCAAGACACATTAGTGTCTCTTAAAATGCTACAGCTATAAGGAGTGCCTTATTCTTGGCATCCATCTGGATTCTTGCAAAGGCAGTACTTGGAGTGGGTAACAACACCATGTGTGGATTCCGTATCTCACTGTTACCAAAAGGAATCTGGAGCTCCCAATTTGGGAGTTAATTCTGTGTCTTGAGAGTTCTTCAAGGGCTTAGAATAGCTTGTGCTGCTGCAGGGAAGCAGCCGGGTGAGAAAGTGATGTGAAGAGCATGGGCAGAGCCTCACCTCCCTTATTTTCCTCTGGGCTTTAGGGACATTCTGCTTAACTATTTGCTCGTCCTGCTGTGTGAGCACAGGTGGCAAATGCCACTCCATCTTCTCTTGCTGCATGAAGCCACATTCAACTCGAGTGAGCTTGGCAAGGCTCAGATGCTCCTTTTGGTGTAGGAACAGTGGCACCCACTGACATCCATTGGTGCTTACTGAACGCGGATGGAGACTGACCAGTGGATGTGATCACAGTGAGGGGTGAGTGGTGTGTTTCTGCAATGCGACAGCAGCAATGGGTCAGCTCCACTGGTGCAGGTTTGGATGAGCACAGCATACGCTCTTGTTCATCACTGGTGAAAATGCACGGCTAACTGTGGTGACTGTGTTGAAAAACAGTGTTTGTAGCTGGGAATTTGCTTTGTCAAACAGAGTTACTGTGCTCTGTGTATTGATTGTAGTTTTCCATGGCAATAAATAGGAGGCATTGCTTTCAGAGCAACCCAAATGGGGCCCTCTTTACTTGTGGCTCAGGCAAGCCAAAAGGTTGGGAACCCATGTTTAATTAGTTAATAAAACTTTGCATGCTCCTTATTATGTCTAGTAGTATGTGCAGTAATTAATGATAAGAGGAAGTCTGCTTGTCCTAGATACTGTGTGTGCCAGAAAGGGAGCCACTCCATTGCTGGCATTTGTGTCCGTAATCACTGTGGAAAGGCAGAACCAACAGCAGCAGTTACTGCTCCAAACAGTATTTACTATGAAACCTTTTGCAAAAAAAATGTTGCTGAGGTTCACTCGTGCTGAGCTGGCTGCATGCAGTGTTTTGGGTCAGCAGTGCCTTTCTTGTTCTCACTGCTGTGTCCTGACTGTGTGTGGTACTGCACATTCCCAGTAGCTCCTCGTTGCTGGGGTGCACAGACAGCGTGGCGTGGGTGAGAAGCGATGTGTTCCATGGTGCATCACCAGGTGGTACCGGGCTGTTCGTAGTCTGTGCTCCCAGCCAGGTGCTGGTGGTGCTTTGCAGTTGTGTCACTTCTGCAAGACAGTTGCTTTTCAAGGACTGTGGGTTTCAGGATAGCACAGTGGCTTGGCTTGTCTGGTCTGACACATCACAGCCCGTTGCAGCTGCTTATCTCTGCAGAATTTACAGGGTGGCTGAAGTTGGCAAGGATATGTGGAGGTCAGTGACCCAACCTCCTGCTCACACTGAGTCACCCAGGGTCATGTTCAGGAGGTGTTTGAACATCTCCAATAATAGAGTCTCAGTGCCAGTTCTGGGTCATCCTCCCACTAAAAATCAGTTCCCTACAGAGCCACAGGGCAGCTGAGGTTGCTCCACCTCTGAAGGCAGTGGGAGGTCAGAGCCTGGAGTGGGACTTGGCCTGTTTTTCCTTCCCGATCTGCTTGCCAACGCCTGGTGCCCAGCCCGGCAGGCAGGAGGGCTGCATCCCTGTTGCTGCAGGGTAATTAACAGTGCTGTCCTAATTGCCTTACCTTCATTGCAAATGTTGTTTTTGTGGCTTTGTTTGCTCGGTGGATAGATTTTAAAGTGATTTTTATGCTTGCACAAAAATGATTAGAGAGGTAGCAGAGTTTGGCCAGACAGATGCCCGCGCCAGATGACTGTGGTGGAGTAGGAAAGCTGGTGAGGCAGAGCCTGCTGCTGTGCACAGTTGTTAGTGAAGAATGAGCAGCGTTGTGAGCAGGGAAGGCAAATCTTGGCAAGGAGAGAACTGCGGAGCAAGAAGCAGCAGAGGAGGGAAAGCTCCAGGTCACGAAGAAGGAGTGTCTGGGGAAGCCGTAATTAGGGGAGACAGAGTGTGGCTTGAGGAGGAGCCTGGCATGGTGCTCGGAGCAGCTGGTGGTGTCTGGGGGTGTGAAGGAGTAGATGAGCCACGCTGCCGAGGAGACATGAGTGATGTTAATGAAAATATTAACTATGCAGAAACTGAGGAGGTCAGGTGAACTCTGGTAGCCAGTGTGTGCAATCCCAAACCTGTATTCAGCCAATTTTCCCTGTCACTTCTGTACAGACCAAATCCATCCTTAGACAATTGGGGTTTTCTTCCCTTCCTGCCACCATTCTCAGAGTTGGATCTTTTGGGGAATCAGTTACCGTGCCCTTCTCTGAGCAAGGAGGAGTCAGGTTTGGAGCTGTGAGACAGGCAGTGAGTCTACCATGGAGCTGCTGTGTTGCTGCACAGGTTTGCAGTCCCTGTGGCCATTTTACTTTTGGGGGTCCCTCTTCTCCTTTCCCAGTGTTCCTGGGACACCAGGGCTGCAGCCCTTGCTATGTTGGGCACAAACACATGTTCTATAACATTGCTTCAGCTCTGCTGGAGATGAAAACCCCTCTGCCCCCTAGCAGGATGGCTGCTGGCTGTGTCCCCATGCCTCTCAGAGGCGCTCAGATGTGGCAGCAGTGACAGTGTCAGAACCAGGCAGTGTGCAGTGAGGCTGTCTGATGAATTAGTGAGCACCAGGGAACTGGGGGCTGGTGACATGGCAGTGACACAGCAGTGACGCTGGCAGTGACACAGTGCACGGAGGAGTGGGGCGAGTGTGCTGGGCAGCACGTCCCCATGCCAGGGAGGAGGGAGGGCTGCACCTGAGGGGCAGAGCTGCTGGGCAGTGGGGGGACCAGGGGGAGGTGGTAGTCATCCTGGAGCAGCCTGCTTTCATGCTGGGAGCTGCAGGATGGAGAGAACATGGAGAACGGGGGGATGGTGTAGTAGGCGTGGCTGGGACATCAGGATGTTATGGGGACAGGACCTCCCCTGCTCTGAGATTGATTAATGATGCATGCTTAGGGGCGTAGACGATGATAAATATATGTATATAAGGAACTGCTGTGCCTTATTAAACGCCATTTTCTACTTCTCCATATTGGTGTTTATGTGGAAGTGACCCTAGTGTGGAAAATCGCTAGCCCTCAGTGGTCCAGCCTCCAAGAACAGAGTCAACAAATGGGCATAATCTCACTGATATGCTGATGGCCCCTCCTTGCTCAGAACACAGCTTTGGTGGCATGAGTGACTCCAAACAAGGAAGGAATCCAGTGCAGGGGAGAGCTGGCTGCATTGCGGAGTGTCCCAGGTGCAGTGTTGGGCCCAGCAGCCCAGTGCTGTCCTCACAGAGCAGCACTCTCCCAGCAGAGAGGTGCTGCAGCCAGTGCCTGGCTCTACAAGATGCAGTTTTTTCCCTGTTCTGCCATTTCCCATTACTTTCCTATTGCCATTTAGTGATGCTCAGTGAACTGGGCTGTTCCTGGCTCTCCAGACTGTTTCTCTCTGCTGATTAAATGCATTACAATTGTTGCCTGTATGCTGCTGCCTATCGAAACTCTGCCAGAGCCATACCTTGTCCCCAGCTGTGCTGGGCAGAGCCATCAGCACCATGCCTGGCCCCACTGCCTCATGGAAGGGACACGGGGCACAACTCTTTGGGACTTGTCTGACTGTAGTGTGCCCAAAGCTGCAAGCTGTGAAACCCAGCAGAGCAGCAGGTCGCAGTGGCTGCTGGGCCTGGCCAGGTGTGACACCAGCAGGTCTTATGCAGGCTGCAGCTGAGGGTGGGAGCGGTCAGATGGGCACTGTGTGTCTGTGGAGCTGCTGCTCAGAGTGGAGAGAGCAGCTGCAGAGGGACTGGAGCCTCGCTGGGTGGCTGTGACCCTTTTCCTGTGCAGGGGCTGTGGCTGAGGCAACTCTCTTCAATCTGAGTTCAAAAATACAAATCAGGCCGCTTTCTTTCTAAGAAAAAAGGCTGGATTGGTCAGGAGAGGTGTCCGAACTCTTCAGCAGGTGGCTTTTGGTACTGCATTTCACATGTGCTTTTGTAAGAGTTATAGTCCCTTGAAGAGCTCTCCTGCAGATGAAGCTCCAGGTGATAGGACATTCTCAGGTCATTTTTCGCACTAGCATCAGGAGAAGTTTTTTTCCAGCGCTAGATGGTACTTGCTCTTTATTACAGAGGTGTAAAACTCCACAAATAACCTTCCCAGTTCTGCCTGGCCACCTTTCTGCAGTAAGCCCAGCTTCCCTTTGTACAGGTGGGGTCACAGCATTGCCTCATGCATAGGGTGATGGACTGCCCATCTCCTGTGGGCACTGCCCTGCTCCTGCTCCACTGCTGCCGTGGCAGGGCACACTTGGGGCACTCGGTTGCCAGCCCCCAGCACTCCTCTCGGTGGGAGCATGGAGCAGCCCTGTCTGCAGAGCACAGCTGTGTACCTGAATGGAAGAGCCTCCGTCCTGGGTTCGGTTCAGCAGATGAAGGAGAACTGCCAGCAGGATGAAATGCCAGGAGTTCAGTGCAGATGGTCACGACTTGATGGCACCATGTGCACAGAGTAAATGTAAAGCTACAGGTCCTCTGCGCATTCTTTTCTTACTGCTTTTCAGTAACTCCTACTTGGGGTGATTTTTTTACTGCTTTCTCTGCTTTTCCCTGTGTGGCTGAGGAGGGGGATGAGAATGCATTCTTCTGGTGCTGCTGGGGCGTGGAGCAGCGAAGGCAGCCTGAAGGACAGCCCACCTGCCTGAAGTGTCCTTCGGCAGGAGCAGATAACCATCAGCAGTTCCAGCACATTAGTAAATGACAATGGTAGAACAATGCAGAAGGGATGGAAATATAGGGGAAATGCTTTTTTCGAGTGTTCAGGAAAAGTTATATACTTCATGATGGTTGAATTTTTGCTTTGCGAGAGAGGTATGGCTGGTTCTTAAACAGCAGGCCCCAAAAACAGACTGCTCTGGACCCCGTCTACCTGGAGTCATCGATAGGGATCTTGCAAAGAGCAGAGTAAGGTGATTTGTCTGCCCTTAGTGTGTTGATTTCCACTAAGTCTCCAAATAGGTATTTGGAGAAGCTTCAGGAGCTTGGAAGGTGGCACAACATCCACTTTCTGGAAAAAGAGAAGGGGAAGGAGCTAAGTTCTTATTGACTGATTAACTTGACATTGCATCTGGGCAAAATAATGGACTCCTTGAAGTGGAATTCGATCAATAGAGAATTAAGGGAGGATAATACAATTCCTGCTGTTCCCCAAGGTGTCGGTAAGTGGGTCTGATCAGCTGCATGTGGTGCCCTTGCCTGCTGAGTGCCTTGCAGGCAGAGAGGAGCTCTCAGCCTCCCACTGGGAGGACCTGGGCTTGTGGGATGGTCATGCTCACAGTCTGTGGGAGCAGCCAGTCTGAGCTGTTTGTTATCCCAAATCTGGCAGTCTTAATTGGGTGCCCTTCGAGGAGATGGCTCCTGTGTGGGCTGGGATGAGTGGGTGCCAGCTGCCAGAAGCCTGCAGAGCTGTGCTTCTGTGCAGAGTACTTTGCTGTTTTAAGCCATGCTTTAGGAGCATCTCACTGCTAAGAAACTAGAACTAAGCTCTCCGTTTTGCATTGTAAGTTGGGAAACGTAATTATTGCTTTTGTCTTTGAGTAATTGGAAAGAAAATCGAGTTCCACCACTTCCTTCCAGGAGGAAAGGCACCAAGACACCGAGCTGTGTGTCTCCTCCACCGTTTGCACAGGTTGGTCACAAAGTCAAAATGCTTCTTGCAGGAAAAGTTCAGCCCTGTTGTTGGTGCTGCTGGGCTGTAACCAGCAGGCCAGCATAGCTGCCAGTGGAGCTGATGGATGGGGCCCAGACACCTGGCTCTGCCCAGCCTGGGCTCTGCTTCATCTGGAGGTTTCACTGCTGGACAGGACAGGTGGTACTGAGGATGACACCTTCAGCCTCGGGGAATCTGTAAGAGCTTTCCTGTGCAATGTCATCTCTTGTCTGCTCCTGTGTAGAAGTGTTGGGACGTTCCATGATGACATCAAATCACAGCAGTGATGACATGATGGCAGTCACCTGTCACACTGGGACGAGAAGTCTGGTGCTGCTCAGCTCCCTGCTTCCTCCCACACTACTGATGTTGAGTATCAGTGCCCAGGTCGGGCTATAGCAGCAGCTCGCGTGGGAGCATTCAGCAGGTTGTTTCATCCTCTCCCCTGCCACATGGGGAACAATTCCAGGAGCTCAGGAAGCAGCAGAGAAGGGTAGTAGGAGGGAATATTTTTTCCATTTGCTGTGCAGCTCATAGTTTGCTGGAACTCCTGTTACCAGCCTGGGGTGGGTGCCAGGAGGCGGATGCCCTCTGCAGGTCAGTGCCTGGCTCACTGTCAGACCATGCTCACCTCCCAGATGGGACTGGGGTCTGCTGGTGGCCATCGGGACATCCCTACACCTGTGCTGTGCTCTGGGCCAGCCGGAAGTGGGCTCAGGAATCCTTGGGATCCATTTCAACTGGGGATATTCTGAGCAACTCCGTGGGGTCTCACTGAGAACTGCACCCACTGCCGTCAAACCACTGATGTGCTCATTTCCCAAACACAAGGGCACACAGCCTGCTAAGTTTTGTTACTTTTATGCATTAACTATATATTTTATGAAGATTGATCCAGAAGTAATGCCTCCTGTTTTATGGTGTCAGATCACAATGTCAGAGGTGGATGTTGGTGGTACGGCAGTACAGGTTGACCCTTCCCACCCATGGCCCATTATGTGTTGTTGCCGTGTGACAGATGGCAGCAGAAGAGCAGTCTGACAGAACAGCATCTGACACAGAAGTGCAGATGGAGCAAAGTGTGTCATTGAACTTCTCCATGCAGATACAGTGGCACCCTCTGACATTCACTGATGCTTGTTGAATGCTGATGGAGTCCAAGCAATGCGTGTGAGTACGGTGGTGTGTTTCAGCAGTGGGACAGTGACAGTGGGGTCAGCTCTGCTGGCACAGGTTTGTGCCAGCTGAGCATGCAGGCTCTTGTTCATTGCTGGTGAAAATATGTAGCTAATGGTGGTGACTGTGCTGAAAAGTAGTGTTTTGTAGCTGAGAATTTGCTCTATCAAATGGCATTATTGTGCTCTTTGTATCAGTTGTAGTTTCCATGGCAATAAATAGGAGGCAATACTTTTGGAGCAACCTACTTATATGGAGCCTAAGACAATCCCTCTTTACTCATTGCAGCCCAGGAAAGGTTGGGCGTGCATTCCCCGTCCTCTCTGCATCCATTATCACTTTCATGATGACAGGTTTTCCCATCTCCAGTTGGAATTTCTCCTGTCCCAGTTTGCTCCATCTCTGCTTGAGATCTCCCTCTGCACCTCCCAGCAGGAATCTGCCTCCAGGTCTCTCCCTGCTCCCACTGTACAACTGGAGGTGGCTGTAGTGTCCCCTGTGCTTTCCTGTTTCCAAGTGAACAGAAACAGCTCTCAGCTCTGCTTGTGTTCTCAGCAGTCTGGGTGAAGGTGCTTGCAAGGCGCGCTCTTTTCCTCATCTTCCCGGCCCTTCCAAAGCTCTTAGCTCTGAGTCAGAAATGTGTACAACTGTAACTGTCAGTAGGATGTGACCTTCCCCCAGCACATTCCTATCATCATGATCTTCTAATTCTGTTACTGCCAGCTGGAAGTATACAGCATCAGAGCTACTACAGCCGTTGAAATGACTCAGTTAATGTGCCTAGAATCTATTCAACAAAGTTTTATTCAATGAAGTAAGTCTTGATCTCATCAAAATCAAGAGGGAGCGTTAGGGTGGCAGCATTTCTGAGAAATCATGTTTGAAAGGTGAGTGGTTCATGCTGTATGTGGGATGTGGGTTGCTGTGATGTGCTGGTCGTGCAGCTGTGCCTGGAGGTCAGTATTAGTTGCTGTTGAGCCAGCCAAACTCCCCATGTTGTGCTGCTGCTCTTGGGGGGGAGCAGGCCTGGCATTTGCCATGACACTGTTTCCTGGGAGAGCAGATAGAGGGACTCTGCTCTGCTCCAGGTTTGCCAGACATGGGTGGCGGTGTGGAGGTGCTGCTGCAGTGCAGGGAGAAGTCCTGTAAAGCAGACATCTAGAGACATTCCAGTGATTGCAGTGTTGTTAGTGGTGAGTTCAGAGCCATGCAGCCTGACTTCTGCTGCTTGCATGTGGGAAGGAGGATAGATAGCTCTGTGCCAAAACCTTGTCGGTGAGTCAGAGCTCACAGCTGATTTACTGTTCTCAACTGTGTCATACGCTTTGCTTTCCTTCTCTCTGCAGCCCAAGTCAGTATTCCTGGCAGCCTAGAAAAGGATTGCTGCTGGAAAGCTTCTGCAGTCCTTGGGAGAAGGTGCTGGTGACAGCAGGGACTCACTGTGGGGCTCTGCTCAGTAGGACTGCTCCCAGCTGGAGTCTGCAGCTGTCTGTACTGCGCTCTGGGTCTACATGTTGGCATGTAGGGATGTGAAGGAGTACAGGGAACAGGAGCTTGCCCCTGTTTTTGTTTGCATCTCCTGTGCCCCTGCACTTGGCAGTGTGAGGGCTGCACTACACAGCCCTGCTGCTGTGCTCCCCAGGGACATTTCTGAGGTGAAGGACATGGGAATGGGGGTGTTCTCTGTCACTGTGCCACTGCAACCCATGGGTTTTTTGACAAAAGTGCTGAATATGGACAAAGTGGCTATTAATCAGATGGTGTCAGAGGTGCTGCTGGCTGCAGGGCAGAGGGAGCCTGGGTATGGCTGGGTGAAGTTCTTGTTGATCAGTACATGGGGAATAAGCAGAAGATCAGCAGGTTGTCCCTGGGGGAGACATATTTTGGAGAAGGCTGTCTAGTGTGGCGGGGCCCTAGGGAAATCAGCCTGTACTGTGGCACTTGTTGAGCAGAAGAGCTTTGATGTACAGCAGTCATTTTCTTTCCACTGTGGGAACCAGTGCTGCCAGCTGTGCATCTATTTCTGACCAGGAAGGGTCAGTGCTGCCAGCTCATGGCCCCACACACTATGGGACGGGCAAGCAGGTTTGAGTGGTGTCTACAGCATGCCCATGTTTGTGCATTTCTTTCTCCCCAGAAACAAAGGAGGAGCTGGAAGAACTCATGTCAGACATCAAAAAGACAGCGAACAAAGTGCGCTCCAAGTTGAAGAGTGAGTACATGCTGGTGCTGCTGTTGTGGAGTGCTGGGGAGGGGGCTCTGGCCATGTCCCGATTGCCAGTATTTCTCACTGTTCCCTGTTGTGCTGTGGCAGTCACTTTCCCCAGCTCTGGTGTGAGCCCATCTTGACAGCAGAGGCAGCTCTGAGCTACCTGGACTCCTGCTTCTCTGGGCAGTGACTGGGCAAAGCTCTGTGAATGCAGTCTCACCTGGAATGTTGGATTTACCCTCAGTTTTGTCCCACTATCCAAGTGATTTTTGTTCCACTACCTCCCTCAGCACCCTTGGGTGAGTTACTGTCCAGCCCCAAGGACGTGTGACAGCCCAGATGGAGCAGCAGGTCGCTCACTCTTTCCTCCTGAATTGTGGGGGTTTACTCTGCTCCCACCCCTGTGTTCCAGCTCAAGGTCTGAAGACAACTGGTCTGACTGTTAAAGAAAGAAGTAAAGAGGGCTTTGAGAATCTCAGCCTTTTCCTCATCCTCAGTGATAATTTCTCTGCTGCATGCAATTAAGGATTAGATTCTGCTTCATCCTCCTCTTGCTGTTAATATATTTGTAAAAACGTTTTTATTATATTTAACAATGGTGACCAGGTGAAGTTCTTTCTGGGCTTTTGCCTTTCTGATTTTCCCTTTGTGTATCCTGCATATGTCCTTGCACTCTTCTCTGACCCTTCCAAAGATCATAAACTTTCTCCTGGAGTCTCAGCAAAAGTTCCTTGTCCCAGGCCAGTCATCTTCCCTGCTGGCCCATCTTAGGGCATGCAGGCATCTGTGCATTTAGGATTTCCTCCTTGAGCAGTGTTTGGCTTTGCTGGGCCCCCCTGCCCTTCTTAGCTGACTCCCATGAGATTCTCCCAGCCAATATTCTAAGCAGGTCAGCTTTGCTGATCCTCCTTCTGACTTCACCAAGAATGGAGAACTCAATCATTTCATGGTCACTGTGTCTAAGGCAGCTTCTAGGCATCGTGTGCAGCAGTGACACCCAACCTCGCAGCCAGCACGAGAAGAACAGCTGAGCATGGGTTCTTCCTCTAGGGAACATGTGACCAACTCTACAAATCACAGGTTTTCATGTTTTTGTGCGAAAAAGCCCTTTTCCATGCCTGTCATATTCTGTAGTTTTTCTTTTTTATTATTATTTTTTAAAGGGGCTTTGAGAGCCCAAAGAATTGCAGAGCAGTCTACAGTTCCCCTTCCCTTCCAGAAAAGACTCACTAGTACCTGCTTGCCTGGAGCAGCAGCCTGTCGGTCTTTGTGCCTCGTCCTGCACCACCTTGTGGCCAGTGTGATCATTGGAAGGAAACAGGAGTGATGAAAAACACCATATGCTTACAGCGGGTTGACTCCTTTAGGAGAGATATTGCTCATGCAGTGGCTAATTCTAATTACTGTCTTCTTGGGAAAATGTGATTTTATTAATTATCCTAAATGTACAATGTTTGCCAATACTGTTCCTTGGGAACAAGGAACAACTGATGACAAATGCTGAAGAAGATTGCTGATGAAATGGCAGGGAAACGCTAGCAGGAGCTTTCTTCCAGGGTTCTTAGCAAAATGAAAAGGGCAACCCTCTGTGGTGCTGCTGGGCTATCCCTGTGCAGCTGGCTGGCTGCTATGCATGGGGTCCCTAAAGGAGTCTCAATCTTTGGTATTTTGCAGAGATGTTTCAGCTCTGGTTTCCCTCTTCTTGCACAGCAGGAGAGCAGCCATATGCTCCTTTTTGTTTGGGTACGGGAAAACTCTGAGATCAGATTGGCTCTGAAATGCCATTATGTCCATTTCTAAAGTCACTTTGGTAAACAATCTCTTTTTCTTCTCTAACCAGCCTAAAATAGTCTGTGTCTTTCTACCCTGACCAGGTATTGAGCAGAGTATCGAACAAGAGGAAGGACTGAACAGGTCATCTGCTGACTTGAGGATAAGGAAAACTCAGGTGGGTCTCTGCCCTGGTGGCACTGGGTGGCATTCTCATGCTCTCTGGCTGCAGTGTGTCGGAAGCAGCCTTCCTGCTGAGCTGGGGGTGCTGCTCCACCAGGATGCAGCTGCCCAGTCTGGGAAACACTGCACTTGAAGGACTGATGCGTTTCACTCATTCCAGTGAAACTGCAAGTAATATGCACCTTCTTCCAGTGCCTTCTTAATGGGCTTATCCGGGGATTTAGAGGGAGAGGCTTGGTTTATTCTCAGAGCTTTTCAGGGGAAGTGAGGCAGGGTTGTTCCATAAGAAGTGGGTGTGTTAAGTGAGATCAACATGCTAAAATGGGTATTGTTAATGAGACTCAGGTATGAAGGTATGCCCCGTGGCTGCTTTATGCCTGATTTTGACAGTTGAGTGTGCTGCTCCCATTTCTGGTCTTGTCAAGGGAGATGCAGCGTGTTGGCTTTACGAGAGGTGGGAGCTGAGGGACATGGGGTTCAGTAGGTCCAGAAACATGCACTGATAACTGGTTATCACAGACCCTGCTTTGAGCAGGGGTGTGTTACATGACTTCCTGAAGTCCCTTCTGGGCTGAAATATCCTATTAATCCCATTCTACCACCTCAAAGTCAGGAAATATTGTAAAGAAATGTTATGTACCTTGACTTCAGCGGGGCTTTTTACACTGCCTCCCACAACATCCTGGTTATGAAGCTCAGGAAGTGTGGGGTGGACAAGCAGACAGTGAGGTGGATGCAGCACTGGTGAGTGGCAGAGCTCAGAGGGCTGTGATCGGTGGCACAGTGCAGTCGGAGGCTGTAACTAGTGGTGTTCTCCAGGGGTTGGTGCTGGATCTGGTCTTGTTCAGCACCTTCATCACTGACCAGGATGAAGGGACAGAGCGCACCCTCAGCAAGTTTGCTGATGAAACAACGATGGGAGGAGCATCTGACACAGCAGAAGGCCGTGCTGCCATTCAGCGAGATCAGGACAGTCTGAGAGTTGGGTGAAGAGGAACCCGATGAGGTTCAACAAGGGCAAGTGTAGGTCCTGCACCTGGGGAGGAATAACCCCACACATCAGTACAGGGTGGGGGCTGAGCTGCTGGAGAGGAGCTCTGCAGAGAAGGACTTAGGGGTCCTGGCGGCCAGCGGGCTGACATGAGCCATCAGTGTGCCCTGGTGGCAAGAAGGCCAGTGATGTCCTGGGGTGCATTGCACATAGCACGGCCAGCAGGGCAGGGAAGGGATCCCCCTAATCTGCTCTGCCTTGGGGAGGGAACATCCGGAGCACTGTGTCCAGTTCAGGGCTCCTCAGTTCAAGGCAGATGGGGAATGCTGGAGAGAGGGCGGTGGAGAGCTGCAGAGATGGCTGGGGCCTGGAGCATCTCCAGTAGGAGGAAGGGCTGAGAGCCCCGGGGCTGTTCACCTGGAGGAGAAGGCTGAGGAGGGATCAGTGCTTGTAATGGGCAGGAGTCAAATGGATGCTGCCAGGCTCTTTTCAGCGGTGTGCGGTGACAGGACAGGGGCGATGGGCTCAAACCCAGACAGTTCGTACCAACTCAAGGAAGAACTTTGCTGTGAGGGTGCCAAAGCCCTGGAACAGCTGCTGAGAGAGTTGTGGGAGTCTTCATCTCTGGGGACATTCAGGACCCATCTGGATGCCTTCCTGCATGACCTGCTGCAGGGAACTGCTCTGGACTCCGGGTTGGACTAGTGAGTCTCCACAGGTTTCTTCCAACCTCTATGATTCTGTGCTTCTGTGAAATAACTCAGAAATTGCCTGGAAGATATAGTGGCCTGCCAATATTTGAAGGGGTCCTACAGAAAAGATGGGAAGGAACTTTTTAATCAGGAATTGTAGGGATAGGGTAAGTGGTAATGATTTTAAACTAAAAGAAGAGAGATTCAGATTAGACGTGGTGAAGAAATTCTTCACCCAGAGGGCAGTGAGGCACTGGCACTGCTGCTCAGATCTGTGGGTGCCCTATCCCTGGCTGTGGATGGGCCCTAGGCAACCTGAGCTGGGGGGCACCCAGCCCATGGCACGGGTGGGGCTGTGGGATCCCTTCAAACCCAACTGTGGTGTGATTCTGTGATTTATGTTGGAGTTCATATTGGGGTGTCTTGTAGAGAGGTTCTCTCGTGAACAGCTGGTTGCAGTGGAGGGGTAGGTATTTTAAGCTTTAAACTAAAAGAGGATTAGCTTAGGTGTTAGAAAGAAGATTTTTAGCGGTGAAGGACTGGCACATGCTGCTCAGAGTGGTTGTGATGCTACATCCCTGTAGGTGCTCAGGGCTGGGCTGGATGGAACCCAGGGCAGCCTAATGTGATGAGCTTTCCCCATCATCCACATATTGTCTTCTATGGAGCAGATCCAGGATGAGTCTCATGGGGGCAGACAAGCAAACAGAACACTAATGCTGTGCCTACCAGTAAATCATCTCCCTAACCTCACTTCTTCACAAGAAATGTGTGAAAACTTTCTAGCATGATCTGAGATGAGAGACATTTTGGTGGTCTGCTTGATTACCTAAAAGAGCTAAATCTTTTTTATCTGTCTGTTCATGCAGATACTGCTGTTTTGGGGTGGATTTCTCCATTTCTAGCAAAGGCAGCTGAGCTTCTTCACAGTGGGCCTCCCATATCAGTTCTTGTAGAATTCACTCCAGATAGATGTGACCAGCACTGAGCTGCTTCCATCCAGCCTTGCCAGCTCAGTGACGAGGGGTGGTGTGTGCAATGCTGCATGCTTTTGGTTTCAATTGCTCTGCAGGACCAATCTGTAATGGCAGCAGTTCCAAGTTGCCTGCAGGTGTTCCTCCACCAGCCCCTGTCCAGTAGCCTGTGCTTCTGGGATCAAGTGGACCCTCAGCAATGTTTACAGATGACACCCATCTGAGTGGTGCAGTTGATACAAAAGGAAGGGACACCATCCAGCAGTGCCACTTTGCACTTCAGTTCAGGTGGATTAGCCTGGTACTTCTCTGCTCAAAGACGTAGTATCTATCCAACAGCTGTTGGGACCATTGCAGTGTTCAGCAGGCAACCAGCTGACTGTGGTGCTGGTAGGTGATCTGCGTTGGTGATTCATGAAAGCAGGAGCAGCTCTGTGCCTGCATTCAGCAGTGAGGTACCTGCCCAGCAGACCCTGCTAGCTTTTGGGACCCCACACACCATCCAGGTTTGCTATATAGTGCTGCATGTGCCTCTACTGTAGAGTCAAGTAATAGAAAGATTTAGCTAACTTCAATGGAAATGTGTATGGGTAGAAACAGCAGAGAGAATGGTGGAAGAAGAGGTTGGCATGGGTTGATGGCACTTAACCCAAAAAATTATCAAGATGCCAGTCCATACATACATCTTTTAAAGCTTAGGGTTGCAATCTATTGGGCAACTTCCTCCAGGACAGGAGGTGAGAAGGACCACTGGAGGCCCTGTGCAATTCAGGTCGTTCTCTGACTGTCAGCTGTGCTGCCTGGGGACCCCAAAGGAGATAAGTTAGAGGAATTTAAGAGCAGTGCTGCTGCCAGCTCTTGAAGAGTACGGGAGGTGCTCCCATGCCAGTTTGTGTCCACCAGCAGCACAGAATGTGTGAGGAGGACTCATAGGGTGTAGTACACACATGTGCTGCTGTTGTGCTTGTGAATTTGGGCCGCAGGATAGTGAGTGAATCTGGAAGAGAGAGTAAGTGTGAATGAAGGGGAGGTTTGGGTTTGATATTAGGGAAAACTCTGAAAAAGCAGTGCTGCAGTGGCACAGCTGCCCAGGGAGGTGGTGGAGTCACCTTCCCTGGAGGTGTTGCAGAGCTGTGGAGATGTGGCTCTGAGGGCTGTGGTCAGTGGGCATGGTAGGAACTAGATGATCTTGAAGGCCTTTTCCAACTTCAATGATTCTGTGGTTCTATGATTTACTGCCTCACGGCTTGGCGATGCTGTGTAGCCTCTGCCGTGGGTTGACCAACCTACTGGTGGGCCTTTAATGGGAGAACACCTTGCAGAATGAGGCCATTGCTCTGGCAGTGCTTCTTTGGCCTTTGCTTCTAGTTTTCTTTGGGGCACGTTCTGGTGCTTTGTCTGTCCTCAGTGGTTGCACTGGCATATGTGAACAAAAACGAGACATCTCAGAGCAGACAAATGAGGCCTTTTTCTGCAGCAAAGGTCTTGTTTTTTAGCAAACCAAACCGATAATGCAAATAGCATTGTTCTTCAGTGCCCATGAGTTGAGGTTTGCAGGCAGCTTCACTCTCATGGCATTTTTACCCGCAGCTATAGCTCACTAGGAGTCCTGTTTTCTCAAAACAGGGAAGCCAGAGGAGTTTGATTGTTTCTATTCCTTTTCAGCACAGTATGCTCCTGTGCTGCAGTCACCCTCTAATCAATACCAGGTGACATTAGCAAATTTCCTCTGCAGAGGCTGCTTCCAGCATGGAGTCCTGCATTCTCCAAGCCCTGCACAGGTGAAGGATGGCTGAGTCCAAGGCAGTGGACAAGCAGTGCTATGCAGAATGAGCGCAAGAGAAATGCTTCAAATGTGTCTCAGGAGCAAGCAGGAGTGCCAAGTGTTGGTGCATGCTTTTAGCAGGACATAACAAAGCCAAAATGAAGCACAGTGCACAGTATGCAGCAAAGCAGGATGGCAGCGAGCCCCTCTGTATGCTATCTCTTCTCTCCTGGTTGTGGGAAGAGTTGTGGCACAGTTCTGCTGTGGCTGCACAGCCCCAGGGACCATCCCCAAAGGTCATTTTCAGGCAAAAGAACATCAGCAGAGCTGATACCTCTGAGCTGCCATCTCTCTCCTTCCTTAGGAGGAACAGAGGAGATTTGGGCCATCTTTTACCTCTTCTTGCTTTCCTGAGTCCCAGTGTGTGGACTTGGTCATCCAGCAACAAGCCAAGAGCCCAATTGGAAGTCTTGATACCTGGATGAGGACCTGACAGTGGATTGCAGTGCATCAGTGGGAGGAGACTGTAGCCTCTGCCTTGGAGCAGTGCCATACCAGGCTGCTCATGGCCTTGTCATGGCCTTTTGTCAGTCCTCTGGGGAAGTTGCAATCACCACTGATTTTGGAAGATGACAGAGAGGCAGTTTGCAGTGAATTGGTCAGTTCCATGCTCAGATGCATCCTGTCTGGTCCCACGGGTTTGCTTGTTACCAGCTGTATTGAGTGTTCCCGGAGTTCACATTGCTGTCTGTGTGGCCAGGCTCAGCTTTGCTTGGTTGTGCTGTCTGAAGCCAAAGAAATTGTTGGGAACCAGACTGAAACTAATTTTAAATCACTAGTCTGCAAGGAAAATTTTGCAGTGGGTAAACCTACAAAGGTGTCAAAATTGTCATTTTTAAACTCTTTTCCTGCCATACCTTCAGCAGCAGTCTCTAATCTGTCTAGAATGGAACCCAAGGAAGCCATCCTTCTTCTGAAAGGCGCATTTGTGCGTGGGAGTCAGGGCAGGTTGAACTGAAGATCTGATTTAGATGTCTGGTACATGAAGTGCAGTCCTTGTGTAGGTATTTCTGCAGCAAGGGCTTCACTGGTTTGTGCAGTGAGCAAACCGCCAAGTAAAGCAAGGAGCGAATTCCCTGTTAGCAGGCTGTAAATCAGGAGTGGACAGCATTAAGATTATGGACTTCTAAGTATGAATGTAATTTCTAGTTCGTAACGGAGTGAACACTGGCATTTATGTTCTTCCAAATGTCAGTGCTTGTTATTCAGAATTGATTTTGCTTTGATTGCTTTTGTGCTTGGTTTATGTAGTTTGTGGAAACACTCACCCAGCAGGTGGAGCTCTGCAGCCCTGTTAGCACAGGGGGAGCCCTGAGCCATCCCACAGGAGCCCCTTGGGATGAGCACTTCAGAAATGTCTTTTAATTACAGAAATGCTCAAAGACAAATGACCTCTGAGATCATGCAGTCCAGTGCCCACCTACCACCAGCATTGCCCACTGACCACATCCCTCAGTGCCACATGTGCCCTGTGCTTAAACGCCTGTAGGGACAGTGACCCATCACCTCCCTGGGCAGCCTGTGGCAGTGCCTTGCCATTATTTCTGAGATGTTTTCCTTCATATCCACCCTGCCACTCCCCTAGTGCTGGCTTTAGCTGAAGCAATTCCATTTCAGAACTCCAGTTAATGTTTTCTGTTTTTGAATTTGTTTCAAATGCAGGATCTATCACAGTGTGCTTTTATTTATTCACAATATTCAGGTAGCTTTTATTTAATGACTAAAAGCCATTTAAAATACCTTTTCTAGCTCATTTTCATGAAACTCTGTGTTCCTTGAAAATCAGATGCATTTTGTAGACATGTGGGATGTCTGTGGGAACATCAAATAACAATCTGACAAAATAAAACACTGAGTTAAATAATTAAGTAGAAGAGAGAGGGTATGCTATGCTGCTGAGCAGCAGGGAGTGTCGTTCACCACCCAAGGCGATATCTGGCTTCAGACCAGCGTACGTTGATAGCTCTCAGCAGAATGAGAATGAACTGGATTTTAGGAAGTCCGTTTTGAGAAGGTGGAATGAGATTCTCTTGTACTGTGCACAACAACTACTTAGGGTTCCAGGCTGTGAGCTGGAGGTGATGGCAGCTGCTCTGACCTTGCCATGGTACCTGGAGCAGCGTCTGCCTGGTGATGTGGGAGTTGCCCCAGGCTTCTATGGGAGATTTGCTGGCAGAAGAGGAACAAGATTGCCTGAGCTTGAGGCTCTGCCATAAATATGGAGCTGCTGTGTGCTTAGAATAGCTCCAAAGCAAAGGTAAATGTGTCTGAAGATGTTTCTAGGGCCACACCCAGGGGTACGGACTGTTGGCTCAGGACATGTGGACGTGTGGCAGGAGCATGAGTGGCTGTGTGCATCGGGCCTGGTGGGAGCCAGCGTGGGGAGATGCTGCATTGCCCCAGTTCTCCCCACATACAGGCTCTGAGGTTCCCTCCCATTGGGTAGTGCTCAGGCACAGCCCTGGTGGTGGCAGTCCTCCGTGGTGGTAACCCACTGTGAGTGTGAGCTGTGCTGGTGGCCCCAAAAGTTGCAGGGGAAGCACTTAACAAGAGTTCCTTTGTCACATCAGTCACTCTCAGTTTTCTCTCTCCTTAGACGCTTTCTCATCCTTTTGGGATTTTCCTATCCCTTTTCTATCCCTTCCTCTCATTTCTCCCTCTGCCATATTTCCATGTCTGTTTCAGTTCCTGCTGCTCCCTGCTCCTGGGGTCTGGCTGCAATGGCGGACTGCAGGACTGAGGTAGGGGTCACTTTTTTCCTGCTTTGCAGGGCTGTCAGTTAGCTCCTGCATGCAGGTGCCCTGGGAGTGTGCTGCTGATTTGTGCATCACGCTTGCCTCTGGAAACTCCGTTTTCTGGCATGCCAGAGAAAGGCCTTGTTGAAGAGGTGCTGCTGGCTGTGCTCATGTTTGCAGGCAGCTGGATAAGACAATGAATTCTCCTGTCGCTTATTCCTGGCTTATTTTAAGATATACAGAAGACAGGAAGATTGCCAACAGAGCTTCACAAAGGGCACGTCGCAGCTAGCTAACTTGATGGTCTTCTATGGCAGAGTGGCAGCACTGGTAGTGAAAGGAAGAATCAACTGCCTTGGCTTCTGGAATGCCTTTGTTACAGTTCCACCGAACATCCTCGTCTCCGAACTGGATAGAGAGGGATTGTTGGATACACTATTTGATGGCTAAAGTGTTGTCCAGGACAAATGACATCCCTCAGAGGTTTACATTAGGACCTGTACCTTCAGTGGAGATATGGCCAGTGAGACTTAGTGCCCTCCAAGCAGTCTGTATATAACAGTGAGGTGAGTGGTGCAGCTGATACAACAGAAGGAATGGATGGTATTCAGAGGGACCAGGATTGAGAGGTGGACCCTGTGCAAGGTTCTGCACCTGAGTTGGAGCGGTCGCAAACATCAGTGTGGACTGAGGGATTCATGGACTGAGAACAGACCTGTGGAGAAGGACTTGAGGTTCTGGCGGAGGGAAAGCTGACCTGAGCAGCTTTACCCAGAAAGCCGCCAGCACCTGGGCTGCATCAGCAGAGGGCTGGCAGCAGACAGGAAGGGGACCATCCCCCTCTGCTCTGCCCTTGTGAGGCCCCACCTGGAGCACTGCGTCCAGGCCTGGGACCCCCAGCACAAAAAAGACATGGGGCTGCTGGAGCGGGTCCAGAGAAGGGCACGAGGGCGCTCAGAGGGCTGGAGCACCTCTGCTGTGGAGACAGGCTGAAGGAGCTGGGGCTGTTCTGCACCTCACTTCAGCCTTCCAGCACCTAACAGGGCCTGCAGGAAAGTTTGGGAGGGACTGTTTGACTGGAAGGATTGTGTTAGTACAAGGGGTATCACTTTGAACTAAAAGAGGAGAGGTTTAGATGAGATAAAAGGAGGAAATTCTTCACCCACAGCTGGTGAGGTGCTGGCACTGCTGCACAGAGCTGTGAATGCCCCATCCCTGGAAGTGCCCTCGGAAATGGATGGGCCCTGGGCAGCCTGAGCTGGGGAGCACCCAGACCACTGCAGGGGTGGGGATGGAGACTCATGAGGTCCCTTTCAACCCAACTGTGCTGTGATTCCATTACCATTTATGAAAGTTCTGTTTTTACTGAGGTTCCTGATGGGGACTGTGCTGCAGGGAGGCTGCAGGGCATGGTGGGAACTCCAGCACGGGCAGACCCTGGCCCAGCTGTCCTCCCTGGCTGTGGCCAGGTGCCCCTGCCCATGCCTCATGAACAGGAGGGGTTGGGCAGCAAGCCTGGGGCTTCCAGTTCACTGCCCACTCTCAATGAGGACAGCATGGTTCAAAAGCAGTTCAGTGATGTTTTGTCTGTCAGCTGCACTGGCCCTGCTTCCCTACCAGCACATACCCCCTTGCTTCTGACAGATCACTGCAGTGCTGCCAGTCCCATGTACTGCAGGAGCAGCTGGGAAGGTGGGCAGTTGGTGCTGGGCTTACAGCTCAGCGCTGCCGTCTGCTGGCAGTGTCCCCGCCAGGTTGCTGCCACAGGGTGGGCATGGGGTGCAGTGCTGAGGCTGCAGTACAAGGCAGAGGCAGCCACCCATCATAAAATCTGCATTCCTTCTGCGGACAAGGCAGCTGGTGGTGGTGACCCCCTCTGTTGCTTTTCCTTTTGCAGCACTCAACACTGTCTCGCAAGTTCGTGGAGGTGATGTCTGAATACAATGCCACGCAGACTGACTACCGGGAGCGCTGCAAGGGCAGGATCCAACGGCAGCTGGAGATCAGTGAGTAATGCAGGGCCGCACGCTGCACCAGCTACTGGGCTCTGGCAGGAGCACACCAGGGCTGCAGGCAGTGGGGGACCACAGGCCATCATCCTGAGGGCTTTTGGCTTAATGCTACAGGTGGTGCTTATTCAGCTGATCAGGTTAAGAAAGGCAGAGGGCTGCACCTTGCTGGTGGCTTCTATTCCAGGTGTGCTAACGTAAGTAACAGTAGAGAAATAAGGTCTTGAGACGTGGGCACTCTGCCCCCAGTGCTGCCCCTCAGAGCAGCCCTGACCCAGCACACTGATCACTCTGAGCAGCAGTGGTGTCTTCCCTCTGCAGGTGGGCCCCAGGTGACACCTCTGAGGCTGCAGCAACTGTGGCACTGAGATCTCTCTGAGACCCCCCATGTAGCTCAGAGAATATCACTTGCTCTAGGTAATTGGTGGCACCTGGTTAGTTTTAGAGAAACGGGTCATCTCCTAACAGAGAAGTGCTGCCACCATAACTAGGGGAATAAGCACCAAGTCAGGATGAGCATGTGCTGACACACATTGCTAATTGGCAGAGAAGGGTCATGGGTTTTTGTGATCAGAATGTAAAAGCATAAAGCGCAGTACAGTTGTTTCTGTTGTTGTTTTCTAGCAAGTCAGTGCCTTTTCCATTCAAAACTCAACTTGATACAACAAGGTAGGACCCAAAGGGGTTCCTGCAAGGTTGCCTGGGAAATGGAAGTGTCATTGTGCCTCTGAATACCCCTTGTGGGTATGGGCAGCTCCTGTGGAAGGCCAGGAGAAGGCTTCACTGTGAGCATCATTCCTCTGTGATGTATAGTGATAAGAAACGTTCGTGATGTCTGAGTGGAGGAGGGATCAACACAAGGCTTAGTGAGTGCTTGGCGTTCAATGGGAAGCAGGATGGGGAGTGTGTGTCAGCTTCTGCTGGTGGTGACATCTGTGAACTCACAGCATACTGCAGGTGGTATCAGCCATGGAGATGTCTTACTGCAGACAGATGAAGTACCCCTAAGTCCTCCCTTCAAAGAGAAGAAATATGGAAGTGTTTACCCAAATCCATCATTTGCAGCAAAGCCATGAAACAAAGCTGAAAGGAACTTTCCTCTAGTTTTTCAGGCCTTGGAAGGACTCTGCCACTCTGCTTATGTTATGCAGTGCTTTGCTTTGCCCATCCCACATGGCTGTCTTTTCATGCCAGCAGGGTGTGAGGGCTCGCAGTGTTACGGTGTTGGGTGCAGCAGTGTCCTTTTAGTGATGCTGAGGGTCCTGCCCTCCTCTGGGGGGTTACCTGGTGTGCAGGGTGTTATACTGCTCTGTGCACAACCCCTTGGTTCCTGTGTCCTGTGGCTGCAGAAGGCCTCTGGTGGCTTGTTAGCAGTGGCAGCATGTTGAGGCTGTCAGGAATGCTGCCTGGAGCCAGGCTGTGCTGTTCCCATGGTGTTACAGCCCCAAGCAGAGCTCAGCAGCTGTGCTGACCGCACATCTGAAGCATGCAGCGCTCACTTTCAGCTGTTGGGTGTTCTGGAGCTCTGTCAGTGAAGCCAGGAGATCACTCAGGCTTTGCAAGTAGAGAGCAGTGTTCTCAGCCACACTGGGGAGGCCCTGAAGCAGCTGCTGAGCTGCCCTGCCCTAACTGCACATACTGTTTGCCTTTGAAGGGGGACAGCTGCTGCAGCCTCTTCTCTGGTCTCTTTGTGACACACTGGCTCCATGTGTGGCTGCCTTTTGCCTCCACTCTACGCAGTGCAGCAGTGGCAGTGGGCATCTACAGAAATACCTGTGCCAGAGCACTGCGAGCTGCAGGGGAATGCTTCCTTCATGTGCGTGGCCAGATAGGACACAGCTGCAGCTGAATTTTGGGTGTGGGACCTGTGGGGCTGTGCCCCCACAACACGGTCCCTATGCTGCTGCCTGCTACCAGCTGCAGCACCTCCGCTGGGAACTGTACTCCTTTGCGTCCTCCTCCTGTTCTGGCTACTGTGAGAAATTGCATCTTAAATCTCAAGGCAGTGCTATCCCACCCCTCATGATCTGGACTGGACTGTTTACACAGAGCTTGATAGCCTGACGAGCAGAAGGTCCCAGCCTCCAGGGAAAGGTCTGGGCCACTGCTCCAAGCCAGAGCCTCATGTTGTTCTGAGGTGCTGCAGCTGGATGGGCACAACTGGACTCTCACAGCAGCACAGCCATGGTGATGAACTTTGTGCTGCCCCAAAGCCATTCCTATGTTGTGGACAAGGTGCAGCCTCTGGGCCTCATGTTTTGCCTTAGCATTAAAGCAAGCTCTTCCTAACCATCTTGGCCAGACCTCCACTTGTTAATCCGCACAGTGCCCTGAATGCTTCAGGGCCTTTACCTGCCTTGTGCTTTGCAGAAGGGGAATGGGACAGAGGGGAAAGAGTGAGAGCCAGGGAGCCCATTCTATTCGTCTGCATACACAGCATCTCCTGGAGCTGGTCCTGCTGCTTGTCCTTGGGGCTGTCTCCAGGGCATGCATGAGATATAGCAAAGGGTCCTTGGGATGCACTGTACCTGGCATGCTCCTTGTCACTGTGCTGGTGGCTGCTCAGTGTGGAACAGGATTGATGTGAAGGTCAGTAATGTGCTGTTCCATCCACTGCTTTTCTTCTCTAGATCTGGGTCAACTTCAGCCAAGAGCAGGGAGCCAGCAGCTGCCCTCAAGAACAACCAGCCTGGCTTTCTGCAGGGCAGGGCTTTTCACAGGGACTGGTTCATCTCTATGGTCTGTTAAAAGGAATGTTTTAATTCAAACATGAGAGGAGATCTGACCACAGTATGATGTTTTGACAGAAGTCCCTCTGTGTGGGAGACAGGGTGGGCCGTGCTCAGCACCAGCTGGCTCAGGATGGTCTTCTACCAAAGTTAAAGAAGTGCTTGCAGAGCAACCTTTCATCTGCAGAGAGGTCTTTTTGGGAGGATAACTTGCTCTAATTTGAGTCTTCGGAAATCTCCAGCTGCCAGAAGTTTCCCAGTTGCCATAGCCTTGTTGGACTGCTTTTTTTGCAGTTGTGGAAGGTTTTGTCTGGAGGTAGGCTTGCTTGCAATTAAAAAAACTGTGTTTCCCTTGTTGTGTTGCTGAAAGTCATTGGGCTGCCGAGTCCCTCAGAAACCTCACTGCTGCTCCTCGACCTCTCTGCTTCTTTGCACTTATGCCTCATGGGCAGACTATCTCTTTGCTCTGTTCTGTACTCCTTCTGGGCTGCGATGCCCCACATCTCTGTGCTGTTTCTGCTCAGTGTGCCTCAGGAAGGTCCAGGTTTTTTGGACATCCCAGGGATGGCCACCTTCTGCCAGCTCCAAAGCCCCACGTCGCAGAGGGTGTTTGTGAGGGAGCATTTCTCCTTCTGCTGCCCTTCTTATCCTTGTTGTTACATTTAGCATGTGACCAAGAAAGCCCACAGAAAACCCCTACCTTGGGTGTTGCTGCTGGGGAGCCACACAATCCTGTGCTGGCTTTGGACATTAACCCATTTGTTTGGTGGAAAATCATGAACTATTCATGAACAGCCTTTACTTACTGAGTGCGTTCCCAGCACTGGCAGAGCAGTGCACATGAAGTACATGAATGTCAGCAGTGCTGTGGGAAGAGGCTGCTCCTGTCCTGCACTGTGGTGCTGGGGCCAGACCCACAATGCCATCATCTCCTTGGTTGTGCGGCAGGGGAGGGGGCTGCAGCTAAGTACAACTCCATTCAGAATGCCCTGGACTCATACCAGAGAATGTTGCTGTTCCTTTTAATACCTGCTAAGAGAGCCCTTGGGCAGTGTGTGGTGAGAAGTGCTGCACCAGACCTCAGCCCTTCCTTGTGGTCTTCCTGTTGGTTTCATGTGGGCTAGAATGCATTCCTGTTCTCCCCTTAGTGTGTAGGGTTTGGGCTCCCAGAGGGCTCCAGCCAGGGGGGGCAGTAGGTGGTGTGTGGATGCATCTGGCTGCCCTTGTGGACTTGCCAGGCTGGGGTGGCCCTGCAGTCCGTCCTTCTCTTGGATTGCTGCTCGCCATTCCATCACTACTCTCTGTGCTTAGGGAGCTCAGTTCTGCTTCTCGGACATGGTGAAGCTAATGAGGCCCTGTATGGGGCTGCGGGGCTGTAGCCAGGGCAGGAGCTCACACTGACACCTGTATGTTGTTTGCAGCTGGCAGGACCACAACCAGTGAGGAGCTGGAGGACATGCTGGAAAGCGGCAACCCAGCTATCTTCTCCTCTGGGGTAAGCACCACGGATCAGACCTGTTCCCAACCTGCAACCACTCCAGTAACTGTCCCTGGCGGGCTTTTCTGGTGGCCTTGCCACAAGTACTGCCCACAACAGAGATGTGGGCACATGCAGAGTGCTGCTGGGGCCTGGCTGCACCTTCCCATTCACCCCAGGAGGTGTACTCCTTCACAGACCTCTTCTTGCCCCTCCTGGTGCCCTATCCCAGCAGTTAGGGGCTGTGCTGAGCTGGGTGCTGGCTGTGTCACCCCACAGATCATTATGGATTCCAACATCACCAAGCAGGCTCTGAACGAGATCGAGACACGACACAGTGAGATCATCAAACTGGAGAACAGCATTCGAGAGCTGCATGATATGTTCATGGACATGGCCATGCTGGTGGAGAGTCAGGTAGGGATGGCTGCAGCTCAGGGCCCAGCTTGCCCCGGGGCCAGAGAAGAACAGGGGTGGGGTACAGGGGCAGATGGCAAAGGGCAGCCCATGGGCACACTTTCCTCTCACAGCCCCCTGCCAGGTGGGCACTGTAGGGAGAGTGGGGCTCTGTGTATGGGGCAGGAGGTGTGGGGATGGCGCAGGAGGAGGGCAGTGGATGTCCAGCACCTGGCTGCAGGCTGGTCCTTGTCCCTGGAGTCGGGCACCAGCCCTGGGGGATCTGTGTGGGACGGCCCCACCGCAGAGCCTGGCAAGCCCCAGGCCCAAGCTTCTATGTCTCTGCTCACCCCCCTTCTTGTCTGCCATGCTGTCGTGGCCTGAGGAGACATCAGTGCAGGTAAAGCCTCACCTGGCCCTTGCCAGTGCTGCATGCTCAGCTCTGCATGGCTGTACTCTGCATGTCCACAGCTCTCGCATGGCACTGGGTAGGCCTGAGGATGCAGGGTAAGGGTGGAGGTGTCTGTGCCCTGGGTCAGTGGGGCATGCATCCTGCCCATGGCACACCCAGCTTTCTGCATCTCTGGAGCTCTCCCTTGGTGTCTGCAGGGCAATGGGCTGGAAGTGCTGGGCCAGGCTAGACCAGGTTCCCAGGGACACATCACAGCAGCAGTGCCATCTACCCCCAAGAGGAAAGTCTTCTGTCTTCTGTTCTCCCTGTCTGGCCCCAGTGTGTGCAGAGTGTCAGTCTGTGCAGGGCCACCCCCACCTTGTTCAAAGCTGCCAGCTCCCGTGTCCCCGCAGTGCCATTGCTTTGGGCTCACTGTGCCTTGTCACCACTGCTGGAAGCCCTGACTGTCCTGGTCCCTTGTGAGCAGTCAGTCCCCCGTGGTGCACACAGATGGTTGGAGATGAGGAGTGCCTTTTGGGTGACACAGGACACTGTTGTCATTGCTGACCCTTTGTGCTGCCAGTACCCGTACTGCCACCCCACAGCCCTACCAGGCCAGGAACAGTGACCCAAGGATGTTGTGTGGGAAGGGGCACCAGCAGCCCTCACTTGCTTTCACAGGGAGAAGTGGAAGCACAGAGCTGTGCTGTGAGGAGCACTTGCCCTGCTGTAACCACCACATCTTGCTTTGCTCCATAGGGTGGGGGGCTCTGAGCTGCTGGCACAGGGGAGACAGGGAGTGGAGGAGCACTGCATGTTGTCAGCTGCTGCTCTGCCCCAGGCATGGCACTGCTGGGTGCAGGAGGCAGTTACAGCTGAGAAAAGTGCATTGTAGGTCTGCTGGTCATGCCCCTAGCTCTGTGACATGCAGAGGATGTTGAGGTTCAAGACCGTCCTTGCCCCTGGAAAGCCCATCATTGACACCTGCAGGGGCTGAAGGGAGTGGGTGGGCTGGGAAGCATGTCCCCATATCCTAGGGCAGAGCAGCAGTTCCTGCAGGACCTGGTGCTCCAGACCTACCAGCCTCAGCTCCAGGAGCCTCTGCTCTTCTGCAGGGCATTTGTGCAGACCATAGCAGGCGCCTCTGCATGCTCGTGGCTTTCTGAGCATCCCACGTGTTGCTGCCGGTGTGCTCTTGGCTCTGGTCCTCTATCCTTCCTGCTCGTCTGGTGTGCAACACAGTGTCAGTGCAAACTCTTCTGTGGTTGTGGTGCTCACCTGGGCCATGACTGATGTGGTCCCTGGGCTGGGAACCCCTTGACCCTTGCTTGCCACCTGGCTGGCCCTGCACAGAGGTCCCTCTTGGACAAAGTCTGTGATCTGAGCCTGCACCTCTCTCCCTTGCAGGGCTGGAGATGGGCAGGATGATGTCTGCATGGTGCCAGGGAGCAGCAGGGAAGGAAGGAGCTCACACCTGCATGCATGGGTGGGTGGGCTCTGTCCCTGCACTGCAGGGTGAGATGATCGACCGCATCGAGTACAACGTGGAACACTCTGTGGACTACGTGGAGCGAGCTGTGTCTGACACAAAAAAAGCGGTGAAGTACCAGAGCAAAGCCAGACGGGTGAGTGGTGACACAGGGTGGCTGGCAGGGCTGGGCTGAGCGCAGAAACACGGGCAGGCAGCACTGGGGGAGCTGTGGGGCAGGACTGCCATGTGGGGGGAGGAAAAGGGATGGGGTGGACCCAAGAGCTGGGCTGGCTGTGGGCCTAAAGGAGGTGGGGGCAGTGGAGAAAGACTTGTAGATCTCTGACCTTAACCACTACCCTGTTTCACAAGCTGAAGGGGAATTGGGCCCTGCCTTGTGGTCAGAGCCCCGGGGGGCCGGGCTGGCCCCAGCATGCAGCACTCACAGTCCCCTCTCCTCTTTCTCCCTGTTGGTGCTGGAACCGCCGAGCAGAAGAAGATCATGATCATTATCTGCTGCGTGATCCTGGGTATCGTCATTGCCTCCACCTTCGGTGGCATTTTCGGCTAGACTCCCCCGACAGGACTGCTTGTGTGTGACAGATGGAGCCGCGCGTGCTGTGGGGCCGGAGCGAAACACACAGCCCCAGAGCCCCCAACAGCATTTCAGTTTCTAATGCATGGTTGTTTGTGATGCTGTGTGTGCGGTGCGGTGCGTCTGTGTGGAGGGAGCACCGGCCCCAGGGCGCAGGTGGGGTGCAGGGGACAGTGATGGGCGCAAGGGGGGACCTTTGGGGCAACCCGAGCTCTCATCACTGCTCAGCCTGGGAGGCTGCCAGGAGTGATGGAAATGGAGGTACCATTGGGCACTGTGCAGGGCCAAGAGCCTGTTAGTGACACCTGGAGATGAGACCAGTGTTGGGTCTTACAGGCTCCTCTGGAGCACAGTGCCCTGTCAGCCTCCCCTTAGCTTTCCCCATCACCTCTGGCCAAAGCTCTCATGTCTGTCATCCGCATCTGTGCTTGCAAACCACTTTTATTGGCTGCTTCTCCTACAGGGCACTTCCCAGGGCTGTGCTCTGCCAGAACCTCTGTCCCCACTGCCCCACTGCAGGTGCCCGGGGTGGGTGTGCCGCTGCTGCCAGTGGGTGGTGCATGGTAGGTGGCTCTCTTCTAGCCCTGTCTGATGGAGCAGTGTAGGGTGAGGAGCTGCTGCTTAGGCTGGGTACAGCAGCATGGGCTCTGTGCTGCAGCCCAGTGCTGAGTTGGCAGAGCAAGAGGTTACAGGGAGTTTAAGGGCAGCAAGTTTTACTTGCTGCTTGCCCTGCTCCACGTCCTCATTCTTTTCTCAGCTCCAGCACACAGTATCCCCAGCTTTTGCTTCCCCCAGGCCTGGGCTTTGGTTGTCAGCATTTGAGGATGGCTCTGACATCCACAGCCCCAGTAGTGCTCGCTGGGAGCCTGACTGTGCCCAGCACAGCACCTCCACACAGCATCTTAGGGCTGGCAGTTGGAAGCAGGAGGGTTTTCTCCTGTCACAGTCCCAGGGAGCAGCCCTTGTTGCATCCACCCCCACAAACTAGGAGCAGCAGTCTTCCTATTCCTCTTCTTCCTCCTCTGTGCCACCAGCTCCTGAGCAGGGCAGTGCCTGACTGTTCCTTCCAATTCCACCACATCTTAGCATCTGCCTGCTACCTTCTCCTGGGACAGTGCCCTGCTTCCTGCCCTTCCCCAGGCCTCCCAGTGAGATACTCACATACTGGGTTGCAGTGTGACCACTGAGGAGCTGTGTGCTACCCGCTGCATGTGGCCCTAACCTGCTGCAGTGGAGAAACCTGCGTTGCCACTGGCCATTGCCCCTGTGCTGCTACCTTAGAACAGTTGCATGTCTCTGCCCTCGTGTTCCTCAGGGGACAGCAGTGCTGTGGCTTGGCCACAAAGTGCCAAAGCACTGTGGAGAAGCCTGAGCAGTACAGGTGCCTGGTGCCAAGCTTGCACTTGGAGTGGGGGGTTGGACATGAGCCCAGGCGCTGATAGCAGAAAAGAGGCAACATGGCAGCACAGCTGCAGGCAGAGCACTGCTTCCCCACTGACCAGGGCCAGTTGAGTCTGTCCAGGCTAAGGGGCAAGGGCTAAGGGGTTCGAGCTGCGCAGTAGGGTGAGGACAGGCCTTGCTGAAGCTGAGCCCTGCTCCCACCCAGCTCCATCCTATCTGGTGCTGCAGTGCTGGTGCCAGCCTCGTGCAGTGTGCTCACAGATGAAGGGTGCAGGCTGTTGGCCATAGCTAAGATGCAGCCCTCCATGCCACCATCACCAAAGGTCCCACCACACTGTCCCTGCTTGCATTTGGCCACTGATGGAGAGTATGTCCAGCCTGGTTCCCCCTGCTGCCCAGCCCAAGCCCTAGCAGCTGTGGCTTTCAGACCATCCAAGACGAGCCCCCTTCTTTCACAGTCCAGTGGTAACTGGTGTGAGCTCCACTGCTGCAGCCTGAGTGGGCATGAGGATCTGGGGCACTGGGTTTGCTGCCAGCAGAGGCAGGGTGGGTGTGAAGCCCCCCTCCAGGGCAGGAATTAGGCATAGGCGCAACCGTTGCTTTGTGGGTATGTCTGACTAGAAGAGACAGAGCTGGGGCTGACATGCTAGTGTCTGCTGCTGCAGTTTGCACTCTGCTGTGTTGAGCTAGGGAGAGCACTGGGCCCCATATGGGAAGCAATAACACTACTGGTAGTGCTGCTCCTAAGCAGGCAGGCAAGAAAGTTCATCTCAGGCTCCCTCCACAGCAATGCCCACCGCTAGCGCAAGGGGATACTTTTCTTCCAACAAGTGGTTCCTGTGGCACAAGCTCAAATGACATCATGGCTGTGGTCCATCCCAATAAAGGCACGAGGCTTAGAATAGTGCTGGGGGGAACTGACACTTGCTCCTTCCTTTTGGGTGCCACCACTGCCAGCAGCAGAGCCATGATTCTGACACTGGCACTAATCTGGGACTGTGCAGGCAGCAGTAGCTGCAGGCACTGACACGAGGGAGGCAGAGGAGCATGCTGCCATTGCTGCCCCACAGGCTGTCTTGCATTGTCCTTTCTGTGAGGGGAGGGTGTTTTGGTGCAATAATTACCTCTGCACTACGGGAAGTCCCATTCAGTTCCTTTTTACCTGCCTGTCATTGCATGTACAGACCAAATCACCAACAGTGTGGTTGTGCTTTGGGAAAACATTTCACTTTTTCTTTCTAACCTCCAACCTCAGCCCACTCAACCTTTGTGTTACATCACCTCTGTTTCAAGTGCCACCTGCCCTCCCAGCACTGGGAGCATGTCGATGCAGTATTTTACAAGCAGTGTGGGGCACACACAGCTTGCACTTGAACTGAGGATTGTTTTGGGGTTTTTTGAGTTTTTTTTGTTGTTTTTTTTTTTTTAGTAAGTAACGTACTTGAAGGCTTTCTGAGCCCCCTGTGGAGTTGTACTGTTGCTGTACTGTGAGCTAAGTGTCCTTGTTTTCTATGTGGATCTTGACCCTGGCTTGCTCTGTCTCACTGGGCTGGATGACACTGTATTGTTGCCTCTTATCTCCTTCACCCTTTCCCACTCTGCTAGCCTGCCTTTCTTCTCCCAAAAGCTTTGGGTGCAAAACAGCTTCCCATTTTGTGGAATTTTTATGTAGAATAAACATTTGTAACTGTATAGCTCTGGATGGCACCTCTGTTAAAGGGGAAGGGTGGAGGTGACAGGGACCAAGGGCTGGGGTGGGGAGACTTCAGCACCATCATTAACACAGACAGGGGGCCTGATGTGAAGAACATGTAAGAAAAATCGCCACGGAATAGTTCAGATAACACCTGTGCCCACCTGCCTAGAGGAAGATTTGCACTTGTGAGATAGACACCTCCATACTGTCTGGCTACCTCCTTGCACACAGGGAAAGCTGGCAGGGAACCAGCTACTCTGATTCCCCTGCACTGATATGACACAGGAGACCAGCAACTCTTTAAATTTGTTGACTGTTTAGAGAAGAGTGCATATAATGTTCTGGGATTGCCTGGAGTTCCAGAAGGCTCACTGCCCTGTTGGGAAGATAAGCAATGTCATGGCAGACACCAAATATCCAGAACGTTGTGCTGCTCTCCCTCATGAAATGAAACAGCTGGAAGCTTTGTAGTTAGCAGTTTGGCTGCACCTGAGCTGGTCTGTGTTTGCTGAGACAGGTCACTGTGACTCCTGCAAGTCCAAGGCCTGGAAAGTCCATTGGGGCCATCCACAAGAGGCTCACCAGTGAAGCCAACACACAATCTTCCACGTCCAATTCAGAACTGAGGGCGGCGCTTCCGACCTGTGTATTTTGTGTCTGCCCGCACCTCCCTGAGGAGAAAAGTGAAGAGCAATTCAGTGTGATCCACAGGTCCCTCTGGGACAGGAAGGGAAGCTCATTCAAGGCAGGAGTTTACGTGGGTGACAGCAAGCCAGGCCAGCACAGTCAGCCCTGCTAAACTTACTTCCCCTGTCGTCTTCTGCGTTCTTTCTTCTCAAGAATCCAGTCCCGACTTTTCTTTACAGATTTGCCTTTGGTGTTTCTGAACCGTATCCTACACAGAGAGTAGACAGCAGCTAGGAACTGTGGTGGGGGTACACTGACGTGCTTTGGAATATTTCCCCTCAGAAACAGTGAGGTATGACAACATAGTCCAACCCCAGACACTGCTGCAGGAGGGAGGCTGCCACCAGTCCTGGCTTTGAGCCAAGGGACACCTAGCCATCAAAGCTGCAGAAGGTTAGCACTCTCCTGTGCTGTATCTGACACCTCACATGCTAAGCTCTGGAATTTCCAGATAATAGAAGTTCGAGCAAAGCTACCTTCCCCTTGTTTGCTCTACTCTGAAAGGAGCAGACAAAGTCCCCAACTTTCCAGCACGTTGTCAGTTCTGCTACAGCCTTACAAGATTCTGGATTGAGTGAACAGAGCACAGCAGTGTAAGAGGCAGGAAAACATGACAGCCAACATCTCCTGGCAGCCATGACGACTTTCCTCCAGTTTTTGTTCTTTGTCTCTTCCCACTGGCTGCAAGAGGGGTTTCTCCTTGCAACCTACCACAGAAGGAGACCTTGCCAAAAGGAAAAACCACCCAAGCCACTGCTATGCAATTACAACAAAAAAAATCACTGAGGAAGGAATGGAACATGAGGCTTCAGACATAGCCTTCCCACTAAAACAGCAATGCTTGGCACAAACCAGCACTGTAAACAACCTACCTCCCACCATCACTGGCCTATGCTGCAGCACTGAGTACCAGACTGAAGAGCACCTCCAACTAATTGCTCAGTAGCAGTTTCACAGCAAGCATCAAGGACAGCTCCCTGACAGCACTGCAAAGTTCTCTAGTTAAAGCAGCTTGTCCTGCACATTTCTGGGATCCTTCAGCATGTCAAAACAGTTCCTATCTGGACTGCAGAGAGCCATCCCAGTGCACCCACCCCCTCCCACTTCATGCACAGTAGCACTGCAGTCCTCTGCCAATAAAACTTACACCCTCTAACATTTGGGGGGAATTTAACTAAACAAACAATACCTCTCATTGGTGAATTTTGCCTGGTGTATCTCTCGTCCATCAGCACACTCAGTACCAAGGCCCTGAAAAACACAACTGAGACCTTCCATCTGGAGCAGACAGAGCCAGTGATCACTGCCATCTAATTATGGCACATGGTTCTCTGCCAGGGGAAGGACTGTGGCAGGAGTAAGCTGATCTCACAGAAATTGTGGCAAAGAAACATGAATAAAGCTGTATCTGCATACATGGAGCTGTCCCCTGCCCACACCTCTTCCACATCAGTCACCAGCCATTTCTGCTGCTTTGCTGAGTTCCTTACCTTTGGTAAAATGCCAGATGCTCCAACAAAGAGACAGAGGAAGAACCTGAAAGAACAAGAATGAGGAGCATGAAGCTAGGATTCAATATATGATTCCAAGTTCTGAAGTAAGACTGGCAGCTTTTACAACAGAGTCAGATCCAATCTGCTACCTCTGTCCAGGACTGTATCTTGGGAAAAAGGAACACAGCTCACAGAAATAGTTGCTGAAGTTATGCTTCATCCCACTCATGCCTATACACAAAGATACAGGACTCACTTCTTAGCTTTGGCACTGTTGGGGTAATCTACGACCATTCCACCAGTAAAGCCAGCTCTCATGGCTTGGGCCGTGATGAGCTCCAGCTGAAAAAGGAGCATGAACAAAAGACATTTATCAACTTATCGTTATTAGTCACCACCAGCAATGCCCAGCCCTCTGTACTCAGCCACAGCTGACTGTGTGCTAAAGACAGGTCAGCCCTGCTTTTGTTAAACCTTGTTCCAAGCCCTCAGCTCTGTGGTAGGATCCAGACACCAGTCTGCAGCATTTCCTTAGCTCTCCCTGGTCCTCTGGGGTAACTGAAGAGCAGACTTTCTGAGAGGGATACACGGTGGGATTTTCCAGCCCTGGGAAACTGCAGTATAGCACTGATGACTACAGCCCAGTCTTCAAACACGTCACAGAGAGGAACACACAGCACAGCAGATTCAGATCACATTCTGCCAATTCCTTGAATTTAAAGGCTCAGCCCAAGACCAACTGTGAAGCAGTGGAAAGGGTGTAGGGCATTTTCCATTTTTTTTTTCCTTCTAGTTTTTGTGGAGCTTTACAGGTGGGAGGAGGGACACAGACAAAGAACCAGTGTGGGAAAACACAATACATCCTGAGCCTCAAACAAGCACAAAACTTCTCTGCTGTACCTGTTCTGAGTTCTCAGGGTACAGCTGCAGTACAGCTCGGGATCCTCGGGCCTATGGGAAACAAAGTCAGTTACAAGTGTGGCTTAAAGCAGGCTTCTCCGATTGATGCTCAGCCCATATCCCTCAGAATGCCTCCTGGAGAGCAGCTGAAACAGCAGAGCCAGAGTCACCAGAGCACAGCAAGGCACAGGGCTAGCAACAGGAACTGTAGAAACATGGACACTAGGCAGACAGGGAAGCAGTCAAGAAATGGGTGCTGTAGCTAATGCTACATTTCAGTAAATACTCAGTCTTGCTACAAGGCACCAAAATAGGCAGTGGGATGACTGAGAGAGCATGACACTTACCAAGGCACTATAAAGAGTTGAAAAGAACTGATAAAGGCGTTTTGGAGGACTATGTGACTTCTTGTCAGCATTACAAAGCCACTGCACTGCAGAAATACTGCAAAAGAAATAAAGACTCACAGGGCACTGAGCCATCAATTCTTCAGCAGAGCCTCCCACCTTCCTTTGAGCACTAAGGATGTGCTTGGCTTAGGAAAAAAAATCATTTTTTTCCACGTAACCTTGCATTGCTTCGCAGTAAAGACACTGCAGGAATTCCTCCAGAGTCTTGCTAAGTCATGCCACAACCCAACCTGGTGTAGCAGTTACTCAAGCACAACAGGAACACCAGACCTCTGCTCTAGGCCACATACCCACATAACTCAGTGCCTGGCCGTGGGCCTTCCCTAGCCCATAAGCAGCCACACAGGTTTTGCCAGAGTAACCCCAAACCCTCAATCAACAGTACTGAGATGCTTTAGTGCACATCTCAACTCACCTGAAAGTACACCATCTTTAATTTATGCCAATCACCCTCTTGATTCACATCCACAAAAACAGTCAGCTTGGTGGGAAAAGCTGCTTCTGCAATGTGGACCTCAGCAGCACAACCCAGAGAGCTGCAGTCTGTGCAGCACCAGAAGAGCAAGGAGAGTCACACTCCTCTCTCACAAAACATGAGCACCCTGTGCTCGCTGCGGAAGGCGGCCATTAAGCAGACTATCAGGAGAGCACATTCTGATGCTCAAACTCACCTGATGCAGCCATCAAACGTGCCAGGCCTGAAGGGAATGCCATTCCCCATATCTGCAAGGAGCAGGTCTCCTTCCACCTCCCTCTCCACAGCCACATCTGTGCAGAGAGCACAGCGCGGGGCTCAGCACATGCCCGCAGCACTCCATGCAGGGGGCGGGGGACAATGGGACGCTCACCCAGCATGGCGCGGCTGATGTCCACACCGATCCAGCAGTGCCCCGTCTCAGAGATGTACTCCCCGCTCAGCCCGGAGCCACAGCTGCAGACGGGAGGGGAACAACGGCGGTTCACGGTGTTCTCCCACGACGGCCCCGCTCGCTGCCCACCCCACACCCCGCTCACCCCACATCCAGTAGGAGACACGGCCGCCCCTCAGGAAGCGCCAGCAACTCCACGGCCCGCGCTGCCATCTGCACCTGGATCTCGGCCACGCGGGAGCTGCGGAGCGAAGATGGTGGATCAATGGAGGCACTGCGGCCCACGCGGGCCCCCCCAGCAAAACACACGCGGGGGCCTCAGCCCACTCCACCCCGCCCCACCCCATCTCCCACCGTACTTCTGTGTATACTTCCGCGCCTCCGTCTCATCGTAGAACTGCAACGACAAAACGCGATGAGAAGGAATGCGGCGTGAGCGCGGAGAGCCGAGCCGAGCCGAGCCGAGCCGAGCCGGCCCGCACGCACCAGCTCGGGGGGCCCGCGATGCTCCGGCCGCCGCCCGCTGCCCGCCATGCTGCGCGATGACGACACCACCCGGCGCCGAACGACCGCTCAATGACTCCGCGGCGCGTCCGAGTGACGTCACGCGCAGGCGCGCCTCGCACAAGATGGCGGCTCGCGGTCGCTGAGCGATGGCCCCGTCGGCGCTGTGCCTGCGGCGCCTGCTGCTCCCTGGGCCCGGGCTGGGGCTGGGCACGGCCCCGCGCTGCGGCGGGAGCTCGGGCGGCGGAGAGGCACCGCGCCGCACGCTGTACGAGGTGCTGGGCGTCTCGGCTACCGCCACGCCGGCGCAGATCAAGGCGGCCTACTACCAGCAGTCGTTCCGCTTCCACCCCGACCGCAACGCGGGCAACGCGGCCGCCGCCGAGCGCTTCGCAGCCGTCAGCGAGGCCTACCGCGTGCTAGGCAGCGCGGCGCTGCGCCGGAGGTACGATCGCAGCGTCCTCGGCCGCGACGACGTGCGCGCCGCCCCCAGGCCCTCGGGCCGCGCTCCCCCCGCGCCGCCCCCCGTCCGCACCGCCGCCGCCGCCCGCGGCGGCCCCGCGACGCCGCCCTTCGACTTCGATGCCTTCTACCGCGCGCACTACGGCGAGCAGCTGCAGCGGGAGCGGGTGCTGCGGGAGCGCCGGGAGCGGCTGCGCCTCTTCCGGGAGGAGGCCGCGGCACAGGGTCGTCTCCGGTTCCTAGCGGACCTCACGGTTGGGCTGGTCTTCGTGCTGGGCTTCGCGATGCTCTGCGGCCTCAAGTAGCAGTGGGCCGACATTGTGCTGGCGCCTTTTGGACGGTGCGGGACCCATGAGGGAGCTCAGCGTCGTTTCTGAGACAGTGTGTGCCAGCAGTGTCATCGTGCTACTGCACGGCCCTGCTCCACGGCTGCCACGTGCCCCATTTGCCAGTGGACCCCATGCAAGGCGCCTGACAAGGACATGGACTCTGCTTTATGGCCTCTGACATATCCTCTGCTGGCACTGCACTGTGACCCTGGTGGGAGCCACATTTCTGCTCTGCTGAGCCATGGTAAAGATTAAATAGTTGTCAGTAGTGTCTGTGTGCTGCATGTCTTCCTGGAGACACTCTCAGTGATGTTAAGCAACATCTCTCTGTGGGTTCCATTCATCCCAAGCTTGCCCCCTTTATGCTGTCACACTTAGTACAGTATTGGAGCATTGGTCTCCATCCTGTACCGTGCCTCTGTGTGTCCCTGCCTGGGGCCTGCCTCACACTGTGCTGAGCACAGACTTGGTTCAGCAGCCTGAAAGAATGGAATGTGGGCCTGTGGCAGCCCATGTCCTCGTGAGCATGTGTTGTCACCTGGAGGAGCTTCTCCAAGCACCTTGCTGTGCAGAGCAGCTTGCCTTGGCAAGGGCTTACTGGGAGCTTTGCATGAGATTGTCTCAAACAGCTGTTGTGGCTGGGAACAGTACACTTTTGTCAGTTGCATTATTTCTGCTTGACATATCTCTAAGCACCTTTTGCACATAGGAGTATTTGCCTAATTAAATACTGAAGTGACTCAGGAACTGAAGACTGTCTCTAAAAGCTTCTGTCTCTCCTTGGAGTGAAGATGTCACTTGTGCTACATGGTACTGCTGTGAGAGAGTGAAGCTTGCTGGAACACCATGTTGCAACACCTGGACTGCCAAGGACAATGTGCAGTACTTTGCGCTGTGTTTGCAGGGATGGACTGTGCCGAAGCCATGCCCTCCCTCACCACAGTGATGCAGGGTTATGTTTTCTCTCAATACAAACAAAAGCAAATGCCTTGTGTTTTTCAGTGATGGAGTTCTGATACTGAGCTGATCCTGAGACAGAAGCAGGGCAGAGTGCAGTGTGTACTGGTAGGTGGTACATGCTGCTACAGAAGAGTCTCCTATCTCTTCTGGAAAGAACTGTACCACTTTTAACTGCGGACTGTGGAGGCTGCTGTGTGTTTGAGAAAATTCAGCGCAGGAGCAGAGAGAGAGCTTTCCATGATCCTCTATTGTTGTTGGAATTATAGTTCTGAAATTTGGGCTTATGAAGAGCAGGGGGAGCTTGGCATTGAAGGGCACTGGTTAGAGAGTGAAAGCATATAGAGCTGTGGCTCTGTCCCAGTACACCAATGGACTTTTGTGCTGTAAGCTATGTCCCTTACTGCCCCCAGCGGCAGCTTCCCAGGAAGAAGGAAGGTTTGGCCAGCAGCATTCTCTTGCAGGCTGGAAGTGCTCTGCACAGCCGTGGAAAGCAGGAGGTACTGTATGGGAGCACCTCTTTAAGTTCCTGGTATTGTGATTTGCTGGTTTTTAAGGCTGTCTGGACAACCATAGGTTGTATTCTGGGTTGATAACTCTGTTGTGGTGCTGAGGCCCATGGCTCAGGCTTTCAGGTGTAGTACAGCACAGAGCAGGAGGAGCTGAGTGCTGTGCTTCTGGCGCTGCTTTGGTCCCTGGCACTGGGACAGGGAAGCGCTCCTGTGAGATGCTTGGCTCTCCTGACCTGTATTGAGTGCTTGTGTCTGAAATCAAGGCACCAAAAAATTCATGGATAGGAAGTTCCACAGATGTACATGGGAGCTTCTTCGCAGTGCAGTGATGGAGCACTGGAGCTGCACACAGAAGTGGTGGAGTCTCCTTCTCTGGAGACATTCAATACCTGCCTGGACGCCTACTTGTGCAACCTGGGCTGTGGAGCTGCTTTGGCAGGGGGGTTGGACTCAGTGATCTTTAGAGGTCCCTTCTAACCCATACAGTTCTGCGATTCTGTGAAAGTTGGGCTCATCGATGTGCCTTACCATGGTGGCGAGGGCAGTTCATATTGCTGGTTCTTCCTGTTGCTCCTCAGGTCTCTGTGACACGTCTTGAGCATTAAAATTATCCATCCATAAACTAGTGATGAAATGACATGTCTTTCTTTTGATGGGCTTGAATGGTAAATATTCTTTGTACTTGCTGGAAAATGGAAGGTGGGAGATGGGCTGGTGTTCACTCAGTGACCACAGCAGCCTGAAGAAGATGTTTGTGGGAGGGTGCTGTACGGGAACTGTTGAATCACGGCCTGAACCACTGATTGATACCTGAGGCGAGCACTGAGTCAGCCAGCACAGGTGAAGGCAGTGCACCTGTGTGACTGGAATGGGTGGAGTCCGGATCCACCTCTCCCAGACCCCATTTAAGGGCTGACCACCACTGGGGAAGGATCTCCTGTTGGAGATCCCTTCTGTGTGGAGTTCCAGGCAAGCCTTGATCTTCAGTGACAGTTGAGCCCTTACTAGTTTACTGTGTGTCTTTATACCATCTGAATAATCCATCAAAAAATATATTGTCCATCTTCATTATATTATGTAGGCACTATTCAGGGTATTCACACTATGTGCCTTATTTACCTTGAGACCTATTGGAGAGGCTGGATGTGCAGCTTGCAGTCATTGGGAGTGGGTGGGTTGGCTTCTATAGGCAGACTTCACTCCTGCTGCTACAAACGCACTTAGTGCTGCCTCTGATGTACATGGGGTGTGCTGTGACATACCCTGCTGGGCTCATTGCTCTTGGTTGGAGAAGGGGAAGCTTGGCGTGCCATGGGGGGATTTTCTTCCATTAGCTGGTATGGTGCTGGTTTTGCTACTTTGTATGCAGTACGCACTCCCATTAGGGGACACTGTAACTCCCCAAAAGTAACATCCCTGTGTCTGGGATGTTACCAGCACTATACCAACTAATAGGAAGAAAATTAACTCTATTCCAGCCGAAAGTGTCACCTCCTCACTGCTTGGGCAGAGTGGCCATCTGCTGCAGGACAGATGTCAGGAAATCAGGTGCCTAGGGGTTGGGGGTCATCTGGATTCACAGACCAACTGCCTCCTTACAGCACACAGGGTTTCTAGCCTCTCATCACCTTGCATGCATGCTGTCATCATGTTCCGTATTTCATCTCTTTCCCAGTTGTTTCCCTGATGGAGAGCTGCATCTTAACCCTTAACCCTTAACCCTAACCCTAACCCTAACCCTAACCCTAACCCTAACCCTAACCCTAACCCTAACCCTAAAGCTTTCCTTTAGCCAGGTGAGCTCATTCCATATGGGCTACCTGTGCTATGAGTACCAGAGGACATCCAGCAGGATCAGGTTGTGATAGAGCAGCAGTGTCACAGCAGAGACTGTGTGAGTTGTAAAAGCCCGTCAGGATCAGCATCTCATGGTGGAAAAGATGAAAGAGAACAAAAACAAAGCTTAGGTGTTGCAGTGCTAAATCAAATGAAAGCTCCCTGCAAACTGGGATGGGACTGCATGAAGCCTGCCAGCCTTGTGGAAGTCAGGTGCAGCCCACGGGCTAGTGCTGCAGTAGCAATGCTGTGATCACTGCCTTCCCACGGCCACTCAGGAGCTCATGCACTGCCTGCAAAGGCCTCATGCCTGGTGCTGTGCTAACTGCCCTCCCCCAGCCTGGGCCACTCTCCCTGGCTGTGGGTGGAGTGATGTATGGGCACAGGAGCTCTGGGCCTCTTCAGGGCCTCTTCCACCATCTGGAGGAGCCAAGTTGCACCTTGGGAAGGAACTGGTAGGCAGAGCCAGAGGGAGCTGAAGGCTGGGCAAGCAGAGTCCTGAGCAGCAGCAAGGGCACTGCTGGACCCTGGGACAGCTGCAGCCCTGCCTTGCCCTGGGGTCCCTGGGCAGAGCACTGCTCCCAGCTCTGCTGCAGTGGGTCCTGGTGCAAGGTCCCAAGACAAACCCGCACAGTTGGCAGCACCTGTGGGCCTACTCCCCTCCCATTCACAGCATGCCCCGCAGCATACCTCTGTTAATAGAGTTTTCCATTAACAGCCTTGCTGCCAGCTCAGCACTGCCATGCAGGGAGACCCAGGAAGACACCATGTCACTGCTGCTGCTGGCAGTTCCACCCCAGGGGTTTTATCCCCTGCAGAGCAACCTTGTGGCATGCAGGGTGTCTGGCACCTGCCAGCACTAGGGCACTCCTCCGCCTGCTCTCCAGGCCTAAGCACACTGGGCTGGGGCAGCAGCTCTGCCCAGTGTAGTTGTGCAGTCCTACCACTCATGAGCCAGGCAGAGACCTGGGGGAGAGCTGCAGGACCCTGCAGACAGAAATCAGCCAGCATTGTTGCAGTGTGGTGAAGGATTCTGCCTTGCTGTGGGTTTGCGCTGCTGGCATTAGTGCTGTGAGCTGCCTTTGTGGGCCTGGGAGAGACTTGCTTGCCCAGAGGAACTTGTGCTCCTGGGGTCAGAGGGTCCTTCAGGACTCAGTGCTGCTGAGCCCACGCAATACTGTCTGGAAGTACCCAGCCCTGGCAGCCAGGTGAGGGGCACTGGGCATGGCTGTAGCTGTGCTGTGTTCTGGGGGATGGTGCAGCTCCTCTGAGACAGCCACACGTGTGCCACTGCCAGTGCTGCTCCAGGTCTCGTCTTGCAGAGAACTGGCACAGCTCCACACCACTGCCAGCATTCAGCCTGTGCAAGTGCTCCTCCTGAACCATGTGCTGTGTTGGACTTTCTCTCCCAGACTTTGGCAGCCAGATCCCCAGGAAGCCTTGTGGTTGCCCCCAGCACCTCGTGTGTGTACACTGAGCCATCATGGTTCAGCATACAGCACTCAGCCTCATGTCCCCACACTGCTCCCACAGCTCTGCCTGAGCCTGAGGGCTCTGGGACACCACACCACCCAGCAGAGCCCTGAAATGGGCGCACACGGACCTTCCCCAGGGAGAGGAACTGCACAGCATCCATCCCTGCAGCCAGCCCTTTGTCCTTCTCTTAAAGCTGTGTTTTAACTAACCAAAGGGCAGGAACAGCAGCATGGGGGTGGGGAGGAGTGCCACAGGGCAGCAGCTGAAGGACGTAGAGCTGCCCCACTGCCTTCCAACTGTATCTCCCTATCCATTGGTTGATACTGAGGACCACTGTAGAGCAGCACGGGAACAACACGGCAGTGTGGTCAGCAGAGCTCAGCTCAGTGCTCTGCCACCTTTACCAGGGGCAGGAGGGCAATGGGCACTGAGAGCACTGCAGGGTGCACCCAGGACATGCCCACCTCCGACTTCAACCACGGGTTTGGGGGCAAAGGGGTGCTGCTGGCACGATGTCCTCCTCACAGCCCCAAACTTTCACCATCTATGGGGTTGAGCTGGGGGGCAGCACTTGGTGTCTGGCCTGGGGAGAACCACAGTCCTCACACTCACAAGCTCTATGCCCACACTGGAGCAGCCCTCACCATCCCCAGGCGCAGCCCAGCCCAAGTTCCCCTAGCCAGGGGAACCACTCTGCCTGCCCCCTCCCTCTGCTCACAGCCAGTCCCAAGCAGTGCGGAACAGAGCCTTTATTTGGGGAGCACATTGCAGGCCGTGCCCCCGGACCTTCTTCCCCACTACCTCCAACCCCCCCAGGCTCACGGACCCACCCCGTCCCACCCTTCCGCAGTCGATGCAGCCGCTTCTTCCCTGCACGCAGCAGCTCTCGGAGTTCCGTGCCCACCGTTTCCCGGCCCCGCACCTCTACGGCTGCAGCGGCTCTGGCTCTCGGCGGCGGAGAGGCCGGGGGCTGAGCGGGGCCCCGTGCGGGGCGAGGTGTGGAGCGGCCGGCAGCTGTCCCAGGGCCGGGAGACGGTGCTTGGGCGGCACGGCGAAGGGCACCACGGCCGCCGCGGGGGCGAGGACGGCGGGCACGAAGCCGCAGCGCAGCTGCAGGGCTCTTGGGGAAGCCGTGCCGCGGCCCGGCGCCGGGCTGAGCCCCGGAGGCTCCTCCGCAGGGTCCCGGCCTTTCTGCAGCAGCTCCTGCAGCTTCTCCAGCTGCGTCCGAGAGACGTGGGAGCGCGCGCGGCTCCGGCAGAAGGACTCCAGAAAGGCATCGAGGGGCACCTCGTGCGCCAGGAACCGCTGCATTTGCGCCTGCGGGACCGGCGGTTCGGGAGCGTCGGGTGGGGCACGGGCGAGTCCCGTTCTTTCCCCACCAAAACCCCGAGCCCCGCGCCGTCTCTCAGGGCCCCGCACACGGCAGGGCACGGAGCGGGGCTCTCACCCGCCGCCGCTTCGCATCCGCCTACCTCCGCCTCTGCCTCGGACGCGTCCAGCGCGGCTCGGAGCCGGCCCACGGCGCGCTGCGGGCCGCACTCCTCCAGGTACTCCTCTGTGCGGGGACAGAGCGGCGCTGCCAGGAACGCCACTCCCCTCCCCTCCCCTCCCGGCACGAAAGGGCGCTCCCCCCGCCGGGCAGCCCCACACGTTCCCACCGCTCCACACTCACCCAGGCGCCGCAGCTTGGCCCGGCACGCCTCGCGCACCTCTCGCAGCTCCTGGTACTTGATGGCCAGCGCCGCTTTCCCGTCCTCCAGCCGCGGCCGCAGCGCCAGATTGTCCCGGGCCAGCGCGCTGTTGGCCGCCAGCTGCTCCTCCCGCTCCCGCTGCAGCGCCTGGAACTGCGGCGCCGGGCGGTGAGCGGCACGGAGCGCCCGTCGCACCGCACCGCACCGCATCCCGGCCCGGCCCTACCTTCCTGCTGAGGCGGACGGCGCGCTGCAGCCGGGGCTCGTCCTGTAGCAGCGCCCTGAGCTGCCCCGTGCTCAGCGCCCCGAAGCAGCGCGGAGCCCCGGGAGGCCCCGGGGGCCGGGCCATGGGCCGGGCACGGCCGGAGCCCCCGTCGCCGCCGCCAGCACCGGGAGCCGCACCGCCGCGCCTGGCCCCGCACCGCCCCGCCCCTCAGCCTTAAAGGGGCCGTCGGCAGGAGCGGGGCTGTCCTCGGCTGTGCGCGTCCGGCTCTGCACCTGCTGCGCTCATCCTGCGCTGCACCCGCTGCGTGCATCCTGCGTTGCACCTGCTGCATGCATCCCGCACCAAACCCGCTGCATACATTGCGCACAGTTGCCTGCTGTGTGTGTCATGCACTGCGCCTGCTGTGTGCATCGTGCGCTGCTCCCACTGTGTGCAGGCTTCAAGTCCGTAGATATATATGCAGTACTACATCAGATAATGTGAATCTTACACCGCAGGGTGCAGCATCCTGCACCACACTGCGTGCACCCCATACAGCGCTGTGCTGTGCACATCCTGCTTCTCAGTGTGTTGGCCTGCATTGCACTTGTGCATTCTGCACACGTTCTGGCAACAGAGGCCTCTCTTGATTGCTTTGCTGCCAGCTGTTGTCCCCAGCATGCTCAGGGCTTGAGCTGCTGCTCCCCTGCTGGAGCTGCAGGGAGCATTCCTACGCCCCAGAGTGCCACCACAGCAGCTCGGTAGGGAACAGGCATCGAGTGCTGCGCCCTCAAGGTCCTCCTGCCTGCCTGGTGCTGATGGAGAAAATCCTACAAAGGGCTGTGGCATCCAGTGCTTCACTGTGATTTTAGGAGTTCCTCTAATAAATCACACCAGCAGTTTCTATTATGGTCATCCCGACCTAGACAAAAGTACATCTTTGCTTTTTCTAAATATACACCTACAGAGACTTGTACAAGCTTAGTTCTTAACTGACTGACAACTGTTTTCACCCTGATGGTCAGCTGCACAGTCACAGAACTGTAGGGGCTGAGAAGGACTAGTGTAGAAATTAGTGAGCCCAACCCTCAGAGCAGTTCCCTGCAGCAAGTCATGCAGGAAGGCATCCTGACAAGTCTCCAGAGAAGGAGACTTCCACACCTCTCAGCAGCTGTTCCAGGGCTCTGGCACCCTGACAGCAAAGAAGTTCTTCCTTATGTTGGTACGGACTGTCTAGCTCTGTGCCCATTGCCCCCTGTCCAGTCACTGCACAACACTGGTCCAAGAGGATGTCTTCCTTTCCCCAGTCTCTCTCTTACCACCACGGTCTCCACCAAGTGGCTCTCCCACTCCTCTCTGCAGAAGAACAGGGGGAGAAAATTGGATGGAAAAAGGCACTTTTCCCCTGCCAGCCTCCCTTCCATCCTCCGAGCTGCACAGCAGACTACTCGGTTTCCTGAATGTCCTGGCCTGTGTCGCTGCTCTGTCCCTGGGGAGCTTGAGCAGAAGGCATCAGCACTGGGATAAGGACCCCTTGGTCTGGCAGTGCAATTGCAGCTCCATTTTGCCTGTCACTTAGAAACTGCAGAGGCGCAGGGGGAGTAGAACCATTATTTCACAGCTTACTGCTCCATGGCATGGAACCTTCTGGCTTTGAAAGCCAAAGCCACTCTGAGGAAAGCAAGAGTGTGTGTGCAGGGGGAGTATCTTCCTGCCACCTCTCCTGCTCCTGCCACCGTCTAGTGTCCTCTTCCAGTTGCAGCCATGTCCATCACAGAGCTGTCCTGGATGCTCCCACCCATGCTGTGCCCATCACAAAGGCAAGCATGGTCCTTCTCCGGGACGGATGTTCCCTTCTGGGTTATGGGATGACTGGGTGTTGGGAGAAGCATGTTTGGGTTTTCTAGTCCAAGCTTTGTGTAGCAGAATTGACCAGATCTGCTCTCTCACTGAACTTTGGGAGCATCCAAAGCTGAATATGATCCCATCTCCACAGAAGGCCATGTGACATTGCAGTCTCTGCAGGGACTCCATCCTCAAAGTAATGTCTGTGTGAAATTCCAGGAGGACCGTGCCAGCAGATCTGGAGCCAACACACCAGGGGGCACAGACCCCAGGCAGGAGCAGATCCATGGCACTGGGTACACTGCCGCAGCACTGAGTGCTAGACTGTGTGCACAGTGATGGTGTTGGATCATTCTCCCACATGCCTCATCCTTTCTGACCAATGCAGTTACAGGTCCATTCTCTCAGTGTAACTGGTTTTAATCAGCACACATCCATTCCCGCAAGAAACATGTGGGGGTTTCTGGCCCTTCGCTGAGCCCCAGTGCTCTGTCCAAGCACTCACTGTGGGATCTCGCTGGGTGCAGTGGGACACACAGAACAGATGGTCAGTAATGTACAATGAGCTGAAGGAAGAATGTTTATTTGGCTGCTCTAAAAACACCATGGAGAAGTGCGGATAGAAGGACATTTGTGGAACGTGGCCTTCCTGCTTTCTGTGAGTTCTGGAGACAACTAACAATCACTGATGAAATGTCACTCCAGAGCTCTGCATTTTCCTCCCTCAGGGAAGGTACATGTGGAATCCACAAATTTTACAAGTATTTATTTTTCCTTTTTTTTTTTTTCTTGATTATGAACATAACAAAAATTAATCATTGGCAAGCACAAGGAGAAATAGGCAAAGAAAGAGAAGAGAGGGGAAGAGTAGATGGCATTTCACCAACCCCTGACACCCTTAGGCTCCCTTTCTACTCCAGGAAGGCACCAGCTTTGCAGAGCTTTGGGTGCAGACAGGAGAAAGATGTGCTAACAGTACGGAGCTGGTTTGATGAGGATGAGGGAGGATTTGCAGTCCCCTTTGCACAGGCTGCCCCATGTCATGCCGCCCTTGAAATTCAGCCGCACGGAATAACATGATGAAAACCACCACCCACCCTCATAGCTGTAGGCGCAGTTCTTACCGTAGTTGTCCTGATCCCGATCTTTTGTGGAGAATTTCATGTTATCATGCATAGTGTTGGGATTGTCTGAAGTCATGGCATCCCCTGCTGTCCCACTGTAGGAGCCCAAACGCAGTCGGTACCCGTGGGGCTCATCCTCCATGCTGAAGAGGTTGTAGTCTGCAAACTTGACATTGTTTGTGTTGTCTGAGATGACGAACCTGACTTGGTAGACCTTCTGCTTGGTGATCTGGTGGATGTACTCGGTGCCCAGCCAGTATTCACTGCGCACATTCCCAAAGCCGTACTTGTAGGTGCTCCAGGACTCAGCCCAGGTGACAGCTGTGTCCTTCTGGTTCCTCTGGATGACCGTCCAGCCCCCACCTGTTGCATTCATCTCACAGTACACCACGAGCTGGTGGAGACCCTTTGGCTGGATGATGTAGACACCGCTGTGGCTGCCAGGAGGGATCTCACTACAGTCCTTGGGCCAACCTGGGGCAGGAAACAGGTGGACATTACATTTTACCTGACACAAGGAGACACTGAGCACATGTGATTACTTTTACACCTGTCCTATTGCACACACATTCCTGGGATGTCCTCCTGTCATGTGCCTAAATTAAAGTCTTGGATGATCAAAAAAAGAGTTGGACATCATGTGTTTCCAAGACAGGAGTCTACCTGATATGGACGCACAGGTCCCCACTGCCTTCAGCCAGGATGCAACACAACCTTGTCCAGGTTGGAGTTGCTGCAGTGAAACCCATGTCTTGGTGATGTATCACCACACAGGGAAATGGCAGTCTGGACTCTGAAGCCAATTGCATGGGAGGTTTAGAGATTTGGTCATCTTAGAAACCCTTGAGAGAGTGCGGTCAAGAGATTCATTTTGCTCATAATGAAATCAACCCTTGCGATCTCATTAGGACAAACCCACTGGGCTTACCCAAGAAGCCCTTTATAGATTTCCTGACTTGTTTCATTTGATCACAGACTTTCCATTCTCCAGAATGGAAACCCTCATATAATGAATGTACTTCTGGGAGAGAACTGGCTCTGCTCCCAGAGCTGTGCTACCAATTGTTTGCACTCAAAGAAGACATGCTGCGTGGTATATGGCTGTCACTGACTCAGACAATTCAGTTATGTAGTTACTCTCTGTCTTAAACAGCTTTGTCATCAACTGCACAGCAAAAACCAAATAATAATCAACCACCACAACCCAAAGGCCAATAATGAATAATCGATTTCCAGTTTGGATCTTCAGGTAGAAATTTCTCTCAGCACATATTAAGTCCCAAATGAGGCTGGTGCTGGGGTCTATCCAGGATTATGAGCTGTGGTCTACCAGAAAATCAGTGTTTTTTCCTGGGAGAAATGAGTGCATATGAAAGGTCAAGAGCTCTCTGTGAGCCTCTGGGCTCTTAGTGAAGGCGAAATCTTGTGAGCAGATGTACTTCTTGCACAGACTTACCATGAGCTGCTGGTGAGTGAGGGGCAACATCTCTGACCTGTCGAACATGATGGTCTCCATCATCTGAATAGACAAGAACAGAGAAGGTAGAAGTGTGTTGAGAGCACAGACATCAGATGCCTGCCAGAACAGTGTCACCCTTTCCAGATCATTCTCCTGTTGCTGTTGCTACTCGTCACTCCAGAGGAATGTTCCCCACAGGTATCAGCCACCAGCAAGCAGCCTGGGGGAATTCCGTGAGGCAGATGCTTCCTTGATGAGGAAGTATTTGATAGCAATATTGATACATAGCAATCAAAAATATTGATAGCAATACCAGGAAGGCAGTTGCTGAATAGGAGTCAGGAAGGGGTGGAAGTAGAAGAGGGGTGAAAGGCAAAAGAAATGTTGGAGTGGCTGCAGGAAAAATGGCTCTGGTGTCTGGAACAGGAAGAAGGGCTCAGAGGGGAATTTGAAGAACTGCTGGAAGAAAGCATGGTTTAGAGCGAATGAATGCAATTCTTTCACAAGGACATCTGAGTACATCCATAGGTGAATCCGTCCCTTCTGTGACCTAGGGGCACCAGGGTTCAGATTAGTGGGCTCACAGAGAGGCTGAAGAACTTGATGCCACACGGAGGATGAGGCAGGCTGCAGTCAGAGGACTCTGGGATAACACTTATCCCAGCAAGGCAGCATAAATTGTGTTGGCACTGTCCACACACAGAGTTTAGTCCATCCTGCCCGACACAGGGCTGGGGTTGCTATGGGTTGGAACACAGTGCTGTATAGCATCCGACCAAACATGACCTTGTTTGCCTCTCCCTATTACACAGGTATACTTACCAGGCTGGACGGGCTCGGGGCGAATATTCATAATCTCATCCATTGTGCCATTTAAGAGATGCAAGTTTTTTATGTCAAAGACAAGAGGCGCTGCCAGGGCCAGCAGGGAGGTGAGAATCAGGAGACAAAGGCACTGGGTAGCTGAAATGAGAAGAAATTGGGGGGTGGGAAGGGGTTGGGCAAAGAAGAAAAAGCACATAACTCTTCTATTAATCCTACTTGATTCCTGCAGAGTAAAATATGAAAACAAAATTATTTCTCAAGAGGGAGCTTTCTCTGTGAAGCTCCCTCTTGAAGCTGAAAGTCCGGTTTTGCCCATCTAGAGAAGCTATCAGGTATTCATTGACAAACACTAAATACTTGTGGAGTGATCATCAAGGACAGCTGGTACCAGTGGATTTTCTTTTTGCAACAGAAGAAGTGTGAAAACCTCATCCAAACTCAAAAGTCATCAGAAGTCCCAGTGAAGCCAAGTCTTGAGGCTGGAGAGTGAGCAGGGAGGGGGAATCCTTTTTCCTCCCAGCTACTATTGCCCTGGCAGGTGACAAACATGACCCCTTTCTTTAGCTGATCCACACCTCCCCTGTTCTGCCTCAGGCTGCTGAATTGAGCAGAGTTCCCTGAGATGGTAAGAAGGAAGATGTTCAAGGCACAGCTGCCTGGAACCACATGCTCCATCCTGGAGGCCAGCATCCCTTCCAGGGAACACTAGAGCTGTCCTGGCCACTGTGCTGTGTTCTGCAGCAGAGTTCTTCTAACCACCCTCCAAAAGATTCATTTCTCAGCTGCTGGGTAGTGTTTTGTGATTTGTGTTTAGGGATATTTTTAAAGACATCTTGCCTTAGGGCCACTGGAGAAGCATCGCTCCTCCTGCTGCTGGCCCTCACCCCACAAAGGGTCATGGAATTCCAGCAGGAATGGGACAGCCTGGGGTGCAGAGAGCCCTGTGCAGACCAGTGCCTGGGGACCCGCAGCACTGCAGCAGTGCTGTCCCCCCACCCAGCCCGCACTCACCCATGCTGTCTCCGAGGGGACTCTGCAGGGCGGAAGCCGGGAGGATTTGGCCTGTGGGAGGGGTGTTCAGCCCGAAAGTTATAGAGCTCTGTGGGTGAGGGGAGGGAGCACAAGACTCAAACCACAGCACTTGTCCCCTGGTCAACGACAGCGTTAGCACTTTATGCCTTGTTTGCTCTTCATTGTGAAGTGACATGTCCCTGGACAAAGAAGGCTGTGTCTCACAGACATGAAGAGCTTTCTTCAGAAGCAAAGCAAATAGTGAATTGCCAATGAGACAGTGCCTCGAAACACCTCCAACATAGGGAGCCTGGCTGCCCCGTCCCACCCCCCACCCCCACTGCTTTCAGGGTTTCCCCAGGGAACCATGTCCTCTGAGCACCTCCCAGCGTTTTAGCATGTCAGTAAACACCGTGATGGCATTCCCCTCCTGGATGGAAATCAAACGCTGGGGTGTAAATTGCCCTCTCCAGAGGAGTCGTTGGGCCCTGCAGCCACAGGAGCCCACCCTGGCATTCAGGAATGAGGCACTGGAGTGTTCTGGGCAAGTGGTGCTTTTTTTAATCTAAGCACCAGATTTCAAAAAGTCCCTCTCCAGTGGCACAGTCACGCTGCTCTTGTGCAATGTGCATGGTATGCTCTGCTGGGCCCACTACCCCTGCAGTTCTGGGAACCGGGACAACGCAAGCATAAAATAATCTCATTCCAAGCCTCTCTCTGCAAATAGGTGTGCTTACAAACATGGATTTCTTCAAGAAAATTCTAGTCAGTCCCTCCAGTATCAGTACCATAGAGAGAAGAGCAGGCAAAAGAGCAGCCTTTGTGGCCTTCACAGCCTGATAAGTACCTTGAATGTAGAGCCAGGTTGTTCTCAGAGGTGCTGGGATGAGAAGCAATGGGTCTAAGCTAGAACATGGGAAATTCAAGTCAGGGACTATTTTTAGCATGAAGTTGGTCAAATACTGGAACAGGTGTCTGGAGAGGCTGTGAGATTTCTGTCCTTGAAGGTTTTCAGATCTTTACTGAATGAGGACATCACACTGTAGATCTGTGTTGAGCAGAGGGTTAAGACTGTCACTTCCAATCTAAATGAATATCTGACACTGTGATTCTGTGGCTCTGGAGGGCCACAGAGACAAGGTGAGAAGCAACAGACTGAAGGGAAGCAGGGAAATTACAATTAGATTAAGAAAATATCATCTTCAAACACTGGAAAAACAAACAAAACAAAACAAAAGCAACAGTCGCAGAATCTCCATTCCTTGTCATATTCACAACCGACCTTGACATGACCCTAAGCAACACATTCTAAATCACAGAGTGTTATGGTTCTATGATTTTTGTTGCATTATTAAGTTAAAGAGTTAATGCTGTGGTGTAGTGGTTAGGAGCCGGTGCTTGCACGGCGGCGGCCCGGGTTCGATTCCTGGTCAGGTATACCCAGAACAGAGCTAGAGCATTAACCCTTTAACTCCCAATACTCCACATGATGTTATGATGTGGAATATTAATAATACAACAAAAATCATAGAACCATAACACAGAGTCATTGAATTATGAAATCATTGGAGTTGGAAGGGGCCCCCAAAGGCCTGGTCCCACTGGTCCCACTCCCTGCAGTGCACAGGGACACCAACAAATCTATCAGTGCTCAGAGCCCTGTCCAGCGTGACCCTGGCTGTCCAGCGATGGGGCACCCACTGTATCTCTGGGCAGCCTGTGCCAAAGCCTCACTGCCTTATTGTACAAATTTTTCTCCTTGTATCCAATCTAAATCTCTCCTCTTATTTTGAAACCTCTTCCCTTGTCCTGTCACAACAGACCTTGCTGAAGAGTTTGTCCCCTTTTCTTACAGCCCCTTTAGATACTGAAGGCTGCTCTCAGCTTTCCCTGGAGCCTTCTTTGCTGCACAGCCCCAGCTCTCAGCCTGTCCTCGTAGGAATGTGTTCCATCCCTGGGATCATTTTTGTGGTCCTTCTCTGGACACACTCCAACAGATCCAAGTCTCTCCTGTGCTGAGCACTTCCCCATCTGAGCACAGTGCTGCAGGTGAGGTCACAGTGCAGAGCAGAGGGGCAGATCCCCTCCCTGCCCTTCTGGCCACACTGCTTCGAGTACACAGAGACAGTCGGCTTTCTGGGCTATGAGGGCACACTGCTGGCTCATGCCCAGCTCCCATCCACCAGTACTGCCAGGTCATTTTTGACAGGGCTGTGCTCCATCCTTACATCCCCCAGCTTGTACAGACTGCAGGGGGTGCCATGACACAGATGCAGTTGCACTGGATTTATTGAAACTCATCAGGTTCTCCTGGACATACTGCTCAGCCTATGGATGGCATCTTATCCCTGGACATGTCGAGGTGTCATCCACAAACTGCTGAGGGTGCACTCGTTCCATGGTCAGTGTCATCGATGGAGATATTTAACAGCACCAGTGTCATTACTGACCCATGAAGGACACCACTCATTACTGATAAATCATCCCTGCTCTGTTGTGGAGATCAGACCAGCAACATGCAAAGCTCCACTTACTTTTGGTTACTCCTTACTTCTCCAGTTCCCTGAAGGGTACTGCTTCCCCAGCCCTGCAAATACAGCTGTGGCACCAGGCCTTGTGTAGGACACAGAGCTGGCTGCAGCAGAACAGGCACTGTAGTAACTTTATGGGCATGAAGAGCTACAGCAAAAGCTAGGGAACACAGTCTGAGGGCCCGTGGAGCACTGGCAGACCTGTACAGTCAGGTGCAATTTGCTCTTTTGGGATTAACTGCTACTGTTATGGCCCTAAGTACATCAGTGTGTCCTGGTGGCCAACCAACCCCACCTGTGCCCTTCACTTGGACCAACCCAGAGAATCACAGAATCATAGACTTATTACTGTTTGAAAAAACCTCTATAATCACCAAGCCCAACCTCAACCCACCCTACCATGCTCACTGACCACATTCCTCCGTGCCACATCTCCATGGCTTTGGAACACTCCCAGGGATGATGTCTGCACCACCTCCTTGGGTAGCTGTGCCTCTGCAGCACTGCTTGGAGAAGAAATTGTTCCTAGTAACCACCCCAGTGCCATTCGGTATGGCACCATCCACCACAGAATCACAGAGTCACAGAATTGTGGGGGTTGGAAGAGACTTCCAGAGATCACTGAGTCCAAACCCCTGCCATAGCACCTCCCTAGCCCAGGTAGCATGGTAGGCGTCCAGGTGGGTCTTGAATGTCTCCAGAGGAGACTCCACCAGCTCTCTATGCAGCCTATGCCAGTGCTCCATCACTGCACTGTGGAGAAGTTCCCATGCACATTTGTGCAGAACTTCCTGTGCTTCTGATTGTGGCCATTTCCCCTCGTCCTATCACCACACGCTGCTGAGAAGAGTTCAGCCTCATCCCTTTGCCTCCCACTCCTTAGATATTTATAGATGTGGATCAGATCCCCTCTGAGTCTTCTTTTCTCAAGGCTGAACAGCCCCAGGTCTCTCAGCCTTTCCTCATAAGGGAGGTGTTCCAAACCCTTTATCATATTTGTAGCCCTCCACTGGACTCTTTCAAGGAGATCCCTGTCTTTTTTGTATTGGGGAGCCCAGAACTGGACACAGTACTCCAGATGAGGCCTCACTAGGGCAGAGTAGAGGGGGAGGATCACCTCCCTTGACCTACTGGCCACGCTCTTTTCAATGAACCCCAGGATCCCATTGCCCTTCTTGGCCACCAGGGCTCACTGCTGGCTCATAGTCAACCTGTCATCCACCAGGACACCCATGTCCCTCTCCTCAGAGCTCCTCTCCAGCAGCTCATCTCCCAACCTGTACCATTGTATACAATTATTCCTCCCTAGGTACAAGATGTCTGGGAGGGACACCACTAAGTACAGTCCTCCAACTGGACTCTGCGCCACCAATCACAATCTTCTGAGCTCTACCAGTCTGCCAGTTCTCAATCCACCTCACTGTCCACTCACCTGTTCCACACATCCTCAACTTTGTTATTAGGATGCTGTGGGAGACAGTGGCAAATGGCTTGCTGAAATCAAGGTAGACTACATCCACTGCTCTCCCCCCATCCACCCAGCCAGACATCATGGAAGGCCACCAGGTTGATCAAGCATGACCTCCCACTGGTGAACCCATGCTGACTACTCTTGGTAACTCTCTTCCAACTGCCTGGAGATGGCATCCAGAACAGACTGTTCCATCACCTTTCCAGGGACAGAGATGAGGCTGACTGGCCTGGTATAGGTCATGCGGATACACGTCCTCATTTTTGGCCCTTTTGAAGACCAGAGTGACAGTAGCTATCCTCCAGTCTTCAGGCACCTCTCCCATTCTCCAAAACCTCTCAAAGATGATGAGAGCAGTTCAGCAGTCACCTCTGCCAAATTCCTCAGCACACGTGAATGCATCCCATTGGGGCCCATGAATTTACATACACCGATGTTGCATAGATGCCCTCAGACCATCTCCTCCCTCAGCAATGGGGAGCCTTCCATTCCCCAGACCCTCTCACTTGCCCCATGGTCCAGGAGTCCTGAGAGGGAGTTCCCATAGTAAAAGCTGAAGCAAAGGTGTTCAGTATCTCTACCTTCTCTGCATCCTGGCAACCAGAACACCCCCCTCATTTAGTAGAGGACCCACATTTTTTCTTTAGTCTTGTTTTTACTGTTGACATACTTAAAAAACCTTTCTTATTATCCTTTATCTCTTTTACCAGGTCCAATTCCAGGTTGGTTTTGGCTTTCTTTGTTGCATTCCTGCAGGCCCTGACAACATTCCTATATTCTTCCCAAGTGGTCAGACCCTTTTTCCACATCTCATGGACATTTCTCTTCCCTTTGAGTTTATGCACAAGCTCCTTGCTCATTCACACAGGTCTCCTGCCAACCTTGCCAGATTTCTTACTCACAGGGATGCACCGATCCTGAGCTTGAGAGAAGCACCGTTTAAATGCTGACCAGCTCTCACAGGCCCCCTTACCTTCTAACTCCCTATAGCCCACAGGATAGCTCCAAGAAGGTCCTGGAAGAGATCGAAGTTGGTTCTCCTGACATCCAGGGTAGCAATCCTACTTTTTGGTTTGCTTCTTCCACTCAAGATCTTGAACTCTGCCGTCTCATGATCACTACATCCCAGTTTGCCCCCAATCTTCACTTCCCTAACATGCCCATCCTTATTAGTAAGAATAAGGTCCAGTAACTCCCCACTCCTTGTTGGCTCCTCCATCACCTGCATCAGACAGTTATCTTCAACACACTGCAGGAACTGTCTGGAGCGCATGTGCCTGTTGCCATGTTGCTTTCCCAACAAATATCTGGATAATTGAAGTCCCCCGTAAGAACCAGCACCTGAGATAGCAAGGCTACTTCCAGCTCCTTGTAGGCCTCATCAACTTTCTCCTCCCGATCAGGGGGCCTATAATATACTCCCACAACAGCGTCACCCACTCTAGCCTGCCCCTTAATTGTCACCCTCAAGCTCTGCACTGGTACATCACCCTCCCCCAGGTGAAGTTTGATACATTCCTGCTGCTCTCTCACATAAAGAGCAACTCCACCACCCTGCTTCGACATCCTGTCTTTCCTACAAAGCACACGGCCATCCATGGCATCATTCTAGTCATGTGAGTTGTCCCACCATGTCTCTATGATCACTATGAGATCATGGCCTTGTGACTGCACACAGATCTCTTTATTTCCCATGCGGTGCACATTAGTATTGTCACAGAGTTATCCCTAGATCTGTGTCTGTGACAGGGGCACAAAACAAAACAAAACAAAACAAAACAAAACAAAACAAAACAAAACAAAACAAAACAAAACAAAGGAGAGAGGGGGAAAAAAAAACTGCCTCACCTTTTGCAGCATGGCTGGCCCCAAGCAGGCCGTGCACTCTGGGGGAGGGGGAAGGGCATGGAGATAGCAGATGGGTCTAAAGAAAACAATGGCAACAATCTGAGGAGGAATGGTAATTTACTAAATCCAACAAAATAAAAAAAATGAGAGACAAGAGTGTTCAAAAATACAAAGTTTTACACTAGTAGACTGCAGGGGAAGCACATGCTTTTTTTCCATGGCAAACTTAGAGAGAGAGAGAGAGAGAGAGTGGCTGGTGTCCTGCCAGGAGCTCGAACTTTTTTCCTCTGCCCATCAGGTCCTCCCATCTGAGAACCCAAAATGCCCAAATATGTCAGCTCACAGAACCAGAACATAAACTCTTTAACCGTTGTTTTACATGATGTTCTGATGTGGAATACCAACAACAAAAATCAAGAAACCACAACAAGTATACAGACACTTTAGGGAAGCAACAGGTGCAGGCATCCCTAAAGGGAAACAAGAAGATTTTAGGTGGTTAGTTCACAACGCTATCTCCTCTGGGAAATCCTCACAAAATCCTACAGGGTGATCCAGAGTTATTTCCCTGCAATCTCCTGCAACGACAATATCCCCAAGCCCTTCTCCATCCTGTTGACCTCCACCCTCTTCCCCCATCAGATCTAGTTGACAACTCTGAACTACTCGCTCCTCTCTATTGAGTGACATTTTCTCCCCTTCCTCCTTCATACCTCCCCCTTCACACCATCTACCCCTGTGACCTCTGACCAACCACCTTAACTCTGCTTTTTCTGCATCATGGCAAAATGGGAAGGATCATCTTTTTCTCTGATGCATCTGGCTTGGAGGTGAAGTAAAGCCGAACTGCTGTTGTTCAAGGAGAGGAAGACTCATACCATCTGTCTTTCAGGAGCAGTGGGTCCCTAAGGCCCATTTCTACTCAGCCCTGTGCCTCCAGTCCTGGGCTCTGGTCCCATCCTCTGCCCTTGCTTTCTGGATGAATCTTAGACCTATGCTGTGCTTTTCTTGTTGGATGCTTGCTTTTCTTGCTGGATACTCACTCAGATGCTTGCTGTAGCACATCTCTAGCCCTGTTTCTTGCCTCATGTCATTCTGCCCAGGATCCTGGCTGTGGTTAGTCAGATGGGCTTGCCTTGCTTGGGGCTGTTGCCTACACTCAGCTGCCTGCTGTGCTCAGCTCTTTGCAGTTGAGAACCACTTTGGTGAGGACACTGCTTTCATGCTTCAGCTCCTGGCTAGCCTCTGCTCCAGACTTTGCTGCTCCCCAGGAGATAGCTCTGGCCTTCCTTCTCCTGCCTTAAGTCCTGCAGAGTGCCACAGGCCCTACAAGTTGCACTACTTGACATGAGTTCCTGCAGGACAGAGTTTGGTGGAAACCTTACCTTGGTGATGGTTGATGTGCACATTGGGTTTAAAGCCATGCCTCAAAGAAGATATGTCTATTCAGTATATTACTGAAACCAGTATTTGGCCTCTGGGACAAGGAAATAGAAAGGTTACTTCTCTACCTGGTTAAATTAGTGCGATGAAGACTACACCCTCTGGACCCAAAGCAGCCCCCATGGACCCCCACCCTGGGAGCATTTTTCTACAAGGAGCAACGTTTCTGGGTCTGTAGGGCCTTGCCAGGCCAAAAACAAGACTTGGGAAGGAAAATGGGAAAGGGACCCACAGGCTTGTCATCTTCCCCTGCTCAGATTGTGCAGACTGCAGTGCCAGGGGACGTTGTGCCTGCAGTGACTTCTGGCTGCTGGACACTGGTTCCAGCTCAATGATTTCATCAATTGATCCTGAAACCTGCAAGTGGAAGGTTAGCAGGATGGTCTCTTGAGGATCTGTACCCATCTTTCTGACATCACCTTTGGAACTAGGCAAATAGGAAACCTAAGCTCACCTCCCTCACCAGTTTGTTTACATCCTTAGAAAAAGCCACGTCTCTTCACTTCAATTTGATCATTGGCTCTCCAGAAATTACTCCAAGTGGGCAATTCACATGCAGTGTTTGTGTAACGGGAAGAGTCAATAAGTGAAATCTCTGCACATGGAAGGGATTATTTTGTAATTCTCTGCCTGAAAGAGCATGATCCCCTCCCCCCAGGCACCCTATTGTGCTGTAAAGGGATCTAAAAGCTGCTTGAGTCACAGACTGCAAGTGCCTCCTAGTGCCTCTACAAACAATGTGTGAACACAAGTGGGTGTGCACAGTGCCTATAAAGTAACCACGCAGAGCCTGGCATGGGAGAGTGCACCACTGGGTTCCTACTCTCTGCTCAGCTGTGCTGTTGTGATGGGTGAGTTATCTTCCCAGAAATAAGCTGCATTAAGGTTTGCTGCTGGGCTCAAACCAGACCTGCATGGGGTGAGTATACAAAGGCACAAGGAGATCAGCAAGACAGCAGCCATGACCTGGCCTGGGTGACACATGGCCTGGCCTGGTCTTAGAAAGGATGCAGACCAAAGCAGTAGGTGACATATATCCGTGGTGGCACATTATGTTTTTTGCAGGCTACCTAAGGCCAGTTCTGTTAGTATGGTTAGTATAGAGCCCTATATTTCAGCTTGGTTCTTTCCCCTCCTGGTCAGAGCACATGGCGCTTGTGATTGCACAGGGGCCATTCCCCAGCTGGGACTTGTACCTCCCCCAGCACTGAGCTGATGCAGAGCATGAGATTGTATTGGTGGCCAGTGGTTTGGGCACATGTAACTGTGCACGCACAAGAGACTTCCTCCCGTCCAGCTGGTATCTGGACAGGAGTATCATAGGACTCATCCTCTGGATCTTGGTCCTGCATCTCTGCCTTCCCTGGTCAGAGTTCTTCAGGGAAACTGAAGGGTGGGGGGCTGTCCAGGGGCCCTGACAGTTCTGTGTCCTTCCCTCCCCAGGGCAGCAGGCTGGGACACACCAGCTCCGTGGGAACCTTGTCCTCCTGCCCGTGGTGGTGGCGATGCTCCTCTGTGTGAGCGCAGGTCCAGGAATGCCCACCGCCAGCTCGCGGAGCTGTGAGTATGGATTGGACTGGGGGAAGTGGCATCAAGAGCAGGAGAGCATCTTCCTTGCTCAGCACTGACCCTCGGGTCTGCTAGGTGCCAGACAGGCTGTCACACAGGCAGGTTGACTGAGGTATAAGACAAAAACTCCTCAACATACTGACTCCTGAACTCTTGTAAAGTAAGCAGCCTGACACATATCAAGCCATCCTTTGGTGGCTCCAGGCTGAAATTGGAGGACTTCTGCCTGAACAGTTCCATCAGAACATCAGAGGTCTTTCCAGTACTTTGTTACTTATTTATATATTTATCTGTAGCTCTTGTTGAGTCTTCCCCTCCATCCCCACATGCAGGGTAATGCAAGACATATGCCAAAGATACGCAGAATTCACAGGCTGAATTTGAAGAACCCGCAGTCCATCATCAGACACAAAACAAGAAAAACAAATTAGATGACAGATTAGTTTGGCACTTAAATGATGACAGATAAGTCTTGTTAACAGATGAACTGAAGCAAGCTGGGGGAGGAGATCCCTATCAGATCAAGGTAGAACCTGCCCTTTTGCAGTGCCACAACTCCAAGAGTAAACATGAAATTTCATTATATATCCTAATCCAGTGGAGCATTTTGCACACTTTTTATCTTTGCAGGAGCTGCATCTCAGATTATCAAAGGCCCAGTGCACAGGCCAGCTTCACTTGGAAGAGATGACTGGCATCTGGGAGAACCTTTTCCCCCTGTCTTGGCTGAATGCATCAGCAGCTCCAAAAAAAAATCGTGATCATAAGCAGGGCGCTTTGCAGGACGACTCTCAGGGACCTTTGGTCTCCCTGCAGAAGAGCCAGAGCCAGTGCAGAAAAGACCACAGATTATACCATCCCTTTTTGAGTCTTTCTTCTAGGAGCTCCTCATTGCCCGCACAGACTTATACAGCCCTTCTCTTTCCCACCCCTCTCTGTTTGCTACAGTTCCTGTTGCAGGGTTCCCCAAAGACTGCAGCCACCTCCGCAAGACCAGCCCCAGTGGAGTGTATGTCATCCAGCCAGCAGGGTCTCCCCCCCGCGTGGTGTGGTGTGACATGGACACTGAAGGCAAGGGCTGGACTGTTGTCCAGCGAAACTCTCACGACACTGAGATTGCATGGAAACAATCGTGGACCACCTACAAGTACGGCTTCGGGAACGTGCAGGGCGACCACTGGCTGGGCACCGAGTACCTGCACCTGCTCACACAGCAGGGCACCTACAAGGTCCGCTTTGTCGTGCGGGACAAAGCCAATGTCACCCACTATGCTGAGTACGACATCTTCCGTGTGGAGAGCGAGAGCAGCGGGTACCCGCTGAGGCTGGGCCGGTTTTCTGGTGAAGGGGATGACTACCTGACTGGTTACTATCCCAAGAAAGGCGGCATCCACGACAATATGAAGTTCAGCACGGTGGACAAGGACCAGGACCAGTACAGCGGGAACTGCGCCAACAGCTATGGGGGGTGGTGGTATGACAGGTGCCAGAATGTCGTGCTCAATGCCAAAAAGTACATCCTCTGGCCGGGATTCTGTGATAAAGGTGACTGCACATCATCCCTCATCCTGGTCAAACCCACCGATGTGTGCTGACTGTGCCAGAGGTTGGGGGAGTGCCACCATCCCAAGCCTGGTCCCCCATCCCCGTGCCTGCCAGCCCTGTGCCAGCCTTGCTGGTGCCCCGTGACACCTGCAGCTCCCACATGGCCACCAGCTCTGACACCGTGGCTCTGGGGCTGGGGAGTGGTCTCCTGAAGCCCGGGGCCTGTGGGCAGCCTCTCCTGGTACTGCTGTGCTGGCCGGCACTGGGATGCAGGCACTGCTTTGGGGTGGGAGGAGGCAGAAGTGCAAATTCCCTTCTCCACACAATTGGCATCTCCCTGCTTTGCTCCCCTGTTCTGTAACTGCTACCCACAATGTGAGAAATCAGCTACAATAAACCTTGGTGCCAGACTTTGCTGTCTCCTTGCTGTATCAATAATATGAACAGAGGAAGGACCACTCTGTCCAGGCCCCAGGGTGGCAGACCTCAGGAAGGGTGGATGTATTATGTGGTGTACTGTCACAGATCTCTGACTGAACAAGGAGATACACCCACCCAAGTGAGCTCAAGCCTCCCTGCAGCACACACAGCACATCATTCCTGTGGATAGTTTGCAGGCTGTTCATCCTGAGATGGTTTTCTCAGGCACTGCTGGGCCATGTCAGCTGATGATCCTCCAGCAATGAACTGGTGCAGAGCTGGTGTACCATGCAGGGGACATCTGCTGATGTGTGTTGTTTTGCTTTTATTCTGAAGTGCTTGAATACTCCTCTGCAGAAGGCCTGATGCTCATTCTCCCTGGTGTTTACTGTCCTGAAGATGTCCCTCTGCTGTGGTTGCTTTACACAGCTCTGTACAGTTTTGTACCAAAATCTGACTGTGATTTGGTTCTCAGATCTCTGGATGCTTCTGCTATGCATTATGTTGTGACTGTGCTTGGTCAGCAGGGACAGACCACAATACCCTTGCCCAAAATCTGCCTCTGTGCAAGGATGGATGGTTGCTTCATACTGGGAAGGGGAATAATTTCCTCCTTATATCTCATGTCAACTTCACCTCATTAGTTTAAAGCTGTTACTCATTGTCCTAACATGCTGCAGCTAAACAAAAGCACCAGCATCCAAGAGCAGAAGAGCTCCTTCAGCAAGAGTGAAGCGCATGAGCAAAAGGTAACAGGGATGAGTTTTGCAGCAGTATTTCAGAAATAGAGAGGAAGGCTGCAGTGCTAATGTAGCTGCTTGATGGGATGGTGCATGGCTTAGTAGGCCGGATAATGTAAGCGTGTCATGCTGTAGGTCAATTTGTGAGAACCTCAGGTCATCTCACTTAAGTCTTTGATAAGACAGTGCTTCTGTATCTGTTAAAATTATTTTTTCTGAGAGCAGGGCTTTACTTACATGCTTCCTTTTAAGCAGATCAAGCAAAAGCAGCTTTATCACTCCAGCTACTGGTAGAAATCTTGATCTCTGTGTTCGAGGAGGTGCCTCCATTGTCACACCCAGGTTTGATTCCAGGTTTGTATTCTGTTACATTTTTCTGTTAATTTCTTATACAGAAAAGTGCCTTGCTGTTTGCTTCTTACACCATAGTTGCCTATATGCAAAATATTTTCCATCAGTGCTTTCAACCTGGAATGGAAGGCGTTTGGTCCAAATACTTTAAGCCATTGCTATAAAGTTCCTCACCTGTTGTTTTTTCCAGAATTTTCAAGATGCCACATTTGCGCACACCTGCAGTAAATGAACGTGTTTACACCATCTCTGCTAATGGCAGTCCCCTTGCTGATGGCAATGATGTCTTCATTACTATCCCTGCTGGAGGAGGGGAGGTAAAATCAAAGTTTTTTTCATTCTGTAAAACCCATGCAGCAAGGAGAGCTTGTACCTTCTGGGGGGCCTTATCAGTTTCAAGGGACTCTTCATTCCCTTCTGCTTACTGGTGCTACCACAGTTTATAAATGTGACTTTAAAAAAACCTTAAGAAATTATTAGTCAGAAGCTGGAGGAGTTTGATCTGGTCTAAGCAGAATGCAGACTGTTGCTTTACTGTGCGTTTAAGTAATGCTTAAAGTAGCTTCTGCTCTTGATAGTGCATTGGTACACCAAGGGCAGGTATGAGATGAGCTGGTCAAGCTGGATGTGGTAGTTGAGGTGTATGTGGTCTCCTAGCGTGCATTGTGTTTCATTTTTGCTGCTTACAGCTGCTGCAGCTAAACAACCTGGAAAGCTGAGATTTGGTGGTGTTTTATTTTTATTTTATTTTTTAGAGCATTCGTTTAACAGCAAGTGATCTGACCAAGAAGAATCTTCTTCATCTCAATCCAGAGGCACAAGGCATAATGAAGAAGCTATCTGTAAGTGTGTGTGTGTGTATTCTTTTTTTCCCTATTCAAGACCTGAGGCTGTAAAGCAGCATTGTATCTTAGCTCCTACCACTGGTTGAGAAGAAGCATGAACTGGGAAGGGAAGGAGGATAAAACCTCACACCTGTTTGGGGGGGAAAAAACCTGTTGTCAGCATTTTGAAAACCTGAATCAAAACTAAAGGTGTCTTCCACTTCAGGTGGTAATTGGAAGTGGCTGTGGGATGTAATCTCTTCAGCTATTGATGGATTTCTCTTTCTGCCTAGGTTCGTCTTGCACAAGCATGTAGCAGTGCAAAAACCCATAGGTGAAGGTCAATTAATGTCAACACCTTTTGTAAATGTGGAACTACTATGAGCTACAAGTACATTTTATTTGCTGTCTTATAATTCTGTGAGCATTCATTTAAACAAAACAAAATAAAAACAAACAAGAAAGCAGTTAAAACCAGTGCTGTATAATTGACAATGCTGTTAATATTCAAATGTCCTTCTTCAGCTGTCAGAGTGATTCGTGCCAGCTACAACTGAATCACAGCTGCCAGGCACCTAATAGCTAGCCATTTTCATCGCCCAAATCCATTTTCTGTTCTGCCTGAGCCCTGTGTGCCTCTAGGGTAAGCAGTAGTTCATTTTTCTGCAGTATACTGCTTGCGTAAACTACTAGAATAACTTCTGCCCCTTCTGCGGCCTACGTGGCAGTAGTATTTGGTTTAACCAAACTGGAACTTCCCTCTGCTATTCAGTTCAAGGATTTCAGGCAATGCAGGGAGGCTGATTCGCTTCTTTGCAACAGAATCTCTCAGTGTATTGTAAAAGCTCCAGTGCTTCTTCATCAAGGTTTTCTGATCTTGAAGCAAGTGCACAGGCAAATCATGATGTACCTGATCAAAGCACTGGCATTACTGGGGGCAGCTGGCCTGTAGATTCTCTGCCATGGGTTCTCCCCCAGCACGTACTGGAGGCAGGCTGGTAAGGCGACTGTGCAACCTCTTGGAACTGTGGCCACATTTATATCAGCGGGACTCAATAAAACATCAGGGTAAGCAAGGTCATTTGCACAAGGCAAGGTCATTTGCACAAGACAAGGGTACGGCAGCAGAGCAGTTTCTCACGGATGAGTTTCTTTTTAGCTACGTGCAGAAGTGGAGGCTGAGGCAGTTTACTTGTGTTCCCAAGCAAACAGGAGACTTTTCTCACAGGTCAGCCACCTGTTCAGGCTGTGATCTGTGTTTGCTCACATGTTCCACCACTTCACAGCATGAACTGGGACATAGCTCCTCAGAGGACAGCTGAAGAACACTGCATCCAAATCCCACATAAGCAATAGAGCATGCAGCAATGAAGGCGGCACACGTGTCAGAGTCCAATCATACTGTACAACTATTTCCTGCACCATGGAGTTATGGGGGCTAACCAAGTACAGATAGGATCATTCACTAGTTGTTCCATTTTAATTATTTGGGTCTTCATCTGTGTCATTGTACGAGTTCCATTTTGGAACCATCAGGGTTGCATACACAGCAGTCACTGTTAATGATTGCACTGGTACCCCCCTGGACAGTGGTCAGTATGTCTAACGCCATGTGGTTCTGTAGTACAATTCTTTGTTTGTTGTAATTCCTGGCTAATTGGCCCAGTAGCTTGTTGTGTTAAATTCAGTGGTGCTGCAGTATGATTAGCTGATGCTGATCCTTGTCTTTCAGTAGTGATAGCTGCTGCTTGTGGTGGGAAGATAAGATGGCTGTGGCACAGAAGTACTAAGTGGTCTGTTTATGTCTGGCCGGAAAAGTTTGCTGACCAGTTGGTGTTTGTGGCGATTTGGAATGCATGGTACTGGGTATGTAAGGTCATGCCCAAATAGTCTTCTGGTCCAGGTGAAGGGTAGGTATGGCCAGCCGTGCTGACCACATACTCATGAAGAGCCCCACAGTATCACATGTATGGAAGGAAGACTCACTAGGGTCTTTATTCAAGGATTTGGGTAAGAGGACGCTCTTAGGACAGCTTTTGGGTAAAGCTCCTAGAAGAAGCAGGGATGGTAGGCATCCAACACAAAATTAAACTTCCTGGATAGAACTGTACATTCTAGTAGCACTCCACTCTATTTTACTGTGTTCCCTTTCACTCCATTCCGTTTCACTCCACTATACTCCATCTCTTTTCATTGCATCCCACTCCCATCCACTTCATTTCATTGCATTCCCTGTGACTTCACACCACTCCACATCATTCTGCTCCGCTATATCCAATTCCATTTCATTTCTTTTCAGTACACTCACTCCCCCCCAGCTTCCCCTTCCCATGCTTGTCCTTCTCCCTCACTTTGACCAAGTGCTCCTTGCTAAACCGTGCTGGTTTCCTGCCTTCCCGCGGGGATGGAGAGTTCTTGCACTCTGTCAAAGGTGTCCTTGGACTTGTCAGTTCTGTTTGATTCCTGCTTCCATAAGGACAGTTTACCAGGCGACCTTTCCTCCTGATTTTTTGAAGAGCTGGCAGTTCACTTTTCTGAAGTTCAGGGGTCTGACCCTGCTCTCTGCCATGCCCCCAGGTTCACAAACAGCCAGGATGCAGTCACTGTGGCGTGTTCTGCCTTTAATCTTAACTTGAGGTAATGAGCTCCCCCACACTGGTGGGGCACCTGATGGGTTTCAAGGACACCCTATGGATTTCGGTTTCACCAACTTAGTTTAAAGCTGTTACCCCTTGTACTAACACGATCCTCCCTGACAAACAGTCCCTCCCAAGCTTTCATGCAGGCCCTGTTAGGTGCTGGAAGGCTGAAGTGTGGTGCAGAACACCCCCAGCTCCCTCAGCCTGTCTCCACAGCAGAGGTGCTCCAGCCCTCTGAGCACCCTCGTGCCTTCCTCCTCTCCAGCAGCCCCACATCTTTCCTGTGCTGGGGGCCCCAGGCCTGGACGCAGTGCTCCAGGTGGGGCCTCACGAGGGCAGAGCAGAGGGGGACGGTCCCCTCCCTGCCTGCTGCCAGCCCTCTGCTGATGCAGCCCAGGTGCTGGCGGCTTTCTGGGTGCACACTGCTGCTCAGGTCAGCTTTCCCTCCGCCAGAGCCCCAAGTCCTTCTCCACAGGGCTGCTCAAGGAGTTCTTCGCCTCAGTATGAACACATACCCAGCATTGCCCCTACCCAAGGGCAGCACTGTGCACTCGGCCTTGTTGAACCTCAGGTGGTACATGTGGGCCTGCTGTCCATGTCCCCTCTGGATGCTGCCCCTTCCTTCTCTTGTGTCAGCTGCACCGCTCAGCTTGGTAACATCAGCAAACTTACTGAGGATACGCTCAGTCCCATCACCTATGTCACTGATAAAGATGTTGAAGAGTACAGGTCCCATGACGGGCCCCTGTGGGACACCGTTTGTCACCACCTCCACCTGACACAGACATTGACCACAGCCCTCTGGACATGACCTTCCAACCAATTCCTTATCCAACAAATAATCCACCCTTTGAACCTGTATTTCTCCAACTCAGGGACAAGGATGTGGTGGTGGACCATGTCAAAGGTTTATCAGAATTCCAGGTAGAAACATCAGCTACTCTTCTGTTTCCCACCAGCACATCACAGAAGGCCACCAGGTGGGTCAGCCTGCTCTCCCCTTGCTGCAGCCATGCTGGCTGTCTGGGATCACCTCGTCTCCCCTGTTCCATAATCTTCCCAAGATAGTCACACCCAAACTCTGAGTGTGACCCCATTCACACTGTGGTTTCTGTCTGAGGGATGGTATGTGCACAGTCGATACAAGACATAATCTTAGCAAAGATGACACAGCTTAACAAGCCGTTAGTCACTTACTGAGGATCCGTTTTGGCAGAGTCTCTTAACATCAAGGCATAAGAAATCACTGCAGCAAGTGTAAGGAATCACTGCACAGACTGCTGTCCACTGCTACTCTTTCCTGTGGGCACAAATGGAAGGCAGAACATGGGCGGAACCAAAGACTATAAAGCCCTGTGAAGCACAAGTGGAAAACGTTAGAGCCCACGTTACCTTTTCAGGTTTGCTAGCTGAAGGAAGGAGTGAAGCCTGAAATAGATGTGTAATGCATATCATCTCCTGGCTACGTGGCTGTCGTCGCCGAGAGGGTTTTTGTTTTGCTGGAATGGGACTTCTTGTAGATTATAACCTGTCTGGCAGGGATAGGATCCACCTGTCCAGAGGAGGCCAGGCAATCCTTGGCAGCAGGCTGGCTGTCCCAGTGTGGCAGGCTTGAAACTGAAAGACTTGGGGGGCAGAGTCCGTAAAGGCAATGCCATTATGAACTGAGGCGGTGGAGTTGCTCTTTACCTGAGAGAGCAACAGGAGTGTACTGCAGGGAACTGCTCTGGTGCGGTTGGAATGGGGGAGCTCCGGAGGCCCCTTCTAGCCCCTGTGATCCTGGGATTGCGTGATGAAGAATTCCTGCAACAGGTGTAACCTTGAGAGGCACCCCAACTCAAGGGGAGATCCAGCTGTACGTTCCACTATGGTACAGGAGAGATCAAGGGCTCCGGGCTGATTACTGTTTGTGGGGGTAAGATGATTGGCTCATAGTCGTATTGGATACTGATTGTAGTTTTGAGCTTGATGTTAGGTCCCCCTGAATCTCGTTTAAATCAGACAGTGTTCAGCACTGTGGTTAGGCTGGTGCTGGTGCAGCTGTTCCTCAGCTGCTGAGCACAGTGCTGGTTTCTTCATCAGCTCCAGCTGAGCTAAAAACAACCGTGACTGTGGTCACCCCCTGCCTGAAAGAGGCCGATGGTGCCACAGCCAGGCTGAAAGGAGAAGAGGGAGCTGGGGAAGCACACCATCACATTCTCACCTCTCGCTTTAGGCTGTATGGTACTGCATTCCCCTTCTGAAAGATCCCTGCTTTGAAACCCGACTCCCTTCTTTAAGTGCAAGTTTTGCCTTTAATTCCCCGCTTGAGTTTTGTCAAAATTTTCCCCTCTGATTTCTTAGTGGAACAGGAGCCTCAGGCCTGCTCCTGGATAAAAGGACATTTTCACATGTCTGTGCTGGTTCGGAAAGCAGTGTTATTCTTCAGGATGAACATAGGCTGCAGCAGCTGTACGGTCTGCCTGGGCAGAGCGGAGCAGCGTAGGTTGGGTTAGCCAGCAGTGAATGAGATTTTAAATCAGAGCAGGAAGAGAATGGGCCCTCGCTGTGTCGGGAAAACCAAAATGTTTGAAGAACCCACCACAGGTGTCAGGCTGTGAACAAAGCAGTGAATGTTGCTATTTACAGGAAAAAAGTAAAGGAAAACTGCTCTTGGTATAAAGGAACACCTCACTCATGCCCAGAACACCAGCCAGCAATGAGCAGCGCAGCAGAGCACTGTTCTGGTTGCGTCCAGTGAGACAGAGCTAGCTGGACAGAGCTGGTTTGATGAGGATGAGGGAGGATTTGCAGTCCCCTTTGCACAGGCTGCCTCACGTCATGCCACCCTTGAAATTCAGCCGTACAGAATAACACACTGAGTACCACCACCCGCCCCCAGAGCGGGATGCACAGTTCCTTCTTGAAGTGTCCTGATTCCAATCTTTTGTGGAGAACTTCAGGTTGTTGTGCACATTACTGGGATTGTCTGAGCCCATGGCATCCCCCGCTGCCCCTGCGTAAGTTCCCAGCCGCAGCCGGTAGCCCTGGGACTCATTGTCCAGACTGAAGAGGTTGTACTCTGCGAACTTGGTGTTGTTGGAGGCATCGTGGATGATGAACCTGACCTGGTAGACCTTCTGCTTGGTGATCTGGTGGACGTACTCGGTGCCCAGCCAGTAGTCGCCGTGCACGTTCCCAAAGCCGTACTTGTAGGTGCTCCAGGACTCGGCCCAGGTGATGTCTGTGTTGTAGCGGTTCCTCTGGATGACCGTCCAGCCCCCGTCTGTCACGTTCATCTCACAGTGCACCACGATGGGGTGGAGCCCTGAGGGCTGGATGACATAGACACCGCTGGGGCTGCCAGGAGGGATCTCACTGCCCTCCTTGGGCCAACCTGGGGCAGGAAACAGGTGGGTGTTACATCTTACCTGATGCAAGGAGACGCTGAGAGCACGCAGTAGGCCCAGACCAAGGAATGGCAGTGGGGTTGGTGCAAGCACTGCGATACCCATAGAGTGCTTCTTACTGTTTTTCTTTGGAGTGTTTGTCAAAGTGTTGGAGAACGTTTTCTTGAATCTGTTTAGGGCTTGTGCAGGCATGGAGAGGCCTGCAGCGGCCAAGATCAGCACACAAGCAAGGATTAGAAGGTACTGGGTTGCTAGAAAAGGGAAAAGATGCAAAAACGTTGAAAGAGAGGTGGGAAATCCTGTGGCTCCAGCACTCACACGTGAGATGCAGGAACACACGACGTACGCTACACTGTGCCAGCTGGGGAGCCGAAGGCCTCAGCTCCTCAGCCAAAGAGGTGAGCAGCTTGCCCTTTCCTCATCCCCAAAGCCATGCACGGGGCAGGGTCAGGTGGAGCACAGTGCCAAGAGATGACCCTGCCGAGTTCTCACAGGAAAGTGTTCCTGGCCCCAAAGCAGGACCTGGCTGGGGTCACCATCAGGGCAGGCACGGAGGGGTGCAGGGGAGCGTGGCCATCTGCGCGTGCTGATACCCCCGATCCCCATGAAGGCAGTGCTCAGAACCTCTCCCAGTGCCCCAAAAAGGAGCCCTCCCCAGCCCCACACTCACCCATGGCTGCGGCACGGGGCTCCTTCTGACACGCACAGTCATGGGGCTGTAGTGGGAGAGGCACTTGTGGGGCCCTCTGCAGTGGATGGGCTGAGTGCGTCTGACCCATACAGCCTCCTTTCTCCTGGAGGTGGAAATCAAAGAGGGTTCTTTTCCAGCCCTCAGAAAACACAACCTGGGAAGAAAGTGGCTGTGACTCACGGTACACAGCTGCAAAGAAAATAACGCCTGTGCCAGCAAGAGTGTTCGGACAGCTCTCTGCTGTGAGTGCTCAGCTCCTTGGATGGAATTCCTGCTGGGAACAGCATAGCCGGGAGCTCTGAAGAGCACTGCTTTTGAACAAACACTTGCATGCCAGTCCTCATCCAGCAAGGAGAGCAAACACTGGGGACTGGAGAGGCCTGAGTGGTCACAGTGTGAATGGAGGGCATCCGAGGTGCCAGGAACTGGATGAACCCATGGGCGGATAGGGTGGGACGTGGGGGATCTAAGAGCACTCGGAAGGCAGCAAGAGGGGATTGGAGGATATGTAGAGGGGGTGTGGTTTGGGTGTAAGGAATGGCAGGGGCTGGGGTGTACACAGAGGATGGCATCAGAGATCCGAGCTCGCATGGATGGGAACTGTGGTGTCCCAAAGCATGGGCGGGAGGCAGAGAGGGCATTCCCAAAGGGAATGGGGGGCAATAGCACCAGAAGGGAGGAGCAGAGGGCCTCTGAGCACCCACGGAGCATAATGGGGAACCACGGTGTGTGTGTGGGGAGCAGAGCATGCTGAGGAAGAGGAGGGAGAGGAACTGCTTGTATTTTCATATTACAGGAAGGTTTCAGTGCCTGCCTGTGCGTGCAGGAGCTGTTCCTGATGGCTGTCCTTTGTGTGCTTGAAAGTGGCTTCCAGGTTGACTTGCTCTATCCCCTCCCAGGGACTGAGGGGAGGGACCGGCTGTAGTTCCCCTCCTCCTTTTCCCCTTCTTTTTGTTTTCCTCCAGGTTTTTGGACGATCCTCCCATTTGCCACGCACAACCAAAGCTGATGTGGAGTGACACCTGCCAGCCCCCCAGCAGCTGTGGGTGCATCCCTCAACACCCAGGAACTCGTCCACATCCAGCTTGCTCAAGTGTTCCCTGACCTGATCCTTTCCACCAAGGATGAATCTTCCCTCACCCAAGTCTTTGCCAGCAAGCCCATGTTTTCCCTGCTCTTCGTGCTGCAGGAATCCTTCTTGCCATGGATTCCACGTTGAACTGAGCTCCTTGTGAAGCAGCACATCCTCGGAGTGCCTATCTGGGAGGGTGCGTGGTGGGGACAGGTTATCACAAAGGAGTCCATGCACATATCAAATGAATTTAGGATTCCAGCCCCTGTACTTCAAGAATATCTACATGACTCTGCACAAGTGCTTCTCAGTGCGGAGAGATTTCAGTGTGGAGGACGAGACGTGACTCGCTCCATGTGGGAGCAGCCCCAGTGTATTAAGCTCCCTGGCAGTAGCAGTGAGGATGTGGTGGTGCAGCCCTGTCCCGGGTTGCTCCGTGCTCTCAGGGCATGTCACTGTTGCACTGCTGCCTTTGTACCAGAGCACTGAGTTGGGATGACAGGCGCTCCCTGGCTGCTTTGGACCCTCTGGCACATGGCTCTCCCAAGGCCACGCACACAGCAGCTCCTGCCTCTGTGGGGTTGAGTCATCTCCGCCTATAGCATAACCTCTCTCCCAGAAATAGGTAAGACACTATGATTATAATTTGTAACAAAAGCAAAGGCAAATTCTCCCCCACTCCATACAGGCAGAGAGTTAGGGGAAGGACCCAGGAGTCCCCATTACACCCCATGGTCAGTGGAAGATGAGCAACTGCAGATGTTTTGGCACTTGGGGAAAGACTCTGGTGTAAGTCCATGTGAATCCGCATAGGGAGCTCTGGGGCCCTGGTGTCCAGGTCCATGGGGTGCCTGGGAGTCACTGGGCTCTGGGAGGCTCCGGAGATTTTCAGCAGCATCGCCAGAAGACCCTAGGAGGAGGTGAGAAGAATGGAGAGGGAGGAGTAGTGGGAAGGAGACCTCGTATCCCCATCTGCTGGGGGGAGAGGGAAGAGGGCTGTGGGGCAGCTGTGGGTCCTGGGAGCAACCGAAGGGTCTAAGGGCGAAAGTACAGGGCCTTGGGGTCGTGGGGGCAACTGAGCCAACTGCATGTAAACAGAGCCCTGACGGGACTAAAGGGGTTCTGGGGAAAATGAGGGAAAGTGACGGGGTCTCAGGGACAGTTAGGGAGTCTGGGGGAGGCAGGGTGCTCCAGAGGGGTCCTGGGTGTGAGTGAGGAGCCCCAGTATGCGTCAGAGGACAAAGGGAGTCCCAGGGGAAAATGAGAGCTCTGTCAGGTGGGGAGTCGGGAGTCACATCAGCCTGTATCCCTCCCTGAATGTCTGCTCCGCTCACGTCTGTCGGGATTCCTGAGGTGCTGGGACTTCAGGGGGATTTGGGAAGCCGACACAGGTTTGTGGGGGACCCCAGCTGCAAGAACGGTGAGTGCAGCAGGGCAGGAGCACTCACAGCAGCAGTAGCAGCAGCAGCAGCAGCATGAGCCCCACGAAGCCAAGGGCCAGCACCAGCAGCCGGGATCCGGTGAGGTGCAAGGGGGCCCTGCCCTGGGGCCAGCCCAGCACAGCTGCAAACCGGGCCTGAAGACCCTGCTCAGCCTCCACGCTTCCCACTGACACTGCAGAGACCCAGCCAGGCACGTGGGGAACTCCCACCAGGAGCCACGTGCCCCTGCAGCCCCCGCAGCACCTGCTCCTGCACAGACCTGGTGTCCCCCACACACCCCACACACCCCATTGCCCTGTGAGGAGCTGGGGACAGGGAACACCCCGCTCCGCTTTCCCCTCTCACCAGGGGCCTGCAGGCACCCTGCTCTCACTCAGCCCACCTCCTCCCACCCTGTACACCCAGGGATCCTGGGGACCCGCTGCACCCAACGCTGCTCTGGAGGGTTCTGGTCCATGCACACCATTGAGGTAGAAGTACTTGCGGGCCAGGATCTCAGAGGCAGCCGCCAGGCAACAGGCAACGGTTCCCAGAGTAGGGTCATGCACGGTCAGGCGTTGGGGTTCTCCAGTGCTCCTCTGCAGCTCCTCAAACAGTGCCAGGTCCTGTGTGCGTATCTGGGGCACGGGGAACAGGTCAGCGCTGCTTGGCACATCGGTACGTGCATTCAAAGCACCCGTGTTGCATGCGTGCATGTCACGTCCCTGCGTGCTTGTGTCCTATGCATATGCATGTGCATCACAGCACATGTCCCACGCACCCTCCTCATGTGCCACACGAGGATGCACAACACGTGCATGGGTCACTTCCTTCACAGAAGTGCACGAGGAGCTGCACACATGGTGCCCCACCTCCTGCTCACTCACCCTTCATGTGGGTGCTCACTTATTCCTGCCCTGTGCGCTCTGACACATGCTGCTTACAGCATGTACATTTATGTCATGTACAGCAATGCCCCCTCAGCTGGCAGCACTGATGCCAAGCACATGAGCAATGCTCCCATGCCCAGGCCGCTCTCGATGTCCGTACGCGTTGCACGTGCATACTGCTTACATCCTTGGCAAACATCCATGTAACCTGCAGCTCGGGAGGGACAGCGAAGGGTACATCGCAGTGCAGCGTGATGGCTTCGTCCTCCTGGACCCATACGTCCTGAACTGGGAGTACTGTCAGCTGAGCTCAGCTGTGCTCACACACCTGTGGGAGCAGCTGCACCCGTGCGACTGCCAGTGCTCGCAGCAGGCACGGGCAGACACACGGTCTGGGTAGCGACATTCTGGTCCCCGTGCCCCCCTACCTGGGCAGTCTACAGGGAACTGGCAGTCCACGAGGCGGCAGGTTGCGCACTGGAAGACGCGGGCGGCTGGCTGGTGCCCTGGGAGGGAGGTGCTTGGCAGCCTCAGGGGGTAGGAAGGCAATTTGGAGACAGGGGGGATGGCAAAACAGGAGAGGCACTCACCGCAGGGGGGAATGCAGGCAGGAGCTGTTTGGGGGAAGCATCATTAAACGGGATCGTGAGGGGTCCTCATCCCTGTGATGAGCTGTAAGGGCTCAGCCCTTGCCCAGCCCTGGTATGGAGTCTCTGGGAGTGCCTCCAGGAAGGGGACGGCCAGGGTGGGGATCTCTGGGGCGTAGATGTCTGGAATGGGTGCCCCAGGTGGGGTAGCCGGGGGGGGGGGAGGGGGGTAGTCCCAGGGGTCCCTGTTGGCCCCATACCTTCCTCCAGCTGGCTCAGCTTCACCCAAATGATTTGGATGACTTCCCGCAGAGACTCCTCGAAAGGCTCTGGGGGCTCACAGATGTCCATGTCAGACAATGGCTCCCACCCCCAGATCAACCAGCGTCGAGACCCCTGTCCCCACTAATCCCGCAGATTCCCTGTACAACTCACCCGGATCCCATATACCCATCCTGGAATTTCATATGCTCCTAAATACCCCTCCGAAGCACCAGACTCTCTATACCCTGAAACCCATATAACCTCAGGATTCCCCAGATATCCCCTTACACCACCCCAGAACTCCATACATCCTATATTCCCACAGATCCCCATTCAAGTCCTCTGTGTCCCACCCCATGCCCCTAAACCTCCCATATGTCTCATCCCCGCACACGTCTCTGCTCACTCTTGTCCTTCTGTTTCTCCAGGAAGTGCAAGGCATCCATGACAATCTTCCGCAGCGCCTCACTCTGCCCTGACCCTGGGACCACAACAAGGGCACTGGGACCACCACAGGGTCAGGCTTGGAGGCTCATGGCTAGAGGGTTCCAGGAAAAGCTGGGGGAGGGGGAGGTGCTGATTCCTGGAGTCCTGGTCAGGGTGTAGGGGTTCCGGGAAGGGTCAGGTATCCCTGAAGATCCCCAAGGTCTTGGGTAGCCCTGGGAGGTACTGGAAGTCCCCAGTGTGTCCCTGGCCAGGGCTGGGTGATCCCCAGCGTCCCACACAAGTCTGGGGTTCCCAGAGATCCCTGGGGATACAGATCAGAGTTGAGAGTGCCAGACAGGGCTGAGGGGTGCCTGGGGGTGTCCACCTCAGGGCTGGGCATTCTTGAGGGCCCCCACAATGCTTGTCTGAGTGTCCCATTGAGATGGCGGTCCCTAGGGTGCCTGTCGGGATGGGTGTCCTTGGACAGAAGGCCCCATTGGGGTGGGTGTCCCTAGGGTCCCACCACTCACCCACAGTGATGGGGGCAAGTGGCACAGTAGCCTCTGCGAGGGCCTCCAGGCAGTGCTGGTGCTGGGAGTCCTTCTGAGAGCTCCTGGCAATCTCACGGCACAGCCGGGCCCACTGAATGGGGGGGGCAAAGCAGAGCAGGCAGGAGTGCAGGCCTGGAAGCCAGGACACCAGGAGCAGTAGGAGGGGCACGCACCGCTGCTCCATGGTCTCGGACCATAGAACTGGCATGTCTGGGTGCCCGGGCAACGGGGGTTCCGAGGTGGGGCCCAGGTGCCCCGGTTACCTCCCGTGGGGATGGAGGTACTCTTGACACATGGGTCTTGCGGGGTTTTGGAGATGGAGAAGGGGCTCTCGGTCTCCTCATTTTCATCTCCTCAAATTCTTTGCCTTCAGTCCCCACTGATGTTACCTGATTCACAAATAACCTCTATCTTAACCTTCATTTTCTGCTGCCCAACCCGCCCCCCCCCCACCCCGGTTTCCTATAATCCTATATAGGGTAGTGTCAGATTCTTTGGCCAGGTATTTTTGTTCTCAACTGACTGGCAATGTCAAGCGCAAAATAAAGTCATAAATAAGTTCTTTTATTTCTTCGTAAGCACAGAGAATTTTTATCGTAAACAGAAACGAGTCTTTAACCCTTCCCGCTCAGTGCAGAAGCTTTTGTTGTCTTGAAGGTGGGCGTTTGTCAGCCTCCAGCTGTGCTGCCAGGTGGTGATCCTGCAAAGGTGCAGTGGCTGTGTGCACACCAAGCAACTCAACAATGGGCTCGCCTTGACCACATACTCTAAGTGCACCTTTGTACATCAGTACGCCAGGGAAGGAATGGAGGAAGAATTTTCTGAAGCCTGGAAGATCTGGCTGCCCTTGAGGAAGACTGTGAAGAAGTCGGGCAAGACTGGGTGGAAGCAGAGGCCGAAGAAGAGGACGAATACTGAAAACACTCATCTGAAAGCTGAAGTCTGGAAAAGCGCATCCGGCAACAAAAGAACTGCAGAACTCAGTTCACTTCAGTTGTTTTCAAATAAGCTTTTACATGCTCTACTGTTCATTCTTTTTCCTTCTTGTTTACGTGTAGAGCTCACATAGAGCCCGTGGCCCCATGCTCACTGTGTAACGGAAGGGGCTCTTTCCGTCCTTCCTCAGTGTGGGGCTTTTGTGGGCATCACACTGCTCCTCACGTAACTCAGAAGGGTCTGAGAGGAGGGGCACCCCACTGTTCCCCATCTTGTGGAAGGGGGAGGGTTCAGTGCCCCCATCTCCCATAAATGCAAAGGGGCTCTTGCTGCGCCCACAACTCTGGGAGGCCTGGGGGGACAGTCCTGTCCTCGTTCCCACCCCGAAAGCGTTAAGAAGGTGCTTGGAGGCAGGGGGAGCTTTGCCAGAGCCTTCCCCAGATTTCAACCGAAAACTGTCCCTGGGGGGCATTTTGGGGATTTTTATACAGTACACAACCATTTTTGACTCTTTTTTTTTTTTTTTACCCTATACATGAAGTGTTGTGGGGGGTGGGAGGTGTTTTATTTTGAGGGGAGGGCGGCTCGGGGCTTCCTGACCCCTGGTGCTGGTCCCTGGGCTGTACCTGCTGGCAGGCTGTGTCTCAGTGTCACTGTGACCTGGGGGGACGGCCCCCTCAGCAGCCCCCTCCCACCCCTTCCCACCCCTTCCCACCATGGAGCTGAACCCTGTGGCTGTCCCAGATCCCTTGTGGACCCTCCCCACCCCCTCTTGTACCCACTCCTCTCTGACCCCCTGTGGCCCCAGTGTTTTATCACAGTTAGGAGGGACCAGGACTGCCACGTGTTCCCTTTGCCTCTTTCACCCACTGAAACATTTTGTACCTGAGATTAAATTAACCTGCACAACTCTGTTTCGGGGAGAAAACTGAGTGTTTGGGTGAGGCATCTGCATCCTGTTTTGTGGGGACCTGGAATTACGGCATCACATGGTGACAGCGTGACCACCGCAGGCGCTTTATTGGGGCTGAGGGGATAGCAATTCCTGTGGTCATTTTGGATGGCTGGGGTCTGCCACCAGTTAGGGTACACGAGAGGTGCACAACACACGGGGGTCTGTCCCATGGGAGGAACCGTCAGGAGCACAGGGCGGCGGCGGCAGCGCGCTCCACCTCAATGGACACGATGTGGTGCCCAGGAACCATGGCTAGTCCCAGCACACGCGGCTCACTGCCTGGGAATGCATCTGGAGAGGACAGCAGCCCTGCGTCACCCTCACCACCATGTCCCCACCCAACAATCCCGTGTTCCCATTCCCACCACCCCAATAGCCCCACCGCCTGCCCCACGTCCCCATCACTGCCCCCATTTCATCACTCCCCACCTGTCCCCGTCAGCCCCCGAGTCCCCAGTGCTTCTGTGACCCCATTTCCCGATGTGGCCCCATACCTGAGGCCTTGAGGAACTCCTGTGCAGAGCCAAGGATGATGTTGGCGTCACGGTCGGTGCAGAGGAAGGCTCCCACCAGCGTGCGCCCATCTGACATGCGTACCCGCAGGCTGCGGTTCAGCAGTGCTGCCAGGCGCCGAGCGCGGGGCTGCGGCCCCCCGGGGGGCTGTAAAGAGAGGGTGGGGTTGGATGCGTTCCTATAGGCCCCACTATAGCCCCCCAGATATCCCATGAGCACCCGCAGCACCCCACAGCACCCCTGAAGCTCCCAGGACCCCCTGCTGAACCCCATACTCTCTCCATGCCTCTCTGGTCCCCTGGAGCACAGCCACAGCCACGCCTACGGCTCCCAGCAACGCTACAGCTCTGCCACAGCACTCCTGTATCTCTGTACCTCCCACGCACGGCTTCTGTTCCCACTCGGTCGCTCCCAGGACCTCAAAGCACATCTATGGTTCCCAGAACGCTACAGCACAACCTATAGGATCGCCTAGAGGATTGTTTACAGCAGTCCTAGAGCACCCGTCGAGCACCCCTGAAGCTCTCGGGACTGCCTAGAGGACCTCCATGGTTTCTGGGATTACCTACAGAAACCCGCAGCCCCCCTACAGCTCCCAGGACCCCGGCAATATCCCCATACCACTACCGCCTCTACAGGTCCCGCAACCCCCACATACTAACCCGTGCCCACCCAGACCTCCCTACAGCCCCCCTTAAGAGCTTTTGTAGCCCCCCCTACAGCCACCCCACAGGCCTCCATGGATCCCAAGACTCCCAGAACACCCCCAGAGCACCCCCAGCTCCCACGAGCACCCCTGGCACCCGCCCCCGCAACACCCCCAAACGCCCACCCCGCTCACAGCCGGCTCCGCCATACAAACTCCCCGGCAGGCTCCGCGCGCCCAGAACAGCGCTCCCCGGCATGCCCCGCGGCGCCGCCGCCGCGACACTTGGCTCAGCCAGCCAGGAAGGGCGTGCGCTGCTTTGCGGCGGCGGCGCCGCTTTGCTTTGCGGCGGAGGGCGGGTGGAGCGGAGCGGAGCCTCCGGCAGCTCTTCACCTCACGACGCGGGTGGACCGGAGCCCGCTGCGCTCCACGGCGCGCGAGGGAGTGCCCGTATATGAAGTGGGGGGGAGCGGGGGGTCTCGATTCATCTTCTGGAGGTCCCGGTGCAGCGGGGGAGGGTCCCGGGGCAGTTCAGGGACTCTCGGGGGGGTCCCGGTGCGGCTCCGGGATCTCCGTGCGCGGTGGGGGCGCTCCTTGTGCTTTCAGGGGGCTCCGAGCCTCCCGTCCCTTGTGGAACCCCTGCGTCGTTCGGGGGTCTGCGGGGCACTCCTGGAGCTGACCCTTTCTGGTCAGCGACGCCTTTCTGGCGTTCCCGAGTGTGCGGGGAGGGGGTGGGGGCAGTGGGGGCCGGTGCGGGGCAGGAACGCGCTCCTGGAGCGGTACGGGGCGTGCTGGAGTGGGGCCCTGCTGTGCCCCCACGTCGCCCTGCAGTAGGACACAGGCTCTGGCGACGCCGCTGAGCTGCGCCTGGCCCCGCAGCCCTGTCTCTGTCGTGACAGCGTTGAGGCCTCTGGTGGTGCTGGGGAAGGGAGGTACCTCAGGACCCTCTTCAAGATCCCACTGGCCCGTGGGCAGCCCCAAAACCTCCAGACTCCTCAACCCCCATCCCGGAGGGGCAAAACAAAGGGGGTTTGTTTATAGAGCTTTAAACTAGCTATGAAGAGGTGTGGGGGTGAAACTGGGGTCTCTAGAATGGAGCCTGTATGTTACGTGCCAGAGCTCGTGGGAGGGGGATGTGCTAGTAATACCCTGCAGTCTTGTGTCTTGGTGAAGGAGGTGGACAATGCACCTTTTTGCGGGATCCACACAAGAGGTTGAAGTTGGTTACAGTGGAAACACTTGAGTAAGGTCAGGGAGGTTTTAGGGCTTCTCCCATCCAAAAGGTGGCCCAGCTCAGGTGCGTTGACACTAATGCACGCAACATGGGTAACAAACAGGAGGAGCTGGAGACCATTGTGTGGTTGGAAGTCTATGATATAATTGCTGTCATGCAAACATGGCGGGATGACTCACAGAAATGGAGTGCTGTGATTGATGTCTACCAACTTTTCAAAAGGGAAAGGAAAGGCAGTGGTGTGTCCCTCTTGTGTTAAGAAAAGATGTAAATGTCTGGAAACTAATGATGGTGATGACAGCCCGAACCACTGATTGAGCAACTGAAGGAAAGACCCGGTCAACCCTAGGAACAGGAATAGGTGAAGGCAGTTCACCTATGTGACTGGAAGGTGTGGAGCCAGGCTGCACCCCTCTTAGACCTCATTTAAGGGCTGAGTGGCCCTGAGGAAGGGTCTCTTGTTAGAGATTCCTCCTCTGTGGAGTTTTTTTGGCAAGTCTTGAATCCCTGGAGATGGGTGAGCATTCTTCTTCTTTTTGTAACATCATCTCACTGCGCCAGTCCCTCTGCTGTTACACCCGGGCTCAGGCAGCGATGGTGGATTAGCTGTTTGCCCAAACTCACATCCATTCAGTCAGATATCAGAAGCCACTTCACATCCAGGGGGGTCCAAGAGTAAGCACAGAATGAAGGGATCCAATAGGTGATCCAGTAGGTTTTCCATCCTCTATGCTATCCTCGGGCAGATGCTATTGTTGGATGTACTAACGGGCACTGAGACCCTGTAAGCCACAGTGGGCACAACGGGTGACCATCACAGTTAGTTCTGCCCTAAGGCCCCATCCCTGCTTCCTGGGGAAAAAAGGAACTGAAGATCCTGTGCAGCTGCCTTACTCCCCAGGACAGCCCATCCTGGTGGACCTGCCGCTGCCGGGACAAGTGATTCTGACCCTAAGAATTCCCCGTAACCTTTATGCTTGGGCGGCCACTGATGCAAATGAGAAGGACCATCAGATTCATGCCCGATGGCCTGCTGTGTCTTTTGGATCATTTTCTTATCCGCGCACACATCTTTCAGGGTGTTAGAAACCTGTCATAGTGCGTTGGGTCTCTGTCACTGAGCGAGTCATTGTATTTTGGCTTGATTTTATTTGGAGCATTTTTGTACTTCACAATGGAACAATGGGTTAGAAAATGTGTTTTTTCCACAACTGACATCAGAATAATGGGATTGCCAGGGGCATCTCCCAGCCTAGCTTGGGAACTGAGACAAGCATTTATGCACATCTGGAATTATACAAACTAAGGGATATGTATCGCTCTCCTCAGTTCGGTGCCTGACGGTTTTAGATATGCTGTGACCTTAGTAAAAGTTCTGGGGATATCGGCAAATTGGATAATCTTTACCAAACAGAGGGGAGACCCTGCCTGGGGAGTGGTTGAATCCCCCTTCCTCAATCGGAAGGAAGGGCGGTCATGGGTCAGAAGTGGGACCTGGGTTAAACGTGCCTTTTACCAACTCCCAGCCACTGTCCCTGGGGATCATTTTGGGCATCGAACATTGCTTGCTGATTGTTCGCTCCACTGGGATGCAGGAGAATACCACCTCTGTCCCTTACGCCATTGTGCCACGGTGGGATTCCCCTCGTCAGGGTGGATATTTTGAGTGTAAATATGATGTATGCTGGGACACAAATGGGTGTATACAAATCGCCAGTGGGCTGGACACCCCACATCTTATCAATTGTATCAGGTACAAATGGGTTGCACCCCTGAAACAAATACTTGAGCCCATGGCCCTCTAGCTTCAACCTCCTTTCCCCTCAGTGGGGAAGCCCCTCACCAGGAGGTTGGAAAGGATAGCTGTATGGACAGTGCTGACTTCTTCCCACTGGGGAGAATCTGTGCTGCAAACTGGATCATAAGTGACGGATAGTCTCCTGGAATAATGAAAAGCCAGAGGTGACCCTACTAAAATTGTTCCCATCTGTAGAGTTGTCTGACAGCAGTGGGTGCCCTCCTAGAAACCTGGTAATCCCAGAAGTTAGAAGCTTTCTGTGAGATGTATGCATCTGTTGGGGATATGCTAATTATGGTCACTGGAACAAAGATAACCGATGCAACAGCTCTTCTATAGACTCTAAACAAGCACTACTCTGTCTCCCCTTTCTTCCCCCCCCCCCTCCCCTTATGTTTCCCCTGTCTCAGCCTTCCCCCACTTCTGCACTCCTTTCTTTGCTCCCCGGTTCCTCTGCCCTTCTGCTGCCTTCTGTGGCCCCCATCTCCTCCCATTGTACCTGCCAGTAACGCATCTTGGGGAAAGTGGAGTGCTGCAGGGAAATGATATGTTCTTGGGAATAAATGAACGTTTTGGTGAAAAAACACTTGTTTTGGGGGGAAATATATGTGTTTTGGAAAAAAAAAATCATTTTGTGGGGAAATAATGCATTATCATGGAAATAAGAGGTTTGGGGGACAAATAACAGATTTGGGGGAAAGTAGTCATTTGTGGCCTGGGGCATCTCCAGGGATGGGGGACCCACCGCTTTGGGCAGCAGTGCCAGTGCTGCACCGCCCTCGGGGGAATAATTTCTTCTGTATATCTCATCTCCACTTCCCCTCGACCTGTCGCCATTAGACCAAGTCAACAGTTGCTCCCCTGCTACTTATAATTCCCCTTTAGCTACTGTGAGGCCGCACTGAGGTCTTCTGGAGTCCTCTCAGCACTGGGGGAACTGCTTGGTACCCGCCCTGGGACCTCTGCCCCTGATTGGCACAGAGGCAGCACCTCTGTGACCCACAGTGTGCATCAGTCAGCACCATCCATTTGCCTCCCGTCACCCCGGGGGTGGTCGGTGGGTAGAAGGCGTGTGGCTGTGCGTGTCACCTGGCGGTGGTGGCTGTTGGTGTTGCGGGGCTGTCTGCAGGTGGGGGCTTTGATGGTTTTCCAGAGACCAGATCTGTTGAGAAATGGTTTTAATTCGCAATGGCAATGGCGGGCATCCCGCAAGCCAGAGCACAGAACCAAAGGCACATTGCAGCTGTATATCCCCTATCCCCTGACACTGAGAATCCCTGCCTTGCTGCCTCGCTGATGGAGCTCTCCAGGCTCACAGTCAGTCCCTTGCTTGCTGTCTCCTGGGGAGCTGATGATGTCCACCTCTCTGTGTTTCTCCAGGGAAGAAGAATCCATAAAACATTTGCCAAGCCACAATCTCTCACCAAGTGCCTGCAGATGGGTTTGTTTCCTCTCATGCAGCTCTGGGTGCAGGTGTGTGTCTCACAGCCTTTCCCTTTGGTTGCCCACCATCCCCCAGCAATCTCCCCAAGGAGGAGAGCACACAAATGAACGCACTGGCCAGAGCCTCCTCTTATCTGTCCACAATGCACGCGCTCTATTCCTTAACCACAGACAAAAGCTTATTTTGTATCAAGGGTCCCTTTGGTACAACATTCTCTGCCTTATCGAAAGCCAATACATCATCTCCCACGGGTCCAATCCTGCCTGCTGCGGTGCAGTCCAGCCAAGGCTTCTGGGCTGACCTGGAACCATAGTTGGAGTGGAACCTCACCTCCAGGAGAGGGAGGGGATCTGGGAGCTGGAGTTTCATGGCTGTGTGGCTGGAGGAGAGCCTCTGTGTGCGGACCTGTGGCAGACTGTGAGGATGAAGTGTGGGCAGACAATGATGGTGCCAGGCAAGGGGGGGACAGCTTTCCACTGAAAGAGGGAAGGTGTAGGTTAGATGCGAGGGGAAAACTCTTCACTCGGGGTGGTGAGGCCGACCCCAACTCTCACCACCACCAGCTCCTTTCAGCCAGCTGTAGGGTGTAGTGAGGTCTCCCCTGAGCCCCCTCTGCTCCACAGTGACCCATCCCAGCTCGCTCAGCCGCTCCCCATCAAACGTGTGCTCCAGAGCCCTCACAGCTCCGTTCCCTTCCCTGGACACGCTCCAGAGCCTCCACGTCTTCCTTGCAGTGAGGGCACAGCACTGAGGTGCGGCCTCACCAGGGCCCGTACAGAGGGACAGTCAGCTCCTGCTGCTGCTGGCTGCACTGCTGCTGACACAAGCCAGGATGCCGTTGGCCTTCTTGGCCGCCTGGGCACGCTGCTGGCACATGGTCAGCCAGATGTCAGCTCACACCCCCACGTCCTTTTTCTCCACGCATCTTTCCAGCCACCCTGCCCCAAGCCCGTAGTGCTGCGTGGGGCTGTTGTGACCGAAGCGCAGGACCCGGCACTTGGTCTTGTTGAAGCTCATCCCATTGGCCTCAGCCCATCGAGCAGCCTGAGCAGATCCCTCGGTGGGGCCTCCCTACCCTCAGGCAGATCGACACTTCCTCCCAGCTCAGTGTCATCTGCAAATGTACTGAGAGTGCACTCAATCTCTTTGTCCTGATCATCAATTAAGATATTAAACAGGTTTGGTTGCCCTGCACATGCTGTGTCATTACACTCAACCTGCTCCACGACCTTCCCTATACCATGGTCAGGCTGACAGGCCCGTAGTTCCCCAGATCCTCCTGACCCTTCTTGTTGATGAGCATCACATGAGCAGTCTCCAGTCACCTGGGACCTCCCCACCTGACCAGGACTGTTGATAAATGGTGGAGAGCATCTTAGCAGTCACCTCTGCATGTTCCCATCTGGCCCCATGGACGTGTGACCAGGTGGAGCAGCAGGTGACTCACTCTTTTCTCCTGAACTGTGTAGAGTTACTCTGTTCCCACCCCTGCGTTCCAGCTCAGAGACTGAGCACCCTGGGGACAACTGGTCTGACTGTTAAAGACAGAAGTAAAGAGGGCTTTGAGAATGGCCACTGCATGGAAAAGGAACTGCTGCATGGTGGCTGTGCCACGGTGCAGACCCATGACTATGTCAGCCCAGGCCCAGTGCCCAGCCATGTCCTGCAGTGCAGGGCTATGGTGCGTGTGGGGAGAGGTTCAGGGACAATGGGCCGGTGGGTGGGACACCCTCATCCCCTCAGGGAGCAGCAGGAGCCCTACAGGGCAGCTGTGCTGCATCCTGTGCTGTGCCATGCAGGAGGTGGAGCAGCATGCAACTCTGTGCTGTGCTGCCAGAAACAACCCTGGGATGGCCAGAGATCTGTGTTCTGTCATCACCAAAGCAGACAGCTTTTGGGAGCTGACTCAGACAGGTCAGTTTTCTGCAGCCCTTTGGCACAGGCGTAAAGAAATGTAATTGTAAGAGTTGTCAGAATTTGTTTTTTGGAAGCACGTTTGTGTTGGGGAATGCTGAATGGCACAGTGAGGCTGTGCTCAGCATTTTGGTGACAGACTCACATCCATTGCTCCCACTGTCTATTGGTTTTCCTTTGTATTCCTCCTGAGGGTCTGTGGTCAGCTGAACAGGAAAAAGATATGCAAAGTCTTTATCTGCACTTTATATTCGTGCATTTGGAGCTTCATTGTGCATTGAAACTCCATTGCATTTGTTTCACAGAGAGTGTTGTTGTTATCTGCTGAATGATTGCAAAAGAGAAGTACACACTTGTACAATTGAGAACTAATTGGTATAAATGTTGCTCTGGTTTGCTGTTTAATTGGAGCCAAATGCAGTTTGGGGCAGTAGCCAGCATCATGGGAAGGGATCTGATGTTGTTCTTGTTTAAATGTGATCTGAAACCTTGAAATGTGTGGGAGCCTGATGGCAGGGCTGCCTGGCTTTGGCATCTGCCATTTGCCTCCTGCTGCTGGCAGCGCTGCTGCACTGCAGGAATTCCCATCTGGGCTCTTGGCAGAGGCACCAACAGCCACATGTCATGGCAGGCAGAACTTAGCTAGGTCCTGATGGTTGTTCAGATTGGTTGTTTTTCTCTTGCTTGTTTGTTTGTTTGTTTTAAGTTGATGAAGTAGCACGTGTGAATGGGAAGTTCTGTGCAGTCAGTACTGGTCAAATACAGAAATGTCACATGCCCAGAAGTTGTATGAAAACATTTGTCCAGGCAGTGAGAGGTCCTGGTGGGGCAGTAGGTGCAGAAGAGATGAAAGTTTCATTTAGTGAGATTGGAAAGGAGGAAAAGATAAAAAAAACATAAAAGATATTTTTTCAAATATTGGGAGCTGCTCGACAACCATATCAGCCATCTCTCTCAGAGCCCTGGGATGCATATCACTTGGCCCCATGGACTTACATGCATTCACTTTCATGAAGAGGTCTTGGACTTGTTCTACTGTTACAGTGGGACAGAATCCAATCCTCTCGCCCCCACCTAGAGGATGAGGGTCCTGGCAGACATAGGGAGCCTGGCCACCAGTGAAGATCGAAGCAAAGCACTTATTGAGCACCTCAGCTTTTTCCACATCTATGGAAGCCAGTTCCCCAGCCTCGTTAGTCAAAGGGGGAACGCTCTTCTTGGTCTGTCTCTTCCTGCCTATGTACCTGTAGAACCCCTTCTTGTTATTTTTTACATACCCCACCAAGTTCAGCTCCATCTGTGCCTTGGCTTTCCTGATCTTATCACTGCACATGAGTGCAACATCCCTATATTCTTCCTAGGCTAAACGACCCTGCTTCCACTTCCTATACAACTTTCTTTTCCCTCAGTTTAATCTGTAGATCCTTGCTCAGCCATGCTGGTCACCCACCTCCTCTGCTCGATTTCTTCTGCTGGGGGATGGAGAGCTCTTGTGCTTGCAGAAGGGTGTCCTTAAAGAGCTGCCAGCACTGTTCTGTACCTATGCCCTTCAGGGCAGTTTCCCAGGAGATCCCATCCAGCAGTTCCTTGAGCAGCTGGAAGGTTGCTCTCCTGAAGTTCAGGGTCCTGACTCTACTTTTTGCCAGGTCTGCATTTCTCCAGATCAAAACTCCACCAGGGCATGATCACTACAACCCAGGCTGCCCCAAATCTTAACATCTATAATGCTCTTCCCAGGCACAGAGGTGAGATGTTAAGATTTACTGATTCTTTGTCACTTCTTTTCCTGTTAGATTTGGCTTTGTGAGGTCTCCTCTGAAACTGGTTTTGTATTATGCAGTCTTTACTTTTATTAGAACCTTATATCTCTGTCAAAGGATTAATTGCTGAGTTAGCAAAACTGTGGTTTTATTTTTTGTCCTTTTTAGAATTTTTCCAATTCTATCATTTTTCATAATAAATAATTTACAATATTCTTGGTTTGACTCATTGTACACCATTTTTTATCATTAAAATGATGAGAATAATGATATATAATGATATAATTTGTTTTGGTTTTTTTTTTTTTTCCTTCCAGTATTCTTCTCATGTGTGCTCTGGTTTGTGTCATTTGGGGGGTTTTGAACTCCAAATTATTTCAAAGTAAATAAACTGTAATGATTTTAAGTTATTTCTCCACAACACAGGCCCAGGACTGAAAAGTTGTGGAATTGAGGGGAAAGTTGCAGAAATTTGGGGGGAAGATATGGAAACTTAGGGGGAAGTTAGGGGAAATAAGGGAAAAGTAGAAGAAATTTAGAGGAAAGATACGGAAGATTTGACATAATAGGGGAAACAGGGGTAAAATGAGGTGATAGTTATATAGCTAGTACATGTACAACAGGAGGCCTTGCTTGAATTTCACAGTATTAGCCAAGGGAGGAACACTCACTCCAGAGGTGGAGATTGACGAGTGGTGTACTAGGAATAGGCAAGACTTGGGAGGAGTCTGCTAGAAACGGGGCAAGGCTTTTGCTTATCAATGGCACATTGCAAGGTGGTAGATTCCTTGGATTTCAGGTCTGAAGCTTTCAGATAATAAACTGGACTGACCACTACAGGGGATGCAATATTCAAAAAGACTTATCAATACACAGCACATGTCCAAGAAGGACAGCTAGAAGACATTCACGGAATTAGCTTAGGATGACCCATTGTGTAGAATGAGTTAGCACTTCTCCCTTCGTAGAATTGTGATTGTGTGTCTTGTGTGGTATAAATATATCTGCTTAAGAGCCACTGGTTGTGCAATTAGGGCGGTGTTGGACCCAGGCGCCGGAGTGCACCTTAAACTAATAAAATACCTTCATTCTGACTCTGCGAGTCTGAATGGTGTCCTGCAGGTCATAGCAATTGGTGAAATCTGAGATATTTGGGGGAAAAATGGGAGAAAATAAGGGAAAATATTGAAATTTGAGATTAAATGAGTAAAATTGGGGAAAATTGGTGGGAATAAGATAATGGGGAAATTTGGGAGAATATAGTTTTTTTCTTTGTAAGTTAGGAGATTGGGGAAAAACTGGAAAATTAAGACATGAAATTTGGAGGGGAAATGGGGAAAGCAAGAAAATAAAAGCAAAAGCAGATGAAATTAGGAAAAGTGGGGGATATAAGGGGAATGTTGGGAGAGCTTTGGGGAAGATAAAGTGGGTAAATTGGTTGAAAAGAAAAAAAATAGAAATTAAGGAGAAATTATGGAAAACATGGGGAAAAGGGGAAAAATGAGTGAAACTGGAAGGAAATCTGGGGAAGAACAGGGGGAATAAGTGAAAATGAAGTAAATTAATGGGAAATGAAGGAAAACTGGGGGAAATGTGGGGGAAGATGTGAAAACTTAGGGGGAAAACAAGCAGAGATTCAGGGCACGCCAGGGTGGTCCTGTATGGCCGTATAAGGGCAGCAGCCGCTTGGTTTCGGAGGAGGAGTCCTAAAAATAGCCCCGGGGGGTGGAGGATAGGGACAAGGACAAAGCCCCAGCCCTTCCCCACATCCACCTGTCCTTTGTCCATCTGCAATCCTTTTGTCTGTCCTCATCCATCCCATAATAACCAGGTGGGGGGGGGGGGGGGGGGGCAGGGAATCAGGTGGTGTATGGGCTTTGTCCTTGTCCCTGTGGGGTCCAATGGCTCTTGGGGGGGCTATGGGGGGGCTAGAGATCCCACGAAGTTCTGTTGCATCCCATAGCATCTTATAGGGTCCTAAAGTCCTGGAGGGATCCTAAGGGTCCTATAGGATCCCATGGTTCCTACAGGGTGCTATGGGACTTGAGGATCCCCAGTGGGATCCTGTGAGATCTGCAAGGTCCTATAGGGTGCTGTGGGGCTGGGTAGGGGGGTGTGGTGGTGCTGGGGTGGTCCTGTTGGATCCTATGGAGCTATGTGGTCAGGGGGAATTAAGGGATTGTATAATGATAGGGGCTCCTATAAGGTCCAGGGGGGTTCTATAGAGTTTCTATGGGGCAGAGGGGTCCCTGTGTGGTCCTATAGGGCTGGGAGTCTCCCTATGGATACCTATGGGGCAGAGGGGTCTGAGGAAGGAGGTGTATGGTGGCTCCTGTATAGCCACACCCCCTTGATGACGTATTACTTTTCTGGGAAGGGAGGAACATAAAAGAAGTCCCCAGCATCAGAAGCAACAGAGCCTGGGCAGGTGGGAGTGAAGAACTGGGAGTCCTGGTTGGGGACTGACCTTGTCTATAGGGGAAATGGAAAAGGATGGGACAAACTGGGAGGGTCGATCGGGAGAATGGGAGGGACTAGGTGGGACTGGGAGGCGTTATGAGAAACTGGGAGGGACTGGCATGGAACTGGGAGCACTGGGAGAGTCTATGGGGGAGGGGCAGGGAGAAGATATGGGGGGATATGGGTAAACTAGGAAGGGGTTGGGAGAGTCTCTAGGTGAACTGGGTGGGGACTGGAATGTACTGGGATGCACTGGTGAGTTCATGGTGTTTTTCTGTGCCAGGATTCTGAGTGAGGATAAAAACGTGAGGGAGGGACTGAGAGCACTGGCTTCCAGCTGGTGGTCTTAATAATGTCCTAGTGCTTTACTGGTTCCTTATATCTGCCTTACTGATGTTCGTGTTGCATTGGGCAAAATGGAGATTTTAGTTAGTGGAGAAAATGGAGAAAATGATGGAGAAGTGATAAAATTTAGAGAAAATGATGGATGGGTGAAGAATGGGACAGAGAAATTGTAGAAGTCAGAAATTTGAGAAATTGATTGATGAATGGAGAAACTGGAGAAGATGGATAAAATGGAGAAAACATAGAAACAGAGAAACTGATGGATGGAGATATTGGGATGAAGACTCCGATGGAGGAATTGGAGAAATGGGTGGATGGTTGAGAAGATGGGGGAATGGAAGAGTAGGGATGGATGGTGGGTTGAGGATGGGGAAGCACGGATGGACAGAATGATGCTGGGATGGCTGCAAGAATGATGTGACTGAGAGAGAAAGAAGATGGAGAAGTGGGAAGGAGTAGATGAAGGATTGCTGGGTAGATAGAAAAAGCCTGGGTGGATGGTTGGAACAGTGGATGGATAGATGACAAGACAGCTGCCAAGATGAACACTGCCCCACCCCACAGGAGGAGCAGGCCAACTCCAACCTAGCCAAGTTCTGCAAGGCACAGCACGAGCTGGATGAAGCAGAGGAACGTGCTGACATGGCTGAGTCCCAGCCTCTGACCAATCCCCTTTGAACCCCCAAACTCCCCTGCTTTCAGTCAGTAAATATCTTTGAGCCACAACATCTGCATGTGTGGGGCAGAGTGTGGTTTGGGGCAGGGCTTGTTATGGTGTGACTCTGCCCCATAAAGCAGTTGGGTTGTGGTGGGAGCTGCAGGAGTTTGAGTGTGGTCAGGAACATAAGATCTCCACCCAGGCTGTCTCATAGTGCCATTGAAGCTTCCTTATGTGAACCTCAACCCAACGTGCTGTGGGGCACTATGAGGCACTACAGGGCATTGTGCATTCCTATCAGTTTCTCTGTGTCGCTATTGGTACCATATGGGTCTCTGTGTGGTCTCTGTGGAGCATTATGAGCCACTATGAGTAATTGTGGGTCCTCATGTGTCTCTACGGGTCCTGTGAGTCCCCACCCCCCACTGGTTTCCCCCGTGGCCCCATCCCCAGGAATTCGTCACTTGCCAAGGACAAAGAGGGGACAAAGAGGTGGAGGGGGTGCTGGGAGATAAGGAGGCCAGAAATAGCCCCATCCCTGCCGCTCTGTCAGCAGGCAGAGGTGGCAGTCATGGAGTGTCCCATAGGGATCCACAGGGACCGTTAGAGCCCCATTGCTCCCCACAGAATCCCATAAGATTGCATACACACTCAGAGTGAGAGCTAAGAGCCAGAGCTTATGGGGCAGAGCTTGCTCCTTGTGTAGGGCTTGCAGCATTTTCTATGGGGCAAGGCCTGTGGGACTGTGCTGTGAGCACAGAGTGAGAGTAGTGGAGCATAGGCTATGGAGTAGATAGGATTCTATGGGGCAGAGCGTATAGGTCATGGATGTGAGGCACAGGGCGGGAACTATGGGGCAGGGCTTTTGGGTCTGCTAAAGGGTCTATGGGGGAGAATGGGATCTACAGGATATAATGTGAAGCTGTGGGGCAGAGGGGGTTCTGTAGGGAAGAATGGGAACTATGGGGCAGAGTGTGTTCTATAGGACAGAGCATGGTGCCTGGATTCCTTATGTGCCTTATGTGGGGTGTTATGGGGCAGGCTCCCCCTCCCCCCCCACTCCTGTACCCTCCTCCCCTCCTTCTTTTCCAGGAATGTTTTAGAAGAGACAGAAGAGGGCGGAGCGGGAGAAAGTTCATAAAGGCTGTGGGGCAGCAGCAGGATTGGTGTGGGGCTGGTGGAGGTGGGGAGACAGAGGAAGATGGGGGGGCACACTAGGATCTAGGGTGCAGTAGGGAGATATGTGGGATGTGGGAATATGTGGAGCTGTGGCTCACACAGGGGGCTATGAGGTGCTCCATACTGATGTGGAGCTCTATGGGTTGTGGATATGATGGGTATGGAGTGATGGGCTATGGGATGTATGGGAACTATGTGTAGGGGAATATGGGAGGATGTGGGAATCTACAGGACAAGGGTATAAAGGGATCCATGGGACAGGGAGATGTGGGAGGATGTGGGAGAATGAGGAAATCTATGGGGCAGGGAGATAGGGGGATCTATGGGATAGGGAGATGTGGGAGGATGTGGAAATCTATGGGGCAGAGGGATATAGGGTTCTGTGGGGTGCAGGGTAGAGCTGTGGGTAACAGCCCTTTACCCTCAGCACTGCAGATCTGTTCCTGTTTCCTGTGCCAGAGTCAGAGACTGAAGGTAAGGGGCTGCTATGGGGCTAGGGGACACAGTGGGGCAGGGGCTGCTATGGGGCTGCTATGGGGCACAGGAATGTTATGAGGAAGGGGAGCACATTGGGGTGGGATGAGGCTCTGTGAGGTGGGATGAATGCTATGGGGCAGAGGAGAGTGGCTGGGGGGGGACATCACTTTGCTATGGGGTATCAATATGGAGTCCACACATTGCTATGGGGCACTGCTCTTTCAGTGGAGCCCATGTGTATATACGAGGCCCTGCCCATTACTATGGATCTTGTGGATATCTATGGGGCCCACACATTTCTGTGGGGCACTGTGTATTGCTGTGGGGTCTTTGCATTTCTATTGGGCTCATGCATGTCTATGGGACACAGCTCATTTCTATGGATATCATGGATGTTTATGGGACATAGTCTGTGTGCAGGGGGTTCGTGCATGACTGGGGGGCAGCCCTTATCTCTGTGGGGCCCATGCATTTCTATGGAGACAGTGCATATGGGATCCCTATGTGTCGCTGTGTCGCCATGATGATGTTACCATCATGTTGTCACTGTGATGACATCACTGTCACCATACCAACAGATGGAGGCAGTGCTGGGTGCGGCTGCTCCCTTCCTGCGTGCCCCCGAGTCCCGTCCAACCCCACCAGGTGACACTCGAGGGCTCTGCTTCGTGCCCCACCCCCAGCTCGAGTTCATCCGTGCCCGTGTCACCGCCCGGATGGGGAATGTGGTCACTGTCACCACAGAGATGGGGGAGGTGAGGGGTGGGTTTGTGGGGGAGTTCATGAGGTGGGGTCAATGGGATCAGTGTGAGTGGAGTCAAATAAGAGTCAAAGGGATTCAGTGAGGTGGGGTCAACAGGGTTAATGGGGGTAGAGTCAATGGGGTGGGATCAATGATGGTGAGTCAATTAGGGTCACTGGTATTCAGTGTGGTGGAGTCAAATGGGATGGGGACAGTGAGGATCAGTGGTAGACGATGGGGATAAATGGAGTGAGGTCAGTGGGGGTCAGTGGGGTGGGATCAATGGTGGGTGACAGATGGGAAAGGGTTACTGTGGGGATTTGGGATGGAAAGGGGAGACTTGAGTAAAAGCTCAGTTTGGGGGAAGAAAGAAAGGGTTAATGTTGGGATTTAGGGCAAAAATGTTGGATTTGGTGGGGTTTGGGGTGAAAAAAAGGTAACATAGGGGACACTTAGGTGTAAAAATGGCAAATATGAGGTAGTGGAGTGAATGAAAATGTAATTCGAAGGATACCTTGGTGTGACAAAGCTGAATTTGAGGGAATTTGCTGTGGAAAAGTTAAACTTAGGATTTTGAATTGAAAATGTTGCATTTGTGGGATTCTTTGGGATCTCTCTGCAGACTCTGACAGTGCCTGAGGCCGATGTACACCCCCAGAACCCCCCGAAATTTGACCGCATCGAGGACATGGCCATGCTGACGTTCCTCCATGAGCCTGCTGTCCTCTACAATCTCAAGGAGCGCTATGCTTCCTGGATGATCTATGTGAGCCTTCCAGCAGCCCCTGGGGCAGCTCCACAGCCAAGGGGGGTGACTCATAGCCTATGGAGCAGCCTCAAATCTATAAAGTAACGCCACAGCCTGTAAGGATGCAGGAGCATTGTGTCTTTGTGACTTCTCCATGAAGATCTGGGCGGTCACCTTGTGCCCATATCTTCTGAGGCACCTAGAATGTGGTGGTTTTCCTCCAGAGTTCTTGGGTCACCTAGAACTGGAATGTCCCATTTCCAGTCCCATTGGGACACCTAGAATTAGGATGTCCCATCTTTATTTCCCTTGTGGCAACTAGAATGGAAATTTCAAGACCCTTTGGGTCATCTATAACTGGAACATTCCGTTTTCAAAGTCCTTGAATTACCTAGAATTAAGATGTCAAGAACCATAGGGTCACCTAGAATTGATATGTCCCATGTCTGGACCCTTTGGGATGCCTACAGACAAAGTTTACAGTCCTGTTCTGTCACTCAGAACAGGGATGTCACATCCTCTCTCCCCTTGGAACACCTAGAACTGAGATTTCCAGACCTTTTGGGCCACCTAGAAATGGGACTTCTCATCTTAAGTTCACTTGGGCATCATAGAAGTGGGATGTCTTATCTTGAGACCCTTTGATATACCTAGAAGCAAGATCTCAAGATCCCTTGGACCACCTAATACTGGGACAACACATTTACAGATCCTTTGAGTCACCTAGAACCATGATGCCCCATCTCCAAATGCACTGAGTCACAAAGAACCCCTCCTAGTGGGATGACACTTCAAGATCCTGTCCCATGTCCCCTTTCCAGACCTACTCAGGGCTCTTTTGTGTCACTGTCAACCCATACAAGTGGCTTCCAGTCTACAATGCTGAGGTGGTGGCTGCCTATCGGGGCAAGAAGCGGACTGAGGTCCCACCCCATATCTTTTCCATCTCGGATAATGCATACCAGAACATGCTGACAGGTACAGACCTCAAACTGGCAAATTTTGGCACCAAAAAATGGACCCAGAGCTAAAGTTGGGTCTTCATGTTAGTGAGACTGCCATCCCTTGTGTTTTCTCCTTCCAGATCGTGAGAACCAGTCCATCCTCATCACGTAAGTCCCAGCCCCATGGTGCTGGAGGGGTGGGAGTGTGGCACTGCCCTACACTGCCACACATACCTCACCACTGCCTCATGGCTTCAGCGGAGAATCCGGAGCGGGGAAGACTGTCAACACCAAGAGGGTCATCCAATACTTTGCCAGCATTGCTGCTATTGGTGACCGCAAAAAGGAGTTGGCAAATAGCAGTAAGGTGGGTCCTCTGCCCATACCCTCTTAGCACCCCACACTTGGGCTGCTTGTCCCCTTCCACTGATCTCCACTGACCACCAGGGGACCCTGGAGGATCAAATAATCCAGGCCAACCCTGCCTTGGAGGCCTTCGGCAATGCCAAGACTGTCCGCAATGACAACTCTTCGCGATTTGTGAGTGGTGGGGGATGTTGGATGAGATCTATGGCACAGGGTTGGCTATCTGTGGAGCAGAGAAGTCTCACACTGCTGCTTCCCCCTTCATAGGGGAAGTTCATCCGGATCCACTTTGGGGCTACTGGGAAGCTGGCATCAGCCGATATTGAGACCTGTGAGTGACTTTGGGGATGCATCTTTGAGCCATCATTCCAACCTTCCATCTATCTTGTCCATCTTCTCATTCCATCCACCTCAAAGCTTTCTCTCCATCCTCCCCAGACCTCCTAGAGAAGTCCCGAGTTATATTCCAGCTGAAGGCTGAGCGGAACTACCACATCTTCTACCAGATCCTCTCCAACAAGAAGCCTGAGCTTCTGGGTGAGTTGGTCTTCTTCTTCCATCCTATCTTTCTCCACTCATTTTTTGAGACAATTGATAACCATTTGGGTTATTTTGTATCTTTTTCCCTCTTTTCTGCCCCACCACGAAGCAGAGATGCTGCTCATCACCAACAACCCCTATGACTACAGTTATGTTTCCCAAGGAGAGGTGACTGTGGCCTCCATCGATGACTCAGAAGAGTTATTGGCAACTGATGTAAGCAGATGGAAGAGTCCTCAGATGGAGGAGACCATGGGTGGATGAATCCATGGATGAGTGATGGGATCATTAGATGGAGGAAACCATCTGTTGTTGGGACCAGAAATGGATGAATGATTCTTTAGATGGATGGTTGGATCTCTAGATGGATGAGTGCATAGATGAATGAGTGGATGGATGAGTCTCCAGATGGACAGATGAGGTTTTAGATGGTTAAATAGGTCATGGATAGATGAGATTGTCTGACAAATAGGAAGAACAGGACGGACAGACACACAGTTGTTGGACAAACAATGTCTGTGCCCTCAGCACAGTACTGGTGGAAAATCAGGCCCTCTCTGACCCCCCTCACCCTACAGAGTGCTTTTGATGTCCTGGGCTTCACTGCTGAGGAGAAGGCTAGTGTCTACAAGCTGACGGGCGCCATCATGCATTTTGGCAATATGAAATTCAAGCAGAAGCAACGGGAGGAGCAGGCAGAGCCAGACGGCACTGAAGGTTCACGGGATGACATAGTTTGGGGTCCCCCAGCTCCTTCCAAGACACAGAGGAGGTGGGATCTGACTTGTGTTCTCTTCTCCTTGGTGGAAAGATGCCGACAAGTCAGCTTACCTGATGGGGCTGAACTCAGCTGACCTCCTCAAGGGGCTGTGCCACCCACGGGTGAAGGTGGGCAATGAGTATGTCACCAAAGGACAGAGTGTCCAGCAGGTCTACTACTCCACTGGGGCTCTGGCCAAGGCCATCTACGAGAAGATGTTCAACTGGATGGTGGTCAGGATCAACAACTCACTGGAGACCAAACAGCCTCGTCAATACTTCATTGGTGTTCTGGATATTGCTGGCTTTGAGATCTTCGACGTGAGGCCTTGGGAGAGCGACATATTTGCACTTGGGTGTTGGGTTGATACAGCTGGGCATTGAATTTACATCCTTAAGAGTCATGTTGAACTTTGGTGGGAAAGTGGTGCTTCTGGGTGTTGCGTTTACCCCCAAGTGGTGACTTGACCTCCCCACTGGGTATTAAATTGACTCTGCTGGGTTTCCTGTTGACATTGTCAGGTCTCCAATTCATTGTCTTGATCCTGTGGGGTGTTGTTATGTTAACCACACTGGGTCTGTAGTTAACTCCATTGATCCTACTGGGCATTTCACTGACTCCCTTGAGTCTTCTGATGACCCCATTGTGTCTTCAGTTGACTCTGTTGACCTCATTTGGCCTTATTTTCACCAATTGGGTGTTACATTGACCACATTGACAGTCTTTTCTCTCCCCAGTTCAACAGCTTTGAGCAGCTCTGCATCAACTTCACCAACGAGAAGCTGCAGCAGTTCTTCAACCACCATATGTTCGTGCTGGAGCAGGAAGAGTACAAGAAGGAGGGCATTGAGTGGGAGTTCATCGATTTTGGCATGGACCTCCAGGCCTGCATTGATCTCATTGAGAAGGTACCACTGCCCCCGGGGCATTTTGGGGTGCTCTTCCACTTGGAGTTTTCCAGTGTCCCCAAAAGTGGTCAGTTGGGTGGTGCTTGGTGTCCTCCATGGTCAATGAGGTCCTCCTCTTGGCAGCCCATGGGAATCATGTCCATCCTGGAGGAGGAGTGCATGTTCCCCAAAGCTTCAGACATGACCTTCAAGGCCAAACTTTTTGACAACCACCTGGGCAAATCAGCCAATTTTGGGAAACCCCGGAATACAAAAGGGAAGTCAGAAGCCCACTTCTCACTCATCCACTACGCGGGCACAGTAGACTACAACATCATTGGTTGGTTGGAGAAGAACAAGGATCCACTCAATGAGACAGTGGTGGGACTCTACCAGAAGTCAGCCCTCAAGCTATTGGCCAGTCTCTTCTCCAACTATGCTGGGGTAGATGCTGGTAGGTGGAGGGATGGACATGGCTGGATGATGGATGGGAAAGATCTAAATCCAGTAGTTCCCTCCTTGCTTTCCTTACTCCTTCTCCTTTTCTCAGGTGGTGATGGTGGAAAGGGAAAAGGAGCCAAGAAGAAAGGTTCATCCTTCCAGACTGTCTCAGCCCTGCACCGGGTGAGTGCCCCATGGAAGGGACCTGCTGTGGGGCAGAGGAAGAACTACTTCACCTCATGACCTTCTTGCTTTTCCACTTGCGCCCCATTGGTTTCAGCCTCTTCTCTACTCCCCCAGGAGAACCTCAACAAGCTGATGGCCAACCTAAAGACAACCCATCCCCACTTTGTCCGTTGCCTCATCCCTAATGAGAGAAAGGAGCCGGGTGAGGGGGTGGAGACTAGAGTGCTTCTGGCAGTGGGTTTAGCTGAAGGCTGACTCCACTCATTTTTACCCCCTTCCTGACAGGTGTGATGGACAACCCCCTGGTGATGCACCAGCTCCGCTGCAACGGAGTGCTGGAGGGCATCCGCATCTGCCGCAAGGGTTTCCCCAACCGCATCCTCTATGGGGACTTCCGCCAAAGGTAGGGAAAGCATGGCAGGGGTGTTGGGAATGTGGGGATGGGCTTTGAGCTCATTTTGGGTCATCTCTTCCTGCCCTAACTAGGTACCGCATACTAAACCCCACAGCCATCCCCGAGGGGCAGTTCATTGACAGCCGCAAGAGTGCTGAGAAGCTCCTGGGGTCTCTTGACATTGACCACAACCAGTACAAATTTGGGCACACCAAGGTGAGGTCCATCCATACACCAAATCATCAATCTGTCCATCTGACCACCAACTCTTCTATCCATCCAGCCCTTCCATCAGCCCTTCCCATCAACCCATCTAACCTTTCTGTCCAATCCAACCCAATATCCAGCTCTTCCATCCAACCCATCCAAACCTTCCATCCAATCCAATGTACATCCCTTCGATTCAATCCAATCTCCAACTTTTCCATCTAACCCAGCACAAACATTGACAATTCCATCCAACTCAGCTGACATTCCTTCCATCCAACCTATCCACCAACACTTCCAGACAGCTCTCCCATCCAATTCAACCTCCAACCCTTCTATCCAACCCAACCCCACCCATATTACCTGCTCAATTCTTTTCTCAATCACCTCCTTCCTCCTCTGAGGTCTTCTTCAAGGCCGGGCTGCTGGGGCTGTTGGAGGAGATGCGAGATGAACGCCTCTCCCTCATCATCACCCGCATCCAAGCTCAAGCCCGGGGCCAGCTCATGCGCATTGAGTTCAAGAAGATCCTGGAGCGCCGGTGAGATGGGAATAGCTTCTCCTACCAGGGTTGGAACCCCCATGTGACTCAGCTCCACTACATAGGGCTTGGATGGTGGCATCATCTGGGTGTCCCCATCATAGGGATGCACTCTTGGTGATCCAATGGAACATCCGGGCCTTCATGGGGGTGAAGAACTGGCCCTGGATGAAGCTCTACTTCAAGATCAAGCCCCTGCTAAAGAGTGCTGAGACTGAGAAGGAGATGCAGGTGGGAGGACATCACAAAACCATCATGGTGTGGGTCACCAAGGAAATGGCTTGGGTGGGGCTAATGAGTGGTGGAACCATTTGATATTGCTATTGGTCTACTGTGCTCTGATGCAGACAATGAAGGAGGAATTTGGGCATCTGAAGGAAGCCCTAGAGAAGTCAGAGGCACGTCGTAAGGAGCTGGAGGAGAAGATGGTCTCCATGCTTCAAGAGAAAAATGATCTCCAACTGCAAGTCCAGGCTGTGTGTGATGGAGATGCCCCAACCCCACAAACTCCCTTCTCTCTTCCCTCCTACTCCCATCAATTTGTCCTTTTCATAGGAGCAAGACAATCTTGCTGATGCTGAGGAGCGTTGTGATCAGCTTATCAAGAACAAGATCCAGCTGGAGGCCAAAGTGAAGGAGATGACAGAGAGGCTAGAGGAAGAAGAGGAGACGAATGCTGAGCTGACAGCCAAGAAGAGGAAGCTGGAGGATGAATGTTCAGAGCTTAAGAAGGACATTGATGACCTGGAGCTGTCTTTGGCCAAAGTGGAGAAGGAGAAACACGCCACAGAGAACAAGGTGAAGTGGTTGGGGTGAGAAGACCCAAGAATGATTGGGTTGGGTTGGCAAGTCCCAGGATATTTCAGTTAGGTTGGATTGAGATGTTGGATTGGGTTGAGAACATGCAAGGAGAGTTGTGTTGGATTGAGATGACCTAAATATTGTTTCATTGGGTTGAGAAGACTGAAGGATTGCTGGGTTGGGTTGAGAACACCTAAAGGTTGTTGAGTTGGGTTCAGAAAATAGTGTTTTGAGTGGATTGAGAAGACTGAAGGATGGCTGTTGGGTTGATTTGACCAAGAGATGATTTAGTTGCATTGGGATGAATGTAAGTTGGTAGGTTTGAGTTGAGAAGAACCAAGGGTGGTTGGCTTAGTTCTTCTGTGTCACCTGAGTTAGATTCAGCTTGACAAGAACAGCCTCCTCCTGTCTCTGCTCTACCTTTGGTGTCAAGATGGATGGCTGATGTTTATCACCATGCAGGTCAAGAACCTCACAGAGGAGATGGCTGGACTGGATGAGAACATTGCCAAGCTGACCAAAGAGAAGAAGATCCTGCAGGAGTCTCACCAGCAAGCCCTGGATGACCTGCAGGCTGAAGAAGACAAGGTCAACATTTTGGCAAAGGCCAAAGTGAAACTGGAACAGCAAGTGGACGATGTGAGTTCTGTCACTCTTGTGGGAAGACATCATTCTATGGTGGTATTTTTTCATCAGCTGATAGAGGTCTCTGCATTGTTTGCAGCTGGAGAGCTCACTGGAGCAGGAGAAAAAGATAAGGATGGACCTGGAACGAGCCAAGAGGAAGCTGGAAGGTGACTTGAAGCTAGCTCAGGAGAGTGTCATGGACCTGGAGAATGACAAGCAGCAGCTGGAAGAAAGGCTGAAAAAGTAGGGAACTGCCCATCACTTCTTCCATTCACTTGTCTCTTACCCTTCATCCTGCTCTTCTCTGAGAACCTGGGGCTTTGGGGATTTCAATCACCTGGATATCTGCTGGGATAATGGCATGGTGCATGGCAGACAGTCCAGGAGATTACTGGAGTCAAAGATAACTTTCTGGTCCAGGTACTAGATGAACCAAGCCAAGGTGAAGCCTTACTGGACCAGGTGCTCACCAGTGCAGAGGAGAGCATTATAGATGTTAAGATTTGGGGCAGCCTGGGTTGTAGTGATCATGCCCTGGTGGAGTTTTGATCTGGAGAAATGCAGACCTGGCAAAAAGTAGAGTCAGGACCCTGAACTTCAGGAGAGCAACCTTCCAGCTGCTCAAGGAACTGCTGGATGGGATCTCCTGGGAAACTGCCCTGAAGGGCATAGGTACAGAACAGTGCTGGCAGCTCTTTAAGGACACCCTTCTGCAAGCACAAGAGCTCTCCATCCCCCAGCAGAAGAAATCGAGCAGAGGAGGTGGGTGACCAGCATGGCTGAGCAAGGATCTACAGATTAAACTGAGGGAAAAGAAAGTTGTATAGGAAGTGGAAGCAGGGTCGTTTAGCCTAGGAAGAATATAGGGATGTTGCACTCATGTGCAGTGATAAGATCAGGAAAGCCAAGGCACAGATGGAGCTGAACTTGGTGGGGTATGTAAAAAATAACAAGAAGGGGTTCTACAGGTACATAGGCAGGAAGAGACAGACCAAGAAGAGCGTTCCCCCTTTGACTAACGAGGCTGGGGAACTGGCTTCCATAGATGTGGAAAAAGCTGAGGTGCTCAATAAGTGCTTTGCTTCGATCTTCACTGGTGGCCAGGCTCCCTGTGTCTGCCAGGACCCTCATCCTCTAGGTGGGGGCGAGAGGATTGGATTCTGTCCCACTGTAACAGTAGAACAAGTCCAAGACCTCTTCATGAAAGTGAATGCATGTAAGTCCATGGGGCCAAGTGATATGCATCCCAGGGCTCTGAGAGAGATGGCTGATATGGTTGTCAAGCAGCTCCCAATATTTGAAAAAATCACGGCTGTCAGGTGAAATCCCCTGTGACTGTAAAAAGGAAAACATGACTCCCATTTTTAAGAAAGGGAGAAAAGTTGATCTGAGAATCTACAGTCCGGTGAGCCTCAACTCTGTGCCTGGAAAGATCACAGAGCAGATCCCCCTGGTTACCATGTTAAGGAACATACAAGACAAAAAGGTGATCTGAGACAGCTAGCATGGCTTCACCAAGGGTGGATCTTGTCTGACCCATCTGGTGGCCTTCTATGATGGAGTGACAGCACTGGTGGACAGAGGAAGGGTGATGGATGTAATCTACCTGGACTTCTGCAAAGCCTTCGACATGGTCCCTCACCACATCCTTCTCTCTATATTGGAGAGGTATGGATTTGAAGGATGGACTGTTTGATGTATTAAGAAGTGATGGGCTGATCACAGCCAAAGCATGAGGAGCGGCTGAGGGAGCTGGGATTGTTTAGTCTGGAGAAGAGGAGGCTCAGAGGAGACCTTATTGCACTCTACCACTTCCTGAGGGGGGTTGTGGTGAGGAGGGGGTGAGCCTCTTCTCCCTGATAAATAAGGACAGGACAAGAGGGAATGGCCACAAGTTGCGCCGGGGAAGATTTAGATTAGACCTGAGGAAACATTTTTTCCCTGAAAGAGTGGTCAGGCACTGGAATGGCCTGCCTAGGGAGGTGGGTGAGGCACCATCCCTAGCGCTGTTCAAGAAGCGTTTAGATGAGGTGCTAAGAGATTTGATTTAGTAGTTCAGTGGGTAGGGATGGTGATAGGAGGATGGTTGAACTAGATGATCTCAGGTCCTTTCCAACCTAATGTACCTATGAACCTATGATCCTATTTGTGATTGTGATCAATGCTTCTGTGTCTGGGTGGAAGCCATCACATCCCCCAAGGGTCGTTCTTGGGACTGGTGCTCTTCAGCATCTTTTTTAGTGACATAGATGATGGAATTGAGTGCACCCTCAGCAGTTTGCAGATGATACCAAGCTGAGCGATGCAGTCAACTAATACAGTGGAGTGAAGGGAAGACATCCAGAGGGTCCTGGATGGATTGGAGAAGTGGACCCATTTGAACCTAATGAGGTTAAACACGGCCAAGTACCCAGTGCTGCACTTGGGCCGGGGAAATCCCAGGTATTTATATAATACCTGGGACTGGGGGAAGAACTCCTGGAGAGCAGCCCTGTGGAGAAGAACTTGGAGGTCCTGGTGAACGAGAAGCTGGACATGAGTCAGCAGTGCACACTTGCAGCCCGGGTGGACAATGATATTCTGGGCTGCAGTAAAAGAGCGGTGGCCAGCAGGAAGAAGGAGGGGATTGTCCCTCTCTATTCAGCTCTTGTGAAGCCCCATCTGGAGTAGTGTGTCCAGACCTGAGGCTTCCAGAACAGGAAAGATGCAGAGCTCTTGGAACGGGTCCAGAGGAGGGCCACAAAGTTGATCAGAGGGCTGGAGCAACTCTCCTATGAGGAAAAGTTGAGGGAACTGAATTTTCTAGGAGTTAAAGGCTGGATGTGTTTCTGGGCAGCCTGGTCTAGTGGTTGGTGACTCTGTCCATGGCAGGGGGGTTGAAACTAGATGATCCTTGAGGTCCTTTTCAACCCAGGCCATTCTATGATTCTATGACTATGTCTGGTGTTTCTTCTCTTCCAGGAAAGACTTTGAACTCAACACACTCAATGCTCGAATTGAGGATGAACAAGCAACTGCTGCCCAGCTCCAGAAGAAGCTGAAAGAGCTTCAGGTCAGGCTGAGGTGGATTTGAAGAGTATCCACTTGATTGTATTGAGCTCTGTTGGGTTGGGTTGAATTGGTTTGGGTAGAAGTGTCTACACTTGGGTTGGTTGGGTTGAAGAATCTCCATTGAGTTGGTTTGAGTTTAGTTGAATGGAGTTGGTTTGGGTTCAGGACTGACAGAGTGTCGGATTGGATTTGAAGAATATGGAACTGGTTGAGTTGGGTTGAAGAGTCTCCAACCAGCTGAGTGTAAGAGTTGGGCTGAGGGAAGATCTGTGATGTTTTCTACCTGTCCGTGGTCTACAGGCACGGGTTGAGGAGCTGGAGGAGGAACTAGAGGCAGAGCGGACAGGCCGGGCTAAGGTGGAGAAGCTGCGCTCAGAGCTGTTGCAGGAACTGGAGGAGACCAGTGAGCGACTGGAGGAGGCTGGTGGTGCCACTTTAGTGCAGCTCGAGCTCAACAAGAAGCGGGAAGCTGAATTCCAGAAGCTGAGGAGGGACCTGGAGGAGGCCACACTGCAGCACGAGGCCACAGCTGCCACACTGCGCAAGAAGCATGCTGACAGTGTGGCTGAGCTGAGTGAGCAGCTCGACAACCTGCAGCGTGTCAAGCAGAAGCTGGAGAAGGAGAAGAGTGAGCTCAAGCTTGAGCTGGATGATATCAGCTCCAGCACAGAGCAGCTCATCAAGGCCAAGGTGGGAGACTGGGACCTCGACTGCAAAGATTAAGATGAGGCTAGATGACACAGCTCTTCCTCCACACTTTCCATGTTCCCTTGCATCTCCCTTCCCTTCCTTCCCCTAGGCCAACCTGGAGAAGATGTGCCGCACCATGGAGGACCAGATGAATGAGCATCGCAGCAAGTTGGAGGAGGCTCAGCGCACTGTCACTGACCTCAGCACACAGCGAGCCAAGCTCCAGACAGAGAACAGTGAGTGCCTCACCCAGCTGCTGGCCTTGGGGGCTCTGTGGGTCTCTTCAGCAATGATCTTTGAACCCTTTAGGTGAGCTCTCAAAGCAGCTGGAGGAGAAGGAAGCTTTCATCAACCAGATGACACGAGGGAAACTCACCTACACTCAGCAGCTGGAGGACCTCAAGAGGCAGCTGGAGGAGGAGGTCAAGGTATAACCATTGGGTATAACCTCTCCCATTTGGTTGGAGAGGTTGGTAGGGCTTAGGGCTTAGGGTTTAGGGTGTGAGACACCATGTTAGGAGTGAGGTGGGAATGGGATGGAGGAGCTTGATTGAATTGGCTGGAGTCAAGGAGGCTGAGTTAGATTGGGTTGAGTTGAATGCATCTGGGTTAAGTTAGGTTGAGTTAGTTAGTTTGGGTTCAATTGGTCTAAGGAATATCTGGTCACTTTGAGCTGATGAACAGCAACACTTACTGAGATGGAAGATCTCAAGCTGTCCCCAGTTAACACAGCTCCATCTTCTCCTTGCACCAGGCCAAGAATGCATTGGCCCATGCCCTTCAATCAGCCCAGCATGACTGTGACCTGCTGCGGGAGCAGTATGAGGAGGAGATGGAGGCCAAGGCCGAGCTCCAGCGCACTCTCTCCAAGGCCAACTCTGAGGTGGCCCAGTGGAGGACCAAATATGAGACAGATGCCATCCAACGCACTGAGGAGCTGGAAGAGGCCAAGTGAGTCATCTTCCACAGACACAGAGGATCTTCAAGGAGTCCAGAAAGGTGACATGTGAGTTCTGTCCATCCATCTGGTAGGAAGAAGCTGGCACAACGACTTCAGGAAGCTGAGGAGGGTGTGGAGTCGGTCAATGCCAAGTGCTCCTCCTTGGAGAAGACCAAGCACCGGCTGCAGAATGAGATTGAGGACTTGATGGCAAATGTAGAGAGGTCAAATGCAGCAGCTGCTGCTTTGGACAAGAAGCAGAGGAACTTTGACAAGGTCAGGGCACCAAAATATGAGGATTAAGAGGAGTAGGAGAAGGTTCTCCATGGAGGAGGAGATTATAAGCGAGGTCCTGGTGATGTCCCCACAGATCTTGTCAGAATGGAAGCAGAAGTTTGAGGAGTCACAGACAGAGCTGGAGGCATCACAGAAGGAAGCTAGATCCCTCAGCACTGAGCTTTTCAAGCTGAAGAATGCCTACGAGGAATCGCTAGAGCACCTGGAAACTTTCAAGAGGGAGAATAAGAACCTCCAAGGTGAGGCCATGGCCTCCACCCGGCCATTTCAATGTCATCCATCTATTTCTACATGATCTGATGGATTCTCATTTCTCATCCATGCAGAGGAGATCTCAGACCTCACAGAGCAGCTGGGAGCCAGCCAAAAATCCATCCATGAGCTGGAGAAGGTCCGTAAGCAACTGGATGTCGAGAAGCTGGAGCTGCAAGCAGCACTGGAAGAGGCAGAGGTGAGCCGAACTCTATCCCCTCATGTCCTCCTAGTGTCTTCTATGCTCAGCAGTGTTTTCCTGTTCTTTCTAGGCATCTCTCGAGCATGAGGAAGGGAAGATCCTGAGGGCCCAGCTAGAGTTTAATCAAGTGAAGGCTGATTATGAGCGCAAGCTTGCTGAGAAGGGTGAGGAGATGGAGCAAGCCAAGCGCAACTACTTGCGGGTGGTGGACTCACTGCAGACCTCACTGGATGCTGAGACAAGAAGCCGAAATGAGGCCCTGAGGCTGAAGAAGAAGATGGAGGGTGACCTCAATGAGATGGAAATCCAGCTGAGCCACGCCAACCGTACAGCAGCTGAGGCACAGAAGCAAGTCAAGGCACTGCAGGGCTACCTGAAGGTACCCATAGGATGCTCACCCCTCAGGAATTAATGGGCTAAGATGGTCATTTGGACATTAGGTGGCCCAAGTTTGCTATTGAGTGGCAGTATGATGGGTTTTGGGTTGTCATTGGGTGACCGACCATTAGCTGGCTGATGGGTGGCCATAGGGAAGCCATTATGAGATGCCCATTGAGTGGCCATTGGGTGCCTGTTGGATGATAATTTACTGGCTGATGAATGACCATTGCGTACCTCTTGGCTGTCCATTGCGTGGAAGCTAAGATGCCATTGGGTGACTACTAAGTGGCCTTTGAGAGGTTGTTGTCTGGTCATTGGGTTGCTAATGGGTGAGTATTTGCTAGCTGATGGACAGCCATGGGGTGGAATTTGGCAGTACTTTTGGGTGGACATTGGGAAGCCCACTGTGCCTGTTGGATGCTTTTTGAGTGCCTGTTGGGTGGCCATTGATTGCCTATTGGGTAGCTGTTGAGTGGTCATTGAGTGGCTATCCAGTGACCCTTAGGTAGCCTTGGGAGGCCACTGTGTGCTTGTTCAGTGGCCATTAAGTGCCAACAGGGCATCTGTTGTGTGGCCAGTGGGCGATCACTGCATGGCAATTGGGTGGCTATTGGGAGACCCTTAGGTGCTTATTGGGTGGCACAAAATGGCTGCTGGGTGTGTGCTCACCCAATTCCCACCTCCCTGCTCACACTCCTCCCACCACGTTGTCTTGCAGGACACCCAATTGCAGCTGGATGATGCTGTGCGAGCTAATGAGGACCTGAAAGAGAACACTGCCATTGTGGAGCGGAGGAACAATCTCCTCCAGTCAGAGCTGGAGGAGCTGCGGGCTATGGTGGAGCAGGCTGAGCGGGCTCGCAAATTGGCTGAGCAAGAACTGATTGAGGCTAGCGAGCGGGTCCAGCTTCTCCATTCCCAGGTGAGGACACTTTGGTGAAGACAGCCTTGCATCTACTAAAATATCCCATTGGAGAGAGGCAAGAGAGAGAGCATTTAGACATAGAACATTCCACTGGAGGGCAGAAAGACCTAGAAAGTTCCATTGGAGGACAGCAGGTGACCTCCATGCTCCCCTCTTCCAGAACACCAGCCTCATCAATCAGAAGAAGAAGATGGAGGCTGACATCTCCCAGCTGCAGACAGAGGTGGAAGAAGCCATCCAGGAGTGCCAGAATGCTGAGGAGAAAGCGAAGAAGGCCATCACTGATGTGAGTGTCATGGTGAACTTGGTTGAGTGACCAAGGACACCCTCAATCATTCTTCTACCAATGGGATCAGTGGACCAATGGGACTTGCCGCATTCCTTCATCTCTCCATGCCTTCTTTGGTGTCTTGTCTCTCTTGTCTAGGCAGCCATGATGGCAGAGGAGCTGAAGAAGGAGCAGGACACAAGTACTCACCTGGAGAGGATGAAGAAGAACATGGAGCAGACTATCAAGGACCTCCAGCTGAAGCTGGATGAGGCTGAGCAGCTGGCCCTCAAGGGAGGCAAGAAGCAGCTGCAGAAGCTGGAGGTTAGGGTGCGGGAGCTGGAGAATGAGCTGGAGGCTGAGCAGAAGCGCAATGCTGAGAGCATCAAGGGACTTCGCAAGTCAGAGCGGCATGTCAAGGAGCTCACTTACCAGGTGGGATATCACAGCAGAGCTGGTGGCCATAAGGGCATGGATGATCTGGAACATCACCCACTCTATGTTCACATAGATGATTCATGACCTGGAATGCTGGACTGCTGGCTTTAGGGAAATGGGTGTCCTACAGCATGGTTGACTTGGTGGCAATGGGGACATGGGTGACCTAGCACATGGCTGACCTGTAGGTTGTAGGGACTGGGATGAAAGCATAAGCATAGACCTTGTGGCCACGGGGACATGGGTGATCTAGAACATGGCAGCCAGTGGACACTGATGACCATGGCCATCTGCTGCCTTCATGTCCGATGAGTAGAGAGGATGCATCCCTCCCAAGAACACCTCTAAATAATTTCCACCATGGTTACCTAAAGCATGGAGATCTATGAGGTACTGTGGGGCCTGGACCCACACATCTCCCACCTTCCCCCTTCCTCCAGACGCAGGAGGACCAGAAGAACATGGTAAGGCTGCAGGACCTTGTGGACAAGCTGCAGCTGAAGGTGAAGGCCTATAAGAGGCAGGCAGAGGAGGCGGTAAGTTTGGCAGGGAGGAAGAAGAAAATGGGGAGGGAGAAATAGGGAAAAACGGAGAAATAGATGGAGAAATTGGAAGATCTAGGAAAATTGATTGATGAATGTAGAACTGGATGGAGAAAAGGTTGGAGAAATGGATGAATGGGCAGATGGATGGGTGAAGAATGGGACAGAGAAATTGTAGAAGTCAGAAATTTGAGAAATTGATTGATGAATGGAGAAACTGGAGAAGATGGATAAAATGGAGAAAACATAGAAACAGAGAAACTGATGGATGGAGATATTGGGATGAAGACTCCGATGGAGGAATTGGAGAAATGGGTGGATGGTTGAGAAGATGGGGGAATGGAAGAGTAGGGATGGATGGTGGGTTGAGGATGGGGAAGCACGGATGGACAGAATGATGCTGGGATGGCTGCAAGAATGATGTGACTGAGAGAGAAAGAAGATGGAGAAGTGGGAAGGAGTAGATGAAGGATTGCTGGGTAGATAGAAAAAGCCTGGGTGAATGGTTGGAACAGTGGATGGATAGATGACAAGACAGCTGCCAAGATGAACACTGCCCCACCCCACAGGAGGAGCAGGCCAACTCCAACTTAGCCAAGTTCCGCAAGGCACAGCACGAGCTGGATGAAGCAGAGGAACGTGCTGACATGGCTGAGTCCCAGGTTAACAAGCTGCGGGCACGGAGCCGTGACATCGGTGGCAAGGTGGGATCCTGCCCCACATCCCTGCCCCAACTTCACCCCACAGCTGTCCCTCATGCCCCTCATCACCTCCCTTTATCTTCCCTCTCAATAGAAAGGACTCAATGAGGAATGAAAGCTTCAGATGTTCTGCCTTCCAGCCCCAACCTCTGACCAATCCCCTTTGGACTTCCAAACTCCTCTTTCAGCCAATAAAAATCATCAAGCAGCAGCAGCTGCATGTGTTAGGCAGAGATTGATGTGGGGCAGGGCTTGGTGTGAGCAGTGCAGTGGGGTTGGTGTGGGAGCCATGGGAGATGTGAGGGGCCAAGAGTGCAAGATGGTTACCCAGGCTATCCCACAATGCTCTGCATTTTGCCACATGGTGAGTGTAACACAACAGAACTCGCTATGGGGCACTATGGGGTGTAACAGGGCAGAATGTTTCTCTCTGCACCTTTATGGGTCCCTGCAGGTCTCTATGTGTCTGTGTGTCATTATTGCTCCTGGATGGGTCTCTATTTGTTCCCTTTGGGTCTCCATGGGTCTCTATGGCTCTCTGTGGTTCTTATGTGGCTCTATTGGGCTCTATGGCTCTCTATGAGGTTCCTGCGGTTCTCTATGGGTCCTGCAGGTTCCTGCCCCGATGGACCACTCCTGTGGCCCCATCCCAGGAATTTGTCATTTGCCAAGGTGACAAGAGGGGACAAAGAGGCAGAGGCGGGGCTGGGAGATAAGGAGGCCAGAAATAGCCCCATCCCTGCCACCCTGTCTGCAGAGGCAGGTGGTGGCCATGATGTGTCCTGTAGAGATCCATAGGGACCCGCAGAGCCCTACAGGGAACAACAGAGCCCATAGCTTATAGGCAAAGCAGAATCTTATGGGGCACAGCTGTGGGAGCTCTGTGAGGCAGAGCTTACAGGGCAGAGGTGATTCTATTGGACACAATGGGAGCTGTGGGGAAATCTAGGAAAACTAGGGCAGAGTCCTTGTGGCATCTTCGTGATGCAGTTTAATGTAGGTTTCTCCAAAAGTAATGCCTCCTGTGTTCTTCCATGGAAACACACCAGATACAAACAGCACATTAACACTATTTGTTATTTGTCAGCTACAAAATACTATTTATCAATATAGTCATAGATTCATAGATTCATAGATACATTAGGTTGGAAAGGACCTGAGATCATCTAGTCCAACCATCCTCCTATCACCATCCCTACCCACTAAACTTCTAAATCAAATCCCTTAGCACCTCATCTAAACGCTTCTTGAACAGCGCTAGGGATGGTGCCTCACCCACCTCCCTAGGCAGGCCATTCCAGTGCCTGACCACTCTTTCAGGGAAAAAATGTTTCCTCAGGTCTAATCTAAATCTTCCCCGGCGCAACTTGTGGCCATTCCCTCTTGTCCTGTCCTTATTTATCAGGGAGAAGAGGCCCACCCCCTCCTCACCACAACCCCCCTCAGGAAGTGGTAGAGTGCAATAAGGTCTCCTCTGAGCCTCCTTTTCTCCAGGCTAAACAATCCCAGCTCCCTCAGCCGCTCCTCATAAGACTTGTGCTCCAGACCCCTCACCAGTTTTGTTGCCCTTCTCTGAACACGCTCCAGGACCTCAATGTCCTTCTTGTAGAGAGGGGCCCAAAACTGAACACAGTACTCGAGGTGCGGCCGTACCAGAGCTGAGTACAGGGGGATGATCACCTCCCTGCTCCTGCTGGCTACACTATTTCTAATACAGGCCAGGATGCCGTTGGCCTTCTTGGCCACCTGGGCACACTGCCGACTCATGTTAAGCCGAGCATCAACCAACACCCCCAGGTCCTTTTCCTCTCTACATTCTTCAAGCCATTCTGCCCCAAGCCTATAGCATTGCATGGGGTTATTGTGGTCAAAGTGCAGGACCCGGCACTTGGCCTTATTGAACCTCATCCCCTTGACCTCAGCCCAGCTATTCAGCCTATCCAGATCCCTCTGAAGGGCCTCCCTACCCTCCGGCAGATCGACACATCCTCCCAACTTGGTGTCATCTGCAAACTTACTGAGGGTACACTCAATCCCCTCGTCAGGGTCATTAATAAAGATATTAAACAAGATGGGCCCCAATACCGACCCTTGGGGGACACCACTCGTAACAGGACGCCAGCTGGACTTAACTCCATTAACCACTACCCTCTGGGCACGGCTCTCTAGCCAGTTCCCCACTCAGAGAAGAGTGAACCTGTCCATACCAAGGGGTTCCAGTTTCCCCAGGAGAATACTGTGGGAGACGGTGTCGAAGGCCTTGCTGAAGTTCAGGTAGACTACGTCAACAGCCTTTCCCTCATCTACCAGTCTGGTCACCCAGTCATAGAAAGAGATGAGGTTGGACAAGCACGACCTGCCCTTTGTGAACCCGTGCTGGCTGGGTCTGATCCTCTGGTTGCCATGCACGTGTCGTGTGATCTCCCTCAAGATCATCTGCTCCATAACTTTCCCTGATACCGAGGTCAGGCTGACAGGCCTGTAGTTCCCCGGGTCTTCCTTATGGCCTTTCTTGTAGATGGGAGTCAGATCAGCAAGCCTACAATCTTGTGGGACCTCTCCAGATAACCAGGAATGCTGATAGATGGTAGAAAGCGGCTTGGCAATCACCTCTGCCAGCTCCCTCAGCACCCTTGGGTGGATCCCATCTGGCCCCATGGACTTGTGGCAGTTCAGATGGAGGAGTAGGTCTCTGACCGTCTCTGCTTGGATCACAGGGGGTGCATTATGCGCTCCGTCCCAGACTTCCAGGTCAGGGCGAAAAGTACCCTGAGGACAACTGCTCTGTCTATTAAAGACAGATGTGAAGAAGGCATTGAGAACCTCAGCCTTTTCCTTATCCTCCATGGTTACATTCCCTGCCACATCAAGTAAAGGAGAGAAATTCTCCTTAGTTTTTCTCTTGCTGTTAATATACTTGTAAAAGGATTTTCTGTTCTCCTTTACTGCAGTAGCCAGTCTAAGTTCGAGCTGGGCTTTTGCATTTCTCACTTCCTGCCTGCAAATCTTGGCAGGTTCTCTGTACTCTCCCCAAGTAGCCTGTCCCATCTTCCAGAGGACATAGACTCTCTTTTTCTCCCGGAGTCTCAACAAAAGTTCCCGGTTCATCCACACTGGTCTTTTCCCCCTCCAGCTCAACTTACGGGACTCAGGGACAGCCAGCTCCTGTGCCTTTAAGATTTCCATCTTGAGGAGCATCCAGGCTTCCTGGACCCCTTTACCCCTCAGGAGCGAGTCCCAAGGGACCCTTGCAACAAGTGTCTTGAACAATATTTTTCAATATAGTCACCGCCATTAGACAGTTTGCACAGACGAACTGATCTAGATGCTCTTTGTTTTGCGGTGTGACAGCTGTGCATGGCTGGAACATGTCTTGTCTGTCATGTCACAGTCCCACTGCTGAAATGCACCATCCACCCCTCACTGTGCTTACATCCATTGGTTGGTCTCCATCAACATTCAACAAACATCGATGAATGTGATTTTTTCCTCACAGAGGAATTCAATTACACCCTTTGCTCCATCCACACTTCCTTGTCAGACAGCAGAGAAGGGGGCAGAGCAGCCCATGTGGGCTCAGTGCCCAGCAACAGCCTCCTTCTGCAGTCCCCTGCAGTTAAATTGGTGATTGTCACAGGCCCTTGTGGAGAACACAGGCACTGGGAAGCTGAAGTGCTGACTTCAGTTTAATTCCTTCTTTCCTCTCCCCCATTGAACAACCTCTATTGACATTCTGCTGAGAATGGTTTAAGTTGCACCCATGGCTGGCATCAAGACCAACTTGATCAAGCCGTAGGACAGCTCCAAACAGCAAGAAGAAACAGATTGTTGTACGTTCTAGGGGAACGTGCAGATACTGTGCTGTACAGTTCATACACAGAGTACTGAATTTTCTAGGAGTTAAATCTATCTTTTCCTCCTTTCGACCCTCCCAGTTTGTCCCATCCTTTTCCATTTCCCCTATAGACAAGGTCAGTCCCCAACCAGGACTCCCAGTTCTTCACTCCCACCTGCCCAGGCTCTGTTGCTTCTGATGCTGGGGACTTCTTTTATGTTCCTCCCTTCCCAGAAAAGTAATACGTCATCAAGGGGGTGTGGCTATACAGGAGCCACCATACACCTCCTTCCTCAGACCCCTCTGCCCCATAGGTATCCATAGGGAGACTCCCAGCCCTATAGGACCACACAGGGACCCCTCTGCCCCATAGAAACTCTATAGAACCCCCCTGGACCTTATAGGAGCCCCTATCATTATACAATCCCTTAATTCCCCCTGACCACATAGCTCCATAGGATCCAACAGGACCACCCCAGCACCACCACACCCCCCTACCCAGCCCCACAGCACCCTATAGGACCTTGCAGATCTCACAGGATCCCACTGGGGATCCTCAAGTCCCATAGCACCCTGTAGGAACCATGGGATCCTATAGGACCCTTAGGATCCCTCCAGGACTTTAGGACCCTATAAGATGCTATGGGATGCAACAGAACTTCGTGGGATCTCTAGCCCCCCCATAGCCCCCCCAAGAGCCATTGGACCCCACAGGGACAAGGACAAAGCCCATACACCACCTGATTCCCTGCCCCCCCCCCCCCCCCCCCCCACCTGGTTATTATGGGATGGATGAGGACAGACAAAAGGATTGCAGATGGACAAAGGACAGGTGGATGTGGGGAAGGGCTGGGGCTTTGTCCTTGTCCCTATCCTCCACCCCCCGGGGCTATTTTTAGGACTCCTCCTCCGAAACCAAGCGGCTGCTGCCCTTATACGGCCATACAGGACCACCCTGGCGTGCCCTGAATCTCTGCTTGTTTTCCCCCTAAGTTTTCACATCTTCCCCCACATTTCCCCCAGTTTTCCTTCATTTCCCATTAATTTACTTCATTTTCACTTATTCCCCCTGTTCTTCCCCAGATTTCCTTCCAGTTTCACTCATTTTTCCCCTTTTCCCCATGTTTTCCATAATTTCTCCTTAATTTCTATTTTTTTTCTTTTCAACCAATTTACCCACTTTATCTTCCCCAAAGCTCTCCCAACATTCCCCTTATATCCCCCACTTTTCCTAATTTCATCTGCTTTTGCTTTTATTTTCTTGCTTTCCCCATTTCCCCTCCAAATTTCATGTCTTAATTTTCCAGTTTTTCCCCAATCTCCTAACTTACAAAGAAAAAAACTATATTCTCCCAAATTTCCCCATTATCTTATTCCCACCAATTTTCCCCAATTTTACTCATTTAATCTCAAATTTCAATATTTTCCCTTATTTTCTCCCATTTTTCCCCCAAATATCTCAGATTTCACCAATTGCTATGACCTGCAGGACACCATTCAGACTCGCAGAGTCAGAATGAAGGTATTTTATTAGTTTAAGGTGCACTCCGGCGCCTGGGTCCAACACCGCCCTAATTGCACAACCAGTGGCTCTTAAGCAGATATATTTATACCACACAAGACACACAATCACAATTCTACGAAGGGAGAAGTGCTAACTCATTCTACACAATGGGTCATCCTAAGCTAATTCCGTGAATGTCTTCTAGCTGTCCTTCTTGGACATGTGCTGTGTATTGATAAGTCTTTTTGAATATTGCATCCCCTGTAGTGGTCAGTCCAGTTTATTATCTGAAAGCTTCAGACCTGAAATCCAAGGAATCTACCACCTTGCAATGTGCCATTGATAAGCAAAAGCCTTGCCCCGTTTCTAGCAGACTCCTCCCAAGTCTTGCCTATTCCTAGTACACCACTCGTCAATCTCCACCTCTGGAGTGAGTGTTCCTCCCTTGGCTAATACTGTGAAATTCAAGCAAGGCCTCCTGTTGTACATGTACTAGCTATATAACTATCACCTCATTTTACCCCTGTTTCCCCTATTATGTCAAATCTTCCGTATCTTTCCTCTAAATTTCTTCTACTTTTCCCTTATTTCCCCTAACTTCCCCCTAAGTTTCCATATCTTCCCCCCAAATTTCTGCAACTTTCCCCTCAATTCCACAACTTTTCAGTCCTGGGCCTGTGTTGTGGAGAAATAACTTAAAATCATTACAGTTTATTTACTTTGAAATAATTTGGAGTTCAAAACCCCCCAAATGACACAAACCAGAGCACACATGAGAAGAATACTGGAAGGAAAAAAAAAAAAAACCAAAACAAATTATATCATTATATATCATTATTCTCATCATTTTAATGATAAAAAATGGTGTACAATGAGTCAAACCAAGAATATTGTAAATTATTTATTATGAAAAATGATAGAATTGGAAAAATTCTAAAAAGGACAAAAAATAAAACCACAGTTTTGCTAACTCAGCAATTAATCCTTTGACAGAGATATAAGGTTCTAATAAAAGTAAAGACTGCATAATACAAAACCAGTTTCAGAGGAGACCTCACAAAGCCAAATCTAACAGGAAAAGAAGTGACAAAGAATCAGTAAATCTTAACATCTCACCTCTGTGCCTGGGAAGAGCATTATAGATGTTAAGATTTGGGGCAGCCTGGGTTGTAGTGATCATGCCCTGGTGGAGTTTTGATCTGGAGAAATGCAGACCTGGCAAAAAGTAGAGTCAGGACCCTGAACTTCAGGAGAGCAACCTTCCAGCTGCTCAAGGAACTGCTGGATGGGATCTCCTGGGAAACTGCCCTGAAGGGCATAGGTACAGAACAGTGCTGGCAGCTCTTTAAGGACACCCTTCTGCAAGCACAAGAGCTCTCCATCCCCCAGCAGAAGAAATCGAGCAGAGGAGGTGGGTGACCAGCATGGCTGAGCAAGGATCTACAGATTAAACTGAGGGAAAAGAAAGTTGTATAGGAAGTGGAAGCAGGGTCGTTTAGCCTAGGAAGAATATAGGGATGTTGCACTCATGTGCAGTGATAAGATCAGGAAAGCCAAGGCACAGATGGAGCTGAACTTGGTGGGGTATGTAAAAAATAACAAGAAGGGGTTCTACAGGTACATAGGCAGGAAGAGACAGACCAAGAAGAGCGTTCCCCCTTTGACTAACGAGGCTGGGGAACTGGCTTCCATAGATGTGGAAAAAGCTGAGGTGCTCAATAAGTGCTTTGCTTCGATCTTCACTGGTGGCCAGGCTCCCTATGTCTGCCAGGACCCTCATCCTCTAGGTGGGGGCGAGAGGATTGGATTCTGTCCCACTGTAACAGTAGAACAAGTCCAAGACCTCTTCATGAAAGTGAATGCATGTAAGTCCATGGGGCCAAGTGATATGCATCCCAGGGCTCTGAGAGAGATGGCTGATATGGTTGTCGAGCAGCTCCCAATATTTGAAAAAATATCTTTTATGTTTTTTTTATCTTTTCCTCCTTTCCAATCTCACTAAATGAAACTTTCATCTCTTCTGCACCTACTGCCCCACCAGGACCTCTCACTGCCTGGACAAATGTTTTCATACAGCTTCTGGGCATGTGACATTTCTGTATTTGACCAGTACTGACTGCACAGAACTTCCCATTCACACGTGCTACTTCATCAACTTAAAACAAACAAACAAACAAGCAAGAGAAAAACAACCAATCTGAACAACCATCAGGACCTAGCTAAGTTCTGCCTGCCATGACATGTGGCTGTTGGTGCCTCTGCCAAGAGCCCAGATGGGAATTCCTGCAGTGCAGCAGCGCTGCCAGCAGCAGGAGGCAAATGGCAGATGCCAAAGCCAGGCAGCCCTGCCATCAGGCTCCCACACATTTCAAGGTTTCAGATCACATTTAAACAAGAACAACATCAGATCCCTTCCCATGATGCTGGCTACTGCCCCAAACTGCATTTGGCTCCAATTAAACAGCAAACCAGAGCAACATTTATACCAATTAGTTCTCAATTGTACAAGTGTGTACTTCTCTTTTGCAATCATTCAGCAGATAACAACAACACTCTCTGTGAAACAAATGCAATGGAGTTTCAATGCACAATGAAGCTCCAAATGCACGAATATAAAGTGCAGATAAAGACTTTGCATATCTTTTTCCTGTTCAGCTGACCACAGACCCTCAGGAGGAATACAAAGGAAAACCAATAGACAGTGGGAGCAATGGATGTGAGTCTGTCACCAAAATGCTGAGCACAGCCTCACTGTGCCATTCAGCATTCCCCAACACAAACGTGCTTCCAAAAAACAAATTCTGACAACTCTTACAATTACATTTCTTTACGCCTGTGCCAAAGGGCTGCAGAAAACTGACCTGTCTGAGTCAGCTCCCAAAAGCTGTCTGCTTTGGTGATGACAGAACACAGATCTCTGGCCATCCCAGGGTTGTTTCTGGCAGCACAGCACAGAGTTGCATGCTGCTCCACCTCCTGCATGGCACAGCACAGGATGCAGCACAGCTGCCCTGTAGGGCTCCTGCTGCTCCCTGAGGGGATGAGGGTGTCCCACCCACCGGCCCATTGTCCCTGAACCTCTCCCCACACGCACCATAGCCCTGCACTGCAGGACATGGCTGGGCACTGGGCCTGGGCTGACATAGTCATGGGTCTGCACCGTGGCACAGCCACCATGCAGCAGTTCCTTTTCCATGCAGTGGCCATTCTCAAAGCCCTCTTTACTTCTGTCTTTAACAGTCAGACCAGTTGTCCCCAGGGTGCTCAGTCTCTGAGCTGGAACGCAGGGGTGGGAACAGAGTAACTCTACACAGTTCAGGAGAAAAGAGTGAGTCACCTGCTGCTCCACCTGGTCACACGTCCATGGGGCCAGATGGGAACATGCAGAGGTGACTGCTAAGATGCTCTCCACCATTTATCAACAGTCCTGGTCAGGTGGGGAGGTCCCAGGTGACTGGAGACTGCTCATGTGATGCTCATCAACAAGAAGGGTCAGGAGGATCTGGGGAACTACGGGCCTGTCAGCCTGACCATGGTATAGGGAAGGTCGTGGAGCAGGTTGAGTGTAATGACACAGCATGTGCAGGGCAACCAAACCTGTTTAATATCTTAATTGATGATCAGGACAAAGAGATTGAGTGCACTCTCAGTACATTTGCAGATGACACTGAGCTGGGAGGAAGTGTCGATCTGCCTGAGGGTAGGGAGGCCCCACCGAGGGATCTGCTCAGGCTGCTCGATGGGCTGAGGCCAATGGGATGAGCTTCAACAAGACCAAGTGCCGGGTCCTGCGCTTCGGTCACAACAGCCCCACGCAGCACTACGGGCTTGGGGCAGGGTGGCTGGAAAGATGCGTGGAGAAAAAGGACGTGGGGGTGTGAGCTGACATCTGGCTGACCATGTGCCAGCAGCGTGCCCAGGCGGCCAAGAAGGCCAACGGCATCCTGGCTTGTGTCAGCAGCAGTGCAGCCAGCAGCAGCAGGAGCTGACTGTCCCTCTGTACGGGCCCTGGTGAGGCCGCACCTCAGTGCTGTGCCCTCACTGCAAGGAAGACGTGGAGGCTCTGGAGCGTGTCCAGGGAAGGGAACGGAGCTGTGAGGGCTCTGGAGCACACGTTTGATGGGGAGCGGCTGAGCGAGCTGGGATGGGTCACTGTGGAGCAGAGGGGGCTCAGGGGAGACCTCACTACACCCTACAGCTGGCTGAAAGGAGCTGGTGGTGGTGAGAGTTGGGGTCGGCCTCACCACCCCGAGTGAAGAGTTTTCCCCTCGCATCTAACCTACACCTTCCCTCTTTCAGTGGAAAGCTGTCCCCCCCTTGCCTGGCACCATCATTGTCTGCCCACACTTCATCCTCACAGTCTGCCACAGGTCCGCACACAGAGGCTCTCCTCCAGCCACACAGCCATGAAACTCCAGCTCCCAGATCCCCTCCCTCTCCTGGAGGTGAGGTTCCACTCCAACTATGGTTCCAGGTCAGCCCAGAAGCCTTGGCTGGACTGCACCGCAGCAGGCAGGATTGGACCCGTGGGAGATGATGTATTGGCTTTCGATAAGGCAGAGAATGTTGTACCAAAGGGACCCTTGATACAAAATAAGCTTTTGTCTGTGGTTAAGGAATAGAGCGCGTGCATTGTGGACAGATAAGAGGAGGCTCTGGCCAGTGCGTTCATTTGTGTGCTCTCCTCCTTGGGGAGATTGCTGGGGGATGGTGGGCAACCAAAGGGAAAGGCTGTGAGACACACACCTGCACCCAGAGCTGCATGAGAGGAAACAAACCCATCTGCAGGCACTTGGTGAGAGATTGTGGCTTGGCAAATGTTTTATGGATTCTTCTTCCCTGGAGAAACACAGAGAGGTGGACATCATCAGCTCCCCAGGAGACAGCAAGCAAGGGACTGACTGTGAGCCTGGAGAGCTCCATCAGCGAGGCAGCAAGGCAGGGATTCTCAGTGTCAGGGGATAGGGGATATACAGCTGCAATGTGCCTTTGGTTCTGTGCTCTGGCTTGCGGGATGCCCGCCATTGCCATTGCGAATTAAAACCATTTCTCAACAGATCTGGTCTCTGGAAAACCATCAAAGCCCCCACCTGCAGACAGCCCCGCAACACCAACAGCCACCACCGCCAGGTGACACGCACAGCCACACGCCTTCTACCCACCGACCACCCCCGGGGTGACGGGAGGCAAATGGATGGTGCTGACTGATGCACACTGTGGGTCACAGAGGTGCTGCCTCTGTGCCAATCAGGGGCAGAGGTCCCAGGGCGGGTACCAAGCAGTTCCCCCAGTGCTGAGAGGACTCCAGAAGACCTCAGTGCGGCCTCACAGTAGCTAAAGGGGAATTATAAGTAGCAGGGGAGCAACTGTTGACTTGGTCTAATGGCGACAGGTCGAGGGGAAGTGGAGATGAGATATACAGAAGAAATTATTCCCCCGAGGGCGGTGCAGCACTGGCACTGCTGCCCAAAGCGGTGGGTCCCCCATCCCTGGAGATGCCCCAGGCCACAAATGACTACTTTCCCCCAAATCTGTTATTTGTCCCCCAAACCTCTTATTTCCATGATAATGCATTATTTCCCCACAAAATGATTTTTTTTTTCCAAAACACATATATTTCCCCCCAAAACAAGTGTTTTTTCACCAAAACGTTCATTTATTCCCAAGAACATATCATTTCCCTGCAGCACTCCACTTTCCCCAAGATGCGTTACTGGCAGGTACAATGGGAGGAGATGGGGGCCACAGAAGGCAGCAGAAGGGCAGAGGAACCGGGGAGCAAAGAAAGGAGTGCAGAAGTGGGGGAAGGCTGAGACAGGGGAAACATAAGGGGAGGGGGGGGGGAAGAAAGGGGAGACAGAGTAGTGCTTGTTTAGAGTCTATAGAAGAGCTGTTGCATCGGTTATCTTTGTTCCAGTGACCATAATTAGCATATCCCCAACAGATGCATACATCTCACAGAAAGCTTCTAACTTCTGGGATTACCAGGTTTCTAGGAGGGCACCCACTGCTGTCAGACAACTCTACAGATGGGAACAATTTTAGTAGGGTCACCTCTGGCTTTTCATTATTCCAGGAGACTATCCGTCACTTATGATCCAGTTTGCAGCACAGATTCTCCCCAGTGGGAAGAAGTCAGCACTGTCCATACAGCTATCCTTTCCAACCTCCTGGTGAGGGGCTTCCCCACTGAGGGGAAAGGAGGTTGAAGCTAGAGGGCCATGGGCTCAAGTATTTGTTTCAGGGGTGCAACCCATTTGTACCTGATACAATTGATAAGATGTGGGGTGTCCAGCCCACTGGCGATTTGTATACACCCATTTGTGTCCCAGCATACATCATATTTACACTCAAAATATCCACCCTGACGAGGGGAATCCCACCGTGGCACAATGGCGTAAGGGACAGAGGTGGTATTCTCCTGCATCCCAGTGGAGCGAACAATCAGCAAGCAATGTTCGATGCCCAAAATGATCCCCAGGGACAGTGGCTGGGAGTTGGTAAAAGGCACGTTTAACCCAGGTCCCACTTCTGACCCATGACCGCCCTTCCTTCCGATTGAGGAAGGGGGATTCAACCACTCCCCAGGCAGGGTCTCCCCTCTGTTTGGTAAAGATTATCCAATTTGCCGATATCCCCAGAACTTTTACTAAGGTCACAGCATATCTAAAACCGTCAGGCACCGAACTGAGGAGAGCGATACATATCCCTTAGTTTGTATAATTCCAGATGTGCATAAATGCTTGTCTCAGTTCCCAAGCTAGGCTGGGAGATGCCCCTGGCAATCCCATTATTCTGATGTCAGTTGTGGAAAAAACACATTTTCTAACCCATTGTTCCATTGTGAAGTACAAAAATGCTCCAAATAAAATCAAGCCAAAATACAATGACTCGCTCAGTGACAGAGACCCAACGCACTATGACAGGTTTCTAACACCCTGAAAGATGTGTGCGCGGATAAGAAAATGATCCAAAAGACACAGCAGGCCATCGGGCATGAATCTGATGGTCCTTCTCATTTGCATCAGTGGCCGCCCAAGCATAAAGGTTACGGGGAATTCTTAGGGTCAGAATCACTTGTCCCGGCAGCGGCAGGTCCACCAGGATGGGCTGTCCTGGGGAGTAAGGCAGCTGCACAGGATCTTCAGTTCCTTTTTTCCCCAGGAAGCAGGGATGGGGCCTTAGGGCAGAACTAACTGTGATGGTCACCCGTTGTGCCCACCGTGGCTTACAGGGTCTCAGTGCCCGTTAGTACATCCAACAATAGCATCTGCCCGAGGATAGCATAGAGGATGGAAAACCTACTGGATCACCTATTGGATCCCTTCATTCTGTGCTTACTCTTGGACCCCCCTGGATGTGAAGTGGCTTCTGATATCTGACTGAATGGATGTGAGTTTGGGCAAACAGCTAATCCACCATCGCTGCCTGAGCCCGGGTGTAACAGCAGAGGGACTGGCGCAGTGAGATGATGTTACAAAAAGAAGAAGAATGCTCACCCATCTCCAGGGATTCAAGACTTGCCAAAAAAACTCCACAGAGGAGGAATCTCTAACAAGAGACCCTTCCTCAGGGCCACTCAGCCCTTAAATGAGGTCTAAGAGGGGTGCAGCCTGGCTCCACACCTTCCAGTCACATAGGTGAACTGCCTTCACCTATTCCTGTTCCTAGGGTTGACCGGGTCTTTCCTTCAGTTGCTCAATCAGTGGTTCGGGCTGTCATCACCATCATTAGTTTCCAGACATTTACATCTTTTCTTAACACAAGAGGGACACACCACTGCCTTTCCTTTCCCTTTTGAAAAGTTGGTAGACATCAATCACAGCACTCCATTTCTGTGAGTCATCCCGCCATGTTTGCATGACAGCAATTATATCATAGACTTCCAACCACACAATGGTCTCCAGCTCCTCCTGTTTGTTACCCATGTTGCGTGCATTAGTGTCAACGCACCTGAGCTGGGCCACCTTTTGGATGGGAGAAGCCCTAAAACCTCCCTGACCTTACTCAAGTGTTTCCACTGTAACCAACTTCAACCTCTTGTGTGGATCCCGCAAAAAGGTGCATTGTCCACCTCCTTCACCAAGACACAAGACTGCAGGGTATTACTAGCACATCCCCCTCCCACGAGCTCTGGCACGTAACATACAGGCTCCATTCTAGAGACCCCAGTTTCACCCCCACACCTCTTCATAGCTAGTTTAAAGCTCTATAAACAAACCCCCTTTGTTTTGCCCCTCCGGGATGGGGGTTGAGGAGTCTGGAGGTTTTGGGGCTGCCCACGGGCCAGTGGGATCTTGAAGAGGGTCCTGAGGTACCTCCCTTCCCCAGCACCACCAGAGGCCTCAACGCTGTCACGACAGAGACAGGGCTGCGGGGCCAGGCGCAGCTCAGCGGCGTCGCCAGAGCCTGTGTCCTACTGCAGGGCGACGTGGGGGCACAGCAGGGCCCCACTCCAGCACGCCCCGTACCGCTCCAGGAGCGCGTTCCTGCCCCGCACCGGCCCCCACTGCCCCCACCCCCTCCCCGCACACTCGGGAACGCCAGAAAGGCGTCGCTGACCAGAAAGGGTCAGCTCCAGGAGTGCCCCGCAGACCCCCGAACGACGCAGGGGTTCCACAAGGGACGGGAGGCTCGGAGCCCCCTGAAAGCACAAGGAGCGCCCCCACCGCGCACGGAGATCCCGGAGCCGCACCGGGACCCCCCCGAGAGTCCCTGAACTGCCCCGGGACCCTCCCCCGCTGCACCGGGACCTCCAGAAGATGAATCGAGACCCCCCGCTCCCCCCCACTTCATATACGGGCACTCCCTCGCGCGCCGTGGAGCGCAGCGGGCTCCGGTCCACCCGCGTCGTGAGGTGAAGAGCTGCCGGAGGCTCCGCTCCGCTCCACCCGCCCTCCGCCGCAAAGCAAAGCGGCGCCGCCGCCGCAAAGCAGCGCACGCCCTTCCTGGCTGGCTGAGCCAAGTGTCGCGGCGGCGGCGCCGCGGGGCATGCCGGGGAGCGCTGTTCTGGGCGCGCGGAGCCTGCCGGGGAGTTTGTATGGCGGAGCCGGCTGTGAGCGGGGTGGGCGTTTGGGGGTGTTGCGGGGGCGGGTGCCAGGGGTGCTCGTGGGAGCTGGGGGTGCTCTGGGGGTGTTCTGGGAGTCTTGGGATCCATGGAGGCCTGTGGGGTGGCTGTAGGGGGGGCTACAAAAGCTCTTAAGGGGGGCTGTAGGGAGGTCTGGGTGGGCACGGGTTAGTATGTGGGGGTTGCGGGACCTGTAGAGGCGGTAGTGGTATGGGGATATTGCCGGGGTCCTGGGAGCTGTAGGGGGGCTGCGGGTTTCTGTAGGTAATCCCAGAAACCATGGAGGTCCTCTAGGCAGTCCCGAGAGCTTCAGGGGTGCTCGACGGGTGCTCTAGGACTGCTGTAAACAATCCTCTAGGCGATCCTATAGGTTGTGCTGTAGCGTTCTGGGAACCATAGATGTGCTTTGAGGTCCTGGGAGCGACCGAGTGGGAACAGAAGCCGTGCGTGGGAGGTACAGAGATACAGGAGTGCTGTGGCAGAGCTGTAGCGTTGCTGGGAGCCGTAGGCGTGGCTGTGGCTGTGCTCCAGGGGACCAGAGAGGCATGGAGAGAGTATGGGGTTCAGCAGGGGGTCCTGGGAGCTTCAGGGGTGCTGTGGGGTGCTGCGGGTGCTCATGGGATATCTGGGGGGCTATAGTGGGGCCTATAGGAACGCATCCAACCCCACCCTCTCTTTACAGCCCCCCGGGGGGCCGCAGCCCCGCGCTCGGCGCCTGGCAGCACTGCTGAACCGCAGCCTGCGGGTACGCATGTCAGATGGGCGCACGCTGGTGGGAGCCTTCCTCTGCACCGACCGTGACGCCAACATCATCCTTGGCTCTGCACAGGAGTTCCTCAAGGCCTCAGGTATGGGGCCACATCGGGAAATGGGGTCACAGAAGCACTGGGGACTCGGGGGCTGACGGGGACAGGTGGGGAGTGATGAAATGGGGGCAGTGATGGGGACGTGGGGCAGGCGGTGGGGCTATTGGGGTGGTGGGAATGGGAACACGGGATTGTTGGGTGGGGACATGGTGGTGAGGGTGACGCAGGGCTGCTGTCCTCTCCAGATGCATTCCCAGGCAGTGAGCCGCGTGTGCTGGGACTAGCCATGGTTCCTGGGCACCACATCGTGTCCATTGAGGTGGAGCGCGCTGCCGCCGCCGCCCTGTGCTCCTGACGGTTCCTCCCATGGGACAGACCCCCGTGTGTTGTGCACCTCTCGTGTACCCTAACTGGTGGCAGACCCCAGCCATCCAAAATGACCACAGGAATTGCTATCCCCTCAGCCCCAATAAAGCGCCTGCGGTGGTCACGCTGTCACCATGTGATGCCGTAATTCCAGGTCCCCACAAAACAGGATGCAGATGCCTCACCCAAACACTCAGTTTTCTCCCCGAAACAGAGTTGTGCAGGTTAATTTAATCTCAGGTACAAAATGTTTCAGTGGGTGAAAGAGGCAAAGGGAACACGTGGCAGTCCTGGTCCCTCCTAACTGTGATAAAACACTGGGGCCACAGGGGGTCAGAGAGGAGTGGGTACAAGAGGGGGTGGGGAGGGTCCACAAGGGATCTGGGACAGCCACAGGGTTCAGCTCCATGGTGGGAAGGGGTGGGAAGGGGTGGGAGGGGGCTGCTGAGGGGGCCGTCCCCCCAGGTCACAGTGACACTGAGACACAGCCTGCCAGCAGGTACAGCCCAGGGACCAGCACCAGGGGTCAGGAAGCCCCGAGCCGCCCTCCCCTCAAAATAAAACACCTCCCACCCCCCACAACACTTCATGTATAGGGTAAAAAAAAAAAAAAAAGAGTCAAAAATGGTTGTGTACTGTATAAAAATCCCCAAAATGCCCCCCAGGGACAGTTTTCGGTTGAAATCTGGGGAAGGCTCTGGCAAAGCTCCCCCTGCCTCCAAGCACCTTCTTAACGCTTTCGGGGTGGGAACGAGGACAGGACTGTCCCCCCAGGCCTCCCAGAGTTGTGGGCGCAGCAAGAGCCCCTTTGCATTTATGGGAGATGGGGGCACTGAACCCTCCCCCTTCCACAAGATGGGGAACAGTGGGGTGCCCCTCCTCTCAGACCCTTCTGAGTTACGTGAGGAGCAGTGTGATGCCCACAAAAGCCCCACACTGAGGAAGGACGGAAAGAGCCCCTTCCGTTACACAGTGAGCATGGGGCCACGGGCTCTATGTGAGCTCTACACGTAAACAAGAAGGAAAAAGAATGAACAGTAGAGCATGTAAAAGCTTATTTGAAAACAACTGAAGTGAACTGAGTTCTGCAGTTCTTTTGTTGCCGGATGCGCTTTTCCAGACTTCAGCTTTCAGATGAGTGTTTTCAGTATTCGTCCTCTTCTTCGGCCTCTGCTTCCACCCAGTCTTGCCCGACTTCTTCACAGTCTTCCTCAAGGGCAGCCAGATCTTCCAGGCTTCAGAAAATTCTTCCTCCATTCCTTCCCTGGCGTACTGATGTACAAAGGTGCACTTAGAGTATGTGGTCAAGGCGAGCCCATTGTTGAGTTGCTTGGTGTGCACACAGCCACTGCACCTTTGCAGGATCACCACCTGGCAGCACAGCTGGAGGCTGACAAACGCCCACCTTCAAGACAACAAAAGCTTCTGCACTGAGCGGGAAGGGTTAAAGACTCGTTTCTGTTTACGATAAAAATTCTCTGTGCTTACGAAGAAATAAAAGAACTTATTTATGACTTTATTTTGCGCTTGACATTGCCAGTCAGTTGAGAACAAAGATACCTGGCCAAAGAATCTGACACTACCCTATATAGGATTATAGGAAACCGGGGTGGGGGGGGGGCGGGTTGGGCAGCAGAAAATGAAGGTTAAGATAGAGGTTATTTGTGAATCAGGTAACATCAGTGGGGACTGAAGGCAAAGAATTTGAGGAGATGAAAATGAGGAGACCGAGAGCCCCTTCTCCATCTCCAAAACCCCGCAAGACCCATGTGTCAAGAGTACCTCCATCCCCACGGGAGGTAACCGGGGCACCTGGGCCCCACCTCGGAACCCCCGTTGCCCGGGCACCCAGACATGCCAGTTCTATGGTCCGAGACCATGGAGCAGCGGTGCGTGCCCCTCCTACTGCTCCTGGTGTCCTGGCTTCCAGGCCTGCACTCCTGCCTGCTCTGCTTTGCCCCCCCCATTCAGTGGGCCCGGCTGTGCCGTGAGATTGCCAGGAGCTCTCAGAAGGACTCCCAGCACCAGCACTGCCTGGAGGCCCTCGCAGAGGCTACTGTGCCACTTGCCCCCATCACTGTGGGTGAGTGGTGGGACCCTAGGGACACCCACCCCAATGGGGCCTTCTGTCCAAGGACACCCATCCCGACAGGCACCCTAGGGACCGCCATCTCAATGGGACACTCAGACAAGCATTGTGGGGGCCCTCAAGAATGCCCAGCCCTGAGGTGGACACCCCCAGGCACCCCTCAGCCCTGTCTGGCACTCTCAACTCTGATCTGTATCCCCAGGGATCTCTGGGAACCCCAGACTTGTGTGGGACGCTGGGGATCACCCAGCCCTGGCCAGGGACACACTGGGGACTTCCAGTACCTCCCAGGGCTACCCAAGACCTTGGGGATCTTCAGGGATACCTGACCCTTCCCGGAACCCCTACACCCTGACCAGGACTCCAGGAATCAGCACCTCCCCCTCCCCCAGCTTTTCCTGGAACCCTCTAGCCATGAGCCTCCAAGCCTGACCCTGTGGTGGTCCCAGTGCCCTTGTTGTGGTCCCAGGGTCAGGGCAGAGTGAGGCGCTGCGGAAGATTGTCATGGATGCCTTGCACTTCCTGGAGAAACAGAAGGACAAGAGTGAGCAGAGACGTGTGCGGGGATGAGACATATGGGAGGTTTAGGGGCATGGGGTGGGACACAGAGGACTTGAATGGGGATCTGTGGGAATATAGGATGTATGGAGTTCTGGGGTGGTGTAAGGGGATATCTGGGGAATCCTGAGGTTATATGGGTTTCAGGGTATAGAGAGTCTGGTGCTTCGGAGGGGTATTTAGGAGCATATGAAATTCCAGGATGGGTATATGGGATCCGGGTGAGTTGTACAGGGAATCTGCGGGATTAGTGGGGACAGGGGTCTCGACGCTGGTTGATCTGGGGGTGGGAGCCATTGTCTGACATGGACATCTGTGAGCCCCCAGAGCCTTTCGAGGAGTCTCTGCGGGAAGTCATCCAAATCATTTGGGTGAAGCTGAGCCAGCTGGAGGAAGGTATGGGGCCAACAGGGACCCCTGGGACTACCCCCCTCCCCCCCCCCGGCTACCCCACCTGGGGCACCCATTCCAGACATCTACGCCCCAGAGATCCCCACCCTGGCCGTCCCCTTCCTGGAGGCACTCCCAGAGACTCCATACCAGGGCTGGGCAAGGGCTGAGCCCTTACAGCTCATCACAGGGATGAGGACCCCTCACGATCCCGTTTAATGATGCTTCCCCCAAACAGCTCCTGCCTGCATTCCCCCCTGCGGTGAGTGCCTCTCCTGTTTTGCCATCCCCCCTGTCTCCAAATTGCCTTCCTACCCCCTGAGGCTGCCAAGCACCTCCCTCCCAGGGCACCAGCCAGCCGCCCGCGTCTTCCAGTGCGCAACCTGCCGCCTCGTGGACTGCCAGTTCCCTGTAGACTGCCCAGGTAGGGGGGCACGGGGACCAGAATGTCGCTACCCAGACCGTGTGTCTGCCCGTGCCTGCTGCGAGCACTGGCAGTCGCACGGGTGCAGCTGCTCCCACAGGTGTGTGAGCACAGCTGAGCTCAGCTGACAGTACTCCCAGTTCAGGACGTATGGGTCCAGGAGGACGAAGCCATCACGCTGCACTGCGATGTACCCTTCGCTGTCCCTCCCGAGCTGCAGGTTACATGGATGTTTGCCAAGGATGTAAGCAGTATGCACGTGCAACGCGTACGGACATCGAGAGCGGCCTGGGCATGGGAGCATTGCTCATGTGCTTGGCATCAGTGCTGCCAGCTGAGGGGGCATTGCTGTACATGACATAAATGTACATGCTGTAAGCAGCATGTGTCAGAGCGCACAGGGCAGGAATAAGTGAGCACCCACATGAAGGGTGAGTGAGCAGGAGGTGGGGCACCATGTGTGCAGCTCCTCGTGCACTTCTGTGAAGGAAGTGACCCATGCACGTGTTGTGCATCCTCGTGTGGCACATGAGGAGGGTGCGTGGGACATGTGCTGTGATGCACATGCATATGCATAGGACACAAGCACGCAGGGACGTGACATGCACGCATGCAACACGGGTGCTTTGAATGCACGTACCGATGTGCCAAGCAGCGCTGACCTGTTCCCCGTGCCCCAGATACGCACACAGGACCTGGCACTGTTTGAGGAGCTGCAGAGGAGCACTGGAGAACCCCAACGCCTGACCGTGCATGACCCTACTCTGGGAACCGTTGCCTGTTGCCTGGCGGCTGCCTCTGAGATCCTGGCCCGCAAGTACTTCTACCTCAATGGTGTGCATGGACCAGAACCCTCCAGAGCAGCGTTGGGTGCAGCGGGTCCCCAGGATCCCTGGGTGTACAGGGTGGGAGGAGGTGGGCTGAGTGAGAGCAGGGTGCCTGCAGGCCCCTGGTGAGAGGGGAAAGCGGAGCGGGGTGTTCCCTGTCCCCAGCTCCTCACAGGGCAATGGGGTGTGTGGGGTGTGTGGGGGACACCAGGTCTGTGCAGGAGCAGGTGCTGCGGGGGCTGCAGGGGCACGTGGCTCCTGGTGGGAGTTCCCCACGTGCCTGGCTGGGTCTCTGCAGTGTCAGTGGGAAGCGTGGAGGCTGAGCAGGGTCTTCAGGCCCGGTTTGCAGCTGTGCTGGGCTGGCCCCAGGGCAGGGCCCCCTTGCACCTCACCGGATCCCGGCTGCTGGTGCTGGCCCTTGGCTTCGTGGGGCTCATGCTGCTGCTGCTGCTGCTACTGCTGCTGTGAGTGCTCCTGCCCTGCTGCACTCACCGTTCTTGCAGCTGGGGTCCCCCACAAACCTGTGTCGGCTTCCCAAATCCCCCTGAAGTCCCAGCACCTCAGGAATCCCGACAGACGTGAGCGGAGCAGACATTCAGGGAGGGATACAGGCTGATGTGACTCCCGACTCCCCACCTGACAGAGCTCTCATTTTCCCCTGGGACTCCCTTTGTCCTCTGACGCATACTGGGGCTCCTCACTCACACCCAGGACCCCTCTGGAGCACCCTGCCTCCCCCAGACTCCCTAACTGTCCCTGAGACCCCGTCACTTTCCCTCATTTTCCCCAGAACCCCTTTAGTCCCGTCAGGGCTCTGTTTACATGCAGTTGGCTCAGTTGCCCCCACGACCCCAAGGCCCTGTACTTTCGCCCTTAGACCCTTCGGTTGCTCCCAGGACCCACAGCTGCCCCACAGCCCTCTTCCCTCTCCCCCCAGCAGATGGGGATACGAGGTCTCCTTCCCACTACTCCTCCCTCTCCATTCTTCTCACCTCCTCCTAGGGTCTTCTGGCGATGCTGCTGAAAATCTCCGGAGCCTCCCAGAGCCCAGTGACTCCCAGGCACCCCATGGACCTGGACACCAGGGCCCCAGAGCTCCCTATGCGGATTCACATGGACTTACACCAGAGTCTTTCCCCAAGTGCCAAAACATCTGCAGTTGCTCATCTTCCACTGACCATGGGGTGTAATGGGGACTCCTGGGTCCTTCCCCTAACTCTCTGCCTGTATGGAGTGGGGGAGAATTTGCCTTTGCTTTTGTTACAAATTATAATCATAGTGTCTTACCTATTTCTGGGAGAGAGGTTATGCTATAGGCGGAGATGACTCAACCCCACAGAGGCAGGAGCTGCTGTGTGCGTGGCCTTGGGAGAGCCATGTGCCAGAGGGTCCAAAGCAGCCAGGGAGCGCCTGTCATCCCAACTCAGTGCTCTGGTACAAAGGCAGCAGTGCAACAGTGACATGCCCTGAGAGCACGGAGCAACCCGGGACAGGGCTGCACCACCACATCCTCACTGCTACTGCCAGGGAGCTTAATACACTGGGGCTGCTCCCACATGGAGCGAGTCACGTCTCGTCCTCCACACTGAAATCTCTCCGCACTGAGAAGCACTTGTGCAGAGTCATGTAGATATTCTTGAAGTACAGGGGCTGGAATCCTAAATTCATTTGATATGTGCATGGACTCCTTTGTGATAACCTGTCCCCACCACGCACCCTCCCAGATAGGCACTCCGAGGATGTGCTGCTTCACAAGGAGCTCAGTTCAACGTGGAATCCATGGCAAGAAGGATTCCTGCAGCACGAAGAGCAGGGAAAACATGGGCTTGCTGGCAAAGACTTGGGTGAGGGAAGATTCATCCTTGGTGGAAAGGATCAGGTCAGGGAACACTTGAGCAAGCTGGATGTGGACGAGTTCCTGGGTGTTGAGGGATGCACCCACAGCTGCTGGGGGGCTGGCAGGTGTCACTCCACATCAGCTTTGGTTGTGCGTGGCAAATGGGAGGATCGTCCAAAAACCTGGAGGAAAACAAAAAGAAGGGGAAAAGGAGGAGGGGAACTACAGCCGGTCCCTCCCCTCAGTCCCTGGGAGGGGATAGAGCAAGTCAACCTGGAAGCCACTTTCAAGCACACAAAGGACAGCCATCAGGAACAGCTCCTGCACGCACAGGCAGGCACTGAAACCTTCCTGTAATATGAAAATACAAGCAGTTCCTCTCCCTCCTCTTCCTCAGCATGCTCTGCTCCCCACACACACACCGTGGTTCCCCATTATGCTCCGTGGGTGCTCAGAGGCCCTCTGCTCCTCCCTTCTGGTGCTATTGCCCCCCATTCCCTTTGGGAATGCCCTCTCTGCCTCCCGCCCATGCTTTGGGACACCACAGTTCCCATCCATGCGAGCTCGGATCTCTGATGCCATCCTCTGTGTACACCCCAGCCCCTGCCATTCCTTACACCCAAACCACACCCCCTCTACATATCCTCCAATCCCCTCTTGCTGCCTTCCGAGTGCTCTTAGATCCCCCACGTCCCACCCTATCCGCCCATGGGTTCATCCAGTTCCTGGCACCTCGGATGCCCTCCATTCACACTGTGACCACTCAGGCCTCTCCAGTCCCCAGTGTTTGCTCTCCTTGCTGGATGAGGACTGGCATGCAAGTGTTTGTTCAAAAGCAGTGCTCTTCAGAGCTCCCGGCTATGCTGTTCCCAGCAGGAATTCCATCCAAGGAGCTGAGCACTCACAGCAGAGAGCTGTCCGAACACTCTTGCTGGCACAGGCGTTATTTTCTTTGCAGCTGTGTACCGTGAGTCACAGCCACTTTCTTCCCAGGTTGTGTTTTCTGAGGGCTGGAAAAGAACCCTCTTTGATTTCCACCTCCAGGAGAAAGGAGGCTGTATGGGTCAGACGCACTCAGCCCATCCACTGCAGAGGGCCCCACAAGTGCCTCTCCCACTACAGCCCCATGACTGTGCGTGTCAGAAGGAGCCCCGTGCCGCAGCCATGGGTGAGTGTGGGGCTGGGGAGGGCTCCTTTTTGGGGCACTGGGAGAGGTTCTGAGCACTGCCTTCATGGGGATCGGGGGTATCAGCACGCGCAGATGGCCACGCTCCCCTGCACCCCTCCGTGCCTGCCCTGATGGTGACCCCAGCCAGGTCCTGCTTTGGGGCCAGGAACACTTTCCTGTGAGAACTCGGCAGGGTCATCTCTTGGCACTGTGCTCCACCTGACCCTGCCCCGTGCATGGCTTCGGGGATGAGGAAAGGGCAAGCTGCTCACCCCTTTGGCTGAGGAGCTGAGGCCTTCGGCTCCCCAGCTGGCACAGTGTAGCGTACGTCGTGTGTTCCTGCATCTCACGTGTGAGTGCTGGAGCCACAGGATTTCCCACCTCTCTTTCAACGTTTTTGCATCTTTTCCCTTTTCTAGCAACCCAGTACCTTCTAATCCTTGCTTGTGTGCTGATCTTGGCCGCTGCAGGCCTCTCCATGCCTGCACAAGCCCTAAACAGATTCAAGAAAACGTTCTCCAACACTTTGACAAACACTCCAAAGAAAAACAGTAAGAAGCACTCTATGGGTATCGCAGTGCTTGCACCAACCCCACTGCCATTCCTTGGTCTGGGCCTACTGCGTGCTCTCAGCGTCTCCTTGCATCAGGTAAGATGTAACACCCACCTGTTTCCTGCCCCAGGTTGGCCCAAGGAGGGCAGTGAGATCCCTCCTGGCAGCCCCAGCGGTGTCTATGTCATCCAGCCCTCAGGGCTCCACCCCATCGTGGTGCACTGTGAGATGAACGTGACAGACGGGGGCTGGACGGTCATCCAGAGGAACCGCTACAACACAGACATCACCTGGGCCGAGTCCTGGAGCACCTACAAGTACGGCTTTGGGAACGTGCACGGCGACTACTGGCTGGGCACCGAGTACGTCCACCAGATCACCAAGCAGAAGGTCTACCAGGTCAGGTTCATCATCCACGATGCCTCCAACAACACCAAGTTCGCAGAGTACAACCTCTTCAGTCTGGACAATGAGTCCCAGGGCTACCGGCTGCGGCTGGGAACTTACGCAGGGGCAGCGGGGGATGCCATGGGCTCAGACAATCCCAGTAATGTGCACAACAACCTGAAGTTCTCCACAAAAGATTGGAATCAGGACACTTCAAGAAGGAACTGTGCATCCCGCTCTGGGGGCGGGTGGTGGTACTCAGTGTGTTATTCTGTACGGCTGAATTTCAAGGGTGGCATGACGTGAGGCAGCCTGTGCAAAGGGGACTGCAAATCCTCCCTCATCCTCATCAAACCAGCTCTGTCCAGCTAGCTCTGTCTCACTGGACGCAACCAGAACAGTGCTCTGCTGCGCTGCTCATTGCTGGCTGGTGTTCTGGGCATGAGTGAGGTGTTCCTTTATACCAAGAGCAGTTTTCCTTTACTTTTTTCCTGTAAATAGCAACATTCACTGCTTTGTTCACAGCCTGACACCTGTGGTGGGTTCTTCAAACATTTTGGTTTTCCCGACACAGCGAGGGCCCATTCTCTTCCTGCTCTGATTTAAAATCTCATTCACTGCTGGCTAACCCAACCTACGCTGCTCCGCTCTGCCCAGGCAGACCGTACAGCTGCTGCAGCCTATGTTCATCCTGAAGAATAACACTGCTTTCCGAACCAGCACAGACATGTGAAAATGTCCTTTTATCCAGGAGCAGGCCTGAGGCTCCTGTTCCACTAAGAAATCAGAGGGGAAAATTTTGACAAAACTCAAGCGGGGAATTAAAGGCAAAACTTGCACTTAAAGAAGGGAGTCGGGTTTCAAAGCAGGGATCTTTCAGAAGGGGAATGCAGTACCATACAGCCTAAAGCGAGAGGTGAGAATGTGATGGTGTGCTTCCCCAGCTCCCTCTTCTCCTTTCAGCCTGGCTGTGGCACCATCGGCCTCTTTCAGGCAGGGGGTGACCACAGTCACGGTTGTTTTTAGCTCAGCTGGAGCTGATGAAGAAACCAGCACTGTGCTCAGCAGCTGAGGAACAGCTGCACCAGCACCAGCCTAACCACAGTGCTGAACACTGTCTGATTTAAACGAGATTCAGGGGGACCTAACATCAAGCTCAAAACTACAATCAGTATCCAATACGACTATGAGCCAATCATCTTACCCCCACAAACAGTAATCAGCCCGGAGCCCTTGATCTCTCCTGTACCATAGTGGAACGTACAGCTGGATCTCCCCTTGAGTTGGGGTGCCTCTCAAGGTTACACCTGTTGCAGGAATTCTTCATCACGCAATCCCAGGATCACAGGGGCTAGAAGGGGCCTCCGGAGCTCCCCCATTCCAACCGCACCAGAGCAGTTCCCTGCAGTACACTCCTGTTGCTCTCTCAGGTAAAGAGCAACTCCACCGCCTCAGTTCATAATGGCATTGCCTTTACGGACTCTGCCCCCCAAGTCTTTCAGTTTCAAGCCTGCCACACTGGGACAGCCAGCCTGCTGCCAAGGATTGCCTGGCCTCCTCTGGACAGGTGGATCCTATCCCTGCCAGACAGGTTATAATCTACAAGAAGTCCCATTCCAGCAAAACAAAAACCCTCTCGGCGACGACAGCCACGTAGCCAGGAGATGATATGCATTACACATCTATTTCAGGCTTCACTCCTTCCTTCAGCTAGCAAACCTGAAAAGGTAACGTGGGCTCTAACGTTTTCCACTTGTGCTTCACAGGGCTTTATAGTCTTTGGTTCCGCCCATGTTCTGCCTTCCATTTGTGCCCACAGGAAAGAGTAGCAGTGGACAGCAGTCTGTGCAGTGATTCCTTACACTTGCTGCAGTGATTTCTTATGCCTTGATGTTAAGAGACTCTGCCAAAACGGATCCTCAGTAAGTGACTAACGGCTTGTTAAGCTGTGTCATCTTTGCTAAGATTATGTCTTGTATCGACTGTGCACATACCATCCCTCAGACAGAAACCACAGTGTGAATGGGGTCACACTCAGAGTTTGGGTGTGACTATCTTGGGAAGATTATGGAACAGGGGAGACGAGGTGATCCCAGACAGCCAGCATGGCTGCAGCAAGGGGAGAGCAGGCTGACCCACCTGGTGGCCTTCTGTGATGTGCTGGTGGGAAACAGAAGAGTAGCTGATGTTTCTACCTGGAATTCTGATAAACCTTTGACATGGTCCACCACCACATCCTTGTCCCTGAGTTGGAGAAATACAGGTTCAAAGGGTGGATTATTTGTTGGATAAGGAATTGGTTGGAAGGTCATGTCCAGAGGGCTGTGGTCAATGTCTGTGTCAGGTGGAGGTGGTGACAAACGGTGTCCCACAGGGGCCCGTCATGGGACCTGTACTCTTCAACATCTTTATCAGTGACATAGGTGATGGGACTGAGCGTATCCTCAGTAAGTTTGCTGATGTTACCAAGCTGAGCGGTGCAGCTGACACAAGAGAAGGAAGGGGCAGCATCCAGAGGGGACATGGACAGCAGGCCCACATGTACCACCTGAGGTTCAACAAGGCCGAGTGCACAGTGCTGCCCTTGGGTAGGGGCAATGCTGGGTATGTGTTCATACTGAGGCGAAGAACTCCTTGAGCAGCCCTGTGGAGAAGGACTTGGGGCTCTGGCGGAGGGAAAGCTGACCTGAGCAGCAGTGTGCACCCAGAAAGCCGCCAGCACCTGGGCTGCATCAGCAGAGGGCTGGCAGCAGGCAGGGAGGGGACCGTCCCCCTCTGCTCTGCCCTCGTGAGGCCCCACCTGGAGCACTGCGTCCAGGCCTGGGGCCCCCAGCACAGGAAAGATGTGGGGCTGCTGGAGAGGAGGAAGGCACGAGGGTGCTCAGAGGGCTGGAGCACCTCTGCTGTGGAGACAGGCTGAGGGAGCTGGGGGTGTTCTGCACCACACTTCAGCCTTCCAGCACCTAACAGGGCCTGCATGAAAGCTTGGGAGGGACTGTTTGTCAGGGAGGATCGTGTTAGTACAAGGGGTAACAGCTTTAAACTAAGTTGGTGAAACCGAAATCCATAGGGTGTCCTTGAAACCCATCAGGTGCCCCACCAGTGTGGGGGAGCTCATTACCTCAAGTTAAGATTAAAGGCAGAACACGCCACAGTGACTGCATCCTGGCTGTTTGTGAACCTGGGGGCATGGCAGAGAGCAGGGTCAGACCCCTGAACTTCAGAAAAGTGAACTGCCAGCTCTTCAAAAAATCAGGAGGAAAGGTCGCCTGGTAAACTGTCCTTATGGAAGCAGGAATCAAACAGAACTGACAAGTCCAAGGACACCTTTGACAGAGTGCAAGAACTCTCCATCCCCGCGGGAAGGCAGGAAACCAGCACGGTTTAGCAAGGAGCACTTGGTCAAAGTGAGGGAGAAGGACAAGCATGGGAAGGGGAAGCTGGGGGGGAGTGAGTGTACTGAAAAGAAATGAAATGGAATTGGATATAGCGGAGCAGAATGATGTGGAGTGGTGTGAAGTCACAGGGAATGCAATGAAATGAAGTGGATGGGAGTGGGATGCAATGAAAAGAGATGGAGTATAGTGGAGTGAAACGGAATGGAGTGAAAGGGAACACAGTAAAATAGAGTGGAGTGCTACTAGAATGTACAGTTCTATCCAGGAAGTTTAATTTTGTGTTGGATGCCTACCATCCCTGCTTCTTCTAGGAGCTTTACCCAAAAGCTGTCCTAAGAGCGTCCTCTTACCCAAATCCTTGAATAAAGACCCTAGTGAGTCTTCCTTCCATACATGTGATACTGTGGGGCTCTTCATGAGTATGTGGTCAGCACGGCTGGCCATACCTACCCTTCACCTGGACCAGAAGACTATTTGGGCATGACCTTACATACCCAGTACCATGCATTCCAAATCGCCACAAACACCAACTGGTCAGCAAACTTTTCCGGCCAGACATAAACAGACCACTTAGTACTTCTGTGCCACAGCCATCTTATCTTCCCACCACAAGCAGCAGCTATCACTACTGAAAGACAAGGATCAGCATCAGCTAATCATACTGCAGCACCACTGAATTTAACACAACAAGCTACTGGGCCAATTAGCCAGGAATTACAACAAACAAAGAATTGTACTACAGAACCACATGGCGTTAGACATACTGACCACTGTCCAGGGGGGTACCAGTGCAATCATTAACAGTGACTGCTGTGTATGCAACCCTGATGGTTCCAAAATGGAACTCGTACAATGACACAGATGAAGACCCAAATAATTAAAATGGAACAACTAGTGAATGATCCTATCTGTACTTGGTTAGCCCCCATAACTCCATGGTGCAGGAAATAGTTGTACAGTATGATTGGACTCTGACACGTGTGCCGCCTTCATTGCTGCATGCTCTATTGCTTATGTGGGATTTGGATGCAGTGTTCTTCAGCTGTCCTCTGAGGAGCTATGTCCCAGTTCATGCTGTGAAGTGGTGGAACATGTGAGCAAACACAGATCACAGCCTGAACAGGTGGCTGACCTGTGAGAAAAGTCTCCTGTTTGCTTGGGAACACAAGTAAACTGCCTCAGCCTCCACTTCTGCACGTAGCTAAAAAGAAACTCATCCGTGAGAAACTGCTCTGCTGCCGTACCCTTGTCTTGTGCAAATGACCTTGCCTTGTGCAAATGACCTTGCTTACCCTGATGTTTTATTGAGTCCCGCTGATATAAATGTGGCCACAGTTCCAAGAGGTTGCACAGTCGCCTTACCAGCCTGCCTCCAGTACGTGCTGGGGGAGAACCCATGGCAGAGAATCTACAGGCCAGCTGCCCCCAGTAATGCCAGTGCTTTGATCAGGTACATCATGATTTGCCTGTGCACTTGCTTCAAGATCAGAAAACCTTGATGAAGAAGCACTGGAGCTTTTACAATACACTGAGAGATTCTGTTGCAAAGAAGCGAATCAGCCTCCCTGCATTGCCTGAAATCCTTGAACTGAATAGCAGAGGGAAGTTCCAGTTTGGTTAAACCAAATACTACTGCCACGTAGGCCGCAGAAGGGGCAGAAGTTATTCTAGTAGTTTACGCAAGCAGTATACTGCAGAAAAATGAATTACTGCTTACCCTAGAGGCACACAGGGCTCAGGCAGAACAGAAAATGGATTTGGGCGATGAAAATGGCTAGCTATTAGGTGCCTGGCAGCTGTGATTCAGTTGTAGCTGGCACGAATCACTCTGACAGCTGAAGAAGGACATTTGAATATTAACAGCATTGTCAATTATACAGCACTGGTTTTAACTGCTTTCTTGTTTGTTTTTATTTTGTTTTGTTTAAATGAATGCTCACAGAATTATAAGACAGCAAATAAAATGTACTTGTAGCTCATAGTAGTTCCACATTTACAAAAGGTGTTGACATTAATTGACCTTCACCTATGGGTTTTTGCACTGCTACATGCTTGTGCAAGACGAACCTAGGCAGAAAGAGAAATCCATCAATAGCTGAAGAGATTACATCCCACAGCCACTTCCAATTACCACCTGAAGTGGAAGACACCTTTAGTTTTGATTCAGGTTTTCAAAATGCTGACAACAGGTTTTTTCCCCCCCAAACAGGTGTGAGGTTTTATCCTCCTTCCCTTCCCAGTTCATGCTTCTTCTCAACCAGTGGTAGGAGCTAAGATACAATGCTGCTTTACAGCCTCAGGTCTTGAATAGGGAAAAAAAGAATACACACACACACACTTACAGATAGCTTCTTCATTATGCCTTGTGCCTCTGGATTGAGATGAAGAAGATTCTTCTTGGTCAGATCACTTGCTGTTAAACGAATGCTCTAAAAAAATAAAATAAAAATAAAACACCACCAAATCTCAGCTTTCCAGGTTGTTTAGCTGCAGCAGCTGTAAGCAGCAAAAATGAAACACAATGCACGCTAGGAGACCACATACGCCTCAACTACCACATCCAGCTTGACCAGCTCATCTCATACCTGCCCTTGGTGTACCAATGCACTATCAAGAGCAGAAGCTACTTTAAGCATTACTTAAACGCACAGTAAAGCAACAGTCTGCATTCTGCTTAGACCAGATCAAACTCCTCCAGCCTCTGACTAATAATTTCTTAAGGTTTTTTTAAAGTCACATTTATAAACTGTGGTAGCACCAGTAAGCAGAAGGGAATGAAGAGTCCCTTGAAACTGATAAGGCCCCCCAGAAGGTACAAGCTCTCCTTGCTGCATGGGTTTTACAGAATGAAAAAAACTTTGATTTTACCTCCCCTCCCCCAGCAGGGATAGTAATGAAGACATCATTGCCATCAGCAAGGGGACTGCCATTAGCAGAGATGGTGTAAACACGTTCATTTACTGCAGGTGTGCGCAAATGTGGCATCTTGAAAATTCTGGAAAAAACAACAGGTGAGGAACTTTATAGCAATGGCTTAAAGTATTTGGACCAAACGCCTTCCATTCCAGGTTGAAAGCACTGATGGAAAATATTTTGCATATAGGCAACTATGGTGTAAGAAGCAAACAGCAAGGCACTTTTCTGTATAAGAAATTAACAGAAAAATGTAACAGAATACAAACCTGGAATCAAACCTGGGTGTGACAATGGAGGCACCTCCTCGAACACAGAGATCAAGATTTCTACCAGTAGCTGGAGTGATAAAGCTGCTTTTGCTTGATCTGCTTAAAAGGAAGCACGTAAGTAAAGCCCTGCTCTCAGAAAAAATAATTTTAACAGATACAGAAGCACTGTCTTATCAAAGACTTAAGTGAGATGACCTGAGGTTCTCACAAATTGACCTACAGCATGACACGCTTACATTATCCGGCCTACTAAGCCATGCACCATCCCATCAAGCAGCTACATTAGCACTGCAGCCTTCCTCTCTATTTCTGAAATACTGCTGCAAAACTCATCCCTGTTACCTTTTGCTCATGCGCTTCACTCTTGCTGAAGGAGCTCTTCTGCTCTTGGACGCTGGTGCTTTTCTAGTGGATGTCCTCACCTGAAACACATTAGCTGCCACATCAGTCATTTTCTTCTCCTGTGACTAGCACCGAGCAAATGCCCCCATATGAAATGCAGGCTCCTGCAGCATGAGTCTGAAACAAACCACTGGACAATCTTCTGAGACCTTTTAATATTATTCTCTGAGACATATTCTGAGACATTTTAATATTATTCTCACATAATTTCCTCAAAGTTCAGCTGTAGAACTTCAAGTGGATAACGAACCATGTTAATTTCTAATCTGACTTGGGATGGTTCACGTACTTACTACTGCCCATAGCAAAATTCATGATCTAAAAAACTGAGAAGCATAACTGGTAAATATTTTCATTGTGGCCCAGACTGTTCTGCCCTAGGGAATATTGCTCCCACCATACAACAACACTGAATGCACCAGCGCAGAGGAGAAGGATGAGACTTCCACGTGCAGAAGTAGAACAAGGAATAAAAGCAGAGGTAACTTGCAGCACAGGCACTTTGCTCACCACAAGTAAAATGACTACCTGCCAATGAAACCAGCTTCTGCTTTTACTGGAACGGATCAGGAAGCAACACTTTTTCAAAGTCACCCTTACAGCATCCTGCACAACTGTCTTACCATAGACATCAGAATCACTTCAGTACAGTTCATATCCTGGGAATAGAAGTTATCACAAAGAGCAGCTACTTACCTTTCCGTTTCTTGGATTAGTACATGCAGCTGCTTGCTCTGGAACAAGCTGGCTATTGTGTTTTGCTTTCTTTGCTGGAGGAAGCAAAGCAAACTCCGCTGCTTCTTCAGTAGCTTCAATACCCTGTTTAGATTTTTCTGCCAAAAGGAGAAAGCATTATCCAAGTTGAAGGAAAAAAAAAAAACTCGTGACATAACAGACCATTAGCTAAGGTAAGAAAATGTACAAGCTTCTTTTGGCAACAGTTTGCTTCTAAAATCTGAATTCAAATGGCAACACTGTTGTGAATTTTTCAGAATGCTTTGAATTAAAGCAAGTAAAATTACTTCAGGTACCAGGAATAAAGGTAGAATTACATCCCTGTATTAAAACGTAGTGAAAGCTGTAGCTAAGAACCAAATTACCATTTGCAGAATGTTAACTACTGACCTTTCCTGATGTTTTTTGAAGGAGTCTGGATAAACTCTGCTGTTAGCTTGTTTATTTCTGTTATTCCCAAGTCTGCCTAGGATTAAGAAGTCACAGTAGTGTCAGTATGATTGACAGCACATTTATGATAAGTCAAAGTTGCAGGCAAAATCTTTGTTTCACAGCAGAAATATGTTTACATTTTTCTGTTGTGCTCAAACAAGTTCCTTCCCGCATTATTTGGACATAATAGAACTCAGTGCCATTAAGCATCAGCGTGCTTTGCTGGGCAGCTGCAAGCACGCTTCACCTACTCCGTGCTGCCCAACTTTAGATCACCAAAAGGCACGTACTCTTACAGAGACCTAGAAGCACATCCTCACAGTGCAGAGCTCTGAAAAATGACTTCATGGGAGCACAGCAACGTTGCAGATGCTAGGAGAGAAGTGCTGGTGCGTCAGGCAACAGTAATCACCGGGCACGATGATGGAGCAGCCAACAGAGGGTGATTACATTGTGGTCAGTTGTATTTTTTTATGGCCATCCTCGAAGAACATTAAAATACAAAGAGGACTGGGAGAGCCAAAGTTGCCCAGAGCGTGGCCCATCCCTGGAGATCTTCAGAAACCACAGAGATGTGGCGCTTGGGGACACGGTTACTGGGCATGGTGGGATGGGTTGGACTTAGGGATCTGGGCAGCCTTTTGCAACCTTAATGATCCCATGAAACCTGGAAAGCCAGGCAAGGAGCAGCACGAGCACACAAACCCTGCATGGGACATCACAGGATCTCTTCCTATTAAATCTTGACACAGCATTTGTGTGCGTAAGCTGTGCAACACACCTGCAGACACACAAAGCCTTAATTTCCTAAAGGAACACGCAACATGCTCAGGAAGGTTCAGTATTTGCACTGGATACCTACCGTCACCACCTCTTCCAGGACTTTTTGGCTTCCCCCTGTAGCCAGAAAGAAGATATTTCACTTGGAAGCGTCACTGCGGTACGCAGCCGGGACAGCTCCCGCAGCAGACGCGCTTTAACGCCACCGCAGGAGCGGGCAGCGCACAGCAGGCGCTCCGGCGCGAGCAAGCGGCCCCGGGCAGAGGGAAAGGCGCACCCACTCGCACCCATCCACGTTCTATTCGCGCGAGCCCCGCGCCCCCCGTCCCACCGCTCCACAGAGACGGCCTCCAACCGCAGCTTCCGGGGAAGCCCGCTCCGCCCGCGCCCTCCGCCGTTACCGAAGAACTCCAGCCAGTTCATCTCGCGGAGCGCCACCGGCAGCCGGAGGAGCTCCACGTCGTACAGGTTCTCCATCTCCTTGACCAGGCGCTCCCCATTCGTCCGCAGCTGCTCGACCCGGCTCCTTACTGCGGGGACAGACACGGTGTCGGACGCGGCCCGGGCCCGAGCGCACAGGCCAGGCCAGGCCAGGCCGGCCCGCGGCCCAGCCACCCGCGGCCCTACCCTCCCGGTCGAAGTCCTTCAGGAAGGCGCTCAGCTTCCTGCTGCGCGCACCCGCGTTCTTGCGGGCAGGCGCCATGAGGGCCACAAGACAACGCAAGCTCGCCGAGCCCCGCTCCCTCACAGCGCGACAGCGCCGCCCGCCCGCGCCGCGTTCAAACACCGCCCGACGCGCGCCTACTGCCCAATCAGAGCACAGCGAGCGGCGGTGCAGCCAATCACAGCCGAGCGCCGCCGGTCGGAACCCGGCGCGGTGTGATGACGCACTGCGCAGCGGTTGCTTCCTGCCGGCGGGAGTCGTGGCAATGATGGCGGACGGGGAGGGGTTGCTGCATTGCGGCCGTACAAAGGGCGAGCGGTGGAGCCGGGCCTAGCCGAGGTGTTGGGGTACGGGTCGCGCTGCCTGTCGTTGGCCCGCGCGCTGGAGGGGCTGCGGGACGCGGAGCGTTACTACCGGTACCTGCACCTTCCCTTGGCGGGGTTCTCCGGGCTGGGAGTGCGAGCAAGAAAGAGTTTTAGGTGTTAAATAAAAGATGTCAAATCTGGGATTTAAAACACTATGCGTTCCGCTTCTGAGCACTGTGTTGGCTTTCATCGCACTGGTTGAAGGAACAGATGTGGCTTACGGTGGTAGTGAGGTACATGTACCTAGTATTGATACTGCACAAGCTCCTGTCCGAATGAAACCCTTGGAACCAATGTGGCTTTTAGAAGCGGGCATTCTTTTTTTATTTTGGCGCTGATGGATGGGGAATCATTCCACCCAATTGTGCACAAAAGAGTGTCAGCTGATACGTGTTGTGTCGTATGTGTACTTTCCCCGAAATCACTGACGTAGAGTTCCTTTTCCTTGCATGTACTGGACCTTTATGTGGTGGTGGTCCTGGGACCCTCGGGAGCCTTTGGTGTTTCTTTCAGTTGAATCATGTTGTCTTTTTAAAGTTTCTGTTGTGAGATGCTTTGCTGAAAACAGAACCAAACTCTGGTTCCCATCTTTTGAGCGGTGTCGTGGTGATGTAGGGAGGAACCTTCTGCAAATAATCAGTCTCTATCTTTTGTTACCTAAAAACTTGTCATGGATCAGTTCCCTCATTTGTGACTTACAGGGTGTGCCTACATCCTTGACTACCTAGTTCCTATACCCTGGGGACAAATCTGGGTGACTGTTCATTACTGAAGGAATAAAATTTGCACATGTGGCTACATAACGCAAATGCTGCAGAAGCTGTATATTTCCCCTTTATTACAGTTATCAACTTCCTGTCATTTTGTCATGGTGTTAATGATTTTTGTTGTTGCTATTCCATGTCATAAGGCACTGGGAGTTAAAGAGTTAATACTCCAGTTCCATGGACTGCTGAATTTCCAGGTACCTGGATCTCAGAAGAGAATAAGAACTCCATACCCCAGTGGACTTTGTGTTCCTGTTTTCTACCCAGAGGGAAAGATAAAACTGCACAAAGTCCCAGGTCTGCCCCTTTTTTTGCTGCTCATCTGCAGTGGGAGCTTGCTAGCCATCTTGCCTTCAGCTTTAGAGTAAGCCCTTTGGTTTTGGACACTCTCTCATTTTGTTTGATTTATTATCTTCAATTCCAATTATATTGTATTATATTATTTTGTATTCTGGTAACTTATTTAGTAAATAGCTTTCTTCCTCAGATCATTGCTGCTGTTTTGCTTTTGTATGCCCATCTCCCTACCCTCTCCTTTTTTCCCCCTTCCCCTTTCTCTGAGGCATGGGTCTGTAGGTTCCCCCACCCCATTAATTGCAGAACCAGGCTGAACCGGCCCATAAACCACTGACACATTTTCTTGAAGTCTTCAGGGCTTTTGTAGCTAACTGGAGAGGTACTGGGAGTGAGCCTAGAGAGGAAGAATCCAATGGTCATTTATTAATTCTGTTTATTTATTCTCCAATTTTAACAAGTATCTGAGGAGACCTTTGCGATCAGTCTTTTGCGATCCAGGGTGTCCTCTAATGAGCTTTGCTCTGTCATCGTGTGGACTAACTTCCTCCTCACCTCCCCAGTCCCATTATCACTTGCATCGGCTCTGTGGGTCTTCTGTCACTATTGCTCATCAATCTTTTCCTCTGAAGTCTGCTGCTTGATGTTACAGCTTCTTTGCACCAACTCCCACTTTCTTTCCTCAGAGAACATGGGCACAGAAGATTTTCCTTATTGTCAGTAAACAGAAGTAGATGACACAACTGAATGAACAGCAAAACACTCTCCTCAACTGCATGCTGCATCCCAGCTGCATCTAAGGAGGTCTACCTTCCACAGGGAATATTTGTAGAAGAAAGTCTTAGATGGAGATGGGAAGAGGTAGATATAAATGCAATTAATTAGACATGAGAAATGGGACAAGTTTCTAACTCTCATACAGCAGCCAAATAGTTGGGAAGTATATGAATGAACAAAGAGCAAAGGGAAAGGAAAATGTGGAGGGCAGTGGGAAGGGCACACATTGAGATTGTCTGCTGAAATGATACCCCTAACCACAGTCAGGAGAGCTGGAAACACCTGGAGGGTGAGGAAGATCATGTATGCATCAGGGAAACTGTTCTGGAAAACATTTTGTCCTTTTTGTAAAAGGAAAAAAAAATGGAGGAAAAAAAGACATTAAATCTTCTCAGAAACAATTGCCTTTTAAGAAAAAATAGAAAAAAGATGAAGACCCTAAAGCACTTTAGAGTGTGGATAGTTGACACATTTTATTTCTATTTTTGTCTTAAATTATTTGCTCCCATTTTACTGGCATTAATTAACATCTTCCAGACCTACAGCTTCAAAAAATGTTGTTTGTGTCTTGAATATGATTCTCCATGACAGCTCCCAGTCTTTGCATGGAGCAAGCAACAAGCCATCTCCTTTGTGACTTACATACTTCTGCCAACATCTTTCTTGCTGTTCTTCTGTCATGCTGTGATTATTTCTGCAGACTGTTGGCATAGGTCTGCAGGAACACCTTCTGCTAACTAACATCCACTTGCTTGAAGGTCTTGTTAACTGTGAAAATCATGGAGAAGTGTTGGAGAATTCCTGCAACAACAAGGCGGACATCAGCTGCTTCAGCTGAGCAATCCTAGCTGCCACAATGTCTATGGGAAACTTCTGTGATTATGTTGTTCAGCCTGCCTTCAGCAAAGAAGGCTTCACAGGACTGCTGATAATTGTAACTTTAGGTATTTTTAGAATAAGCTGTCCTTGGTAGTCTAGTCTTTAGCTAGCAGGTGTTCTTCCCTTTGGGCTCTGTGTTATGCACTGGCCATGCTGATATGGTGCTCAAGGGAAAGTACACTGTGTGAACCTTGAGAAAAGTAGAAGCAGGAGATGGTCTTTGGCGAGTGGGAGAGGAAAAGTGCACTTTGCACAGGGGATGCCCTGCCAGCACTGCTTTCACATCCACCGCCGATGCATTCCTGCTTGGGTTTTTTTAGGATTAGGATGATATCAAGAGTTACCTCCCTCAGAAGGGTTTCTCACTGCTGTTAATTGTTGGGAACTGCTTAAAGTTGTCTTTCTCTGAGGCTCTCAGCCAATGATTGTGTGCTATTCTCTGTACGCCCCTGTCTTAAACACTATAAGAATAAAGCTGTCCAGGTAATAAACAGGGCATGGTTTAACCATACTGGTGTATGTCATGACTCTGGCCGTTTTCTTCGACGACAGAGAAGTAGAAGTAGCTAAGGGGAGAGCTGCATTAAACACGGCTTTTATATGAAAGTTGGAGAAACACATTAGGAATAAGCTAAAAATGACAAAAGCAGGTAAGAAGCAAGGGTATTACATCTATTGTTCCTTTTAATAGGTGGGAGTAGTTGAAATCAGACTATGATCTGGATGCAGGAGGAAAGACTGAATGAGAAAGCACATTCTTAGTGATAGAAAACCAATTTAAAATACCAAAAGCCTTGAGTTGCTTCACTGATTAGGTCTTAAGAAGCAATTCTGAACCTGTGAGTCAGGAGATGATTCTTGATGTGCATCGTGCTGTACAACAGCATGCTTCCATTTCAGTCATATAAAAGGTAGTAGAAAGAATAGGTAAAGTGGAGAAGATACAGGAAGGCATACTGGAGGAATTGTCCCTAGTGATTAATAGGGATGAACTTGTGGCGGTATCAGAAACACCTGATGAAGACTGTTATAAATAGATTCAATGGACTAGGAATCAAAAATTCAACTATTGAATTTTATTAATCAAATTGAGCAAAGAGCAAAGAGGCAATGCAGCGCTGGGCGACAGGGGACTCTGCGTTCCACCAACTGTCGCAACAGTTGAACCGATACTCGATCCTTTTATACAGTCCATCTTTCGTATACGTGTCCTTTTTACCTCCTCATTGTGGTGTACTCTGCGCATGATCCAGTTGTTGCTAGGGGGTCTTCTTCTGCCTCCCAGTGGTCGTATGGGTTGAAGTAAGTAGTCTTCCTCCATATCTTCCTCTTGACCCTTTCTGGTGGTTTTTCCTTTTATGGTATGTTATTCATATGAACAAATCTCATTGGTTAATTGCATAATCGCTAGTCCTTGAGTGTGTTTAGGCTAGCTCCCGGTTTTGCGCAAGTATTGTGTTTTCGCAAGCTAAGCTTACTTATAGTAGTGTCTATCCTTTGTGGCAAGTGTTTTCGCAAGCTAAGCTTCCTTATAGTAGTGTCTATCCTTTGTGGCCTTTTTGATTGCTTAAGCGGAATGTTCATCTACGTTACATGCTAAATCACAAACTACAGTTACTTATTTACAGGTTCATTCCCTCTTACCGCGAACAAAAAGATTACTTTCTCACAAAGACCAGGATGATCTGATGAATCAGAATCTGATGAAGGATCTGATGACGAGAATCTGATGAAGGAGCTGATAAAACTGTTGAAATTCTATCAAATTCTATATTCAGCTACCAAAGGCAACTGCCTCCCTGCTCGAGCAAATGACAGCAGTAACTTCATGTCGCATGCGGCCCTCTGGAGCTTAAGTGCAAATGGAGAGGATATGAAGAAATGGCATAAAAAACCCACTCCTGCACTGCAAGCACGGGTGAGAGAACTACAACTCAGATCGCCACCAATGTAATTGCTCCAGTCACTGCAGGTAACAAATAGAGAGGTCCTGTCCCCAGCCAGGTGGGGGAAAGGGATAATAGAGTGTACTGGACTGTGTGGATTAGATGGCCTGGCACATCAGAGCCACAAAAATATAAGGCACTGGTGGACATTGCTACAACGTGCACTCTAATGCTCTTGAGTTATAAAGGGACAGAATTGATTTATATCTCTGGAGTGACTGGGGGCTCTCAGGAATTGTCTGTGTTGGAGGCAGGAATAAGCCTCACCGGTAAAACCTGGCAGAAGCATCCCATAGTGACTGGACAGGGGGCTCCATGCATACTCAGAATAGATTATCTCAGTAGGGATACATTTCAAGGATCCCAAGGGATACCGACTGGAATAGCTGCTGTAGATGCAGACAATATTCAGCAGCTGTTTCTTTTACCTGGCCTGTCAGAAGATTCGTCTGCTGTGGGGGTACTAAAAGTAAAAGAGCAGCAGGTACCTATTGCTACAAAGATGGTACACCGATGGCAGTACCGTGCTAACGGATTCCTTGCTCCCCATTCATAAGCTGATTCGTCAGCTAGAGAGCCAGGGAGTGATCAGCAAAACCCATACTCTGTTTAACAGCCCCATATGGCCGGTGCGTAAAGCCAGAGGAGAATGGAGGCTGACGGTGGATTACCGTGGCCTGAATGAAGTCACACCCCCACTGAGTGCTGCTGTGCTGGATATGTTAGAATTGCAGTATGAACTGGAGTTGAAAGCAGCCAAATGGTATGCCACCATTGACATGGATGAGGCGGAACTCTTCTCAGCAGTGTGTGGCAATAGGACGAGGGGAAATGGCCACAAACTGAAGCATGGGAAGTTATGCACAAATGTGCATGGGAACTTCTTCACAGTGCAGTGACGGAGCACTGGCACAGGCTGCACACATTGGTGGTAGAGTCTCCTCTGGAGACTTTCAAGACCTTTATACTGACTCATGGATGGTGGCAAATGCTTTTTGGGGGTGGTTACAGCAGTGGGAACAAAATGGCTGGCAATGGAAGGGTAAAACCTATTTGGGCTGCTGAACTGTGGAAAGACATTGCTACCCAAACAAAAAAAATGGTTGTAAAGTGTGCGTCACATAGATGCTCATGTGCCCAAGAGTCAAGCTACTGAAGAACAGAAAAATAACCATCAAATAGATCAAGGTGCCAAAATTGAGGTGGCTCAAATAGACTTGGAGAAAGAAGCAGAACAAAAGCAGAACAAAGGCCCATGAGACCTCGGGCCCCTGAGCCCCTGTCTGCCCATGAGACCTCGGGCCCCTGAGCCCCTGTCTGCCCATGAGACCTCGAGCCATCAAGGAAGGGATGCTACATATAAATGGGCTAGAGACTGAGGGATGGACTTAAACTATGGATGCTATTGCACAGGTTATTGATGACTGTGACACATGCTGTAATTAAACAAGCCAAGAGGATGAAACCTCTTTGGGAGGAAGGGCGATGGCAAAAGTATAAATATGGGGAGGTGTGGCAGGTTGATCTTCTGATCCAGATTTCATCTACATATCCACTACTAAAACAGATCTAGCTTGGATGCTTGCTAATTCACTTGCTTTGCAAACGGCTATGACTGATTATACCGGACAAACCTCCATTCATCCCCCCAAACATCAGTTACTGCATAATTTGAGTGACCTGTCCCTTACTAGAAATGTTTTACTTTCACATGTTCCAATACCTAACATTACTGTATTTACAGATGGCCCTAGTATGATGCACCAAGCATCAAGTTCTCTGATGTACAACTGCTACACAATGGCAGTCAGACGTGCATATGATGGGTCACCTCAAGTTGTAGAGCTTGCTGCAATGGCTTGAGCCTTCCAAATTTTTGCAGATCAGATGATTAATGTAATAACTAACTCTATGTATGTTGTATTGCGAATTGAAGGATCTTCTCTCAAGGAAGTTGACACTCTGTTTCGTTTGCACCACTCAACAAGTTTTGCATTATGTCTCTCACCGCACTCTTCCTTATTTTATTATGCATATTCGATCACATGCTACATTGCCTGGTCCATTAACTGAGGGCAACCATAAGGCTGATCAAGCCACTGTCACCTTTGCTACCCCTCAATTATTTCAACAGGCACAACTCTCCCATCCGTTTGTCCATCAGAATAGGAAAGCCTTACAGAACAATTCCAGCCGACAGTGGACCAAGCCTGTAATATTATCCTAACTTGCCCAGACTGCCAGGCAGTTGCCCCATTGCCTCAGATAGGAGCAAACTCCCGTGGCACAGCACCTCTTCAACTCTGGCAAACAGATGTCATTCATGTTCATGAATTTGGCTGTCTCAAATATGTGCATGATAATGGACCTGCATATAACTAACAAAAAAAAAAAAAAGGGGGTGGTGGGGGGAGAGGGAATACAGGAGACACACCACAAGGAAGGTTATGTAAGACTTTGCTTGTGCTGAATTTTTTGAATCCTGTTCATACAGATACACCTCAAGTAGACTGTCATTCTGGGGCCTCCCCAATGCTCAAGGAACAGCCAATGGTTAACATTCAGAATATGGCCACAGGGCATTGGGAATGTCTCTTATCACTGATAATTCAGGGTCGTGAATATCCATGTGTTTCCTCAGACACTAGCCCTATAGGGATTCGAGCGTGATACATTCAGCCTCATCTCAAGGCAGAAAATAGCATCCAGCCCTCATAGTAACTGGGATTGTGTGTTTCTTACTTACTGTTTCATAAAGCGTTGTATTTTAAATCATTTATGCATGCCAAATGAGTGATGAGAAACAGCTGGATTACCCACTGGATGGTATCTCAGTAACAACACTGGGCATGGTATGACAAAAATGGGCAGTTTTTCTGTGTTACCAATGTTGCCTTAAGAATTAGAATTATTAGGTACTATTTAGGTTGTTGTGGACTGTTTTTTTCTATTTTTAGTGGTAGATTAAATATAAAATGAACAGGATTTGATGTTTCCACTGCTGGAATCCATGGAAATAGCTCTTTTAGTGTAACTTTGTCTTCTCACTATGATGTTGTTAGCCTATCAATTAGCCTTTATTTGGTTTGTCAAGACAAAACCTGGAAAGGAGTCCCAGGCAAAGGGATGACCCTGTACTATACAATGATTCACTCTCTTTCATCCACTACTTAGAATTTTAAAATATGACTATGCATCACTTGAGACAAAAGCACACACTATCTTACTGTGGTAAAAATAAGTTCTGTACTTGTTAATCAAACCAACTGGAGATAGATGTGTCAGTGTTCTTTCCTGAGAACTATGCAGTTTGTAGAAGACTCAAAATAGATAGATGTTTGTCTAAAAACTTCGTAGTTTGTGCAAGTTGGGGCCACAGCACTTAGTTCTAACATCCTGGACAATGGGCAACAGATAACAGTGACCTTCTAAGAAACTGTAAAAAATAAGTGAAAATCTCCTCTTAAGTGCGCATGATCAGAGCTGAGGAAAACTATGGCCTTCATCACCTCGACCACCAGGAGGCAGAGAACGACCCCTTAGTAACAGCTGGCTCAGCTGCAGAAAGAAAAAAAGATAAGACATGAATGCAGAAGGAGGAGACAATAAAAAGAGGGCATGGGAGGACCCCGTTGCACACCTTTGGTGGAGCGGAGACTCCCGGCCACCCGGTGCTGTTTCACTCGTTTATTACTTGCTCAATAAATTCCTATCTATTGGCAACAATCGGTGTGTATCGTTCTCTTCACACTTTTGGTGCATCTCTTCACAATTTGGTGCTGTGACTCGGATCCAGATGACTCTGCTGTGGAATTCCCACCCCAGGGGGGTGCCCTATCTTCAGATGGGCTGGGTAATTCCTGTGCAGAGACCTGTAGCTCCGAACTCTAAATTCGGTAAATGAGCAAAAGAAACCTCAGTACCTCATAATTTTTGTGCACAAAGATCGAACGGAGACTCAGGATTGAGTATTTGAGTGAAACTGTTCAGTCGGGGTGGGTATCCTGGAGCACGCCTGACTGAGACGTCTGGTAGGGGTGAAGTGAGTGCGGACCCCCTAGTAGTGCAGTTCCCATTGAACGCGAGGGTGTGGGTCACGACCGAGGGGTGCGAGTGTGTGTGTGTGTGAGTGCTCCAGAAGATGGGACAGAGGCAGAGTAAGCCCCCTGACCCCATGGGAGGCTTGCAGATAAAGTTACCAGACATACCACCAGATAGCCCCCTAGGTTTAATGTTAAAACACTGGGGCGATTTTCCCTCTAGATGAGGAAAGAGTAAGGTGAAAATGGTGCATTATTGTATGGAGGTGTGGGGAGGAAAGCAGATAAGGGCAGATCAGCTGTTCTGGCCAATATTCAGGTCCTTTGTGAATTGGATCTGCCAGGCTTTAAATGCTTATGTGAATGAAAAACAGCCTTTTAATCTAGACGAGGGCGAGTATGCCAAATTATGGGTAGAATCTGATACTTGGACCTTTTTGTTCACCCTAAAGGATAGAGTAATTAGAAAAAGGTTAGGGTTATGGTTTGGGTTAAGGTTAGGGTTATGGTTAGGGTTGGGCTTAGGGTTAGGGTTAGGGTTAGGGTTAGGGGTAGGGGTAGGGGTAGGGGTAGGGGTAGGGGTAGGGGTAGGGGTAGGGGTAGGGGTAGGGGTAGGGGTAGGGGTAGGGGTAGGGGTAGGGGTAGGGGTAGGGGTAGGGGTAGGGTTAAGTTTAGGGTTAGGGCTTGGGTTAGTGTTAGGGTTAGGGTTAGGGTTTTGGTTAGGGTTAGGTTTTGGGTTAGGGTTTGAGTTAGGGTTAGTGTTAGGGTTAAGGTTAAGTTTAATCTTAGGGTTAGGGTTAGGTTAAGGTTTAGGGTTATGCTTAGGGTTATGGTTAGGGTTTGGGTAGGGTTAGAGTTAGGGTTTGGGTTAGGGTTAGGGTTTGGATTAAGGTTAGGGTTTGGGTTAGGGTTAGGGTTAGGGTTAGGTTTTCGGTTAAGGTTAGGGTTAGCGTTAGGATTGGGGTTAGGGTTGAGGTTAGGGTTAGTATTAGGGTTAGGGTTAATGTTAGAGGTAGGGGTAGGGTTAAGTTTAGGTTTAGGTCTTGGGTTAGGGTTAGAGTTAGGGTTACGGTTTCGCTTAGGGTTAGGTTTTGGGTTAGAGTTTGAGTTAAGGTTAATGTTAGGTTTAAGGTTAGAGTTAAGGTTAGGGTTAAGGTTAGGGATAGGTTTAGGGTAAGGGTTAGGGTTATGCTTAGAGTTTGGGTAGGGTTAGGGTTAAATCTAGTGTTATTGTTTGGGTTAGGGGTAGGGTTAAGGTTAGGTTAAGGGTTAGGTTTCGGGTTAGGGTTAGGGTTATATTTAGGGTTAGGGTTAGGATTTGGGTAGTGTGAGGGTTAGGGTTAGGTTTAGTATTAGCATTTGGGTTAGGGTTAGGTTTAGTGTTAGGCTTAGGGTTTTTGGCTAGGTTTAAGTTTAGGGTTAGGGTTAAGGTTAAGTTTAGGGTTAGGTTTATGTTTGGTGGTGTACTGGGAGTTGAAGAGTTAATGCTCCAGCTGCATGCTGGGTGTGCTGGGTATACCTGATCAGGAATAGAACCCGGGCTGTGGCGGTGAGAGCGCTGGCTCCTAACCACTAGACCAAGAGCATTAACTCTTCAATTCCCAATACAGCACACGATGCCCTGATGTTGAATATCAACAACACAACAAAAAACACAAAACCATGACAGGGTTAGTGTTAGGTTTAGAGTAGGGTTAGTTTTAGTGTTAGGGATACAGTTGGGGAAGTGTTAGGGTTACGTAAAGGGTAGGGTAAGGGTTAAGGTTAGGTTAAGGTTAAGGTTATGGTTTATGATTTGCGCTAGAGTTAGTGTTATGATTAGGTTTAGGTTTAGGGTTAGTGTTAGGGTTATGGTTTGGTTTAGGTTTAAGTTTAGGGTTAAGGTTAGTGTTAAGTTTAGGGTTAGGTTTAGGGTCGGGGAATGGGTTAGTATGAGGATTTGGGTTAGAATTAGGGTTAGGCTTATGGTTAGGGTTTGGTTTAGGGTAAGGTTCAGGTTTGGGTTTGGGTTAGCATTAGCGTTAGTGCTCAGGTTAGGTTTAGGATTTGTGATGGGTTTACTGTAAATGTGAGGGTTACCTTTAGGGTTAGGTTTAGGGTACAGGTTAGGTTTAGGGTTAAGTTTAGGGATACCATCACACATGGTAACCATCACACAGCATCACCATAGCAAACACCAAAAGCATCACTGTGGCAACCATCACACCATGTCACCATAACAACCATCGCACAGCATCACCGTGACATGCATCATGCAGTGTTACCATCACAGGGCATCACCAAGGCAAACATCACAAAATGTCACCATGGCAACCATCACAAAGGATCACCATGGCTACCATCCTACTGTGTCACCATGGCAACCATCGCACAGCGTAAACATGGCAACCATCACGCAGCATCACCATGGCAGCCATCACACCCTTTCAGCATGGCATCCATCCCACAAGGTCACCATGGCAACTCTCAAACAACGCCACCATGGCATCCCGGACAGCATCAGCATGGCAAACATCACACAGCATCACCATTCCAACGATCACACAGCCTCATGGCAACTAGTAAGAGTGTCACCATGGCAACCATCACACGGCATCACCATGGAAACCATCCTGCAGCGTCACCATGGCAACTCTATTGGTACTCTATTGGTTACCTGCAGTGACCGGAGCAATTTCATTGGTGGATGATCTCTGCTGTAATTCTCTCAGGTTTTTTCTCTCTAAGGGTTTTTTATGCCACTTCTTCATGTCCTCTCTGTTTTTTCATAAGAAGCTTCACATGGCCACACGTGACATGGTGCTACTGCTGTCATTTGCTTAAGTAGAGAGGCGGTTGCCTTTGATGGCTGAGACTTTCATCAGTTTTATCAATTGCTTGATCAGATTATTTGGGTCATACTCATCTTCATCAGGTGTTTCTGATGCTGACACATGTTCATCCCTATTAATCAGTAAGGACAATTCCACCAGTATAATTTTCTGTGTCTTCTTCATTTCACCTACTTCTTCTGCTACCGCTGACACAGCTGCAATGGAAACATGTGATGACGGAAGCTGTTGTTCAAAGTTTTGAAGTGTAATAATCAATTCATAAACAGGGAGTCTTCTGTCTCAGTCCTCATATCTATGGAACGTTGCTACCAGTGCACTTGTGTACCTTTCTGATGCTGCTTTTGAGAGTTTCCAATATACACCTTACTTTCTCAGGATCACAGTCCTGGTGTGAATTGTTAGGGACGAAATTGGGATCATACAGCATCTCTACTACAGCCGTTTCTCTCAAAAATTGGATGCCTTTCTCCACAGTATTCCATCTTTCCACCTTAGGCTCCAGATTGTCTTTGTAAGGATGTCTCTCCTTTACAGCCACTAGTACTCATTCCCAGAGGGTAGCAACTTCACTCAGATATCTACTAATCCTTCTGTCAATAGCTGGGTGTCGAGCAATGCTTCCCAGTTGGTGGGCTTCGTTGCCATCTAGGGACATGCTGCTGGCACCATTGTCCCAGCACCGCAGCAACCAGGTGACAACAGGTTCATCCGAGCACTGTACAAACTCCTTTCTGGAACCTTGTATTTCAGTCATCTTTAGGGGTTGAAGAATAGTGGTAACAGTGACTTCATCATCATCACTGTCCTCTCCATGTCTCTCACTTTTCTTAGTGGCCTTTCTAGGTTGTGGTGGTGCTGAGGAGGTCCCCTCACCTGGATCTTCCTCTTCTTTCTCTGCTTCTTCTTCTTTCCGTTCTAGGCATGAGGACACCCGTGTCCATTTCTGGCTTTCCACAGGGGCAACCGACACTGATACCGGTGCTTCCTGTGATTGGTCAGGTCTAGCTTCAAGGTTTCCATTTTTGCTTTGGACCTTGGTTTCGAAACCATTTCTCTCCAGAATATCAATTATAGCTCGATAAACACAAGCCAAACCCCAAGCAATCCGTTCCTTCTCAGATCTTCCTGAGTCACATGACTCCTTACAACACTCACAGAATTTCTCAAGATCCCACAGGTGCTCAAGATCAAAATCGCATAACAGGGGGGGTCCCCATGCTTCTAATTTATTTTCTAATTTTTCCCACCTTCCCTGCCATTCAACACTCCCTGGTTTTGAGGAAGGCTTCCTCCACATGATATAAAATCCTATTGTAAGGAATACATACAGGAAAACGAATAACACAGTTGCAAGGCTTGTATCCTGAACATAGGTAAAGACCTAAAAAGAGTACCTGGAAACCAATCCAAATGCCATATAATCTGTCACATTAGCCAGGGTGTTTAGACAGGAGGCATGTAACCCCATCAGCGCACTAAAGTAGCTGTATGCAGATATGACTCTGGTACCGAACATGAGGCGCTTAAAAAGACGCCAGCATGCTCTAAGATACATGAAAACCCTTAGTCCACTTAGCACCAGTTTTACAATGGAGTACAAATACAACATTGCCCACATTCTCCACCAATAATTTGTCACGGTGTTATCCGTGACAGTGACCCAATGGATACTGAAAAGGGAGAGAAAAAGGAAAGAAAAAAAAACCCTGCACAGTCAGTGGCCATGAGGCCGCCCAAGCAGAGGAGTGGGCTCCGGGGAGGGAGGGGGAAAAAGAGGGAATAGATAGGTCTACAAAAAAACAATGGCACGATTTGAGAAAGAACAGAAACTGTACTAAATCGAATAAAATTGAACAATTGATGGAGAGACAGTTTCCAAGCCAAAAGCTGGGAGCTTATGTTAGGGAGGAAATGCAGGGGAAGCACATGCGCTGAAACTCCATGGCAGCAGAGAGAGCACGCCCAGAGAGAGAACAGGCCTGGCTTCCGGTGCCCCTCTGCTGCTCCCCAACAACATTAACTCCTTAACTGCCTGCATGATGTTCTGATGTGGAATACGAGCATCAGAACCACAAAACCACAACACCATCAAACCGTGTCACCACGACAACCATCACTCAGCATCACCATGACAACCATCACACAGCATCACCATGGCAACCAGGAACACCATCACCATGGCAAACATAACACAGCATCACCATGGCAACCATCACACAGTGTTACCATGGAAAGCACCACACAGTATCATCATGGCAACCATCATACAGCATCACCATGGCAACAATCACACTGTGTCACCATGGCAAATATCACACAGCATCAACATGGCAACAATCCCACAGCGACACCATCGAAAATATCACACAGCGTTACCAGAGCAACCATCACAACTTGTCACCATAGCAACCATCCCACAGCATAACAATGACAACTATCAAACAGCATCACTCTGCGTCACCAGCGTCACCCAAACGTAACCCTAACCATACTTCCAACCCCAAACGCAAAACTAAACCCAGATCCTTAAACCTAACCCTAACCCTAAACCTTACGCAATCGCAACACCAAACACAAACACAACCAGAACCCCAAAACCAACCCCAACCGCAAACCTAACCACTACACCTATATCAACCCCTATCCCTAAACCTAAACTTAGACCTAATCCTAACCCTAACAGCACCCCTAACACTAACCTAAACCTAACATTAACACTAAATCTAAACACAAAACCCATACCCTAATTCTAACCCTAATCCTAAACCTAACCCTAACGCTAAACTTAACCCTAACCCTAATCCAAACACTACCCCTACACCTAACCCTAACCCTAACCCTAAACCTAACCCTAACACTAACCCTAACCCTAACCCTAACCCTAACACTAACACTAACACTAACCATAAACCTAAACCTAACCATAACCCTAACAATAACCCTAACCCTAACTGGACCCTAAACCTAACCCTAAACCTAAACTTAACCATAAAACAAACACTAACGATAACCCTAACCCTAACAATAACACTATCCTCAACCCCAAACCCAACCCCAAACCAAATCTAAACCCAAAATCGCTAACCCTAACACTATCCCCAAAAATAAACCTAACCTTAAACATTTACGCTAAACAATAACCCTATATCCGAACACTAACTCTAACCCTAAACCTAAATCTAACCCTAACCCTAAACCTAAGCCTAACCCGAACCCTAACTCTAATCCTAAACTTAACACTAACCCTTAACCTAACCCTAACCTTAAACCTAACACTACACCTACACATACCCAAAAACCAAACACAAGCCCTAACACTAGACCTAACCCTAACCCTAATCCTAATCCTTACTCTAACCCTAAATCTAACCTTAACAAAAACACTAACCCTAACCCTAAACCTAAACCTAAACCTAACCCTAACCCTAAACCTAACACTAACCTTAACCCTAAGCCTAACGCTAACCCTAACCCTAGCCCTAAACTTAACCCTAACCCTAGCCACTATCCCAACCCAAACCCTAACACCTAACCACTAACCCTAACACTAAACAAGACACTAAAACTAAACCTAATCTTAACCCTAACCCTAAACCTAACCCTAACCCAAAACCTAACCCTAAACTTAAAACAACACAAACCCAAAATGATAACCCCTAACCCTAACCCTAAGCCTAATCTTAAACCAAACCCTAAACTTAAACACTTACCCTAGACTGTAACACTATATCCTAACACTAACCCTAACGCAAAACCTAACCCTAACCATACCCTAACATAAATCAAACCCTAAACACTAACATTAAAACCTACACCTATACCCTAACCCTAACCCTAAACCTAACCCTAACCCTAAACCTAAACCTAATCCTAACCCTAACTGTACCATAACCCTAACCCTAGCCCTAAACCTAACCCTAACCCTAACCCTAAACTTTACCCTAACCCTAACCCTAACCCTAGCCCTAAACCTAACCCTAAACCTAAACCTAAACCTAAACCTAATCCTAACTGTACTATAACCCTAACCCTAAACCTAAACCTAACCCTAACACTAACACTAACCGTAACCCTAACCACTATCCCAACCCAAACCCTAACACCTAACCCCTCACCCTAACACTAAACTAGACACTAAACCTAACCCTAATCTTAACCCTAACCCTAACCCTAACCCTAATCCTAACCCTAAACTTATCCGAACACTAACCCTAAGCACTAAACCTAACCCTAAGACTTAACCTAACAATAACCCTAACCCTAAACCTAAACCTAACACTAAACCTAACCCCAACCCCAACCGCAAAACTAACTCCAAACCACTAACCCTAACCCTAATCCTAAACCAGACCCTAACCTTATCCCTAATCTTAACCCTAACCCTAACCTTAACCCTAAACCCTAACCCTAACCTTAGACCTAACCCTAACCCTAACCCTAAACCATAAACCTGAAGCCTAAACCTAGCCCTAACCCTTACATTCAACCTACCCTAACTCTAACTCTAACCCTAACACTAACCCTAACCCTAACCCTTACCCTAACCTTAAACCTAAACCTAACCATACCCTAACACTAACCCTAAACCTAACCAAACACCAAACCCAAAACCAAACCCAAATTCATTACCCTAATTCTAACACTAACCCTCACCCAAACAATAAACTATAACTCTAAACCCTAAACCTGAAGCCAAAACCTAACCCTAATCTTAACACTAACCCTTAACCCCAACCCCAACCCTAAGCCGTAGCCAAGACCACTAACACTGACACTAACCCTAAATCCAACCCTAAACCGTTACCTTAAACCCTAACCCTAAAACTAACCCTAACCCTTAACCTAAACCCAACTGCAACACAGAATACCTTACCCCTATCCCTAAACATAGCCCTAACCCTAACCCTAACACTATCCACAACCACAACCCCAACACTAACACATAACCCCTAATCCTAACCCTAAAAATGATACTAAAACTAACCCTAATCTAAAACATAACACTAACCCAAACCCTAAACCTAACTCTAAACCTAACCCCAACACCAAACGCAACTCTAAACCCAAACCACTAACACTAAACCTAACCCTAAACCTAAACCAGACCCTAACCCTAACCCTATTCTCAACCCTAACCCTAAACCCTAAACCTAACCGTAAGACTAAAGCTAACCCGAACCCTAAGCCTAATCTTAACCCTAAACCAAACCCAAACCCAACTCCAACCCAAACACAATCCACAACCCCCACCTTAACCCCTTACACCTACAACTAACACTAACACTAACCCTAAATCAAAACCTAAACCGTAACCTTAAAACCTAACCCTAACAATAACCATATTGCTAAGCCTAACATTAACCTAAACCCAACTCCAACCCCGAACTAATCCCTTACCCCTATCCCTAAACATAATCCTAACCCTAAACCTAACACTAACCACAACCCCAACCTAACTCCTAACCCTAAACCTTAACAAGACACTAAACCAAAACCTAATCTTAACGCTAACCCTAACCCAAAACCTAACCCTAAACCTAATGCTAACACTAAGCCTAAAATTAAAACTAACCCTAACCCTAAACATAACCCTAAGCCTAAAACTAAACCTAACCCTAACCCTAACTCTTACACTAAACATAATCCTAACCCAACCCCAACCGCAATAAAAATCCCAAACCACTAATCCGAACCCTAACCCTAACACTAATGCTAACATTAAACCGTCACCCTAACACTAAACTGTAAACATAAACCCTAAACCTGAAGCCTAAACCTAACCCTAACACTAAACCTAGCCCTAACCCTATACCTAACACTAAACCTAACCCTAACCCTTACCCTAACCCTAACACTAAACCTAACCCTAACCCTAACCCTAACCCAAACCTAACCCTAACCCTAATGCTAACCCTAACCCTAACCCTAAATCTAATCCTAACACCAAACCAAACCCCAACCCAAACCCCTAACCCCAAACATAACACTAAACCTAAACCTAACACTAACCCGAACCCCAACTCAAAACTATAACCCTAAACCCTAAACCAGAAGCCTAAACATAACCCTAAGCCTAACCATTACACTAACCCTAAAACTAACCCTCACCCTACCGTAACCCTAACCCTAAAACTAAAAATAACACTATCCCTAAGCCTAACCATAACCCTAACCCTAACCCTAAACCTAACCCTAAACCCTAAACATAACCCTAAGCCTAACCCTAACCCTAGCCCCAACCCGAACCGCAATACAAATCCCAAACCACTAACCCGAACCCTAACCCTAACCCTAACCCTAATTCTAACACTAAACATCACCATAACACTAAACTATAAACCAAAACCCTAAACCTGAAGCCTAAACCTGACTCTAACCCTTACCCTTACCCTAACACTAACCCTAACCAACACCCTACCCTAACCCTAACCCTAACCTGAACCCTAACCATTACCCTAACCCTAACCCTAAACCGAACACTAAACCAAACCCTAAACCTAACACCAACAAAAACACAACCCAAACCCCTAAACCTAAAACTAACCCTAACCCTAACCCTAAAAATAAACTATAACCCGAAACTCTAAACCTAACCCTAACCTGAACACTAACCCTAAACCTAACCCTAAGCCTAAACCTAAACCTAAGCCTAAACTTAACCATAACCCTAAGCCTACTTCTAACCCTAAACCAAAACCTAACCCTAGCCCTAACTCCAACACTAACCCAATATCAAATAACCCTAAACCTAAACCTAAACCTAACCCGAACTTTTAACTTAATCCTAACCCTAACCCTAAACGTTAAACGTAACTCTAAGCCTAACCCTAACCCTTACCCTAAACCTAACCCTAACACTAACCCCAATGCGAACCTCAATACAAATCCCAAGCCACTAACCCGAACCCTAACCCCAACCCTAACACTAACCCTAACCAAAACTCTAACCCAACCCTAACCCTAACACTAACCCTATAACTAACCAAACCCTAAACCTAACACCAACACAAACACAATCCAAACGCCTAAACCCAAAACTAACCCAAACCCTAACCCCAACAATAAACTATAACCCGAAACTCTAAACCAGAAGCCTAAAATTAACACTAATCCTAACCATAACCCAAACCCTAAACCTAAAACCAACCCAAACGACAACCCAAAACCCTAAACCCTAAACCCAAACCTAACCCTAACCCTAACCCTTACCCTTACCCTAACACTAACCAACACTCTAACCTAACCCTAACCCTAAACCAAACAGTAAACCAAACCCTAAACCTGACACCAACCCAAACGACAACCCAAAACCCTAAACCCAAACCTAACCCTAACACTAACCCTAACCCTTACCCTTACCCTAACCCTAACCAACACTCTAACCTAACCCTAACCCTAAACCAAACACTAAACCAAACCCTAAACCTAACACCAACCCAAACCCCAACCCAAACCCCTAAACCCAAACCTAACCCTAACCCTAACCCTAAATCTAACACTAAAACAAACCCTAAACCTAACCCTAACTCTAACCCCAACCCAACACTAACCACAAACCACTAACCCTAACATTACCCCTAACCTTAACCCTAACCCTGACACTTATCATAACCCAAACCCATCCCCAACCCAAACACCAACCCTAACCTCTAACCCCTAACCCTAAACCAAAACCCATCCCCAACACTGAAGTAATCTCTTACCCCTATCCCTAAACATAACCCTAACCCTAACACTAACCCTAACCACAACCCCAACCTAACCCTAACACCTAACCCCTAACCCTAGCTTTAAACATGACCCTAAACCTAATCTTAACCCTAACCCTAAACATAAAGCTAACCCTAACCCTAAACCCTAACCCTAACCCTAACCCTAATTTTAACGCTAACCATCACCCTAACACTAATCTATAAACCTAAATCCTAAACCTGAAGCCTAAACCTAACCCTAACTCTAACCCTAAATCAAATGCTAACCCTAACCCTAAACACTAACCCTAACGCTAACCATAACCTAACCCTAACCCTTACCCATACCCCAACACCAACCCCAAAACCTAACCCTTAACCCTAACCCTACCGTAACCCTAAACCTAAAACTAACCCTAAACCTAAACCAAATCCTAACACTAAACCAAATCCTAACACTAAACCTAACTCTAACCCTAACACTAACCCCAACCCCAACCCCAAGCCAAACCCCAAACAAAATACCAAACCCAACCCCTTACCCTAACCCTAAACTAAACCCTTAACTTAACCCTGACGCTAAAACTAACCCTAACACTAACCCTAACTTTAAACCAAACCCTAACCCTTACACTAACCTTAAATCTAACCCAAATCCTAAACCTAACCCTTAACCCTAAACCTAACACTAACCCTACCCCAACTCCAACCCCAACCCCAATTCCAACACAAAATCCAAACCTGAGACAACACCTAAACCCTAACCGTAACTCTAAACCTAATCTTAACCCTAACTCTAATTCTAATCCTTAACCCTAACCCAAACCCCAACCAAAACCCTACCCAAACCCTACCCTAACACTAAAACGAATGCTAAACCAAACCCAAAACGTAAACCTAACACTAACCCCAAAACTTAACCTTAAATCTAACCCTAAATTTAAATGTAACCCTGACCCTAACCCTAACCTAAACCTAACCCTTAACCAGAACCTAACCCTAACCCTTTTCTTTACCCTAACCCTAACCCCTAAACCTAACTCTATCCCTAATCCTACATTCTAAACCTAACCCTAACCCTAACCCTAAACCTAACCCAACCCCAAACCCAAACCCAACCAGAACCCCAACACCAACCCCAACCACAACCCTTACACATACCCCTAAATCAAAACCTATCCCTAACACTAAGCTTAAGACCTAAACCTAAATATAACCCTAACCCTGAACCCTAAACCTAAACATAAGCCTAAACAAAACCCTAACCTAACCCTTACCCTAAACCTAACCCTAACCCTAACCCCAACCCCAACAGCAACACAAACCCCAAACCACTAACCCTAACCCTAACCCTAATTCTAACACTAACTATCACCCTAACACTAAACTTTAACCCTAAACCCTAAATCTGAAGCCTAAACCTAACCCTAAGTGCAGTGTCTTGGGCACGGACTCAGATGTGAACAATCCAAATCGTTTATTACAGGTTTTAACATCCCTTATATACTTTCACAATTTCTCTCTTGTAACTTTCCCACCCACCTTTACATATCAACAATATAACTTCCCAAAACAGTTCTTAACTGTGCACACAGGCAATTATCCAATCAGGGCTGTGAATCTTCCCAAGCCATGCACTCTTCCTCCAATTAGGGCCTGCCATCACACAGCTTACTTGAACTTCTTTTCCTCTTCTTCTGGAAGTGTCCTTGGTTCTCAGCCTTCCTTTCTCATGCTGTCTATCCTGTTCCACAGCTGCAGCTCTAAATGTACTTTTTGTATTCCCACAATTCCCCCTTTTTTATTTATTAGCAAACTATTAACATACTATAAATTAATAACTCTCTGTAACAGTATTTCTGAATGCATTTAGGCTATCACAATTTAATCAAGGCTTCAATTGATAAGACACTGAATGTAAGGTAATCATATAGTAAGGGCAAGAAATATTCTTAAACTTAATAAGAAGTGAACAAACATACCTTTCACCCATGGCTTTAGGTTCCTGCAACCTGGAAAAGAATCCCTGAGGGTCCCATTCTTTGTGTACCAGTAACTGATTAGAAGATATAAAGTTGCATGTCAAATGGAATCAACATCAGTGGCTAGGCCTGCTAGAGTATCACTAGGGGTATTGCTTTCCTTTGCCAGCTAACATCCTAACTTGGTGATTGTGGCCGAAGCTTGAGCGGTGCTGTTTCAGGGTATCCTGGATCTGAGAGACAAGACATCTCAAGAGCAGAAGCAAGCAAATTGTGCATTCAGAGCAACACAGAGGGTTAGGGTTTTAGCCAACATACACACACACACATGCAGACATCCATTTTAGATAAGTGTAAGCGAGAAGCAGAAACTCCCTAAGCAAACACATTATTAGCTATTGACCCTTGAGAAATGGCAAACCACCAGAAAGAAGAGAGAAAAGGAACATGCCAGTGGTGGACGCGATAGGCAGTGCCAGAAGGGCGTCCCCTGCTTCAAGGTGCACTTTTCCTCTCCCATCCACCACAGACTCCCTCCTGCTCCTACTCTTCTCAGGGTCTGCAGAGTTTTTTCCATTTGTACACCGAATCCGCGTGGCCAGTGCATGATGCGGAGCCCAAGTGGAACACCTGCTTGCAAAACAGAATAAACTATCAAGGTTAGCTCTCTTAGCATATGCCTTTGTCTCAAATAATGCATGGTTATAAAAAACTATTTTGATTAGCGAATTGAAAGAGAGTTGATCATTCTAAAACACAAAATCATCCCTTTGCATTGGATTCTTTTCCAGGTTTTTGTCTTTGCAAATTAGAAAAAAGGCTAATTGATGGGCTAATATCATAACCTCACGTTCCTAAGACATTAAAAGTACTATTTCCATAAACTCCACCGTTGGTAACATCAAATCCTGTCTAATTCACACTTGATCTATTATTGAAACAGAAGAAGCTCACAACAACCTAGATAATGCCTAATAATTCTTCATACTCAATCTACCACTAAAACAGAAGAAGCACACAATCCCAGTAATCATAAAGGCTGGATGCTATTTTCTGCCTTGAGATGAGGCTGAACATATCGTGCTGGAACCCATGTAGGACCAGTCCCTGTGGAAACACAAGCATATCCATGACCCCAAGTTATCAGTGGTAAGGGACCTTCACAATGCCCTGTGGCCATATTCCGAACGTTAACCATTGGCCATTCCTTGAGCATTGGGGGGGCCCCAAAATGACAGGCCACACGAGTTGTATCTGTATGATCACGATTCAAAAAATTCAGCACAAGCAAAGCTTTACATAATCTTTCTTGTGGTGTATCTCTCGTATTCCCCCTTTTTTGTTTATTAAGAATGGATTTCAGTGTTTGATGAGCACGCTCAATGATAGCTTGTCCAGTGGGAGAATGAGGAATGCCTGTAATATGTTTAACTCCCCATTCTTGGAGGAAAGTTCAAGTGGCCTTAGAAGTTGTACGCAGGCCCATTATCTGTTTTTATAGTATGTGGGATCCCCATAGCAGCATAAGCAGATAACCAGTGTTTACGGGCGTTGCGACTGCGTTCACCTGTATGTGCTGTGGCAAATATGCATGAAGAATGAGTATCTATTGTTACATGGACAAATTTTAGACGACCAAATTCAGGAACATGAGTGACATCTGTTTGCCACAGTTGAAGAGGCGCTGTGCCACGGGGATTTGTCCCAATTTGAGGCAAAGGGGCAATTGCCTGGCAGTCTGGGCATGTTAGAATAATGTTACGGGCCTGATCCGCTGTCAGTTGAAATTGTTTTTGTAAAGCTCTCTTATTCTGATTTAAAAAATGATGGGAGAGTTGAGCTTGCTGGAACAATTGAGGTGTAGCAAAGGCGACAGTGGCTTGATCAGCCTAACGGTTGCCCTCAGCTAAAGGACCAGGCAATGTAGTGTGTGATTGAATATGCATAATAAAATAAGGGAGCGTACGGTGAGAGACATAATGTAAAACTCGCTTGAGCTGCGCAAACAAAGCAGGGTTGTTAACTTCCTTAAGAAAAGATCCTTCAATCCGCTGAATGATACCTGTAACATACAAAGAATCAGTTATTATATTAAGCTTTCGATTTGAAAAAAATTGAAAAGCTCGGGCTACGAGCAGCGAGTTCTACAACTTGAGGTGATCCATCCGCAACATGTACATCTGACTGCCATTGTGTAGCAGTCGCGCGCCAGAGACCCACTGCTCGATGTGTCTTGCCGGAGCCATCTGTAAATACAGTAACAACATTAGGTACTGGAACATGTGAAAGTAAAATGTTAAGTGAAAGGGACAGATCACTCAAATTATGCAGTAACTGATGTTTGGGGGGGGGTGGGTGGAGATCTGTCCTGTATAGCCTGCCATAGCAGTTTGTAAAGTGAGTGTCTGTGCAAGCAACCAATCTAAATCTTTTTTAGTAGCAGGTATGTAGATGCAATCAGGGTCAAGAGCTCGTAAAATTTGTAAATGATGATGACCTCACTGTATTAGTATTGCAAACATCTCCGCTCGTGATGTAATGGTTTTTGAAAAGGTGTGTGGTAAGAATATCCATTCCAGGATAATGAGAGGATCTTTTCTTGAGGTATCCCACTGACATAACAAGCTATATGGCTGATAGGTATTTGATATTATTACAAGAGATACTGGTAGTGATAAATAAACACAATGGCAATATTGATGTTGCAGTGATGCTATTACAGAGTCTAAGCATTGTAACTCTTGCGGTGTTAACTATCTTTTAGAGGTTAAATCTGGGTCTCTGAGTAGCTGGAACAGAGGATGCAACTCTTGAGTAGTAATACCCAAAAGCGGTCATAACCGGTTGATGGTTCCTAACAATTTTTGCAGATCATTCAATGTCTGTACGTGAGGTATTATTTTGAGGATTTGAGGCTGAATAGTGTGAGATGTAATTTTCCATCCTAAATATTTCCATGGAGAACTAAGGTGCACCTTTTCTTCTGCTATTTGTAAACCAACAGATTGAACTTCCTGCCTTACAAGCATTAAAGTGTCCTTTAGACTCTCTTCTCCTTCTGCTGCTATTAATATATCTTCCATGTAATGATAAATAAGGACATGGGGTCTAGCTTTTCGTACTGGTTGTAATGCATTTGGTACAGTCAGTTGACATATCATTGGACTATTAAGCATTCCTTGTGGTAACACAGTCCAGTGATAACGCTGAGCAGGGCTTTGTTGGTTGATGGAGGGCACTGAGAAAGCAAATCGTGGTGCTTCTTTTGGATGAAGAGAAATGGTAAAAAAAAACCAGTCTTTTAAATCAATGACTGCTATAGGCCAATTCGATGGTAACATTGAAGGCGAAAGGAGACCAGGCTGCAATAACTGATTTTTGAATTGCAGTCATTGATAGCACGCAGGTCCTGTGGAAGCCTCCATTTTCCACTCTTCTTGAGAATAACAAACACTGGAGTATTCCAAAGGCTGGTGGTAGGCACTATGTGACCAGCAGCCAGTTGTTCTTGAACTAGCTAGCTCATGTAAATGCAGCAACTTTTCCTTTGTTAAGGGCCATTGATCTACCCAGATTGGTTGTTCTGTTTTCCAAACTAGGGGCATAGGTTGCTGCCAATCAATGGCCCTTATTGAAAATTTGTTCGCAAAATCATACCCCACTGACTTAAAAGATCATGACCCCACAGAGTATAGGGAACTGGCAAGATGTAAGGAGCAGTGTGAGCAATGTGACCATCAGGCCCTTCTAAAGATAAAATTTGGGCACTTTGTTTGGGCTGCTGTAAGCCCCCAACTCCTACAATAGCAGAACTAGGGTATTTTAGTGGCCATTCAGAGGGCCAGTCACTTGACTTAATGATGGTAATATTAGCTCCGATGTCCTCTAGGCCTAATAACTGCCTGCCATTTACTAGACATTATAATAATGGTTTGTCTTCTGATACTTGTGTAGTCCATAGCACGGCAGGCTTGTCCGTGCTTCCAAATCCCCCAATTCGATCCCCAATACCAGGTTTAGTCATAGAATGAAAAGATTAATTGTGCTATTTTTTGGCCTTTGGGGATAAAGCAATTTTGCTATTTTTTGGCCTTTGGGGGTGAGGGTGTCCATGCCATTATCTTAATTTCCCCAGTGTGGTCAGCATATATAACTCCTGGTAAAACAAAAAGTCCCATCCGTGTAACAGAAGAAAGTCCTATAAGGAGGGCACTGCGCCCGTCCCCAAGGGGGCCCATTACTCCTGTTGGAATAAGAGTTATGTCAGTATCAGACAGTGTCACTGACTGGGCGGTGGCCAAATCCACTCCTGCACAGTGGCTGGTCTGAGTGCGCTGGCCAGGCAGCAGCCGGCCGATTCGGGACTGTCATAGCGCGCTGTCTCACGCTCTTCTTCCCATTTCCCGGCAGATCGTAGGGCCGTGCAGGAACAGGGAGTTTAGATCGGTAGTCTCTCGCCCAGTGTAACCCCTTCCCGCACCGGGGACAGGGTCGAGTAGGAAGAGCAGAAGCATTTTTATCTGCTTTTTTAGGCTCTTTACAGTCCCTTTGTACATGATCAGGTTCCCCACAGTTGTAGCACTTTATTTTTTGAGCTGTCCCTGCACCAAGTCGGACTGCCAGGGTGTCTGCTAGCGAGGCCATTTTATGGCTTTCTGTCCCTACATCTTGACAGGCTTTAATCATGTCAGTAATGGATGGATCTGCATTTTTTAAGGATTGTAGGACCATTCTACAGTCTGCATTTGCATTTTCTATTGCTAATTGCTTAAGCAAAGCCTCCCAGGCAGCTTGATTTTCTACCTGTCTCTCTAGCGTATTTTGTAAATGGTCAAGAAATTTAATGTAGGACTTGGCAGCCTCCTGCCTAATCGATGTAAATGACGTGTTAGATAAATTAGTGTCGTGCTATCTGACAGATAGCACACAACACTAAAGTCTTAACTTGTTCCATCTGTGCCTGAACCTGAGGTATTGCCCGGACCCCCTCCCCCATGAGTTCCACTATGCCAATGTGATTGAGGTTATTCAGATTATTCATAGCCTGGATGGTAGCCAGTTCCCGATACTCTGTCATAAACACGGTGAATTGCATGGGAGACAGAATTGTTCGTAACAACATTTTCCAATCGTGAGGGGTCATAATATAACTGTCACCAATTGCAGCCAAAAGATGATATGTAAAGGGAGACTGAATTCCATAATCTCTCACTGACTTCCTTAGTTCCTTCACTGCCTCGTAAGGCAGGGATTCCCACCGGGGGCGCTGATTTGCATGATACAACACAGGGAAGGCTTGCAACGTATCAGCATCACCCCGTAATATTGCTTCTTTTCTGCACTGCTCTAAAGTATGCTGTAGAAAAAAATTTATTTCCTGCTCCCTTCAAGTTATCATCAGGAGGGAAAATGTTCGACCGGATCTACTGAACCAGGATCTGAAAGATCCTCTGGTTCCGGTTCGTCCTCATTTTTTACCAAGTTACAGGCAGGCTGCGGAGCAGCAGCAGTAAGCGACGTAACCGGAGCGGAAGGCGGCAGAGGAGCGGCGACCATCGGGGGCGGAACGGAGGGCGGAAGCGCCGGGGGGGGTCGCAGCGATTTTTCTTCTCCCCGGTCGAAGGGGTGGTCGGAGCCGCGGATCGGGTCCGGGCAGCGGCTACTTCCTGAATCCGAGGCGAGGTGGGAAGGAGGGCGATAGAGGCCAGAAGGACTTCTTCCTTGTCGAATTTGTTTAAGTCTTTCCATTATTTGGTGCCAAGCAGGTAGAAGTTTGGCAGCCGTTCTGTCTTTAGTAATAGAAGCCTCCCAGAGTTTTGTGCCAATTTTGTCCCAGAGTTCTCCATCAAGAGAGAACCCAGTTTTCGGAAATTCAGGGACATTTTTGCTTATCCATTTAAGAAAAGTAGCTAGTTCTGAATTAGATTTTGTATTCCCACAAATCTCAATCCCAAACGAACCCCTAAACACTAAACCGAAACCTAACACAAACCCTAACACTAGCCCTAACCCTAACATAAAACTAACCTAAACCCTTACCCTAACCCTAACACCAACCACAACCCCAAACTAACCCCTATTACCTAACCCTAAACATAAACCAAACCCTAACCCTAAACCAAACCCAACCCTAACCCCAAAACCTAAATCCTGACACTAACACTACATTCTAAAAATAACCTAACCAAAACCTAACCCTAAACCTAAACCTAAACCAAACCCTAAACATAACCCTAACCCTAACACTAATCCTAATCCTAAAACAAGCCCTAAACCTAAACTAACCCTTACTCTAACAATAATCGTAACCCAACCCCAACCCCAAAGGAACACAATCCCCTATCATAAACCTAACCATATACCTAATTCTAAACCTAAACCCTTACCCTAAAAGCTAACCTTAAACATAAACCTTTACCCTAAACCCTAAAACTATACCCTAATCCTAACCCGAACTCCAACCCCAACACTAACTCCAAAACCCTAATACTACATTCTATACCTAACCCTAACCCTAACCCTAACCCTAAACAGAAATCTTAACCCTAACCCAAACCCTAACCCCAAATTCTAAACTTAAACCAAACCTTAACTCTAACTCTATTCCTACCTCTAAACTACCTCTAACTTAACTCTAAATTTAAAACTAAACCTTAACCTAACCCTATCCCTAAACTTAATACTAACTCTAACACTAACCTTCATCCTAACTCTAATCTATAACACTGAACTATAACCCAAACCCTGACCCTACCCTAATCCTAGAACTTTCTAGAAATTTTTATACTGAAATCTTTCAAATCCTTTCAAGAAAGCAGGTCCGAATGGAGGGCTAAGGGCTGGCTATAATTGCTCATAAGCATGGACTAAGCTTGAAAAGAATTTGTATCTTCTACAGTTCCGAAAGCAGAACGATAATCAGACGGCTGACTTGCACTGAAATACGTCTTATCTCCACATGGTCTGATTCACACTTTGAACAGTTTACTCAGTTTACTCATTGAACAGTCTCCGGTAATGGTGTTTTATGAAAAAATGGGCTGCTCATCAATATAAGTGAGGGGGAATTTTCTGTTCTCTGTCGGCTATGGTAGCATTTGCAAAGACTGATAGCATCAGACCTTCATTTCAGTACACATTTTCACGGTTTCTGTATAATATATCATGATTTAATTTTTGATTTCTCAGAAACACAACTTCAGTCAATTTTTCTTACCCATACACATGGACATTACTGATACCTTCCCCTAAAGTATATTGTCCTCTGAGGTTAGTAAAGGCAAAATGTGAGTGAAGCTGGCTCCACTCACAGATTCTGGTGTCTACCGCATCAGATCAAATATTTCCCCAAAACCTCATCGCCGGAGAATCGAAGATGAGTCCGGACGAAACTGAGCCGAATCGGCAACGAACGTCAAACTCGAATCGCTCTTAACTGCGGATTCCGCTTGAATCGCTTCAATCGCCGATTCTGCTGCTTGAGACGCTGAAGAAAGACGCGAATCAGACGGCTGCCGTGCACTGAAGAGCGACTTTAAGCTACAGCCTGCTGCGGTCTGATTCCAACCTAAAAGTGATTACCCGTATGACAGATTCCGTTCCTGGCGTTCTCGATAGAGATGGGGAGGACCGGGATGTTACTGTGGGAGAAAGATTCTTCTACTTTTCACCTCTGCTACCGTCTGCAATGTATGTCTGCATCAGACGTTCCTTTCCGTCCACGTTTTCATACTATTTTTCTGACAGTTTTAGATGTCCATACTTTTCTCCCTGGAACATCGTCTCCCCCCTTTATTTTTCATACACCGGGACATTACTCATTCCTTTCCCATAATTAAATGCTCTTAAGAGTATATCAGTATAGAACGGAATTGTGAGTGAAGCTTGCCCCTCACTCAGATTCTGCTGTGTGCAGAACCAGTTCGAATATTTCCCAAACAACCTTCATCACCGGGCATCGAAGATGAGCCCGTTTGAAAGTGAGCCGAATCCGCAACGAACGTCAAACTCGAATCGCTCTTATCGCGGATACCGCCTAAAGCGTTTCAATCGCGGATTCTGCTGCTCGAGCCGCTGAAGAAAGACGCGAATCAACCGGCTGCCGTGCACTGAAGAGCGGCTTTAAGCCGCAGCCTGCTGCGGTCTGATACCAACATAGCAATGACAACCCGTAAGAAAAGCAATGTTTGTGTGCGCGAAAGATTCTGTTCGGTTTCTGCTCTGCTACCGTGTTCAATGTATGTCTGCATCAGACGTTCCTTTCCGTCCACGTGTGCATACATTTTTCTGACTGTTTCTGATGTTTATTTCTTTCCTACGGGCAACATCGTCTCTCCGCGTTTATTTTTCGACTACAAGGACATAAGTCATTCCTTCTCCGATGTTATCGTGGGGGAAAGATTCTGCACACATTCTGCTCTGCTACCGTGTGCACTGTATGTCTGCATAGACGTTCCCCTCCATCCATGTTTTCATACTTTCTCTCTGACCGTTTATGATGTCTTTTTCTTTCAACACTGAATCATAGTCTCTCCCCTTGTTTTTTTCATTCACACGGACATTACTGATTCCTTTCCCATAATTAAATGCTCTTCTTATCTTAGAAATGTAGATGCAAATTGTAAGTGAAGCTGGCCCCTCTCGCAGATTCACGTGTCTATCCCACTGGTTCGAATATTTCCCAATAAACTTCATCACCGGAGCATCGAAGATGAGTCCGGACGAAACTGAGCCGAATCGGCAACGAACGTCAAACTCGAATCGCTCTTGACTGCGGATTCCGCTTGAATCGCTTCAATCGCGGATTCTGCTGCTTGAGACGCTGAAGAAAGACGCGAATCAGACGGCTACCGTGCGCTGAAGAGCGACTTCAAATCGCAGCCTGCTGCGGTCTGATTCCAACATAGCAGTGAATACTCTTATGGCAGATTCCTTTCCTGCCATTGTCGATAGAGATGGGGAGGACATAGATGTTAGTGTGGGGGAAAGATTCTTCTCCCTTTCTGCTCTGCTACCGTCTGCATCGTATGTCTGCATGAGGCGTTCACCTCCGTCAACGTTTACATATTTTTTTTGGACCAATTTGGATTTCTGTTGTTTTTCTCCCTGGAACATCGTCTCTCCCCGTTTATTTCTCGTACTCACGGACATTACTCATTCCTTTTCCGAAATTGAATGTTCTTGAGAGTATATCAGTATAGAACGGAATTGTGAGTGAAGCTTGCCCCTCACTCAGATTCTGCTGTGTGCAGAACCGGTTCGAATATTACCCAAACAACCTTCATCACCGGGCATCGAAGATGAGCCCGTTCGAAAGTGAGCCGAATCCGCAAGGAACGTCAAACCCGAATCGCTCTTGACTGCGGATTCCGCTTGAATCGCTTCAATCGCGGTTTCTGCTGCTCGAGCCGCTGAAGAAAGACGCGAATCAGCCGGCTGCCGTGCACTGAAGAGCGGCTTTAAGCCGCAGCCTGCTGCGGTCTGATACCAACATAGCAATGATAACCCGTAAGAAAAGCAATGTTTGTGTGCGCGAAAGATTCTGTTCGGTTTCTGCTCTGCTACCGTGTTCAATGTATGTCTGCATCAGACGTTCCTTTCCGTCCACGTGTGCATACATTTTTCTGACTGTTTCTGATGTTTATTTCTTTCCTACGGGCAACATCGTCTCTCCGCGTTTATTTTTCGACTACAAGGACATAATTCATTCCTTCTCCGATGTTAGCGTGGGGGAAAGATTCTGCACACATTCTGCTCTGCTACCGTGTGCACTGTATGTCTGCATAGACGTTCCCCTCCATCCATGTTTTCATACTTTCTCTCTGACCGTTTATGATGTCTTTTTCTTTCAACACTGAATCATAGTCTCTCCCCTTGTTTTTTTCATTCACACGGACATTACTGATTCCTTTCCCATAATTAAATGCTCTTCTTATCTTAGAAATGTAGATGCAAATTGTAAGTGAAGCTGGCCCCTCTCGCAGATTCACGTGTCTATCCCACTGGTTCGAATATTTCCCAATAAACTTCATCACCGGAGCATCGAAGATGAGTCCGGACGAAACTGAGCCGAATCGGCAACGAACGTCAAACTCGAATCGCTCTTGACTGCGGATTCCGCTTGAATCGCTTCAATCGCGGATTCTGCTGCTTGAGACGCTGAAGAAAGACGCGAATCAGACGGCTACCGTGCGCTGAAGAGCGACTTTAAATCGCAGCCTGCTGCGGTCTGATTCCAACATAGCAGTGAATACTCTTATGGCAGATTCCTTTCCTGCCATTGTCGATAGAGATGGGGAGGACATAGATGTTAGTGTGGGGGAAAGATTCTTCTCCCTTTCTGCTCTGCTACCGTCTGCATCGTATGTCTGCATGAGGCGTTCACCTCCGTCAACGTTTACATATTTTTTTTGGACCAATTTGGATTTCTGTTATTTTTCTCCCTGGAACATAGTCTCTCCCCGTTTATTTTTCGTACTCACGGACATTACTCATTCCTTTTCCGAAATTGAATGTTCTTGAGAGTATATCAGTATAGAACGGAATTGTGAGTGAAGCTTGCCCCTCACTCAGATTCTGCTGTCTGCAGAACCGGTTCGAATATTACCCAAACAACCTTCATCACCGGGCATAGAAGATGAGCCCGTTCGAAAGTGAGCCGAATCCGCAACGAACGTCAAACTCGAATCGCTCTTAATCGCGGATACCGCCTAAAGCGTTTCAAGCGGTGTTTTTCCGCTTGAATCGCTTCAATCGCGGTTTCTGCTGCTCGAGCCGCTGAAGAAAGACGCGAATCAGCCGGCTGCCGTGCACTGAAGAGCGGCTTTAAGCCGCAGCCTGCTGCGGTCTGATACCAACATAGCCGTAAGAAGAGCAAGATAACCCGTAAGAAAAGCAATGTTTGTGTGCGCGAAAGATTCTGTTCGGTTTCTGCTCTGCTACCGTGTTCAATGTATGTCTGCATCAGACGTTCCTTTCCGTCCACGTGTGCATACATTTTTCTGACTGTTTCTGATGTTTATTTCTTTCCTACGGGCAACATCGTCTCTCCGCGTTTATTTTTCGACTACAAGGACATAATTCATTCCTTCTCCGATGTTAGCGTGGGGGAAAGATTCTGCACACATTCTGCTCTGCTACCGTGTGCACTGTATGTCTGCATAGACGTTCCCTCCATCCATGTTTTCATACTTTCTCTCTGACCGTTTATGATGTGTTTTTCTTTCAACACTGAATCATAGTCTCTCCCCTTGTTTTTTTCATTCACACGGACATTACTGATTCCTTTCCCATAATTAAATGCTCTTCTTATCTTAGAAATGTAGATGCAAATTGTAAGTGAAGCTGGCCCCTCTCGCAGATTCACGTGTCTATCCCACTGGTTCGAATATTTCCCAATAAACTTCATCACCGGAGCATCGAAGATGAGTCCGGACGAAACTGAGCCGAATCGGCAACGAACGTCAAACTCGAATCGCTCTTGACTGCGGATTCCGCTTGAATCGCTTCAATCGCAGATTCTGCTGCTTGAGACGCTGAAGAAAGACGCGAATCAGACGGCTACCGTGCGCTGAAGAGCGACTTTAAATCGCAGCCTGCTGCGGTCTGATTCCAACATAGCAGTGAATACTCTTATGGCAGATTCCTTTCCTGCCATTGTCGATAGAGATGGGGAGGACATAGATGTTAGTGTGGGGGAAAGATTCTTCTCCCTTTCTGCTCTGCTACCGTCTGCATCGTATGTCTGCATGAGGCGTTCACCTCCGTCAACGTTTACATATTTTTTTTGGACCAATTTGGATTTCTGTTATTTTTCTCCCTGGAACATCGTCTCTCCCCGTTTATTTCTCGTACTCACGGACATTACTGATTCCTTTCCCATAATTAAATGGTCTTGAGAGTATATCAGTATAGAACGGAATTGTGAGTGAAGCTTGCCCCTCACTCAGATTCTGCTGTGTGCAGAACCGGTTCGAATATTTCCCAAACAACCTTCATCACCGGGCATCGAAGATGAGCCCGTTCGAAAGTGAGCCGAATCCGCAACGAACGTCAAACTCGAATCGCTCTTAATCGCGGATACCGCCTAAAGCGTTTCAATCGGTGTTTCTGCTGCTCGAGCCGCTGAAGAAAGACGCGAATCAGCCGGCTGTCGAGCACTTAAGCGCGGCTTCAAATCGCAGCCTGCTGCGATCTGATTCCAACATAGCAGTGAATACTCTTATGGCAGAATCCGTTCCTGCCATTGTCGATAGAGATGAGGAGGACCGGGATGTTACTGTGGGAGAAAGATTCTTCTACTTTTCACCTCTGCTACCGTCTGCAATGTATGTCTGCATCAGACGTTCCTTTCCGTCCACGTTTTCATACTATTTTTCTGACAGTTTTAGATGTCCATACTTTTCTCCCTGGAACATCGTCTCTCCCCGTTTATTTCTCGTACTCACGGACATTACTGATTCCTTTCCCATAATTAAATGCTCTTGAGAGTATATCAGTATAGAACGGAATTGTGAGTGAAGCTTGCCCCTCACTCAGATTCTGCTGTCTGCAGAACCGGTTCGAATATTACCCAAACAACCTTCATCACCGGGCATCGAAGATGAGCCCGTTCGAAAGTGAGCCGAATCCGCAACGAACGTCAAACTCGAATCGCTCTTAATCGCGGATACCGCCTAAAGCGTTTCAATCGGTGTTTTTCCGCTTGAATCGCTTCAATCGCGGTTTCTGCTGCTCGAGCCGCTGAAGAAAGACGCGAATCAACCGGCTGCCGTGCACTGAAGAGCGGCTTTAAGCCGCAGCCTGCTGCGGTCTGATACCAACATAGCCGTAAGAAGAGCAAGATAACCCGTAAGAAAAGCAATGTTTGTGTGCGCGAAAGATTCTGTTCGGTTTCTGCTCTGCTACCGTGTTCAATGTATGTCTGCATCAGACGTTCCTTTCCGTCCACGTGTGCATACATTTTTCTGACTGTTTCTGATGTTTATTTCTTTCCTACGGGCAACATCGTCTCTCCGCGTTTATTTTTCGACTACAAGGACATAATTCATTCCTTCTCCGATGTTAGCGTGGGGGACAGATTCTGCACACATTCTGCTCTGCTACCGTGTGCACTGTATGTCTGCATAGACGTTCCCCTCCATCCATGTTTTCATACTTTCTCTCTGACCGTTTATGATGTGTTTTTCTTTCAACACTGAATCATAGTCTCTCCCCTTGTTTTTTTCATTCACACGGACATTACTGATTCCTTTCCCATAATTAAATGCTCTTCTTATCTTAGAAATGTAGATGCAAATTGTAAGTGAAGCTGGCCCCTCTCGCAGATTCACGTGTCTATCCCACTGGTTCGAATATTTCCCAATAAACTTCATCACCGGAGCATCGAAGATGAGTCCGGACGAAACTGAGCCGAATCGGCAACGAACGTCAAACTCGAATCGCTCTTGACTGCGGATTCCGCTTGAATCGCTTCAATCGCGGATTCTGCTGCTTGAGACGCTGAAGAAAGACGCGAATCAGACGGCTACCGTGCGCTGAAGAGCGACTTTAAATCGCAGCCTGCTGCGGTCTGATTCCAAAATAGCAGTGAATACTCATGGCAGATTCCTTTCCTGCCATTGTCGATAGAGATGGGGAGGACATAGATGTTAGTGTGGGGGAAAGATTCTTCTCCCTTTCTGCTCTGCTACCGTCTGCATCGTATGTCTGCATGAGGCGTTCACCTCCGTCAACGTTTACATATTTTTTTTGGACCAATTTGGATTTCTGTTATTTTTCTCCCTGGAACATCGTCTCTCCCCGTTTATTTCTCGTACTCACGGACATTACTGATTCCTTTCCCATAATTAAATGGTCTTGAGAGTATATCAGTATAGAACGGAATTGTGAGTGAAGCTTGCCCCTCACTCAGATTCTGCTGTGTGCAGAACCGGTTCGAATATTTCCCAAACAACCTTCATCACCGGGCATCGAAGATGAGCCCGTTCGAAAGTGAGCCGAATCCGCAACGAACGTCAAACTCGAATCGCTCTTAATCGCGGATACCGCCTAAAGCGTTTCAATCGGTGTTTCTGCTGCTCGAGCCGCTGAAGAAAGACGCGAATCAGCCGGCTGTCGAGCACTTAAGCGCGGCTTCAAATCGCAGCCTGCTGCGATCTGATTCCAACATAGCAGTGAATACTCTTATGGCAGAATCCGTTCCTGCCATTGTCGATAGAGATGAGGAGGACCGGGATGTTACTGTGGGAGAAAGATTCTTCTACTTTTCACCTCTGCTACCGTCTGCAATGTATGTCTGCATCAGACGTTCCTTTCCGTCCACGTTTTCATACTATTTTTCTGACAGTTTTAGATGTCCATACTTTTCTCCCTGGAACATCGTCTCTCCCCGTTTATTTCTCGTACTCACGGACATTACTGATTCCTTTCCCATAATTAAATGCTCTTGAGAGTATATCAGTATAGAACGGAATTGTGAGTGAAGCTTGCCCCTCACTCAGATTCTGCTGTCTGCAGAACCGGTTCGAATATTACCCAAACAACCTTCATCACCGGGCATAGAAGATGAGCCCGTTCGAAAGTGAGCCGAATCCGCAACGAACGTCAAACTCGAATCGCTCTTAATCGCGGATACCGCCTAAAGCGTTTCAATCGGTGTTTTTCCGCTTGAATCGCTTCAATCGCGGTTTCTGCTGCTCGAGCCGCTGAAGAAAGACGCGAATCAGCCGGCTGCCGTGCACTGAAGAGCGGCTTTAAGCCGCAGCCTGCTGCGGTCTGATACCAACATAGCCGTAAGAAGAGCAAGATAACCCGTAAGAAAAGCAATGTTTGTGTGCGCGAAAGATTCTGTTCGGTTTCTGCTCTGCTACCGTGTTCAATGTATGTCTGCATCAGACGTTCCTTTCCGTCCACGTGTGCATACATTTTTCTGACTGTTTCTGATGTTTATTTCTTTCCTACGGGCAACATCGTCTCTCCGCGTTTATTTTTCGACTACAAGGACATAATTCATTCCTTCTCCGATGTTAGCGTGGGGGACAGATTCTGCACACATTCTGCTCTGCTACCGTGTGCACTGTATGTCTGCATAGACGTTCCCCTCCATCCATGTTTTCATACTTTCTCTCTGACCGTTTATGATGTGTTTTTCTTTCAACACTGAATCATAGTCTCTCCCCTTGTTTTTTTCATTCACACGGACATTACTGATTCCTTTCCCATAATTAAATGCTCTTCTTATCTTAGAAATGTAGATGCAAATTGTAAGTGAAGCTGGCCCCTCTCGCAGATTCACGTGTCTATCCCACTGGTTCGAATATTTCCCAATAAACTTCATCACCGGAGCATCGAAGATGAGTCCGGACGAAACTGAGCCGAATCGGCAACGAACGTCAAACTCGAATCGCTCTTGACTGCGGATTCCGCTTGAATCGCTTCAATCGCGGATTCTGCTGCTTGAGACGCTGAAGAAAGACGCGAATCAGACGGCTACCGTGCGCTGAAGAGCGACTTTAAATCGCAGCCTGCTGCGGTCTGATTCCAACATAGCAGTGAATACTCTTATGGCAGATTCCTTTCCTGCCATTGTCGATAGAGATGGGGAGGACATAGATGTTAGTGTGGGGGAAAGATTCTTCTCCCTTTCTGCTCTGCTACCGTCTGCATCGTATGTCTGCATGAGGCGTTCACCTCCGTCAACGTTTACATATTTTTTTTGGACCAATTTGGATTTCTGTTATTTTTCTCCCTGGAACATCGTCTCTCCCCGTTTATTTCTCGTACTCACGGACATTACTGATTCCTTTCCCATAATTAAATGGTCTTGAGAGTATATCAGTATAGAACGGAATTGTGAGTGAAGCTTGCCCCTCACTCAGATTCTGCTGTGTGCAGAACCGGTTCGAATATTACCCAAACAACCTTCATCACCGGGCATAGAAGATGAGCCCGTTCGAAAGTGAGCCGAATCCGCAACGAACGTCAAACTCGAATCGCTCTTAATCGCGGATACCGCCTAAAGCGTTTCAAGCGGTGTTTTTCCGCTTGAATCGCTTCAATCGGTGTTTCTGCTGCTCGAGCCGCTGAAGAAAGACGCGAATCAGCCGGCTGCCGTGCACTGATGAGCCGCTTTAAGCCGCAGCCTGCTGCGGTCTGATACCAACATAGCAGTGAATACTCTTATGGCAGATTCCTTTCCTGCCATTGTCGATAGAGATGGGGAGGACATAGATGTTAGTGCGGGGGAAAGATTCTTCTTCCTTTCTGCTCTGCTACCGTCTGCATCGTATGTCTGCATGAGGCGTTCACCTCCGTCTACGTTTACATATTTTTTTTGGACCAATTTGGATTTCTGTTATTTTTCTCCCTGGAACATCGTCTCTCCCCGTTTATTTCTCGTACTCACGGACATTACTGATTCCTTTCCCATTATTAAATGGTCTTGAGAGTATATCAGTATAGAACGGAATTGTGAGTGAAGCTTGCCCCTCACTCAGATTCTGCTGTGTGCAGAACCGGTTCGAATATTTCCCAAACAACCTTCATCACCGGGCATCGAAGATGAGCCCGTTCGAAAGTGAGCCGAATCCGCAACGAACGTCAAACTCGAATCGCTCTTAATCGCGGATACCGCCTAAAGCGTTTCAATCGGTGTTTCTGCTGCTCGAGCCGCTGAAGAAAGACGCGAATCAGCCGGCTGTCGAGCACTTAAGCGCGGCTTCAAATCGCAGCCTGCTGCGGTCTGATTCCAACATAGCAGTGAATACTCTTATGGCAGAATCCGTTCCTGCCATTGTCGATAGAGATGAGGAGGACCGGGATGTTACTGTGGGAGAAAGATTCTTCTACTTTTCACCTCTGCTACCGTCTGCAATGTATGTCTGCATCAGACGTTCCTTTCCGTCCACGTTTTCATACTATTTTTCTGACAGTTTTAGATGTCCATACTTTTCTCCCTGGAACATCGTCTCTCCCCGTTTATTTCTCGTACTCACTGACATTACTGATTCCTTTTCCGAAATTGAATGTTCTTGAGAGTATATCAGTATAGAACGGAATTGTGAGTGAAGCTTGCCCCTCACTCAGATTCTGCTGTCTGCAGAACCGGTTCGAATATTACCCAAACAACCTTCATCACCGGGCATCGAAGATGAGCCCGTTCGAAAGTGAGCCGAATCCGCAACGAACGTCAAACTCGAATCGCTCTTAATCGCGGATACCGCCTAAAGCGTTTCAAGCGGTGTTTTTCCGCTTGAATCGCTTCAATCGCGGTTTCTGCTGCTCGAGCCGCTGAAGAAAGACGCGAATCAGCCGGCTGCCGTGCACTGAAGAGCGGCTTTAAGCCGCAGCCTGCTGCGGTCTGATACCAACATAGCAATGACAACCCGTAAGAAAGGCAATGTTTGTGTGCGCGAAAGATTCTGTTCGGTTTCTGCTCTGCTACCGTGTTCAATGTATGTCTGCATCAGACGTTCCTTTCCGTCCACGTGTGCATACATTTTTCTGACTGTTTCTGATGTTTATTTCTTTCCTACGGGCAACATCGTCTCTCCGCGTTTATTTTTCGACTACAAGGACATAAGTCATTCCTTCTCCGATGTTAGCGTGGGGGAAAGATTCTGCACACATTCTGCTCTGCTACCGTGTGCACTGTATGTCTGCATAGACGTTCCCTCCATCCATGTTTTCATACTTTCTCTCTGACCGTTTATGATGTCTTTTTCTTTCAACACTGAATCATAGTCTCTCCCCTTGTTTTTTTCATTCACACGGACATTACTGATTCCTTTCCCATAATTAAATGCTCTTCTTATCTTAGAAATGTAGATGCAAATTGTAAGTGAAGCTGGCCCCTCTCGCAGATTCACGTGTCTATCCCACTGGTTCGAATATTTCCCAATAAACTTCATCACCGGAGCATCGAAGATGAGTCCGGACGAAACTGAGCCGAATCGGCAACGAAAGTCAAACTCGAATCGCTCTTGACTGCGGATTCCGCTTGAATCGCTTCAATCGCGGATTCTGCTGCTTGAGACGCTGAAGAAAGACGCGAATCAGACGGCTACCGTGCGCTGAAGAGCGACTTTAAATCGCAGCCTGCTGCGGTCTGATTCCAACATAGCAGTGAATACTCTTATGGCAGATTCCTTTCCTGCCATTGTCGATAGAGATGGGGAGGACATAGATGTTAGTGTGGGGGAAAGATTCTTCTCCCTTTCTGCTCTGCTACCGTCTGCATCGTATGTCTGCATGAGGCGTTCACCTCCGTCAACGTTTACATATTTTTTTTGGACCAATTTGGATTTCTGTTATTTTTCTCCCTGGAACATCGTCTCTCCCCGTTTATTTTTCGTACTCACGGACATTACTCAATCCTTTTCCGAAATTGAATGTTCTTGAGAGTATACCAGTATAGAACGGAATTGTGAGTGAAGCTTGCCCCTCACTCAGATTCTGCTGTGTGCAGAACCGGTTCGAATATTACCCAAACAACCTTCATCACCGGGCATAGAAGATGAGCCCGTTCGAAAGTGAGCCGAATCCGCAACGAACGTCAAACTCGAATCGCTCTTAATCGCGGATACCGCCTAAAGCGTTTCAAGCGGTGTTTTTCCGCTTGAATCGCTTCAATCGGTGTTTCTGCTGCTCGAGCCGCTGAAGAAAGACGCGAATCAGCCGGCTGCCGTGCACTGATGAGCCGCTTTAAGCCGCAGCCTGCTGCGGTCTGATACCAACATAGCAGTGAATACTCTTATGGCAGATTCCTTTCCTGCCATTGTCGATAGAGATGGGGAGGACATAGATGTTAGTGCGGGGGAAAGATTCTTCTTCCTTTCTGCTCTGCTACCGTCTGCATCGTATGTCTGCATGAGGCGTTCACCTCCGTCGACGTTTACATATTTTTTTTGGACCAATTTGGATTTCTGTTATTTTTCTCCCTGGAACATCGTCTCTCCCCGTTTATTTCTCGTACTCACGGACATTACTGATTCCTTTCCCATAATTAAATGGTCTTGAGAGTATATCAGTATAGAACGGAATTGTGAGTGAAGCTTGCCCCTCACTCAGATTCTGCTGTGTGCAGAACCGGTTCGAATATTTCCCAAACAACCTTCATCACCGGGCATCGAAGATGAGCCCGTTCGAAAGTGAGCCGAATCCGCAAGGAACGTCAAACTCGAATCGCTCTTAATCGCGGATACCGCCTAAAGCGTTTCAATCGGTGTTTCTGCTGCTCGAGCCGCTGAAGAAAGACGCGAATCAGCCGGCTGTCGAGCACTTAAGCGCGGCTTCAAATCGCAGCCTGCTGCGGTCTGATTCCAACATAGCAGTGAATACTCTTATGGCAGAATCCGTTCCTGCCATTGTCGATAGAGATGAGGAGGACCGGGATGTTACTGTGGGAGAAAGATTCTTCTACTTTTCACCTCTGCTACCGTCTGCAATGTATGTCTGCATCAGACGTTCCTTTCCGTCCACGTTTTCATACTATTTTTCTGACAGTTTTAGATGTCCATACTTTTCTCCCTGGAACATCGTCTCTCCCCGTTTATTTCTCGTACTCACTGACATTACTGATTCCTTTTCCGAAATTGAATGTTCTTGAGAGTATATCAGTATAGAACGGAATTGTGAGTGAAGCTTGCCCCTCACTCAGATTCTGCTGTCTGCAGAACCGGTTCGAATATTACCCAAACAACCTTCATCACCGGGCATCGAAGATGAGCCCGTTCGAAAGTGAGCCGAATCCGCAACGAACGTCAAACTCGAATCGCTCTTAATCGCGGATACCGCCTAAAGCGTTTCAAGCGGTGTTTTTCCGCTTGAATCGCTTCAATCGCGGTTTCTGCTGCTCGAGCCGCTGAAGAAAGACGCGAATCAGCCGGCTGCCGTGCACTGAAGAGCGGCTTTAAGCCGCAGCCTGCTGCGGTCTGATACCAACATAGCAATGACAACCCGTAAGAAAGGCAATGTTTGTGTGCGCGAAAGATTCTGTTCGGTTTCTGCTCTGCTACCGTGTTCAATGTATGTCTGCATCAGACGTTCCTTTCCGTCCACGTGTGCATACATTTTTCTGACTGTTTCTGATGTTTATTTCTTTCCTACGGGCAACATCGTCTCTCCGCGTTTATTTTTCGACTACAAGGACATAAGTCATTCCTTCTCCGATGTTAGCGTGGGGGAAAGATTCTGCACACATTCTGCTCTGCTACCGTGTGCACTGTATGTCTGCATAGACGTTCCCTCCATCCATGTTTTCATACTTTCTCTCTGACCGTTTATGATGTCTTTTTCTTTCAACACTGAATCATAGTCTCTCCCCTTGTTTTTTTCATTCACACGGACATTACTGATTCCTTTCCCATAATTAAATGCTCTTCTTATCTTAGAAATGTAGATGAAAATTGTAAGTGAAGCTGGCCCCTCTCGCAGATTCACGTGTCTATCCCACTGGTTCGAATATTTCCCAATAAACTTCATCACCGGAGCATCGAAGATGAGTCCGGACGAAACTGAGCCGAATCGGCAACGAAAGTCAAACTCGAATCGCTCTTGACTGCGGATTCCGCTTGAATCGCTTCAATCGCGGATTCTGCTGCTTGAGACGCTGAAGAAAGACGCGAATCAGACGGCTACCGTGCGCTGAAGAGCGACTTTAAATCGCAGCCTGCTGCGGTCTGATTCCAACATAGCAGTGAATACTCATGGCAGATTCCTTTCCTGCCATTGTCGATAGAGATGGGGAGGACATAGATGTTAGTGTGGGGGAAAGATTCTTCTCCCTTTCTGCTCTGCTACCGTCTGCATCGTATGTCTGCATGAGGCGTTCACCTCCGTCAACGTTTACATATTTTTTTTGGACCAATTTGTATTTCTGTTGTTTTTCTCCCTGGAACATCGTCTCTCCCCGTTTATTTTTCGTACTCACGGACATTACTCATTCCTTTTCCGAAATTGAATGTTCTTGAGAGTATATCAGTATAGAACGGAATTGTGAGTGAAGCTTGCCCCTCACTCAGATTCTGCTGTCTGCAGAACCGGTTCGAATATTACCCAAACAACCTTCATCACCGGGCATAGAAGATGAGCCCGTTCGAAAGTGAGCCGAATCCGCAACGAACGTCAAACTCGAATCGCTCTTAATCGCGGATACCGCCTAAAGCGTTTCAAGCGGTGTTTTTCCGCTTGAATCGCTTCAATCGCGGTTTCTGCTGCTCGAGCCGCTGAAGAAAGACGCGAATCAGCCGGCTGCCGTGCACTAATGAGCCGCTTTAAGCCGCAGCCTGCTGCGGTCTGATACCAACATAGCAATGATAACCCGTAAGAAAGGCAATGTTTGTGTGCGCGAAAGATTCTGTTCGGTTTCTGCTCTGCTACCGTGTTCAATGTATGTCTGCATCAGACGTTCCTTTCCGTCCACGTGTGCATACATTTTTCTGACTGTTTCTGATGTTTATTTCTTTCCTACGGGCAACATCGTCTCTCCGCGTTTATTTTTCGACTACAAGGACATAATTCATTCCTTCTCCGATGTTAGCGTGGGGGAAAGATTCTGCACACATTCTGCTCTGCTACCGTGTGCACTGTATGTCTGCATAGACGTTCCCTCCATCCATGTTTTCATACTTTCTCTCTGACCGTTTATGATGTGTTTTTCTTTCAACACTGAATCACAGTCTCTCCCCTTGTTTTTTTCATTCACACGGACATTATTGATTCCTTTCCCATAATTAAATGCTCTTCTTATCTTAGAAATGTAGATGCAAATTGTAAGTGAAGCTGGCCCCTCTCGCAGATTCACGTGTCTATCCCACTGGTTCGAATATTTCCCAATAAACTTCATCACCGGAGCATCGAAGATGAGTCCGGACGAAACTGAGCCGAATCGGCAACGAACGTCAAACTCGAATCGCTCTTGACTGCGCATTCCGCTTGAATCGCTTCAATCGCGGATTCTGCTGCTTGAGACGCTGAAGAAAGACGCGAATCAGACGGCTACCGTGCGCTGAAGAGCGACTTTAAATCGCAGCCTGCTGCGGTCTGATTCCAACATAGCAGTGAATACTCTTATGGCAGATTCCTTTCCTGCCATTGTCGATAGAGATGGGGAGGACATAGATGTTAGTGTGGGGGAAAGATTCTTCTCCCTTTCTGCTCTGCTACCGTCTGCATCGTATGTCTGCATGAGGCGTTCACCTCCGTCGACGTTTACATATTTTTTTTGGACCAATTTGGATTTCTGTTATTTTTCTCCCTGGAACATCGTCTCTCCCCGTTTATTTCTCGTACTCACGGACATTACTCATTCCTTTTCCGAAATTGAATGGTCTTGAGAGTATATCAGTATAGAACGGAATTGTGAGTGAAGCTTGCCCCTCACTCAGATTCTGCTGTGTGCAGAACCGGTTCGAATATTACCCAAACAACCTTCATCACCGGGCATAGAAGATGAGCCCGTTCGAAAGTGAGCCGAATCCGCAAGGAACGTCAAACCCGAATCGCTCTTGACTGCGGATTCCGCTTGAATCGCTTCAATCGCGGTTTCTGCTGCTTGAGACGCTGAAGAAAGACGCGAATCAGCCGGATGCCGTGCACTGAAGAGCGGCTTTAAGCCGCAGCCTGCTGCGGTCTGATACCAACATAGCAATGATAACCCGTAAGAAAAGCAATGTTTGTGTGCGCGAAAGATTCTGTTCGGTTTCTGCTCTGCTACCGTGTTCAATGTATGTCTGCATCAGACGTTCCTTTCCGTCCACGTGTGCATACATTTTTCTGACTGTTTCTGATGTTTATTTCTTTCCTACGGGCAACATCGTCTCTCCGCGTTTATTTTTCGACTACAAGGACATAAGTCATTCCTTTCCCGGACTTAGTGTCTGAGAGATTCTGTTCGCTTTTTTCTCTGCTACCATGTTCAATGTTTGTCTGCATCAGACGTTCACCTCCGACCATGTTTTCATACTTTATTTCTGGATTTGGAAGTCTGTTACTCTTCTCCCTGGTACATCTTCTCTCCCTGTTTATTTATCATGCACATGGACATTACTGATTTCTTTCTCTTAAAGGGACCACAGTGTGCACTGTAGTCGATTCTGACCTCCTTAGCTGAAGAAATTAGATAAGTATTTATATCACTCAAAAAACGTCTCTTTTCTTTGACTGATCGTGCGTGATTTTTAAAACAAGAGAAATGAGTACAGCCACAGATTTCTTGTGTGTGTAATGAACAACACTTATGCAAAGCTTTTTCTCAAGTGTAAAAACAAAATGTCATATGCCGATTTGCAGCTCAGTATTTGCCCACACCCAAAATTGTTTTTAACAATAACAATAACATTCCAACTAATCCTAATCCTAAATCTATTCATAAAATGCAAACAAACCCTGTCCCTTACGCAATTATTAGATCAAATCCGAACCCTAGCATAAAATCCATCCCAAACCCTAACTCTTACCCTAAACGTAACCTTAGCTTTAACCTTTAGCCTAACCCAAACACTACAACAAACCAAAACTCTAAACCTTGCACTATAGCACATACCCCTATCCCTTACTCTAGGACTATAAACCAACTAAACTCAAATTCTATCCCTATGCCAAATACAATCACTAAACGTGTTCAAAACACTATTCCTATTCCTATTTTTGAACCTTACCCAATCACAAAACAAATCCAGGGCATAACGCTTCTTTCACCCTAACGCTCATCCTTACCCTACACTACACAATAAATTTAACCCTACCTCTTTTCTTTAAACCTAGCACTAACCACATACCTAACATTACCCAATAACTTAACCTAAACCTAAGCCCAACCCTAACCCAACCTTAAACCTAACCCTAACACTAACCTTTAAACATAACCCTAACCCTAACACTAACCTTAAATCTAATCCAAATTCTAACACTAACACTATCCCTAACAGTAATCCTAACCCAACCCCAACCCCAAGTCCAACCCCAACCCCAAGTCCAAGAACACCTAAACCTTAACGCTAACTGTAACCTTAACCCTAACCCTAAATATAACCCTATCTATAACCTAACCCTAACCCCAACCCTAATCCTAACCCTAACCCTAACCTTAACTCTAACCCTAACTTTAACCCAAACCCATACCCTGATGACCCTGATGATCTTTTTTAACCCTAATTCAAAAAGTAACCCAAACACTACACTAAACCTAACCTAACCACAACTGAAATCCCATCCCCAAACCCAATACCATCAACACCTAACCTCTAACCATAACCCTAACCCACACCCTAAAATTCTCACCTATACCCTAACTAAACCTACACCTATTCCTGCCCTAACCCTAACCTAACCCTAAACCAAGCCCTGACCCTAAACCTAACCCTAACACAAAGCCTTAAACATGACTCTAGCCCTAACACTAACTGTAAATCTATAACAAATCCTAACAGTAACACTAAAACTACCCCAACCCCAGCACCAAACCCAACACCAACCCCAAGTCCAACAACAACACCTAAAACCAAAACATAACTCTAACTGTAACCTTAACCCTAAACCTAACCCAAAAGTTAACAATTATATTATATTGTGGTTTTTCTCTTTCTGATATCTTATTTACTAAATTAGCTTTCCTCCTCAGATATGTGCCGCTGTTTTGTTCCTAGGCCCATCTCCCTTCTCCTTTTTTTCCCTTTTTACCTTCCCCTTTCCCAGGGTGTGTGGGCCCGTGGGTCCCCTGCCTCAATTGTCACGGTACTTGGTCAAACTGTCCCGCATAGAGTGGATTTATCATATGCCCTATCATGCACCAGCTTCTGGTAAAATTGAAAGGTACAATGGGTTGTTAAAAACAATGTTGAAAGCAATGGGTGGCGGGACATTTAAGCACTGGGAGAAGAATTTGTCAGAAGCCACCTGGTTGGTCAACACCAGAGGATCCATCAGTCGCGATGGTCCTGCCCAATCCAGCTCTCTACCTACTGTAGAGGGAGATAAGGTCCCTGTAGTACATGTGAAGAACTTGTCGGGAAAAGCGGTTTGGGTTCTTCCAGCTTCTGGAGAGGGCAAACCTCTCCGTGGGACTGTTTTTGCTCAGGGACCTGGGTCTACTTGGTGGGTGAAACAGAAGAATGGGGATGTTCAGTGTTTTTACCACAAGGGAATTTGATGTGGGGAGAGTGCCCTCAGTAATTCTATTAGCATGTATATATGTATATACGTATGTTGTATGTGTTTGTATTTAATGCTTGTGAATCATTGTTTCTTTATGTATATATATATATGTATTAAGCATGATGTAATGATGTTGAATAAGGTGTGGAATGTTATGGTTTTATTATTTTTGTTGTATTACTGATATTCCACATCACGACATCGTGTGGTGTATTGGGAGTTAAGGAGTTAATGCTCCAGCTCTGTGGATCGTCGATAGTTCTGGGTGTACCTGTTTCAGAACAGAAGAACTACATTCCCCAGAGGACTTCGCAATGCTTTGCATTTTTACATATTTCTGCCCAGAGGGAAAGATAAAAATTGTCTGTGGTCACGGGACTCTCTCTTCCCTTCAGGACCGAGCTCAGCAGTGGGTGTTTGTTGCAGCCATCCGCCTTCAGCGTTAGCGTAAGGCCTTCGATTTATCAGACATTCTCTCTCTTGTTAATTTTATTTGATTCATTTGCCTCAATTCCAATTATATTATATTATATTGTGTTATTTTTCTTTCTGATATCTTATTTACTAAATTAGCTTTCCTCCTCAGATCGTTGCGGCTGTTTTGTTCCTAGGCCCATCTCCCTTCTCCTTTTTTTCCCTTTTCCCCTTCCCCTTCCCCAGGGTGTGGGCCCGTGGGTCTCCTGCCTCAAATGTCACAGTACTGGGTCGAACTGTCTCTCAAACCGGTGACAACTATTTATATGGAACAACTCAAAATATACCATCATCTATACTCTTTCTTTATGAAGTACCATCCTTTGGAGTTATTTACCCCACACTAACACTAACCCCAACTCAAGACCTAACCCTAACCCTAACAATTATTGTAAATCTAAATCTAAAAACCTAACAATAACACAAACCCTAACTCTAAACCTAACCTTAACCCTAAAAAAAACCTAACCTTAACGCTAGCACAAACCCTAACCCTAAACTTAATCCTTCCCTAACCCTAAATTTAACTGTTCCTGAACCCTAACAGTAACCAAAACCCTAACCATAACACTATCCCACACCCAAACTGAACCAAAAATGTACCCCTAAACCTAACCATAACCCCAACTCAAGCCCTAACCCAAACCGTAACACTAAACATAATCCTAATCCTAACCTTACCCTAATCCTAACCTAAAAATTAACACAAACAGTAACCCTAACCCAAACCGCAAACCTTAACCCTAACCTTACACCTAATCCAAAACCTTACACTGACTAATCCAAAATGTAAACATAACCCTATTACTAAAGCAAATCTTCACGTAACCCGCTGAAATTATCTATATCCTTCCCTAACATTTACTGTAAGTCTAATTCTTTAACACTTACCCTAACCCTTAACCTAAATCCAATCATACACCCAACCCTATACAATAACATAAAACTTACTCTAAAAACTAAATCTGTAAAACTAACACTAACCCTAACAGCAGACCGAACCCTAACCCTACCCAAACCCAAAACTTAACCCTAACATAACCCTTACAGTAACCCCAACCCTAACCCTAAATCCAAACCTAACCCTAAACATAGCCCTAACAATCACCCTAAACCTAACCCTAAACCATAACTGTATGGGAACTGCTGAATCCATGGCCTGAACCACTGATTGGTCACCTGAGGTGAGCATCGAGTCAACCATGGGGGCAAAGGTGGACGTGATATACCTGTGTGATTGGAAGCGGTGGAGCCTGGCTCCACCCCTCCCAAACCTCATACAAGGGCTGACCACTGCCAGGAAAGGATCTCTTCTTGGGGATCCCTCCCACGTGGAGTCCCCTGCGAGCCTTATCATCCTGAAGGTGAGCCATCTTTTCTTTTGTATTATTTGTATTCTATTTATATAGAACAACTCAAAATATACCATCATCTGTACTATTTCTTAGTGAAGAACAATCCTTGGGAGATATTTACCCCACACTAACCCTAAACATAACTCAAGCCCTAAACCTAACCCTAACTATTACTGTAAATCTAAATCTATAAACCTAACACTAACCCTAACTCTAAACCCAACCTTAATCCTAACCATAACCTAAACTTAACGCTAACACAAACCCTAACCCTAAACTTAACCCTAACCCAAACCCTATCCCTAATATAACTCTAACAAGTAACCCAGACCCTAAACCAAACCCAAACCGAATGCAAAATGTAACCCTCACCCTAACCCTAACCCTCACCCTATCTCAACTAACTCAAGTCCTAACCCTAACCTAAACCCTAACTCAAACCCTAAACTAAACATTAAACTATACTTAAACCTAATCCCACCCTCACCTTGTTGCAAACTAGGTTTGCAGCAGTTGTCCCAGGGTTAACCCAGAGTGTCGTGGGGAAGCATACGTGAATAAGCTTCCCCACGACACTCTGGGTTAACCCTGGGACAACTGCTGCAAACCTAGTTTGCAACATCTGGCGCCCGAACAGGGACCCTGAGTGCGTAGGTTTTGGACCAAAGCCTCTGCTGCTTTGCAGCAGAGAAGCTACGTTAGGACCGGTTGACCGCACAGCGGTACCGGCACAACTGCGAAAAGCGGAAAAGCAGCGTAGCTTTGGTTGACCGCATAGCGAGACCGGCGCGGGATCCCGGGGCTAAGCGACTGCGCAGCGCAATTTCTCCTCCTCAGAGTGCCTTTGTTCCTGCGGAACAGAACGGATGGAGCGAGAGGTAGCCCAAAATCTTTTATCATGCTTTTTAGAAAAGTGGGGAATTAGTGCTGGCACCCTTAAAGCAGTGCCAAATATTTTGGATTATGGGCGGACAGTTGGAGTTTTCTTGCATGCAAGGACATTGTTTAATATCGATCAGTGGCGTACCTTAGGTGACGTGCTGTGGGATCATGTTATTGATGACAGAAAGGAGGCGAAAAAGCTGATGAAGCCTTGGCGGGAGATTATTAATTGTATAAAGCGGCATAAGATTGAGCAGGAGGTAGCAGGGCAAGCAGTTGCTCAGTTGCATGGCGGAGCTGCCGCTGAGACTGGTCGAACTGAAGATCCCCCTCAGCCGTCCCTAGGGATCCCTGTCCCTGTACGGGTATCAGCGGTGCTGCCTACTGCACCAACAGCTGAGGCCCCGGAGGCAGAACCTGATCTGTTTCCCCCAGAGGAGGGAAACGGGGATCTCCCACCGCCACCACCACCGCCATTACCTCCTCCACCGTCGCTTTCGGGCGGCAGAGCGCGTAAAAGTGGACCCACTGCAGGTTCCCTTGCGCGACCTCACTGGGCGGAAATTGCTCGGCAAGCTGTGGAGCAAGGACACTCTGACGTGGATGAAATAATTGGTCAGGCTTTTCCCATTCGGTACGAGCCCACAGCAGATGGTGGAGCTCAAGGGGTTCATGTTCCTCTTGGTTGGAAAATGCTATTTCAATAGCGTTCTACAGTGTCAGAACATGGGTTACATAGTGAACCGGCTCGTCAATTATTAACTTATATATGGTCTAGCAGTGTGCTTGTTCCAGAGGATATAAAAACAATTATGAGAATGATTATGAAGCCGTCAGAACAAATGATGTGGCAATCCCATTGGCGCCGCTTATGTGAATTGAGTGCTAACGCGCCACGGGATATGCATGATCCATTGTACCAAGTGACAGCTGACCAATTGACGGGTAGTAATATGTTCTCTAGACCAGAGATGCAGGTTCAAATGGGGCCAGAAGTCTGTATGGAAAGTATGAATCTAGCGCGAGATGCATATAATATGGTTCGATCTTCGAAACCTACTCCATCCTATTTGTCAATTAAACAAGGTCGAGAAGAATCTTTTGCTAACTTTGTTGATAACTGAAGCGTTGTCACATGCAGATGTACCTGACTGGATGAAACAGTCTTTGTTACGCCAGTGTCTGTTAGAAAATAGTAATCAAGCAACAAAAGCAGTTCTTGCCACTCTCCCTTTAAATGCCACTGTCGAGGAAATGTTAGAACGTATGAGCCGAGTGCCTATCCCCACTCAAGCAATGTTAAGCTCTGTTGTTCAAGATATAGGTGAAAAGCTGGCTGGAGTCCAGGATCGGGTGTTTGCTGCCTTTGGACCACTGTTGCAGCAACCTGAGAGTAAAGCGGCGTCTACAACCCCGCGTCCTCAACGTTGCTTTAAGTGCGGACGAAATGGCCATTTTCGCAAAGACTGTAAGTCAACCAATGTATGGTGTAATAACTGTCGGTCAAATACTCATGCTACGGTTGTATGTCGTTCGGGAAACGCCAAGCGGAGTGCGAGCCGCCGCGCAACGATAACAGTAGCGAGCAATTCTCCCTCTCCCCAGCCACACCAGGCAGCCTCGGCCTCGACTTGGCAACATCAGTAGATGTAACATTGATTGATAAACGGCCACAGAAAATTCCATCAACTGCTATAGCACCGTTAATGATTAACGATCAACCTCATGGTGCGTTACTGATTGGCCGCTCTTCTGCTGGCATTAAGGGGTCTTATGATTATACCTGGGCTCATTGATAAGGACTATACTGGTGTGATATATATTGTTGCTTATACCAACTTTCCGCCTGTTCACATTCCCGCGCAATCGTTAATAGCACAGCTTATACCACTGCCCCACCTGTCTGCGGCTATGAAAGCTCGGCAAGAAACCCCCAGGGGACAAGGTGGATTTGGATCAACTGGAGCGTTAGCGTTGTTGACAATGCCCCTCACCAGTCGCCCCCGTCACGCCAGTTCTCCTGATACACGGAGACCAAAGGGAACATATCAAAGCCCTCCTGGACACAGGGGCTGATGTTACTATCATTTCATCAGCTGTATGGCCTAAGGATTGGCCAACTGAAAGGGCTGGCAAGGGCGTAGAGGGAGTAGGTGGCGTTGTTATGGTGCAGCGGAGTGTAAATATGGTGCAAATCGGCATCGACGATCAAACTGCAAACTGTAAAGTGATAGTTATGCCTCTGCCAACAGGCGTACAAGCATTGATTGGTCGCGATGTTATGGACCAAATGGGTCTTGTTCTTACTAACGACTCTCATCAGAAGCTTTTCTAGTAACGGCTACTGCATGGGCTTTCCCGATCCGTTTGAACTGGATGACAGATACCCCCGTCTGGATCGAGCAGTGGCCGTTGAAACGTGAAAGCCTGGATCAAGCTATGCAACTGGTACAGGAGCAATTGCAGGCAGGTCATCTTCAACCTTCGGTGAGTCCCTGGAATACTCCGATATTTGTGATAAAGAAAAAATCAGGGAAATATCGATTGCTGCATGATTTACGCGCAGTAAACGATCAGATGCAAGCAATGGGAGAACTTCAGCCCGGTCTCCCAAATCCTGCTATGATTCCTGAAGCATAGCATATCCTGATCATTGATTTAAAGGACTGTTTCTTTACAATTAAACTACATCCTGATGATGCAGAACGCTTTGCATTCATAGTTCCTAGTATCAATAAATCCATGCCTGCGGCTCGTTATCAGTGGACAGTGTTGCCCCAGGGCATGAAGAACAGTCCTACAATTTGCCAGCTGTTTGTCGGTGCAGCCTTGGAGCCTATTCGGCGACGCTGGGCGCATGCGATTATATATAATTACATGGATGATATTTTGATAGCTCAACCTGATCAGTTTACTCAGGAGCAGGAACAGCTTTTGCAGAACATTCTTAGCAACCATGGTTTACAAATTGCCAAGGAGAAAATTCAACAAGAGTCTCCTTGGAAATACCTTGGTTGGCAAATTACTGAAGGGACAATAAGACCGCAAAAGCTATCAGTGCGGGTACAGCTGAGGACTTTAAATGATGTTCAGAAGTTATTTGGAGATTTGCAGTGGCTGCGTCCGATTATAGGTTTTCCTAACCTTAAAACTAACCTTAACCCCAACCCTAACGCTAAGCCTAACCACAACCCTAACACTTACCTTAAACCTAAGCCAAAACCTAACACTAGGACTAATCCAAAATCAAAACATAACATTATTACTAAAGCCAATCTTCACCTAACCCTATGAAATAACCTAAATCCTTCCCTAACACTTACTGTAAGACTAAATCTTTAACCATAACACTTACTCTAAACTTAACACTAATTCTAAAGCTAACACAATCCCTAAACCAAACCCTAAATCCAATCATATACCTAACCCTATCCAATAACATAAAACATACCCTAACACTTAAAGATTACTAAAAGTAATCTTTAAACTTAACATTAAACCTAATCCTCACCCTAATTATAAATCTTAGCCTAACACTAACCCTAAAACTTAACTCTAACGCTAACCCCAAGCCTAATCCTAACAGTAAGCCAAAACCTTACCCTAACACTAAACCAAAATCTAAGCATAACCCTATTACTAAAGCCAATCTTCACCAAACCTGCTGAAATTACATAAATACTTCGTTAACACATAGTTATATTAAATCTTCAACACTAAACCTTGCACTAGACCGAACACGAAACCTAACACTAACTCTAAACCTAACCTTAACCCTAACCCCATCATAACCTTAACGCTAACACAAACCCTTACTCTAAAAATAACCCTAAACCTAACCCTAACCACTACCCTATCCCTACTCTAACCCTAACAGCAACCAAACCCTAAACCTAACCCAATCCCAAACTCAAACCAAACCCAATACCTTACCCTCACCCTAACCCTAACCATAAACCTAACCACAACCCTAACACTAACTTAAACCTTACCCTAAGGCCATCTTGTCAACCCTAAGTATATCCCTAAACCCTAAACCTGAACCCTAAACCTAAACCAAAGCCTAGCCCTAACCCTAATCCTGACCTAATCCTGAAACACTAACACAAACCCCAACCCCCAAACCATCCCCAACCCCAATCCAAACCCATAAACCTAACACTAACCCAACCCAAATTCTAACTTTCAACATTACCCTAAACCGTAATCCTACACCATAACCCTAACCCGAACACTAACCTTAACCCTAACCCTAATCCAAACCCTACCCCTACCCCTACTCCAAACCCAACCAAGCCCTAACCCTAACCCTAAAACTAAACCTATCCCAAACCTTAACCCTAAACCTAAACTCCAACCCTAAACCAAAAATAACCTAACTCCTAACCCTAACCCTAACCCCAACACTAAACCTAAACCTAACCCTAACCCTAAACCAAAAATAATCTGACTCCTACCCCTTCCCCTAACCCCAACCATAACACTAAACCCAACCCTAACCCTAACCCAAAAACTAACACTAACCCAAACCCTAACCCTGACCCTAACCCTAACACTAACACTAACCTAACAACCTAAACACCAAACCCAACCCCAAACCAAACCCCTAACAACAAACCCTAGCCCTTACTCAAAACCTAACCCTAACAGAAAACGTAACACTACACCCTAACCCTAACCCTAAACCTTACCACACAAAAAATGCAAACCCAACCCAAACCCAAACCCCAAAACCAACCCTAACCCTAACCCAAATTTTAACCCTAAACCAATGCCCTAAACCCTAACCTCATACACTTACCCTAACCCCAACCCAAACTTCTAAACACTAAGCCTAACCCTTACCCTAACGCTTACTCTAACCCTGAACCTAAAACTTCCCTAAACCTACCCTACACCAAACCGCTATACTAAGACTAACACTAACCCTAAACTTAACAATAAAACTTACCTGATCTCTAACCCCAAACTCTAACCCTAAACCCAAACTAATCCCTAACTCCTAAACCCCAACCCGAAAACTAAAACAAATGCTAACCCTAACCGTAACCCTAAACATAACCCAACCCCAAATTAAACCCTAACCATAACCCAAAACCTAATCCAAACCCCAACCCTAACCCTAACTCTAAACCTAACCCTAAACCTAACTGTATACCTACCATAATCCTAACCCTAACCCTATACCAAAACCTAATCCTAATCCTAACCCAAAACTAACCCTAACCCCAACCATAATCCGAACCCAAGCCTAACTCTAACCCTAACCCGAAACCAAAACCTATTGCTAACTCTAACCCTAACCCTAACCCTACCACTAAACCTAAAACTAAACCTAAACCTAACCTTAAAAATAACCCTAACAATAAACGTAACCATACCCTAACTGAATGGGAAATGCTGAATCACGGCCAGAACCACTGATTGTTCATCTGAGGTTAGCACTAACACTTAGCCTAACCCTAACCCTAAATCCAAACTTACACCTAACCCTATCCAATAACCTAAAACTTACCCTAAAACTTACTGTAAATCCTAAATCTTTAACACTAACCCTAACACTAATCCTAACACTAACCCTAACCCCAAAAACAACCCTACACTGACCCTAACCTTAAACCTAACATAACCCTAACAGTAACCCCAAACATAAACCCTAAATCCAAACCTAACCCTGAACATAACACTAACCCTAAACCTAACAATCACCCTAAAGCTAACCCTATCCTAACTGTATGGGAAATGCTGAATCACGGCCTGAACCACTGATTTGTCAACTGAGCTGAGCACCGAGTCAGCCATAGTGGCACAGGTGGAGGTGATATACCTGTGGAGCCTTGACTCCACATCTCCCAAACCCCATGTAAGGGCTGACCACCGCCAGGAAAGGATCTCCCCTCAGAGATCCCTCCAACGTGGTGTCCCCTGCGAACCTTATCATCCTGAATGTGAGCCATCTAATCTTCTGTATTATTTGTATCCTATCTATATAAAACAACTCAAAATATACCATCATCTATACTATTTCTTTGTGAAGACCCATCCTGGGGAGTTATTTACCCCACACTAACCCTCACCCTAACCCTAAGACTAAGTAACCTATACCATAACCCTATTCCTCACCCTTACACTAACCCTATCCTTTATTCTAACCCTAACACTATTTCTAAAGCTAGTATTCAACCCTAAACCAAACCCTAAATCCAATCATACACCTAAATCTATCCAATAACCTAAAACATACCCTAACACTTACTGTAAAACTAAATATTTAAACATAAACTTAAACCAAAACCTAATCCTCACCCTTACTCTAATCCTAAATCTTAGCCTAACCCTAACCCTATACCTTAACCTTAACACTAACGCTAACCCCAACAGTAGTCTGCACCCTAACCCTAAACCCTAAGCCTTACACTTACCCTAACCCTAACCCTAAAGCTAACCCATAGCCCTAAACCTAACCCTTAACTAAACCCATACCCTGACCCTAATTCAAAAAGTAACCCAAACCCAAACACTACCCTAAGCCCTAACCCTAACCTAATCCCAACAACTATCCCAACTCCAACCCCAACCCCCAACACCATCCCCAACCCTATCTCTAATACCAACAACAACCCGAACCCAAACAATAACATCTAAAACCTAACGCTAACCCTAATACTAACCCTAACCCGATCCCCAAACAAAACCCCAACCCAACCTAAAAATTACCCTAAAACATACTGTAAAATTAAATCTTTAAACCAAACACTAACCCTAACACTAACTCCAAACCTAACCCTAACTTTAACCCTAACACTAAGGCGACTCTGCTGTGGAATTCCCACTCCCGGGGGGGTGCCACGTCTTCGGACAGCCCCTGGTCTTGGTAATTCCTGTGCAGATACCTGTAGCTCCGAACTCTAAATTCGGTAAGAGTGCAAAAGAAACTGCAGTACCCCATAATTTTTGTGCACAAAGACCCGAACGAAGACTCAGGATTGAGTAAGTATTTGCGTGAAGCCATTCAGTTGGGGTGGGTATCCCGGAGAATGCCCGACTGAGACGTCCCGTAGGGGCGAAGCGAGTGTGGACCCCCTAGTAGTGCAGTTCCCATTGCCCACGAAGGCGTGGGTCACGACCGAGGGGCGCAAGTGTGTGTGTGTGAGTGCTCTGGAAGATGGGACAGAGGCAGAGTAAGCCCTCTGAACCCATGGGTGGCTTGCAGGTGAAGCTACCAGGCATACCACTAGAAAGTCCCCTAGGTTTATGTTAAAACACTGGGGCGATTCTCCCTCTAGACGAGGAAAGAGTAAGGTAAAATGGTATATTATTGTATAAGGATATGGGGAGGAAAGCAGATTTGGGTAGATCAGCTATTCTGACCAGTATTTGGGTCCTTTGAGGATCGAATCTACCAGGCTCTAAATACTTACGTTAATTATACACTATCTCCCCCCCCCACCCCCCACCCCTTATGCTCCCCCTGAAGAGAATCCAGCGACTCCTCCGGAGCAAGCTGAATCTGACTCGGGAGATGAACCCAAACCCCTAGACCTCCCTAGGAAAAGGATCACTAGAAGGCAAACTAGGCAGGAGAGGGGTCAAGGAAGAAACCTTCTCCCTTTAAGAGAAATACCTGTAGAAGGACATGGGGAATTTGATAAAGGATCCTTTAGGGGTCTCCGAGAGGCTAGATCAATTTTTAGGTCCCACTCTTTATACCTGAGATGAAATAAAGGAATTTTGGGCATACTATTTACTGCAGAAGAGGAATATGATCAGGAAGGCAGGTATGTGAATTTGGGATTAACGACACCAGGCTGGTCCAGGAGCAGATATAAAGTGGCCTTTACAGAGGCCCAATTGGGATAGACAGAACCAGGAACATCACTCACATGGCAGATTTTCGAGTTATTATTATTCAAGAGAATAGAGAATCTGTCCTTCGGTGGCAGAATGTTGATAAGGCTTCTAGCGAGTAAAAAAAAAGATGAAACTCCTACTGAGTGGTTAGAGAGACTACGCAAAAAGTTAGTTATATTCAGGATTAGATCCTACTACCCCCCTGGGGCAAGCTCTCCTGAAAACGCTGTTTGTAGCTAGGTCCTGAATATTCAAAGGAAACTAGAGAAATTGGGAGATTGGCAGGAGAGAGGATTAGATGAATTACTAAGAGAGGCTCAGAAAGTATATGTACGGAGAGAGGAGGAGACTCAGAAGAAGCAAGCAAAAAAATTCTGATAGCCGTGGTAACAGGAAAAGAGGGAATATTCCTTGGGCAGAGAACGCGCTTAAACCTAACCAGATGAGACCCAGAGATATAAGGACAGTAGAATGCTTCTACTGTCAGAAAAAGGGACACGTGAAGAAAGACTGTAGAAAGAGAATTCAGGATGAGAGAATGTTTAAGAAGTACTGAGGGGGTAAGGGGTTTTATGTGCTGGGGACCCGGGAAAGAAAAGAGCCCGTGACGAAATTGAAATTGGGTCCTCAGAGTCAGGAAGTGGAATTTTTGTCAGACCCTGGCACAGAAAGATCGACTGTTCAATATTTACCTCGAGAATGTTCTGTATCCTCAGAAAAGCTACTAGTAATCGGAGCAAAAGGGAACCTTTTATGGTACCTGTTATAAAGCAGGTAGAAATAGAATTACCTAGCACCTATGGAATTGGGTCTTTTTATTGGTACCTGAAGCAGCGTATAATTTGCTAGGGAGAGATTTAATTGTGGAGTTAAGAAAAAATTTGGAAGTAAAAGATAGAGAATTAATTGTTAATCTATGTACTCTAACGATAGAAGATGAGGCTCGAATTAACCCAGAAGTTTGGTATACTCCAGAATCAGTAGGGAAATTAGACATAGAACCGTCTGAAGTGACTATAAAGGAACAAGAGATCCCGGATAGGATAAAACAATACCCCATTTCACAGGAAGGTAAATTAGGGCTACAACCTGAAATTGAGAGATTAATATCTAAAGGGCTATTAGAACCCTGTATGTCTTCCTATAATACTCCTATACTCCCTGTAAAGAAACCTGATGGCACATACAGATTGGTCCATGATTTAAGAGAAATTAACAAGAGAACAATAACCCGTTTCCCAGTAGTGGCAAACCCCTATACCCTGCTTAGTCAATTAAAACCAGAATTTAAATGGTATAGTGTGATTGATTTAAAAGATGCTTTTTGGACCTGCCCCCTGAAGGTAGAATGTAGAGATTACTTCGCCTTTGAGTGGGAAGATCCAAACACCCATAGAAAACAACAACTTAGATGGACAGTGCTTCCACAGGGATTCAGAGAAGCCCCTAACTTGTTTGGGCAAGCCCTTGAGCAGGTGTTAAAAACTTACGGATCAAACCCACAGGTGACCTTAGCACAATACGTAGATGACTTACTATTAGCTGGAACAGATGAGGAGGTGGTTAGACAGGAGAGCATTAAACTATTAAATTTCTTAGGTTCAAAAGGGTTGAAAGTTTCAAAGGCAAAGTTACAATTTACAGAAGAGGAAGTGAGATATCTGGGACATTGGTTAAGCAAGGGAAATAAGAAATTAGATCCAGAGCGAGTAAATGGGATTTATTTTTCAAGGCCCCAAGAAGTAAGAGGCAGGTGAGACAGATCTTAGGGTTGCTAGGATATTGTCGACAGCGGATCGAGAATTATAGTAGTAAGTGTAAAAGACAGAAACTGTTTTCCTTTGTCTCAAAGTTTGCTTCGTAAGGCCTTTTCTGGTGACAAGACTCTGACTGATAACTGCCGGTTATCTGGATGAGTGTAATGGTGCCATTGTCTCTGCTTATGGTTGTAAAGATAAGCAGAAATAGGTGCAAATAGTCTTTTCCGTAGGGGTACGGCTTGGAAGAAGCTGACCACCACAAAGACAATGCTCCTGCATGGCAATGAAGGCGACATCCGCTGCTGGCTTATCTCTTGGGCCAGACATGTCACACAAAGAGAAAAAGAAAAAACATCTGAGAAATGAGGGATAAAAGGCCTTCACTGAACTAAGGATTTTGTGGTCAGCTCAGGCCTGTGAATTATATGCAGTCCTAAAAGCCCTACAGACGTTAAAAGGAAAATTGGAACCATCTATACAGATTGCATATGTGTGTATGGGGTAGTCCATACCTTTGGAAAATATGGGAGGAAAGAGGATCAGTAAACTCACACGGGAAAGGGTTAATTCATGAGTCCTTAATAAGACAAACTAAGGGCAATAAAAGAACCAGAGAAAATCACAGTAGTACATATTGGATCAAATAAGGAAAAATAATTTAGCGGCCTTATTGATCCTAAAGGAAATACAAGATGATAGCCCCTGAAAAAAAAAAAAAAAAAAAGAGATGCTAAAAGCTTTACTATACAAGAGAAAGAAAAGTCTGGTGGTACAACGGCCCCCACTAGATATGGCAATACAACAAATCAGTCCAAACACTAATCCTAATACTAACCCAAACCACAACCCTAACCCTAACCATAACCATAACCATAACCTTAAAACAAAAACTAATCCTAACACTAACCCCAACCTTAACACTAACCAAAAGCCCTAACCATAAACCAAACAGTAACATTCTAACCCTAAACCTTACCGTAACCCTAAAACTAACCCCAACACCAAACCCAAACCTAATCCCAACCCCAAACCTATCTCCTAACCCCTACAACTAAGCCTAACCCTAACCCTAAATCTAACTCTAAAATGTTACTTTAACCCTAACTCGAACCCTAATCCTAACCCTAAACCGAAAGTAACCGTACTCCCACCACTCCCCCTACTCACAACAAAACACAACCACAAGCCCTAACCCTAATCCTAAACCAAACTTCAACACAAACCCCAAACCCAACGCTAAATCTAAGCCTACACCTAACCCTAAACCTAACCCTAACATTAACCCTGAACCTAACACTAACCCTAAACCTAACACTAACCCAAACCCTAACCCTGACCCTAAGCCCTAACCCTAACCTAATCCCAACAACTATCCCAACTCCAACCCCTATCCCTAACACCACCAACAACCCGAACCCAAACAGTAACATCTAAAACCTAACACTAACCCTAATACTAACCCTAACCCCACCCCCCAACCCGAATCCCAACCCCAACCCTTATCCCAACCCTAACCCTAACCCTAAACCTAATCCTAACCCAAACCGTAAACCTAAAGCCTAACCCTAACCCAGGCCATAACCCTAGCCCTAAACCTAAACCCAACCCCAGACCCAACCCAAACCCAACCTAAACCCCAACCCCAACCCATAACCTAAACCTAAACCTAAACCTAAGCCTAAGCCTAACACTTACCCTAACCGTGACCCTAAACCTGTACCTAATCCTAACCCTACACTAACCCTAAAATAAACCTTAACACTATCCGTAACCCTTACCCTAACTGGACCCCTAAACCAAACCTTAAACCTGAGAGTCTTAACCTTTCAAAGAGTCTTAACTTAACAAACCTAAACATTTTTACCAAACCTAAACCTAAACATAACAAACCTTTTTTTAACTCTAACACAAAACCAAACCCTATATTTAACCCTAAATCTAACCCATACCCCAACCCTATCCCTACCCTAAACCTAACAGTGACCCAATCCCTAACCCTAACCCTATCCCAAACCCAAACCGAACTAAAAATTAGCCCTCCCCCTCACCTAAACCCTAACCCTCTCCGTAACCCTAAACCTAAACCTAATCATAACCGTAAACTAAACCTTAAAACTGACTGTAAGACTAACCCTAACCTTAAACCTTAGCCAAAACCTTACCTTAAGACTATTTCAAAATCTAATCATAATGTTATTACTAAAGCCAATCTTCACCTAACCCTATGAAATAACCTAAATCCTTCCCTAACACTTACTGTAAGACTAAATCTTTAACCTGAACCCTTACTCTAACCTAACACTAATTCTAAAGCTAACACAAACCCTAACCCTTAACCTAAATCCAATCATACACCTAACCCTATCCAATAACCTAAAACATACCCTAACACTTACTGTAAAACTAATTATTTAAACTTAACATTAAACCTAACCCTAAATCTTACTCTAACCCTAAAACTATACCTTAACACTAACCCTAAAGCTAACCCCAACCCTAATCCTTACCCAAATCCTAAGCCAAAACTTTACCCTAACACTAATCAAAAATCTAAACATAACCCTATTACTAAAGCCAATCTTCACCTAACCCTCTGAAGCTACCTAAATCCTTCTTTGACACTTACTGTAAGACTAAATCTTTAACCCTATCCCTTTCCCTAACCCTTGCCCTTACCGTAACACTAACACATACCCTAACCCTTACCCTAAATCCAAACTTACACCTAACCCTTTCCAATAACCAAAACTTACACTAAATCTTACTGTAAAACTAAATCTTTAAACCTAACACTAATCCTAATACAAACCCTAACCACAACCCTAACCCTAACCATAACCATAACCATAACCATAAAACAAAAACTAATCCTAACCCTAACCCCAACCTCAACACTAACCAAAAGCCCTAACCATAAACCTAACAATAACCATACATTCTTACCCTAAACCTTACCGTAACCCTAAAACTAACCCCAACACCAAACCCAAACCTAATCCCAACCCCAAACCTAACCCCAAACCTATCTCCTAACCCCTACAACTAAGCCTAACCCTAACCCTAAATCTAACCCTAAAATGTTAATTTAACCCTAAATGAACCCTAATCCTAACCCTAACTCAATCCTTCTAATCCTTCTAATCCTTACGTTAACCCTAATCCTATCCCAAAACCTAGTCCTGACCCAAAACCAAACTCTAACCCAAATCCTAACCCTAACACTAAACCTAACCCTATCGTTAACACTAACACCAATCCCAACCCAAACCCCAACCCAAACCCATACATGTAACCCCTAACCCGAAAGCTAACCCTACCCCTACCCCAAAACCAGCCACAAGCACTAACACAAATCCTATCCCTAAATTTTAACCTACCCCTAACCCTACCCTAAAAGCAACCACAAGCACTAACCCTAACCCTAACCCTAACCCTAATCCTAACACTAAACCGAACCCTAACCATACCCCTAAACCCTACCCTAACCCTAAACCCTCAAGGTAAGCCTAAACCGAACCCTAACCCTAAACTTAATACTAACCCTAACACTAACCTTCACCCTAACCCTAAACTATTACCCTGAACTATAACCCTAACCATGACCTAGAAATTTCTAGAAATTTTTATACTGGTTATAAAACCTTTCAAATCTTTTCAAATAATCAGGTCTGAACGGAGGCCTGTAATCACTCATAACCGTGGATTAAGCTTGAAAATATTTGCGTCTTCTACAGTTCCGAAGGCAGGATGCTAATCAGCCGACTGCCTTGCGCTGTAATGTGGCTTATCTCCACTGCCAAATGAGGTCTGATTCCAACATTACGCAGTTTACAGACTCCGTTCATGGTGTTTTTAGAAAAGATGGGCTGCCCCCCTTTGTTAGTGAGGGGGAATTTTCTGTTCTCAGCCGGCTCAGCAAGCATTTGAAAAGAATGATAGCATCAGAACTTTATTTCAGTACACATTCTCACAGTTTTTCTTTAACATTTCATGATGACCTTCTAGATCCTTCAGAAACACAGTTTCTCTCAATTTTTCCTTTTCATACACACGGACATTACTGATTCCTTCCCCAAAATTGTATGCTGCTCTGAGGTTAGTAAAGGCGAATTGTGAGTGAAGCTGGCCCCTCTCGCAGATTCTGCAGTCTGCGACAGCGGTTCGAAAATTTCCCCAACAAACTTACAGGATACAGGAGCATCGAACTTTCAGGATACAGGAGCATAGAAGATGAGCACTAAGCCGAGTCGGCAACGAACCTCAAACTGAAGAAAGACGCGCATCAGCCTGCTGCCGTGCACTGAAAATCAGCTTTAAGCAGCAGCCTGCTACGGTCTGACTCCAGGTCAGATTCTGGCATTAGGTCTGACATAACAGCGATTACCCTTATGACAGAATCCGTTACTAGCGTGGTCGATAGAGATGGGGAGGACCCCGATATTAGTGTGGGGGAAAGATTCTGTTCCCATTCTGCTCTGCTACCGTCGGCAATGTATGTCTGCATTAAACGTTCCTTTCCGTCCACGTATTTATAGATTTTTTTCTGAAGTTTCTTGATGTCTTTTTCTTTCAACACTGAATCATCGTGTCTCCCCGTATATTTTTCAGTCACTCGAACATTACTGACTCCTTTCCCAAAATTGTATGCTCTTCTGATCTTAGCAATGTAGATGCGAAATTTGAGTGAAACTTCCTCCTCTCGCAGATTCTGATGTCTGTCGAACCGGATCGAATCTTTTCCAACAAACTTCATCATCGGAGAGTCTCAGATGAGCCCGTACGAAACTGAGCCATATCGGCAACGAACGTCACACTCGAATCTCTCTTAACCGCGGATTCCTCTTGAAACGCATCAATCACGGTTTCTTCTGCTTGAGCCGCTGAAGAAAGACGCGCAGAATTCGGCTTCAGGCTCTGAAGAGCGGCTTTAAGCAGCAGCCTGCTGCGGTCTGACTCCAACATTACAGCGATTACCGTTATGACGGAATCCGTTCCTGGCGTTGTCAATAGAGATGGGAAGGACCGTGATGTTAGTGTGGGGGAAAGATTCTGTTCCCTTTCTGCTCTGCTACCATCGGCAATGTATGTCTGCATCAGAAGATCCTTTCCGTCCACGTATTTATACATTTTTTTCTGAAGTTTCTTGATGTCTTTTTCTTTCAACACTGAATCATCGTGTCTCCCCGTATATTTTTCAGTCACTCGAACATTACTGACTCCTTTCCCAAAATTGTATGCTCTTCTGATCTTAGCAATGTAGATGCGAAATTTGAGTGAAACCGTCTCATCTCGCAGATTCTGATGTTTGAACCGGATCGAATCTTTTCCAACAAACTTCATCATCTGAGAGTCTCAGATGAGCCCGTACGAAACTGAGCCGTATCGGCAACGAACGTCACACTCGAATCTCTCTTAACCGCGGATTCCGCTTGAAACGCATCAATCGCGGTTTCTGCTGCTTGAGCCGCAGAAGTAAGATGCGACTCAGCCTGCTGCCGTGCACTGAAGAGCGGCTTTAAGCAGCAACCTGCTGCGTTCTGACTCCAACATTACAGCGATTACCCTGATGACAGAATCCGTTCCTGGCGTTGTCAGTAGAGATGGGGAGTACCCCGATATTAGTGTGGGGGAAAGATTCTGCTCCCTTTCTGATCTGCTACCGTCGACAATGTATGTCTGCATCAGACGATCCTTTCCGTCCACGTTTTCATACCTCATTTCTGAAATTTTTTGATGTCTCTTTCTTCGTTAAACTTCGTCAATCCCGTTTCAATTCCGCACACTAGGACGTTCCTGATTCCTTCCCCAAAATTGTATGCTCTTCTGATCTTAGCAATGTAGATGCGAAATTTGATTGAAGCTGGCTCCTCTCGCAGATTTGATGTATGTCCCACCGGATCTAATATTTTCCAACAAACTTCATCACCGGAGTGTCTCAGATGAGCCCGTACGAAACTTTTCCGAAACGGCAACGAACGTCACACTCGAAACTCTCTTCACCGCGGATTCCGCTTGAAATGCATCACCCGCGGTTTCTGCTGCATAAACGGCTGAAGAAAGACGCGCATCAGCCTGCTGCCGTGCACTGAAAAGCGGCTTTAAGCCGCAGCCTGCTGCGTTCTGACTCCAACATTACAGCGATTACCGTTATGACGGAATCCGTTCCTGGCGTTGTCGATAGCGATGGGGAGGACCCCGATGTTAGTGTGGGGGAAAGATTCTGTTCCCATTCTTCTCTGCTACCGTGTTCAATGTATGTCTGCATCAGACGATCCTTTCCGTCCACGTTTTCATACTTTATTTCAGAAACATTTTGATGTCTTTTTCTTCGTGAAACTTCGTCAATCCCGTTTCCTTTCCGCACACAAGGACGTTACTGATTCCTTTCCCAAAATTGTATGCTCTACTGATCATATGTAGACGTACTGATCAATGTAGATGCGAAATTTGAGTGAAGCTGGCTCCTCTCGCAGATTCTGGTTTCTCTCCCACCGGAACGAATATTTTCCAACAAACTTCATCCCCGGAGCTCGTTCAAAACTCTGCCGAATGGGCAACGAACGTCACACTCGAATCGCTCGTAACAGCAGATTCCGCTTGAAACGCATCAATTGCGTTTTTTGCTTCTAGAGCCGCAGAAGTAAGACGCGACTCAGCCGGATGCCGTGCACTGTAGCCGATTCTGACATGCTTAGCAGAAGAAATTAGATAAGTTTTTATACCATTCAAAAAACATTTATAAACTTTTTGGAATAGCATTTTTATTTAATTTTGAACGTTTTAAAGTTTTTCAATACTTCTTTGTAATGTAGTCTAAAGTTGAAATATGTTTAAAATTAATTGTCAGGATCTTTTACATCCCATAATAGCTGCATTTTTTGACTGATCGTGTGCGATTTTTAAAACAAGAGAAATGAGTACAGCCACAGATTTCTTGTGTGTGTAATGAACACTTATGCAGAGCTTTATTTCAAGTGGAAGAAAATGTCATGTTCTATAATATGCCGATTTGAAGCTCAGTATTTGCCCACACCCAATTTTTTTTTTAACAATAACAATAACATTCCAACTAATCCCAATCCAAAATCTATTCATAAAATGCAAAGAAACCCTGTCCCTTACGCAAATATAAAATCAAATCTTAACCCTAATATAAAATCCATCCCAAACACTAACCCTTACCGTAAACGTAACCTTAGCTTTAACCACAAAACTAACACCCTAACCCAAACACTACAACAAACCAAAACTCTAAACCGAGATGGATAGCAGATCATACCCCTATCCCTTACTCTAGGACTATAAACCAACTAAACTCAAAGTCTCTCCCTATGCCAAATAGAAGCAATAAACTTGTACAGAACACTATTCCTATTCCTATTTTTGAACCATAACCAATCACAAAACAAATCCAGGACTTAACACTTCTTTCACAATAACGCTCAAAATTACCCTACACTACACAAGAAATTTAACACTACCTCTATTCTTGAAACCTAGCACTAACTCTTTACCTATCTGTAACTTAACCTAACCCTAAGCGCAAACCTAATGCTAACCCTAACCCTAACCCCTACATTGAACCCTAAACCTAAGCCTAACATTAACCCTGAACCTAACACTAACCCTAAATCTAACACTAACCCAAACCCTAACCCTGACCCAAAGACTAACGCTAAACCTAAACCAAACCATAATCCAAACACTAACCCTAACCCAAAACCAAACCCTAATCCTAAGCCAACACTAACCCTAACCCTATACTTTAACCCTAACCCTAACGCTAACCCCAACCCTAATCCTTACCCTAACCCTAACCCTAAGCCAAAATGTTACCCCAACACAAATCCAAATTCTGAACATAAAAATATTACTAAAGCCAATCTTCACCGAAGCTGCTAAAATTACCTAAATCCTTCCCTAACACTTACTCTAAGACTAATTCTTTAACCCTAACACTTACCCTAACCCTAACGCTAACACTTACCCTATCTTAACACTAAATCCAATTGTACACCCAACCCTATACAATAACATAAAACTTACTTTAAAACTAAATCTGTAAAACTAACACTAACCCTAACAGAATCCTAACACTAATCCTAACCCCTAACCTAACCCTAGCCCTACCCTATCCCTATCCTAACCCAAAATATCTCTTCTCAGAGATCCCTCCCACGTGGAGTCCCCTGCGAGCCTTATCATCCTGATGGTGAGCCATCTTCTCTTTCGTATTATTTGTATGCTATCTATATAGAACAACTCAAAATATACCATCATCTATACTATTTCTTTGTGAAGTACCATCCTTGGGAGTTATTTACCCCACACTAACCCTAACCATAACTCAATCCCTAACCTAAACCTAACTATTGCTATAAATCTTAATCTAGAAACCTAACACTAAACCTTACCCTAACTCTAAACCTAACCTTAACCCTAACCCTAAACTAACCTTAACGCTAAAAATAACACTAACGCTAACCTTAACCCTAAACGTAACCCTAACCTTAACACTACCCTAACCCTAACAGTAAACCAAAACCCTAAACCTAACCCTATCCCAAAACCAAACCGAGCCCAAAACTTAATCTTCACCCTAATTCTAACCATAACTCAAGCACTAAGCCTAACTCAAGCACTAAACCAAACATAAAACCCAACCCTAACCGTGATTCTAAACCTAAACTTACACTAAACCTAAACTAACACTACCCTAACCCTAAAATAAACCTTAACACTAACCGTAACGCTAATCCAAACCTTAAACCTAAGCCAAAACCTTCACCTAAGACTATTCCAAAATCTAAACATAACCTTATTACTATAGCCGATCTTCACCTAACCCTATGAAGTAATCTAAATCCTTCCCTAACACTTACTGTAAGACTAAAACTTTAACCTAACACTTACTCTAACCCTAACACTAATCCTAAATCTAACACAAACCCTAAACCAAACCATAAATCCAATCATACAACTAACACTATCCAATAACCTAAAACATTCATTAATACTTACATTACATTACATTCATTACATTACATTACATTCATTAACACTTACAATACTTACTCAAATCCAGTCTTCACAAAACCCACTGAAATTAACTAAATCCTTCCCTAACACTTACTGCAAGACTAAATCTTTAACCTGAACCCTTACTCTAGCCTAACACTAATTCTAAAGCTAACACAAACCCTAAACCAAACCCTAAATCCAATCATACACCTAAATCTATCCAATAACCTAAAACATACCCTAACACTTACTGTAAAACTAAATATTTAAACATAAACTTAAACCAAAACCTAATCCTCACCCTTACTCTAATCCTAAATCTTAGCCTAACCCTAACCCTATACCTTAACCTTAACACTAACGCTAACCCCAACAGTAGTCTGCACCCTAACCCTAAACCCTAAGCCTTACACTTACCCTAACCCTAACCCTAAAGCTAACCCATAGCCCTAAACCTAACCCTTAACTAAACCCATACCCTGACCCTAATTCAAAAAGTAACCCAAACCCAAACACTACCCTAAAGCTAACCCAACTCCAACTGCAACCCCATCCCCAAACCCAACACCAACCACACCTAACCCCTAACCCTAAACCTACCCCTATTCCTACCCTAACCCTATACCAAACCCTAACCCTACACCTAACCTTAAACATAAAACCAACCATAAACCCAACACCCTAACCATACACCTAACACTAACTTTAACCCTGAACCTAACACAAACACTAACCCTAACCCTAACCGTGATCCTTACCCAGACCCAAACACTAATGCTCAACCTAAATAAAACCCTAATCCAAACACTAACCCTAACCCAAAATCAAACCCTAACCCTAAGGCTAACCCCAACCCTAATCTACTCTAACCCTAACCTACTCTAGCCATAACCCTAATCCTAACCCTAAACCCTAACCCTAACCCAATCCCAACAACTATCCCAACTCCAACCCCAACCCCCAACACCAGCCCCAACCCTATCTCTAATACCAACAACAACCCCAACCCAAACAATAACATCTAAAACCTAACGCTATCCCTAATACTAAGCCTAACCCCACCCCCAAACAAAACCCCAACCCAAATCCCAACCCCAAACCTAACCCTAAACCTAATACTAAATGGAATCCTAAACCTAAAGCCTAACCCTAACCCAATCCATAACCCTAGCCCTAAACCTAACTCCAACCCCAGACCCAACCCAAACCCAACCCCAACCCTTATCCTAACCCTAACCGTAAACCTAAACCTAAGCCTAAGCCTAAGCCTAAGCCTAACCCTAACCCAAGCCATAACCCTAACCTTATACTAACCCTAACTCTAACCCTAACCCTAATCCGAACAACCCTAATCCCAATCCCAACCCCAACCCTAACTCCAAACTTAACTCTAATCCTAACCTGAACCCTAACCATAACTTTACCCTAACCCTAACATTAACTCTAACCCTAAAACTAACCTTACCCTAACACGAACACTAACCCTAAACCTAAACCTAAATCTAAGCCTACACCTAACCCTAAACCTAACCCTAACATTAACCCTGAACCTAACACTAACCCTAAACCTAACACTAACCCAAACCCTAACCCTGACCCTAAGCCCTAACCCTAACCTAATCCCAACAACTATCCCAACTCCAACCCCAACCCCGAACACCAGCCCCAACCCTATCCCTAACACCACCAACAACCCGAACCCAAACAGTAACATCTAAAACCTAACGCTAACCCTAATACTAACCCTAACCCCACCCCCAACCCAAATCCCACCCCCAACCCTAATCCCAACCCTAACCCTAAACCTAATCCTAACCCGAACCGTAAACCTAAAGCCTAACCCTAACCCAGGCCATAACCCTAGCCCTAAACCTAAACCCAACCCCAGACCCAACCCAAACCCAACCTAAACCCCAACCCCAACCCATAACCTAAACCTAAACCTAAACCTAAGCCTAAGCCTAACACTTACCCTAACCGTGACCCTAAACCTGTACCTAATCCTAACCCTACACTAACCCTAAAATAAACCTTAACACTATCCGTAACCCTTACCCTAACTGGACCCCTAAACCAAACCTTAAACCTGAGAGTCTTAACCTTTCAAAGAGTCTTAACTTAACAAACCTAAACATTTTTACCAAACCTAAACCTAAACATAACAAACCTTTTTTTAACTCTAACACAAAACCAAACCCTATATTTAACCCTAAATCTAACCCATACCCCAACCCTATCCCTACCCTAAACCTAACAGTGACCCAATCCCTAACCCTAACCCTATCCCAAACCCAAACCGAACTCAAAATTAGCCCTCCCCCTCACCTAAACCCTAACCCTCTCCGTAACCCTAAACCTAAACCTAATCATAACCGTAAACTAAACCTTAAAACTGACTGTAAGACTAACCCTAACCTTAAACCTTAGCCAAAACCTTACCTTAAGACTATTTCAAAATCTAATCATAATGTTATTACTAAAGCCAATCTTCACCTAACCCTATGAAATAACCTAAATCCTTCCCTAACACTTACTGTAAGACTAAATCTTTAACCTGAACCCTTACTCTAACCTAACACTAATTCTAAAGCTAACACAAACCCTAACCCTTAACCTAAATCCAATCATACACCTAACCCTATCCAATAACCTAAAACATACCCTAACACTTACTGTAAAACTAATTATTTAAACTTAACATTAAACCTAACCCTAAATCTTACTCTAACCCTAAAACTATACCTTAACACTAACCCTAAAGCTAACCCCAACCCTAATCCTTACCCAAATCCTAAGCCAAAACTTTACCCTAACACTAATCAAAAATCTAAACATAACCCTATTACTAAAGCCAATCTTCACCTAACCCTCTGAAGCTACCTAAATCCTTCTTTGACACTTACTGTAAGACTAAATCTTTAACCCTATCCCTTTCCCTAACCCTTGCCCTTACCGTAACACTAACACATACCCTAACCCTTACCCTAAATCCAAACTTACACCTAACCCTTTCCAATAACCAAAACTTACACTAAATCTTACTGTAAAACTAAATCTTTAAACCTAACACTAATCCTAATACAAACCCTAACCACAACCCTAACCCTAACCATAACCATAACCATAACCATAAAACAAAAACTAATCCTAACCCTAACCCCAACCTCAACACTAACCAAAAGCCCTAACCATAAACCTAACAATAACCATACATTCTTACCCTAAACCTTACCGTAACCCTAAAACTAACCCCAACACCAAACCCAAACCTAATCCCAACCCCAAACCTAACCCCAAACCTATCTCCTAACCCCTACAACTAAGCCTAACCCTAACCCTAAATCTAACCCTAAAATGTTAATTTAACCCTAAATGAACCCTAATCCTAACCCTAACTCAATCCTTCTAATCCTAAACCTAACTGATCCCTAATCCTAACCCTAAACCGAAAGTAACCCTACTCCCACCACTCCCCCTACTCACAACAAAACACAACCACAAGCCCTAACCCTAATCCTAAACCAAACTCCAACACAAACCCCAAACGCAACAACAAACACACCCCCAACCCTAAAACCAAACCCCAAACCTAGTATTAACCCTAACACTAAACCTAAAACAAACCCTAATCTATGACGGTAACTCTAACCCTAACCCTAATCTATGACCCTAAACCTGAAGCCTTACGTTATCCCTAATCCTATCCCAAAACCTAGTCCTGACCCAAAACCAAATTCTAACCCAAACCCTAACCCTAACACTAAACCTAACCCTATCGTTAACACTAACACCAATCCCAACCCAAACCCCAACCCAAACCCATACATGTAACCCCTAACCCGAAAGCTAACCCTACCCCTACCCCAAAACCAGCCACAAGCACTAACACTAATCCTATCCCTAAATTTTAACCTACCCCTAACCCTACCCTAAAAGCAACCACAAGCACTAACCCTAACCCTAACCCTAATCCTAACACTAAACCGAACCCTAACCCTAAACTTAATACTAACCCTAACACTAACCTTCACCCTAACCCTAAACTATTACCCTGAACTATAACCCTAACCATGACCTAGAAATTTCTAGAAATTTTTATACTGGTTATAAAACCTTTCAAATCTTTTCAAATAATCAGGTCTGAACGGAGGCCTGTAATCACTCATAACCGTGGATTAAGCTTGAAAATATTTACGTCTTCTACAGTTCCGAAGGCAGGATGCTAATCAGCCGACTGCCTTGCGCTGTAATGTGGCTTATGACAGAATCCGTTCCTGGCGTTGTCGATAGAGATGGGGAGGACCCCGATATTAGTGTGGGGGAAAGATTCTGTTCCCTTTCTGCTCTGCTACCGTCGGCAATGTATGTCTGCATCAGAAGATCCTTTCCGTCCACGTATTTATACATTTTTTTCTGAAGTTTCTTGATGTCTTTTTCTTTCAACACTGAATTATCGTGTCTCCCCGTATATTTTTCAGTCACTCGAACATTACTGATTCCTTTCCCAAAATTGTATGCTCTTCTGATCTTAGCAATGTACATGCGAAATTTGATTGAAACTTCCTCCTCTCGCAGATTCTTGTGACTGAACCGCATCGAATCTTTTCCAACAAACTTCATCATCTGAGAGTCTCAGATGAGCCCGTACGAAACTGAACCGAATTGGCAACGAACGTCACACTCGAATCTCTCTTAACCGCAGATTCCGCTTGAAACGCATCAATCGCGGTTTCTGCTGCATAAACGGCTGAAGAAAGACGCGCAGAATTCGGCTTCAGGCGCTGAAGAGCGGCTTTAAGCAGCAGCCTGCTGCGGTCTGACTCCAACATTACAGCGATTACCCTTATGACAGAATCCGTTCCTGGCGTTGTCGATAGAGATGGGGAAGACCCCGATATTAGTGTGGGGGAAAGATTCTGTTCCCATTCTGCTCTGCTACCGTCGGCAATGTATGTCTGCATTAAACGATCCTTTCCGTCCACGTATTTATACATTTTTTTCTGAAGTTTCTTGATGTCTTTTTCTTTCAACACTGAATCATCGTGTCTCCCCGTATATTTTTCAGTCACTCGAACATTACTGATTCCTTTCCCAAAATTGTATGCTCTTCTGATCTTAGCAATGTACATGCGAAATTTGAGTGAAACTTCCTCCTCTCGCAGATTCTTGTGACTGAACCAGATCGAATCTTTTCCAACAAACTTCATCACCGGAGAGTCTCAGATGAGCCCGTACGAAACTTTTTTGAATCGGCAACGAACGTCACACTCGAATCTCTCTTAACCGCGGATTCCGCTTGAAACGCATCAATCGCGGTTTCTGCTGCTTGAGCCGCAGAAGTAAGATGCGACTCAGCCTGCTGCCGTGCACTGAAGAGCGGCTTTAAGCAGCAACCTGCTGCGTTCTGACTCCAACATTACAGCGATTACCCTTCTGACAGAATCCGTTCCCGGCGTTATCGATAGAGATGGGGAGGACCCCGATGTTAGTGTTGGGGAATTATTCTGTTCCCATTCTGCTCTGCTACCGTGTTCAATGTATGTCTGCATCAGACGATCCTTTCCGTCCACGTATTCATACTTTATTTCAGAAACTTTTTGATGTCTTTTTCTTAGTGAAACTTCGTCAGTCCCGTTTTCTTTCCGCACACAAGGACGTTACTGATTCCTTCCCCAAAATTGTATGCTCTTCTGATCTTAGCAATGTAGATGCGAAATTTGAGTGAAGCTGGCTCCTCTCGCAGATTCTGGTTTCTCTCCCACCGGAACGAATATTTTCCAACAAACTTCATCCCCGGAGCTCGTTCAAAACTCTGCCGAATGGGCAACGAACGTCACACTCGAATCGCTCGTAACAGCAGATTCCGCTTGAAACGCATCAATTGCGTTTTTTGCTTCTAGAGCCGCAGAAGTAAGACGCGACTCAGCCGGATGCCGTGCACTGTAGCCGATTCTGACATGCTTAGCAGAAGAAATTAGATAAGTTTTTATACCATTCAAAAAACATTTATAAACTTTTTGGAATAGCATTTTTATTTAATTTTGAACGTTTTAAAGTTTTTCAATACTTCTTTGTAATGTAGTCTAAAGTTGAAATATGTTTAAAATTAATTGTCAGGATCTTTTACATCCCATAATAGCTGCATTTTTTGACTGATCGTGTGCGATTTTTAAAACAAGAGAAATGAGTACAGCCACAGATTTCTTGTGTGTGTAATGAACACTTATGCAGAGCTTTATTTCAAGTGGAAGAAAATGTCATGTTCTATAATATGCCGATTTGAAGCTCAGTATTTGCCCACACCCAATTTTTTTTTTAACAATAACAATAACATTCCAACTAATCCCAATCCAAAATCTATTCATAAAATGCAAAGAAACCCTGTCCCTTACGCAAATATAAAATCAAATCTTAACCCTAATATAAAATCCATCCCAAACACTAACCCTTACCGTAAACGTAACCTTAGCTTTAACCACAAAACTAACACCCTAACCCAAACACTACAACAAACCAAAACTCTAAACCGAGATGGATAGCAGATCATACCCCTATCCCTTACTCTAGGACTATAAACCAACTAAACTCAAAGTCTCTCCCTATGCCAAATAGAAGCAATAAACTTGTACAGAACACTATTCCTATTCCTATTTTTGAACCATAACCAATCACAAAACAAATCCAGGACTTAACACTTCTTTCACAATAACGCTCAAAATTACCCTACACTACACAAGAAATTTAACACTACCTCTATTCTTGAAACCTAGCACTAACTCTTTACCTATCTGTAACTTAACCTAACCCTAAGCGCAAACCTAATGCTAACCCTAACCCTAACCCCTACATTGAACCCTAAACCTAAGCCTAACATTAACCCTGAACCTAACACTAACCCTAAATCTAACACTAACCCAAACCCTAACCCTGACCCAAAGACTAACGCTAAACCTAAACCAAACCATAATCCAAACACTAACCCTAACCCAAAACCAAACCCTAATCCTAAGCCAACACTAACCCTAACCCTATACTTTAACCCTAACCCTAACGCTAACCCCAACCCTAATCCTTACCCTAACCCTAACCCTAAGCCAAAATGTTACCCCAACACAAATCCAAATTCTGAACATAAAAATATTACTAAAGCCAATCTTCACCGAAGCTGCTAAAATTACCTAAATCCTTCCCTAACACTTACTCTAAGACTAATTCTTTAACCCTAACACTTACCCTAACCCTAACGCTAACACTTACCCTATCTTAACACTAAATCCAATTGTACACCCAACCCTATACAATAACATAAAACTTACTTTAAAACTAAATCTGTAAAACTAACACTAACCCTAACAGAATCCTAACACTAATCCTAACCCCTAACCTAACCCTAGCCCTACCCTATCCCTATCCTAACCCAAAATATCTCTTCTCAGAGATCCCTCCCACGTGGAGTCCCCTGCGAGCCTTATCATCCTGATGGTGAGCCATCTTCTCTTTCGTATTATTTGTATGCTATCTATATAGAACAACTCAAAATATACCATCATCTATACTATTTCTTTGTGAAGTACCATCCTTGGGAGTTATTTACCCCACACTAACCCTAACCATAACTCAATCCCTAACCTAAACCTAACTATTGCTATAAATCTTAATCTAGAAACCTAACACTAAACCTTACCCTAACTCTAAACCTAACCTTAACCCTAACCCTAAACTAACCTTAACGCTAAAAATAACACTAACGCTAACCTTAACCCTAAACGTAACCCTAACCTTAACACTACCCTAACCCTAACAGTAAACCAAAACCCTAAACCTAACCCTATCCCAAAACCAAACCGAGCCCAAAACTTAATCTTCACCCTAATTCTAACCATAACTCAAGCACTAAGCCTAACTCAAGCACTAAACCAAACATAAAACCCAACCCTAACCGTGATTCTAAACCTAAACTTACACTAAACCTAAACTAACACTACCCTAACCCTAAAATAAACCTTAACACTAACCGTAACGCTAATCCAAACCTTAAACCTAAGCCAAAACCTTCACCTAAGACTATTCCAAAATCTAAACATAACCTTATTACTATAGCCGATCTTCACCTAACCCTATGAAGTAATCTAAATCCTTCCCTAACACTTACTGTAAGACTAAAACTTTAACCTAACACTTACTCTAACCCTAACACTAATCCTAAATCTAACACAAACCCTAAACCAAACCATAAATCCAATCATACAACTAACACTATCCAATAACCTAAAACATTCATTAATACTTACATTACATTACATTCATTACATTACATTACATTCATTAACACTTACAATACTTACTCAAATCCAGTCTTCACAAAACCCACTGAAATTAACTAAATCCTTCCCTAACACTTACTGCAAGACTAAATCTTTAACCTGAACCCTTACTCTAGCCTAACACTAATTCTAAAGCTAACACAAACCCTAAACCAAACCCTAAATCCAATCATACACCTAAATCTATCCAATAACCTAAAACATACCCTAACACTTACTGTAAAACTAAATATTTAAACATAAACTTAAACCAAAACCTAATCCTCACCCTTACTCTAATCCTAAATCTTAGCCTAACCCTAACCCTATACCTTAACCTTAACACTAACGCTAACCCCAACAGTAGTCTGCACCCTAACCCTAAACCCTAAGCCTTACACTTACCCTAACCCTAACCCTAAAGCTAACCCATAGCCCTAAACCTAACCCTTAACTAAACCCATACCCTGACCCTAATTCAAAAAGTAACCCAAACCCAAACACTACCCTAAAGCTAACCCAACTCCAACTGCAACCCCATCCCCAAACCCAACACCAACCACACCTAACCCCTAACCCTAAACCTACCCCTATTCCTACCCTAACCCTATACCAAACCCTAACCCTACACCTAACCTTAAACATAAAACCAACCATAAACCCAACACCCTAACCATACACCTAACACTAACTTTAACCCTGAACCTAACACAAACACTAACCCTAACCCTAACCGTGATCCTTACCCAGACCCAAACACTAATGCTCAACCTAAATAAAACCCTAATCCAAACACTAACCCTAACCCAAAATCAAACCCTAACCCTAAGGCTAACCCCAACCCTAATCTACTCTAACCCTAACCTACTCTAGCCATAACCCTAATCCTAACCCTAAACCCTAACCCTAACCCAATCCCAACAACTATCCCAACTCCAACCCCAACCCCCAACACCAGCCCCAACCCTATCTCTAATACCAACAACAACCCCAACCCAAACAATAACATCTAAAACCTAACGCTATCCCTAATACTAAGCCTAACCCCACCCCCAAACAAAACCCCAACCCAAATCCCAACCCCAAACCTAACCCTAAACCTAATACTAAATGGAATCCTAAACCTAAAGCCTAACCCTAACCCAATCCATAACCCTAGCCCTAAACCTAACTCCAACCCCAGACCCAACCCAAACCCAACCCCAACCCTTATCCTAACCCTAACCGTAAACCTAAACCTAAGCCTAAGCCTAAGCCTAAGCCTAACCCTAACCCAAGCCATAACCCTAACCTTATACTAACCCTAACTCTAACCCTAACCCTAATCCGAACAACCCTAATCCCAATCCCAACCCCAACCCTAACTCCAAACTTAACTCTAATCCTAACCTGAACCCTAACCATAACTTTACCCTAACCCTAACATTAACTCTAACCCTAAAACTAACCTTACCCTAACACGAACACTAACCCTAAACCTAAACCTAAATCTAAGCCTACACCTAACCCTAAACCTAACCCTAACATTAACCCTGAACCTAACACTAACCCTAAACCTAACACTAACCCAAACCCTAACCCTGACCCTAAGCCCTAACCCTAACCTAATCCCAACAACTATCCCAACTCCAACCCCAACCCCGAACACCAGCCCCAACCCTATCCCTAACACCACCAACAACCCGAACCCAAACAGTAACATCTAAAACCTAACGCTAACCCTAATACTAACCCTAACCCCACCCCCAACCCAAATCCCACCCCCAACCCTAATCCCAACCCTAACCCTAAACCTAATCCTAACCCGAACCGTAAACCTAAAGCCTAACCCTAACCCAGGCCATAACCCTAGCCCTAAACCTAAACCCAACCCCAGACCCAACCCAAACCCAACCTAAACCCCAACCCCAACCCATAACCTAAACCTAAACCTAAACCTAAGCCTAAGCCTAACACTTACCCTAACCGTGACCCTAAACCTGTACCTAATCCTAACCCTACACTAACCCTAAAATAAACCTTAACACTATCCGTAACCCTTACCCTAACTGGACCCCTAAACCAAACCTTAAACCTGAGAGTCTTAACCTTTCAAAGAGTCTTAACTTAACAAACCTAAACATTTTTACCAAACCTAAACCTAAACATAACAAACCTTTTTTTAACTCTAACACAAAACCAAACCCTATATTTAACCCTAAATCTAACCCATACCCCAACCCTATCCCTACCCTAAACCTAACAGTGACCCAATCCCTAACCCTAACCCTATCCCAAACCCAAACCGAACTCAAAATTAGCCCTCCCCCTCACCTAAACCCTAACCCTCTCCGTAACCCTAAACCTAAACCTAATCATAACCGTAAACTAAACCTTAAAACTGACTGTAAGACTAACCCTAACCTTAAACCTTAGCCAAAACCTTACCTTAAGACTATTTCAAAATCTAATCATAATGTTATTACTAAAGCCAATCTTCACCTAACCCTATGAAATAACCTAAATCCTTCCCTAACACTTACTGTAAGACTAAATCTTTAACCTGAACCCTTACTCTAACCTAACACTAATTCTAAAGCTAACACAAACCCTAACCCTTAACCTAAATCCAATCATACACCTAACCCTATCCAATAACCTAAAACATACCCTAACACTTACTGTAAAACTAATTATTTAAACTTAACATTAAACCTAACCCTAAATCTTACTCTAACCCTAAAACTATACCTTAACACTAACCCTAAAGCTAACCCCAACCCTAATCCTTACCCAAATCCTAAGCCAAAACTTTACCCTAACACTAATCAAAAATCTAAACATAACCCTATTACTAAAGCCAATCTTCACCTAACCCTCTGAAGCTACCTAAATCCTTCTTTGACACTTACTGTAAGACTAAATCTTTAACCCTATCCCTTTCCCTAACCCTTGCCCTTACCGTAACACTAACACATACCCTAACCCTTACCCTAAATCCAAACTTACACCTAACCCTTTCCAATAACCAAAACTTACACTAAATCTTACTGTAAAACTAAATCTTTAAACCTAACACTAATCCTAATACAAACCCTAACCACAACCCTAACCCTAACCATAACCATAACCATAACCATAAAACAAAAACTAATCCTAACCCTAACCCCAACCTCAACACTAACCAAAAGCCCTAACCATAAACCTAACAATAACCATACATTCTTACCCTAAACCTTACCGTAACCCTAAAACTAACCCCAACACCAAACCCAAACCTAATCCCAACCCCAAACCTAACCCCAAACCTATCTCCTAACCCCTACAACTAAGCCTAACCCTAACCCTAAATCTAACCCTAAAATGTTAATTTAACCCTAAATGAACCCTAATCCTAACCCTAACTCAATCCTTCTAATCCTAAACCTAACTGATCCCTAATCCTAACCCTAAACCGAAAGTAACCCTACTCCCACCACTCCCCCTACTCACAACAAAACACAACCACAAGCCCTAACCCTAATCCTAAACCAAACTCCAACACAAACCCCAAACGCAACAACAAACACACCCCCAACCCTAAAACCAAACCCCAAACCTAGTATTAACCCTAACACTAAACCTAAAACAAACCCTAATCTATGACGGTAACTCTAACCCTAACCCTAATCTATGACCCTAAACCTGAAGCCTTACGTTATCCCTAATCCTATCCCAAAACCTAGTCCTGACCCAAAACCAAATTCTAACCCAAACCCTAACCCTAACACTAAACCTAACCCTATCGTTAACACTAACACCAATCCCAACCCAAACCCCAACCCAAACCCATACATGTAACCCCTAACCCGAAAGCTAACCCTACCCCTACCCCAAAACCAGCCACAAGCACTAACACTAATCCTATCCCTAAATTTTAACCTACCCCTAACCCTACCCTAAAAGCAACCACAAGCACTAACCCTAACCCTAACCCTAATCCTAACACTAAACCGAACCCTAACCATACCCCTAAAACCTACCCCAACCCTAAACCCTCAAGGTAAGCCTAAACCGAACCCTAACCCTAAACTTAATACTAACCCTAACACTAACCTTCACCCTAACCCTAAACTATTACCCTGAACTATAACCCTAACCATGACCTAGAAATTTCTAGAAATTTTTATACTGGTTATAAAACCTTTCAAATCTTTTCAAATAATCAGGTCTGAACGGAGGCCTGTAATCACTCATAACCGTGGATTAAGCTTGAAAATATTTACGTCTTCTACAGTTCCGAAGGCAGGATGCTAATCAGCCGACTGCCTTGCGCTGTAATGTGGCTTATGACAGAATCCGTTCCTGGCGTTGTCGATAGAGATGGGGAGGACCCCGATATTAGTGTGGGGGAAAGATTCTGTTCCCTTTCTGCTCTGCTACCGTCGGCAATGTATGTCTGCATCAGAAGATCCTTTCCGTCCACGTATTTATACATTTTTTTCTGAAGTTTCTTGATGTCTTTTTCTTTCAACACTGAATTATCGTGTCTCCCCGTATATTTTTCAGTCACTCGAACATTACTGATTCCTTTCCCAAAATTGTATGCTCTTCTGATCTTAGCAATGTACATGCGAAATTTGATTGAAACTTCCTCCTCTCGCAGATTCTTGTGACTGAACCGCATCGAATCTTTTCCAACAAACTTCATCATCTGAGAGTCTCAGATGAGCCCGTACGAAACTGAACCGAATTGGCAACGAACGTCACACTCGAATCTCTCTTAACCGCAGATTCCGCTTGAAACGCATCAATCGCGGTTTCTGCTGCATAAACGGCTGAAGAAAGACGCGCAGAATTCGGCTTCAGGCGCTGAAGAGCGGCTTTAAGCAGCAGCCTGCTGCGGTCTGACTCCAACATTACAGCGATTACCCTTATGACAGAATCCGTTCCTGGCGTTGTCGATAGAGATGGGGAAGACCCCGATATTAGTGTGGGGGAAAGATTCTGTTCCCATTCTGCTCTGCTACCGTCGGCAATGTATGTCTGCATTAAACGATCCTTTCCGTCCACGTATTTATACATTTTTTTCTGAAGTTTCTTGATGTCTTTTTCTTTCAACACTGAATCATCGTGTCTCCCCGTATATTTTTCAGTCACTCGAACATTACTGATTCCTTTCCCAAAATTGTATGCTCTTCTGATCTTAGCAATGTACATGCGAAATTTGAGTGAAACTTCCTCCTCTCGCAGATTCTTGTGACTGAACCAGATCGAATCTTTTCCAACAAACTTCATCACCGGAGAGTCTCAGATGAGCCCGTACGAAACTTTTTTGAATCGGCAACGAACGTCACACTCGAATCTCTCTTAACCGCGGATTCCGCTTGAAACGCATCAATCGCGGTTTCTGCTGCTTGAGCCGCAGAAGTAAGATGCGACTCAGCCTGCTGCCGTGCACTGAAGAGCGGCTTTAAGCAGCAACCTGCTGCGTTCTGACTCCAACATTACAGTGATTACCCTTATGACAGAATCCGTTCCTGGCGTTGTCGATAGAGATGGGGAGGACCCCGATGTTAGTGTGGGGGAAAGATTCTGTTCCCATTCTTCTCTGCTACCGTGTTCAATGTATGTCTGCATCAGACGATCCTTTCCGTCCACGTTTTCATACTTTATTTCAGAAGCTTTTTGATGTCTTTTTCTTCGTGAAACTTCGTCAATCTCGTTTCCTTTCCGCACACAAGGACGTTACTGATTCCTTCCCTAAAATTGTATGCTCTTCTGATCTTAGCAATGTAGATGCGAAATTTGAGTGAAGCTGGCTCCTCTCGCAGATTTGATGTATGTCCCACCGGATCTAATATTTTCCACAAACTTCATCACCGGAGAGTCTCAGATGAGCCCGTACGAAACTTTTCCGAATCGGCAACGAACGTCACACTCGAAACTCTCTTCACCGCGGATTCCGCTTGAAACGCATCAATCGCGGTTTCTGCTGCTTGAGCCGCAGAAGTAAGATGCGACTCAACCTGCTGCCGTGCACTGAAGAGCGGCTTTAAGCAGCAACCTGCTGCGTTCTGACTCCAACATTACAGCGATTACCCTTATGACAGAATCCGTTCCTGGCGTTGTCGATAGAGATGGGGAGGACCCCGATATTAGTGTGGGGGAAAGATTCTGTTCCCTTTCTGCTCTGCTACCGTCGACAATGTATGTCTGCATCAGACGATCCTTTCCGTCCACGTTTTCATACTTCATTTCTGAATCTTTTTGATGTCTCTTTCTTCGTGAAACTTCGTCGATCCCGTTTCCTTTCCGCACACTAGGACGTTACTGATTCCTTTCCCAAAATGGTATGCTCTTCTGATCTTAGCAATGTAGATGCGAAATTTGAGTGAAACTTCCTCCTCTCGCAGATTCTTGTGACTGAACCGGATCGAATATGTTCCAACAAACTTATTCACCGGAGAGTCTCAGATGAACCCGTACGAAACTGAACCGAATCGCAACGAACGTCACACTCGAATCTCTCTTAACCGCGGATTCCGCTTGAAACGCATCAATCGCGGTTTCTGCTGCTTGAGCCGCAGAAGTAAGATGCGACTCAGCCTGCTGCCGTGCACTGAAGAGCGGCTTTAAGCAGCAACCTGCTGCGTTCAGACTCCAACATTACAGCGATTACCCTTATGACAGAATCCGTTCCTGGCGTTGTCGATAGAGATGGGGAGGACTGTGATGTTAGTGTGGGGGAAAGATTCTGTTCCCTTTCTGCTCTGCTACCGTCGGCTATGCATGTCTGCATCAGAAGATCCTTTCCGTCCACGTATTTATACATTTTTTTCTAAAGTTTCTTGATGTCTTTTTCTTTCAACACTGAATCATCGTGTCGCCCCGTGTATTTTTCAATCACTAGAACATTACTGATTCCTTTCCCAAAATTGTATGCTCTTCTGATCTTAGCAATGTAGATGCGAAATTTGAGTGAAACTGGCCCCTATGGCAGATTCTGGTGTCTGTCAAACCGGATCTAACATTTTCCAACAAACTTCATTAACGGAGAGTCTCAGATGAGCCGGTACGAAACTTTTCCGAATCGACAATGAACGTCACACTCGAATCTCTCTTAACCGCGGATTCCGCTTGAAACACATCAATCGCGGTTTCTGCTGCTTGAGCCGCAGAAGTAAGACGCGACTCAGCCTGCTGCCGTGCACTGAAAAGCGGCTTTAAGCAGCAACCTGCTGCAGTCTGACTCCAACATTACAGCGATTACCCTTATGACAGAATCCGTTCCTGGCGTTGTCGATAGAGATGGGGAAGACCCCGATATTAATGTGGGGGAAAGATTCTGTTCCCTTTCTGCTCTGCTACCGTCGGCAATATATGTCTGCATCAGACGATCCTTTCCTTCCACGTATTTATACATTTTTTTCTGAAGTTTCTTGATGTCTTTTTCTTTCAACACTGAATCATCGTGTCTCCCCGTATATTTTTCAGTCACTCGAACATTACTGATTACTTTCCCAAAATTGTATGCTCTTCTGATCTTAGCAATGTAGATGCGAAATTTGAGTGAAACTTCCTCCTCTCGCAGATTCTTGTGACTGAACCGGATCGAATCTTTTCCAACAAACTTATTCACCGGAGAGTCTCAGATGAGCCCGTACGAAACTGAGCCGTATCGGCAACGAACGTCACACTCGAATCTCTCTTAACCGCGGATTCCGCTTGAAACGCATCAATCGCGGTTTCTGCTGCTTGAGCCGCAGAAGTAAGATGCGACTCAGCCTGCTGCCGTGCACTGAAGAGCGGCTTTAAGCAGCAACCTGCTGCGTTCTGACTCCAACATTACAGTGATTACCCTTATGACAGAATCCGTTCCTGGCGTTGTCGATAGAGATGGGGAAGACCCCGATATTAATGTGGGGGAAAGATTCTGTTCCCATTCTTCCTTGCTACCGTGTTCAATGTATGTCTGCATCAGACGATCCTTTCCGTCCATGTATTTATACATTTTTTTTCTGAAGTTTCTTGATGTCTTTCTCTTTCAACACTAAATCATCGTGTCTCCCCGTGTATTTTTCAATCACTCGAACATTACTGATTCCCTTCCCAAAATTGTATGCTCTTCTGATCTTAGCAATGTAGATGCGAAATTTGAGTGAAACTTCCTCCTCTCGCAGATTCTGATGTCTGTCGAACCGGATCGAATCTTTTCCAACAAACTTCATCACCTGAGAGTCTCAGATGAGCCCGTACGAAACTGAACCGAATCGGCAACGAACGTCACACTCGAATCTCTCTTAACCGCGGATTCCGCTTGAAACGCATCAATCGCGGTTTCTGCTGCTTGAGCCGCAGAAGTAAGATGCGACTCAGCCTGCTGCCGTGCACTGAAGAGCGGCTTTAAGCAGCAACCTGCTGCGTTCTGACTCCAACATTACAGCGATTACCCTTATGACAGAATCCGTTCCTGGCGTTGTCGATAGCGATGGGGAGGACCCCGATGTTAGTGTGGGGGAAAGATTCTGTACCCATTCTTCTCTGCTACCGTGTTCAATGTATGTCTGCATCAGACGATCCTTTCCGTCCACGTTTTCATACTTTATTTCAGAAGCTTTTTGATGTCTTTTTCTTCGTGAAACTTCGTCAATCCCGTTTCCTTTCCGCACACAAGGACGTTACTGATTCCTTCCCCAAAATTGTATGCTCTTCTGATCTTAGCAATGTAGATGTGAAATTTGAGTGAAGCTGGCTCCTCTCGCAGATTCTGGATTCTCTCCCACCGGAACGAATATTTTCCAGCAAACTTCATCACCGGAGAGTCTCAGATGAGCCCGTACGAAACTTTTCCGAATCGGCAACGAACGTCACACTCGAAACTCTCTCAACCTCGGATTCTGCTTGAAACGCTTCAACCGCCTTTTCTGCTGTTTGAGCCGCTGAAGAATGACGCGACTCAGCCTGCTGCCGTGCACTGAAAAGCGGCTTTAAGCCGCAGCCTGCTGCGGTCTGACTCCAACACAACAGTGATTACCCTTCTGACAGAATCCGTTCCCGGCGTTATCGATAGAGATGGGGAGGACCCCGATGTTAGTGTTGGGGAATTATTCTGTTCCCATTCTGCTCTGCTACCGTGTTCAATGTATGTCTGCATCAGACGATCCTTTCCGTCCACGTATTCATACTTTATTTCAGAAACTTTTTGATGTCTTTTTCTTAGTGAAACTTCGTCAGTCCCGTTTCCTTTCCGCACACGAGGACGTTACTGATTCCTTCCCCAAAATTGTATGCTCTTCTGATCTTAGCAATGTAGATGCGAAATTTGAGTGAAGCTGGCTCCTCTCGCAGATTCTGGTTTCTCTCCCACCGGAACGAATATTTTCCAACAAACTTCATCCCCGGAGCTCGTTCAAAACTCTGCCGAATGGGCAACGAACGTCACACTCGAATCGCTCGTAACAGCAGATTCCGCTTGAAACGCATCAATTGCGTTTTTTGCTTCTAGAGCCGCAGAAGTAAGACGCGACTCAGCCGGATGCCGTGCTCTGTAGCCGATTCTGACATGCTTAGCTGAAGAAATTAGATAAGTTTTTATACCATTCAAAAAACATTTATAAACTTTTTGGAATAGCATTTTTATTTAATTTTGAACGTTTTAAAGTTTTTCAATACTTCTTTGTAATGTAGTCTAAAGTTGAAATATGTTTAAAATTAATTGTCAGGATCTTTTACATCCCATAATAGCTGCATTTTTTGACTGATCGTGTGCGATTTTTAAAACAAGAGAAATGAGTACAGCCACAGATTTCTTGTGTGTGTAATGAACACTTATGCAGAGCTTTATTTCAAGTGGAAGAAAATGTCATGTTCTATAATATGCCGATTTGAAGCTCAGTATTTGCCCACACCCAATTTTTTTTTTAACAATAACAATAACATTCCAACTAATCCCAATCCAAAATCTATTCATAAAATGCAAAGGAACCCTGTCCCTTACGCAAATATAAAATCAAATCTTAACCCTAATATAAAATCCATCCCAAACACTAACCCTTACCGTAAACGTAACCTTAGCTTTAACCACAAAACTAACACCCTAACCCAAACACTACAACAAACCAAAACTCTAAACCGAGATGGATAGCAGATCATACCCCTATCCCTTACTCTAGGACTATAAACCAACTGAACTCAAAGTCTCTCCCTATGCCAAATAGAAGCAATAAACTTGTACAGAACACTATTCCTATTCCTATTTTTGAACCATAACCAATCACAAAACAAATCCAGGGCTTAACACTTCTTTCACAATAACGCTCAAAATTACCCTACACTACACAAGAAATTTAACACTACCTTAGGAGAATACTGTGGGAGACCGTGTCAAAGGCCTTGCTGAAGTCCAGGTAGACTACATCAACAGCCTTTCCCTCATCTACCTGTCTGGTCACCCAGTCATAGAAGGAGATGAGTTTGGACAAGCACGACCTGCCCCTGGTGAACCCGTGCTGGCTGGGTCTGATCCCTTTATTGCCACGCACGTGTCGTGTGATCTCCCTCAAGATCATCTGTTCCATAACTTTCCCTGATACCGAGGTCAGGCTGACAGGCCTGTAGTTCCCCGGGTCTTCCTTACGGCCTTTCTTGTAGATGGGAGTCACATCGGCAAGCCTCCAATCTTGTGGGACCTCTCCAGATAACCAGGAATGCTGATAGATGGCAGAAAGTGGCTCGGCAAAAAGAAATTTAAAGAAAGAAATTTAAAAAAAGAAATTTAACACTACCTCTATTCTTGAAACCTAGCACTAACTCTTTACCTATCTATAACTTAACCTAACCCTAAGCGCAAACCTAATGCTAACCCTAACCCTAACCCCTACATTGAACCCTAAACCTAAGCCTAACATTAACCCTGAACCTAACACTAACCCTAAATCTAACACTAACCCAAACCCTAACCCTGACCCAAAGACTAACGCTAAACCTAAACCAAACCATAATCCAAACACTAACCCTAACCCAAAACCAAACCCTAATCCTAAGCCAACACTAACCCTAACCCTATACTTTAACCCTAACCCTAACGCTAACCCCAACCCTAATCCTTACCCTAACCCTAACCCTAAGCCAAAATGTTACCCCAACACAAATCCAAATTCTGAACATAAAAATATTACTAAAGCCAATCTTCACCGAAGCTGCTAAAATTACCTAAATCCTTCCCTAACACTTACTCTAAGACTAATTCTTTAACCCTAACACTTACCCTAACCCTAACGCTAACACTTACCCTATCTTAACACTAAATCCAATTGTACACCCAACCCTATACAATAACATAAAACTTACTTTAAAACTAAATCTGTAAAACTAACACTAACCCTAACAGAATCCTAACACTAATCCTAACCCCTAACCTAACCCTAGCCCTACCCTATCCCTATCCTAACCCAAAATATCTCTTCTCAGAGATCCCTCCCACGTGGAGTCCCCTGCGAGCCTTATCATCCTGATGGTGAGCCATCTTCTCTTTCGTATTATTTGTATGCTATCTATATAGAACAACTCAAAATATACCATCATCTATACTATTTCTTTGTGAAGTACCATCCTTGGGAGTTATTTACCCCACACTAACCCTAACCATAACTCAATCCCTAACCTAAACCTAACTATTGCTATAAATCTTAATCTAGAAACCTAACACTAAACCTTACCCTAACTCTAAACCTAACCTTAACCCTAACCCTAAACTAACCTTAACGCTAAAAATAACACTAACGCTAACCTTAACCCTAAACGTAACCCTAACCTTAACACTACCCTAACCCTAACAGTAAACCAAAACCCTAAACCTAACCCTATCCCAAAACCAAACCGAGCCCAAAACTTAATCTTCACCCTAATTCTAACCATAACTCAAGCACTAAGCCTAACTCAAGCACTAAACCAAACATAAAACCCAACCCTAACCGTGATTCTAAACCTAAACTTACACTAAACCTAAACTAACACTACCCTAACCCTAAAATAAACCTTAACACTAACCGTAACGCTAATCCAAACCTTAAACCTAAGCCAAAACCTTCACCTAAGACTATTCCAAAATCTAAACATAACCTTATTACTATAGCCGATCTTCACCTAACCCTATGAAGTAATCTAAATCCTTCCCTAACACTTACTGTAAGACTAAAACTTTAACCTAACACTTACTCTAACCCTAACACTAATCCTAAATCTAACACAAACCCTAAACCAAACCATAAATCCAATCATACAACTAACACTATCCAATAACCTAAAACATTCATTAATACTTACATTACATTACATTCATTACATTACATTACATTCATTAACACTTACAATACTTACTCAAATCCAGTCTTCACAAAACCCACTGAAATTAACTAAATCCTTCCCTAACACTTACTGCAAGACTAAATCTTTAACCTGAACCCTTACTCTAGCCTAACACTAATTCTAAAGCTAACACAAACCCTAAACCAAACCCTAAATCCAATCATACACCTAAATCTATCCAATAACCTAAAACATACCCTAACACTTACTGTAAAACTAAATATTTAAACATAAACTTAAACCAAAACCTAATCCTCACCCTTACTCTAATCCTAAATCTTAGCCTAACCCTAACCCTATACCTTAACCTTAACACTAACGCTAACCCCAACAGTAGTCTGCACCCTAACCCTAAACCCTAAGCCTTACACTTACCCTAACCCTAACCCTAAAGCTAACCCATAGCCCTAAACCTAACCCTTAACTAAACCCATACCCTGACCCTAATTCAAAAAGTAACCCAAACCCAAACACTACCCTAAAGCTAACCCAACTCCAACTGCAACCCCATCCCCAAACCCAACACCAACCACACCTAACCCCTAACCCTAAACCTACCCCTATTCCTACCCTAACCCTATACCAAACCCTAACCCTACACCTAACCTTAAACATAAAACCAACCATAAACCCAACACCCTAACCATACACCTAACACTAACTTTAACCCTGAACCTAACACAAACACTAACCCTAACCCTAACCGTGATCCTTACCCAGACCCAAACACTAATGCTCAACCTAAATAAAACCCTAATCCAAACACTAACCCTAACCCAAAATCAAACCCTAACCCTAAGGCTAACCCCAACCCTAATCTACTCTAACCCTAACCTACTCTAGCCATAACCCTAATCCTAACCCTAAACCCTAACCCTAACCCAATCCCAACAACTATCCCAACTCCAACCCCAACCCCCAACACCAGCCCCAACCCTATCTCTAATACCAACAACAACCCCAACCCAAACAATAACATCTAAAACCTAACGCTATCCCTAATACTAAGCCTAACCCCACCCCCAAACAAAACCCCAACCCAAATCCCAACCCCAAACCTAACCCTAAACCTAATACTAAATGGAATCCTAAACCTAAAGCCTAACCCTAACCCAATCCATAACCCTAGCCCTAAACCTAACTCCAACCCCAGACCCAACCCAAACCCAACCCCAACCCTTATCCTAACCCTAACCGTAAACCTAAACCTAAGCCTAAGCCTAAGCCTAAGCCTAACCCTAACCCAAGCCATAACCCTAACCTTATACTAACCCTAACTCTAACCCTAACCCTAATCCGAACAACCCTAATCCCAATCCCAACCCCAACCCTAACTCCAAACTTAACTCTAATCCTAACCTGAACCCTAACCATAACTTTACCCTAACCCTAACATTAACTCTAACCCTAAAACTAACCTTACCCTAACACGAACACTAACCCTAAACCTAAACCTAAATCTAAGCCTACACCTAACCCTAAACCTAACCCTAACATTAACCCTGAACCTAACACTAACCCTAAACCTAACACTAACCCAAACCCTAACCCTGACCCTAAGCCCTAACCCTAACCTAATCCCAACAACTATCCCAACTCCAACCCCAACCCCGAACACCAGCCCCAACCCTATCCCTAACACCACCAACAACCCGAACCCAAACAGTAACATCTAAAACCTAACGCTAACCCTAATACTAACCCTAACCCCACCCCCAACCCAAATCCCACCCCCAACCCTAATCCCAACCCTAACCCTAAACCTAATCCTAACCCGAACCGTAAACCTAAAGCCTAACCCTAACCCAGGCCATAACCCTAGCCCTAAACCTAAACCCAACCCCAGACCCAACCCAAACCCAACCTAAACCCCAACCCCAACCCATAACCTAAACCTAAACCTAAACCTAAGCCTAAGCCTAACACTTACCCTAACCGTGACCCTAAACCTGTACCTAATCCTAACCCTACACTAACCCTAAAATAAACCTTAACACTATCCGTAACCCTTACCCTAACTGGACCCCTAAACCAAACCTTAAACCTGAGAGTCTTAACCTTTCAAAGAGTCTTAACTTAACAAACCTAAACATTTTTACCAAACCTAAACCTAAACATAACAAACCTTTTTTTAACTCTAACACAAAACCAAACCCTATATTTAACCCTAAATCTAACCCATACCCCAACCCTATCCCTACCCTAAACCTAACAGTGACCCAATCCCTAACCCTAACCCTATCCCAAACCCAAACCGAACTCAAAATTAGCCCTCCCCCTCACCTAAACCCTAACCCTCTCCGTAACCCTAAACCTAAACCTAATCATAACCGTAAACTAAACCTTAAAACTGACTGTAAGACTAACCCTAACCTTAAACCTTAGCCAAAACCTTACCTTAAGACTATTTCAAAATCTAATCATAATGTTATTACTAAAGCCAATCTTCACCTAACCCTATGAAATAACCTAAATCCTTCCCTAACACTTACTGTAAGACTAAATCTTTAACCTGAACCCTTACTCTAACCTAACACTAATTCTAAAGCTAACACAAACCCTAACCCTTAACCTAAATCCAATCATACACCTAACCCTATCCAATAACCTAAAACATACCCTAACACTTACTGTAAAACTAATTATTTAAACTTAACATTAAACCTAACCCTAAATCTTACTCTAACCCTAAAACTATACCTTAACACTAACCCTAAAGCTAACCCCAACCCTAATCCTTACCCAAATCCTAAGCCAAAACTTTACCCTAACACTAATCAAAAATCTAAACATAACCCTATTACTAAAGCCAATCTTCACCTAACCCTCTGAAGCTACCTAAATCCTTCTTTGACACTTACTGTAAGACTAAATCTTTAACCCTATCCCTTTCCCTAACCCTTGCCCTTACCGTAACACTAACACATACCCTAACCCTTACCCTAAATCCAAACTTACACCTAACCCTTTCCAATAACCAAAACTTACACTAAATCTTACTGTAAAACTAAATCTTTAAACCTAACACTAATCCTAATACAAACCCTAACCACAACCCTAACCCTAACCATAACCATAACCATAACCATAAAACAAAAACTAATCCTAACCCTAACCCCAACCTCAACACTAACCAAAAGCCCTAACCATAAACCTAACAATAACCATACATTCTTACCCTAAACCTTACCGTAACCCTAAAACTAACCCCAACACCAAACCCAAACCTAATCCCAACCCCAAACCTAACCCCAAACCTATCTCCTAACCCCTACAACTAAGCCTAACCCTAACCCTAAATCTAACCCTAAAATGTTAATTTAACCCTAAATGAACCCTAATCCTAACCCTAACTCAATCCTTCTAATCCTAAACCTAACTGATCCCTAATCCTAACCCTAAACCGAAAGTAACCCTACTCCCACCACTCCCCCTACTCACAACAAAACACAACCACAAGCCCTAACCCTAATCCTAAACCAAACTCCAACACAAACCCCAAACGCAACAACAAACACACCCCCAACCCTAAAACCAAACCCCAAACCTAGTATTAACCCTAACACTAAACCTAAAACAAACCCTAATCTATGACGGTAACTCTAACCCTAACCCTAATCTATGACCCTAAACCTGAAGCCTTACGTTATCCCTAATCCTATCCCAAAACCTAGTCCTGACCCAAAACCAAATTCTAACCCAAACCCTAACCCTAACACTAAACCTAACCCTATCGTTAACACTAACACCAATCCCAACCCAAACCCCAACCCAAACCCATACATGTAACCCCTAACCCGAAAGCTAACCCTACCCCTACCCCAAAACCAGCCACAAGCACTAACACTAATCCTATCCCTAAATTTTAACCTACCCCTAACCCTACCCTAAAAGCAACCACAAGCACTAACCCTAACCCTAACCCTAATCCTAACACTAAACCGAACCCTAACCATACCCCTAAAACCTACCCCAACCCTAAACCCTCAAGGTAAGCCTAAACCGAACCCTAACCCTAAACTTAATACTAACCCTAACACTAACCTTCACCCTAACCCTAAACTATTACCCTGAACTATAACCCTAACCATGACCTAGAAATTTCTAGAAATTTTTATACTGGTTATAAAACCTTTCAAATCTTTTCAAATAATCAGGTCTGAACGGAGGCCTGTAATCACTCATAACCGTGGATTAAGCTTGAAAATATTTACGTCTTCTACAGTTCCGAAGGCAGGATGCTAATCAGCCGACTGCCTTGCGCTGTAATGTGGCTTATGACAGAATCCGTTCCTGGCGTTGTCGATAGAGATGGGGAGGACCCCGATATTAGTGTGGGGGAAAGATTCTGTTCCCTTTCTGCTCTGCTACCGTCGGCAATGTATGTCTGCATCAGAAGATCCTTTCCGTCCACGTATTTATACATTTTTTTCTGAAGTTTCTTGATGTCTTTTTCTTTCAACACTGAATTATCGTGTCTCCCCGTATATTTTTCAGTCACTCGAACATTACTGATTCCTTTCCCAAAATTGTATGCTCTTCTGATCTTAGCAATGTACATGCGAAATTTGATTGAAACTTCCTCCTCTCGCAGATTCTTGTGACTGAACCGCATCGAATCTTTTCCAACAAACTTCATCATCTGAGAGTCTCAGATGAGCCCGTACGAAACTGAACCGAATTGGCAACGAACGTCACACTCGAATCTCTCTTAACCGCAGATTCCGCTTGAAACGCATCAATCGCGGTTTCTGCTGCATAAACGGCTGAAGAAAGACGCGCAGAATTCGGCTTCAGGCGCTGAAGAGCGGCTTTAAGCAGCAGCCTGCTGCGGTCTGACTCCAACATTACAGCGATTACCCTTATGACAGAATCCGTTCCTGGCGTTGTCGATAGAGATGGGGAAGACCCCGATATTAGTGTGGGGGAAAGATTCTGTTCCCATTCTGCTCTGCTACCGTCGGCAATGTATGTCTGCATTAAACGATCCTTTCCGTCCACGTATTTATACATTTTTTTCTGAAGTTTCTTGATGTCTTTTTCTTTCAACACTGAATCATCGTGTCTCCCCGTATATTTTTCAGTCACTCGAACATTACTGATTCCTTTCCCAAAATTGTATGCTCTTCTGATCTTAGCAATGTACATGCGAAATTTGAGTGAAACTTCCTCCTCTCGCAGATTCTTGTGACTGAACCAGATCGAATCTTTTCCAACAAACTTCATCACCGGAGAGTCTCAGATGAGCCCGTACGAAACTTTTTTGAATCGGCAACGAACGTCACACTCGAATCTCTCTTAACCGCGGATTCCGCTTGAAACGCATCAATCGCGGTTTCTGCTGCTTGAGCCGCAGAAGTAAGATGCGACTCAGCCTGCTGCCGTGCACTGAAGAGCGGCTTTAAGCAGCAACCTGCTGCGTTCTGACTCCAACATTACAGTGATTACCCTTATGACAGAATCCGTTCCTGGCGTTGTCGATAGAGATGGGGAGGACCCCGATGTTAGTGTGGGGGAAAGATTCTGTTCCCATTCTTCTCTGCTACCGTGTTCAATGTATGTCTGCATCAGACGATCCTTTCCGTCCACGTTTTCATACTTTATTTCAGAAGCTTTTTGATGTCTTTTTCTTCGTGAAACTTCGTCAATCTCGTTTCCTTTCCGCACACAAGGACGTTACTGATTCCTTCCCTAAAATTGTATGCTCTTCTGATCTTAGCAATGTAGATGCGAAATTTGAGTGAAGCTGGCTCCTCTCGCAGATTTGATGTATGTCCCACCGGATCTAATATTTTCCACAAACTTCATCACCGGAGAGTCTCAGATGAGCCCGTACGAAACTTTTCCGAATCGGCAACGAACGTCACACTCGAAACTCTCTTCACCGCGGATTCCGCTTGAAACGCATCAATCGCGGTTTCTGCTGCTTGAGCCGCAGAAGTAAGATGCGACTCAACCTGCTGCCGTGCACTGAAGAGCGGCTTTAAGCAGCAACCTGCTGCGTTCTGACTCCAACATTACAGCGATTACCCTTATGACAGAATCCGTTCCTGGCGTTGTCGATAGAGATGGGGAGGACCCCGATATTAGTGTGGGGGAAAGATTCTGTTCCCTTTCTGCTCTGCTACCGTCGACAATGTATGTCTGCATCAGACGATCCTTTCCGTCCACGTTTTCATACTTCATTTCTGAATCTTTTTGATGTCTCTTTCTTCGTGAAACTTCGTCGATCCCGTTTCCTTTCCGCACACTAGGACGTTACTGATTCCTTTCCCAAAATGGTATGCTCTTCTGATCTTAGCAATGTAGATGCGAAATTTGAGTGAAACTTCCTCCTCTCGCAGATTCTTGTGACTGAACCGGATCGAATATGTTCCAACAAACTTATTCACCGGAGAGTCTCAGATGAACCCGTACGAAACTGAACCGAATCGCAACGAACGTCACACTCGAATCTCTCTTAACCGCGGATTCCGCTTGAAACGCATCAATCGCGGTTTCTGCTGCTTGAGCCGCAGAAGTAAGATGCGACTCAGCCTGCTGCCGTGCACTGAAGAGCGGCTTTAAGCAGCAACCTGCTGCGTTCAGACTCCAACATTACAGCGATTACCCTTATGACAGAATCCGTTCCTGGCGTTGTCGATAGAGATGGGGAGGACTGTGATGTTAGTGTGGGGGAAAGATTCTGTTCCCTTTCTGCTCTGCTACCGTCGGCTATGCATGTCTGCATCAGAAGATCCTTTCCGTCCACGTATTTATACATTTTTTTCTAAAGTTTCTTGATGTCTTTTTCTTTCAACACTGAATCATCGTGTCGCCCCGTGTATTTTTCAATCACTAGAACATTACTGATTCCTTTCCCAAAATTGTATGCTCTTCTGATCTTAGCAATGTAGATGCGAAATTTGAGTGAAACTGGCCCCTATGGCAGATTCTGGTGTCTGTCAAACCGGATCTAACATTTTCCAACAAACTTCATTAACGGAGAGTCTCAGATGAGCCGGTACGAAACTTTTCCGAATCGACAATGAACGTCACACTCGAATCTCTCTTAACCGCGGATTCCGCTTGAAACACATCAATCGCGGTTTCTGCTGCTTGAGCCGCAGAAGTAAGACGCGACTCAGCCTGCTGCCGTGCACTGAAAAGCGGCTTTAAGCAGCAACCTGCTGCAGTCTGACTCCAACATTACAGCGATTACCCTTATGACAGAATCCGTTCCTGGCGTTGTCGATAGAGATGGGGAAGACCCCGATATTAATGTGGGGGAAAGATTCTGTTCCCTTTCTGCTCTGCTACCGTCGGCAATATATGTCTGCATCAGACGATCCTTTCCTTCCACGTATTTATACATTTTTTTCTGAAGTTTCTTGATGTCTTTTTCTTTCAACACTGAATCATCGTGTCTCCCCGTATATTTTTCAGTCACTCGAACATTACTGATTACTTTCCCAAAATTGTATGCTCTTCTGATCTTAGCAATGTAGATGCGAAATTTGAGTGAAACTTCCTCCTCTCGCAGATTCTTGTGACTGAACCGGATCGAATCTTTTCCAACAAACTTATTCACCGGAGAGTCTCAGATGAGCCCGTACGAAACTGAGCCGTATCGGCAACGAACGTCACACTCGAATCTCTCTTAACCGCGGATTCCGCTTGAAACGCATCAATCGCGGTTTCTGCTGCTTGAGCCGCAGAAGTAAGATGCGACTCAGCCTGCTGCCGTGCACTGAAGAGCGGCTTTAAGCAGCAACCTGCTGCGTTCTGACTCCAACATTACAGTGATTACCCTTATGACAGAATCCGTTCCTGGCGTTGTCGATAGAGATGGGGAAGACCCCGATATTAATGTGGGGGAAAGATTCTGTTCCCATTCTTCCTTGCTACCGTGTTCAATGTATGTCTGCATCAGACGATCCTTTCCGTCCATGTATTTATACATTTTTTTTCTGAAGTTTCTTGATGTCTTTCTCTTTCAACACTAAATCATCGTGTCTCCCCGTGTATTTTTCAATCACTCGAACATTACTGATTCCCTTCCCAAAATTGTATGCTCTTCTGATCTTAGCAATGTAGATGCGAAATTTGAGTGAAACTTCCTCCTCTCGCAGATTCTGATGTCTGTCGAACCGGATCGAATCTTTTCCAACAAACTTCATCACCTGAGAGTCTCAGATGAGCCCGTACGAAACTGAACCGAATCGGCAACGAACGTCACACTCGAATCTCTCTTAACCGCGGATTCCGCTTGAAACGCATCAATCGCGGTTTCTGCTGCTTGAGCCGCAGAAGTAAGATGCGACTCAGCCTGCTGCCGTGCACTGAAGAGCGGCTTTAAGCAGCAACCTGCTGCGTTCTGACTCCAACATTACAGCGATTACCCTTATGACAGAATCCGTTCCTGGCGTTGTCGATAGCGATGGGGAGGACCCCGATGTTAGTGTGGGGGAAAGATTCTGTACCCATTCTTCTCTGCTACCGTGTTCAATGTATGTCTGCATCAGACGATCCTTTCCGTCCACGTTTTCATACTTTATTTCAGAAGCTTTTTGATGTCTTTTTCTTCGTGAAACTTCGTCAATCCCGTTTCCTTTCCGCACACAAGGACGTTACTGATTCCTTCCCCAAAATTGTATGCTCTTCTGATCTTAGCAATGTAGATGTGAAATTTGAGTGAAGCTGGCTCCTCTCGCAGATTCTGGATTCTCTCCCACCGGAACGAATATTTTCCAGCAAACTTCATCACCGGAGAGTCTCAGATGAGCCCGTACGAAACTTTTCCGAATCGGCAACGAACGTCACACTCGAAACTCTCTCAACCTCGGATTCTGCTTGAAACGCTTCAACCGCCTTTTCTGCTGTTTGAGCCGCTGAAGAATGACGCGACTCAGCCTGCTGCCGTGCACTGAAAAGCGGCTTTAAGCCGCAGCCTGCTGCGGTCTGACTCCAACACAACAGTGATTACCCTTCTGACAGAATCCGTTCCCGGCGTTATCGATAGAGATGGGGAGGACCCCGATGTTAGTGTTGGGGAATTATTCTGTTCCCATTCTGCTCTGCTACCGTGTTCAATGTATGTCTGCATCAGACGATCCTTTCCGTCCACGTATTCATACTTTATTTCAGAAACTTTTTGATGTCTTTTTCTTAGTGAAACTTCGTCAGTCCCGTTTCCTTTCCGCACACGAGGACGTTACTGATTCCTTCCCCAAAATTGTATGCTCTTCTGATCTTAGCAATGTAGATGCGAAATTTGAGTGAAGCTGGCTCCTCTCGCAGATTCTGGTTTCTCTCCCACCGGAACGAATATTTTCCAACAAACTTCATCCCCGGAGCTCGTTCAAAACTCTGCCGAATGGGCAACGAACGTCACACTCGAATCGCTCGTAACAGCAGATTCCGCTTGAAACGCATCAATTGCGTTTTTTGCTTCTAGAGCCGCAGAAGTAAGACGCGACTCAGCCGGATGCCGTGCTCTGTAGCCGATTCTGACATGCTTAGCTGAAGAAATTAGATAAGTTTTTATACCATTCAAAAAACATTTATAAACTTTTTGGAATAGCATTTTTATTTAATTTTGAACGTTTTAAAGTTTTTCAATACTTCTTTGTAATGTAGTCTAAAGTTGAAATATGTTTAAAATTAATTGTCAGGATCTTTTACATCCCATAATAGCTGCATTTTTTGACTGATCGTGTGCGATTTTTAAAACAAGAGAAATGAGTACAGCCACAGATTTCTTGTGTGTGTAATGAACACTTATGCAGAGCTTTATTTCAAGTGGAAGAAAATGTCATGTTCTATAATATGCCGATTTGAAGCTCAGTATTTGCCCACACCCAATTTTTTTTTTAACAATAACAATAACATTCCAACTAATCCCAATCCAAAATCTATTCATAAAATGCAAAGGAACCCTGTCCCTTACGCAAATATAAAATCAAATCTTAACCCTAATATAAAATCCATCCCAAACACTAACCCTTACCGTAAACGTAACCTTAGCTTTAACCACAAAACTAACACCCTAACCCAAACACTACAACAAACCAAAACTCTAAACCGAGATGGATAGCAGATCATACCCCTATCCCTTACTCTAGGACTATAAACCAACTGAACTCAAAGTCTCTCCCTATGCCAAATAGAAGCAATAAACTTGTACAGAACACTATTCCTATTCCTATTTTTGAACCATAACCAATCACAAAACAAATCCAGGGCTTAACACTTCTTTCACAATAACGCTCAAAATTACCCTACACTACACAAGAAATTTAACACTACCTTAGGAGAATACTGTGGGAGACCGTGTCAAAGGCCTTGCTGAAGTCCAGGTAGACTACATCAACAGCCTTTCCCTCATCTACCTGTCTGGTCACCCAGTCATAGAAGGAGATGAGTTTGGACAAGCACGACCTGCCCCTGGTGAACCCGTGCTGGCTGGGTCTGATCCCTTTATTGCCACGCACGTGTCGTGTGATCTCCCTCAAGATCATCTGTTCCATAACTTTCCCTGATACCGAGGTCAGGCTGACAGGCCTGTAGTTCCCCGGGTCTTCCTTACGGCCTTTCTTGTAGATGGGAGTCACATCGGCAAGCCTCCAATCTTGTGGGACCTCTCCAGATAACCAGGAATGCTGATAGATGGCAGAAAGTGGCTCGGCAAAAAGAAATTTAAAGAAAGAAATTTAAAAAAGAAATTTAACACTACCTCTATTCTTGAAACCTAGCACTAACTCTTTACCTATCTGTAACTTAACCTAACCCTAAGCGCAAACCTAATGCTAACCCTAACCCTAACCCCTACATTGAACCCTAAACCTAAGCCTAACATTAACCCTGAACCTAACACTAACCCTAAATCTAACACTAACCCAAACCCTAACCCTGACCCAAAGACTAACGCTAAACCTAAACCAAACCATAATCCAAACACTAACCCTAACCCAAAACCAAACCCTAATCCTAAGCCAACACTAACCCTAACCCTATACTTTAACCCTAACCCTAACGCTAACCCCAACCCTAATCCTTACCCTAACCCTAACCCTAAGCCAAAATGTTACCCCAACACAAATCCAAATTCTGAACATAAAAATATTACTAAAGCCAATCTTCACCGAAGCTGCTAAAATTACCTAAATCCTTCCCTAACACTTACTCTAAGACTAATTCTTTAACCCTAACACTTACCCTAACCCTAACGCTAACACTTACCCTATCTTAACACTAAATCCAATTGTACACCCAACCCTATACAATAACATAAAACTTACTTTAAAACTAAATCTGTAAAACTAACACTAACCCTAACAGAATCCTAACACTAATCCTAACCCCTAACCTAACCCTAGCCCTACCCTATCCCTATCCTAACCCAAAATATCTCTTCTCAGAGATCCCTCCCACGTGGAGTCCCCTGCGAGCCTTATCATCCTGATGGTGAGCCATCTTCTCTTTCGTATTATTTGTATGCTATCTATATAGAACAACTCAAAATATACCATCATCTATACTATTTCTTTGTGAAGTACCATCCTTGGGAGTTATTTACCCCACACTAACCCTAACCATAACTCAATCCCTAACCTAAACCTAACTATTGCTATAAATCTTAATCTAGAAACCTAACACTAAACCTTACCCTAACTCTAAACCTAACCTTAACCCTAACCCTAAACTAACCTTAACGCTAAAAATAACACTAACGCTAACCTTAACCCTAAACGTAACCCTAACCTTAACACTACCCTAACCCTAACAGTAAACCAAAACCCTAAACCTAACCCTATCCCAAAACCAAACCGAGCCCAAAACTTAATCTTCACCCTAATTCTAACCATAACTCAAGCACTAAGCCTAACTCAAGCACTAAACCAAACATAAAACCCAACCCTAACCGTGATTCTAAACCTAAACTTACACTAAACCTAAACTAACACTACCCTAACCCTAAAATAAACCTTAACACTAACCGTAACGCTAATCCAAACCTTAAACCTAAGCCAAAACCTTCACCTAAGACTATTCCAAAATCTAAACATAACCTTATTACTATAGCCGATCTTCACCTAACCCTATGAAGTAATCTAAATCCTTCCCTAACACTTACTGTAAGACTAAAACTTTAACCTAACACTTACTCTAACCCTAACACTAATCCTAAATCTAACACAAACCCTAAACCAAACCATAAATCCAATCATACAACTAACACTATCCAATAACCTAAAACATTCATTAATACTTACATTACATTACATTCATTACATTACATTACATTCATTAACACTTACAATACTTACTCAAATCCAGTCTTCACAAAACCCACTGAAATTAACTAAATCCTTCCCTAACACTTACTGCAAGACTAAATCTTTAACCTGAACCCTTACTCTAGCCTAACACTAATTCTAAAGCTAACACAAACCCTAAACCAAACCCTAAATCCAATCATACACCTAAATCTATCCAATAACCTAAAACATACCCTAACACTTACTGTAAAACTAAATATTTAAACATAAACTTAAACCAAAACCTAATCCTCACCCTTACTCTAATCCTAAATCTTAGCCTAACCCTAACCCTATACCTTAACCTTAACACTAACGCTAACCCCAACAGTAGTCTGCACCCTAACCCTAAACCCTAAGCCTTACACTTACCCTAACCCTAACCCTAAAGCTAACCCATAGCCCTAAACCTAACCCTTAACTAAACCCATACCCTGACCCTAATTCAAAAAGTAACCCAAACCCAAACACTACCCTAAAGCTAACCCAACTCCAACTGCAACCCCATCCCCAAACCCAACACCAACCACACCTAACCCCTAACCCTAAACCTACCCCTATTCCTACCCTAACCCTATACCAAACCCTAACCCTACACCTAACCTTAAACATAAAACCAACCATAAACCCAACACCCTAACCATACACCTAACACTAACTTTAACCCTGAACCTAACACAAACACTAACCCTAACCCTAACCGTGATCCTTACCCAGACCCAAACACTAATGCTCAACCTAAATAAAACCCTAATCCAAACACTAACCCTAACCCAAAATCAAACCCTAACCCTAAGGCTAACCCCAACCCTAATCTACTCTAACCCTAACCTACTCTAGCCATAACCCTAATCCTAACCCTAAACCCTAACCCTAACCCAATCCCAACAACTATCCCAACTCCAACCCCAACCCCCAACACCAGCCCCAACCCTATCTCTAATACCAACAACAACCCCAACCCAAACAATAACATCTAAAACCTAACGCTATCCCTAATACTAAGCCTAACCCCACCCCCAAACAAAACCCCAACCCAAATCCCAACCCCAAACCTAACCCTAAACCTAATACTAAATGGAATCCTAAACCTAAAGCCTAACCCTAACCCAATCCATAACCCTAGCCCTAAACCTAACTCCAACCCCAGACCCAACCCAAACCCAACCCCAACCCTTATCCTAACCCTAACCGTAAACCTAAACCTAACCCTAAGCCTAAGCCTAAGCCTAACCCTAACCCAAGCCATAACCCTAACCTTATACTAACCCTAACTCTAACCCTAACCCTAATCCGAACAACCCTAATCCCAATCCCAACCCCAACCCTAACTCCAAACTTAACTCTAATCCTAACCTGAACCCTAACCATAACTTTACCCTAACCCTAACATTAACTCTAACCCTAAAACTAACCTTACCCTAACACGAACACTAACCCTAAACCTAAACCTAAATCTAAGCCTACACCTAACCCTAAACCTAACCCTAACATTAACCCTGAACCTAACACTAACCCTAAACCTAACACTAACCCAAACCCTAACCCTGACCCTAAGCCCTAACCCTAACCTAATCCCAACAACTATCCCAACTCCAACCCCAACCCCGAACACCAGCCCCAACCCTATCCCTAACACCACCAACAACCCGAACCCAAACAGTAACATCTAAAACCTAACGCTAACCCTAATACTAACCCTAACCCCACCCCCAACCCAAATCCCACCCCCAACCCTAATCCCAACCCTAACCCTAAACCTAATCCTAACCCGAACCGTAAACCTAAAGCCTAACCCTAACCCAGGCCATAACCCTAGCCCTAAACCTAAACCCAACCCCAGATCCAACCCAAACCCAACCTAAACCCCAACCCCAACCCATAACCTAAACCTAAACCTAAACCTAAGCCTAAGCCTAACACTTACCCTAACCGTGACCCTAAACCTGTACCTAATCCTAACCCTACACTAACCCTAAAATAAACCTTAACACTATCCGTAACCCTTACCCTAACTGGACCCCTAAACCAAACCTTAAACCTGAGAGTCTTAACCTTTCAAAGAGTCTTAACTTAACAAACCTAAACATTTTTACCAAACCTAAACCTAAACATAACAAACCTTTTTTTAACTCTAACACAAAACCAAACCCTATATTTAACCCTAAATCTAACCCATACCCCAACCCTATCCCTACCCTAAACCTAACAGTGACCCAATCCCTAACCCTAACCCTATCCCAAACCCAAACCGAACTCAAAATTAGCCCTCCCCCTCACCTAAACCCTAACCCTCTCCGTAACCCTAAACCTAAACCTAATCATAACCGTAAACTAAACCTTAAAACTGACTGTAAGACTAACCCTAACCTTAAACCTTAGCCAAAACCTTACCTTAAGACTATTTCAAAATCTAATCATAATGTTATTACTAAAGCCAATCTTCACCTAACCCTATGAAATAACCTAAATCCTTCCCTAACACTTACTGTAAGACTAAATCTTTAACCTGAACCCTTACTCTAACCTAACACTAATTCTAAAGCTAACACAAACCCTAACCCTTAACCTAAATCCAATCATACACCTAACCCTATCCAATAACCTAAAACATACCCTAACACTTACTGTAAAACTAATTATTTAAACTTAACATTAAACCTAACCCTAAATCTTACTCTAACCCTAAAACTATACCTTAACACTAACCCTAAAGCTAACCCCAACCCTAATCCTTACCCAAATCCTAAGCCAAAACTTTACCCTAACACTAATCAAAAATCTAAACATAACCCTATTACTAAAGCCAATCTTCACCTAACCCTCTGAAGCTACCTAAATCCTTCTTTGACACTTACTGTAAGACTAAATCTTTAACCCTATCCCTTTCCCTAACCCTTGCCCTTACCGTAACACTAACACATACCCTAACCCTTACCCTAAATCCAAACTTACACCTAACCCTTTCCAATAACCAAAACTTACACTAAATCTTACTGTAAAACTAAATCTTTAAACCTAACACTAATCCTAATACAAACCCTAACCACAACCCTAACCCTAACCATAACCATAACCATAACCATAAAACAAAAACTAATCCTAACCCTAACCCCAACCTCAACACTAACCAAAAGCCCTAACCATAAACCTAACAATAACCATACATTCTTACCCTAAACCTTACCGTAACCCTAAAACTAACCCCAACACCAAACCCAAACCTAATCCCAACCCCAAACCTAACCCCAAACCTATCTCCTAACCCCTACAACTAAGCCTAACCCTAACCCTAAATCTAACCCTAAAATGTTAATTTAACCCTAAATGAACCCTAATCCTAACCCTAACTCAATCCTTCTAATCCTAAACCTAACTGATCCCTAATCCTAACCCTAAACCGAAAGTAACCCTACTCCCACCACTCCCCCTACTCACAACAAAACACAACCACAAGCCCTAACCCTAATCCTAAACCAAACTCCAACACAAACCCCAAACGCAACAACAAACACACCCCCAACCCTAAAACCAAACCCCAAACCTAGTATTAACCCTAACACTAAACCTAAAACAAACCCTAATCTATGACGGTAACTCTAACCCTAACCCTAATCTATGACCCTAAACCTGAAGCCTTACGTTATCCCTAATCCTATCCCAAAACCTAGTCCTGACCCAAAACCAAATTCTAACCCAAACCCTAACCCTAACACTAAACCTAACCCTATCGTTAACACTAACACCAATCCCAACCCAAACCCCAACCCAAACCCATACATGTAACCCCTAACCCGAAAGCTAACCCTACCCCTACCCCAAAACCAGCCACAAGCACTAACACTAATCCTATCCCTAAATTTTAACCTACCCCTAACCCTACCCTAAAAGCAACCACAAGCACTAACCCTAACCCTAACCCTAATCCTAACACTAAACCGAACCCTAACCATACCCCTAAAACCTACCCCAACCCTAAACCCTCAAGGTAAGCCTAAACCGAACCCTAACCCTAAACTTAATACTAACCCTAACACTAACCTTCACCCTAACCCTAAACTATTACCCTGAACTATAACCCTAACCATGACCTAGAAATTTCTAGAAATTTTTATACTGGTTATAAAACCTTTCAAATCTTTTCAAATAATCAGGTCTGAACGGAGGCCTGTAATCACTCATAACCGTGGATTAAGCTTGAAAATATTTACGTCTTCTACAGTTCCGAAGGCAGGATGCTAATCAGCCGACTGCCTTGCGCTGTAATGTGGCTTATGACAGAATCCGTTCCTGGCGTTGTCGATAGAGATGGGGAGGACCCCGATATTAGTGTGGGGGAAAGATTCTGTTCCCTTTCTGCTCTGCTACCGTCGGCAATGTATGTCTGCATCAGAAGATCCTTTCCGTCCACGTATTTATACATTTTTTTCTGAAGTTTCTTGATGTCTTTTTCTTTCAACACTGAATTATCGTGTCTCCCCGTATATTTTTCAGTCACTCGAACATTACTGATTCCTTTCCCAAAATTGTATGCTCTTCTGATCTTAGCAATGTACATGCGAAATTTGATTGAAACTTCCTCCTCTCGCAGATTCTTGTGACTGAACCGCATCGAATCTTTTCCAACAAACTTCATCATCTGAGAGTCTCAGATGAGCCCGTACGAAACTGAACCGAATTGGCAACGAACGTCACACTCGAATCTCTCTTAACCGCAGATTCCGCTTGAAACGCATCAATCGCGGTTTCTGCTGCATAAACGGCTGAAGAAAGACGCGCAGAATTCGGCTTCAGGCGCTGAAGAGCGGCTTTAAGCAGCAGCCTGCTGAGGTCTGACTCCAACATTACAGCGATTACCCTTATGACAGAATCCGTTCCTGGCGTTGTCGATAGAGATGGGGAAGACCCCGATATTAGTGTGGGGGAAAGATTCTGTTCCCATTCTGCTCTGCTACCGTCGGCAATGTATGTCTGCATTAAACGATCCTTTCCGTCCACGTATTTATACATTTTTTTCTGAAGTTTCTTGATGTCTTTTTCTTTCAACACTGAATCATCGTGTCTCCCCGTATATTTTTCAGTCACTCGAACATTACTGATTCCTTTCCCAAAATTGTATGCTCTTCTGATCTTAGCAATGTACATGCGAAATTTGAGTGAAACTTCCTCCTCTCGCAGATTCTTGTGACTGAACCAGATCGAATCTTTTCCAACAAACTTCATCACCGGAGAGTCTCAGATGAGCCCGTACGAAACTGAGCCGTATCGGCAACGAACGTCACACTCGAATCTCTCTTAACCGCGGATTCCGCTTGAAACGCATCAATCGCGGTTTCTGCTGCTTGAGCCGCAGAAGTAAGATGCGACTCAGCCTGCTGCCGTGCACTGAAGAGCGGCTTTAAGCAGCAACCTGCTGCGTTCTGACTCCAACATTACAGTGATTACCCTTATGACAGAATCCGTTCCTGGCGTTGTCGATAGAGATGGGGAGGACCCCGATGTTAGTGTGGGGGAAAGATTCTGTTCCCATTCTTCTCTGCTACCGTGTTCAATGTATGTCTGCATCAGACGATCCTTTCCGTCCACGTTTTCATACTTTATTTCAGAAGCTTTTTGATGTCTTTTTCTTCGTGAAACTTCGTCAATCTCGTTTCCTTTCCGCACACAAGGACGTTACTGATTCCTTCCCCAAAATTGTATGCTCTTCTGATCTTAGCAATGTAGATGCGAAATTTGAGTGAAGCTGGCTCCTCTCGCAGATTTGATGTATGTCCCACCGGATCTAATATTTTCCACAAACTTCATCACCGGAGAGTCTCAGATGAGCCCGTACGAAACTTTTCCGAATCGGCAACGAACGTCACACTCGAAACTCTCTTCACCGCGGATTCCGCTTGAAACGCATCAATCGCGGTTTCTGCTGCTTGAGCCGCAGAAGTAAGATGCGACTCAGCCTGCTGCCGTGCACTGAAGAGCGGCTTTAAGCAGCAACCTGCTGCGTTCTGACTCCAACATTACAGCGATTACCCTTATGACAGAATCCGTTCCTGGCGTTGTCGATAGAGATGGGGAGGACCCCGATATTAGTGTGGGGGAAAGATTCTGTTCCCTTTCTGCTCTGCTACCGTCGACAATGTATGTCTGCATCAGACGATCCTTTCCGTCCACGTTTTCATACTTCATTTCTGAATCTTTTTGATGTCTCTTTCTTCGTGAAACTTCGTCGATCCCGTTTCCTTTCCGCACACTAGGACGTTACTGATTCCTTTCCCAAAATGGTATGCTCTTCTGATCTTAGCAATGTAGATGCGAAATTTGAGTGAAACTTCCTCCTCTCGCAGATTCTTGTGACTGAACCGGATCGAATATGTTCCAACAAACTTATTCACCGGAGAGTCTCAGATGAACCCGTACGAAACTGAACCGAATCGGCAACGAACGTCACACTCGAATCTCTCTTAACCGCGGATTCCGCTTGAAACGCATCAATCGCGGTTTCTGCTGCTTGAGCCGCAGAAGTAAGATGCGACTCAGCCTGCTGCCGTGCACTGAAGAGCGGCTTTAAGCAGCAACCTGCTGCGTTCTGACTCCAACATTACAGCGATTACCCTTATGACAGAATCCGTTCCTGGCGTTGTCGATAGAGATGGGGAAGACCCCGATGTTAGTGTGGGGGAAAGATTCTGTTCCCTTTCTGCTCTGCTACCGTCGGCTATGCATGTCTGCATCAGAAGATCCTTTCCGTCCACGTATTTATACATTTTTTTCTAAAGTTTCTTGATGTCTTTTTCTTTCAACACTGAATCATCGTGTCGCCCCGTGTATTTTTCAATCACTAGAACATTACTGATTCCTTTCCCAAAATTGTATGCTCTTCTGATCTTAGCAATGTAGATGCGAAATTTGAGTGAAACTGGCCCCTATGGCAGATTCTGGTGTCTGTCAAACCGGATCTAACATTTTCCAACAAACTTCATTAACGGAGAGTCTCAGATGAGCCGGTACGAAACTTTTCCGAATCGACAATGAACGTCACACTCGAATCTCTCTTAACCGCGGATTCCGCTTGAAACACATCAATCGCGGTTTCTGCTGCTTGAGCCGCAGAAGTAAGACGCGACTCAGCCTGCTGCCGTGCACTGAAAAGCGGCTTTAAGCAGCAACCTGCTGCAGTCTGACTCCAACATTACAGCGATTACCCTTATGACAGAATCCGTTCCTGGCGTTGTCGATAGAGATGGGGAAGACCCCGATATTAATGTGGGGGAAAGATTCTGTTCCCTTTCTGCTCTGCTACCGTCGGCAATATATGTCTGCATCAGACGATCCTTTCCTTCCACGTATTTATACATTTTTTTCTGAAGTTTCTTGATGTCTTTTTCTTTCAACACTGAATCATCGTGTCTCCCCGTATATTTTTCAGTCACTCGAACATTACTGATTACTTTCCCAAAATTGTATGCTCTTCTGATCTTAGCAATGTAGATGCGAAATTTGAGTGAAACTTCCTCCTCTCGCAGATTCTTGTGACTGAACCGGATCGAATCTTTTCCAACAAACTTATTCACCGGAGAGTCTCAGATGAGCCCGTACGAAACTGAGCCGTATCGGCAACGAACGTCACACTCGAATCTCTCTTAACCGCGGATTCCGCTTGAAACGCATCAATCGCGGTTTCTGCTGCTTGAGCCGCAGAAGTAAGATGCGACTCAGCCTGCTGCCGTGCACTGAAGAGCGGCTTTAAGCAGCAACCTGCTGCGTTCTGACTCCAACATTACAGCGATTACCCTTATGACAGAATCCGTTCCTGGCGTTGTCGATAGAGATGGGGAAGACCCCGATATTAGTGTGGGGGAAAGATTCTGTTCCCATTCTTCCTTGCTACCGTGTTCAATGTATGTCTGCATCAGAAGATCCTTTCCGTCCATGTATTTATACATTTTTTTTCTGAAGTTTCTTGATGTCTTTCTCTTTCAACACTAAATCATCGTGTCTCCCCGTGTATTTTTCAATCACTCGAACATTACTGATTCCCTTCCCAAAATTGTATGCTCTTCTGATCTTAGCAATGTAGATGCGAAATTTGAGTGAAACTTCCTCCTCTCGCAGATTCTGATGTCTGTCGAACCGGATCGAATCTTTTCCAACAAACTTCATCACCTGAGAGTCTCAGATGAGCCCGTACGAAACTGAACCGAATCGGCAACGAACGTCACACTCGAATCTCTCTTAACCGCGGATTCCGCTTGAAACGCATCAATCGCGGTTTCTGCTGCTTGAGCCGCAGAAGTAAGATGCGACTCAGCCTGCTGCCGTGCACTGAAGAGCGGCTTTAAGCAGCAACCTGCTGCGTTCTGACTCCAACATTACAGCGATTACCCTTCTGACAGAATCCGTTCCCGGCGTTATCGATAGAGATGGGGAGGACCCCGATGTTAGTGTTGGGGAATTATTCTGTTCCCATTCTGCTCTGCTACCGTGTTCAATGTATGTCTGCATCAGACGATCCTTTCCGTCCACGTATTCATACTTTATTTCAGAAACTTTTTGATGTCTTTTTCTTAGTGAAACTTCGTCAGTCCCGTTTTCTTTCCGCACACAAGGACGTTACTGATTCCTTCCCCAAAATTGTATGCTCTTCTGATCTTAGCAATGTAGATGCGAAATTTGAGTGAAGCTGGCTCCTCTCGCAGATTCTGGTTTCTCTCCCACCGGAACGAATATTTTCCAACAAACTTCATCCCCGGAGCTCGTTCAAAACTCTGCCGAATGGGCAACGAACGTCACACTCGAATCGCTCGTAACAGCAGATTCCGCTTGAAACGCATCAATTGCGTTTTTTGCTTCTAGAGCCGCAGAAGTAAGACGCGACTCAGCCGGATGCCGTGCACTGTAGCCGATTCTGACATGCTTAGCAGAAGAAATTAGATAAGTTTTTATACCATTCAAAAAACATTTATAAACTTTTTGGAATAGCATTTTTATTTAATTTTGAACGTTTTAAAGTTTTTCAATACTTCTTTGTAATGTAGTCTAAAGTTGAAATATGTTTAAAATTAATTGTCAGGATCTTTTACATCCCATAATAGCTACATTTTTTGACTGATCGTGTGCGATTTTTAAAACAAGAGAAATGAGTACAGCCACAGATTTCTTGTGTGTGTAATGAACACTTATGCAGAGCTTTATTTCAAGTGGAAGAAAATGTCATGTTCTATAATATGCCGATTTGAAGCTCAGTATTTGCCCACACCCAATTTTTTTTTTAACAATAACAATAACATTCCAACTAATCCCAATCCAAAATCTATTCATAAAATGCAAAGAAACCCTGTCCCTTACGCAAATATAAAATCAAATCTTAACCCTAATATAAAATCCATCCCAAACACTAACCCTTACCGTAAACGTAACCTTAGCTTTAACCACAAAACTAACACCCTAACCCAAACACTACAACAAACCAAAACTCTAAACCGAGATGGATAGCAGATCATACCCCTATCCCTTACTCTAGGACTATAAACCAACTAAACTCAAAGTCTCTCCCTATGCCAAATAGAAGCAATAAACTTGTACAGAACACTATTCCTATTCCTATTTTTGAACCATAACCAATCACAAAACAAATCCAGGACTTAACACTTCTTTCACAATAACGCTCAAAATTACCCTACACTACACAAGAAATTTAACACTACCTCTATTCTTGAAACCTAGCACTAACTCTTTACCTATCTGTAACTTAACCTAACCCTAAGCGCAAACCTAATGCTAACCCTAACCCTAACCCCTACATTGAACCCTAAACCTAAGCCTAACATTAACCCTGAACCTAACACTAACCCTAAATCTAACACTAACCCAAACCCTAACCCTGACCCAAAGACTAACGCTAAACCTAAACCAAACCATAATCCAAACACTAACCCTAACCCAAAACCAAACCCTAATCCTAAGCCAACACTAACCCTAACCCTATACTTTAACCCTAACCCTAACGCTAACCCCAACCCTAATCCTTACCCTAACCCTAACCCTAAGCCAAAATGTTACCCCAACACAAATCCAAATTCTGAACATAAAAATATTACTAAAGCCAATCTTCACCGAAGCTGCTAAAATTACCTAAATCCTTCCCTAACACTTACTCTAAGACTAATTCTTTAACCCTAACACTTACCCTAACCCTAACGCTAACACTTACCCTATCTTAACACTAAATCCAATTGTACACCCAACCCTATACAATAACATAAAACTTACTTTAAAACTAAATCTGTAAAACTAACACTAACCCTAACAGAATCCTAACACTAATCCTAACCCCTAACCTAACCCTAGCCCTACCCTATCCCTATCCTAACCCAAAATATCTCTTCTCAGAGATCCCTCCCACGTGGAGTCCCCTGCGAGCCTTATCATCCTGATGGTGAGCCATCTTCTCTTTCGTATTATTTGTATGCTATCTATATAGAACAACTCAAAATATACCATCATCTATACTATTTCTTTGTGAAGTACCATCCTTGGGAGTTATTTACCCCACACTAACCCTAACCATAACTCAATCCCTAACCTAAACCTAACTATTGCTATAAATCTTAATCTAGAAACCTAACACTAAACCTTACCCTAACTCTAAACCTAACCTTAACCCTAACCCTAAACTAACCTTAACGCTAAAAATAACACTAACGCTAACCTTAACCCTAAACGTAACCCTAACCTTAACACTACCCTAACCCTAACAGTAAACCAAAACCCTAAACCTAACCCTATCCCAAAACCAAACCGAGCCCAAAACTTAATCTTCACCCTAATTCTAACCATAACTCAAGCACTAAGCCTAACTCAAGCACTAAACCAAACATAAAACCCAACCCTAACCGTGATTCTAAACCTAAACTTACACTAAACCTAAACTAACACTACCCTAACCCTAAAATAAACCTTAACACTAACCGTAACGCTAATCCAAACCTTAAACCTAAGCCAAAACCTTCACCTAAGACTATTCCAAAATCTAAACATAACCTTATTACTATAGCCGATCTTCACCTAACCCTATGAAGTAATCTAAATCCTTCCCTAACACTTACTGTAAGACTAAAACTTTAACCTAACACTTACTCTAACCCTAACACTAATCCTAAATCTAACACAAACCCTAAACCAAACCATAAATCCAATCATACAACTAACACTATCCAATAACCTAAAACATTCATTAATACTTACATTACATTACATTCATTACATTACATTACATTCATTAACACTTACAATACTTACTCAAATCCAGTCTTCACAAAACCCACTGAAATTAACTAAATCCTTCCCTAACACTTACTGCAAGACTAAATCTTTAACCTGAACCCTTACTCTAGCCTAACACTAATTCTAAAGCTAACACAAACCCTAAACCAAACCCTAAATCCAATCATACACCTAAATCTATCCAATAACCTAAAACATACCCTAACACTTACTGTAAAACTAAATATTTAAACATAAACTTAAACCAAAACCTAATCCTCACCCTTACTCTAATCCTAAATCTTAGCCTAACCCTAACCCTATACCTTAACCTTAACACTAACGCTAACCCCAACAGTAGTCTGCACCCTAACCCTAAACCCTAAGCCTTACACTTACCCTAACCCTAACCCTAAAGCTAACCCATAGCCCTAAACCTAACCCTTAACTAAACCCATACCCTGACCCTAATTCAAAAAGTAACCCAAACCCAAACACTACCCTAAAGCTAACCCAACTCCAACTGCAACCCCATCCCCAAACCCAACACCAACCACACCTAACCCCTAACCCTAAACCTACCCCTATTCCTACCCTAACCCTATACCAAACCCTAACCCTACACCTAACCTTAAACATAAAACCAACCATAAACCCAACACCCTAACCATACACCTAACACTAACTTTAACCCTGAACCTAACACAAACACTAACCCTAACCCTAACCGTGATCCTTACCCAGACCCAAACACTAATGCTCAACCTAAATAAAACCCTAATCCAAACACTAACCCTAACCCAAAATCAAACCCTAACCCTAAGGCTAACCCCAACCCTAATCTACTCTAACCCTAACCTACTCTAGCCATAACCCTAATCCTAACCCTAAACCCTAACCCTAACCCAATCCCAACAACTATCCCAACTCCAACCCCAACCCCCAACACCAGCCCCAACCCTATCTCTAATACCAACAACAACCCCAACCCAAACAATAACATCTAAAACCTAACGCTATCCCTAATACTAAGCCTAACCCCACCCCCAAACAAAACCCCAACCCAAATCCCAACCCCAAACCTAACCCTAAACCTAATACTAAATGGAATCCTAAACCTAAAGCCTAACCCTAACCCAATCCATAACCCTAGCCCTAAACCTAACTCCAACCCCAGACCCAACCCAAACCCAACCCCAACCCTTATCCTAACCCTAACCGTAAACCTAAACCTAACCCTAAGCCTAAGCCTAAGCCTAACCCTAACCCAAGCCATAACCCTAACCTTATACTAACCCTAACTCTAACCCTAACCCTAATCCGAACAACCCTAATCCCAATCCCAACCCCAACCCTAACTCCAAACTTAACTCTAATCCTAACCTGAACCCTAACCATAACTTTACCCTAACCCTAACATTAACTCTAACCCTAAAACTAACCTTACCCTAACACGAACACTAACCCTAAACCTAAACCTAAATCTAAGCCTACACCTAACCCTAAACCTAACCCTAACATTAACCCTGAACCTAACACTAACCCTAAACCTAACACTAACCCAAACCCTAACCCTGACCCTAAGCCCTAACCCTAACCTAATCCCAACAACTATCCCAACTCCAACCCCAACCCCGAACACCAGCCCCAACCCTATCCCTAACACCACCAACAACCCGAACCCAAACAGTAACATCTAAAACCTAACGCTAACCCTAATACTAACCCTAACCCCACCCCCAACCCAAATCCCACCCCCAACCCTAATCCCAACCCTAACCCTAAACCTAATCCTAACCCGAACCGTAAACCTAAAGCCTAACCCTAACCCAGGCCATAACCCTAGCCCTAAACCTAAACCCAACCCCAGATCCAACCCAAACCCAACCTAAACCCCAACCCCAACCCATAACCTAAACCTAAACCTAAACCTAAGCCTAAGCCTAACACTTACCCTAACCGTGACCCTAAACCTGTACCTAATCCTAACCCTACACTAACCCTAAAATAAACCTTAACACTATCCGTAACCCTTACCCTAACTGGACCCCTAAACCAAACCTTAAACCTGAGAGTCTTAACCTTTCAAAGAGTCTTAACTTAACAAACCTAAACATTTTTACCAAACCTAAACCTAAACATAACAAACCTTTTTTTAACTCTAACACAAAACCAAACCCTATATTTAACCCTAAATCTAACCCATACCCCAACCCTATCCCTACCCTAAACCTAACAGTGACCCAATCCCTAACCCTAACCCTATCCCAAACCCAAACCGAACTCAAAATTAGCCCTCCCCCTCACCTAAACCCTAACCCTCTCCGTAACCCTAAACCTAAACCTAATCATAACCGTAAACTAAACCTTAAAACTGACTGTAAGACTAACCCTAACCTTAAACCTTAGCCAAAACCTTACCTTAAGACTATTTCAAAATCTAATCATAATGTTATTACTAAAGCCAATCTTCACCTAACCCTATGAAATAACCTAAATCCTTCCCTAACACTTACTGTAAGACTAAATCTTTAACCTGAACCCTTACTCTAACCTAACACTAATTCTAAAGCTAACACAAACCCTAACCCTTAACCTAAATCCAATCATACACCTAACCCTATCCAATAACCTAAAACATACCCTAACACTTACTGTAAAACTAATTATTTAAACTTAACATTAAACCTAACCCTAAATCTTACTCTAACCCTAAAACTATACCTTAACACTAACCCTAAAGCTAACCCCAACCCTAATCCTTACCCAAATCCTAAGCCAAAACTTTACCCTAACACTAATCAAAAATCTAAACATAACCCTATTACTAAAGCCAATCTTCACCTAACCCTCTGAAGCTACCTAAATCCTTCTTTGACACTTACTGTAAGACTAAATCTTTAACCCTATCCCTTTCCCTAACCCTTGCCCTTACCGTAACACTAACACATACCCTAACCCTTACCCTAAATCCAAACTTACACCTAACCCTTTCCAATAACCAAAACTTACACTAAATCTTACTGTAAAACTAAATCTTTAAACCTAACACTAATCCTAATACAAACCCTAACCACAACCCTAACCCTAACCATAACCATAACCATAACCATAAAACAAAAACTAATCCTAACCCTAACCCCAACCTCAACACTAACCAAAAGCCCTAACCATAAACCTAACAATAACCATACATTCTTACCCTAAACCTTACCGTAACCCTAAAACTAACCCCAACACCAAACCCAAACCTAATCCCAACCCCAAACCTAACCCCAAACCTATCTCCTAACCCCTACAACTAAGCCTAACCCTAACCCTAAATCTAACCCTAAAATGTTAATTTAACCCTAAATGAACCCTAATCCTAACCCTAACTCAATCCTTCTAATCCTAAACCTAACTGATCCCTAATCCTAACCCTAAACCGAAAGTAACCCTACTCCCACCACTCCCCCTACTCACAACAAAACACAACCACAAGCCCTAACCCTAATCCTAAACCAAACTCCAACACAAACCCCAAACGCAACAACAAACACACCCCCAACCCTAAAACCAAACCCCAAACCTAGTATTAACCCTAACACTAAACCTAAAACAAACCCTAATCTATGACGGTAACTCTAACCCTAACCCTAATCTATGACCCTAAACCTGAAGCCTTACGTTATCCCTAATCCTATCCCAAAACCTAGTCCTGACCCAAAACCAAATTCTAACCCAAACCCTAACCCTAACACTAAACCTAACCCTATCGTTAACACTAACACCAATCCCAACCCAAACCCCAACCCAAACCCATACATGTAACCCCTAACCCGAAAGCTAACCCTACCCCTACCCCAAAACCAGCCACAAGCACTAACACTAATCCTATCCCTAAATTTTAACCTACCCCTAACCCTACCCTAAAAGCAACCACAAGCACTAACCCTAACCCTAACCCTAATCCTAACACTAAACCGAACCCTAACCATACCCCTAAAACCTACCCCAACCCTAAACCCTCAAGGTAAGCCTAAACCGAACCCTAACCCTAAACTTAATACTAACCCTAACACTAACCTTCACCCTAACCCTAAACTATTACCCTGAACTATAACCCTAACCATGACCTAGAAATTTCTAGAAATTTTTATACTGGTTATAAAACCTTTCAAATCTTTTCAAATAATCAGGTCTGAACGGAGGCCTGTAATCACTCATAACCGTGGATTAAGCTTGAAAATATTTACGTCTTCTACAGTTCCGAAGGCAGGATGCTAATCAGCCGACTGCCTTGCGCTGTAATGTGGCTTATGACAGAATCCGTTCCTGGCGTTGTCGATAGAGATGGGGAGGACCCCGATATTAGTGTGGGGGAAAGATTCTGTTCCCTTTCTGCTCTGCTACCGTCGGCAATGTATGTCTGCATCAGAAGATCCTTTCCGTCCACGTATTTATACATTTTTTTCTGAAGTTTCTTGATGTCTTTTTCTTTCAACACTGAATTATCGTGTCTCCCCGTATATTTTTCAGTCACTCGAACATTACTGATTCCTTTCCCAAAATTGTATGCTCTTCTGATCTTAGCAATGTACATGCGAAATTTGATTGAAACTTCCTCCTCTCGCAGATTCTTGTGACTGAACCGCATCGAATCTTTTCCAACAAACTTCATCATCTGAGAGTCTCAGATGAGCCCGTACGAAACTGAACCGAATTGGCAACGAACGTCACACTCGAATCTCTCTTAACCGCAGATTCCGCTTGAAACGCATCAATCGCGGTTTCTGCTGCATAAACGGCTGAAGAAAGACGCGCAGAATTCGGCTTCAGGCGCTGAAGAGCGGCTTTAAGCAGCAGCCTGCTGAGGTCTGACTCCAACATTACAGCGATTACCCTTATGACAGAATCCGTTCCTGGCGTTGTCGATAGAGATGGGGAAGACCCCGATATTAGTGTGGGGGAAAGATTCTGTTCCCATTCTGCTCTGCTACCGTCGGCAATGTATGTCTGCATTAAACGATCCTTTCCGTCCACGTATTTATACATTTTTTTCTGAAGTTTCTTGATGTCTTTTTCTTTCAACACTGAATCATCGTGTCTCCCCGTATATTTTTCAGTCACTCGAACATTACTGATTCCTTTCCCAAAATTGTATGCTCTTCTGATCTTAGCAATGTACATGCGAAATTTGAGTGAAACTTCCTCCTCTCGCAGATTCTTGTGACTGAACCAGATCGAATCTTTTCCAACAAACTTCATCACCGGAGAGTCTCAGATGAGCCCGTACGAAACTGAGCCGTATCGGCAACGAACGTCACACTCGAATCTCTCTTAACCGCGGATTCCGCTTGAAACGCATCAATCGCGGTTTCTGCTGCTTGAGCCGCAGAAGTAAGATGCGACTCAGCCTGCTGCCGTGCACTGAAGAGCGGCTTTAAGCAGCAACCTGCTGCGTTCTGACTCCAACATTACAGTGATTACCCTTATGACAGAATCCGTTCCTGGCGTTGTCGATAGAGATGGGGAGGACCCCGATGTTAGTGTGGGGGAAAGATTCTGTTCCCATTCTTCTCTGCTACCGTGTTCAATGTATGTCTGCATCAGACGATCCTTTCCGTCCACGTTTTCATACTTTATTTCAGAAGCTTTTTGATGTCTTTTTCTTCGTGAAACTTCGTCAATCTCGTTTCCTTTCCGCACACAAGGACGTTACTGATTCCTTCCCCAAAATTGTATGCTCTTCTGATCTTAGCAATGTAGATGCGAAATTTGAGTGAAGCTGGCTCCTCTCGCAGATTTGATGTATGTCCCACCGGATCTAATATTTTCCACAAACTTCATCACCGGAGAGTCTCAGATGAGCCCGTACGAAACTTTTCCGAATCGGCAACGAACGTCACACTCGAAACTCTCTTCACCGCGGATTCCGCTTGAAACGCATCAATCGCGGTTTCTGCTGCTTGAGCCGCAGAAGTAAGATGCGACTCAGCCTGCTGCCGTGCACTGAAGAGCGGCTTTAAGCAGCAACCTGCTGCGTTCTGACTCCAACATTACAGCGATTACCCTTATGACAGAATCCGTTCCTGGCGTTGTCGATAGAGATGGGGAGGACCCCGATATTAGTGTGGGGGAAAGATTCTGTTCCCTTTCTGCTCTGCTACCGTCGACAATGTATGTCTGCATCAGACGATCCTTTCCGTCCACGTTTTCATACTTCATTTCTGAATCTTTTTGATGTCTCTTTCTTCGTGAAACTTCGTCGATCCCGTTTCCTTTCCGCACACTAGGACGTTACTGATTCCTTTCCCAAAATGGTATGCTCTTCTGATCTTAGCAATGTAGATGCGAAATTTGAGTGAAACTTCCTCCTCTCGCAGATTCTTGTGACTGAACCGGATCGAATATGTTCCAACAAACTTATTCACCGGAGAGTCTCAGATGAACCCGTACGAAACTGAACCGAATCGGCAACGAACGTCACACTCGAATCTCTCTTAACCGCGGATTCCGCTTGAAACGCATCAATCGCGGTTTCTGCTGCTTGAGCCGCAGAAGTAAGATGCGACTCAGCCTGCTGCCGTGCACTGAAGAGCGGCTTTAAGCAGCAACCTGCTGCGTTCTGACTCCAACATTACAGCGATTACCCTTATGACAGAATCCGTTCCTGGCGTTGTCGATAGAGATGGGGAAGACCCCGATGTTAGTGTGGGGGAAAGATTCTGTTCCCTTTCTGCTCTGCTACCGTCGGCTATGCATGTCTGCATCAGAAGATCCTTTCCGTCCACGTATTTATACATTTTTTTCTAAAGTTTCTTGATGTCTTTTTCTTTCAACACTGAATCATCGTGTCGCCCCGTGTATTTTTCAATCACTAGAACATTACTGATTCCTTTCCCAAAATTGTATGCTCTTCTGATCTTAGCAATGTAGATGCGAAATTTGAGTGAAACTGGCCCCTATGGCAGATTCTGGTGTCTGTCAAACCGGATCTAACATTTTCCAACAAACTTCATTAACGGAGAGTCTCAGATGAGCCGGTACGAAACTTTTCCGAATCGACAATGAACGTCACACTCGAATCTCTCTTAACCGCGGATTCCGCTTGAAACACATCAATCGCGGTTTCTGCTGCTTGAGCCGCAGAAGTAAGACGCGACTCAGCCTGCTGCCGTGCACTGAAAAGCGGCTTTAAGCAGCAACCTGCTGCAGTCTGACTCCAACATTACAGCGATTACCCTTATGACAGAATCCGTTCCTGGCGTTGTCGATAGAGATGGGGAAGACCCCGATATTAATGTGGGGGAAAGATTCTGTTCCCTTTCTGCTCTGCTACCGTCGGCAATATATGTCTGCATCAGACGATCCTTTCCTTCCACGTATTTATACATTTTTTTCTGAAGTTTCTTGATGTCTTTTTCTTTCAACACTGAATCATCGTGTCTCCCCGTATATTTTTCAGTCACTCGAACATTACTGATTACTTTCCCAAAATTGTATGCTCTTCTGATCTTAGCAATGTAGATGCGAAATTTGAGTGAAACTTCCTCCTCTCGCAGATTCTTGTGACTGAACCGGATCGAATCTTTTCCAACAAACTTATTCACCGGAGAGTCTCAGATGAGCCCGTACGAAACTGAGCCGTATCGGCAACGAACGTCACACTCGAATCTCTCTTAACCGCGGATTCCGCTTGAAACGCATCAATCGCGGTTTCTGCTGCTTGAGCCGCAGAAGTAAGATGCGACTCAGCCTGCTGCCGTGCACTGAAGAGCGGCTTTAAGCAGCAACCTGCTGCGTTCTGACTCCAACATTACAGCGATTACCCTTATGACAGAATCCGTTCCTGGCGTTGTCGATAGAGATGGGGAAGACCCCGATATTAGTGTGGGGGAAAGATTCTGTTCCCATTCTTCCTTGCTACCGTGTTCAATGTATGTCTGCATCAGAAGATCCTTTCCGTCCATGTATTTATACATTTTTTTTCTGAAGTTTCTTGATGTCTTTCTCTTTCAACACTAAATCATCGTGTCTCCCCGTGTATTTTTCAATCACTCGAACATTACTGATTCCCTTCCCAAAATTGTATGCTCTTCTGATCTTAGCAATGTAGATGCGAAATTTGAGTGAAACTTCCTCCTCTCGCAGATTCTGATGTCTGTCGAACCGGATCGAATCTTTTCCAACAAACTTCATCACCTGAGAGTCTCAGATGAGCCCGTACGAAACTGAACCGAATCGGCAACGAACGTCACACTCGAATCTCTCTTAACCGCGGATTCCGCTTGAAACGCATCAATCGCGGTTTCTGCTGCTTGAGCCGCAGAAGTAAGATGCGACTCAGCCTGCTGCCGTGCACTGAAGAGCGGCTTTAAGCAGCAACCTGCTGCGTTCTGACTCCAACATTACAGCGATTACCCTTCTGACAGAATCCGTTCCCGGCGTTATCGATAGAGATGGGGAGGACCCCGATGTTAGTGTTGGGGAATTATTCTGTTCCCATTCTGCTCTGCTACCGTGTTCAATGTATGTCTGCATCAGACGATCCTTTCCGTCCACGTATTCATACTTTATTTCAGAAACTTTTTGATGTCTTTTTCTTAGTGAAACTTCGTCAGTCCCGTTTTCTTTCCGCACACAAGGACGTTACTGATTCCTTCCCCAAAATTGTATGCTCTTCTGATCTTAGCAATGTAGATGCGAAATTTGAGTGAAGCTGGCTCCTCTCGCAGATTCTGGTTTCTCTCCCACCGGAACGAATATTTTCCAACAAACTTCATCCCCGGAGCTCGTTCAAAACTCTGCCGAATGGGCAACGAACGTCACACTCGAATCGCTCGTAACAGCAGATTCCGCTTGAAACGCATCAATTGCGTTTTTTGCTTCTAGAGCCGCAGAAGTAAGACGCGACTCAGCCGGATGCCGTGCACTGTAGCCGATTCTGACATGCTTAGCAGAAGAAATTAGATAAGTTTTTATACCATTCAAAAAACATTTATAAACTTTTTGGAATAGCATTTTTATTTAATTTTGAACGTTTTAAAGTTTTTCAATACTTCTTTGTAATGTAGTCTAAAGTTGAAATATGTTTAAAATTAATTGTCAGGATCTTTTACATCCCATAATAGCTACATTTTTTGACTGATCGTGTGCGATTTTTAAAACAAGAGAAATGAGTACAGCCACAGATTTCTTGTGTGTGTAATGAACACTTATGCAGAGCTTTATTTCAAGTGGAAGAAAATGTCATGTTCTATAATATGCCGATTTGAAGCTCAGTATTTGCCCACACCCAATTTTTTTTTTAACAATAACAATAACATTCCAACTAATCCCAATCCAAAATCTATTCATAAAATGCAAAGAAACCCTGTCCCTTACGCAAATATAAAATCAAATCTTAACCCTAATATAAAATCCATCCCAAACACTAACCCTTACCGTAAACGTAACCTTAGCTTTAACCACAAAACTAACACCCTAACCCAAACACTACAACAAACCAAAACTCTAAACCGAGATGGATAGCAGATCATACCCCTATCCCTTACTCTAGGACTATAAACCAACTAAACTCAAAGTCTCTCCCTATGCCAAATAGAAGCAATAAACTTGTACAGAACACTATTCCTATTCCTATTTTTGAACCATAACCAATCACAAAACAAATCCAGGACTTAACACTTCTTTCACAATAACGCTCAAAATTACCCTACACTACACAAGAAATTTAACACTACCTCTATTCTTGAAACCTAGCACTAACTCTTTACCTATCTGTAACTTAACCTAACCCTAAGCGCAAACCTAATGCTAACCCTAACCCTAACCCCTACATTGAACCCTAAACCTAAGCCTAACATTAACCCTGAACCTAACACTAACCCTAAATCTAACACTAACCCAAACCCTAACCCTGACCCAAAGACTAACGCTAAACCTAAACCAAACCATAATCCAAACACTAACCCTAACCCAAAACCAAACCCTAATCCTAAGCCAACACTAACCCTAACCCTATACTTTAACCCTAACCCTAACGCTAACCCCAACCCTAATCCTTACCCTAACCCTAACCCTAAGCCAAAATGTTACCCCAACACAAATCCAAATTCTGAACATAAAAATATTACTAAAGCCAATCTTCACCGAAGCTGCTAAAATTACCTAAATCCTTCCCTAACACTTACTCTAAGACTAATTCTTTAACCCTAACACTTACCCTAACCCTAACGCTAACACTTACCCTATCTTAACACTAAATCCAATTGTACACCCAACCCTATACAATAACATAAAACTTACTTTAAAACTAAATCTGTAAAACTAACACTAACCCTAACAGAATCCTAACACTAATCCTAACCCCTAACCTAACCCTAGCCCTACCCTATCCCTATCCTAACCCAAAATATCTCTTCTCAGAGATCCCTCCCACGTGGAGTCCCCTGCGAGCCTTATCATCCTGATGGGTGAGCCATCTTCTCTTTCGTATTATTTGTATGCTATCTATATAGAACAACTCAAAATATACCATCATCTATACTATTTCTTTGTGAAGTACCATCCTTGGGAGTTATTTACCCCACACTAACCCTAACCATAACTCAATCCCTAACCTAAACCTAACTATTGCTATAAATCTTAATCTAGAAACCTAACACTAAACCTTACCCTAACTCTAAACCTAACCTTAACCCTAACCCTAAACTAACCTTAACGCTAAAAATAACACTAACGCTAACCTTAACCCTAAACGTAACCCTAACCTTAACACTACCCTAACCCTAACAGTAAACCAAAACCCTAAACCTAACCCTATCCCAAAACCAAACCGAGCCCAAAACTTAATCTTCACCCTAATTCTAACCATAACTCAAGCACTAAGCCTAACTCAAGCACTAAACCAAACATAAAACCCAACCCTAACCGTGATTCTAAACCTAAACTTACACTAAACCTAAACTAACACTACCCTAACCCTAAAATAAACCTTAACACTAACCGTAACGCTAATCCAAACCTTAAACCTAAGCCAAAACCTTCACCTAAGACTATTCCAAAATCTAAACATAACCTTATTACTATAGCCGATCTTCACCTAACCCTATGAAGTAATCTAAATCCTTCCCTAACACTTACTGTAAGACTAAAACTTTAACCTAACACTTACTCTAACCCTAACACTAATCCTAAATCTAACACAAACCCTAAACCAAACCATAAATCCAATCATACAACTAACACTATCCAATAACCTAAAACATTCATTAATACTTACATTACATTACATTCATTACATTACATTACATTCATTAACACTTACAATACTTACTCAAATCCAGTCTTCACAAAACCCACTGAAATTAACTAAATCCTTCCCTAACACTTACTGCAAGACTAAATCTTTAACCTGAACCCTTACTCTAGCCTAACACTAATTCTAAAGCTAACACAAACCCTAAACCAAACCCTAAATCCAATCATACACCTAAATCTATCCAATAACCTAAAACATACCCTAACACTTACTGTAAAACTAAATATTTAAACATAAACTTAAACCAAAACCTAATCCTCACCCTTACTCTAATCCTAAATCTTAGCCTAACCCTAACCCTATACCTTAACCTTAACACTAACGCTAACCCCAACAGTAGTCTGCACCCTAACCCTAAACCCTAAGCCTTACACTTACCCTAACCCTAACCCTAAAGCTAACCCATAGCCCTAAACCTAACCCTTAACTAAACCCATACCCTGACCCTAATTCAAAAAGTAACCCAAACCCAAACACTACCCTAAAGCTAACCCAACTCAACTGCAACCCCATCCCCAAACCCAACACCAACCACACCTAACCCCTAACCCTAAACCTACCCCTATTCCTACCCTAACCCTATACCAAACCCTAACCCTACACCTAACCTTAAACATAAAACCAACCATAAACCCAACACCCTAACCATACACCTAACACTAACTTTAACCCTGAACCTAACACAAACACTAACCCTAACCCTAACCGTGATCCTTACCCAGACCCAAACACTAATGCTCAACCTAAATAAAACCCTAATCCAAACACTAACCCTAACCCAAAATCAAACCCTAACCCTAAGGCTAACCCCAACCCTAATCTACTCTAACCCTAACCTACTCTAGCCATAACCCTAATCCTAACCCTAAACCCTAACCCTAACCCAATCCCAACAACTATCCCAACTCCAACCCCAACCCCCAACACCAGCCCCAACCCTATCTCTAATACCAACAACAACCCCAACCCAAACAATAACATCTAAAACCTAACGCTATCCCTAATACTAAGCCTAACCCCAACCCAAATCCCAACCCCAAACCTAATCCTAAACATAACCCTAAACCTAATACTAAATGGAATCCTAAACCTAAAGCCTAACCCTAACCCAATCCATAACCCTAGCCCTAAACCTAACTCCAACCCCAGACCCAACCCAAACCCAACCCCAACCCTTATCCTAACCCTAACCGTAAACCTAAACCTAACCCTAAGCCTAAGCCTAAGCCTAACCCTAACCCAAGCCATAACCCTAACCTTATACTAACCCTAACTCTAACCCTAACCCTAATCCGAACAACCCTAATCCCAATCCCAACCCCAACCCTAACTCCAAACTTAGCTCTAATCCTAACCTGAACCCTAACCATAACTTTACCCTAACCCTAACATTAACTCTAACCCTAAAACTAACCTTACCCTAACACGAACACTAACCCTAAACCTAAACCTAAATCTAAGCCTACACCTAACCCTAAACCTAACCCTAACATTAACCCTGAACCTAACACTAACCCTAAACCTAACACTAACCCAAACCCTAACCCTGACCCTAAGCCCTAACCCTAACCTAATCCCAACAACTATCCCAACTCCAACCCCAACCCCGAACACCAGCCCCAACCCTATCCCTAACACCACCAACAACCCGAACCCAAACAGTAACATCTAAAACCTAACGCTAACCCTAATACTAACCCTAACCCCACCCCCAACCCAAATCCCACCCCCAACCCTAATCCCAACCCTAACCCTAAACCTAATCCTAACCCGAACCGTAAACCTAAAGCCTAACCCTAACCCAGGCCATAACCCTAGCCCTAAACCTAAACCCAACCCCAGATCCAACCCAAACCCAACCTAAACCCCAACCCCAACCCATAACCTAAACCTAAACCTAAACCTAAGCCTAAGCCTAACACTTACCCTAACCGTGACCCTAAACCTGTACCTAATCCTAACCCTACACTAACCCTAAAATAAACCTTAACACTATCCGTAACCCTTACCCTAACTGGACCCCTAAACCAAACCTTAAACCTGAGAGTCTTAACCTTTCAAAGAGTCTTAACTTAACAAACCTAAACATTTTTACCAAACCTAAACCTAAACATAACAAACCTTTTTTTAACTCTAACACAAAACCAAACCCTATATTTAACCCTAAATCTAACCCATACCCCAACCCTATCCCTACCCTAAACCTAACAGTGACCCAATCCCTAACCCTAACCCTATCCCAAACCCAAACCGAACTCAAAATTAGCCCTCCCCCTCACCTAAACCCTAACCCTCTCCGTAACCCTAAACCTAAACCTAATCATAACCGTAAACTAAACCTTAAAACTGACTGTAAGACTAACCCTAACCTTAAACCTTAGCCAAAACCTTACCTTAAGACTATTTCAAAATCTAATCATAATGTTATTACTAAAGCCAATCTTCACCTAACCCTATGAAATAACCTAAATCCTTCCCTAACACTTACTGTAAGACTAAATCTTTAACCTGAACCCTTACTCTAACCTAACACTAATTCTAAAGCTAACACAAACCCTAACCCTTAACCTAAATCCAATCATACACCTAACCCTATCCAATAACCTAAAACATACCCTAACACTTACTGTAAAACTAATTATTTAAACTTAACATTAAACCTAACCCTAAATCTTACTCTAACCCTAAAACTATACCTTAACACTAACCCTAAAGCTAACCCCAACCCTAATCCTTACCCAAATCCTAAGCCAAAACTTTACCCTAACACTAATCAAAAATCTAAACATAACCCTATTACTAAAGCCAATCTTCACCTAACCCTCTGAAGCTACCTAAATCCTTCTTTGACACTTACTGTAAGACTAAATCTTTAACCCTATCCCTTTCCCTAACCCTTGCCCTTACCGTAACACTAACACATACCCTAACCCTTACCCTAAATCCAAACTTACACCTAACCCTTTCCAATAACCAAAACTTACACTAAATCTTACTGTAAAACTAAATCTTTAAACCTAACACTAATCCTAATACAAACCCTAACCACAACCCTAACCCTAACCATAACCATAACCATAACCATAAAACAAAAACTAATCCTAACCCTAACCCCAACCTCAACACTAACCAAAAGCCCTAACCATAAACCTAACAATAACCATACATTCTTACCCTAAACCTTACCGTAACCCTAAAACTAACCCCAACACCAAACCCAAACCTAATCCCAACCCCAAACCTAACCCCAAACCTATCTCCTAACCCCTACAACTAAGCCTAACCCTAACCCTAAATCTAACCCTAAAATGTTAATTTAACCCTAAATGAACCCTAATCCTAACCCTAACTCAATCCTTCTAATCCTAAACCTAACTGATCCCTAATCCTAACCCTAAACCGAAAGTAACCCTACTCCCACCACTCCCCCTACTCACAACAAAACACAACCACAAGCCCTAACCCTAATCCTAAACCAAACTCCAACACAAACCCCAAACGCAACAACAAACACACCCCCAACCCTAAAACCAAACCCCAAACCTAGTATTAACCCTAACACTAAACCTAAAACAAACCCTAATCTATGACGGTAACTCTAACCCTAACCCTAATCTATGACCCTAAACCTGAAGCCTTACGTTATCCCTAATCCTATCCCAAAACCTAGTCCTGACCCAAAACCAAATTCTAACCCAAACCCTAACCCTAACACTAAACCTAACCCTATCGTTAACACTAACACCAATCCCAACCCAAACCCCAACCCAAACCCATACATGTAACCCCTAACCCGAAAGCTAACCCTACCCCTACCCCAAAACCAGCCACAAGCACTAACACTAATCCTATCCCTAAATTTTAACCTACCCCTAACCCTACCCTAAAAGCAACCACAAGCACTAACCCTAACCCTAACCCTAATCCTAACACTAAACCGAACCCTAACCATACCCCTAAAACCTACCCCAACCCTAAACCCTCAAGGTAAGCCTAAACCGAACCCTAACCCTAAACTTAATACTAACCCTAACACTAACCTTCACCCTAACCCTAAACTATTACCCTGAACTATAACCCTAACCATGACCTAGAAATTTCTAGAAATTTTTATACTGGTTATAAAACCTTTCAAATCTTTTCAAATAATCAGGTCTGAACGGAGGCCTGTAATCACTCATAACCGTGGATTAAGCTTGAAAATATTTACGTCTTCTACAGTTCCGAAGGCAGGATGCTAATCAGCCGACTGCCTTGCGCTGTAATGTGGCTTATGACAGAATCCGTTCCTGGCGTTGTCGATAGAGATGGGGAGGACCCCGATATTAGTGTGGGGGAAAGATTCTGTTCCCTTTCTGCTCTGCTACCGTCGGCAATGTATGTCTGCATCAGAAGATCCTTTCCGTCCACGTATTTATACATTTTTTTCTGAAGTTTCTTGATGTCTTTTTCTTTCAACACTGAATTATCGTGTCTCCCCGTATATTTTTCAGTCACTCGAACATTACTGATTCCTTTCCCAAAATTGTATGCTCTTCTGATCTTAGCAATGTACATGCGAAATTTGATTGAAACTTCCTCCTCTCGCAGATTCTTGTGACTGAACCGCATCGAATCTTTTCCAACAAACTTCATCATCTGAGAGTCTCAGATGAGCCCGTACGAAACTGAACCGAATTGGCAACGAACGTCACACTCGAATCTCTCTTAACCGCAGATTCCGCTTGAAACGCATCAATCGCGGTTTCTGCTGCATAAACGGCTGAAGAAAGACGCGCAGAATTCGGCTTCAGGCGCTGAAGAGCGGCTTTAAGCAGCAGCCTGCTGAGGTCTGACTCCAACATTACAGCGATTACCCTTATGACAGAATCCGTTCCTGGCGTTGTCGATAGAGATGGGGAAGACCCCGATATTAGTGTGGGGGAAAGATTCTGTTCCCATTCTGCTCTGCTACCGTCGGCAATGTATGTCTGCATTAAACGATCCTTTCCGTCCACGTATTTATACATTTTTTTCTGAAGTTTCTTGATGTCTTTTTCTTTCAACACTGAATCATCGTGTCTCCCCGTATATTTTTCAGTCACTCGAACATTACTGATTCCTTTCCCAAAATTGTATGCTCTTCTGATCTTAGCAATGTACATGCGAAATTTGAGTGAAACTTCCTCCTCTCGCAGATTCTTGTGACTGAACCAGATCGAATCTTTTCCAACAAACTTCATCACCGGAGAGTCTCAGATGAGCCCGTACGAAACTGAGCCGTATCGGCAACGAACGTCACACTCGAATCTCTCTTAACCGCGGATTCCGCTTGAAACGCATCAATCGCGGTTTCTGCTGCTTGAGCCGCAGAAGTAAGATGCGACTCAGCCTGCTGCCGTGCACTGAAGAGCGGCTTTAAGCAGCAACCTGCTGCGTTCTGACTCCAACATTACAGTGATTACCCTTATGACAGAATCCGTTCCTGGCGTTGTCGATAGAGATGGGGAGGACCCCGATGTTAGTGTGGGGGAAAGATTCTGTTCCCATTCTTCTCTGCTACCGTGTTCAATGTATGTCTGCATCAGACGATCCTTTCCGTCCACGTTTTCATACTTTATTTCAGAAGCTTTTTGATGTCTTTTTCTTCGTGAAACTTCGTCAATCTCGTTTCCTTTCCGCACACAAGGACGTTACTGATTCCTTCCCCAAAATTGTATGCTCTTCTGATCTTAGCAATGTAGATGCGAAATTTGAGTGAAGCTGGCTCCTCTCGCAGATTTGATGTATGTCCCACCGGATCTAATATTTTCCACAAACTTCATCACCGGAGAGTCTCAGATGAGCCCGTACGAAACTTTTCCGAATCGGCAACGAACGTCACACTCGAAACTCTCTTCACCGCGGATTCCGCTTGAAACGCATCAATCGCGGTTTCTGCTGCTTGAGCCGCAGAAGTAAGATGCGACTCAGCCTGCTGCCGTGCACTGAAGAGCGGCTTTAAGCAGCAACCTGCTGCGTTCTGACTCCAACATTACAGCGATTACCCTTATGACAGAATCCGTTCCTGGCGTTGTCGATAGAGATGGGGAGGACCCCGATATTAGTGTGGGGGAAAGATTCTGTTCCCTTTCTGCTCTGCTACCGTCGACAATGTATGTCTGCATCAGACGATCCTTTCCGTCCACGTTTTCATACTTCATTTCTGAATCTTTTTGATGTCTCTTTCTTCGTGAAACTTCGTCGATCCCGTTTCCTTTCCGCACACTAGGACGTTACTGATTCCTTTCCCAAAATGGTATGCTCTTCTGATCTTAGCAATGTAGATGCGAAATTTGAGTGAAACTTCCTCCTCTCGCAGATTCTTGTGACTGAACCGGATCGAATATGTTCCAACAAACTTATTCACCGGAGAGTCTCAGATGAACCCGTACGAAACTGAACCGAATCGGCAACGAACGTCACACTCGAATCTCTCTTAACCGCGGATTCCGCTTGAAACGCATCAATCGCGGTTTCTGCTGCTTGAGCCGCAGAAGTAAGATGCGACTCAGCCTGCTGCCGTGCACTGAAGAGCGGCTTTAAGCAGCAACCTGCTGCGTTCTGACTCCAACATTACAGCGATTACCCTTATGACAGAATCCGTTCCTGGCGTTGTCGATAGAGATGGGGAAGACCCCGATGTTAGTGTGGGGGAAAGATTCTGTTCCCTTTCTGCTCTGCTACCGTCGGCTATGCATGTCTGCATCAGAAGATCCTTTCCGTCCACGTATTTATACATTTTTTTCTAAAGTTTCTTGATGTCTTTTTCTTTCAACACTGAATCATCGTGTCGCCCCGTGTATTTTTCAATCACTAGAACATTACTGATTCCTTTCCCAAAATTGTATGCTCTTCTGATCTTAGCAATGTAGATGCGAAATTTGAGTGAAACTGGCCCCTATGGCAGATTCTGGTGTCTGTCAAACCGGATCTAACATTTTCCAACAAACTTCATTAACGGAGAGTCTCAGATGAGCCGGTACGAAACTTTTCCGAATCGACAATGAACGTCACACTCGAATCTCTCTTAACCGCGGATTCCGCTTGAAACACATCAATCGCGGTTTCTGCTGCTTGAGCCGCAGAAGTAAGACGCGACTCAGCCTGCTGCCGTGCACTGAAAAGCGGCTTTAAGCAGCAACCTGCTGCAGTCTGACTCCAACATTACAGCGATTACCCTTATGACAGAATCCGTTCCTGGCGTTGTCGATAGAGATGGGGAAGACCCCGATATTAGTGTGGGGGAAAGATTCTGTTCCCATTCTTCCTTGCTACCGTGTTCAATGTATGTCTGCATCAGAAGATCCTTTCCGTCCATGTATTTATACATTTTTTTTCTGAAGTTTCTTGATGTCTTTCTCTTTCAACACTAAATCATCGTGTCTCCCCGTGTATTTTTCAATCACTCGAACATTACTGATTCCCTTCCCAAAATTGTATGCTCTTCTGATCTTAGCAATGTAGATGCGAAATTTGAGTGAAACTTCCTCCTCTCGCAGATTCTGATGTCTGTCGAACCGGATCGAATCTTTTCCAACAAACTTCATCACCTGAGAGTCTCAGATGAGCCCGTACGAAACTGAACCGAATCGGCAACGAACGTCACACTCGAATCTCTCTTAACCGCGGATTCCGCTTGAAACGCATCAATCGCGGTTTCTGCTGCTTGAGCCGCAGAAGTAAGATGCGACTCAGCCTGCTGCCGTGCACTGAAGAGCGGCTTTAAGCAGCAACCTGCTGCGTTCTGACTCCAACATTACAGCGATTACCCTTCTGACAGAATCCGTTCCCGGCGTTATCGATAGAGATGGGGAGGACCCCGATGTTAGTGTTGGGGAATTATTCTGTTCCCATTCTGCTCTGCTACCGTGTTCAATGTATGTCTGCATCAGACGATCCTTTCCGTCCACGTATTCATACTTTATTTCAGAAACTTTTTGATGTCTTTTTCTTAGTGAAACTTCGTCAGTCCCGTTTTCTTTCCGCACACAAGGACGTTACTGATTCCTTCCCCAAAATTGTATGCTCTTCTGATCTTAGCAATGTAGATGCGAAATTTGAGTGAAGCTGGCTCCTCTCGCAGATTCTGGTTTCTCTCCCACCGGAACGAATATTTTCCAACAAACTTCATCCCCGGAGCTCGTTCAAAACTCTGCCGAATGGGCAACGAACGTCACACTCGAATCGCTCGTAACAGCAGATTCCGCTTGAAACGCATCAATTGCGTTTTTTGCTTCTAGAGCCGCAGAAGTAAGACGCGACTCAACCGGATGCCGTGCACTGTAGCCGATTCTGACATGCTTAGCAGAAGAAATTAGATAAGTTTTTATACCATTCAAAAAACATTTATAAACTTTTTGGAATAGCATTTTTATTTAATTTTGAACGTTTTAAAGTTTTTCAATACTTCTTTGTAATGTAGTCTAAAGTTGAAATATGTTTAAAATTAATTGTCAGGATCTTTTACATCCCATAATAGCTGCATTTTTTGACTGATCGTGTGCGATTTTTAAAACAAGAGAAATGAGTACAGCCACAGATTTCTTGTGTGTGTAATGAACACTTATGCAGAGCTTTATTTCAAGTGGAAGAAAATGTCATGTTCTATAATATGCCGATTTGAAGCTCAGTATTTGCCCACACCCAATTTTTTTTTTAACAATAACAATAACATTCCAACTAATCCCAATCCAAAATCTATTCATAAAATGCAAAGAAACCCTGTCCCTTACGCAAATATAAAATCAAATCTTAACCCTAATATAAAATCCATCCCAAACACTAACCCTTACCGTAAACGTAACCTTAGCTTTAACCACAAAACTAACACCCTAACCCAAACACTACAACAAACCAAAACTCTAAACCGAGATGGATAGCAGATCATACCCCTATCCCTTACTCTAGGACTATAAACCAACTAAACTCAAAGTCTCTCCCTATGCCAAATAGAAGCAATAAACTTGTACAGAACACTATTCCTATTCCTATTTTTGAACCATAACCAATCACAAAACAAATCCAGGACTTAACACTTCTTTCACAATAACGCTCAAAATTACCCTACACTACACAAGAAATTTAACACTACCTCTATTCTTGAAACCTAGCACTAACTCTTTACCTATCTGTAACTTAACCTAACCCTAAGCGCAAACCTAATGCTAACCCTAACCCTAACCCCTACATTGAACCCTAAACCTAAGCCTAACATTAACCCTGAACCTAACACTAACCCTAAATCTAACACTAACCCAAACCCTAACCCTGACCCAAAGACTAACGCTAAACCTAAACCAAACCATAATCCAAACACTAACCCTAACCCAAAACCAAACCCTAATCCTAAGCCAACACTAACCCTAACCCTATACTTTAACCCTAACCCTAACGCTAACCCCAACCCTAATCCTTACCCTAACCCTAACCCTAAGCCAAAATGTTACCCCAACACAAATCCAAATTCTGAACATAAAAATATTACTAAAGCCAATCTTCACCGAAGCTGCTAAAATTACCTAAATCCTTCCCTAACACTTACTCTAAGACTAATTCTTTAACCCTAACACTTACCCTAACCCTAACGCTAACACTTACCCTATCTTAACACTAAATCCAATTGTACACCCAACCCTATACAATAACATAAAACTTACTTTAAAACTAAATCTGTAAAACTAACACTAACCCTAACAGAATCCTAACACTAATCCTAACCCCTAACCTAACCCTAGCCCTACCCTATCCCTATCCTAACCCAAAATATCTCTTCTCAGAGATCCCTCCCACGTGGAGTCCCCTGCGAGCCTTATCATCCTGATGGTGAGCCATCTTCTCTTTCGTATTATTTGTATGCTATCTATATAGAACAACTCAAAATATACCATCATCTATACTATTTCTTTGTGAAGTACCATCCTTGGGAGTTATTTACCCCACACTAACCCTAACCATAACTCAATCCCTAACCTAAACCTAACTATTGCTATAAATCTTAATCTAGAAACCTAACACTAAACCTTACCCTAACTCTAAACCTAACCTTAACCCTAACCCTAAACTAACCTTAACGCTAAAAATAACACTAACGCTAACCTTAACCCTAAACGTAACCCTAACCTTAACACTACCCTAACCCTAACAGTAAACCAAAACCCTAAACCTAACCCTATCCCAAAACCAAACCGAGCCCAAAACTTAATCTTCACCCTAATTCTAACCATAACTCAAGCACTAAGCCTAACTCAAGCACTAAACCAAACATAAAACCCAACCCTAACCGTGATTCTAAACCTAAACTTACACTAAACCTAAACTAACACTACCCTAACCCTAAAATAAACCTTAACACTAACCGTAACGCTAATCCAAACCTTAAACCTAAGCCAAAACCTTCACCTAAGACTATTCCAAAATCTAAACATAACCTTATTACTATAGCCGATCTTCACCTAACCCTATGAAGTAATCTAAATCCTTCCCTAACACTTACTGTAAGACTAAAACTTTAACCTAACACTTACTCTAACCCTAACACTAATCCTAAATCTAACACAAACCCTAAACCAAACCATAAATCCAATCATACAACTAACACTATCCAATAACCTAAAACATTCATTAATACTTACATTACATTACATTCATTACATTACATTACATTCATTAACACTTACAATACTTACTCAAATCCAGTCTTCACAAAACCCACTGAAATTAACTAAATCCTTCCCTAACACTTACTGCAAGACTAAATCTTTAACCTGAACCCTTACTCTAGCCTAACACTAATTCTAAAGCTAACACAAACCCTAAACCAAACCCTAAATCCAATCATACACCTAAATCTATCCAATAACCTAAAACATACCCTAACACTTACTGTAAAACTAAATATTTAAACATAAACTTAAACCAAAACCTAATCCTCACCCTTACTCTAATCCTAAATCTTAGCCTAACCCTAACCCTATACCTTAACCTTAACACTAACGCTAACCCCAACAGTAGTCTGCACCCTAACCCTAAACCCTAAGCCTTACACTTACCCTAACCCTAACCCTAAAGCTAACCCATAGCCCTAAACCTAACCCTTAACTAAACCCATACCCTGACCCTAATTCAAAAAGTAACCCAAACCCAAACACTACCCTAAAGCTAACCCAACTCCAACTGCAACCCCATCCCCAAACCCAACACCAACCACACCTAACCCCTAACCCTAAACCTACCCCTATTCCTACCCTAACCCTATACCAAACCCTAACCCTACACCTAACCTTAAACATAAAACCAACCATAAACCCAACACCCTAACCATACACCTAACACTAACTTTAACCCTGAACCTAACACAAACACTAACCCTAACCCTAACCGTGATCCTTACCCAGACCCAAACACTAATGCTCAACCTAAATAAAACCCTAATCCAAACACTAACCCTAACCCAAAATCAAACCCTAACCCTAAGGCTAACCCCAACCCTAATCTACTCTAACCCTAACCTACTCTAGCCATAACCCTAATCCTAACCCTAAACCCTAACCCTAACCCAATCCCAACAACTATCCCAACTCCAACCCCAACCCCCAACACCAGCCCCAACCCTATCTCTAATACCAACAACAACCCCAACCCAAACAATAACATCTAAAACCTAACGCTATCCCTAATACTAAGCCTAACCCCAACCCAAATCCCAACCCCAAACCTAATCCTAAACATAACCCTAAACCTAATACTAAATGGAATCCTAAACCTAAAGCCTAACCCTAACCCAATCCATAACCCTAGCCCTAAACCTAACTCCAACCCCAGACCCAACCCAAACCCAACCCCAACCCTTATCCTAACCCTAACCGTAAACCTAAACCTAACCCTAAGCCTAAGCCTAAGCCTAACCCTAACCCAAGCCATAACCCTAACCTTATACTAACCCTAACTCTAACCCTAACCCTAATCCGAACAACCCTAATCCCAATCCCAACCCCAACCCTAACTCCAAACTTAGCTCTAATCCTAACCTGAACCCTAACCATAACTTTACCCTAACCCTAACATTAACTCTAACCCTAAAACTAACCTTACCCTAACACGAACACTAACCCTAAACCTAAACCTAAATCTAAGCCTACACCTAACCCTAAACCTAACCCTAACATTAACCCTGAACCTAACACTAACCCTAAACCTAACACTAACCCAAACCCTAACCCTGACCCTAAGCCCTAACCCTAACCTAATCCCAACAACTATCCCAACTCCAACCCCAACCCCGAACACCAGCCCCAACCCTATCCCTAACACCACCAACAACCCGAACCCAAACAGTAACATCTAAAACCTAACGCTAACCCTAATACTAACCCTAACCCCACCCCCAACCCAAATCCCACCCCCAACCCTAATCCCAACCCTAACCCTAAACCTAATCCTAACCCGAACCGTAAACCTAAAGCCTAACCCTAACCCAGGCCATAACCCTAGCCCTAAACCTAAACCCAACCCCAGATCCAACCCAAACCCAACCTAAACCCCAACCCCAACCCATAACCTAAACCTAAACCTAAACCTAAGCCTAAGCCTAACACTTACCCTAACCGTGACCCTAAACCTGTACCTAATCCTAACCCTACACTAACCCTAAAATAAACCTTAACACTATCCGTAACCCTTACCCTAACTGGACCCCTAAACCAAACCTTAAACCTGAGAGTCTTAACCTTTCAAAGAGTCTTAACTTAACAAACCTAAACATTTTTACCAAACCTAAACCTAAACATAACAAACCTTTTTTTAACTCTAACACAAAACCAAACCCTATATTTAACCCTAAATCTAACCCATACCCCAACCCTATCCCTACCCTAAACCTAACAGTGACCCAATCCCTAACCCTAACCCTATCCCAAACCCAAACCGAACTCAAAATTAGCCCTCCCCCTCACCTAAACCCTAACCCTCTCCGTAACCCTAAACCTAAACCTAATCATAACCGTAAACTAAACCTTAAAACTGACTGTAAGACTAACCCTAACCTTAAACCTTAGCCAAAACCTTACCTTAAGACTATTTCAAAATCTAATCATAATGTTATTACTAAAGCCAATCTTCACCTAACCCTATGAAATAACCTAAATCCTTCCCTAACACTTACTGTAAGACTAAATCTTTAACCTGAACCCTTACTCTAACCTAACACTAATTCTAAAGCTAACACAAACCCTAACCCTTAACCTAAATCCAATCATACACCTAACCCTATCCAATAACCTAAAACATACCCTAACACTTACTGTAAAACTAATTATTTAAACTTAACATTAAACCTAACCCTAAATCTTACTCTAACCCTAAAACTATACCTTAACACTAACCCTAAAGCTAACCCCAACCCTAATCCTTACCCAAATCCTAAGCCAAAACTTTACCCTAACACTAATCAAAAATCTAAACATAACCCTATTACTAAAGCCAATCTTCACCTAACCCTCTGAAGCTACCTAAATCCTTCTTTGACACTTACTGTAAGACTAAATCTTTAACCCTATCCCTTTCCCTAACCCTTGCCCTTACCGTAACACTAACACATACCCTAACCCTTACCCTAAATCCAAACTTACACCTAACCCTTTCCAATAACCAAAACTTACACTAAATCTTACTGTAAAACTAAATCTTTAAACCTAACACTAATCCTAATACAAACCCTAACCACAACCCTAACCCTAACCATAACCATAACCATAACCATAAAACAAAAACTAATCCTAACCCTAACCCCAACCTCAACACTAACCAAAAGCCCTAACCATAAACCTAACAATAACCATACATTCTTACCCTAAACCTTACCGTAACCCTAAAACTAACCCCAACACCAAACCCAAACCTAATCCCAACCCCAAACCTAACCCCAAACCTATCTCCTAACCCCTACAACTAAGCCTAACCCTAACCCTAAATCTAACCCTAAAATGTTAATTTAACCCTAAATGAACCCTAATCCTAACCCTAACTCAATCCTTCTAATCCTTCTAATCCTTACGTTAACCCTAATCCTATCCCAAAACCTAGTCCTGACCCAAAACCAAACTCTAACCCAAATCCTAACCCTAACACTAAACCTAACCCTATCGTTAACACTAACACCAATCCCAACCCAAACCCCAACCCAAACCCATACATGTAACCCCTAACCCGAAAGCTAACCCTACCCCTACCCCAAAACCAGCCACAAGCACTAACACTAATCCTATCCCTAAATTTTAACCTACCCCTAACCCTACCCTAAAAGCAACCACAAGCACTAACCCTAACCCTAACCCTAACCCTAATCCTAACACTAAACCGAACCCTAACCATACCCCTAAACCCTACCCTAACCCTAAACCCTCAAGGTAAGCCTAAACCGAACCCTAACCCTAAACTTAATACTAAACCTAACACTAACCTTCACCCTAACCCTAAACTATTACCCTGAACTATAACCCTAACCATGACCTAGAAATTTCTAGAAATTTTTATACTGGTTATAAAACCTTTCAAATCTTTTCAAATAATCAGGTCTGAACGGAGGCCTGTAATCACTCATAACCGTGGATTAAGCTTGAAAATATTTGCGTCTTCTACAGTTCCGAAGGCAGGATGCTAATCAGCCGACTGCCTTGCGCTGTAATGTGGCTTATCTCCACTGCCAAATGAGGTCTGATTCCAACATTACGCAGTTTACAGACTCCGTTCATGGTGTTTTTAGAAAAGATGGGCTGCCCCCCTTTGTTAGTGAGGGGGAATTTTCTGTTCTCAGCCGGCTCAGCAAGCATTTGAAAAGAATGATAGCATCAGAACTTTATTTCAGTACACATTCTCACAGTTTTTCTTTAACATTTCATGATGACCTTCTAGATCCTTCAGAAACACAGTTTCTCTCAATTTTTCCTTTTCATACACACGGACATTACTGATTCCTTCCCCAAAATTGTATGCTGCTCTGAGGTTAGTAAAGGCGAATTGTGAGTGAAGCTGGCCCCTCTCGCAGATTCTGCAGTCTGCGACAGCGGTTCGAAAATTTCCCCAACAAACTTACAGGATACAGGAGCATCGAACTTTCAGGATACAGGAGCATAGAAGATGAGCACTAATCCGAGTCGGCAACGAACCTCAAACTGAAGAAAGACGCGCATCAGCCTGCTGCCGTGCACTGAAAATCAGCTTTAAGCAGCAGCCTGCTACGGTCTGACTCCAGGTCAGATTCTGGCATTAGGTCTGACATAACAGCGATTACCCTTATGACAGAATCCGTTACTAGCGTGGTCGATAGAGATGGGGAGGACCCCGATATTAGTGTGGGGGAAAGATTCTGTTCCCATTCTGCTCTGCTACCGTCGGCAATGTATGTCTGCATTAAACGTTCCTTTCCGTCCACGTATTTATACATTTTTTTCTGAAGTTTCTTGATGTCTTTTTCTTTCAACACTGAATCATCGTGTCTCCCCGTATATTTTTCAGTCACTCGAACATTACTGATTCCTTTCCCAAAATTGTATGCTCTTCTGATCTTAGCAATGTACATGCGAAATTTGATTGAAACTGTCTCATGTCGCAGATTCTGATGTCTGAACCGGATCGAATCTTTTCCAACAAACTTCATCACCGGAGAGTCTCAGATGAGCCCGTACGAAACTGAGCCGTATCGGCAACGAACGTCACACTCGAATCTCTCTTAACCGCGGATTCCGCTTGAAACACATCAATCGCGGTTTCTGCTGCTTGAGCCGCTGAAGAAAGACGCGCAGAATTCGGCTTCAGGCGCTGAAGAGCGGCTTTAAGCAGCAGCCTGCTGCGGTCTGACTCCAACATTACAGCGATTACCGTTATGACAGAATCCGTTCCTGGCGTTGTCGATAGAGATGGGGAGGACCCCGATATTAGTGTGGGGGAAGGATTGTGTTCCCTTTCTGCTCTGCTACCGTCGGCAATGTATGTCTGCATCAGAAGATCCTTTCCGTCCACGTATTTATACATTTTTTTCTGAAGTTTCTTGATGTCTTTTTCTTTCAACACTGAATCATCGTGTCTCCCCGTATATTTTTCAGTCACTCGAAAATTACTGATTCCTTTCCCAAAATGGTATGCTCTTCTGATCTTAGCAATGTAGATGCGAAATTTGAGGGAAACTTCCTCCTCTCGCAGATTATTGTGACTGAACCGGATCGAATATTTTCCAACAAACTTATTCACCAGAGAGTCTCAGATGAGCCCGTACGAAACTGAACCGAATTGGCAACGAACGTCACACTCGAATCTCTCTTAACCGCGGATTCCGCTTGAAACGCATCAATCGCGGTTTCTGCTGCATAAACGGCTGAAGAAAGATGCGCAGAATTCGGCTGCAGGCGCTGAAGAGCGGGTTTAAGCAGCAGCCTGCTGCGGTCTGACTCCAACATTACAGCGATTACCCTTATGACAGAATCCGTTCCCGTCGATGTCGATAGAGATGGGGAAGACCCCGATATTAGTGTGGGGGAAAGATTCTGTTCCCTTTCTGCTCTGCTACCGTCGGCAATGTATGTCTGCATCAGAAGATCCTTTCCGTCCACGTATTTATACATTTTTTTCTAAAGTTTCTTGATGTCTTTTTCTTTCAACACTGAATCATCGTGTCGCCCCGTGTATTTTTCAATCACTAGAACATTACTGATTCCTTTCCCAAAATGGTATGCTCTTCTGATCTAAGCAATGTAGATGCGAAATTTGAGTGAAACTGGCCCCTATGGCAGATTCTGGTGTCTGTCGAACCGGATCTAACATTTTCCAACAAACTTCATTAACGGAGAGTCTCAGATGAGCCGGTACGAAACTTTTCCGAATCGACAATGAACGTCACACTCGAATCTCTCTTAACCGCGGATTCCGCTTGAAACACATCAATCGCGGTTTCTGCTGCTTGAGCCGCAGAAGTAAGACGCGACTCAGCCTGCTGCCGTGCACTGAAAAGCGGCTTTAATCAGCAACCTGCTGCGGTCTGACTCCAACATTACAGTGATTACCCTTATGACAGAATACGTTCCTGGCGTTGTCGATAGACATGGGGAAGACCCCGATATTAATGTGGGGGAAAGATTCTGTTCCCTTTCTGCTCTGCTACCATCGGCAATGTATGTCTGCATCAGAAGATCCTTTCCGTCCACGTATTTATACATTTTTTTCTGAAGTTTCTTGATGTCTTTTTCTTTCAACACTGAATCATCGTGTCTCCCCGTATATTTTTCAGTCACTCGAACATTACTGACTCCTTTCCCAAAATTGTATGCTCTTCTGATCTTAGCAATGTAGATGCGAAATTTGAGTGAAACTTCCTCCTCTCGCAGATTCTGATGTCTGTCGAACCGGATCGAATCTTTTCCAACAAACTTCATCATCGGAGAGTCTCAGATGAGCCCGTACGAAACTGAGCCGTATCGGCAACGAACGTCACACTCGAATCTCTCTTAACCGCGGATTCCGCTTGAAACGCATCAATCACGGTTTCTTCTGCTTGAGCCGCAGAAGTAAGATGCGACTCAGCCTGCTGCCGTGCACTGAAGAGCGGCTTTAAGCAGCAACCTGCTGCGTTCTGACTCCAACATTACAGCGATTACCCTTATGACAGAATCCGTTCCTGGCGTTGTCGATAGCGATGGGGAGGACCCCGATGTTAGTGTGGGGGAAAGATTCTGTACCCATTCTTCTCTGCTACCGTGTTCAATGTATGTCTGCATCAGACGATCCTTTCCGTCCACGTTTTCATACTTTATTTCAGAAGCTTTTTGATGTCTTTTTCTTCGTGAAACTTCGTCAATCCCGTTTCCTTTCCGCACACAAGGACGTTACTGATTCCTTCCCCAAAATTGTATGCTCTTCTGATCTTAGCAATGTAGATGTGAAATTTGAGTGAAACTTCCTCCTCTCGCAGATTCTGGATTCTCTCCCACCGGAACGAATATTTTCCAGCAAACTTCATCACCGGAGAGTCTCAGATGAGCCCGTACGAAACTTTTCCGAATCGGCAACGAACGTCACACTCGAAACTCTCTCAACCTCGGATTCTGCTTGAAACGCTTCAACCGCCTTTTCTGCTGCTTGAGCCGCTGAAGAATGACGCGACTCAGCCTGCTGCCGTGCACTGAAAAGCGGCTTTAAGCCGCAGCCTGCTGCGGTCTGACTCCAACACAACAGTGATTACCCTTCTGACAGAATCCGTTCCCGGCGTTATCGATAGAGATGGGGAGGACCCCGATGTTAGTGTTGGGGAATTATTCTGTTCCCATTCTGCTCTGCTACCGTGTTCAATGTATGTCTGCATCAGACGATCCTTTCCGTCCACGTATTCATACTTTATTTCAGAAACTTTTTGATGTCTTTTTCTTAGTGAAACTTCGTCAGTCCCGTTTCCTTTCCGCACACAAGGACGTTACTGATTCCTTCCCCAAAATTGTATGCTCTTCTGATCTTAGCAATGTAGATGCGAAATTTGAGTGAAGCTGGCTCCTCTCGCAGATTCTGGTTTCTCTCCCACCGGAACGAATATTTTCCAACAAACTTCATCCCCGGAGCTCGTTCAAAACTCTGCCGAATGGGCAACGAACGTCACACTCGAATCGCTCGTAACAGCAGATTCCGCTTGAAACGCATCAATTGCGTTTTTTGCTTCTAGAGCCGCAGAAGTAAGACGCGACTCAGCCGGATGCCGTGCACTGTAGCCGATTCTGACATGCTTAGCAGAAGAAATTAGATAAGTTTTTATACCATTCAAAAAACATTTATAAACTTTTTGGAATAGCATTTTTATTTAATTTTGAACGTTTTAAAGTTTTTCAATACTTCTTTGTAATGTAGTCTAAAGTTGAAATATGTTTAAAATTAATTGTCAGGATCTTTTACATCCCATAATAGCTGCATTTTTTGACTGATCGTGTGCGATTTTTAAAACAAGAGAAATGAGTACAGCCACAGATTTCTTGTGTGTGTAATGAACACTTATGCAGAGCTTTATTTCAAGTGGAAGAAAATGTCATGTTCTATAATATGCCGATTTGAAGCTCAGTATTTGCCCACACCCAATTTTTTTTTTAACAATAACAATAACATTCCAACTAATCCCAATCCAAAATCTATTCATAAAATGCAAAGAAACCCTGTCCCTTACGCAAATATAAAATCAAATCTTAACCCTAATATAAAATCCATCCCAAACACTAACCCTTACCGTAAACGTAACCTTAGCTTTAACCACAAAACTAACACCCTAACCCAAACACTACAACAAACCAAAACTCTAAACCGAGATGGATAGCAGATCATACCCCTATCCCTTACTCTAGGACTATAAACCAACTAAACTCAAAGTCTCTCCCTATGCCAAATAGAAGCAATAAACTTGTACAGAACACTATTCCTATTCCTATTTTTGAACCATAACCAATCACAAAACAAATCCAGGACTTAACACTTCTTTCACAATAACGCTCAAAATTACCCTACACTACACAAGAAATTTAACACTACCTCTATTCTTGAAACCTAGCACTAACTCTTTACCTATCTGTAACTTAACCTAACCCTAAGCGCAAACCTAATGCTAACCCTAACCCTAACCCCTACATTGAACCCTAAACCTAAGCCTAACATTAACCCTGAACCTAACACTAACCCTAAATCTAACACTAACCCAAACCCTAACCCTGACCCAAAGACTAACGCTAAACCTAAACCAAACCATAATCCAAACACTAACCCTAACCCAAAACCAAACCCTAATCCTAAGCCAACACTAACCCTAACCCTATACTTTAACCCTAACCCTAACGCTAACCCCAACCCTAATCCTTACCCTAACCCTAACCCTAAGCCAAAATGTTACCCCAACACAAATCCAAATTCTGAACATAAAAATATTACTAAAGCCAATCTTCACCGAAGCTGCTAAAATTACCTAAATCCTTCCCTAACACTTACTCTAAGACTAATTCTTTAACCCTAACACTTACCCTAACCCTAACGCTAACACTTACCCTATCTTAACACTAAATCCAATTGTACACCCAACCCTATACAATAACATAAAACTTACTTTAAAACTAAATCTGTAAAACTAACACTAACCCTAACAGAATCCTAACACTAATCCTAACCCCTAACCTAACCCTAGCCCTACCCTATCCCTATCCTAACCCAAAATATCTCTTCTCAGAGATCCCTCCCACGTGGAGTCCCCTGCGAGCCTTATCATCCTGATGGTGAGCCATCTTCTCTTTCGTATTATTTGTATGCTATCTATATAGAACAACTCAAAATATACCATCATCTATACTATTTCTTTGTGAAGTACCATCCTTGGGAGTTATTTACCCCACACTAACCCTAACCATAACTCAATCCCTAACCTAAACCTAACTATTGCTATAAATCTTAATCTAGAAACCTAACACTAAACCTTACCCTAACTCTAAACCTAACCTTAACCCTAACCCTAAACTAACCTTAACGCTAAAAATAACACTAACGCTAACCTTAACCCTAAACGTAACCCTAACCTTAACACTACCCTAACCCTAACAGTAAACCAAAACCCTAAACCTAACCCTATCCCAAAACCAAACCGAGCCCAAAACTTAATCTTCACCCTAATTCTAACCATAACTCAAGCACTAAGCCTAACTCAAGCACTAAACCAAACATAAAACCCAACCCTAACCGTGATTCTAAACCTAAACTTACACTAAACCTAAACTAACACTACCCTAACCCTAAAATAAACCTTAACACTAACCGTAACGCTAATCCAAACCTTAAACCTAAGCCAAAACCTTCACCTAAGACTATTCCAAAATCTAAACATAACCTTATTACTATAGCCGATCTTCACCTAACCCTATGAAGTAATCTAAATCCTTCCCTAACACTTACTGTAAGACTAAAACTTTAACCTAACACTTACTCTAACCCTAACACTAATCCTAAATCTAACACAAACCCTAAACCAAACCATAAATCCAATCATACAACTAACACTATCCAATAACCTAAAACATTCATTAATACTTACATTACATTACATTCATTACATTACATTACATTCATTAACACTTACAATACTTACTCAAATCCAGTCTTCACAAAACCCACTGAAATTAACTAAATCCTTCCCTAACACTTACTGCAAGACTAAATCTTTAACCTGAACCCTTACTCTAGCCTAACACTAATTCTAAAGCTAACACAAACCCTAAACCAAACTCTAAATCCAATCATACACCTAAATCTATCCAATAACCTAAAACATACCCTAACACTTACTGTAAAACTAAATATTTAAACATAAACTTAAACCAAAACCTAATCCTCACCCTTACTCTAATCCTAAATCTTAGCCTAACCCTAACCCTATACCTTAACCTTAACACTAACGCTAACCCCAACAGTAGTCTGCACCCTAACCCTAAACCCTAAGCCTTACACTTACCCTAACCCTAACCCTAAAGCTAACCCATAGCCCTAAACCTAACCCTTAACTAAACCCATACCCTGACCCTAATTCAAAAAGTAACCCAAACCCAAACACTACCCTAAAGCTAACCCAACTCCAACTGCAACCCCATCCCCAAACCCAACACCAACCACACCTAACCCCTAACCCTAAACCTACCCCTATTCCTACCCTAACCCTATACCAAACCCTAACCCTACACCTAACCTTAAACATAAAACCAACCATAAACCCAACACCCTAACCATACACCTAACACTAACTTTAACCCTGAACCTAACACAAACCCTAAACTTAACACTAACCCTAACCCTAACCGTGATCCTTACCCAGACCCAAACACTAATGCTCAACCTAAATAAAACCCTAATCCAAACACTAACCCTAACCCAAAATCAAACCCTAACCCTAAGGCTAACCCCAACCCTAATCTACTCTAACCCTAACCTACTCTAGCCATAACCCTAATCCTAACCCTAAACCCTAACCCTAACCCAATCCCAACAACTATCCCAACTCCAACCCCAACCCCCAACACCAGCCCCAACCCTATCTCTAATACCAACAACAACCCCAACCCAAACAATAACATCTAAAACCTAACGCTATCCCTAATACTAAGCCTAACCCCAACCCAAATCCCAACCCCAAACCTAATCCTAAACATAACCCTAAACCTAATACTAAATGGAATCCTAAACCTAAAGCCTAACCCTAACCCAATCCATAACCCTAGCCCTAAACCTAACTCCAACCCCAGACCCAACCCAAACCCAACCCCAACCCTTATCCTAACCCTAACCGTAAACCTAAACCTAACCCTAAGCCTAAGCCTAAGCCTAACCCTAACCCAAGCCATAACCCTAACCTTATACTAACCCTAACTCTAACCCTAACCCTAATCCGAACAACCCTAATCCCAATCCCAACCCCAACCCTAACTCCAAACTTAGCTCTAATCCTAACCTGAACCCTAACCATAACTTTACCCTAACCCTAACATTAACTCTAACCCTAAAACTAACCTTACCCTAACACGAACACTAACCCTAAACCTAAACCTAAATCTAAGCCTACACCTAACCCTAAACCTAACCCTAACATTAACCCTGAACCTAACACTAACCCTAAACCTAACACTAACCCAAACCCTAACCCTGACCCTAAGCCCTAACCCTAACCTAATCCCAACAACTATCCCAACTCCAACCCCAACCCCGAACACCAGCCCCAACCCTATCCCTAACACCACCAACAACCCGAACCCAAACAGTAACATCTAAAACCTAACGCTAACCCTAATACTAACCCTAACCCCACCCCCAACCCAAATCCCACCCCCAACCCTAATCCCAACCCTAACCCTAAACCTAATCCTAACCCGAACCGTAAACCTAAAGCCTAACCCTAACCCAGGCCATAACCCTAGCCCTAAACCTAAACCCAACCCCAGATCCAACCCAAACCCAACCTAAACCCCAACCCCAACCCATAACCTAAACCTAAACCTAAACCTAAGCCTAAGCCTAACACTTACCCTAACCGTGACCCTAAACCTGTACCTAATCCTAACCCTACACTAACCCTAAAATAAACCTTAACACTATCCGTAACCCTTACCCTAACTGGACCCCTAAACCAAACCTTAAACCTGAGAGTCTTAACCTTTCAAAGAGTCTTAACTTAACAAACCTAAACATTTTTACCAAACCTAAACCTAAACATAACAAACCTTTTTTTAACTCTAACACAAAACCAAACCCTATATTTAACCCTAAATCTAACCCATACCCCAACCCTATCCCTACCCTAAACCTAACAGTGACCCAATCCCTAACCCTAACCCTATCCCAAACCCAAACCGAACTCAAAATTAGCCCTCCCCCTCACCTAAACCCTAACCCTCTCCGTAACCCTAAACCTAAACCTAATCATAACCGTAAACTAAACCTTAAAACTGACTGTAAGACTAACCCTAACCTTAAACCTTAGCCAAAACCTTACCTTAAGACTATTTCAAAATCTAATCATAATGTTATTACTAAAGCCAATCTTCACCTAACCCTATGAAATAACCTAAATCCTTCCCTAACACTTACTGTAAGACTAAATCTTTAACCTGAACCCTTACTCTAACCTAACACTAATTCTAAAGCTAACACAAACCCTAACCCTTAACCTAAATCCAATCATACACCTAACCCTATCCAATAACCTAAAACATACCCTAACACTTACTGTAAAACTAATTATTTAAACTTAACATTAAACCTAACCCTAAATCTTACTCTAACCCTAAAACTATACCTTAACACTAACCCTAAAGCTAACCCCAACCCTAATCCTTACCCAAATCCTAAGCCAAAACTTTACCCTAACACTAATCAAAAATCTAAACATAACCCTATTACTAAAGCCAATCTTCACCTAACCCTCTGAAGCTACCTAAATCCTTCTTTGACACTTACTGTAAGACTAAATCTTTAACCCTATCCCTTTCCCTAACCCTTGCCCTTACCGTAACACTAACACATACCCTAACCCTTACCCTAAATCCAAACTTACACCTAACCCTTTCCAATAACCAAAACTTACACTAAATCTTACTGTAAAACTAAATCTTTAAACCTAACACTAATCCTAATACAAACCCTAACCACAACCCTAACCCTAACCATAACCATAACCATAACCATAAAACAAAAACTAATCCTAACCCTAACCCCAACCTCAACACTAACCAAAAGCCCTAACCATAAACCTAACAATAACCATACATTCTTACCCTAAACCTTACCGTAACCCTAAAACTAACCCCAAACACCAAACCCAAACCTAATCCCAACCCCAAACCTAACCCCAAACCTATCTCCTAACCCCTACAACTAAGCCTAACCCTAACCCTAAATCTAACCCTAAAATGTTAATTTAACCCTAAATGAACCCTAATCCTAACCCTAACTCAATCCTTCTAATCCTAAACCTAACTGATCCCTAATCCTAACCCTAAACCGAAAGGAACCCTACTCTCACCACTCCCCCTACTCACAACAAAACACAACCACAAGCCCTAACCCTAATCCTAAACCAAACTCCAACACAAACCCCAAACGCAACAACAAACACATCCCCAACCCTAAAACCAAACCCCAAACCTAGTATTAACCCTAACACTAAACCTAAAACAAACCCTAATCCATGACGGTAACTCTAACCCTAACCCTAATCTATGACCCTAAACCTGAAGCCTTACGTTAACCCTAATCCTATCACCAAAACCTAGTCCTGACCCAAAACCAAACTCTAACCCAAATCCTAACCCTAACACTAAACCTAACCCTATCGTTAACACTAACACCAATCCCAACCCAAACCCCAACCCAAACCCATACATGTAACCCCTAACCCGAAAGCTAACCCTACCCCTACCCCAAAACCAGCCACAAGCACTAACACTAATCCTATCCCTAAATTTTAACCTACCCCTAACCCTACCCTAAAAGCAACCACAAGCACTAACCCTAACCCTAACCCTAACCCTAATCCTAACACTAAACCGAACCCTAACCATACCCCTAAACCCTACCCTAACCCTAAACCCTCAAGGTAAGCCTAAACCGAACCCTAACCCTAAACTTAATACTAAACCTAACACTAACCTTCACCCTAACCCTAAACTATTACCCTGAACTATAACCCTAACCATGACCTAGAAATTTCTAGAAATTTTTATACTGGTTATAAAACCTTTCAAATCTTTTCAAATAATCAGGTCTGAACGGAGGCCTGTAATCACTCATAACCGTGGATTAAGCTTGAAAATATTTGCGTCTTCTACAGTTCCGAAGGCAGGATGCTAATCAGCCGACTGCCTTGCGCTGTAATGTGGCTTATCTCCACTGCCAAATGAGGTCTGATTCCAACATTACGCAGTTTACAGACTCCGTTCATGGTGTTTTTAGAAAAGATGGGCTGCCCCCCTTTGTTAGTGAGGGGGAATTTTCTGTTCTCAGCCGGCTCAGCAAGCATTTGAAAAGAATGATAGCATCAGAACTTTATTTCAGTACACATTCTCACAGTTTTTCTTTAACATTTCATGATGACCTTCTAGATCCTTCAGAAACACAGTTTCTCTCAATTTTTCCTTTTCATACACACGGACATTACTGATTCCTTCCCCAAAATTGTATGCTGCTCTGAGGTTAGTAAAGGCGAATTGTGAGTGAAGCTGGCCCCTCTCGCAGATTCTGCAGTCTGCGACAGCGGTTCGAAAATTTCCCCAACAAACTTACAGGATACAGGAGCATCGAACTTTCAGGATACAGGAGCATAGAAGATGAGCACTAATCCGAGTCGGCAACGAACCTCAAACTGAAGAAAGACGCGCATCAGCCTGCTGCCGTGCACTGAAAATCAGCTTTAAGCAGCAGCCTGCTACGGTCTGACTCCAGGTCAGATTCTGGCATTAGGTCTGACATAACAGCGATTACCCTTATGACAGAATCCGTTACTAGCGTGGTCGATAGAGATGGGGAGGACCCCGATATTAGTGTGGGGGAAAGATTCTGTTCCCATTCTGCTCTGCTACCGTCGGCAATGTATGTCTGCATTAAACGTTCCTTTCCGTCCACGTATTTATACATTTTTTTCTGAAGTTTCTTGATGTCTTTTTCTTTCAACACTGAATCATCGTGTCTCCCCGTATATTTTTCAGTCACTCGAACATTACTGATTCCTTTCCCAAAATTGTATGCTCTTCTGATCTTAGCAATGTACATGCGAAATTGATTGAAACTGTCTCATGTCGCAGATTCTGATTGTCTGAACCGGATCGAATCTTTTCCAACAAACTTCATCACCGGAGAGTCTCAGATGAGCCCGTACGAAACTGAGCCGTATCGGCAACGAACGTCACACTCGAATCTCTCTTAACCGCGGATTCCGCTTGAAACACATCAATCGCGGTTTCTGCTGCTTGAGCCGCTGAAGAAAGACGCGCAGAATTCGGCTTCAGGCGCTGAAGAGCGGCTTTAAGCAGCAGCCTGCTGCGGTCTGACTCCAACATTACAGCGATTACCGTTATGACAGAATCCGTTCCTGGCGTTGTCGATAGAGATGGGGAGGACCCCGATATTAGTGTGGGGGAAGGATTGTGTTCCCTTTCTGCTCTGCTACCGTCGGCAATGTATGTCTGCATCAGAAGATCCTTTCCGTCCACGTATTTATACATTTTTTTCTGAAGTTTCTTGATGTCTTTTTCTTTCAACACTGAATCATCGTGTCTCCCCGTATATTTTTCAGTCACTCGAAAATTACTGATTCCTTTCCCAAAATGGTATGCTCTTCTGATCTTAGCAATGTAGATGCGAAATTTGAGGGAAACTTCCTCCTCTCGCAGATTATTGTGACTGAACCGGATCGAATATTTTCCAACAAACTTATTCACCGGAGAGTCTCAGATGAACCCGTACGAAACTGAACCGAATCGGCAACGAACGTCACACTCGAATCTCTCTTAACCGCGGATTCCGCTTGAAACGCATCAATCGCGGTTTCTGCTGCATAAACGGCTGAAGAAAGATGCGCAGAATTCGGCTGCAGGCGCTGAAGAGCGGGTTTAAGCAGCAGCCTGCTGCGGTCTGACTCCAACATTACAGCGATTACCCTTATGACAGAATCCGTTCCCGTCGATGTCGATAGAGATGGGGAAGACCCCGATATTAGTGTGGGGGAAAGATTCTGTTCCCTTTCTGCTCTGCTACCGTCGGCAATGTATGTCTGCATCAGAAGATCCTTTCCGTCCACGTATTTATACATTTTTTTCTAAAGTTTCTTGATGTCTTTTTCTTTCAACACTGAATCATCGTGTCGCCCCGTGTATTTTTCAATCACTAGAACATTACTGATTCCTTTCCCAAAATGGTATGCTCTTCTGATCTAAGCAATGTAGATGCGAAATTTGAGTGAAACTGGCCCCTATGGCAGATTCTGGTGTCTGTCGAACCGGATCTAACATTTTCCAACAAACTTCATTAACGGAGAGTCTCAGATGAGCCGGTACGAAACTTTTCCGAATCGACAATGAACGTCACACTCGAATCTCTCTTAACCGCGGATTCCGCTTGAAACACATCAATCGCGGTTTCTGCTGCTTGAGCCGCAGAAGTAAGACGCGACTCAGCCTGCTGCCGTGCACTGAAAAGCGGCTTTAATCAGCAACCTGCTGCGGTCTGACTCCAACATTACAGTGATTACCCTTATGACAGAATACGTTCCTGGCGTTGTCGATAGACATGGGGAAGACCCCGATATTAATGTGGGGGAAAGATTCTGTTCCCTTTCTGCTCTGCTACCATCGGCAATGTATGTCTGCATCAGAAGATCCTTTCCGTCCACGTATTTATACATTTTTTTCTGAAGTTTCTTGATGTCTTTTTCTTTCAACACTGAATCATCGTGTCTCCCCGTATATTTTTCAGTCACTCGAACATTACTGACTCCTTTCCCAAAATTGTATGCTCTTCTGATCTTAGCAATGTAGATGCGAAATTTGAGTGAAACTTCCTCCTCTCGCAGATTCTGATGTCTGTCGAACCGGATCGAATCTTTTCCAACAAACTTCATCATCGGAGAGTCTCAGATGAGCCCGTACGAAACTGAGCCGTATCGGCAACGAACGTCACACTCGAATCTCTCTTAACCGCGGATTCCGCTTGAAACGCATCAATCACGGTTTCTTCTGCTTGAGCCGCAGAAGTAAGATGCGACTCAGCCTGCTGCCGTGCACTGAAGAGCGGCTTTAAGCAGCAACCTGCTGCGTTCTGACTCCAACATTACAGCGATTACCCTTATGACAGAATCCGTTCCTGGCGTTGTCGATAGCGATGGGGAGGACCCCGATGTTAGTGTGGGGGAAAGATTCTGTACCCATTCTTCTCTGCTACCGTGTTCAATGTATGTCTGCATCAGACGATCCTTTCCGTCCACGTTTTCATACTTTATTTCAGAAGCTTTTTGATGTCTTTTTCTTCGTGAAACTTCGTCAATCCCGTTTCCTTTCCGCACACAAGGACGTTACTGATTCCTTCCCCAAAATTGTATGCTCTTCTGATCTTAGCAATGTAGATGTGAAATTTGAGTGAAACTTCCTCCTCTCGCAGATTCTGGATTCTCTCCCACCGGAACGAATATTTTCCAGCAAACTTCATCACCGGAGAGTCTCAGATGAGCCCGTACGAAACTTTTCCGAATCGGCAACGAACGTCACACTCGAAACTCTCTCAACCTCGGATTCTGCTTGAAACGCTTCAACCGCCTTTTCTGCTGCTTGAGCCGCTGAAGAATGACGCGACTCAGCCTGCTGCCGTGCACTGAAAAGCGGCTTTAAGCCGCAGCCTGCTGCGGTCTGACTCCAACACAACAGTGATTACCCTTCTGACAGAATCCGTTCCCGGCGTTATCGATAGAGATGGGGAGGACCCCGATGTTAGTGTTGGGGAATTATTCTGTTCCCATTCTGCTCTGCTACCGTGTTCAATGTATGTCTGCATCAGACGATCCTTTCCGTCCACGTATTCATACTTTATTTCAGAAACTTTTTGATGTCTTTTTCTTAGTGAAACTTCGTCAGTCCCGTTTCCTTTCCGCACACAAGGACGTTACTGATTCCTTCCCCAAAATTGTATGCTCTTCTGATCTTAGCAATGTAGATGCGAAATTTGAGTGAAGCTGGCTCCTCTCGCAGATTCTGGTTTCTCTCCCACCGGAACGAATATTTTCCAACAAACTTCATCCCCGGAGCTCGTTCAAAACTCTGCCGAATGGGCAACGAACGTCACACTCGAATCGCTCGTAACAGCAGATTCCGCTTGAAACGCATCAATTGCGTTTTTTGCTTCTAGAGCCGCAGAAGTAAGACGCGACTCAGCCGGATGCCGTGCACTGTAGCCGATTCTGACATGCTTAGCAGAAGAAATTAGATAAGTTTTTATACCATTCAAAAAACATTTATAAACTTTTTGGAATAGCATTTTTATTTAATTTTGAACGTTTTAAAGTTTTTCAATACTTCTTTGTAATGTAGTCTAAAGTTGAAATATGTTTAAAATTAATTGTCAGGATCTTTTACATCCCATAATAGCTGCATTTTTTGACTGATCGTGTGCGATTTTTAAAACAAGAGAAATGAGTACAGCCACAGATTTCTTGTGTGTGTAATGAACACTTATGCAGAGCTTTATTTCAAGTGGAAGAAAATGTCATGTTCTATAATATGCCGATTTGAAGCTCAGTATTTGCCCACACCCAATTTTTTTTTTAACAATAACAATAACATTCCAACTAATCCCAATCCAAAATCTATTCATAAAATGCAAAGAAACCCTGTCCCTTACGCAAATATAAAATCAAATCTTAACCCTAATATAAAATCCATCCCAAACACTAACCCTTACCGTAAACGTAACCTTAGCTTTAACCACAAAACTAACACCCTAACCCAAACACTACAACAAACCAAAACTCTAAACCGAGATGGATAGCAGATCATACCCCTATCCCTTACTCTAGGACTATAAACCAACTAAACTCAAAGTCTCTCCCTATGCCAAATAGAAGCAATAAACTTGTACAGAACACTATTCCTATTCCTATTTTTGAACCATAACCAATCACAAAACAAATCCAGGACTTAACACTTCTTTCACAATAACGCTCAAAATTACCCTACACTACACAAGAAATTTAACACTACCTCTATTCTTGAAACCTAGCACTAACTCTTTACCTATCTGTAACTTAACCTAACCCTAAGCGCAAACCTAATGCTAACCCTAACCCTAACCCCTACATTGAACCCTAAACCTAAGCCTAACATTAACCCTGAACCTAACACTAACCCTAAATCTAACACTAACCCAAACCCTAACCCTGACCCAAAGACTAACGCTAAACCTAAACCAAACCATAATCCAAACACTAACCCTAACCCAAAACCAAACCCTAATCCTAAGCCAACACTAACCCTAACCCTATACTTTAACCCTAACCCTAACGCTAACCCCAACCCTAATCCTTACCCTAACCCTAACCCTAAGCCAAAATGTTACCCCAACACAAATCCAAATTCTGAACATAAAAATATTACTAAAGCCAATCTTCACCGAAGCTGCTAAAATTACCTAAATCCTTCCCTAACACTTACTCTAAGACTAATTCTTTAACCCTAACACTTACCCTAACCCTAACGCTAACACTTACCCTATCTTAACACTAAATCCAATTGTACACCCAACCCTATACAATAACATAAAACTTACTTTAAAACTAAATCTGTAAAACTAACACTAACCCTAACAGAATCCTAACACTAATCCTAACCCCTAACCTAACCCTAGCCCTACCCTATCCCTATCCTAACCCAAAATATCTCTTCTCAGAGATCCCTCCCACGTGGAGTCCCCTGCGAGCCTTATCATCCTGATGGTGAGCCATCTTCTCTTTCGTATTATTTGTATGCTATCTATATAGAACAACTCAAAATATACCATCATCTATACTATTTCTTTGTGAAGTACCATCCTTGGGAGTTATTTACCCCACACTAACCCTAACCATAACTCAATCCCTAACCTAAACCTAACTATTGCTATAAATCTTAATCTAGAAACCTAACACTAAACCTTACCCTAACTCTAAACCTAACCTTAACCCTAACCCTAAACTAACCTTAACGCTAAAAATAACACTAACGCTAACCTTAACCCTAAACGTAACCCTAACCTTAACACTACCCTAACCCTAACAGTAAACCAAAACCCTAAACCTAACCCTATCCCAAAACCAAACCGAGCCCAAAACTTAATCTTCACCCTAATTCTAACCATAACTCAAGCACTAAGCCTAACTCAAGCACTAAACCAAACATAAAACCCAACCCTAACCGTGATTCTAAACCTAAACTTACACTAAACCTAAACTAACACTACCCTAACCCTAAAATAAACCTTAACACTAACCGTAACGCTAATCCAAACCTTAAACCTAAGCCAAAACCTTCACCTAAGACTATTCCAAAATCTAAACATAACCTTATTACTATAGCCGATCTTCACCTAACCCTATGAAGTAATCTAAATCCTTCCCTAACACTTACTGTAAGACTAAAACTTTAACCTAACACTTACTCTAACCCTAACACTAATCCTAAATCTAACACAAACCCTAAACCAAACCATAAATCCAATCATACAACTAACACTATCCAATAACCTAAAACATTCATTAATACTTACATTACATTACATTCATTACATTACATTACATTCATTAACACTTACAATACTTACTCAAATCCAGTCTTCACAAAACCCACTGAAATTAACTAAATCCTTCCCTAACACTTACTGCAAGACTAAATCTTTAACCTGAACCCTTACTCTAGCCTAACACTAATTCTAAAGCTAACACAAACCCTAAACCAAACCCTAAATCCAATCATACACCTAAATCTATCCAATAACCTAAAACATACCCTAACACTTACTGTAAAACTAAATATTTAAACATAAACTTAAACCAAAACCTAATCCTCACCCTTACTCTAATCCTAAATCTTAGCCTAACCCTAACCCTATACCTTAACCTTAACACTAACGCTAACCCCAACAGTAGTCTGCACCCTAACCCTAAACCCTAAGCCTTACACTTACCCTAACCCTAACCCTAAAGCTAACCCATAGCCCTAAACCTAACCCTTAACTAAACCCATACCCTGACCCTAATTCAAAAAGTAACCCAAACCCAAACACTACCCTAAAGCTAACCCAACTCCAACTGCAACCCCATCCCCAAACCCAACACCAACCACACCTAACCCCTAACCCTAAACCTACCCCTATTCCTACCCTAACCCTATACCAAACCCTAACCCTACACCTAACCTTAAACATAAAACCAACCATAAACCCAACACCCTAACCATACACCTAACACTAACTTTAACCCTGAACCTAACACAAACACTAACCCTAACCCTAACCGTGATCCTTACCCAGACCCAAACACTAATGCTCAACCTAAATAAAACCCTAATCCAAACACTAACCCTAACCCAAAATCAAACCCTAACCCTAAGGCTAACCCCAACCCTAATCTACTCTAACCCTAACCTACTCTAGCCATAACCCTAATCCTAACCCTAAACCCTAACCCTAACCCAATCCCAACAACTATCCCAACTCCAACCCCAACCCCCAACACCAGCCCCAACCCTATCTCTAATACCAACAACAACCCCAACCCAAACAATAACATCTAAAACCTAACGCTATCCCTAATACTAAGCCTAACCCCAACCCAAATCCCAACCCCAAACCTAATCCTAAACATAACCCTAAACCTAATACTAAATGGAATCCTAAACCTAAAGCCTAACCCTAACCCAATCCATAACCCTAGCCCTAAACCTAACTCCAACCCCAGACCCAACCCAAACCCAACCCCAACCCTTATCCTAACCCTAACCGTAAACCTAAACCTAACCCTAAGCCTAAGCCTAAGCCTAACCCTAACCCAAGCCATAACCCTAACCTTATACTAACCCTAACTCTAACCCTAACCCTAATCCGAACAACCCTAATCCCAATCCCAACCCCAACCCTAACTCCAAACTTAGCTCTAATCCTAACCTGAACCCTAACCATAACTTTACCCTAACCCTAACATTAACTCTAACCCTAAAACTAACCTTACCCTAACACGAACACTAACCCTAAACCTAAACCTAAATCTAAGCCTACACCTAACCCTAAACCTAACCCTAACATTAACCCTGAACCTAACACTAACCCTAAACCTAACACTAACCCAAACCCTAACCCTGACCCTAAGCCCTAACCCTAACCTAATCCCAACAACTATCCCAACTCCAACCCCAACCCCGAACACCAGCCCCAACCCTATCCCTAACACCACCAACAACCCGAACCCAAACAGTAACATCTAAAACCTAACGCTAACCCTAATACTAACCCTAACCCCACCCCCAACCCAAATCCCACCCCCAACCCTAATCCCAACCCTAACCCTAAACCTAATCCTAACCCGAACCGTAAACCTAAAGCCTAACCCTAACCCAGGCCATAACCCTAGCCCTAAACCTAAACCCAACCCCAGATCCAACCCAAACCCAACCTAAACCCCAACCCCAACCCATAACCTAAACCTAAACCTAAACCTAAGCCTAAGCCTAACACTTACCCTAACCGTGACCCTAAACCTGTACCTAATCCTAACCCTACACTAACCCTAAAATAAACCTTAACACTATCCGTAACCCTTACCCTAACTGGACCCCTAAACCAAACCTTAAACCTGAGAGTCTTAACCTTTCAAAGAGTCTTAACTTAACAAACCTAAACATTTTTACCAAACCTAAACCTAAACATAACAAACCTTTTTTTAACTCTAACACAAAACCAAACCCTATATTTAACCCTAAATCTAACCCATACCCCAACCCTATCCCTACCCTAAACCTAACAGTGACCCAATCCCTAACCCTAACCCTATCCCAAACCCAAACCGAACTCAAAATTAGCCCTCCCCCTCACCTAAACCCTAACCCTCTCCGTAACCCTAAACCTAAACCTAATCATAACCGTAAACTAAACCTTAAAACTGACTGTAAGACTAACCCTAACCTTAAACCTTAGCCAAAACCTTACCTTAAGACTATTTCAAAATCTAATCATAATGTTATTACTAAAGCCAATCTTCACCTAACCCTATGAAATAACCTAAATCCTTCCCTAACACTTACTGTAAGACTAAATCTTTAACCTGAACCCTTACTCTAACCTAACACTAATTCTAAAGCTAACACAAACCCTAACCCTTAACCTAAATCCAATCATACACCTAACCCTATCCAATAACCTAAAACATACCCTAACACTTACTGTAAAACTAATTATTTAAACTTAACATTAAACCTAACCCTAAATCTTACTCTAACCCTAAAACTATACCTTAACACTAACCCTAAAGCTAACCCCAACCCTAATCCTTACCCAAATCCTAAGCCAAAACTTTACCCTAACACTAATCAAAAATCTAAACATAACCCTATTACTAAAGCCAATCTTCACCTAACCCTCTGAAGCTACCTAAATCCTTCTTTGACACTTACTGTAAGACTAAATCTTTAACCCTATCCCTTTCCCTAACCCTTGCCCTTACCGTAACACTAACACATACCCTAACCCTTACCCTAAATCCAAACTTACACCTAACCCTTTCCAATAACCAAAACTTACACTAAATCTTACTGTAAAACTAAATCTTTAAACCTAACACTAATCCTAATACAAACCCTAACCACAACCCTAACCCTAACCATAACCATAACCATAACCATAAAACAAAAACTAATCCTAACCCTAACCCCAACCTCAACACTAACCAAAAGCCCTAACCATAAACCTAACAATAACCATACATTCTTACCCTAAACCTTACCGTAACCCTAAAACTAACCCCAACACCAAACCCAAACCTAATCCCAACCCCAAACCTAACCCCAAACCTATCTCCTAACCCCTACAACTAAGCCTAACCCTAACCCTAAATCTAACCCTAAAATGTTAATTTAACCCTAAATGAACCCTAATCCTAACCCTAACTCAATCCTTCTAATCCTAAACCTAACTGATCCCTAATCCTAACCCTAAACCGAAAGGAACCCTACTCTCACCACTCCCCCTACTCACAACAAAACACAACCACAAGCCCTAACCCTAATCCTAAACCAAACTCCAACACAAACCCCAAACGCAACAACAAACACATCCCCAACCCTAAAACCAAACCCCAAACCTAGTATTAACCCTAACACTAAACCTAAAACAAACCCTAATCCATGACGGTAACTCTAACCCTAACCCTAATCTATGACCCTAAACCTGAAGCCTTACGTTAACCCTAATCCTATCCCAAAACCTAGTCCTGACCCAAAACCAAACTCTAACCCAAATCCTAACCCTAACACTAAACCTAACCCTATCGTTAACACTAACACCAATCCCAACCCAAACCCCAACCCAAACCCATACATGTAACCCCTAACCCGAAAGCTAACCCTACCCCTACCCCAAAACCAGCCACAAGCACTAACACTAATCCTATCCCTAAATTTTAACCTACCCCTAACCCTACCCTAAAAGCAACCACAAGCACTAACCCTAACCCTAACCCTAACCCTAATCCTAACACTAAACCGAACCCTAACCATACCCCTAAACCCTACCCTAACCCTAAACCCTCAAGGTAAGCCTAAACCGAACCCTAACCCTAAACTTAATACTAAACCTAACACTAACCTTCACCCTAACCCTAAACTATTACCCTGAACTATAACCCTAACCATGACCTAGAAATTTCTAGAAATTTTTATACTGGTTATAAAACCTTTCAAATCTTTTCAAATAATCAGGTCTGAACGGAGGCCTGTAATCACTCATAACCGTGGATTAAGCTTGAAAATATTTGCGTCTTCTACAGTTCCGAAGGCAGGATGCTAATCAGCCGACTGCCTTGCGCTGTAATGTGGCTTATCTCCACTGCCAAATGAGGTCTGATTCCAACATTACGCAGTTTACAGACTCCGTTCATGGTGTTTTTAGAAAAGATGGGCTGCCCCCCTTTGTTAGTGAGGGGGAATTTTCTGTTCTCAGCCGGCTCAGCAAGCATTTGAAAAGAATGATAGCATCAGAACTTTATTTCAGTACACATTCTCACAGTTTTTCTTTAACATTTCATGATGACCTTCTAGATCCTTCAGAAACACAGTTTCTCTCAATTTTTCCTTTTCATACACACGGACATTACTGATTCCTTCCCAAAATTGTATGCTGCTCTGAGGTTAGTAAAGGCGAATTGTGAGTGAAGCTGGCCCCTCTCGCAGATTCTGCAGTCTGCGACAGCGGTTCGAAAATTTCCCCAACAAACTTACAGGATACAGGAGCATCGAACTTTCAGGATACAGGAGCATAGAAGATGAGCACTAATCCGAGTCGGCAACGAACCTCAAACTGAAGAAAGACGCGCATCAGCCTGCTGCCGTGCACTGAAAATCAGCTTTAAGCAGCAGCCTGCTACGGTCTGACTCCAGGTCAGATTCTGGCATTAGGTCTGACATAACAGCGATTACCCTTATGACAGAATCCGTTACTAGCGTGGTCGATAGAGATGGGGAGGACCCCGATATTAGTGTGGGGGAAAGATTCTGTTCCCATTCTGCTCTGCTACCGTCGGCAATGTATGTCTGCATTAAACGTTCCTTTCCGTCCACGTATTTATACATTTTTTTCTGAAGTTTCTTGATGTCTTTTTCTTTCAACACTGAATCATCGTGTCTCCCCGTATATTTTTCAGTCACTCGAACATTACTGATTCCTTTCCCAAAATTGTATGCTCTTCTGATCTTAGCAATGTACATGCGAAATTTGATTGAAACTGTCTCATGTCGCAGATTCTGATGTCTGAACCGGATCGAATCTTTTCCAACAAACTTCATCACCGGAGAGTCTCAGATGAGCCCGTACGAAACTGAGCCGTATCGGCAACGAACGTCACACTCGAATCTCTCTTAACCGCGGATTCCGCTTGAAACACATCAATCGCGGTTTCTGCTGCTTGAGCCGCTGAAGAAAGACGCGCAGAATTCGGCTTCAGGCGCTGAAGAGCGGCTTTAAGCAGCAGCCTGCTGCGGTCTGACTCCAACATTACAGCGATTACCGTTATGACAGAATCCGTTCCTGGCGTTGTCGATAGAGATGGGGAGGACACCGATATTAGTGTGGGGGAAGGATTGTGTTCCCTTTCTGCTCTGCTACCGTCGGCAATGTATGTCTGCATCAGAAGATCCTTTCCGTCCACGTATTTATACATTTTTTTCTGAAGTTTCTTGATGTCTTTTTCTTTCAACACTGAATCATCGTGTCTCCCCGTATATTTTTCAGTCACTCGAAAATTACTGATTCCTTTCCCAAAATGGTATGCTCTTCTGATCTTAGCAATGTAGATGCGAAATTTGAGGGAAACTTCCTCCTCTCGCAGATTATTGTGACTGAACCGGATCGAATATTTTCCAACAAACTTATTCACCAGAGAGTCTCAGATGAGCGCGTACGAAACTGAACCGAATTGGCAACGAACGTCACACTCGAATCTCTCTTAACCGCGGATTCCGCTTGAAACGCATCAATCGCGGTTTCTGCTGCATAAACGGCTGAAGAAAGATGCGCAGAATTCGGCTGCAGGCGCTGAAGAGCGGGTTTAAGCAGCAGCCTGCTGCGGTCTGACTCCAACATTACAGCGATTACCCTTATGACAGAATCCGTTCCCGTCGATGTCGATAGAGATGGGGAAGACCCCGATATTAGTGTGGGGGAAAGATTCTGTTCCCTTTCTGCTCTGCTACCGTCGGCAATGTATGTCTGCATCAGAAGATCCTTTCCGTCCACGTATTTATACATTTTTTTCTAAAGTTTCTTGATGTCTTTTTCTTTCAACACTGAATCATCGTGTCGCCCCGTGTATTTTTCAATCACTAGAACATTACTGATTCCTTTCCCAAAATGGTATGCTCTTCTGATCTAAGCAATGTAGATGCGAAATTTGAGTGAAACTGGCCCCTATGGCAGATTCTGGTGTCTGTCGAACCGGATCTAACATTTTCCAACAAACTTCATTAACGGAGAGTCTCAGATGAGCCGGTACGAAACTTTTCCGAATCGACAATGAACGTCACACTCGAATCTCTCTTAACCGCGGATTCCGCTTGAAACACATCAATCGCGGTTTCTGCTGCTTGAGCCGCAGAAGTAAGACGCGACTCAGCCTGCTGCCGTGCACTGAAAAGCGGCTTTAATCAGCAACCTGCTGCGGTCTGACTCCAACATTACAGTGATTACCCTTATGACAGAATACGTTCCTGGCGTTGTCGATAGACATGGGGAAGACCCCGATATTAATGTGGGGGAAAGATTCTGTTCCCTTTCTGCTCTGCTACCATCGGCAATGTATGTCTGCATCAGAAGATCCTTTCCGTCCACGTATTTATACATTTTTTTCTGAAGTTTCTTGATGTCTTTTTCTTTCAACACTGAATCATCGTGTCTCCCCGTATATTTTTCAGTCACTCGAACATTACTGACTCCTTTCCCAAAATTGTATGCTCTTCTGATCTTAGCAATGTAGATGCGAAATTTGAGTGAAACTTCCTCCTCTCGCAGATTCTGATGTCTGTCGAACCGGATCGAATCTTTTCCAACAAACTTCATCATCGGAGAGTCTCAGATGAGCCCGTACGAAACTGAGCCGTATCGGCAACGAACGTCACACTCGAATCTCTCTTAACCGCGGATTCCGCTTGAAACGCATCAATCACGGTTTCTTCTGCTTGAGCCGCAGAAGTAAGATGCGACTCAGCCTGCTGCCGTGCACTGAAGAGCGGCTTTAAGCAGCAACCTGCTGCGTTCTGACTCCAACATTACAGCGATTACCCTTATGACAGAATCCGTTCCTGGCGTTGTCGATAGCGATGGGGAGGACCCCGATGTTAGTGTGGGGGAAAGATTCTGTACCCATTCTTCTCTGCTACCGTGTTCAATGTATGTCTGCATCAGACGATCCTTTCCGTCCACGTTTTCATACTTTATTTCAGAAGCTTTTTGATGTCTTTTTCTTCGTGAAACTTCGTCAATCCCGTTTCCTTTCCGCACACAAGGACGTTACTGATTCCTTCCCCAAAATTGTATGCTCTTCTGATCTTAGCAATGTAGATGTGAAATTTGAGTGAAACTTCCTCCTCTCGCAGATTCTGGATTCTCTCCCACCGGAACGAATATTTTCCAGCAAACTTCATCACCGGAGAGTCTCAGATGAGCCCGTACGAAACTTTTCCGAATCGGCAACGAACGTCACACTCGAAACTCTCTCAACCTCGGATTCTGCTTGAAACGCTTCAACCGCCTTTTCTGCTGCTTGAGCCGCTGAAGAATGACGCGACTCAGCCTGCTGCCGTGCACTGAAAAGCGGCTTTAAGCCGCAGCCTGCTGCGGTCTGACTCCAACACAACAGTGATTACCCTTCTGACAGAATCCGTTCCCGGCGTTATCGATAGAGATGGGGAGGACCCCGATGTTAGTGTTGGGGAATTATTCTGTTCCCATTCTGCTCTGCTACCGTGTTCAATGTATGTCTGCATCAGACGATCCTTTCCGTCCACGTATTCATACTTTATTTCAGAAACTTTTTGATGTCTTTTTCTTAGTGAAACTTCGTCAGTCCCGTTTCCTTTCCGCACACAAGGACGTTACTGATTCCTTCCCCAAAATTGTATGCTCTTCTGATCTTAGCAATGTAGATGCGAAATTTGAGTGAAGCTGGCTCCTCTCGCAGATTCTGGTTTCTCTCCCACCGGAACGAATATTTTCCAACAAACTTCATCCCCGGAGCTCGTTCAAAACTCTGCCGAATGGGCAACGAACGTCACACTCGAATCGCTCGTAACAGCAGATTCCGCTTGAAACGCATCAATTGCGTTTTTTGCTTCTAGAGCCGCAGAAGTAAGACGCGACTCAGCCGGATGCCGTGCACTGTAGCCGATTCTGACATGCTTAGCAGAAGAAATTAGATAAGTTTTTATACCATTCAAAAAACATTTATAAACTTTTTGGAATAGCATTTTTATTTAATTTTGAACGTTTTAAAGTTTTTCAATACTTCTTTGTAATGTAGTCTAAAGTTGAAATATGTTTAAAATTAATTGTCAGGATCTTTTACATCCCATAATAGCTGCATTTTTTGACTGATCGTGTGCGATTTTTAAAACAAGAGAAATGAGTACAGCCACAGATTTCTTGTGTGTGTAATGAACACTTATGCAGAGCTTTATTTCAAGTGGAAGAAAATGTCATGTTCTATAATATGCCGATTTGAAGCTCAGTATTTGCCCACACCCAATTTTTTTTTTAACAATAACAATAACATTCCAACTAATCCCAATCCAAAATCTATTCATAAAATGCAAAGAAACCCTGTCCCTTACGCAAATATAAAATCAAATCTTAACCCTAATATAAAATCCATCCCAAACACTAACCCTTACCGTAAACGTAACCTTAGCTTTAACCACAAAACTAACACCCTAACCCAAACACTACAACAAACCAAAACTCTAAACCGAGATGGATAGCAGATCATACCCCTATCCCTTACTCTAGGACTATAAACCAACTAAACTCAAAGTCTCTCCCTATGCCAAATAGAAGCAATAAACTTGTACAGAACACTATTCCTATTCCTATTTTTGAACCATAACCAATCACAAAACAAATCCAGGACTTAACACTTCTTTCACAATAACGCTCAAAATTACCCTACACTACACAAGAAATTTAACACTACCTCTATTCTTGAAACCTAGCACTAACTCTTTACCTATCTATAACTTAACCTAACCCTAAGCGCAAACCTAATGCTAACCCTAACCCTAACCCCTACATTGAACCCTAAACCTAAGCCTAACATTAACCCTGAACCTAACACTAACCCTAAATCTAACACTAACCCAAACCCTAACCCTGACCCAAAGACTAACGCTAAACCTAAACCAAACCATAATCCAAACACTAACCCTAACCCAAAACCAAACCCTAATCCTAAGCCAACACTAACCCTAACCCTATACTTTAACCCTAACCCTAACGCTAACCCCAACCCTAATCCTTACCCTAACCCTAACCCTAAGCCAAAATGTTACCCCAACACAAATCCAAATTCTGAACATAAAAATATTACTAAAGCCAATCTTCACCGAAGCTGCTAAAATTACCTAAATCCTTCCCTAACACTTACTCTAAGACTAATTCTTTAACCCTAACACTTACCCTAACCCTAACGCTAACACTTACCCTATCTTAACACTAAATCCAATTGTACACCCAACCCTATACAATAACATAAAACTTACTTTAAAACTAAATCTGTAAAACTAACACTAACCCTAACAGAATCCTAACACTAATCCTAACCCCTAACCTAACCCTAGCCCTACCCTATCCCTATCCTAACCCAAAATATCTCTTCTCAGAGATCCCTCCCACGTGGAGTCCCCTGCGAGCCTTATCATCCTGATGGTGAGCCATCTTCTCTTTCGTATTATTTGTATGCTATCTATATAGAACAACTCAAAATATACCATCATCTATACTATTTCTTTGTGAAGTACCATCCTTGGGAGTTATTTACCCCACACTAACCCTAACCATAACTCAATCCCTAACCTAAACCTAACTATTGCTATAAATCTTAATCTAGAAACCTAACACTAAACCTTACCCTAACTCTAAACCTAACCTTAACCCTAACCCTAAACTAACCTTAACGCTAAAAATAACACTAACGCTAACCTTAACCCTAAACGTAACCCTAACCTTAACACTACCCTAACCCTAACAGTAAACCAAAACCCTAAACCTAACCCTATCCCAAAACCAAACCGAGCCCAAAACTTAATCTTCACCCTAATTCTAACCATAACTCAAGCACTAAGCCTAACTCAAGCACTAAACCAAACATAAAACCCAACCCTAACCGTGATTCTAAACCTAAACTTACACTAAACCTAAACTAACACTACCCTAACCCTAAAATAAACCTTAACACTAACCGTAACGCTAATCCAAACCTTAAACCTAAGCCAAAACCTTCACCTAAGACTATTCCAAAATCTAAACATAACCTTATTACTATAGCCGATCTTCACCTAACCCTATGAAGTAATCTAAATCCTTCCCTAACACTTACTGTAAGACTAAAACTTTAACCTAACACTTACTCTAACCCTAACACTAATCCTAAATCTAACACAAACCCTAAACCAAACCATAAATCCAATCATACAACTAACACTATCCAATAACCTAAAACATTCATTAATACTTACATTACATTACATTCATTACATTACATTAAATTCATTAACACTTACAATACTTACTCAAATCCAGTCTTCACAAAACCCACTGAAATTAACTAAATCCTTCCCTAACACTTACTGCAAGACTAAATCTTTAACCTGAACCCTTACTCTAGCCTAACACTAATTCTAAAGCTAACACAAACCCTAAACCAAACCCTAAATCCAATCATACACCTAAATCTATCCAATAACCTAAAACATACCCTAACACTTACTGTAAAACTAAATATTTAAACATAAACTTAAACCAAAACCTAATCCTCACCCTTACTCTAATCCTAAATCTTAGCCTAACCCTAACCCTATACCTTAACCTTAACACTAACGCTAACCCCAACAGTAGTCTGCACCCTAACCCTAAACCCTAAGCCTTACACTTACCCTAACCCTAACCCTAAAGCTAACCCATAGCCCTAAACCTAACCCTTAACTAAACCCATACCCTGACCCTAATTCAAAAAGTAACCCAAACCCAAACACTACCCTAAAGCTAACCCAACTCCAACTGCAACCCCATCCCCAAACCCAACACCAACCACACCTAACCCCTAACCCTAAACCTACCCCTATTCCTACCCTAACCCTATACCAAACCCTAACCCTACACCTAACCTTAAACATAAAACCAACCATAAACCCAACACCCTAACCATACACCTAACACTAACTTTAACCCTGAACCTAACACAAACACTAACCCTAACCCTAACCGTGATCCTTACCCAGACCCAAACACTAATGCTCAACCTAAATAAAACCCTAATCCAAACACTAACCCTAACCCAAAATCAAACCCTAACCCTAAGGCTAACCCCAACCCTAATCTACTCTAACCCTAACCTACTCTAGCCATAACCCTAATCCTAACCCTAAACCCTAACCCTAACCCAATCCCAACAACTATCCCAACTCCAACCCCAACCCCCAACACCAGCCCCAACCCTATCTCTAATACCAACAACAACCCCAACCCAAACAATAACATCTAAAACCTAACGCTATCCCTAATACTAAGCCTAACCCCAACCCAAATCCCAACCCCAAACCTAATCCTAAACATAACCCTAAACCTAATACTAAATGGAATCCTAAACCTAAAGCCTAACCCTAACCCAATCCATAACCCTAGCCCTAAACCTAACTCCAACCCCAGACCCAACCCAAACCCAACCCCAACCCTTATCCTAACCCTAACCGTAAACCTAAACCTAACCCTAAGCCTAAGCCTAAGCCTAACCCTAACCCAAGCCATAACCCTAACCTTATACTAACCCTAACTCTAACCCTAACCCTAATCCGAACAACCCTAATCCCAATCCCAACCCCAACCCTAACTCCAAACTTAGCTCTAATCCTAACCTGAACCCTAACCATAACTTTACCCTAACCCTAACATTAACTCTAACCCTAAAACTAACCTTACCCTAACACGAACACTAACCCTAAACCTAAACCTAAATCTAAGCCTACACCTAACCCTAAACCTAACCCTAACATTAACCCTGAACCTAACACTAACCCTAAACCTAACACTAACCCAAACCCTAACCCTGACCCTAAGCCCTAACCCTAACCTAATCCCAACAACTATCCCAACTCCAACCCCAACCCCGAACACCAGCCCCAACCCTATCCCTAACACCACCAACAACCCGAACCCAAACAGTAACATCTAAAACCTAACGCTAACCCTAATACTAACCCTAACCCCACCCCCAACCCAAATCCCACCCCCAACCCTAATCCCAACCCTAACCCTAAACCTAATCCTAACCCGAACCGTAAACCTAAAGCCTAACCCTAACCCAGGCCATAACCCTAGCCCTAAACCTAAACCCAACCCCAGATCCAACCCAAACCCAACCTAAACCCCAACCCCAACCCATAACCTAAACCTAAACCTAAACCTAAGCCTAAGCCTAACACTTACCCTAACCGTGACCCTAAACCTGTACCTAATCCTAACCCTACACTAACCCTAAAATAAACCTTAACACTATCCGTAACCCTTACCCTAACTGGACCCCTAAACCAAACCTTAAACCTGAGAGTCTTAACCTTTCAAAGAGTCTTAACTTAACAAACCTAAACATTTTTACCAAACCTAAACCTAAACATAACAAACCTTTTTTTAACTCTAACACAAAACCAAACCCTATATTTAACCCTAAATCTAACCCATACCCCAACCCTATCCCTACCCTAAACCTAACAGTGACCCAATCCCTAACCCTAACCCTATCCCAAACCCAAACCGAACTCAAAATTAGCCCTCCCCCTCACCTAAACCCTAACCCTCTCCGTAACCCTAAACCTAAACCTAATCATAACCGTAAACTAAACCTTAAAACTGACTGTAAGACTAACCCTAACCTTAAACCTTAGCCAAAACCTTACCTTAAGACTATTTCAAAATCTAATCATAATGTTATTACTAAAGCCAATCTTCACCTAACCCTATGAAATAACCTAAATCCTTCCCTAACACTTACTGTAAGACTAAATCTTTAACCTGAACCCTTACTCTAACCTAACACTAATTCTAAAGCTAACACAAACCCTAACCCTTAACCTAAATCCAATCATACACCTAACCCTATCCAATAACCTAAAACATACCCTAACACTTACTGTAAAACTAATTATTTAAACTTAACATTAAACCTAACCCTAAATCTTACTCTAACCCTAAAACTATACCTTAACACTAACCCTAAAGCTAACCCCAACCCTAATCCTTACCCAAATCCTAAGCCAAAACTTTACCCTAACACTAATCAAAAATCTAAACATAACCCTATTACTAAAGCCAATCTTCACCTAACCCTCTGAAGCTACCTAAATCCTTCTTTGACACTTACTGTAAGACTAAATCTTTAACCCTATCCCTTTCCCTAACCCTTGCCCTTACCGTAACACTAACACATACCCTAACCCTTACCCTAAATCCAAACTTACACCTAACCCTTTCCAATAACCAAAACTTACACTAAATCTTACTGTAAAACTAAATCTAACACTAATCCTAATACAAACCCTAACCACAACCCTAACCCTAACCATAACCATAACCATAACCATAAAACAAAAACTAATCCTAACCCTAACCCCAACCTCAACACTAACCAAAAGCCCTAACCATAAACCTAACAATAACCATACATTCTTACCCTAAACCTTACCGTAACCCTAAAACTAACCCCAACACCAAACCCAAACCTAATCCCAACCCCAAACCTAACCCCAAACCTATCTCCTAACCCCTACAACTAAGCCTAACCCTAACCCTAAATCTAACCCTAAAATGTTAATTTAACCCTAAATGAACCCTAATCCTAACCCTAACTCAATCCTTCTAATCCTTCTAATCCTTACGTTAACCCTAATCCTATCCCAAAACCTAGTCCTGACCCAAAACCAAACTCTAACCCAAATCCTAACCCTAACACTAAACCTAACCCTATCGTTAACACTAACACCAATCCCAACCCAAACCCCAACCCAAACCCATACATGTAACCCCTAACCCGAAAGCTAACCCTACCCCTACCCCAAAACCAGCCACAAGCACTAACACTAATCCTATCCCTAAATTTTAACCTACCCCTAACCCTACCCTAAAAGCAACCACAAGCACTAACCCTAACCCTAACCCTAACCCTAATCCTAACACTAAACCGAACCCTAACCATACCCCTAAACCCTACCCTAACCCTAAACCCTCAAGGTAAGCCTAAACCGAACCCTAACCCTAAACTTAATACTAAACCTAACACTAACCTTCACCCTAACCCTAAACTATTACCCTGAACTATAACCCTAACCATGACCTAGAAATTTCTAGAAATTTTTATACTGGTTATAAAACCTTTCAAATCTTTTCAAATAATCAGGTCTGAACGGAGGCCTGTAATCACTCATAACCGTGGATTAAGCTTGAAAATATTTGCGTCTTCTACAGTTCCGAAGGCAGGATGCTAATCAGCCGACTGCCTTGCGCTGTAATGTGGCTTATCTCCACTGCCAAATGAGGTCTGATTCCAACATTACGCAGTTTACAGACTCCGTTCATGGTGTTTTTAGAAAAGATGGGCTGCCCCCCTTTGTTAGTGAGGGGGAATTTTCTGTTCTCAGCCGGCTCAGCAAGCATTTGAAAAGAATGATAGCATCAGAACTTTATTTCAGTACACATTCTCACAGTTTTTCTTTAACATTTCATGATGACCTTCTAGATCCTTCAGAAACACAGTTTCTCTCAATTTTTCCTTTTCATACACACGGACATTACTGATTCCTTCCCCAAAATTGTATGCTGCTCTGAGGTTAGTAAAGGCGAATTGTGAGTGAAGCTGGCCCCTCTCGCAGATTCTGCAGTCTGCGACAGCGGTTCGAAAATTTCCCCAACAAACTTACAGGATACAGGAGCATCGAACTTTCAGGATACAGGAGCATAGAAGATGAGCACTAATCCGAGTCGGCAACGAACCTCAAACTGAAGAAAGACGCGCATCAGCCTGCTGCCGTGCACTGAAAATCAGCTTTAAGCAGCAGCCTGCTACGGTCTGACTCCAGGTCAGATTCTGGCATTAGGTCTGACATAACAGCGATTACCCTTATGACAGAATCCGTTACTAGCGTGGTCGATAGAGATGGGGAGGACCCCGATATTAGTGTGGGGGAAAGATTCTGTTCCCATTCTGCTCTGCTACCGTCGGCAATGTATGTCTGCATTAAACGTTCCTTTCCGTCCACGTATTTATACATTTTTTTCTGAAGTTTCTTGATGTCTTTTTCTTTCAACACTGAATCATCGTGTCTCCCCGTATATTTTTCAGTCACTCGAACATTACTGATTCCTTTCCCAAAATTGTATGCTCTTCTGATCTTAGCAATGTACATGCGAAATTTGATTGAAACTGTCTCATGTCGCAGATTCTGATGTCTGAACCGGATCGAATCTTTTCCAACAAACTTCATCACCGGAGAGTCTCAGATGAGCCCGTACGAAACTGAGCCGTATCGGCAACGAACGTCACACTCGAATCTCTCTTAACCGCGGATTCCGCTTGAAACACATCAATCGCGGTTTCTGCTGCTTGAGCCGCTGAAGAAAGACGCGCAGAATTCGGCTTCAGGCGCTGAAGAGCGGCTTTAAGCAGCAGCCTGCTGCGGTCTGACTCCAACATTACAGCGATTACCGTTATGACAGAATCCGTTCCTGGCGTTGTCGATAGAGATGGGGAGGACAACGATATTAGTGTGGGGGAAGGATTGTGTTCCCTTTCTGCTCTGCTACCGTCGGCAATGTATGTCTGCATCAGAAGATCCTTTCCGTCCACGTATTTATACATTTTTTTCTGAAGTTTCTTGATGTCTTTTTCTTTCAACACTGAATCATCGTGTCTCCCCGTATATTTTTCAGTCACTCGAAAATTACTGATTCCTTTCCCAAAATGGTATGCTCTTCTGATCTTAGCAATGTAGATGCGAAATTTGAGGGAAACTTCCTCCTCTCGCAGATTATTGTGACTGAACCGGATCGAATATTTTCCAACAAACTTATTCACCAGAGAGTCTCAGATGAGCCCGTATGAAACTGAACCGAATTGGCAACGAACGTCACACTCGAATCTCTCTTAACCGCGGATTCCGCTTGAAACGCATCAATCGCGGTTTCTGCTGCATAAACGGCTGAAGAAAGATGCGCAGAATTCGGCTGCAGGCGCTGAAGAGCGGGTTTAAGCAGCAGCCTGCTGCGGTCTGACTCCAACATTACAGCGATTACCCTTATGACAGAATCCGTTCCCGTCGATGTCGATAGAGATGGGGAAGACCCCGATATTAGTGTGGGGGAAAGATTCTGTTCCCTTTCTGCTCTGCTACCGTCGGCAATGTATGTCTGCATCAGAAGATCCTTTCCGTCCACGTATTTATACATTTTTTTCTAAAGTTTCTTGATGTCTTTTTCTTTCAACACTGAATCATCGTGTCGCCCCGTGTATTTTTCAATCACTAGAACATTACTGATTCCTTTCCCAAAATGGTATGCTCTTCTGATCTAAGCAATGTAGATGCGAAATTTGAGTGAAACTGGCCCCTATGGCAGATTCTGGTGTCTGTCGAACCGGATCTAACATTTTCCAACAAACTTCATTAACGGAGAGTCTCAGATGAGCCGGTACGAAACTTTTCCGAATCGACAATGAACGTCACACTCGAATCTCTCTTAACCGCGGATTCCGCTTGAAACACATCAATCGCGGTTTCTGCTGCTTGAGCCGCAGAAGTAAGACGCGACTCAGCCTGCTGCCGTGCACTGAAAAGCGGCTTTAATCAGCAACCTGCTGCGGTCTGACTCCAACATTACAGTGATTACCCTTATGACAGAATACGTTCCTGGCGTTGTCGATAGACATGGGGAAGACCCCGATATTAATGTGGGGGAAAGATTCTGTTCCCTTTCTGCTCTGCTACCATCGGCAATGTATGTCTGCATCAGAAGATCCTTTCCGTCCACGTATTTATACATTTTTTTCTGAAGTTTCTTGATGTCTTTTTCTTTCAACACTGAATCATCGTGTCTCCCCGTATATTTTTCAGTCACTCGAACATTACTGACTCCTTTCCCAAAATTGTATGCTCTTCTGATCTTAGCAATGTAGATGCGAAATTTGAGTGAAACTTCCTCCTCTCGCAGATTCTGATGTCTGTCGAACCGGATCGAATCTTTTCCAACAAACTTCATCATCGGAGAGTCTCAGATGAGCCCGTACGAAACTGAGCCGTATCGGCAACGAACGTCACACTCGAATCTCTCTTAACCGCGGATTCCGCTTGAAACGCATCAATCACGGTTTCTTCTGCTTGAGCCGCTGAAGAAAGACGCGCAGAATTCGGCTGCAGGCTCTGAAGAGCGGCTTTAAGCAGCAGCCTGCTGCGGTCTGACTCCAACATTACAGCGATTACCGTTATGACGGAATCCGTTCCTGGCGTTGTCGATAGAGATGGGAAGGACCGTGATGTTAGTGTGGGGGAAAGATTCTGTTCCCTTTCTGCTCTGCTACCGTCGGCAATGTATGTCTGCATCAGAAGATCCTTTCCGTCCACGTATTTATACATTTTTTTCTGAAGTTTCTTGATGTCTTTTTCTTTCAACACTGAATCATCGTGTCTCCCCGTATATTTTTCAGTCACTCGAACATTACTGATTCCTTTCCCAAAATTGTATGCTCTTCTGATCTTAGCAATGTAGATGCGAAATTTGATTGAAACCGTCTCATCTCGCAGATTCTGATGTTTGAACCGGATCGAATCTTTTCCAACAAACTTATTCACCAGAGAGTCTCAGATGAGCCCGTACGAAACTGAGCCGTATAGGCAACGAACGTCACACTCGAATCTCTCTTAACCGCGGATTCCGCTTGAAACGCATCAATCGCGGTTTCTGCTGCTTGAGCCGCAGAAGTAAGATGCGACTCAGCCTGCTGCCGTGCACTGAAGAGCGGCTTTAAGCAGCAACCTGCTGCGTTCTGACTCCAACATTACAGCGATTACCCTGATGACAGAATCCGTTCCTGGCGTTGTCAATAGAGATGGGGAGTACCCCGATATTAGTGTGGGGGAAAGATTCTGCTCCCTTTCTGATCTGCTACCGTCGAAAATGTATGTCTGCATCAGACGATCCTTTCCGTCCACGTTTTCATACTTCATTTCTGAAACTTTTTGATGTCTCTTTCTTCGTTAAACTTCGTCAATCCCGTTTCCTTTCCGCACACTAGGACGTTCCTGATTCCTTCCCCAAAATTGTATGCTCTTCTGATCTTAGCAATGTAGATGCGAAATTTGATTGAAGCTGGCTCCTCTCGCAGATTTGATGTATGTCCCACCGGATCTAATATTTTCCAACAAACTTCATCACCGGAGTGTCTCAGATGAGCCCGTACGAAACTTTTCCGAATCGGCAACGAACGTCACACTCGAAACTCTCTTCACCGCGGATTCCGCTTGAAACGCATCACCCGCGGTTTCTGCTGCATAAACGGCTGAAGAAAGACGCGCATCAGCCTGCTGCCGTGCACTGAAAAGCGGCTTTAAGCCGCAGCCTGCTGCGTTCTGACTCCAACATTACAGCGATTACCGTTATGACGGAATCCGTTCCTGGCGTTGTCGATAGCGATGGGGAGGACCCCGATGTTAGTGTGGGGGAAAGATTCTGTTCCCATTCTTCTCTGCTACCGTGTTCAATGTATGTCTGCATCAGACGATCCTTTCCGTCCACGTTTTCATACTTTATTTCAGAAACTTTTTGATGTCTTTTTCTTCGTGAAACTTCGTCAATCCCGTTTCCTTTCCGCACACAAGGACGTTACTGATTCCTTTCCCAAAATTGTATGCTCTACTGATCATATGTAGACGTACTGATCAATGTAGATGCGAAATTTGAGTGAAGCTGGCTCCTCTCGCAGATTCTGGTTTCTCTCCCACCGGAACGAATATTTTCCAACAAACTTCATCCCCGGAGCTCGTTCAAAACTCTGCCGAATGGGCAACGAACGTCACACTCGAATCGCTCGTAACAGCAGATTCCGCTTGAAATGCATCAATTGCGCTTTTGCTTCTAGAGCCGCAGAAGTAAGACGCGACTCAGCCGGATGCCGTGCTCTGTAGCCGATTCTGACATGCTTAGCAGAAGAAATTAGATAAGTTTTTATACCATTCAAAAAACATTTATAAACTTTTTGGAATAGCATTTTTATTTAATTTTGAACGTTTTAAAGTTTTTCAATACTTCTTTGTAATGTAGTCTAAAGTTGAAATATGTTTAAAATTAATTGTCAGGATCTTTTACATCCCATAATAGCTGCATTTTTTGACTGATCGTGTGCGATTTTTAAAACAAGAGAAATGAGTACAGCCACAGATTTCTTGTGTGTGTAATGAACACTTATGCAGAGCTTTATTTCAAGTGGAAGAAAATGTCATGTTCTATAATATGCCGATTTGAAGCTCAGTATTTGCCCACACCCAATTTTTTTTTTAACAATAACAACATTCCAACTAATCCCAATCCAAAATCTATTCATAAAATGCAAAGAAACCCTATCCCTTACGCAAATATAAAATCAAATCTTAACCCTAAGATAAAATCCATCCCAAACACTAACCCTTACCGTAAACGTAACCTTAGCTTTAACCACAAAACTAACACCCTAACCCAAACACTACAACAAACCAAAACTCTAAACCGAGATGGATAGCAGATCATACCCCTATCCCTTACTCTAGGACTATAAACCAACTAAACTCAAAGTCTATCCCTATGCCAAATAGAAGCAATAAACTTGTACAGAACACTATTCCTATTCCTATTTTTGAACCATAACCAATCACAAAACAAATCCAGGACTTAACACTTCTTTCACAATAACGCTCAAAATTACCCTACACTACACAAGAAATTTAACACTACCTCTATTCTTGAAACCTAGCACTAACTCTTTACCTATCTATAACTTAACCTAACCCTAAGCGCAAACCTAATGCTAACCCTAACCCTAACCCCTACATTGAACCCTAAACCTAAGCCTAACATTAACCCTGAACCTAACACTAACCCTAAATCTAACACTAACCCAAACCCTAACCCTGACCCAAAGACTAACGCTAAACCTAAACCAAACCATAATCCAAACACTAACCCTAACCCAAAACCAAACCCTAATCCTAAGCCAACACTAACCCTAACCCTATACTTTAACCCTAACCCTAACGCTAACCCCAACCCTAATCCTTACCCTAACCCTAACCCTAAGCCAAAATGTTACCCCAACACAAATCCAAATTCTGAACATAAAAATATTACTAAAGCCAATCTTCACCGAAGCTGCTAAAATTACCTAAATCCTTCCCTAACACTTACTCTAAGACTAATTCTTTAACCCTAACACTTACCCTAACCCTAACGCTAACACTTACCCTATCTTAACACTAAATCCAATTGTACACCCAACCCTATACAATAACATAAAACTTACTTTAAAACTAAATCTGTAAAACTAACACTAACCCTAACAGAATCCTAACACTAATCCTAACCCCTAACCTAACCCTAGCCCTACCCTATCCCTATCCTAACCCAAAATATCTCTTCTCAGAGATCCCTCCCACGTGGAGTCCCCTGCGAGCCTTATCATCCTGATGGTGAGCCATCTTCTCTTTCGTATTATTTGTATGCTATCTATATAGAACAACTCAAAATATACCATCATCTATACTATTTCTTTGTGAAGTACCATCCTTGGGAGTTATTTACCCCACACTAACCCTAACCATAACTCAATCCCTAACCTAAACCTAACTATTGCTATAAATCTTAATCTAGAAACCTAACACTAAACCTTACCCTAACTCTAAACCTAACCTTAACCCTAACCCTAAACTAACCTTAACGCTAAAAATAACACTAACGCTAACCTTAACCCTAAACGTAACCCTAACCTTAACACTACCCTAACCCTAACAGTAAACCAAAACCCTAAACCTAACCCTATCCCAAAACCAAACCGAGCCCAAAACTTAATCTTCACCCTAATTCTAACCATAACTCAAGCACTAAGCCTAACTCAAGCACTAAACCAAACATAAAACCCAACCCTAACCGTGATTCTAAACCTAAACTTACACTAAACCTAAACTAACACTACCCTAACCCTAAAATAAACCTTAACACTAACCGTAACACTAATCCAAACCTTAAACCTAAGCCAAAACCTTCACCTAAGACTATTCCAAAATCTAAACATAACCTTATTACTATAGCCGATCTTCACCTAACCCTATGAAGTAATCTAAATCCTTCCCTAACACTTACTGTAAGACTAAAACTTTAACCTAACACTTACTCGAACCCTAACACTAATCCTAAATCTAACACAAACCCTAAACCAAACCATAAATCCAATCATACAACTAACCCTATCCAATAACCTAAAACATTCATTAATACTTACATTACATTACATTCATTACATTACATTACATTCATTAACACTTACAATACTTACTCAAATCCAGTCTTCACAAAACCCACTGAAATTAACTAAATCCTTCCCTAACACTTACTGCAAGACTAAATCTTTAACCTGAACCCTTACTCTAGCCTAACACTAATTCTAAAGCTAACACAAACCCTAAACCAAACCCTAAATCCAATCATACACCTAAATCTATCCAATAACCTAAAACATACCCTAACACTTACTGTAAAACTAAATATTTAAACATAAACTTAAACCAAAACCTAATCCTCACCCTTACTCTAATCCTAAATCTTAGCCTAACCCTAACCCTATACCTTAACCTTAACACTAACGCTAACCCCAACAGTAGTCTGCACCCTAACCCTAAACCCTAAGCCTTACACTTACCCTAACCCTAACCCTAAAGCTAACCCATAGCCCTAAACCTAACCCTTAACTAAACCCATACCCTGACCCTAATTCAAAAAGTAACCCAAACCCAAACACTACCCTAAAGCTAACCCAACTCCAACTGCAACCCCATCCCCAAACCCAACACCAACCACACCTAACCCCTAACCCTAAACCTACCCCTATTCCTACCCTAACCCTATACCAAACCCTAACCCTACACCTAACCTTAAACATAAAACCAACCATAAACCCAACACCCTAACCATACACCTAACACTAACTTTAACCCTGAACCTAACACAAACCCTAAACTTAACACTAACCCTAACCCTAACCGTGATCCTTACCCAGACCCAAACACTAATGCTCAACCTAAATAAAACCCTAATCCAAACACTAACCCTAACCCAAAATCAAACCCTAACCCTAAGGCTAACCCCAACCCTAATCTACTCTAACCCTAACCTACTCTAGCCATAACCCTAATCCTAACCCTAAACCCTAACCCTAACCCAATCCCAACAACTATCCCAACTCCAACCCCAACCCCCAACACCAGCCCCAACCCTATCTCTAATACCAACAACAACCCCAACCCAAACAATAACATCTAAAACCTAACGCTATCCCTAATACTAAGCCTAACCCCACCCCCAAACAAAACCCCAACCCAAATCCCAACCCCAAACCTAATCCTAAACATAACCCTAAACCTAATACTAAATGGAATCCTAAACCTAAAGCCTAACCCTAACCCAATCCATAACCCTAGCCCTAAACCTAACTCCAACCCCAGACCCAACCCAAACCCAACCCCAACCCTTATCCTAACCCTAACCGTAAACCTAAACCTAACCCTAAGCCTAAGCCTAAGCCTAACCCTAACCCAAGCCATAACCCTAACCTTATACTAACCCTAACTCTAACCCTAACCCTAATCCGAACAACCCTAATCCCAATCCCAACCCCAACCCTAACTCCAAACTTAACTCTAATCCTAACCTGAACCCTAACCATGACTTTACCCTAACCCTAACATTAACTCTAACCCTAAAACTAACCTTACCCTAACACGAACACTAACCCTAAACCTAAACCTAAATCTAAGCCTACACCTAACCCTAAACCTAACCCTAACATTAACCCTGAACCTAACACTAACCCTAAACCTAACACTAACCCAAACCCTAACCCTGACCCTAAGCCCTAACCCTAACCTAATCCCAACAACTATCCCAACTCCAACCCCAACCCCGAACACCAGCCCCAACCCTATCCCTAAAACCACCAACAACCCGAACCCAAACAGTAACATCTAAAACCTAACGCTAACCCTAATACTAACCCTAACCCCACCCCCAACCCAAATCCCACCCCCAACCCTAATCCCAACCCTAACCCTAAACCTAATCCTAACCCGAACCGTAAACCTAAAGCCTAACCCTAACCCAGGCCATAACCCTAGCCCTAAACCTAAACCCAACCTAAACCCCAACCCCAACCCATAACCTAAACCTAAACCTAAACCTAAGCCTAAGCCTAACACTTACCCTAACCGTGACCCTAAACCTGTACCTAATCCTAACCCTACACTAACCCTAAAATAAACCTTAACACTATCCGTAACCCTTACCCTAACTGGACCCCTAAACCAAACCTTAAACCTGAGAGTCTTAACCTTTCAAAGAGTCTTAACTTAACAAACCTAAACATTTTTACCAAACCTAAACCTAAACATAACAAACCTTTTTTTAACTCTAACACAAAACCAAACCCTATATTTAACCCTAAATCTAACCCATACCCCAACCCTATCCCTACCCTAAACCTAACAGTGACCCAATCCCTAACCCTAACCCTATCCCAAACCCAAACCGAACTCAAAATTAGCCCTCCCCCTCACCTAAACCCTAACCCTCTCCGTAACCCTAAACCTAAACCTAATCATAACCGTAAACTAAACCTTAAAACTGACTGTAAGACTAACCCTAACCTTAAACCTTAGCCAAAACCTTACCTTAAGACTATTTCAAAATCTAATCATAATGTTATTACTAAAGCCAATCTTCACCTAACCCTATGAAATAACCTAAATCCTTCCCTAACACTTACTGTAAGACTAAATCTTTAACCTGAACCCTTACTCTAACCTAACACTAATTCTAAAGCTAACACAAACCCTAACCCTTAACCTAAATCCAATCATACACCTAACCCTATCCAATAACCTAAAACATACCCTAACACTTACTGTAAAACTAATTATTTAAACTTAACATTAAACCTAACCCTAAATCTTACTCTAACCCTAAAACTATACCTTAACACTAACCCTAAAGCTAACCCCAACCCTAATCCTTACCCAAATCCTAAGCCAAAACTTTACCCTAACACTAATCAAAAATCTAAACATAACCCTATTACTAAAGCCAATCTTCACCTAACCCTCTGAAGCTACCTAAATCCTTCTTTGACACTTACTGTAAGACTAAATCTTTAACCCTATCCCTTTCCCTAACCCTTGCCCTTACCGTAACACTAACACATACCCTAACCCTTACCCTAAATCCAAACTTACACCTAACCCTTTCCAATAACCAAAACTTACACTAAATCTTACTGTAAAACTAAATCTTTAAACCTAACACTAATCCTAATACAAACCCTAACCACAACCCTAACCCTAACCATAACCATAACCATAACCATAAAACAAAAACTAATCCTAACCCTAACCCCAACCTCAACACTAACCAAAAGCCCTAACCATAAACCTAACAATAACCATACATTCTTACCCTAAACCTTACCGTAACCCTAAAACTAACCCCAACACCAAACCCAAACCTAATCCCAACCCCAAACCTAACCCCAAACCTATCTCCTAACCCCTACAACTAAGCCTAACCCTAACCCTAAATCTAACCCTAAAATGTTAATTTAACCCTAAATGAACCCTAATCCTAACCCTAACTCAATCCTTCTAATCCTAAACCTAACTGATCCCTAATCCTAACCCTAAACCGAAAGGAACCCTACTCTCACCACTCCCCCTACTCACAACAAAACACAACCACAAGCCCTAACCCTAATCCTAAACCAAACTCCAACACAAACCCCAAACGCAACAACAAACACATCCCCAACCCTAAAACCAAACCCCAAACCTAGTATTAACCCTAACACTAAACCTAAAACAAACCCTAATCCATGACGGTAACTCTAACCCTAACCCTAATCTATGACCCTAAACCTGAAGCCTTACGTTAACCCTAATCCTATCCCAAAACCTAGTCCTGACCCAAAACCAAACTCTAACCCAAACCCTAACCCTAACACTAAACCTAACCCTATCATTAACACTAACACCAATCCCAACCCAAACCCCAACCCAAACCCATACATGTAACCCCTAACCCGAAAGCTAACCCTACCCCTACCCCAAAACCAGCCACAAGCACTAACACTAATCCTATCCCTAAATTTTAACCTACCCCTAACCCTACCCTAAAAGCAACCACAAGCACTAACCCTAACCCTAACCCTAACCCTAATCCTAACACTAAACCGAACCCTAACCATACCCCTAAACCCTACCCTAACCCTAAACCCTCAAGGTAAGCCTAAACCGAACCCTAACCCTAAACTTAATACTAACCCTAACACTAACCTTCACCCTAACCCTAAACTATTACCCTGAACTATAACCCTAACCATGACCTAGAAATTTCTAGAAATTTTTATACTGGTTATAAAACCTTTCAAATCTTTTCAAATAATCAGGTCTGAACGGAGGCCTGTAATCACTCATAACCGTGGATTAAGCTTGAAAATATTTGCGTCTTCTACAGTTCCGAAGGCAGGATGCTAATCAGCCGACTGCCTTGCGCTGTAATGTGGCTTATCTCCACTGCCAAATGAGGTCTGATTCCAACATTACGCAGTTTACAGACTCCGTTCATGGTGTTTTTAGAAAAGATGGGCTGCCCCCCTTTGTTAGTGAGGGGGAATTTTCTGTTCTCAGCCGGCTCAGCAAGCATTTGAAAAGAATGATAGCATCAGAACTTTATTTCAGTACACATTCTCACAGTTTTTCTTTAACATTTCATGATGACCTTCTAGATCCTTCAGAAACACAGTTTCTCTCAATTTTTCCTTTTCATACACACGGACATTACTGATTCCTTCCCCAAAATTGTATGCTGCTCTGAGGTTAGTAAAGGCGAATTGTGAGTGAAGCTGGCCCCTCTCGCAGATTCTGCAGTCTGCGACAGCGGTTCGAAAATTTCCCCAACAAACTTACAGGATACAGGAGCATCGAACTTTCAGGATACAGGAGCATAGAAGATGAGCACTAAGCCGAGTCGGCAACGAACCTCAAACTGAAGAAAGACGCGCATCAGCCTGCTGCCGTACAATGAAAATCAGCTTTAAGCAGCAGCCTGCTACGGTCTGACTCCAGGTCAGATTCTGGCATTAGGTCTGACATAACAGCGATTACCCTTATGACAGAATCCGTTACTAGCGTGGTCGATAGAGATGGGGAGGACCCCGATATTAGTGTGGGGGAAAGATTCTGTTCCCATTCTGCTCTGCTACCGTCGGCAATGTATGTCTGCATTAAACGTTCCTTTCCGTCCACGTATTTATACATTTTTTTCTGAAGTTTCTTGATGTCTTTTTCTTTCAACACTGAATCATCGTGTCTCCCCGTATATTTTTCAGTCACTCGAACATTACTGATTCCTTTCCCAAAATTGTATGCTCTTCTGATCTTAGCAATGTACATGCGAAATTTGATTGAAACCGTCTCATCTCGCAGATTCTGATGTTTGAACCGGATCGAATCTTTTCCAACAAACTTCATCACCGGAGAGTCTCAGATGAGCCCGTACGAAACTGAGCCGTATCGGCAACGAACGTCACACTCGAATCTCTCTTAACCGCGGATTCCGCTTGAAACGCATCAATCGCGGTTTCTGCTTCTTGAGCCGCAGAAGTAAGATGCGACTCAGCCTGCTGCCGTGCACTGAAGAGCGGCTTTAAGCAGCAACCTGCTGCGTTCTGACTCCAACATTACAGCGATTACCCTTATGACAGAATCCGTTCCTGGCGTTGTCGATAGAGATGGGGAGGACCCCGATATTAGTGTGGGGGAAAGATTCTGTTCACTTTCTGCTCTGCTAACGTCGACAATGTATGTCTGCATCAGACGATCCTTTCCGTCCACGTTTTCATACTTCATTTCTGAATCTTTTTGATGTCTCTTTCTTCGTGAAACTTCGTCGATCCCGTTTCCTTTCCGCACACTAGGACGTTACTGATTCCTTTCCCAAAATGGTATGCTCTTCTGATCTTAGCAATGTAGATGCGAAATTTGAGTGAAACTTCCTCCTCTCGCAGATTCTTGTGACTGAACCGGATCGAATATGTTCCAACAAACTTATTCACCGGAGAGTCTCAGATGAACCCGTACGAAACTGAACCGAATCGGCAACGAACGTCACACTCGAATCTCTCTTAACCGCGGATTCCGCTTGAAACACATCAATCGCGGTTTCTGCTGCTTGAGCCGCAGAAGTAAGATGCGACTCAGCCTGCTGCCGTGCACTGAAGAGCGGCTTTAAGCAGCAACCTGCTGCGTTCTGACTCCAACATTACAGCGATTACCCTTATGACAGAATCCGTTCCTGGCGTTGTCGATAGAGATGGGGAGGACCGTGATGTTAGTGTGGGGGAAAGATTCTGTTCCCTTTCTGTTCTGCTACCGTCGGCTATGCATGTCTGCATCAGAAGATCCTTTCCGTCCACGTATTTATACATTTTTTTCTGAAGTTTCTTGATGTCTTTTTCTTTCAACACTGAATCATCGTGTCGCCCCGTGTATTTTTCAATCACTAGAACATTACTGATTCCTTTCCCAAAATTGTATGCTCTTCTGATCTTAGCAATGTAGATGCGAAATTTGAGTGAAACTGGCCCCTATAGCAGATTCTGGTGTCTGTCAAACCGGATCTAACATTTTCCAACAAACTTCATTAACGGAGAGTCTCAGATGAGCCGGTACGAAACTTTTCCGAATCGACAATGAACGTCACACTCGAATCTCTCTTAACCGCGGATTCCGCTTGAAACACATCAATCGCGGTTTCTGCTGCTTGAGCCGCAGAAGTAAGACGCGACTCAGCCTGCTGCCGTGCACTGAAAAGCGGCTTTAAGCAGCAACCTGCTGCAGTCTGACTCCAACATTACAGCGATTACCCTTATGACAGAATCCGTTCCTGGCGTTGTCGATAGAGATGGGGAAGACCCCGATATTAATGTGGGGGAAAGATTCTGTTCCCTTTCTGCTCTGCTACCGTCGGCAATATATGTCTGCATCAGACGATCCTTTCCTTCCACGTATTTATACATTTTTTTCTGAAGTTTCTTGATGTCTTTTTCTTTCAACACTGAATCATCGTGTCTCCCCGTATATTTTTCAGTCACTCGAACATTACTGATTCCTTTCCCAAAATTGTATGCTCTTCTGATCTTAGCAATGTAGATGCGAAATTTGAGTGAAACTTCCTCCTCTCGCAGATTCTTGTGACTGAACCGGATCGAATCTTTTCCAACAAACTTATTCACCGGAGAGTCTCAGATGAGCCCGTACGAAACTGAGCCGTATCGGCAACGAACGTCACACTCGAATCTCTCTTAACCGCGGATTCCGCTTGAAACGCATCAATCGCGGTTTCTGCTGCTTGAGCCGCAGAAGTAAGATGCGACTCAGCCTGCTGCCGTGCACTGAAGAGCGGCTTTAAGCAGCAACCTGCTGCGTTCTGACTCCAACATTACAGCGATTACCCTTATGACAGAATCCGTTCCTGGCGTTGTCGATAGAGATGGGGAAGACCCCGATATTAATGTGGGGGAAAGATTCTGTTCCCATTCTTCCTTGCTACCGTGTTCAATGTATGTCTGCATCAGACGATCCTTTCCGTCCATGTATTTATACATTTTTTTTCTGAAGTTTCTTGATGTCTTTCTCTTTCAACACTAAATCATCGTGTCTCCCCGTGTATTTTTCAATCACTAGAACATTACTGATTCCTTTCCCAAAATTGTATGCTCTTCTGATCTTAGCAATGTAGATGCGAAATTTGAGTGAAACTTCCTCCTCTCGCAGATTCTTGTGACTGAACCGGATCGAATCTTTTCCAACAAACTTATTCACCGGAGAGTCTCAGATGAGCCCGTACGAAACTGAACCGAATCGGCAACGAACGTCACACTCGAATCTCTCTTAACCGCGGATTCCGCTTGAAACGCATCAATCGCGGTTTCTGCTGCTTGAGCCGCAGAAGTAAGATGCGACTCAGCCTGCTGCCGTGCACTGAAGAGCGGGTTTAAGCAGCAACCTGCTGCGTTCTGACTCCAACATTACAGCGATTACCCTGATGACAGAATCCGTTCCTGGCGTTGTCGATAGCGATGGGGAGGACCCCGATGTTAGTGTGGGGGAAAGATTCTGTTCCCATTCTTCTCTGCTACCGTGTTCAATGTATGTCTGCATCAGACGATCCTTTCCGTCCACGTTTTCATACTTTATTTCAGAAGCTTTTTGATGTCTTTTTCTTCGTGAAACTTCGTCAATCCCGTTTCCTTTCCGCACACAAGGACGTTACTGATTCCTGTCCCAAAATTGTATGCTCTTCTGATCTTAGCAATGTAGATGTGAAATTTGAGTGAAGCTGGCTCCTCTCGCAGATTCTGGATTCTCTCCCACCGGAACGAATATTTTCCAGCAAACTTCATCACCGGAGAGTCTCAGATGAGCCCGTACGAAACTTTTCCGAATCGGCAACGAACGTCACACTCGAAACTCTCTCAACCTCGGATTCTGCTTGAAACGCTTCAACCGCCTTTTCTGCTGCTTGAGCCGCTGAAGAATGACGCGACTCAGCCTGCTGCCGTGCACTGAAAAGCGGCTTTAAGCCGCAGCCTGCTGCGGTCTGACTCCAACACAACAGTGATTACCCTTCTGACAGAATCCGTTCCCGGCGTTATCGATAGAGATGGGGAGGACCCCGATGTTAGTGTTGGGGAATTATTCTGTTCCCATTCTGCTCTGCTACCGTGTTCAATGTATGTCTGCATCAGACGATCCTTTCCGTCCACGTATTCATACTTTATTTCAGAAACTTTTTGATGTCTTTTTCTTAGTGAAACTTCGTCAGTCCCGTTTCCTTTCCGCACACAAGGACGTTACTGATTCCTTCCCCAAAATTGTATGCTCTTCTGATCTTAGCAATGTAGATGCGAAATTTGAGTGAAGCTGGCTCCTCTCGCAGATTCTGGTTTCTCTCCCACCGGAACGAATATTTTCCAACAAACTTCATCCCCGGAGCTCGTTCAAAACTCTGCCGAATGGGCAACGAACGTCACACTCGAATCGCTCGTAACAGCAGATTCCGCTTGAAACGCATCAATTGCGTTTTTTGCTTCTAGAGCCGCAGAAGTAAGACGCGACTCAGCCGGATGCCGTGCTCTGTAGCCGATTCTGACATGCTTAGCTGAAGAAATTAGATAAGTTTTTATACCATTCAAAAAACATTTATAAACTTTTTGGAATAGCATTTTTATTTAATTTTGAACGTTTTAAAGTTTTTCAATACTTCTTTGTAATGTAGTCTAAAGTTGAAATATGTTTAAAATTAATTGTCAGGATCTTTTACATCCCATAATAGCTGCATTTTTTGACTGATCGTGTGCGATTTTTAAAACAAGAGAAATGAGTACAGCCACAGATTTCTTGTGTGTGTAATGAACACTTATGCAGAGCTTTATTTCAAGTGGAAGAAAATGTCATGTTCTATAATATGCCGATTTGAAGCTCAGTATTTGCCCACACCCAATTTTTTTTTTAACAATAACAATAACATTCCAACTAATCCCAATCCAAAATCTATTCATAAAATGCAAAGAAACCCTGTCCCTTACGCAAATATAAAATCAAATCTTAACCCTAATATAAAATCCATCCCAAACACTAACCCTTACCGTAAACGTAACCTTAGCTTTAACCACAAAACTAACACCCTAACCCAAACACTACAACAAACCAAAACTCTAAACCGAGATGGATAGCAGATCATACCCCTATCCCTTACTCTAGGACTATAAACCAACTGAACTCAAAGTCTCTCCCTATGCCAAATAGAAGCAATAAACTTGTACAGAACACTATTCCTATTCCTATTTTTGAACCATAACCAATCACAAAACAAATCCAGGGCTTAACACTTCTTTCACAATAACGCTCAAAATTACCCTACACTACACAAGAAATTTAACACTACCTTAGGAGAATACTGTGGGAGACCGTGTCAAAGGCCTTGCTGAAGTCCAGGTAGACTACATCAACAGCCTTTCCCTCATCTACCTGTCTGGTCACCCAGTCATAGAAGGAGATGAGTTTGGACAAGCACGACCTGCCCCTGGTGAACCCGTGCTGGCTGGGTCTGATCCCTTTATTGCCACGCACGTGTCGTGTGATCTCCCTCAAGATCATCTGTTCCATAACTTTCCCTGATACCGAGGTCAGGCTGACAGGCCTGTAGTTCCCCGGGTCTTCCTTACGGCCTTTCTTGTAGATGGGAGTCACATCGGCAAGCCTCCAATCTTGTGGGACCTCTCCAGATAACCAGGAATGCTGATAGATGGCAGAAAGTGGCTCGGCAAAAAGAAATTTAAAGAAAGAAATTTAAAAAAAGAAATTTAACACTACCTCTATTCTTGAAACCTAGCACTAACTCTTTACCTATCTATAACTTAACCTAACCCTAAGCGCAAACCTAATGCTAACCCTAACCCTAACCCCTACATTGAACCCTAAACCTAAGCCTAACATTAACCCTGAACCTAACACTAACCCTAAATCTAACACTAACCCAAACCCTAACCCTGACCCAAAGACTAACGCTAAACCTAAACCAAACCATAATCCAAACACTAACCCTAACCCAAAACCAAACCCCAATCCTAAGCCAACACTAACCCTAACCCTATACTTTAACCCTAACCCTAACGCTAACCCCAACCCTAATCCTTACCCTAACCCTAACCCTAAGCCAAAATGTTACCCCAACACAAATCCAAATTCTGAACATAAAAATATTACTAAAGCCAATCTTCACCGAAGCTGCTAAAATTACCTAAATCCTTCCCTAACACTTACTCTAAGACTAATTCTTTAACCCTAACACTTACCCTAACCCTAACGCTAACACTTACCCTATCTTAACACTAAATCCAATTGTACACCCAACCCTATACAATAACATAAAACTTACTTTAAAACTAAATCTGTAAAACTAACACTAACCCTAACAGAATCCTAACACTAATCCTAACCCCTAACCTAACCCTAGCCCTACCCTATCCCTATCCTAACCCAAAATATCTCTTCTCAGAGATCCCTCCCACGTGGAGTCCCCTGCGAGCCTTATCATCCTGATGGTGAGCCATCTTCTTTTTCGTATTATTTGTATGCTATCTATATAGAACAACTCAAAATATACCATCATCTATACTATTTCTTTGTGAAGTACCATCCTTGGGAGTTATTTACCCCACACTAACCCTAACCATAACTCAATCCCTAACCTAAACCTAACTATTGCTATAAATCTTAATCTAGAAACCTAACACTAAACCTTACCCTAACTCTAAACCTAACCTTAACCCTAACCCTAAACTAACCTTAACGCTAAAAATAACACTAACGCTAACCTTAACCCTAAACGTAACCCTAACCTTAACACTACCCTAACCCTAACAGTAAACCAAAACCCTAAACCTAACCCTATCCCAAAACCAAACCGAGCCCAAAACTTAATCTTCACCCTAATTCTAACCATAACTCAAGCACTAAGCCTAACTCAAGCACTAAACCAAATATAAAACCCAACCCTAACCGTGATTCTAAACCTAAACTTACACTAAACCTAAACTAACACTACCCTAACCCTAAAATAAACCTTAACACTAACTGTAACGCTAATCCAAACCTTAAACCTAAGCCAAAACCTTCACCTAAGACTATTCCAAAATCTAAACATAACCTTATTACTATAGCCGATCTTCACCTAACCCTATGAAGTAATCTAAATCCTTCCCTAACACTTACTGTAAGACTAAAACTTTAACCTAACACTTACTCGAACCCTAACACTAATCCTAAATCTAACACAAACCCTAAACCAAACCATAAATCCAATCATACAACTAACCCTATCCAATAACCTAAAACATTCATTAATACTTACATTACATTACATTCATTACATTACATTACATTCATTAACACTTACAATACTTACTCAAATCCAGTCTTCACAAAACCCACTGAAATTAACTAAATCCTTCCCTAACACTTACTGCAAGACTAAATCTTTAACCTGAACCCTTACTCTAGCCTAACACTAATTCTAAAGCTAACACAAACCCTAAACCAAACCCTAAATCCAATCATACACCTAAATCTATCCAATAACCTAAAACATACCCTAACACTTACTGTAAAACTAAATATTTAAACATAAACTTAAACCAAAACCTAATCCTCACCCTTACTCTAATCCTAAATCTTAGCCTAACCCTAACCCTATACCTTAACCTTAACACTAACGCTAACCCCAACAGTAGTCTGCACCCTAACCCTAAACCCTAAGCCTTACCCTAACCCTAACCCTAACCCTAAAGCTAACCCATAGCCCTAAACCTAACCCTTAACTAAACCCATACCCTGACCCTAATTCAAAAAGTAACCCAAACCCAAACACTACCCTAAAGCTAACCCAACTCCAACTGCAACCCCATCCCCAAACCCAACACCAACCACACCTAACCCCTAACCCTAAACCTACCCCTATTCCTACCCTAACCCTATACCAAACCCTAACCCTACACCTAACCTTAAACATAAAACCAACCATAAACCCAACACCCTAACCATACACCTAACACTAACTTTAACCCTGAACCTAACACAAACACTAACCCTAACCCTAACCGTGATCCTTACCCAGACCCAAACACTAATGCTCAACCTAAATAAAACCCTAATCCAAACACTAACCCTAACCCAAAATCAAACCCTAACCCTAAGGCTAACCCCAACCCTAATCTACTCTAACCCTAACCTACTCTAGCCATAACCCTAATCCTAACCCTAAACCCTAACCCTAACCCAATCCCAACAACTATCCCAACTCCAACCCCAACCCCCAACACCAGCCCCAACCCTATCTCTAATACCAACAACAACCCCAACCCAAACAATAACATCTAAAACCTAACGCTATCCCTAATACTAAGCCTAACCCCAACCCAAATCCCAACCCCAAACCTAATCCTAAACATAACCCTAAACCTAATACTAAATGGAATCCTAAACCTAAAGCCTAACCCTAACCCAATCCATAACCCTAGCCCTAAACCTAACTCCAACCCCAGACCCAACCCAAACCCAACCCCAACCCTTATCCTAACCCTAACCGTAAACCTAAACCTAACCCTAAGCCTAAGCCTAAGCCTAACCCTAACCCAAGCCATAACCCTAACCTTATACTAACCCTAACTCTAACCCTAACCCTAATCCGAACAACCCTAATCCCAATCCCAACCCCAACCCTAACTCCAAACTTAACTCTAATCCTAACCTGAACCCTAACCATAACTTTACCCTAACCCTAACATTAACTCTAACCCTAAAACTAACCTTACCCTAACACGAACACTAACCCTAAACCTAAACCTAAATCTAAGCCTACACCTAACCCTAAACCTAACCCTAACATTAACCCTGAACCTAACACTAACCCTAAACCTAACACTAACCCAAACCCTAACCCTGACCCTAAGCCCTAACCCTAACCTAATCCCAACAACTATCCCAACTCCAACCCCAACCCCGAACACCAGCCCCAACCCTATCCCTAACACCACCAACAACCCGAACCCAAACAGTAACATCTAAAACCTAACGCTAACCCTAATACTAACCCTAACCCCACCCCCAACCCAAATCCCACCCCCAACCCTAATCCCAACCCTAACCCTAAACCTAATCCTAACCCGAACCGTAAACCTAAAGCCTAACCCTAACCCAGGCCATAACCCTAGCCCTAAACCTAAACCCAACCCCAGACCCAACCCAAACCCAACCTAAACCCCAACCCCAACCCATAACCTAAACCTAAACCTAAACCTAAGCCTAAGCCTAACACTTACCCTAACCGTGACCCTAAACCTGTACCTAATCCTAACCCTACACTAACCCTAAAATAAACCTTAACACTATCCGTAACCCTTACCCTAACTGGACCCCTAAACCAAACCTTAAACCTGAGAGTCTTAACCTTTCAAAGAGTCTTAACTTAACAAACCTAAACATTTTTACCAAACCTAAACCTAAACATAACAAACCTTTTTTTAACTCTAACACAAAACCAAACCCTATATTTAACCCTAAATCTAACCCATACCCCAACCCTATCCCTACCCTAAACCTAACAGTGACCCAATCCCTAACCCTAACCCTATCCCAAACCCAAACCGAACTCAAAATTAGCCCTCCCCCTCACCTAAACCCTAACCCTCTCCGTAACCCTAAACCTAAACCTAATCATAACCGTAAACTAAACCTTAAAACTGACTGTAAGACTAACCCTAACCTTAAACCTTAGCCAAAACCTTACCTTAAGACTATTTCAAAATCTAATCATAATGTTATTACTAAAGCCAATCTTCACCTAACCCTATGAAATAACCTAAATCCTTCCCTAACACTTACTGTAAGACTAAATCTTTAACCTGAACCCTTACTCTAACCTAACACTAATTCTAAAGCTAACACAAACCCTAACCCTTAACCTAAATCCAATCATACACCTAACCCTATCCAATAACCTAAAACATACCCTAACACTGTAAAACTAATTATTTAAACTTAACATTAAACCTAACCCTAAATCTTACTCTAACCCTAAAACTATACCTTAACACTAACCCTAAAGCTAACCCCAACCCTAATCCTTACCCAAATCCTAAGCCAAAACTTTACCCTAACACTAATCAAAAATCTAAACATAACCCTATTACTAAAGCCAATCTTCACCTAACCCTCTGAAGCTACCTAAATCCTTCTTTGACACTTACTGTAAGACTAAATCTTTAACCCTATCCCTTTCCCTAACCCTTGCCCTTACCGTAACACTAACACATACCCTAACCCTTACCCTAAATCCAAACTTACACCTAACCCTTTCCAATAACCAAAACTTACACTAAATCTTACTGTAAAACTAAATCTTTAAACCTAACACTAATCCTAATACAAACCCTAACCACAACCCTAACCCTAACCATAACCATAACCATAACCATAAAACAAAAACTAATCCTAACCCTAACCCCAACCTCAACACTAACCAAAAGCCCTAACCATAAACCTAACAATAACCATACATTCTTACCCTAAACCTTACCGTAACCCTAAAACTAACCCCAACACCAAACCCAAACCTAATCCCAACCCCAAACCTAACCCCAAACCTATCTCCTAACCCCTACAACTAAGCCTAACCCTAACCCTAAATCTAACCCTAAAATGTTAATTTAACCCTAAATGAACCCTAATCCTAACCCTAACTCAATCCTTCTAATCCTTCTAATCCTTACGTTAACCCTAATCCTATCCCAAAACCTAGTCCTGACCCAAAACCAAACTCTAACCCAAATCCTAACCCTAACACTAAACCTAACCCTATCGTTAACACTAACACCAATCCCAACCCAAACCCCAACCCAAACCCATACATGTAACCCCTAACCCGAAAGCTAACCCTACCCCTACCCCAAAACCAGCCACAAGCACTAACACTAATCCTATCCCTAAATTTTAACCTACCCCTAACCCTACCCTAAAAGCAACCACAAGCACTAACCCTAACCCTAACCCTAACCCTAATCCTAACACTAAACCGAACCCTAACCATACCCCTAAACCCTACCCTAACCCTAAACCCTCAAGGTAAGCCTAAACCGAACCCTAACCCTAAACTTAATACTAACCCTAACACTAACCTTCACCCTAACCCTAAACTATTACCCTGAACTATAACCCTAACCATGACCTAGAAATTTCTAGAAATTTTTATACTGGTTATAAAACCTTTCAAATCTTTTCAAATAATCAGGTCTGAACGGAGGCCTGTAATCACTCATAACCGTGGATTAAGCTTGAAAATATTTGCGTCTTCTACAGTTCCGAAGGCAGGATGCTAATCAGCCGACTGCCTTGCGCTGTAATGTGGCTTATCTCCACTGCCAAATGAGGTCTGATTCCAACATTACGCAGTTTACAGACTCCGTTCATGGTGTTTTTAGAAAAGATGGGCTGCCCCCCTTTGTTAGTGAGGGGGAATTTTCTGTTCTCAGCCGGCTTAGCAAGCATTTGAAAAGAATGATAGCATCAGAACTTTATTTCAGTACACATTCTCACAGTTTTTCTTTAACATTTCATGATGACCTTCTAGATCCTTCAGAAACACAGTTTCTCTCAATTTTTCCTTTTCATACACACGGACATTACTGATTCCTTCCCCAAAATTGTATGCTGCTCTGAGGTTAGTAAAGGCGAATTGTGAGTGAAGCTGGCCCCTCTCGCAGATTCTGCAGTCTGCGACAGCGGTTCGAAAATTTCCCCAACAAACTTACAGGATACAGGAGCATCGAACTTTCAGGATACAGGAGCATAGAAGATGAGCACTAAGCCGAGTCGGCAACGAACCTCAAACTGAAGAAAGACGCGCATCAGCCTGCTGCCGTGCACTGAAAATCAGCTTTAAGCAGCAGCCTGCTACGGTCTGACTCCAGGTCAGATTCTGGCATTAGGTCTGACATAACAGCGATTACCCTTATGACAGAATCCGTTACTAGCGTGGTCGATAGAGATGGGGAGGACCCCGATATTAGTGTGGGGGAAAGATTCTGTTCCCATTCTGCTCTGCTACCGTCGGCAATGTATGTCTGCATCAGACGATCCTTTCCTTCCACGTATTTATACATTTTTTTCTGAAGTTTCTTGATGTCTTTTTCTTTCAACACTGAATCATCGTGTCGCCCCGTGTATTTTTCAATCACTAGAACATTACTGATTCCTTTCCCAAAATTGTATGCTCTTCTGATCTTAGCAATGTAGATGCGAAATTTGAGTGAAACTGGCCCCTATGGCAGATTCTGGTGTCTGTCAAACCGGATCTAACATTTTCCAACAAACTTCATTAACGGAGAGTCTCAGATGAGCCGGTACGAAACTTTTCCGAATCGACAATGAACGTCACACTCGAATCTCTCTTAACCGCGGATTCCGCTTGAAACACATCAATCGCGGTTTCTGCTGCTTGAGCCGCAGAAGTAAGACGCGACTCAGCCTGCTGCTGTGCACTGAAAAGCGGCTTTAAGCAGCAACCTGCTGCAGTCTGACTCCAACATTACAGCGATTACCCTTATGACAGAATCCGTTCCTGGCGTTGTCGATAGAGATGGGGAAGACCCCGATATTAATGTGGGGGAAAGATTCTGTTCCCTTTCTGCTCTGCTACCGTCGGCAATATATGTCTGCATCAGACGATCCTTTCCGTCCACGTATTTATACATTTTTTTCTGAAGTTTCTTGATGTCTTTTTCTTTCAACACTGAATCATCGTGTCTCCCCGTATATTTTTCAGTCACTCGAACATTACTGATTCCTTTCCCAAAATTGTATGCTCTTCTGATCTTAGCAATGTAGATGCGAAATTTGAGTGAAACTTCCTCCTCTCGCAGATTCTTGTGACTGAACCGGATCGAATCTTTTCCAACAAACTTATTCACCGGAGAGTCTCAGATGAGCCAGTACGAAACTGAGCCGTATCGGCAACGAACGTCACACTCGAATCTCTCTTAACCGCGGATTCCGCTTGAAACGCATCAATCGCGGTTTCTGCTGCTTGAGCCGCAGAAGTAAGATGCGACTCAGCCTGCTGCCGTGCACTGAAGAGCGGCTTTAAGCAGCAACCTGCTGCGTTCTGACTCCAACATTACAGCGATTACCGTTATGACAGAATCCGTTCCTGGCGTTGTCGATAGAGATGGGGAGGACCGTGATGTTAGTGTGGGGGAAAGATTCTGTTCCCTTTCTGCTCTGCTACCGTCGGCTATGCATGTCTGCATCAGAAGATCCTTTCCGTCCACGTATTTATACATTTTTTTCTGAAGTTTCTTGATGTCTTTTTCTTTCAACACTGAATCATCGTGTCGCCCCGTGTATTTTTCAATCACTAGAACATTACTGATTCCTTTCCCAAAATTGTATGCTCTTCTGATCTTAGCAATGTAGATGCGAAATTTGAGTGAAACTGGCCCCTATGGCAGATTCTGGTGTCTGTCAAACCGGATCTAACATTTTCCAACAAACTTCATTAACGGAGAGTCTCAGATGAGCCGGTACGAAACTTTTCCGAATCGACAATGAACGTCACACTCGAATCTCTCTTAACCGCGGATTCCGCTTGAAACACATCAATCGCGGTTTCTGCTGCTTGAGCCGCAGAAGTAAGACGCGACTCAGCCTGCTGCCGTGCACTGAAAAGCGGCTTTAAGCAGCAACCTGCTGCAGTCTGACTCCAACATTACAGCGATTACCCTTATGACAGAATCCGTTCCTGGCGTTGTCGATAGAGATGGGGAAGACCCCGATATTAATGTGGGGGAAAGATTCTGTTCCCTTTCTGCTCTGCTACCGTCGGCAATATATGTCTGCATCAGACGATCCTTTCCGTCCACGTATTTATACATTTTTTTCTGAAGTTTCTTGATGTCTTTTTCTTTCAACACTGAATCATCGTGTCTCCCCGTATATTTTTCAGTCACTCGAACATTACTGACTCCTTTCCCAAAATTGTATGCTCTTCTGATCTTAGCAATGTAGATGCGAAATTTGAGGGAAACTTCCTCCTCTCGCAGATTCTTGTGACTGAACCGGATCGAATCTTTTCCAACAAACTTATTCACCGGAGAGTCTCAGATGAGCCAGTACGAAACTGAGCCGTATCGGCAACGAACGTCACACTCAAATCTCTCTTAACCGCGGATTCCGCTTGAAAACGCATCAATCGCGGTTTCTGCTGCTTGAGCCGCAGAAGTAAGATGCGACTCAGCCTGCTGCCGTGCACTGAAGAGCGGGTTTAAGCAGCAACCTGCTGCGTTCTGACTCCAACATTACAGCGATTACCGTTATGACAGAATCCGTTCCTGGCGTTGTCGATAGAGATGGGGAGGACCGTGATGTTAGTGTGGGGGAAAGATTCTGTTCCCTTTCTGCTCTGCTACCGTCGGCTATGCATGTCTGCATCGGAAGATCCTTTCCGTCCGCGTATTTATACATTTTTTTCTGAAGTTTCTTGATGTCTTTTTCTTTCAACACTGAATCATCATGTCGCCATGTGTATTTTTCAATCACTAGAACAATACTGATTCCTTTCCCAAAATTGTATGCTCTTCTGATCTTAGCAATGTAGATGCGAAATTTGAGTGAAACTGGCCCCTATGGCAGATTCTGGTGTCTGTCAAACCGGATCTAACATTTTCCAACAAACTTCATTAACGGAGAGTCTCAGATGAGCCGGTACGAAACTTTTCCGAATCGACAATGAACGTCACACTCGAATCTCTCTTAACCGCGTGGGGATTCCGCTTGAAACACATCAATCGCGGTTTCTGCTGCTTGAGCCGCAGAAGTAAGACGCGACTCAGCCTGCTGCCGTGCACTGAAAAGCGGCTTTAAGCAACATCCTGCTGCAGTCTGACTCCAACATTACAGCGATTACCCTTATGACAGAATCCGTTCCTGGCGTTGTCGATAGAGATGGGGAAGACCCCGATATTAATGTGGGGGAAAGATTCTGTTCCCTTTCTGCTCTGCTACCGTCGGCAATATATGTCTGCATCAGACGATCCTTTCCTTCCACGTATTTATACATTTTTTTCTGAAGTTTCTTGATGTCTTTTTCTTTCAACACTGAATCATCGTGTCTCCCCGTATATTTTTCAGTCACTCGAACATTACTGATTCCTTTCCCAAAATTGTATGCTCTTCTGATCTTAGCAATGTAGATGCGAAATTTGAGTGAAACTTCCTCCTCTCGCAGATTCTTGTGACTGAACCGGATCGAATCTTTTCCAACAAACTTATTCACCGGAGAGTCTCAGATGAGCCCGTACGAAACTGAGCCGTATCGGCAACGAACGTCACACTCGAATCTCTCTTAACCGCGGATTCCGCTTGAAACGCATCAATCGCGGTTTCTGCTGCTTGAGCCGCAGAAGTAAGATGCGACTCAGCCTGCTGCCGTGCACTGAAGAGCGGGTTTAAGCAGCAACCTGCTGCGTTCTGACTCCAACATTACAGCGATTACCGTTATGACAGAATCCGTTCCTGGCGTTGTCGATAGAGATGGGGAGGACCGTGATGTTAGTGTGGGGGAAAGATTCTGTTCCCTTTCTGCTCTGCTACCGTCGGCTATGCATGTCTGCATCAGAAGATCCTTTCCGTCCACGTATTTATACATTTTTTTCTGAAGTTTCTTGATGTCTTTTTCTTTCAACACTGAATCATCGTGTCGCCCCGTGTATTTTTCAATCACTAGAACATTACTGATTCCTTTCCCAAAATTGTATGCTCTTCTGATCTTAGCAATGTAGATGCGAAATTTGAGTGAAACTGGCCCCTATGGCAGATTCTGGTGTCTGTCAAACCGGATCTAACATTTTCCAACAAACTTCATTAACGGAGAGTCTCAGATGAGCCGGTACGAAACTTTTCCGAATCGACAATGAACGTCACACTCGAATCTCTCTTAACCGCGGATTCCGCTTGAAACACATCAATCGCGGTTTCTGCTGCTTGAGCCGCAGAAGTAAGACGCGACTCAGCCTGCTGCCGTGCACTGAAAAGCGGCTTTAAGCAGCAACCTGCTGCAGTCTGACTCCAACATTACAGCGATTACCCTTATGACAGAATCCGTTCCTGGCGTTGTCGATAGAGATGGGGAAGACCCCGATATTAATGTGGGGGAAAGATTCTGTTCCCTTTCTGCTCTGCTACCGTCGGCAATATATGTCTGCATCAGACGATCCTTTCCGTCCACGTATTTATACATTTTTTTCTGAAGTTTCTTGATGTCTTTTTCTTTCAACACTGAATCATCGTGTCTCCCCGTATATTTTTCAGTCACTCGAACATTACTGATTCCTTTCCCAAAATTGTATGCTCTTCTGATCTTAGCAATGTAGATGCGAAATTTGAGTGAAACTTCCTCCTCTCGCAGATTCTTGTGACTGAACCGGATCGAATCTTTTCCAACAAACTTATTCACCGGAGAGTCTCAGATGAGCCCGTACGAAACTGAGCCGTATCGGCAACGAACGTCACACTCGAATCTCTCTTAACCGCGGATTCCGCTTGAAACGCATCAATCGCGGTTTCTGCTGCTTGAGCCGCAGAAGTAAGATGCGACTCAGCCTGCTGCCGTGCACTGAAGAGCGGGTTTAAGCAGCAACCTGCTGCGTTCTGACTCCAACATTACAGCGATTACCCTGATGACAGAATCCGTTCCTGGCGTTGTCGATAGCGATGGGGAGGACCCCGATGTTAGTGTGGGGGAAAGATTCTGTTCCCATTCTTCTCTGCTACCGTGTTCAATGTATGTCTGCATCAGACGATCCTTTCCTTCCACGTTTTCATACTTTATTTCAGAAGCTTTTTGATGTCTTTTTCTTCGTGAAACTTCGTCAATCCCGTTTCCTTTCCGCACACAAGGACGTTACTGATTCCTTCCCCAAAATTGTATGCTCTTCTGATCTTAGCAATGTAGATGTGAAATTTGAGTGAAGCTGGCTCCTCTCGCAGATTCTGGATTCTCTCCCACCGGAACGAATATTTTCCAGCAAACTTCATCACCGGAGAGTCTCAGATGAGCCCGTACGAAACTTTTCCGAATCGGCAACGAACGTCACACTCGAAACTCTCTCAACCTCGGATTCTGCTTGAAACGCTTCAACCGCCTTTTCTGCTGCTTGAGCCGCTGAAGAATGATGCGACTCAGCCTGCTGCCGTGCACTGAAAAGCGGCTTTAAGCCGCAGCCTGCTGCGGTCTGACTCCAACACAACAGTGATTACCCTTCTGACAGAATCCGTTCCCGGCGTTATCGATAGAGATGGGGAGGACCCCGATGTTAGTGTTGGGGAATTATTCTGTTCCCATTCTGCTCTGCTACCGTGTTCAATGTATGTCTGCATCAGACGATCCTTTCCGTCCACGTATTCATACTTTATTTCAGAAACTTTTTGATGTCTTTTTCTTCGTGAAACTTCGTCAGTCCCGTTTCCTTTCCGCACACAAGGACGTTACTGATTCCTTCCCCAAAATTGTATGCTCTTCTGATCTTAGCAATGTAGATGCGAAATTTGAGTGAAGCTGGCTCCTCTCGCAGATTCTGGTTTCTCTCCCACCGGAACGAATATTTTCCAACAAACTTCATCCCCGGAGCTCGTTCAAAACTCTGCCGAATGGGCAACGAACGTCACACTCGAATCGCTCGTAACAGCAGATTCCGCTTGAAACGCATCAATTGCGTTTTTTGCTTCTAGAGCCGCAGAAGTAAGACGCGACTCAGCCGGATGCCGTGCTCTGTAGCCGATTCTGACATGCTTAGCTGAAGAAATTAGATAAGTTTTTATACCATTCAAAAAACATTTATAAACTTTTTGGAATAGCATTTTTATTTAATTTTGAACGTTTTAAAGTTTTTCAATACTTCTTTGTAATGTAGTCTAAAGTTGAAATATGTTTAAAATTAATTGTCAGGATCTTTTACATCCCATAATAGCTGCATTTTTTGACTGATCGTGTGCGATTTTTAAAACAAGAGAAATGAGTACAGCCACAGATTTCTTGTGTGTGTAATGAACACTTATGCAGAGCTTTATTTCAAGTGGAAGAAAATGTCATGTTCTATAATATGCCGATTTGAAGCTCAGTATTTGCCCACACCCAATTTTTTTTTTAACAATAACAATAACATTCCAACTAATCCCAATCCAAAATCTATTCATAAAATGCAAAGAAACCCTGTCCCTTACGCAAATATAAAATCAAATCTTAACCCTAATATAAAATCCATCCCAAACACTAACCCTTACCGTAAACGTAACCTTAGCTTTAACCACAAAACTAACACCCTAACCCAAACACTACAACAAACCAAAACTCTAAACCGAGATGGATAGCAGATCATACCCCTATCCCTTACTCTAGGACTATAAACCAACTAAACTCAAAGTCTCTCCCTATGCCAAATAGAAGCAATAAACTTGTACAGAACACTATTCCTATTCCTATTTTTGAACCATAACCAATCACAAAACAAATCCAGGGCTTAACACTTCTTTCACAATAACGCTCAAAATTACCCTACACTACACAAGAAATTTAACACTACCTTAGGAGAATACTGTGGGAGACCGTGTCAAAGGCCTTGCTGAAGTCCAGGTAGACTACATCAACAGCCTTTCCCTCATCTACCTGTCTGGTCACCCAGTCATAGAAGGAGATGAGTTTGGACAAGCACGACCTGCCCCTGGTGAACCCGTGCTGGCTGGGTCTGATCCCTTTATTGCCACGCACGTGTCGTGTGATCTCCCTCAAGATCATCTGTTCCATAACTTTCCCTGATACCGAGGTCAGGCTGACAGGCCTGTAGTTCCCCGGGTCTTCCTTACGGCCTTTCTTGTAGATGGGAGTCACATCGGCAAGCCTCCAATCTTGTGGGACCTCTCCAGATAACCAGGAATGCTGATAGATGTCAGAAAGTGGCTCGGCAAAAAGAAATTTAAAGAAAGAAATTTAAAAAAAGAAATTTAACACTACCTCTATTCTTGAAACCTAGCACTAACTCTTTACCTATCTATAACTTAACCTAACCCTAAGCGCAAACCTAATGCTAACCCTAACCCTAACCCCTACATTGAACCCTAAACCTAAGCTTAACATTAACCCTGAACCTAACACTAACCCTAAATCTAACACTAACCCAAACCCTAACCCTGACCCAAAGACTAACGCTAAACCTAAAACAAACCATAATCCAAACACTAACCCTAACCCAAAACCAAACCCTAATCCTAAGCCAACACTAACCCTAACCCTATACTTTAACCCTAACCCTAACGCTAACCCCAACCCTAATCCTTACCCTAACCCTAACCCTAAGCCAAAATGTTACCCCAACACAAATCCAAATTCTGAACATAAAAATATTACTAAAGCCAATCTTCACCGAAGCTGCTAAAATTACCTAAATCCTTCCCTAACACTTACTCTAAGACTAATTCTTTAACCCTAACACTTACCCTAACCCTAACGCTAACACTTACCCTATCTTAACACTAAATCCAATTGTACACCCAACCCTATACAATAACATAAAACTTACTTTAAAACTAAATCTGTAAAACTAACACTAACCCTAACAGAATCCTAACACTAATCCTAACCCCTAACCTAACCCTAGCCCTACCCTATCCCTATCCTAACCCAAAATATCTCTTCTCAGAGATCCCTCCCACGTGGAGTCCCCTGCGAGCCTTATCATCCTGATGGTGAGCCATCTTCTCTTTCGTATTATTTGTATGCTATCTATATAGAACAACTCAAAATATACCATCATCTATACTATTTCTTTGTGAAGTACCATCCTTGGGAGTTATTTACCCCACACTAACCCTAACCATAACTCAATCCCTAACCTAAACCTAACTATTGCTATAAATCTTAATCTAGAAACCTAACACTAAACCTTACCCTAACTCTAAACCTAACCTTAACCCTAACCCTAAACTAACCTTAACACTAAAAATAACACTAACGCTAACCTTAACCCTAAACGTAACCCTAACCTTAACACTACCCTAACCCTAACAGTAAACCAAAACCCTAAACCTAACCCTATCCCAAAACCAAACCGAGCCCAAAACTTAATCTTCACCCTAATTCTAACCATAACTCAAGCACTAAGCCTAACTCAAGCACTAAACCAAACATAAAACCCAACCCTAACCGTGATTCTAAACCTAAACTTACACTAAACCTAAACTAACACTACCCTAACCCTAAAATAAACCTTAACACTAACCGTAACGCTAATCCAAACCTTAAACCTAAGCCAAAACCTTCACCTAAGACTATTCCAAAATCTAAACATAACCTTATTACTATAGCCGATCTTCACCTAACCCTATGAAGTAATCTAAATCCTTCCCTAACACTTACTGTAAGACTAAAACTTTAACCTAACACTTACTCTAACCCTAACACTAATCCTAAATCTAACACAAACCCTAAACCAAACCATAAATCCAATCATACAACTAACCCTATCCAATAACCTAAAACATTCATTAATACTTACATTACATTACATTCATTAACACTTACAATACTTACTCAAATCCAGTCTTCACAAAACCCACTGAAATTAACTAAATCCTTCCCTAACACTTACTGCAAGACTAAATCTTTAACCTGAACCCTTACTCTAGCCTAACACTAATTCTAAAGCTAACACAAACCCTAAACCAAACCCTAAATCCAATCATACACCTAAATCTATCCAATAACCTAAAACATACCCTAACACTTACTGTAAAACTAAATATTTAAACATAAACTTAAACCAAAACCTAATCCTCACCCTTACTCTAATCCTAAATCTTAGCCTAACCCTAACCCTATACCTTAACCTTAACACTAACGCTAACCCCAACAGTAGTCTGCACCCTAACCCTAAACCCTAAGCCTTACACTTACCCTAACCCTAACCCTAAAGCTAACCCATAGCCCTAAACCTAACCCTTAACTAAACCCATACCCTGACCCTAATTCAAAAAGTAACCCAAACCCAAACACTACCCTAAAGCTAACCCAACTCCAACTGCAACCCCATCCCCAAACCCAACACCAACCACACCTAACCCCTAACCCTAAACCTACCCCTATTCCTACCCTAACCCTATACCAAACCCTAACCCTACACCTAACCTTAAACATAAAACCAACCATAAACCCAACACCCTAACCATACACCTAACACTAACTTTAACCCTGAACCTAACACAAACCCTAAACTTAACACTAACCCTAACCCTAACCGTGATCCTTACCCAGACCCAAACACTAATGCTCAACCTAAATAAAACCCTAATCCAAACACTAACCCTAACCCAAAATCAAACCCTAACCCTAAGGCTAACCCCAACCCTAATCTACTCTAACCCTAACCTACTCTAGCCATAACCCTAATCCTAACCCTAAACCCTAACCCTAACCCAATCCCAACAACTATCCCAACTCCAACCCCAACCCCCAACACCAGCCCCAACCCTATCTCTAATACCAACAACAACCCCAACCCAAACAATAACATCTAAAACCTAACGCTATCCCTAATACTAAGCCTAACCCCACCCCCAAACAAAACCCCAAACCTAATCCTAAACATAACCCTAAACCTAATACTAAATGGAATCCTAAACCTAAAGCCTAACCCTAACCCAATCCATAACCCTAGCCCTAAACCTAACTCCAACCCCAGACCCAACCCAAACCCAACCCCAACCCTTATCCTAACCCTAACCGTAAACCTAAACCTAACCCTAAGCCTAAGCCTAAGCCTAACCCTAACCCAAGCCATAACCCTAACCTTATACTAACCCTAACTCTAACCCTAACCCTAATCCGAACAACCCTAATCCCAATCCCAACCCCAACCCTAACTCCAAACTTAACTCTAATCCTAACCTGAACCCTAACCATAACTTTACCCTAACCCTAACATTAACTCTAACCCTAAAACTAACCTTACCCTAACACGAACACTAACCCTAAACCTAAACCTAAATCTAAGCCTACACCTAACCCTAAACCTAACCCTAACATTAACCCTGAACCTAACACTAACCCTAAACCTAACACTAACCCAAACCCTAACCCTGACCCTAAGCCCTAACCCTAACCTAATCCCAACAACTATCCCAACTCCAACCCCAACCCCGAACACCAGCCCCAACCCTATCCCTAACACCACCAACAACCCGAACCCAAACAGTAACATCTAAAACCTAACGCTAACCCTAATACTAACCCTAACCCCACCCCCAACCCAAATCCCACCCCCAACCCTAATCCCAACCCTAACCCTAAACCTAATCCTAACCCGAACCGTAAACCTAAAGCCTAACCCTAACCCAGGCCATAACCCTAGCCCTAAACCTAAACCCAACCCCAGACCCAACCCAAACCCAACCTAAACCCCAACCCCAACCCATAACCTAAACCTAAACCTAAACCTAAGCCTAAGCCTAACACTTACCCTAACCGTGACCCTAAACCTGTACCTAATCCTAACCCTACACTAACCCTAAAATAAACCTTAACACTATCCGTAACCCTTACCCTAACTGGACCCCTAAACCAAACCTTAAACCTGAGAGTCTTAACCTTTCAAAGAGTCTTAACTTAACAAACCTAAACATTTTTACCAAACCTAAACCTAAACATAACAAACCTTTTTTTAACTCTAACACAAAACCAAACCCTATATTTAACCCTAAATCTAACCCATACCCCAACCCTATCCCTACCCTAAACCTAACAGTGACCCAATCCCTAACCCTAACCCTATCCCAAACCCAAACCGAACTCAAAATTAGCCCTCCCCCTCACCTAAACCCTAACCCTCTCCGTAACCCTAAACCTAAACCTAATCATAACCGTAAACTAAACCTTAAAACTGACTGTAAGACTAACCCTAACCTTAAACCTTAGCCAAAACCTTACCTTAAGACTATTTCAAAATCTAATCATAATGTTATTACTAAAGCCAATCTTCACCTAACCCTATGAAATAACCTAAATCCTTCCCTAACACTTACTGTAAGACTAAATCTTTAACCTGAACACTTACTCTAACCTAACACTAATTCTAAAGCTAACACAAACCCTAACCCTTAACCTAAATCCAATCATACACCTAACCCTATCCAATAACCTAAAACATACCCTAACACTTACTGTAAAACTAATTATTTAAACTTAACATTAAACCTAACCCTAAATCTTACTCTAACCCTAAAACTATACCTTAACACTAACCCTAAAGCTAACCCCAACCCTAATCCTTACCCAAATCCTAAGCCAAAACTTTACCCTAACACTAATCAAAAATCTAAACATAACCCTATTACTAAAGCCAATCTTCACCTAACCCTCTGAAGCTACCTAAATCCTTCTTTGACACTTACTGTAAGACTAAATCTTTAACCCTATCCCTTTCCCTAACCCTTGCCCTTACCGTAACACTAACACATACCCTAACCCTTACCCTAAATCCAAACTTACACCTAACCCTTTCCAATAACCAAAACTTACACTAAATCTTACTGTAAAACTAAATCTTTAAACCTAACACTAATCCTAATACAAACCCTAACCACAACCCTAACCCTAACCATAACCATAACCATAACCATAAAACAAAAACTAATCCTAACCCTAACCCCAACCTCAACACTAACCAAAAGCCCTAACCATAAACCTAACAATAACCATACATTCTTACCCTAAACCTTACCGTAACCCTAAAACTAACCCCAACACCAAACCCAAACCTAATCCCAACCCCAAACCTAACCCCAAACCTATCTCCTAACCCCTACAACTAAGCCTAACCCTAACCCTAAATCTAACCCTAAAATGTTAATTTAACCCTAAATGAACCCTAATCCTAACCCTAACTCAATCCTTCTAATCCTTCTAATCCTTACGTTAACCCTAATCCTATCCCAAAACCTAGTCCTGACCCAAAACCAAACTCTAACCCAAATCCTAACCCTAACACTAAACCTAACCCTATCGTTAACACTAACACCAATCCCAACCCAAACCCCAACCCAAACCCATACATGTAACCCCTAACCCGAAAGCTAACCCTACCCCTACCCCAAAACCAGCCACAAGCACTAACACTAATCCTATCCCTAAATTTTAACCTACCCCTAACCCTACCCTAAAAGCAACCACAAGCACTAACCCTAACCCTAACCCTAACCCTAATCCTAACACTAAACCGAACCCTAACCATACCCCTAAACCCTACCCTAACCCTAAACCCTCAAGGTAAGCCTAAACCGAACCCTAACCCTAAACTTAATACTAACCCTAACACTAACCTTCACCCTAACCCTAAACTATTACCCTGAACTATAACCCTAACCATGACCTAGAAATTTCTAGAAATTTTTATACTGGTTATAAAACCTTTCAAATCTTTTCAAATAATCAGGTCTGAACGGAGGCCTGTAATCACTCATAACCGTGGATTAAGCTTGAAAATATTTGCGTCTTCTACAGTTCCGAAGGCAGGATGCTAATCAGCCGACTGCCTTGCGCTGTAATGTGGCTTATCTCCACTGCCAAATGAGGTCTGATTCCAACATTACGCAGTTTACAGACTCCGTTCATGGTGTTTTTAGAAAAGATGGGCTGCCCCCCTTTGTTAGTGAGGGGGAATTTTCTGTTCTCAGCCGGCTTAGCAAGCATTTGAAAAGAATGATAGCATCAGAACTTTATTTCAGTACACATTCTCACAGTTTTTCTTTAACATTTCATGATGACCTTCTAGATCCTTCAGAAACACAGTTTCTCTCAATTTTTCCTTTTCATACACACGGACATTACTGATTCCTTCCCCAAAATTGTATGCTGCTCTGAGGTTAGTAAAGGCGAATTGTGAGTGAAGCTGGCCCCTCTCGCAGATTCTGCAGTCTGCGACAGCGGTTCGAAAATTTCCCCAACAAACTTACAGGATACAGGAGCATCGAACTTTCAGGATACAGGAGCATAGAAGATGAGCACTAAGCCGAGTCGGCAACGAACCTCAAACTGAAGAAAGACGCGCATCAGCCTGCTGCCGTGCACTGAAAATCAGCTTTAAGCAGCAGCCTGCTACGGTCTGACTCCAGGTCAGATTCTGGCATTAGGTCTGACATAACAGCGATTACCCTTATGACAGAATCCGTTACTAGCGTGGTCGATAGAGATGGGGAGGACCCCGATATTAGTGTGGGGGAAAGATTCTGTTCCCATTCTGCTCTGCTACCGTCGGCAATGTATGTCTGCATTAAACGTTCCTTTCCGTCCACGTATTTATACATTTTTTTCTGAAGTTTCTTGATGTCTTTTTCTTTCAACACTGAATCATCGTGTCTCCCCGTATATTTTTCAGTCACTCGAACATTACTGATTCCTTTCCCAAAATTGTATGCTCTTCTGATCTTAGCAATGTAGATGCGAAATTTGAGTGAAACTTCCTCCTCTCGCAGATTCTTGTGACTGAACCGGATCGAATCTTTTCCAACAAACTTATTCACCGGAGAGTCTCAGATGTGCCCGTACGAAACTGAGCCGTATCGGCAACGAATGTCACACTCGAATCTCTCTTAACCGCGGATTCCGCTTGAAACGCATCAATCGCGGTTTCTGCTGCTTGAGCCGCAGAAGTAAGATGCGACTCAGCCTGCTGCCGTGCACTGAAGAGCGGCTTTAAGCAGCAACCTGCTGCGTTCTGACTCCAACATTACAGCGATTACCCTTATGACAGAATCCGTTCCTGGCGTTGTCGATAGCGATGGGGAGGACCCCGATGTTAGTGTGGGGGAAAGATTCTGTTCCCATTCTTCTCTGCTACCGTGTTCAATGTATGTCTGCATCAGACGATCCTTTCCGTCCACGTTTTCATACTTTTTGATGCCTTTTTCTTTTTGATGTCTTTTTCTTCGTGAAACTTCGTCAATCCCGTTTCCTTTCCGCACACAAGGACGTTACTGATTCCTTCCCCAAAATTGTATGCTCTTCTGATCTTAGCAATGTAGATGTGAAATTTGAGTGAAGCTGGCTCCTCTCGCAGATTCTGGATTCTCTCCCACCGGAACGAATATTTTCCAGCAAACTTCATCACCGGAGAGTCTCAGATGAGCCCGTACGAAACTTTTCCGAATCGGCAACGAACGTCACACTCGAAACTCTCTCAACCTCGGATTCTGCTTGAAACGCTTCAACCGCCTTTTCTGCTGCTTGAGCCGCTGAAGAATGATGCGACTCAGCCTGCTGCCGTGCACTGAAAAGCGGCTTTAAGCCGCAGCCTGCTGCGGTCTGACTCCAACACAACAGTGATTACCCTTCTGACAGAATCCGTTCCCGGCGTTATCGATAGAGATGGGGAGGACCCCGATGTTAGTGTTGGGGAATTATTCTGTTCCCATTCTGCTCTGCTACCGTGTTCAATGTATGTCTGCATCAGACGATCCTTTCCGTCCACGTATTCATACTTTATTTCAGAAACTTTTTGATGTCTTTTTCTTCGTGAAACTTCGTCAGTCCCGTTTCCTTTCCGCACACAAGGACGTTACTGATTCCTTCCCCAAAATTGTATGCTCTTCTGATCTTAGCAATGTAGATGCGAAATTTGAGTGAAGCTGGCTCCTCTCGCAGATTCTGGTTTCTCTCCCACCGGAACGAATATTTTCCAACAAACTTCATCCCCGGAGCTCGTTCAAAACTCTGCCGAATGGGCAACGAACGTCACACTCGAATCGCTCGTAACAGCAGATTCCGCTTGAAACGCATCAATTGCGTTTTTTGCTTCTAGAGCCGCAGAAGTAAGACGCGACTCAGCCGGATGCCGTGCTCTGTAGCCGATTCTGACATGCTTAGCTGAAGAAATTAGATAAGTTTTTATACCATTCAAAAAACATTTATAAACTTTTTGGAATAGCATTTTTATTTAATTTTGAACGTTTTAAAGTTTTTCAATACTTCTTTGTAATGTAGTCTAAAGTTGAAATATGTTTAAAATTAATTGTCAGGATCTTTTACATCCCATAATAGCTGCATTTTTTGACTGATCGTGTGCGATTTTTAAAACAAGAGAAATGAGTACAGCCACAGATTTCTTGTGTGTGTAATGAACACTTATGCAGAGCTTTATTTCAAGTGGAAGAAAATGTCATGTTCTATAATATGCCGATTTGAAGCTCAGTATTTGCCCACACCCAATTTTTTTTTTTAACAATAACAATAACATTCCAACTAATCCCAATCCAAAATCTATTCATAAAATGCAAAGAAACCCTGTCCCTTACGCAAATATAAAATCAAATCTTAACCCTAATATAAAATCCATCCCAAACACTAACCCTTACCGTAAACGTAACCTTAGCTTTAACCACAAAACTAACACCCTAACCCAAACACTACAACAAACCAAAACTCTAAACCGAGATGGATAGCAGATCATACCCCTATCCCTTACTCTAGGACTATAAACCAACTAAACTCAAAGTCTCTCCCTATGCCAAATAGAAGCAATAAACTTGTACAGAACACTATTCCTATTCCTATTTTTGAACCATAACCAATCACAAAACAAATCCAGGGCTTAACACTTCTTTCACAATAACGCTCAAAATTACCCTACACTACACAAGAAATTTAACACTACCTTAGGAGAATACTGTGGGAGACCGTGTCAAAGGCCTTGCTGAAGTCCAGGTAGACTACATCAACAGCCTTTCCCTCATCTACCTGTCTGGTCACCCAGTCATAGAAGGAGATGAGTTTGGACAAGCACGACCTGCCCCTGGTGAACCCGTGCTGGCTGGGTCTGATCCCTTTATTGCCACGCACGTGTCGTGTGATCTCCCTCAAGATCATCTGTTCCATAACTTTCCCTGATACCGAGGTCAGGCTGACAGGCCTGTAGTTCCCCGGGTCTTCCTTACGGCCTTTCTTGTAGATGGGAGTCACATCGGCAAGCCTCCAATCTTGTGGGACCTCTCCAGATAACCAGGAATGCTGATAGATGTCAGAAAGTGGCTCGGCAAAAAGAAATTTAAAGAAAGAAATTTAAAAAAAGAAATTTAACACTACCTCTATTCTTGAAACCTAGCACTAACTCTTTACCTATCTATAACTTAACCTAACCCTAAGCGCAAACCTAATGCTAACCCTAACCCTAACCCTAACCCCTACATTGAACCCTAAACCTAAGCCTAACATTAACCCTGAACCTAACACTAACCCTAAATCTAACACTAACCCAAACCCTAACCCTGACCCAAAGACTAACGCTAAACCTAAACCAAACCATAATCCAAACACTAACCCTAACCCAAAACCAAACCCTAATCCTAAGCCAACACTAACCCTAACCCTATACTTTAACCCTAACCCTAACGCTAACCCCAACCCTAATCCTTACCCTAACCCTAACCCTAAGCCAAAATGTTACCCCAACACAAATCCAAATTCTGAACATAAAAATATTACTAAAGCCAATCTTCACCGAAGCTGCTAAAATTACCTAAATCCTTCCCTAACACTTACTCTAAGACTAATTCTTTAACCCTAACACTTACCCTAACCCTAACGCTAACACTTACCCTATCTTAACACTAAATCCAATTGTACACCCAACCCTATACAATAACATAAAACTTACTTTAAAACTAAATCTGTAAAACTAACACTAACCCTAACAGAATCCTAACACTAATCCTAACCCCTAACCTAACCCTAGCCCTACCCTATCCCTATCCTAACCCAAAATATCTCTTCTCAGAGATCCCTCCCACGTGGAGTCCCCTGCGAGCCTTATCATCCTGATGGTGAGCCATCTTCTCTTTCGTATTATTTGTATGCTATCTATATAGAACAACTCAAAATATACCATCATCTATACTATTTCTTTGTGAAGTACCATCCTTGGGAGTTATTTACCCCACACTAACCCTAACCATAACTCAATCCCTAACCTAAACCTAACTATTGCTATAAATCTTAATCTAGAAACCTAACACTAAACCTTACCCTAACTCTAAACCTAACCTTAACCCTAACCCTAAACTAACCTTAACACTAAAAATAACACTAACGCTAACCTTAACCCTAAACGTAACCCTAACCTTAACACTACCCTAACCCTAACAGTAAACCAAAACCCTAAACCTAACCCTATCCCAAAACCAAACCGAGCCCAAAACTTAATCTTCACCCTAATTCTAACCATAACTCAAGCACTAAGCCTAACTCAAGCACTAAACCAAACATAAAACCCAACCCTAACCGTGATTCTAAACCTAAACTTACACTAAACCTAAACTAACACTACCCTAACCCTAAAATAAACCTTAACACTAACCGTAACGCTAATCCAAACCTTAAACCTAAGCCAAAACCTTCACCTAAGACTATTCCAAAATCTAAACATAACCTTATTACTATAGCCGATCTTCACCTAACCCTATGAAGTAATCTAAATCCTTCCCTAACACTTACTGTAAGACTAAAACTTTAACCTAACACTTACTCTAACCCTAACACTAATCCTAAATCTAACACAAACCCTAAACCAAACCATAAATCCAATCATACAACTAACCCTATCCAATAACCTAAAACATTCATTAATACTTACATTACATTACATTCATTAACACTTACAATACTTACTCAAATCCAGTCTTCACAAAACCCACTGAAATTAACTAAATCCTTCCCTAACACTTACTGCAAGACTAAATCTTTAACCTGAACCCTTACTCTAGCCTAACACTAATTCTAAAGCTAACACAAACCCTAAACCAAACCCTAAATCCAATCATACACCTAAATCTATCCAATAACCTAAAACATACCCTAACACTTACTGTAAAACTAAATATTTAAACATAAACTTAAACCAAAACCTAATCCTCACCCTTACTCTAATCCTAAATCTTAGCCTAACCCTAACCCTATACCTTAACCTTAACACTAACGCTAACCCCAACAGTAGTCTGCACCCTAACCCTAAACCCTAAGCCTTACCCTAACCCTAACCCTAACCCTAAAGCTAACCCATAGCCCTAAACCTAACCCTTAACTAAACCCATACCCTGACCCTAATTCAAAAAGTAACCCAAACCCAAACACTACCCTAAAGCTAACCCAACTCCAACTGCAACCCCATCCCCAAACCCAACACCAACCACACCTAACCCCTAACCCTAAACCTACCCCTATTCCTACCCTAACCCTATACCAAACCCTAACCCTACACCTAACCTTAAACATAAAACCAACCATAAACCCAACACCCTAACCATACACCTAACACTAACTTTAACCCTGAACCTAACACAAACCCTAAACTTAACACTAACCCTAACCGTGATCCTTACCCAGACCCAAACACTAATGCTCAACCTAAATAAAACCCTAATCCAAACACTAACCCTAACCCAAAATCAAACCCTAACCCTAAGGCTAACCCCAACCCTAATCTACTCTAACCCTAACCTACTCTAGCCATAACCCTAATCCTAACTCTAAACCCTAACCCTAACCCAATCCCAACAACTATCCCAACTCCAACCCCAACCCCCAACACCAGCCCCAACCCTATCTCTAATACCAACAACAACCCCAACCCAAACAATAACATCTAAAACCTAACGCTATCCCTAATACTAAGCCTAACCCCACCCCCAAACAAAACCCCAAACCTAATCCTAAACATAACCCTAAACCTAATACTAAATGGAATCCTAAACCTAAAGCCTAACCCTAACCCAATCCATAACCCTAGCCCTAAACCTAACTCCAACCCCAGACCCAACCCAAACCCAACCCCAACCCTTATCCTAACCCTAACCGTAAACCTAAACCTAACCCTAAGCCTAAGCCTAAGCCTAACCCTAACCCAAGCCATAACCCTAACCTTATACTAACCCTAACTCTAACCCTAACCCTAATCCGAACAACCCTAATCCCAATCCCAACCCCAACCCTAACTCCAAACTTAACTCTAATCCTAACCTGAACCCTAACCATAACTTTACCCTAACCCTAACATTAACTCTAACCCTAAAACTAACCTTACCCTAACACGAACACTAACCCTAAACCTAAACCTAAATCTAAGCCTACACCTAACCCTAAACCTAACCCTAACATTAACCCTGAACCTAACACTAACCCTAAACCTAACACTAACCCAAACCCTAACCCTGACCCTAAGCCCTAACCCTAACCTAATCCCAACAACTATCCCAACTCCAACCCCAACCCCGAACACCAGCCCCAACCCTATCCCTAACACCACCAACAACCCGAACCCAAACAGTAACATCTAAAACCTAACGCTAACCCTAATACTAACCCTAACCCCACCCCCAACCCAAATCCCACCCCCAACCCTAATCCCAACCCTAACCCTAAACCTAATCCTAACCCGAACCGTAAACCTAAAGCCTAACCCTAACCCAGGCCATAACCCTAGCCCTAAACCTAAACCCAACCCCAGACCCAACCCAAACCCAACCTAAACCCCAACCCCAACCCATAACCTAAACCTAAACCTAAACCTAAGCCTAAGCCTAACACTTACCCTAACCGTGACCCTAAACCTGTACCTAATCCTAACCCTACACTAACCCTAAAATAAACCTTAACACTATCCGTAACCCTTACCCTAACTGGACCCCTAAACCAAACCTTAAACCTGAGAGTCTTAACCTTTCAAAGAGTCTTAACTTAACAAACCTAAACATTTTTACCAAACCTAAACCTAAACATAACAAACCTTTTTTTAACTCTAACACAAAACCAAACCCTATATTTAACCCTAAATCTAACCCATACCCCAACCCTATCCCTACCCTAAACCTAACAGTGACCCAATCCCTAACCCTAACCCTATCCCAAACCCAAACCGAACTCAAAATTAGCCCTCCCCCTCACCTAAACCCTAACCCTCTCCGTAACCCTAAACCTAAACCTAATCATAACCGTAAACTAAACCTTAAAACTGACTGTAAGACTAACCCTAACCTTAAACCTTAGCCAAAACCTTACCTTAAGACTATTTCAAAATCTAATCATAATGTTATTACTAAAGCCAATCTTCACCTAACCCTATGAAATAACCTAAATCCTTCCCTAACACTTACTGTAAGACTAAATCTTTAACCTGAACCCTTACTCTAACCTAACACTAATTCTAAAGCTAACACAAACCCTAACCCTTAACCTAAATCCAATCATACACCTAACCCTATCCAATAACCTAAAACATACCCTAACACTTACTGTAAAACTAATTATTTAAACTTAACATTAAACCTAACCCTAAATCTTACTCTAACCCTAAAACTATACCTTAACACTAACCCTAAAGCTAACCCCAACCCTAATCCTTACCCAAATCCTAAGCCAAAACTTTACCCTAACACTAATCAAAAATCTAAACATAACCCTATTACTAAAGCCAATCTTCACCTAACCCTCTGAAGCTACCTAAATCCTTCTTTGACACTTACTGTAAGACTAAATCTTTAACCCTATCCCTTTCCCTAACCCTTGCCCTTACCGTAACACTAACACATACCCTAACCCTTACCCTAAATCCAAACTTACACCTAACCCTTTCCAATAACCAAAACTTACACTAAATCTTACTGTAAAACTAAATCTTTAAACCTAACACTAATCCTAATACAAACCCTAACCACAACCCTAACCCTAACCATAACCATAACCATAACCATAAAACAAAAACTAATCCTAACCCTAACCCCAACCTCAACACTAACCAAAAGCCCTAACCATAAACCTAACAATAACCATACATTCTTACCCTAAACCTTACCGTAACCCTAAAACTAACCCCAACACCAAACCCAAACCTAATCCCAACCCCAAACCTAACCCCAAACCTATCTCCTAACCCCTACAACTAAGCCTAACCCTAACCCTAAATCTAACCCTAAAATGTTAATTTAACCCTAAATGAACCCTAATCCTAACCCTAACTCAATCCTTCTAATCCTTCTAATCCTTACGTTAACCCTAATCCTATCCCAAAACCTAGTCCTGACCCAAAACCAAACTCTAACCCAAATCCTAACCCTAACACTAAACCTAACCCTATCGTTAACACTAACACCAATCCCAACCCAAACCCCAACCCAAACCCATACATGTAACCCCTAACCCGAAAGCTAACCCTACCCCTACCCCAAAACCAGCCACAAGCACTAACACTAATCCTATCCCTAAATTTTAACCTACCCCTAACCCTACCCTAAAAGCAACCACAAGCACTAACCCTAACCCTAACCCTAACCCTAATCCTAACACTAAACCGAACCCTAACCATACCCCTAAACCCTACCCTAACCCTAAACCCTCAAGGTAAGCCTAAACCGAACCCTAACCCTAAACTTAATACTAACCCTAACACTAACCTTCACCCTAACCCTAAACTATTACCCTGAACTATAACCCTAACCATGACCTAGAAATTTCTAGAAATTTTTATACTGGTTATAAAACCTTTCAAATCTTTTCAAATAATCAGGTCTGAACGGAGGCCTGTAATCACTCATAACCGTGGATTAAGCTTGAAAATATTTGCGTCTTCTACAGTTCCGAAGGCAGGATGCTAATCAGCCGACTGCCTTGCGCTGTAATGTGGCTTATCTCCACTGCCAAATGAGGTCTGATTCCAACATTACGCAGTTTACAGACTCCGTTCATGGTGTTTTTAGAAAAGATGGGCTGCCCCCCTTTGTTAGTGAGGGGGAATTTTCTGTTCTCAGCCGGCTTAGCAAGCATTTGAAAAGAATGATAGCATCAGAACTTTATTTCAGTACACATTCTCACAGTTTTTCTTTAACATTTCATGATGACCTTCTAGATCCTTCAGAAACACAGTTTCTCTCAATTTTTCCTTTTCATACACACGGACATTACTGATTCCTTCCCCAAAATTGTATGCTGCTCTGAGGTTAGTAAAGGCGAATTGTGAGTGAAGCTGGCCCCTCTCGCAGATTCTGCAGTCTGCGACAGCGGTTCGAAAATTTCCCCAACAAACTTACAGGATACAGGAGCATCGAACTTTCAGGATACAGGAGCATAGAAGATGAGCACTAAGCCGAGTCGGCAACGAACCTCAAACTGAAGAAAGACGCGCATCAGCCTGCTGCCGTGCACTGAAAATCAGCTTTAAGCAGCAGCCTGCTACGGTCTGACTCCAGGTCAGATTCTGGCATTAGGTCTGACATAACAGCGATTACCCTTATGACAGAATCCGTTACTAGCGTGGTCGATAGAGATGGGGAGGACCCCGATATTAGTGTGGGGGAAAGATTCTGTTCCCATTCTGCTCTGCTACCGTCGGCAATGTATGTCTGCATTAAACGTTCCTTTCCGTCCACGTATTTATACATTTTTTTCTGAAGTTTCTTGATGTCTTTTTCTTTCAACACTGAATCATCGTGTCTCCCCGTATATTTTTCAGTCACTCGAACATTACTGATTCCTTTCCCAAAATTGTATGCTCTTCTGATCTTAGCAATGTAGATGCGAAATTTGAGTGAAACTTCCTCCTCTCGCAGATTCTTGTGACTGAACCGGATCGAATCTTTTCCAACAAACTTATTCACCGGAGAGTCTCAGATGAGCCCGTACGAAACTGAGCCGTATCGGCAACGAACGTCACACTCGAATCTCTCTTAACCGCGGATTCCGCTTGAAACGCATCAATCGCGGTTTCTGCTGCTTGAGCCGCAGAAGTAAGATGCGACTCAGCCTGCTGCCGTGCACTGAAGAGCGGCTTTAAGCAGCAACCTGCTGCGTTCTGACTCCAACATTACAGCGATTACCCTTATGACAGAATCCGTTCCTGGCGTTGTCGATAGCGATGGGGAGGACCCCGATGTTAGTGTGGGGGAAAGATTCTGTTCCCATTCTTCTCTGCTACCGTGTTCAATGTATGTCTGCATCAGACGATCCTTTCCGTCCACGTTTTCATACTTTTTGATGCCTTTTTCTTTTTGATGTCTTTTTCTTCGTGAAACTTCGTCAATCCCGTTTCCTTTCCGCACACAAGGACGTTACTGATTCCTTCCCCAAAATTGTATGCTCTTCTGATCTTAGCAATGTAGATGTGAAATTTGAGTGAAGCTGGCTCCTCTCGCAGATTCTGGATTCTCTCCCACCGGAACGAATATTTTCCAGCAAACTTCATCACCGGAGAGTCTCAGATGAGCCCGTACGAAACTTTTCCGAATCGGCAACGAACGTCACACTCGAAACTCTCTCAACCTCGGATTCTGCTTGAAACGCTTCAACCGCCTTTTCTGCTGCTTGAGCCGCTGAAGAATGATGCGACTCAGCCTGCTGCCGTGCACTGAAAAGCGGCTTTAAGCCGCAGCCTGCTGCGGTCTGACTCCAACACAACAGTGATTACCCTTCTGACAGAATCCGTTCCCGGCGTTATCGATAGAGATGGGGAGGACCCCGATGTTAGTGTTGGGGAATTATTCTGTTCCCATTCTGCTCTGCTACCGTGTTCAATGTATGTCTGCATCAGACGATCCTTTCCGTCCACGTATTCATACTTTATTTCAGAAACTTTTTGATGTCTTTTTCTTCGTGAAACTTCGTCAGTCCCGTTTCCTTTCCGCACACAAGGACGTTACTGATTCCTTCCCCAAAATTGTATGCTCTTCTGATCTTAGCAATGTAGATGCGAAATTTGAGTGAAGCTGGCTCCTCTCGCAGATTCTGGTTTCTCTCCCACCGGAACGAATATTTTCCAACAAACTTCATCCCCGGAGCTCGTTCAAAACTCTGCCGAATGGGCAACGAACGTCACACTCGAATCGCTCGTAACAGCAGATTCCGCTTGAAACGCATCAATTGCGTTTTTTGCTTCTAGAGCCGCAGAAGTAAGACGCGACTCAGCCGGATGCCGTGCTCTGTAGCCGATTCTGACATGCTTAGCTGAAGAAATTAGATAAGTTTTTATACCATTCAAAAAACATTTATAAACTTTTTGGAATAGCATTTTTATTTAATTTTGAACGTTTTAAAGTTTTTCAATACTTCTTTGTAATGTAGTCTAAAGTTGAAATATGTTTAAAATTAATTGTCAGGATCTTTTACATCCCATAATAGCTGCATTTTTTGACTGATCGTGTGCGATTTTTAAAACAAGAGAAATGAGTACAGCCACAGATTTCTTGTGTGTGTAATGAACACTTATGCAGAGCTTTATTTCAAGTGGAAGAAAATGTCATGTTCTATAATATGCCGATTTGAAGCTCAGTATTTGCCCACACCCAATTTTTTTTTTTAACAATAACAATAACATTCCAACTAATCCCAATCCAAAATCTATTCATAAAATGCAAAGAAACCCTGTCCCTTACGCAAATATAAAATCAAATCTTAACCCTAATATAAAATCCATCCCAAACACTAACCCTTACCGTAAACGTAACCTTAGCTTTAACCACAAAACTAACACCCTAACCCAAACACTACAACAAACCAAAACTCTAAACCGAGATGGATAGCAGATCATACCCCTATCCCTTACTCTAGGACTATAAACCAACTAAACTCAAAGTCTCTCCCTATGCCAAATAGAAGCAATAAACTTGTACAGAACACTATTCCTATTCCTATTTTTGAACCATAACCAATCACAAAACAAATCCAGGGCTTAACACTTCTTTCACAATAACGCTCAAAATTACCCTACACTACACAAGAAATTTAACACTACCTTAGGAGAATACTGTGGGAGACCGTGTCAAAGGCCTTGCTGAAGTCCAGGTAGACTACATCAACAGCCTTTCCCTCATCTACCTGTCTGGTCACCCAGTCATAGAAGGAGATGAGTTTGGACAAGCACGACCTGCCCCTGGTGAACCCGTGCTGGCTGGGTCTGATCCCTTTATTGCCACGCACGTGTCGTGTGATCTCCCTCAAGATCATCTGTTCCATAACTTTCCCTGATACCGAGGTCAGGCTGACAGGCCTGTAGTTCCCCGGGTCTTCCTTACGGCCTTTCTTGTAGATGGGAGTCACATCGGCAAGCCTCCAATCTTGTGGGACCTCTCCAGATAACCAGGAATGCTGATAGATGTCAGAAAGTGGCTCGGCAAAAAGAAATTTAAAGAAAGAAATTTAAAAAAAGAAATTTAACACTACCTCTATTCTTGAAACCTAGCACTAACTCTTTACCTATCTATAACTTAACCTAACCCTAAGCGCAAACCTAATGCTAACCCTAACCCTAACCCTAACCCCTACATTGAACCCTAAACCTAAGCCTAACATTAACCCTGAACCTAACACTAACCCTAAATCTAACACTAACCCAAACCCTAACCCTGACCCAAAGACTAACGCTAAACCTAAACCAAACCATAATCCAAACACTAACCCTAACCCAAAACCAAACCCTAATCCTAAGCCAACACTAACCCTAACCCTATACTTTAACCCTAACCCTAACGCTAACCCCAACCCTAATCCTTACCCTAACCCTAACCCTAAGCCAAAATGTTACCCCAACACAAATCCAAATTCTGAACATAAAAATATTACTAAAGCCAATCTTCACCGAAGCTGCTAAAATTACCTAAATCCTTCCCTAACACTTACTCTAAGACTAATTCTTTAACCCTAACACTTACCCTAACCCTAACGCTAACACTTACCCTATCTTAACACTAAATCCAATTGTACACCCAACCCTATACAATAACATAAAACTTACTTTAAAACTAAATCTGTAAAACTAACACTAACCCTAACAGAATCCTAACACTAATCCTAACCCCTAACCTAACCCTAGCCCTACCCTATCCCTATCCTAACCCAAAATATCTCTTCTCAGAGATCCCTCCCACGTGGAGTCCCCTGCGAGCCTTATCATCCTGATGGTGAGCCATCTTCTCTTTCGTATTATTTGTATGCTATCTATATAGAACAACTCAAAATATACCATCATCTATACTATTTCTTTGTGAAGTACCATCCTTGGGAGTTATTTACCCCACACTAACCCTAACCATAACTCAATCCCTAACCTAAACCTAACTATTGCTATAAATCTTAATCTAGAAACCTAACACTAAACCTTACCCTAACTCTAAACCTAACCTTAACCCTAACCCTAAACTAACCTTAACGCTAAAAATAACACTAACGCTAACCTTAACCCTAAACGTAACCCTAACCTTAACACTACCCTAACCCTAACAGTAAACCAAAACCCTAAACCTAACCCTATCCCAAAACCAAACCGAGCCCAAAACTTAATCTTCACCCTAATTCTAACCATAACTCAAGCACTAAGCCTAACTCAAGCACTAAACCAAACATAAAACCCAACCCTAACCGTGATTCTAAACCTAAACTTACACTAAACCTAAACTAACACTACCCTAACCCTAAAATAAACCTTAACACTAACCGTAACGCTAATCCAAACCTTAAACCTAAGCCAAAACCTTCACCTAAGACTATTCCAAAATCTAAACATAACCTTATTACTATAGCCGATCTTCACCTAACCCTATGAAGTAATCTAAATCCTTCCCTAACACTTACTGTAAGACTAAAACTTTAACCTAACACTTACTCTAACCCTAACACTAATCCTAAATCTAACACAAACCCTAAACCAAACCATAAATCCAATCATACAACTAACCCTATCCAATAACCTAAAACATTCATTAATACTTACATTACATTACATTCATTAACACTTACAATACTTACTCAAATCCAGTCTTCACAAAACCCACTGAAATTAACTAAATCCTTCCCTAACACTTACTGCAAGACTAAATCTTTAACCTGAACCCTTACTCTAGCCTAACACTAATTCTAAAGCTAACACAAACCCTAAACCAAACCCTAAATCCAATCATACACCTAAATCTATCCAATAACCTAAAACATACCCTAACACTTACTGTAAAACTAAATATTTAAACATAAACTTAAACCAAAACCTAATCCTCACCCTTACTCTAATCCTAAATCTTAGCCTAACCCTAACCCTATACCTTAACCTTAACACTAACGCTAACCCCAACAGTAGTCTGCACCCTAACCCTAAACCCTAAGCCTTACCCTAACCCTAACCCTAACCCTAAAGCTAACCCATAGCCCTAAACCTAACCCTTAACTAAACCCATACCCTGACCCTAATTCAAAAAGTAACCCAAACCCAAACACTACCCTAAAGCTAACCCAACTCCAACTGCAACCCCATCCCCAAACCCAACACCAACCACACCTAACCCCTAACCCTAAACCTACCCCTATTCCTACCCTAACCCTATACCAAACCCTAACCCTACACCTAACCTTAAACATAAAACCAACCATAAACCCAACACCCTAACCATACACCTAACACTAACTTTAACCCTGAACCTAACACAAACCCTAAACTTAACACTAACCCTAACCGTGATCCTTACCCAGACCCAAACACTAATGCTCAACCTAAATAAAACCCTAATCCAAACACTAACCCTAACCCAAAATCAAACCCTAACCCTAAGGCTAACCCCAACCCTAATCTACTCTAACCCTAACCTACTCTAGCCATAACCCTAATCCTAACTCTAAACCCTAACCCTAACCCAATCCCAACAACTATCCCAACTCCAACCCCAACCCCCAACACCAGCCCCAACCCTATCTCTAATACCAACAACAACCCCAACCCAAACAATAACATCTAAAACCTAACGCTATCCCTAATACTAAGCCTAACCCCACCCCCAAACAAAACCCCAAACCTAATCCTAAACATAACCCTAAACCTAATACTAAATGGAATCCTAAACCTAAAGCCTAACCCTAACCCAATCCATAACCCTAGCCCTAAACCTAACTCCAACCCCAGACCCAACCCAAACCCAACCCCAACCCTTATCCTAACCCTAACCGTAAACCTAAACCTAACCCTAAGCCTAAGCCTAAGCCTAACCCTAACCCAAGCCATAACCCTAACCTTATACTAACCCTAACTCTAACCCTAACCCTAATCCGAACAACCCTAATCCCAATCCCAACCCCAACCCTAACTCCAAACTTAACTCTAATCCTAACCTGAACCCTAACCATAACTTTACCCTAACCCTAACATTAACTCTAACCCTAAAACTAACCTTACCCTAACACGAACACTAACCCTAAACCTAAACCTAAATCTAAGCCTACACCTAACCCTAAACCTAACCCTAACATTAACCCTGAACCTAACACTAACCCTAAACCTAACACTAACCCAAACCCTAACCCTGACCCTAAGCCCTAACCCTAACCTAATCCCAACAACTATCCCAACTCCAACCCCAACCCCGAACACCAGCCCCAACCCTATCCCTAACACCACCAACAACCCGAACCCAAACAGTAACATCTAAAACCTAACGCTAACCCTAATACTAACCCTAACCCCACCCCCAACCCAAATCCCACCCCCAACCCTAATCCCAACCCTAACCCTAAACCTAATCCTAACCCGAACCGTAAACCTAAAGCCTAACCCTAACCCAGGCCATAACCCTAGCCCTAAACCTAAACCCAACCCCAGACCCAACCCAAACCCAACCTAAACCCCAACCCCAACCCATAACCTAAACCTAAACCTAAACCTAAGCCTAAGCCTAACACTTACCCTAACCGTGACCCTAAACCTGTACCTAATCCTAACCCTACACTAACCCTAAAATAAACCTTAACACTATCCGTAACCCTTACCCTAACTGGACCCCTAAACCAAACCTTAAACCTGAGAGTCTTAACCTTTCAAAGAGTCTTAACTTAACAAACCTAAACATTTTTACCAAACCTAAACCTAAACATAACAAACCTTTTTTTAACTCTAACACAAAACCAAACCCTATATTTAACCCTAAATCTAACCCATACCCCAACCCTATCCCTACCCTAAACCTAACAGTGACCCAATCCCTAACCCTAACCCTATCCCAAACCCAAACCGAACTCAAAATTAGCCCTCCCCCTCACCTAAACCCTAACCCTCTCCGTAACCCTAAACCTAAACCTAATCATAACCGTAAACTAAACCTTAAAACTGACTGTAAGACTAACCCTAACCTTAAACCTTAGCCAAAACCTTACCTTAAGACTATTTCAAAATCTAATCATAATGTTATTACTAAAGCCAATCTTCACCTAACCCTATGAAATAACCTAAATCCTTCCCTAACACTTACTGTAAGACTAAATCTTTAACCTGAACCCTTACTCTAACCTAACACTAATTCTAAAGCTAACACAAACCCTAACCCTTAACCTAAATCCAATCATACACCTAACCCTATCCAATAACCTAAAACATACCCTAACACTTACTGTAAAACTAATTATTTAAACTTAACATTAAACCTAACCCTAAATCTTACTCTAACCCTAAAACTATACCTTAACACTAACCCTAAAGCTAACCCCAACCCTAATCCTTACCCAAATCCTAAGCCAAAACTTTACCCTAACACTAATCAAAAATCTAAACATAACCCTATTACTAAAGCCAATCTTCACCTAACCCTCTGAAGCTACCTAAATCCTTCTTTGACACTTACTGTAAGACTAAATCTTTAACCCTATCCCTTTCCCTAACCCTTGCCCTTACCGTAACACTAACACATACCCTAATCCTTACCCTAAATCCAAACTTACACCTAACCCTTTCCAATAACCAAAACTTACACTAAATCTTACTGTAAAACTAAATCTTTAAACCTAACACTAATCCTAATACAAACCCTAACCACAACCCTAACCCTAACCATAACCATAACCATAACCATAAAACAAAAACTAATCCTAACCCTAACCCCAACCTCAACACTAACCAAAAGCCCTAACCATAAACCTAACAATAACCATACATTCTTACCCTAAACCTTACCGTAACCCTAAAACTAACCCCAACACCAAACCCAAACCTAATCCCAACCCCAAACCTAACCCCAAACCTATCTCCTAACCCCTACAACTAAGCCTAACCCTAACCCTAAATCTAACCCTAAAATGTTAATTTAACCCTAAATGAACCCTAATCCTAACCCTAACTCAATCCTTCTAATCCTAAACCTAACTGATCCCTAATCCTAACCCTAAACCGAAAGTAACCCTACTCCCACCACTCCCCCTACTCACAACAAAACACAACCACAAGCCCTAACCCTAATCCTAAACCAAACTCCAACACAAACCCCAAACGCAACAACAAACACACCCCCAACCCTAAAACCAAACCCCAAACCTAGTGTTAACCCTAACACTAAACCTAAAACAAACCCTAATCCATGACGGTAACTCTAACCCTAACCCTAATCTATGACCCTAAACCTGAAGCCTTACGTTAACCCTAATCCTATCCCAAAACCTAGTCCTGAACCAAAACCAAACTCTAACCCAAATCCTAACACTAACACTAAACCTAACCCTATCGTTAACACTAACACCAATCCCAACCCAAACCCCAACCCAAACCCATACATGTAACCCCTAACCCGAAAGCTAACCCTACCCCTACCCCAAAACCAGCCACAAGCACTAACACTAATCCTATCCCTAAATTTTAACCTACCCCTAACCCTACCCTAAAAGCAACCACAAGCACTAACCCTAACCCTAACCCTAACCCTAATCCTAACACTAAACCGAACCCTAACCATACCCCTAAACCCTACCCTAACCCTAAACCCTCAAGGTAAGCCTAAACCGAACCCTAACCCTAAACTTAATACTAACCCTAACACTAACCTTCACCCTAACCCTAAACTATTACCCTGAACTATAACCCTAACCATGACCTAGAAATTTCTAGAAATTTTTATACTGGTTATAAAACCTTTCAAATCTTTTCAAATAATCAGGTCTGAACGGAGGCCTGTAATCACTCATAACCGTGGATTAAGCTTGAAAATATTTGCGTCTTCTACAGTTCCGAAGGCAGGATGCTAATCAGCCGACTGCCTTGCGCTGTAATGTGGCTTATCTCCACTGCCAAATGAGGTCTGATTCCAACATTACGCAGTTTACAGACTCCGTTCATGGTGTTTTTAGAAAAGATGGGCTGCCCCCCTTTGTTAGTGAGGGGGAATTTTCTGTTCTCAGCCGGCTCAGCAAGCATTTGAAAAGAATGATAGCATCAGAACTTTATTTCAGTACACATTCTCACAGTTTTTCTTTAACATTTCATGATGACCTTCTAGATCCTTCAGAAACACAGTTTCTCTCAATTTTTCCTTTTCATACACACGGACATTACTGATTCCTTCCCCAAAATTGTATGCTGCTCTGAGGTTAGTAAAGGCGAATTGTGAGTGAAGCTGGCCCCTCTCGCAGATTCTGCAGTCTGCGACAGCGGTTCGAAAATTTCCCCAACAAACTTACAGGATACAGGAGCATCGAACTTTCAGGATACAGGAGCATAGAAGATGAGCACTAAGCCGAGTCGGCAACGAACCTCAAACTGAAGAAAGACGCGCATCAGCCTGCTGCCGTGCACTGAAAATCAGCTTTAAGCAGCAGCCTGCTACGGTCTGACTCCAGGTCAGATTCTGGCATTAGGTCTGACATAACAGCGATTACCCTTATGACAGAATCCGTTACTAGCGTGGTCGATAGAGATGGGGAGGACCCCGATATTAGTGTGGGGGAAAGATTCTGTTCCCATTCTGCTCTGCTACCGTCGGCAATGTATGTCTGCATTAAACGTTCCTTTCCGTCCATGTATTTATACATTTTTTTCTGAAGTTTCTTGATGTCTTTTTCTTTCAACACTGAATCATCGTGTCTCCCCGTATATTTTTCAGTCACTCGAACATTACTGATTCCTTTCCCAAAATTGTATGCTCTTCTGATCTTAGCAATGTAGATACGAAATTTGATTGAAACTGTCTCATCTCGCAGATTCTGATGTCTGAACCGGATCGAATCTTTTCCAACAAACTTCATCACCTGAGAGTCTCAGATGAGCCCGTACGAAACTGAGCCGTATCGGCAACGAACGTCACACTCGAATCTCTCTTAACCGCAGATTCCGCTTGAAACGCATCAATCGCGGTTTCTGCTGCTTGAGCCGCTGAAGAAAGACGCGAAGAATTCGGCTGCAGGCGCTGAAGAGCGGCTTTAAGCAGCAGCCTGCTGCAGTCTGACTCCAACATTACAGCGATTACCCTTATGACAGAATCCGTTCCTGGCGTTGTCGATAGAGATGGGGAGGACCCCGATATTAGTGTGGGGGAAAGATTCTGTTCCCTTTCTGCTCTGCTACCGTCGGCAATGTATGTTTGCATCAGAAGATCCTTTCCGTCCACGTATTTATACATTTTTTTCTGAAGTTTCTTGATGTCTTTTTCTTTCAACACTGAATCATCGTGTCTCCCCGTATATTTTTCAGTCACTCGAACATTACTGACTCCTTTCCCAAAATTGTATGCTCTTCTGATCTTAGCAATGTACATGCGAAATTTGATTGAAACCGTCACATCTCGCAGATTCTGATTTTTGAACCGGATCGAATCTTTTCCAACAAACTTCATCACCGGAGAGTCTCAGATGAGCCCGTACGAAACTGAGCCGTATCGGCAACGAACGTCACACTCGAATCTCTCTTAACCGCGGATTCCGCTTGAAACGCATCAATCGCGGTTTCTGCTGCTTGAGCCGCAGAAGTAAGATGCGACTCAGCCTGCTGCCGTGCACTGAAGAGCGGCTTTAAGCAGCAAACTGCTGCGTTCTGACTCCAACATTACAGCGATTACCCTTATGACAGAATCCGTTCCTGGCGTTGTCGATAGAGATGGGGAGGACCCCGATATTAGTGTGGGGGAAAGATTCTGTTCCCTTTCTGCTCTGCTACCGTCGACAATGTATGTCTGCATCAGACGATCCTTTCCGTCCACGTTTTCATACTTCATTTCTGAATCTTTTTGATGTCTCTTTCTTCGTGAAACTTCGTCAATCCCGTTTCCTTTCCGCACACTAGGACGTTACTGATTCCTTTCCCAAAATGGTATGCTCTTCTGATCTTAGCAATGTAGATGCGAAATTTGAGTGAAACTTCCTCCTCTCGCAGATTCTTGTGACTGAACCGGATCGAATATGTTCCAACAAACTTATTCACAGGAGAGTCTCAGATGAACCCGTACGAAACTGAACCGAATCGGCAACGAACGTCACACTCGTATCTCTCTTAACCGCAGATTCCGCTTGAAACGCATCAATCGCGGTTTCTGCTGCTTGAGCCGCTGAAGAAAGACGCGCAGAATTCGGCTGCAGGCGCTGAAGAGCGGGTTTAAGCAGCAGCCTGCTGCGGTCTGACTCCAACATTACAGCGATTACCCTTATGACAGAATCCATTCCTGGCGTTGTCGATAGAGATGGGGAGGACCGTGATGTTAGTGTGGGGGAAAGATTCTGTTCCCTTTCTGCTCTGCTACCGTCGGCTATGCATGTCTGCATTAGAAGATCCTTTCCGTCCACGTATTTATACATTTTTTTCTGAAGTTTCTTGATGTCTTTTTCTTTCAACACTGAATCATCGTGTCGCCCCGTGTATTTTTCAATCACTAGAACATTACTGATTCCTTTCCCAAAATTGTATGCTCTTCTGATCTTAGCAATGTAGATGCGAAATTTGAGTGAAACTGGCCCCTATGGCAGATTCTGGTGTCTGTCAAACCGGATCTAACATTTTCCAACAAACTTCATTAACGGAGAGTCTCAGATGAGCCGGTACGAAACTTTTCCGAATCGACAATGAACGTCACACTCGAATCTCTCTTAACCGCGGATTCCGCTTGAAACACATCAATCGCGGTTTCTGCTGCTTGAGCCGCAGAAGTAAGACGCGACTCAGCCTGCTGCCGTGCACTGAAAAGCGGCTTTAAGCAGCAACCTGCTGCAGTCTGACTCCAACATTACAGCGATTACCCTTATGACAGAATCCGTTCCTGGCGTTGTCGATAGAGATGGGGAAGACCCCGATATTAATGTGGGGGAAAGATTCTGTTCCCTTTCTGCTCTGCTACCGTCGGCAATATATGTCTGCATCAGACGATCCTTTCCTTCCACGTATTTATACATTTTTTTCTGAAGTTTCTTGATGTCTTTTTCTTTCAACACTGAATCATCGTGTCTCCCCGTATATTTTTCAGTCACTCGAACATTACTGATTCCTTTCCCAAAATTGTATGCTCTTCTGATCTTAGCAATGTAGATGCGAAATTTGAGTGAAACTTCCTCCTCTCGCAGATTCTTGTGACTGAACCGGATCGAATCTTTTCCAACAAACTTATTCACCGGAGAGTCTCAGATGAGCCCGTACGAAACTGAGCCGTATCGGCAACGAACGTCACACTCGAATCTCTCTTAACCGTGGATTCCGCTTGAAACGCATCAATCGCGGTTTCTGCTGCTTGAGCCGCAGAAGTAAGATGCGACTCAGCCTGCTGCCGTGCACTGAAGAGCGGCTTTAAGCAGCAACCTGCTGCGTTCTGACTCCAACATTACAGCGATTACCCTTATGACAGAATCCGTTCCTGGCGTTGTCGATAGCGATGGGGAGGACCGTGATGTTAGTGTGGGGGAAAGATTCTGTTCCCATTCTTCTCTGCTACCGTGTTCAATGTATGTCTGCATCAGACGATCCTTTCCGTCCACGTTTTCATACTTTATTTCAGAAGCTTTTTGATGTCTTTTTCTTCGTGAAACTTCGTCAATCCCGTTTCCTTTCCGCACACAAGGACTTTACTGATTCCTTCCCCAAAATTGTATGCTCTTCTGATTTTAGCAATGTAGATGTGAAATTTGAGTGAAGCTGGCTCCTCTCGCAGATTCTGGATTCTCTCCCACCGGAACGAATATTTTCCAGCAAACTTCATCACCGGAGAGTCTCAGATGAGCCCGTACGAAACTTTTCCGAATCGGCAACGAACGTCACACTCGAAACTCTCTCAACCTCGGATTCTGCTTGAAACGCTTCAACCGCCTTTTCTGCTGCTTGAGCCGCTGAAGAATGACGCGACTCAGCCTGCTGCCGTGCACTGAAAAGCGGCTTTAAGCCGCAGCCTGCTGCGGTCTGACTCCAACACAACAGTGATTACCCTTCTGACAGAATCCGTTCCCGGCGTTATCGATAGAGATGGGGAGGACCCCGATGTTAGTGTTGGGGAATTATTCTGTTCCCATTCTGCTCTGCTACCGTGTTCAATGTATGTCTGCATCAGACGATCCTTTCCATCCACGTATTCATACTTTATTTCAGAAACTTTTTGATGTCTTTTTCTTCGTGAAACTTCGTCAGTCCCGTTTCCTTTCCGCACACAAGGACGTTACTGATTCCTTCCCCAAAATTGTATGCTCTTCTGATCTTAGCAATGTAGATGCGAAATTTGAGTGAAGCTGGCTCCTCTCGCAGATTCTGGTTTCTCTCCCACCGGAACGAATATTTTCCAACAAACTTCATCCCCGGAGCTCGTTCAAAACTCTGCCGAATGGGCAACGAACGTCACACTCGAATCGCTCGTAACAGCAGATTCTGCTTGAAACGCATCAATTGCGTTTTTTGCTTCTAGAGCCGCAGAAGTAAGACGCGACTCAGCCGGATGCCGTGCTCTGTAGCCGATTCTGACATGCTTAGCTGAAGAAATTAGATAAGTTTTTATACCATTCAAAAAACATTTATAAACTTTTTGGAATAGCATTTTTATTTAATTTTGAACGTTTTAAAGTTTTTCAATACTTCTTTGTAATGTAGTCTAAAGTTGAAATATGTTTAAAATTAATTGTCAGGATCTTTTACATCCCATAATAGCTGCATTTTTTGACTGATCGTGTGCGATTTTTAAAACAAGAGAAATGAGTACAGCCACAGATTTCTTGTGTGTGTAATGAACACTTATGCAGAGCTTTATTTCAAGTGGAAGAAAATGTCATGTTCTATAATATGCCGATTTGAAGCTCAGTATTTGCCCACACCCAATTTTTTTTTTAACAATAACAATAACATTCCAACTAATCCCAATCCAAAATCTATTCATAAAATGCAAAGAAACCCTGTCCCTTACGCAAATATAAAATCAAATCTTAACCCTAATATAAAATCCATCCCAAACACTAACCCTTACCGTAAACGTAACCTTAGCTTTAACCACAAAACTAACACCCTAACCCAAACACTACAACAAACCAAAACTCTAAACCGAGATGGACAGCAGATCATACCCCTATCCCTTACTCTAGGACTATAAACCAACTAAACTCAAAGTCTCTCCCTATGCCAAATAGAAGCAATAAACTTGTACAGAACACTATTCCTATTCCTATTTTTGAACCATAACCAATCACAAAACAAATCCAGGGCTTAACACTTCTTTCACAATAACGCTCAAAATTACCCTACACTACACAAGAAATTTAACACTACCTTAGGAGAATACTGTGGGAGACCGTGTCAAAGGCCTTGCTGAAGTCCAGGTAGACTACATCAACAGCCTTTCCCTCATCTACCTGTCTGGTCACCCAGTCATAGAAGGAGATGAGTTTGGACAAGCACGACCTGCCCCTGGTGAACCCGTGCTGGCTGGGTCTGATCCCTTTATTGCCACGCACGTGTCGTGTGATCTCCCTCAAGATCATCTGTTCCATAACTTTCCCTGATACCGAGGTCAGGCTGACAGGCCTGTAGTTCCCCGGGTCTTCCTTACGGCCTTTCTTGTAGATGGGAGTCACATCGGCAAGCCTCCAATCTTGTGGGACCTCTCCAGATAACCAGGAATGCTGATAGATGGCAGAAAGTGGCTCGGCAAAAAGAAATTTAAAGAAAGAAATTTAAAAAAAGAAATTTAACACTACCTCTATTCTTGAAACCTAGCACTAACTCTTTACCTATCTATAACTTAACCTAACCCTAAGCGCAAACCTAATGCTAACCCTAACCCTAACCCCTACATTGAACCCTAAACCTAAGCCTAACATTAACCCTGAACCTAACACTAACCCTAAATCTAACACTAACCCAAACCCTAACCCTGACCCAAAAACTAACGCTAAACCTAAACCAAACCATAATCCAAACACTAACCCTAACCCAAAACCAAACCCTAATCCTAAGCCAACACTAACCCTAACCCTATACTTTAACCCTAACCCTAACGCTAACCCCAACCCTAATCCTTACCCTAACCCTAACCCTAAGCCAAAATGTTACCCCAACACAAATCCAAATTCTGAACATAAAAATATTACTAAAGCCAATCTTCACCGAAGCTGCTAAAATTACCTAAATCCTTCCCTAACACTTACTCTAAGACTAATTCTTTAACCCTAACACTTACCCTAACCCTAACGCTAACACTTACCCTATCTTAACACTAAATCCAATTGTACACCCAACCCTATACAATAACATAAAACTTACTTTAAAACTAAATCTGTAAAACTAACACTAACCCTAACAGAATCCTAACACTAATCCTAACCCCTAACCTAACCCTAGCCCTACCCTATCCCTATCCTAACCCAAAATATCTCTTCTCAGAGATCCCTCCCACGTGGAGTCCCCTGCGAGCCTTATCATCCTGATGGTGAGCCATCTTCTCTTTCGTATTATTTGTATGCTATCTATATAGAACAACTCAAAATATACCATCATCTATACTATTTCTTTGTGAAGTACCATCCTTGGGAGTTATTTACCCCACACTAACCCTAACCATAACTCAATCCCTAACCTAAACCTAACTATTGCTATAAATCTTAATCTAGAAACCTAACACTAAACCTTACCCTAACTCTAAACCTAACCTTAACCCTAACCCTAAACTAACCTTAACGCTAAAAATAACACTAACGCTAACCTTAACCCTAAACGTAACCCTAACCTTAACACTACCCTAACCCTAACAGTAAACCAAAACCCTAAACCTAACCCTATCCCAAAACCAAACCGAGCCCAAAACTTAATCTTCACCCTAATTCTAACCATAACTCAAGCACTAAGCCTAACTCAAGCACTAAACCAAACATAAAACCCAACCCTAACCGTGATTCTAAACCTAAACTTACACTAAACCTAAACTAACACTACCCTAACCCTAAAATAAACCTTAACACTAACCGTAACGCTAATCCAAACCTTAAACCTAAGCCAAAACCTTCACCTAAGACTATTCCAAAATCTAAACATAACCTTATTACTATAGCCGATCTTCACCTAACCCTATGAAGTAATCTAAATCCTTCCCTAACACTTACTGTAAGACTAAAACTTTAACCTAACACTTACTCTAACCCTAACACTAATCCTAAATCTAACACAAACCCTAAACCAAACCATAAATCCAATCATACAACTAACCCTATCCAATAACCTAAAACATTCATTAATACTTACATTACATTACATTCATTAACACTTACAATACTTACTCAAATCCAGTCTTCACAAAACCCACTGAAATTAACTAAATCCTTCCCTAACACTTACTGCAAGACTAAATCTTTAACCTGAACCCTTACTCTAGCCTAACACTAATTCTAAAGCTAACACAAACCCTAAACCAAACCCTAAATCCAATCATACACCTAAATCTATCCAATAACCTAAAACATACCCTAACACTTACTGTAAAACTAAATATTTAAACATAAACTTAAACCAAAACCTAATCCTCACCCTTACTCTAATCCTAAATCTTAGCCTAACCCTAACCCTATACCTTAACCTTAACACTAACGCTAACCCCAACAGTAGTCTGCACCCTAACCCTAAACCCTAAGCCTTACACTTACCCTAACCCTAACCCTAAAGCTAACCCATAGCCCTAAACCTAACCCTTAACTAAACCCATACCCTGACCCTAATTCAAAAAGTAACCCAAACCCAAACACTACCCTAAAGCTAACCCAACTCCAACTGCAACCCCATCCCCAAACCCAACACCAACCACACCTAACCCCTAACCCTAAACCTACCCCTATTCCTACCCTAACCCTATACCAAACCCTAACCCTACACCTAACCTTAAACATAAAACCAACCGTAAACCCAACACCCTAACCATACACCTAACACTAACTTTAACCCTGAACCTAACACAAACCCTAAACTTAACACTAACCCTAACCCTAACCGTGATCCTTACCCAGACCCAAACACTAATGCTCAACCTAAATAAAACCCTAATCCAAACACTAACCCTAACCCAAAATCAAACCCTAACCCTAAGGCTAACCCCAACCCTAATCTACTCTAACCCTAACCTACTCTAGCCATAACCCTAATCCTAACCCTAAACCCTAACCCTAACCCAATCCCAACAACTATCCCAACTCCAACCCCAACCCCCAACACCAGCCCCAACCCTATCTCTAATACCAACAACAACCCCAACCCAAACAATAACATCTAAAACCTAACGCTATCCCTAATACTAAGCCTAACCCCACCCCCAAACAAAACCCCAAACCTAATCCTAAACATAACCCTAAACCTAATACTAAATGGAATCCTAAACCTAAAGCCTAACCCTAACCCAATCCATAACCCTAGCCCTAAACCTAACTCCAACCCCAGACCCAACCCAAACCCAACCCCAACCCTTATCCTAACCCTAACCGTAAACCTAAACCTAACCCTAAGCCTAAGCCTAAGCCTAACCCTAACCCAAGCCATAACCCTAACCTTATACTAACCCTAACTCTAACCCTAACCCTAATCCGAACAACCCTAATCCCAATCCCAACCCCAACCCTAACTCCAAACTTAACTCTAATCCTAACCTGAACCCTAACCATAACTTTACCCTAACCCTAACATTAACTCTAACCCTAAAACTAACCTTACCCTAACACGAACACTAACCCTAAACCTAAACCTAAATCTAAGCCTACACCTAACCCTAAACCTAACCCTAACATTAACCCTGAACCTAACACTAACCCTAAACCTAACACTAACCCAAACCCTAACCCTGACCCTAAGCCCTAACCCTAACCTAATCCCAACAACTATCCCAACTCCAACCCCAACCCCGAACACCAGCCCCAACCCTATCCCTAACACCACCAACAACCCGAACCCAAACAGTAACATCTAAAACCTAACGCTAACCCTAATACTAACCCTAACCCCACCCCCAACCCAAATCCCACCCCCAACCCTAATCCCAACCCTAACCCTAAACCTAATCCTAACCAGAACCGTAAACCTAAAGCCTAACCCTAACCCAGGCCATAACCCTAGCCCTAAACCTAAACCCAACCCCAGACCCAACCCAAACCCAACCTAAACCCCAACCCCAACCCATAACCTAAACCTAAACCTAAACCTAAGCCTAAGCCTAACACTTACCCTAACCGTGACCCTAAACCTGTACCTAATCCTAACCCTACACTAACCCTAAAATAAACCTTAACACTATCCGTAACCCTTACCCTAACTGGACCCCTAAACCAAACCTTAAACCTGAGAGTCTTAACCTTTCAAAGAGTCTTAACTTAACAAACCTAAACATTTTTACCAAACCTAAACCTAAACATAACAAACCTTTTTTTAACTCTAACACAAAACCAAACCCTATATTTAACCCTAAATCTAACCCATACCCCAACCCTATCCCTACCCTAAACCTAACAGTGACCCAATCCCTAACCCTAACCCTATCCCAAACCCAAACCGAACTCAAAATTAGCCCTCCCCCTCACCTAAACCCTAACCCTCTCCGTAACCCTAAACCTAAACCTAATCATAACCGTAAACTAAACCTTAAAACTGACTGTAAGACTAACCCTAACCTTAAACCTTAGCCAAAACCTTACCTTAAGACTATTTCAAAATCTAATCATAATGTTATTACTAAAGCCAATCTTCACCTAACCCTATGAAATAACCTAAATCCTTCCCTAACACTTACTGTAAGACTAAATCTTTAACCTGAACCCTTACTCTAACCTAACACTAATTCTAAAGCTAACACAAACCCTAACCCTTAACCTAAATCCAATCATACACCTAACCCTATCCAATAACCTAAAACATACCCTAACACTTACTGTAAAACTAATTATTTAAACTTAACATTAAACCTAACCCTAAATCTTACTCTAACCCTAAAACTATACCTTAACACTAACCCTAAAGCTAACCCCAACCCTAATCCTTACCCAAATCCTAAGCCAAAACTTTACCCTAACACTAATCAAAAATCTAAACATAACCCTATTACTAAAGCCAATCTTCACCTAACCCTCTGAAGCTACCTAAATCCTTCTTTGACACTTACTGTAAGACTAAATCTTTAACCCTATCCCTTTCCCTAACCCTTGCCCTTACCGTAACACTAACACATACCCTAACCCTTACCCTAAATCCAAACTTACACCTAACCCTTTCCAATAACCAAAACTTACACTAAATCTTACTGTAAAACTAAATCTTTAAACCTAACACTAATCCTAATACAAACCCTAACCACAACCCTAACCCTAACCATAACCATAACCAAAACCATAAAACAAAAACTAATCCTAACCCTAACCCCAACCTCAACACTAACCAAAAGCCCTAACCATAAACCTAACAATAACCATACATTCTTACCCTAAACCTTACCGTAACCCTAAAACTAACCCCCAACACCAAACCCAAACCTAATCCCAACCCCAAACCTAACCCCAAACCTATCTCCTAACCCCTACAACTAAGCCTAACCCTAACCCTAAATCTAACCCTAAAATGTTAATTTAACCCTAAATGAACCCTAATCCTAACCCTAACTCAATCCTTCTAATCCTAAACCTAACTGATCCCTAATCCTAACCCTAAACCGAAAGTAACCCTACTCCCACCACTCCCCCTACTCACAACAAAACACAACCACAAGCCCTAACCCTAATCCTAAACCAAACTCCAACACAAACCCCAAACGCAACAACAAACACACCCCCAACCCTAAAACCAAACCCCAAACCTAGTGTTAACCCTAACACTAAACCTAAAACAAACCCTAATCCATGACGGTAACTCTAACCCTAACCCTAATCTATGACCCTAAACCTGAAGCCTTACGTTAACCCTAATCCTATCCCAAAACCTAGTCCTGAACCAAAACCAAACTCTAACCCAAATCCTAACACTAACACTAAACCTAACCCTATCGTTAACACTAACACCAATCCCAACCCAAACCCCAACCCAAACCCATACATGTAACCCCTAACCCGAAAGCTAACCCTACCCCTACCCCAAAACCAGCCACAAGCACTAACACTAATCCTATCCCTAAATTTTAACCTACCCCTAACCCTACCCTAAAAGCAACCACAAGCACTAACCCTAACCCTAACCCTAACCCTAATCCTAACACTAAACCGAACCCTAACCATACCCCTAAACCCTACCCTAACCCTAAACCCTCAAGGTAAGCCTAAACCGAACCCTAACCCTAAACTTAATACTAACCCTAACACTAACCTTCACCCTAACCCTAAACTATTACCCTGAACTATAACCCTAACCATGACCTAGAAATTTCTAGAAATTTTTATACTGGTTATAAAACCTTTCAAATCTTTTCAAATAATCAGGTCTGAACGGAGGCCTGTAATCACTCATAACCGTGGATTAAGCTTGAAAATATTTGCGTCTTCTACAGTTCCGAAGGCAGGATGCTAATCAGCCGACTGCCTTGCGCTGTAATGTGGCTTATCTCCACTGCCAAATGAGGTCTGATTCCAACATTACGCAGTTTACAGACTCCGTTCATGGTGTTTTTAGAAAAGATGGGCTGCCCCCCTTTGTTAGTGAGGGGGAATTTTCTGTTCTCAGCCGGCTCAGCAAGCATTTGAAAAGAATGATAGCATCAGAACTTTATTTCAGTACACATTCTCACAGTTTTTCTTTAACATTTCATGATGACCTTCTAGATCCTTCAGAAACACAGTTTCTCTCAATTTTTCCTTTTCATACACACGGACATTACTGATTCCTTCCCCAAAATTGTATGCTGCTCTGAGGTTAGTAAAGGCGAATTGTGAGTGAAGCTGGCCCCTCTCGCAGATTCTGCAGTCTGCGACAGCGGTTCGAAAATTTCCCCAACAAACTTACAGGATACAGGAGCATCGAACTTTCAGGATACAGGAGCATAGAAGATGAGCACTAAGCCGAGTCGGCAACGAACCTCAAACTGAAGAAAGACGCGCATCAGCCTGCTGCCGTGCACTGAAAATCAGCTTTAAGCAGCAGCCTGCTACGGTCTGACTCCAGGTCAGATTCTGGCATTAGGTCTGACATAACAGCGATTACCCTTATGACAGAATCCGTTACTAGCGTGGTCGATAGAGATGGGGAGGACCCCGATATTAGTGTGGGGGAAAGATTCTGTTCCCATTCTGCTCTGCTACCGTCGGCAATGTATGTCTGCATTAAACGTTCCTTTCCGTCCATGTATTTATACATTTTTTTCTGAAGTTTCTTGATGTCTTTTTCTTTCAACACTGAATCATCGTGTCTCCCCGTATATTTTTCAGTCACTCGAACATTACTGATTCCTTTCCCAAAATTGTATGCTCTTCTGATCTTAGCAATGTAGATACGAAATTTGATTGAAACTGTCTCATCTCGCAGATTCTGATGTCTGAACCGGATCGAATCTTTTCCAACAAACTTCATCACCTGAGAGTCTCAGATGAGCCCGTACGAAACTGAGCCGTATCGGCAACGAACGTCACACTCGAATCTCTCTTAACCGCAGATTCCGCTTGAAACGCATCAATCGCGGTTTCTGCTGCTTGAGCCGCTGAAGAAAGACGCGAAGAATTCGGCTGCAGGCGCTGAAGAGCGGCTTTAAGCAGCAGCCTGCTGCAGTCTGACTCCAACATTACAGCGATTACCCTTATGACAGAATCCGTTCCTGGCGTTGTCGATAGAGATGGGGAGGACCCCGATATTAGTGTGGGGGAAAGATTCTGTTCCCTTTCTGCTCTGCTACCGTCGGCAATGTATGTTTGCATCAGAAGATCCTTTCCGTCCACGTATTTATACATTTTTTTCTGAAGTTTCTTGATGTCTTTTTCTTTCAACACTGAATCATCGTGTCTCCCCGTATATTTTTCAGTCACTCGAACATTACTGACTCCTTTCCCAAAATTGTATGCTCTTCTGATCTTAGCAATGTACATGCGAAATTTGATTGAAACCGTCACATCTCGCAGATTCTGATTTTTGAACCGGATCGAATCTTTTCCAACAAACTTCATCACCGGAGAGTCTCAGATGAGCCCGTACGAAACTGAGCCGTATCGGCAACGAACGTCACACTCGAATCTCTCTTAACCGCGGATTCCGCTTGAAACGCATCAATCGCGGTTTCTGCTGCTTGAGCCGCAGAAGTAAGATGCGACTCAGCCTGCTGCCGTGCACTGAAGAGCGGCTTTAAGCAGCAAACTGCTGCGTTCTGACTCCAACATTACAGCGATTACCCTTATGACAGAATCCGTTCCTGGCGTTGTCGATAGAGATGGGGAGGACCCCGATATTAGTGTGGGGGAAAGATTCTGTTCCCTTTCTGCTCTGCTACCGTCGACAATGTATGTCTGCATCAGACGATCCTTTCCGTCCACGTTTTCATACTTCATTTCTGAATCTTTTTGATGTCTCTTTCTTCGTGAAACTTCGTCAATCCCGTTTCCTTTCCGCACACTAGGACGTTACTGATTCCTTTCCCAAAATGGTATGCTCTTCTGATCTTAGCAATGTAGATGCGAAATTTGAGTGAAACTTCCTCCTCTCGCAGATTCTTGTGACTGAACCGGATCGAATATGTTCCAACAAACTTATTCACAGGAGAGTCTCAGATGAACCCGTACGAAACTGAACCGAATCGGCAACGAACGTCACACTCGTATCTCTCTTAACCGCAGATTCCGCTTGAAACGCATCAATCGCGGTTTCTGCTGCTTGAGCCGCTGAAGAAAGACGCGCAGAATTCGGCTGCAGGCGCTGAAGAGCGGGTTTAAGCAGCAGCCTGCTGCGGTCTGACTCCAACATTACAGCGATTACCCTTATGACAGAATCCATTCCTGGCGTTGTCGATAGAGATGGGGAGGACCGTGATGTTAGTGTGGGGGAAAGATTCTGTTCCCTTTCTGCTCTGCTACCGTCGGCTATGCATGTCTGCATTAGAAGATCCTTTCCGTCCACGTATTTATACATTTTTTTCTGAAGTTTCTTGATGTCTTTTTCTTTCAACACTGAATCATCGTGTCGCCCCGTGTATTTTTCAATCACTAGAACATTACTGATTCCTTTCCCAAAATTGTATGCTCTTCTGATCTTAGCAATGTAGATGCGAAATTTGAGTGAAACTGGCCCCTATGGCAGATTCTGGTGTCTGTCAAACCGGATCTAACATTTTCCAACAAACTTCATTAACGGAGAGTCTCAGATGAGCCGGTACGAAACTTTTCCGAATCGACAATGAACGTCACACTCGAATCTCTCTTAACCGCGGATTCCGCTTGAAACACATCAATCGCGGTTTCTGCTGCTTGAGCCGCAGAAGTAAGACGCGACTCAGCCTGCTGCCGTGCACTGAAAAGCGGCTTTAAGCAGCAACCTGCTGCAGTCTGACTCCAACATTACAGCGATTACCCTTATGACAGAATCCGTTCCTGGCGTTGTCGATAGAGATGGGGAAGACCCCGATATTAATGTGGGGGAAAGATTCTGTTCCCTTTCTGCTCTGCTACCGTCGGCAATATATGTCTGCATCAGACGATCCTTTCCTTCCACGTATTTATACATTTTTTTCTGAAGTTTCTTGATGTCTTTTTCTTTCAACACTGAATCATCGTGTCTCCCCGTATATTTTTCAGTCACTCGAACATTACTGATTCCTTTCCCAAAATTGTATGCTCTTCTGATCTTAGCAATGTAGATGCGAAATTTGAGTGAAACTTCCTCCTCTCGCAGATTCTTGTGACTGAACCGGATCGAATCTTTTCCAACAAACTTATTCACCGGAGAGTCTCAGATGAGCCCGTACGAAACTGAGCCGTATCGGCAACGAACGTCACACTCGAATCTCTCTTAACCGTGGATTCCGCTTGAAACGCATCAATCGCGGTTTCTGCTGCTTGAGCCGCAGAAGTAAGATGCGACTCAGCCTGCTGCCGTGCACTGAAGAGCGGCTTTAAGCAGCAACCTGCTGCGTTCTGACTCCAACATTACAGCGATTACCCTTATGACAGAATCCGTTCCTGGCGTTGTCGATAGCGATGGGGAGGACCGTGATGTTAGTGTGGGGGAAAGATTCTGTTCCCATTCTTCTCTGCTACCGTGTTCAATGTATGTCTGCATCAGACGATCCTTTCCGTCCACGTTTTCATACTTTATTTCAGAAGCTTTTTGATGTCTTTTTCTTCGTGAAACTTCGTCAATCCCGTTTCCTTTCCGCACACAAGGACTTTACTGATTCCTTCCCCAAAATTGTATGCTCTTCTGATTTTAGCAATGTAGATGTGAAATTTGAGTGAAGCTGGCTCCTCTCGCAGATTCTGGATTCTCTCCCACCGGAACGAATATTTTCCAGCAAACTTCATCACCGGAGAGTCTCAGATGAGCCCGTACGAAACTTTTCCGAATCGGCAACGAACGTCACACTCGAAACTCTCTCAACCTCGGATTCTGCTTGAAACGCTTCAACCGCCTTTTCTGCTGCTTGAGCCGCTGAAGAATGACGCGACTCAGCCTGCTGCCGTGCACTGAAAAGCGGCTTTAAGCCGCAGCCTGCTGCGGTCTGACTCCAACACAACAGTGATTACCCTTCTGACAGAATCCGTTCCCGGCGTTATCGATAGAGATGGGGAGGACCCCGATGTTAGTGTTGGGGAATTATTCTGTTCCCATTCTGCTCTGCTACCGTGTTCAATGTATGTCTGCATCAGACGATCCTTTCCATCCACGTATTCATACTTTATTTCAGAAACTTTTTGATGTCTTTTTCTTCGTGAAACTTCGTCAGTCCCGTTTCCTTTCCGCACACAAGGACGTTACTGATTCCTTCCCCAAAATTGTATGCTCTTCTGATCTTAGCAATGTAGATGCGAAATTTGAGTGAAGCTGGCTCCTCTCGCAGATTCTGGTTTCTCTCCCACCGGAACGAATATTTTCCAACAAACTTCATCCCCGGAGCTCGTTCAAAACTCTGCCGAATGGGCAACGAACGTCACACTCGAATCGCTCGTAACAGCAGATTCTGCTTGAAACGCATCAATTGCGTTTTTTGCTTCTAGAGCCGCAGAAGTAAGACGCGACTCAGCCGGATGCCGTGCTCTGTAGCCGATTCTGACATGCTTAGCTGAAGAAATTAGATAAGTTTTTATACCATTCAAAAAACATTTATAAACTTTTTGGAATAGCATTTTTATTTAATTTTGAACGTTTTAAAGTTTTTCAATACTTCTTTGTAATGTAGTCTAAAGTTGAAATATGTTTAAAATTAATTGTCAGGATCTTTTACATCCCATAATAGCTGCATTTTTTGACTGATCGTGTGCGATTTTTAAAACAAGAGAAATGAGTACAGCCACAGATTTCTTGTGTGTGTAATGAACACTTATGCAGAGCTTTATTTCAAGTGGAAGAAAATGTCATGTTCTATAATATGCCGATTTGAAGCTCAGTATTTGCCCACACCCAATTTTTTTTTTAACAATAACAATAACATTCCAACTAATCCCAATCCAAAATCTATTCATAAAATGCAAAGAAACCCTGTCCCTTACGCAAATATAAAATCAAATCTTAACCCTAATATAAAATCCATCCCAAACACTAACCCTTACCGTAAACGTAACCTTAGCTTTAACCACAAAACTAACACCCTAACCCAAACACTACAACAAACCAAAACTCTAAACCGAGATGGACAGCAGATCATACCCCTATCCCTTACTCTAGGACTATAAACCAACTAAACTCAAAGTCTCTCCCTATGCCAAATAGAAGCAATAAACTTGTACAGAACACTATTCCTATTCCTATTTTTGAACCATAACCAATCACAAAACAAATCCAGGGCTTAACACTTCTTTCACAATAACGCTCAAAATTACCCTACACTACACAAGAAATTTAACACTACCTTAGGAGAATACTGTGGGAGACCGTGTCAAAGGCCTTGCTGAAGTCCAGGTAGACTACATCAACAGCCTTTCCCTCATCTACCTGTCTGGTCACCCAGTCATAGAAGGAGATGAGTTTGGACAAGCACGACCTGCCCCTGGTGAACCCGTGCTGGCTGGGTCTGATCCCTTTATTGCCACGCACGTGTCGTGTGATCTCCCTCAAGATCATCTGTTCCATAACTTTCCCTGATACCGAGGTCAGGCTGACAGGCCTGTAGTTCCCCGGGTCTTCCTTACGGCCTTTCTTGTAGATGGGAGTCACATCGGCAAGCCTCCAATCTTGTGGGACCTCTCCAGATAACCAGGAATGCTGATAGATGGCAGAAAGTGGCTCGGCAAAAAGAAATTTAAAGAAAGAAATTTAAAAAAAGAAATTTAACACTACCTCTATTCTTGAAACCTAGCACTAACTCTTTACCTATCTATAACTTAACCTAACCCTAAGCGCAAACCTAATGCTAACCCTAACCCTAACCCCTACATTGAACCCTAAACCTAAGCCTAACATTAACCCTGAACCTAACACTAACCCTAAATCTAACACTAACCCAAACCCTAACCCTGACCCAAAAACTAACGCTAAACCTAAACCAAACCATAATCCAAACACTAACCCTAACCCAAAACCAAACCCTAATCCTAAGCCAACACTAACCCTAACCCTATACTTTAACCCTAACCCTAACGCTAACCCCAACCCTAATCCTTACCCTAACCCTAACCCTAAGCCAAAATGTTACCCCAACACAAATCCAAATTCTGAACATAAAAATATTACTAAAGCCAATCTTCACCGAAGCTGCTAAAATTACCTAAATCCTTCCCTAACACTTACTCTAAGACTAATTCTTTAACCCTAACACTTACCCTAACCCTAACGCTAACACTTACCCTATCTTAACACTAAATCCAATTGTACACCCAACCCTATACAATAACATAAAACTTACTTTAAAACTAAATCTGTAAAACTAACACTAACCCTAACAGAATCCTAACACTAATCCTAACCCCTAACCTAACCCTAGCCCTACCCTATCCCTATCCTAACCCAAAATATCTCTTCTCAGAGATCCCTCCCACGTGGAGTCCCCTGCGAGCCTTATCATCCTGATGGTGAGCCATCTTCTCTTTCGTATTATTTGTATGCTATCTATATAGAACAACTCAAAATATACCATCATCTATACTATTTCTTTGTGAAGTACCATCCTTGGGAGTTATTTACCCCACACTAACCCTAACCATAACTCAATCCCTAACCTAAACCTAACTATTGCTATAAATCTTAATCTAGAAACCTAACACTAAACCTTACCCTAACTCTAAACCTAACCTTAACCCTAACCCTAAACTAACCTTAACGCTAAAAATAACACTAACGCTAACCTTAACCCTAAACGTAACCCTAACCTTAACACTACCCTAACCCTAACAGTAAACCAAAACCCTAAACCTAACCCTATCCCAAAACCAAACCGAGCCCAAAACTTAATCTTCACCCTAATTCTAACCATAACTCAAGCACTAAGCCTAACTCAAGCACTAAACCAAACATAAAACCCAACCCTAACCGTGATTCTAAACCTAAACTTACACTAAACCTAAACTAACACTACCCTAACCCTAAAATAAACCTTAACACTAACCGTAACGCTAATCCAAACCTTAAACCTAAGCCAAAACCTTCACCTAAGACTATTCCAAAATCTAAACATAACCTTATTACTATAGCCGATCTTCACCTAACCCTATGAAGTAATCTAAATCCTTCCCTAACACTTACTGTAAGACTAAAACTTTAACCTAACACTTACTCTAACCCTAACACTAATCCTAAATCTAACACAAACCCTAAACCAAACCATAAATCCAATCATACAACTAACCCTATCCAATAACCTAAAACATTCATTAATACTTACATTACATTACATTCATTAACACTTACAATACTTACTCAAATCCAGTCTTCACAAAACCCACTGAAATTAACTAAATCCTTCCCTAACACTTACTGCAAGACTAAATCTTTAACCTGAACCCTTACTCTAGCCTAACACTAATTCTAAAGCTAACACAAACCCTAAACCAAACCCTAAATCCAATCATACACCTAAATCTATCCAATAACCTAAAACATACCCTAACACTTACTGTAAAACTAAATATTTAAACATAAACTTAAACCAAAACCTAATCCTCACCCTTACTCTAATCCTAAATCTTAGCCTAACCCTAACCCTATACCTTAACCTTAACACTAACGCTAACCCCAACAGTAGTCTGCACCCTAACCCTAAACCCTAAGCCTTACACTTACCCTAACCCTAACCCTAAAGCTAACCCATAGCCCTAAACCTAACCCTTAACTAAACCCATACCCTGACCCTAATTCAAAAAGTAACCCAAACCCAAACACTACCCTAAAGCTAACCCAACTCCAACTGCAACCCCATCCCCAAACCCAACACCAACCACACCTAACCCCTAACCCTAAACCTACCCCTATTCCTACCCTAACCCTATACCAAACCCTAACCCTACACCTAACCTTAAACATAAAACCAACCGTAAACCCAACACCCTAACCATACACCTAACACTAACTTTAACCCTGAACCTAACACAAACCCTAAACTTAACACTAACCCTAACCCTAACCGTGATCCTTACCCAGACCCAAACACTAATGCTCAACCTAAATAAAACCCTAATCCAAACACTAACCCTAACCCAAAATCAAACCCTAACCCTAAGGCTAACCCCAACCCTAATCTACTCTAACCCTAACCTACTCTAGCCATAACCCTAATCCTAACCCTAAACCCTAACCCTAACCCAATCCCAACAACTATCCCAACTCCAACCCCAACCCCCAACACCAGCCCCAACCCTATCTCTAATACCAACAACAACCCCAACCCAAACAATAACATCTAAAACCTAACGCTATCCCTAATACTAAGCCTAACCCCACCCCCAAACAAAACCCCAAACCTAATCCTAAACATAACCCTAAACCTAATACTAAATGGAATCCTAAACCTAAAGCCTAACCCTAACCCAATCCATAACCCTAGCCCTAAACCTAACTCCAACCCCAGACCCAACCCAAACCCAACCCCAACCCTTATCCTAACCCTAACCGTAAACCTAAACCTAACCCTAAGCCTAAGCCTAAGCCTAACCCTAACCCAAGCCATAACCCTAACCTTATACTAACCCTAACTCTAACCCTAACCCTAATCCGAACAACCCTAATCCCAATCCCAACCCCAACCCTAACTCCAAACTTAACTCTAATCCTAACCTGAACCCTAACCATAACTTTACCCTAACCCTAACATTAACTCTAACCCTAAAACTAACCTTACCCTAACACGAACACTAACCCTAAACCTAAACCTAAATCTAAGCCTACACCTAACCCTAAACCTAACCCTAACATTAACCCTGAACCTAACACTAACCCTAAACCTAACACTAACCCAAACCCTAACCCTGACCCTAAGCCCTAACCCTAACCTAATCCCAACAACTATCCCAACTCCAACCCCAACCCCGAACACCAGCCCCAACCCTATCCCTAACACCACCAACAACCCGAACCCAAACAGTAACATCTAAAACCTAACGCTAACCCTAATACTAACCCTAACCCCACCCCCAACCCAAATCCCACCCCCAACCCTAATCCCAACCCTAACCCTAAACCTAATCCTAACCCGAACCGTAAACCTAAAGCCTAACCCTAACCCAGGCCATAACCCTAGCCCTAAACCTAAACCCAACCCCAGACCCAACCCAAACCCAACCTAAACCCCAACCCCAACCCATAACCTAAACCTAAACCTAAACCTAAGCCTAAGCCTAACACTTACCCTAACCGTGACCCTAAACCTGTACCTAATCCTAACCCTACACTAACCCTAAAATAAACCTTAACACTATCCGTAACCCTTACCCTAACTGGACCCCTAAACCAAACCTTAAACCTGAGAGTCTTAACCTTTCAAAGAGTCTTAACTTAACAAACCTAAACATTTTTACCAAACCTAAACCTAAACATAACAAACCTTTTTTTAACTCTAACACAAAACCAAACCCTATATTTAACCCTAAATCTAACCCATACCCCAACCCTATCCCTACCCTAAACCTAACAGTGACCCAATCCCTAACCCTAACCCTATCCCAAACCCAAACCGAACTCAAAATTAGCCCTCCCCCTCACCTAAACCCTAACCCTCTCCGTAACCCTAAACCTAAACCTAATCATAACCGTAAACTAAACCTTAAAACTGACTGTAAGACTAACCCTAACCTTAAACCTTAGCCAAAACCTTACCTTAAGACTATTTCAAAATCTAATCATAATGTTATTACTAAAGCCAATCTTCACCTAACCCTATGAAATAACCTAAATCCTTCCCTAACACTTACTGTAAGACTAAATCTTTAACCTGAACCCTTACTCTAACCTAACACTAATTCTAAAGCTAACACAAACCCTAACCCTTAACCTAAATCCAATCATACACCTAACCCTATCCAATAACCTAAAACATACCCTAACACTTACTGTAAAACTAATTATTTAAACTTAACATTAAACCTAACCCTAAATCTTACTCTAACCCTAAAACTATACCTTAACACTAACCCTAAAGCTAACCCCAACCCTAATCCTTACCCAAATCCTAAGCCAAAACTTTACCCTAACACTAATCAAAAATCTAAACATAACCCTATTACTAAAGCCAATCTTCACCTAACCCTCTGAAGCTACCTAAATCCTTCTTTGACACTTACTGTAAGACTAAATCTTTAACCCTATCCCTTTCCCTAACCCTTGCCCTTACCGTAACACTAACACATACCCTAATCCTTACCCTAAATCCAAACTTACACCTAACCCTTTCCAATAACCAAAACTTACACTAAATCTTACTGTAAAACTAAATCTTTAAACCTAACACTAATCCTAATACAAACCCTAACCACAACCCTAACCCTAACCATAACCATAACCATAACCATAAAACAAAAACTAATCCTAACCCTAACCCCAACCTCAACACTAACCAAAAGCCCTAACCATAAACCTAACAATAACCATACATTCTTACCCTAAACCTTACCGTAACCCTAAAACTAACCCCAACACCAAACCCAAACCTAATCCCAACCCCAAACCTAACCCCAAACCTATCTCCTAACCCCTACAACTAAGCCTAACCCTAACCCTAAATCTAACCCTAAAATGTTAATTTAACCCTAAATGAACCCTAATCCTAACCCTAACTCAATCCTTCTAATCCTAAACCTAACTGATCCCTAATCCCAACCCTAAACCGAAAGTAACCCTACTCCCACCACTCCCCCTACTCACAACAAAACACAACCACAAGCCCTAACCCTAATCCTAAACCAAACTCCAACACAAACCCCAAACGCAACAACAAACACACCCCCAACCCTAAAACCAAACCCCAAACCTAGTATTAACCCTAACACTAAACCTAAAACAAACCCTAATCCACGACGGTAACTCTAACCCTAACCCTAATCTATGACCCTAAACCTGAAGCCTTACGTTAACCCTAATCCTATCCCAAAACCTAGTCCTGAACCAAAACCAAACTCTAACCCAAATCCTAACACTAACACTAAACCTAACCCTATCGTTAACACTAACACCAATCCCAACCCAAACCCCAACCCAAACCCATACATGTAACCCCTAACCCGAAAGCTAACCCTACCCCTACCCCAAAACCAGCCACAAGCACTAACACTAATCCTATCCCTAAATTTTAACCTACCCCTAACCCTACCCTAAAAGCAACCACAAGCACTAACCCTAACCCTAACCCTAACCCTAATCCTAACACTAAACCGAACCCTAACCATACCCCTAAACCCTACCCTAACCCTAAACCCTCAAGGTAAGCCTAAACCGAACCCTAACCCTAAACTTAATACTAACCCTAACACTAACCTTCACCCTAACCCTAAACTATTACCCTGAACTATAACCCTAACCATGACCTAGAAATTTCTAGAAATTTTTATACTGGTTATAAAACCTTTCAAATCTTTTCAAATAATCAGGTCTGAACGGAGGCCTGTAATCACTCATAACCGTGGATTAAGCTTGAAAATATTTGCGTCTTCTACAGTTCCGAAGGCAGGATGCTAATCAGCCGACTGCCTTGCGCTGTAATGTGGCTTATCTCCACTGCCAAATGAGGTCTGATTCCAACATTACGCAGTTTACAGACTCCGTTCATGGTGTTTTTAGAAAAGATGGGCTGCCCCCCTTTGTTAGTGAGGGGGAATTTTCTGTTCTCAGCCGGCTTAGCAAGCATTTGAAAAGAATGATAGCATCAGAACTTTATTTCAGTACACATTCTCACAGTTTTTCTTTAACATTTCATGATGACCTTCTAGATCCTTCAGAAACACAGTTTCTCTCAATTTTTCCTTTTCATACACACGGACATTACTGATTCCTTCCCCAAAATTGTATGCTGCTCTGAGGTTAGTAAAGGCGAATTGTGAGTGAAGCTGGCCCCTCTCGCAGATTCTGCAGTCTGCGACAGCGGTTCGAAAATTTCCCCAACAAACTTACAGGATACAGGAGCATCGAACTTTCAGGATACAGGAGCATAGAAGATGAGCACTAAGCCGAGTCGGCAACGAACCTCAAACTGAAGAAAGACGCGCATCAGCCTGCTGCCGTGCACTGAAAATCAGCTTTAAGCAGCAGCCTGCTGCGGTCTGACACCAGGTCAGATTCTGGCATTAGGTCTGACATAACAGCGATTACCCTTATGACAGAATCCGTTACTAGCGTGGTCGATAGAGATGGGGAGGACCCCGATATTAGTGTGGGGGAAAGATTCTGTTCCCATTCTGCTCTGCTACCGTCGGCAATGTATGTCTGCATTAAACGTTCCTTTCCTTCCACGTATTTATACATTTTTTTCTGAAGTTTCTTGATGTCTTTTTCTTTCAACACTGAATCATCGTGTCTCCCCGTATATTTTTCAGTCACTCAAACATTACTGATTCCTTTCCCAAAATTGTATGCTCTTCTGATCTTAGCAATGTACATGCGAAATTTGATTGAAACCGTCTCATCTCGCAGATTCTGATGTTTGAACCGGATCGAATCTTTTCCAACAAACTTCATCACCGGAGAGTCTCAGATGAGCCCGTACGAAACTGAGCCGTATCGGCAACGAACGTCACACTCGAATCTCTGTTAACCGCGGATTCCGCTTGAAACGCATCAATCGCGGTTTCTGCTGCTTGAGCCGCAGAAGTAAGATGCGACTCAGCCTGCTGCCGTGCACTGAAGAGCGGCTTTAAGCAGCAACCTGCTGCGTTCTGACTCCAACATTACAGCGATTACCCTTATGACAGAATCCGTTCCTGGCGTTGTCGATAGAGATGGGGAGGACCCCGATATTAGTGTGGGGGAAAGATTCTGTTCCCTTTCTGCTCTGCTACCGTCGACAATGTATGTCTGCATCAGACGATCCTTTCCGTCCACGTTTTCATACTTCATTTCTGAATCTTTTTGATGTCTCTTTCTTCGTGAAACTTCGTCGATCCCGTTTCCTTTCCGCACACTAGGACGTTACTGATTCCTTTCCCAAAATGGTATGCTCTTCTGATCTTAGCAATGTAGATGTGAAATTTGAGTGAAACTTCCTCCTCTCGCAGATTCTTGTGACTGAACCGGATCGAATATGTTCCAACAAACTTATTCACCGGAGAGTCTCAGATGAACCCGTACGAAACTGAACCGAATCGGCAACGAACGTCACACTCGAATCTCTCTTAACCGCGGATTCCGCTTGAAACGCATCAATCGCGGTTTCTGCTGCTTGAGCCGCTGAAGAAAGACGCGCAGAATTCGGCTGCAGGCGCTGAAGAGCGGCTTTAAGCAGCAGCCTGCTGCGGTCTGACTCCAACATTACAGCGATTACCCTTATGACAGAATCCGTTCCTGGCGTTGTCGATAGAGATGGGGAGGACCGTGATGTTAGTGTGGGGGAAAGATTCTGTTCCCTTTCTGCTCTGCTACCGTCGGCTATGCAGGTCTGCATCAGAAGATCCTTTCCGTCCACGTATTTATACATTTTTTTCTGAAGTTTCTTGATGTCTTTTTCTTTCAACACTGAATCATCGTGTCGCCCCGTGTATTTTTCAATCACTAGAACATTACTGATTCCTTTCCCAAAATTGTATGCTCTTCTGATCTTAGCAATGTAGATGCGAAATTTGAGTGAAACTGGCCCCTATGGCAGATTCTGGTGCCTGTCAAACCGGATCTAACATTTTCCAACAAACTTCATTAACGGAGAGTCTCAGATGAGCCGGTACGAAACTTTTCCGAATCGACAATGAACGTCACACTCGAATCTCTCTTAACCGCGGATTCCGCTTGAAACACATCAATCGCGGTTTCTGCTGCTTGAGCCGCAGAAGTAAGACGCGACTCAGCCTGCTGCCGTGCATTGAAAAGCGGCTTTAAGCAGCAACCTGCTGCAGTCTGACTCCAACATTACAGCGATTACCCTTATGACAGAATCCGTTCCTGGCGTTGTCGATAGAGATGGGGAGGACCCCGATATTGGTGTGGGGGAAAGATTCTGTTCCCTTTCTGCTCTGCTACCGTCGGCAATATAAGTCTGCATCAGACGATCCTTTCCTTCCACGTATTTATACATTTTTTTCTGAAGTTTCTTGATGTCTTTTTCTTTCAACACTGAATCATCGTGTCTCCCCGTATATTTTTCAGTCACTCAAACATTACTGATTCCTTTCCCAAAATTGTATGCTCTTCTGATCTTAGCAATGTAGATGCGAAATTTGAGTGAAACTTCCTCCTCTCGCAGATTCTTGTGACTGAACCGGATCGAATCTTTTCCAACAAACTTATTCACCGGAGAGTCTCAGATGAGCCCGTACGAAACTGAGCCGTATCGGCAACGAACGTCACACTCGAATCTCTCTTAACCGCAGATTCCGCTTGAAACGCATCAATCGCGGTTTCTGCTGCTTGAGCCGCAGAAGTAAGACGCGACTCAGCCTGCTGCCGTGCACTGAAGATCGGCTTTAAGCAGCAACCTGCTGCGTTCTGACTCCAACATTACAGCGATTACCCTTATGACAGAATCCGTTCCTGGCGTTGTCGATAGAGATGGGGAGGACCCCGATATTGGTGTGGGGGAAAGATTCTGTTCCCTTTCTGCTCTGCTACCGTCGACAATGTATGTCTGCATCAGACGATCCTTTCCGTCCACGTTTTCATACTTCATTTCTGAATCTTTTTGATGTCTCTTTCTTCGTGAAACTTCGTCAATCCTGTTTCCTTTCCGCACACTAGGACGTTACTGATTCCTTTCCCAAAATGGTATGCTCTTCTGATCTTAGCAATGTAGATGCGAAATTTGAGTGAAACTTCCTCCTCTCGCAGATTCTTGTGACTGAATCGGATCGAATATGTTCCAACAAACTTATTCACCGGAGAGTCTCAGATGAACCCGTACGAAACTGAACCGAATCGGCAACGAACGTCACACTCGAACGTCACACTCTCTTAACCGCGGATTCCGCTTGAAACGCATCAATCGCGGTTTCTGCTGCTTGAGCCGCTGAAGAAAGACGCGCAGAATTCGGCTGCAGGCGCTGAAGAGCGGGTTTAAGCAGCAGCCTGCTGCGGTCTGACTCCAACATTACAGCGATTACCCTTATGACAGAATCCGTTCCTGGCGTTGTCGATAGAGATGGGGAGGACCCCGATATTAGTGTGGGGGAAAGATTCTGTTCCCTTTCTGCTCTGCTACCGTCGGCTATGCATGTCTGCATCAGAAGATCCTTCCCGTCCACGTATTTATACATTTTTTTCTGAAGTTTCTTGATGTCTTTTTCTTTCAACACTGAATCATCGTGTCTCCCCGTATATTTTTCAGTCACTCGAACATTACTGATTCCTTTCCCAAAATTGTATGCTCTTCTGATCTTAGCAATGTAGATGCGAAATTTGAGTGAAACTTCCTCCTCTCGCAGATTCTTGTGACTGAACCGGATCGAATCTTTTCCAACAAACTTATTCACCGGAGAGTCTCAGATGAGCCCGTACGAAACTGAGCCGTATCGGCAACGAACGTCACACTCGAATCTCTCTTAACCGCGGATTCCGCTTGAAACGCATCAATCGCGGTTTCTGCTGCTTGAGCCGCAGAAGTAAGATGCGACTCAGCCTGCTGCCGTGCACTGAAGAGCGGCTTTAAGCAGCAACCTGCTGCGTTCTGACTCCAACATTACAGCGATTACCCTTATGACAGAATCCGTTCCTGGCGTTGTCGATAGCGATGGGGAGGACCCCGATGTTAGTGTGGGGGAAAGATTCTGTTCCCATTCTTCTCTGCTACCGTGTTCAATGTATGTCTGCATCAGACGATCCTTTCCGTCCACGTTTTCATACTTTATTTCAGAAGCTTTTTGATGTCTTTTTCTTCGTGAAACTTCGTCAATCCCGTTTCCTTTCCGCACACAAGGACGTTACTGATTCCTTCCCCAAAATTGTATGCTCTTCTGATCTTAGCAATGTAGATGTGAAATTTGAGTGAAGCTGGCTCCTCTCGCAGATTCTGGATTCTCTCCCACCGGAACGAATATTTTCCAGCAAACTTCACCACCGGAGAGTCTCAGATGAGCCCGTACGAAACTTTTCCGAATCGGCAACGAACGTCACACTCGAAACTCTCTCAACCTCGGATTCTGCTTGAAACGCTTCAACCGCCTTTTCTGCTGCTTGAGCCGCTGAAGAATGACGCGACTCAGCCTGCTGCCGTGCACTGAAAAGCGGCTTTAAGCCGCAGCCTGCTGCGGTCTGACTCCAACACAACAGTGATTACCCTTCTGACAGAATCCGTTCCCGGCGTTATCGATAGAGATGGGGAGGACCCCGATGTTAGTGTTGGGGAATTATTCTGTTCCCATTCTGCTCTGCTACCGTGTTCAATGTATGTCTTGCATCAGACGATCCTTTCCATCCACGTATTCATACTTTATTTCAGAAACTTTTTGATGTCTTTTTCTTCGTGAAACTTCGTCAGTCCCGTTTCCTTTCCGCACACAAGGACGTTACTGATTCCTTCCCCAAAATTGTATGCTCTTCTGATCTTAGCAATGTAGATGCGAAATTTGAGTGAAGCTGGCTCCTCTCGCAGATTCTGGTTTCTCTCCCACCGGAACGAATATTTTCCAACAAACTTCATCCCCGGAGCTCGTTCAAAACTCTGCCGAATGGGCAACGAACGTCACACTCGAATCGCTCGTAACAGCAGATTCCGCTTGAAACGCATCAATTGCGTTTTTTGCTTCTAGAGCCGCAGAAGTAAGACGCGACTCAGCCGGATGCCGTGCTCTGTAGCCGATTCTGACATGCTTAGCTGAAGAAATTAGATAAGTTTTTATACCATTCAAAAAACATTTATAAACTTTTTGGAATAGCATTTTTATTTAATTTTGAACGTTTTAAAGTTTTTCAATACTTCTTTGTAATGTAGTCTAAAGTTGAAATATGTTTAAAATTAATTGTCAGGATCTTTTACATCCCATAATAGCTGCATTTTTTGACTGATCGTGTGCGATTTTTAAAACAAGAGAAATGAGTACAGCCACAGATTTCTTGTGTGTGTAATGAACACTTATGCAGAGCTTTATTTCAAGTGGAAGAAAATGTCATGTTCTATAATATGCCGATTTGAAGCTCAGTATTTGCCCACACCCAATTTTTTTTTTAACAATAACAATAACATTCCAACTAATCCCAATCCAAAATCTATTCATAAAATGCAAAGAAACCCTGTCCCTTACGCAAATATAAAATCAAATCTTAACCCTAATATAAAATCCATCCCAAACACTAACCCTTACCGTAAACGTAACCTTAGCTTTAACCACAAAACTAACACCCTAACCCAAACACTACAACAAACCAAAACTCTAAACCGAGATGGATAGCAGATCATACCCCTATCCCTTACTCTAGGACTATAAACCAACTAAACTCAAAGTCTCTCCCTATGCCAAATAGAAGCAATAAACTTGTACAGAACACTATTCCTATTCCTATTTTTGAACCATAACCAATCACAAAACAAATCCAGGGCTTAACACTTCTTTCACAATAACGCTCAAAATTACCCTACACTACACAAGAAATTTAACACTACCTTAGGAGAATACTGTGGGAGACCGTGTCAAAGGCCTTGCTGAAGTCCAGGTAGACTACATCAACAGCCTTTCCCTCATCTACCTGTCTGGTCACCCAGTCATAGAAGGAGATGAGTTTGGACAAGCACGACCTGCCCCTGGTGAACCCGTGCTGGCTGGGTCTGATCCCTTTATTGCCACGCACGTGTCGTGTGATCTCCCTCAAGATCATCTGTTCCATAACTTTCCCTGATACCGAGGTCAGGCTGACAGGCCTGTAGTTCCCCGGGTCTTCCTTACGGCCTTTCTTGTAGATGGGAGTCACATCGGCAAGCCTCCAATCTTGTGGGACCTCTCCAGATAACCAGGAATGCTGATAGATGTCAGAAAGTGGCTCGGCAAAAAGAAATTTAAAGAAAGAAATTTAAAAAAAGAAATTTAACACTACCTCTATTCTTGAAACCTAGCACTAACTCTTTACCTATCTATAACTTAACCTAACCCTAAGCGCAAACCTAATGCTAACCCTAACCCTAACCCCTACATTGAACCCTAAACCTAAGCCTAACATTAACCCTGAACCTAACACTAACCCTAAATCTAACACTAACCCAAACCCTAACCCTGACCCAAAGACTAACGCTAAACCTAAACCAAACCATAATCCAAACACTAACCCTAACCCAAAACCAAACCCTAATCCTAAGCCAACACTAACCCTAACCCTATACTTTAACCCTAACCCTAACGCTAACCCCAACCCTAATCCTTACCCTAACCCTAACCCTAAGCCAAAATGTTACCCCAACACAAATCCAAATTCTGAACATAAAAATATTACTAAAGCCAATCTTCACCGAAGCTGCTAAAATTACCTAAATCCTTCCCTAACACTTACTCTAAGACTAATTCTTTAACCCTAACACTTACCCTAACCCTAACGCTAACACTTACCCTATCTTAACACTAAATCCAATTGTACACCCAACCCTATACAATAACATAAAACTTACTTTAAAACTAAATCTGTAAAACTAACACTAACCCTAACAGAATCCTAACACTAATCCTAACCCCTAACCTAACCCTAGCCCTACCCTATCCCTATCCTAACCCAAAATATCTCTTCTCAGAGATCCCTCCCACGTGGAGTCCCCTGCGAGCCTTATCATCCTGATGGTGAGCCATCTTCTCTTTCGTATTATTTGTATGCTATCTATATAGAACAACTCAAAATATACCATCATCTATACTATTTCTTTGTGAAGTACCATCCTTGGGAGTTATTTACCCCACACTAACCCTAACCATAACTCAATCCCTAACCTAAACCTAACTATTGCTATAAATCTTAATCTAGAAACCTAACACTAAACCTTACCCTAACTCTAAACCTAACCTTAACCCTAACCCTAAACTAACCTTAACGCTAAAAATAACACTAACGCTAACCTTAACCCTAAACGTAACCCTAACCTTAACACTACCCTAACCCTAACAGTAAACCAAAACCCTAAACCTAACCCTATCCCAAAACCAAACCGAGCCCAAAACTTAATCTTCACCCTAATTCTAACCATAACTCAAGCACTAAGCCTAACTCAAGCACTAAACCAAACATAAAACCCAACCCTAACCGTGATTCTAAACCTAAACTTACACTAAACCTAAACTAACACTACCCTAACCCTAAAATAAACCTTAACACTAACCGTAACGCTAATCCAAACCTTAAACCTAAGCCAAAACCTTCACCTAAGACTATTCCAAAATCTAAACATAACCTTATTACTATAGCCGATCTTCACCTAACCCTATGAAGTAATCTAAATCCTTCCCTAACACTTACTGTAAGACTAAAACTTTAACCTAACACTTACTCTAACCCTAACACTAATCCTAAATCTAACACAAACCCTAAACCAAACCATAAATCCAATCATACAACTAACCCTATCCAATAACCTAAAACATTCATTAATACTTACATTACATTACATTCATTACATTACATTACATTCATTAACACTTACAATACTTACTCAAATCCAGTCTTCACAAAACCCACTGAAATTAACTAAATCCTTCCCTAACACTTACTGCAAGACTAAATCTTTAACCTGAACCCTTACTCTAGCCTAACACTAATTCTAAAGCTAACACAAACCCTAAACCAAACCCTAAATCCAATCATACACCTAAATCTATCCAATAACCTAAAACATACCCTAACACTTACTGTAAAACTAAATATTTAAACATAAACTTAAACCAAAACCTAATCCTCACCCTTACTCTAATCCTAAATCTTAGCCTAACCCTAACCCTATACCTTAACCTTAACACTAACGCTAACCCCAACAGTAGTCTGCACCCTAACCCTAAACCCTAAGCCTTACACTTACCCTAACCCTAACCCTAAAGCTAACCCATAGCCCTAAACCTAACCCTTAACTAAACCCATACCCTGACCCTAATTCAAAAAGTAACCCAAACCCAAACACTACCCTAAAGCTAACCCAACTCCAACTGCAACCCCATCCCCAAACCCAACACCAACCACACCTAACCCCTAACCCTAAACCTACCCCTATTCCTACCCTAACCCTATACCAAACCCTAACCCTACACCTAACCTTAAACATAAAACCAACCATAAACCCAACACCCTAACCATACACCTAACACTAACTTTAACCCTGAACCTAACACAAACACTAACCCTAACCCTAACCGTGATCCTTACCCAGACCCAAACACTAATGCTCAACCTAAATAAAACCCTAATCCAAACACTAACCCTAACCCAAAATCAAACCCTAACCCTAAGGCTAACCCCAACCCTAATCTACTCTAACCCTAACCTACTCTAGCCATAACCCTAATCCTAACCCTAAACCCTAACCCTAACCCAATCCCAACAACTATCCCAACTCCAACCCCAACCCCCAACACCAGCCCCAACCCTATCTCTAATACCAACAACAACCCCAACCCAAACAATAACATCTAAAACCTAACGCTATCCCTAATACTAAGCCTAACCCCAACCCAAATCCCAACCCCAAACCTAATCCTAAACATAACCCTAAACCTAATACTAAATGGAATCCTAAACCTAAAGCCTAACCCTAACCCAATCCATAACCCTAGCCCTAAACCTAACTCCAACCCCAGACCCAACCCAAACCCAACCCCAAACCTTATCCTAACCCTAACCGTAAACCTAAACCTAAGCCTAAGCCTAAGCCTAAGCCTAACCCTAACCCAAGCCATAACCCTAACCTTATACTAACCCTAACTCTAACCCTAACCCTAATCCGAACAACCCTAATCCCAATCCCAACCCCAACCCTAACTCCAAACTTAACTCTAATCCTAACCTGAACCCTAACCATGACTTTACCCTAACCCTAACATTAACTCTAACCCTAAAACTAACCTTACCCTAACACGAACACTAACCCTAAACCTAAACCTAAATCTAAGCCTACACCTAACCCTAAACCTAACCCTAACATTAACCCTGAACCTAACACTAACCCTAAACCTAACACTAACCCAAACCCTAACCCTGACCCTAAGCCCTAACCCTAACCTAATCCCAACAACTATCCCAACTCCAACCCCAACCCCGAACACCAGCCCCAACCCTATCCCTAACACCACCAACAACCCGAACCCAAACAGTAACATCTAAAACCTAACGCTAACCCTAATACTAACCCTAACCCCACCCCCAACCCAAATCCCACCCCCAACCCTAATCCCAACCCTAACCCTAAACCTAATCCTAACCCGAACCGTAAACCTAAAGCCTAACCCTAACCCAGGCCATAACCCTAGCCCTAAACCTAAACCCAACCCCAGACCCAACCCAAACCCAACCTAAACCCCAACCCCAACCCATAACCTAAACCTAAACCTAAACCTAAGCCTAAGCCTAACACTTACCCTAACCGTGACCCTAAACCTGTACCTAATCCTAACCCTACACTAACCCTAAAATAAACCTTAACACTATCCGTAACCCTTACCCTAACTGGACCCCTAAACCAAACCTTAAACCTGAGAGTCTTAACCTTTCAAAGAGTCTTAACTTAACAAACCTAAACATTTTTACCAAACCTAAACCTAAACATAACAAACCTTTTTTTAACTCTAACACAAAACCAAACCCTATATTTAACCCTAAATCTAACCCATACCCCAACCCTATCCCTACCCTAAACCTAACAGTGACCCAATCCCTAACCCTAACCCTATCCCAAACCCAAACCGAACTCAAAATTAGCCCTCCCCCTCACCTAAACCCTAACCCTCTCCGTAACCCTAAACCTAAACCTAATCATAACCGTAAACTAAACCTTAAAACTGACTGTAAGACTAACCCTAACCTTAAACCTTAGCCAAAACCTTACCTTAAGACTATTTCAAAATCTAATCATAATGTTATTACTAAAGCCAATCTTCACCTAACCCTATGAAATAACCTAAATCCTTCCCTAACACTTACTATAAGACTAAATCTTTAACCTGAACCCTTACTCTAACCTAACACTAATTCTAAAGCTAACACAAACCCTAACCCTTAACCTAAATCCAATCATACACCTAACCCTATCCAATAACCTAAAACATACCCTAACACTTACTGTAAAACTAATTATTTAAACTTAACATTAAACCTAACCCTAAATCTTACTCTAACCCTAAAACTATACCTTAACACTAACCCTAAAGCTAACCCCAACCCTAATCCTTACCCAAATCCTAAGCCAAAACTTTACCCTAACACTAATCAAAAATCTAAACATAACCCTATTACTAAAGCCAATCTTCACCTAACCCTCTGAAGCTACCTAAATCCTTCTTTGACACTTACTGTAAGACTAAATCTTTAACCCTATCCCTTTCCCTAACCCTTGCCCTTACCGTAACACTAACACATACCCTAACCCTTACCCTAAATCCAAACTTACACCTAACCCTTTCCAATAACCAAAACTTACCCTAAATCTTACTGTAAAACTAAATCTTTAAACCTAACACTAATCCTAATACAAACCCTAACCACAACCCTAACCCTAACCATAACCATAACCATAACCATAAAACAAAAACTAATCCTAACCCTAACCCCAACCTCAACACTAACCAAAAGCCCTAACCATAAACCTAACAATAACCATACATTCTTACCCTAAACCTTACCGTAACCCTAAAACTAACCCCAACACCAAACCCAAACCTAATCCCAACCCCAAACCTAACCCCAAACCTATCTCCTAACCCCTACAACTAAGCCTAACCCTAACCCTAAATCTAACCCTAAAATGTTAATTTAACCCTAAATGAACCCTAATCCTAACCCTAACTCAATCCTTCTAATCCTTCTAATCCTTACGTTAACCCTAATCCTATCCCAAAACCTAGTCCTGACCCAAAACCAAACTCTAACCCAAATCCTAACCCTAACACTAAACCTAACCCTATCGTTAACACTAACACCAATCCCAACCCAAACCCCAACCCAAACCCATACATGTAACCCCTAACCCGAAAGCTAACCCTACCCCTACCCCAAAACCAGCCACAAGCACTAACACTAATCCTATCCCTAAATTTTAACCTACCCCTAACCCTACCCTAAAAGCAACCACAAGCACTAACCCTAACCCTAACCCTAACCCTAATCCTAACACTAAACCGAACCCTAACCATACCCCTAAACCCTACCCTAACCCTAAACCCTCAAGGTAAGCCTAAACCGAACCCTAACCCTAAACTTAATACTAACCCTAACACTAACCTTCACCCTAACCCTAAACTATTACCCTGAACTATAACCCTAACCATGACCTAGAAATTTCTAGAAATTTTTATACTGGTTATAAAACCTTTCAAATCTTTTCAAATAATCAGGTCTGAACGGAGGCCTGTAATCACTCATAACCGTGGATTAAGCTTGAAAATATTTGCGTCTTCTACAGTTCCGAAGGCAGGATGCTAATCAGCCGACTGCCTTGCGCTGTAATGTGGCTTATCTCCACTGCCAAATGAGGTCTGATTCCAACATTACGCAGTTTACAGACTCCGTTCATGGTGTTTTTAGAAAAGATGGGCTGCCCCCCTTTGTTAGTGAGGGGGAATTTTCTGTTCTCAGCCGGCTTAGCAAGCATTTGAAAAGAATGATAGCATCAGAACTTTATTTCAGTACACATTCTCACAGTTTTTCTTTAACATTTCATGATGACCTTCTAGATCCTTCAGAAACACAGTTTCTCTCAATTTTTCCTTTTCATACACACGGACATTACTGATTCCTTCCCCAAAATTGTATGCTGCTCTGAGGTTAGTAAAGGCGAATTGTGAGTGAAGCTGGCCCCTCTCGCAGATTCTGCAGTCTGCGACAGCGGTTCGAAAATTTCCCCAACAAACTTACAGGATACAGGAGCATCGAACTTTCAGGATACAGGAGCATAGAAGATGAGCACTAAGCCGAGTCGGCAACGAACCTCAAACTGAAGAAAGACGCGCATCAGCCTGCTGCCGTGCACTGAAAATCAGCTTTAAGCAGCAGCCTGCTACGGTCTGACTCCAGGTCAGATTCTGGCATTAGGTCTGACATAACAGCGATTACCCTTATGACAGAATCCGTTACTAGCGTGGTCGATAGAGATGGGGAGGACCCCGATATTAGTGTGGGGGAAAGATTCTGTTCCCATTCTGCTCTGCTACCGTCGGCAATGTATGTCTGCATCAGACGATCCTTTCCTTCCACGTATTTATACATTTTTTTCTGAAGTTTCTTGATGTCTTTTTCTTTCAACACTGAATCATCGTGTCGCCCCGTGTATTTTTCAATCACTAGAACATTACTGATTCCTTTCCCAAAATTGTATGCTCTTCTGATCTTAGCAATGTAGATGCGAAATTTGAGTGAAACTTCCTCCTCTCGCAGATTCTTGTGACTGAACCGGATCGAATCTTTTCCAACAAACTTATTCACCGGAGAGTCTCAGATGAACCCGTACGAAACTGAGCCGTATCGGCAACGAACGTCACACTCAAATCTCTCTTAACCGCGGATTCCGCTTGAAAACGCATCAATCGCGGTTTCTGCTGCTTGAGCCGCAGAAGTAAGATGCGACTCAGCCTGCTGCCGTGCACTGAAGAGCGGGTTTAAGCAGAAACCTGCTGCGTTCTGACTCCAACATTACAGCGATTACCGTTATGACAGAATCCGTTCCTGGCGTTGTCGATAGAGATGGGGAGGACCGTGATGTTAGTGTGGGGGAAAGATTCTGTTCCCTTTCTGCTCTGCTACCGTCGGCTATGCATGTCTGCATCGGAAGATCCTTTCCGTCCACGTATTTATACATTTTTTTCTGAAGTTTCTTGATGTCTTTTTCTTTCAACACTGAATCATCGTGTCGCCATGTGTATTTTTCAATCACTAGAACAATACTGATTCCTTTCCCAAAATTGTATGCTCTTCTGATCTTAGCAATGTAGATGCGAAATTTGAGTGAAACTGGCCCCTATGGCAGATTCTGGTGTCTGTCAAACCGGATCTAACATTTTCCAACAAACTTCATTAACGGAGAGTCTCAGATGAGCCGGTACGAAACTTTTCCGAATCGACAATGAACGTCACACTCGAATCTCTCTTAACCGCGCGGGGATTCCGCTTGAAACACATCAATCGCGGTTTCTGCTGCTTGAGCCGCAGAAGTAAGACGCGACTCAGCCTGCTGCCGTGCACTGAAAAGCGGCTTTAAGCAGCAACCTGCTGCAGTCTGACTCCAACATTACAGCGATTACCCTTATGACAGAATCCGTTCCTGGCGTTGTCGATAGAGATGGGGAAGACCCCGATATTAATGTGGGGGAAAGATTCTGTTCCCTTTCTGCTCTGCTACCGTCGGCAATATATGTCTGCATCAGACGATCCTTTCCTTCCACGTATTTATACATTTTTTTCTGAAGTTTCTTGATGTCTTTTTCTTTCAACACTGAATCATCGTGTCTCCCCGTATATTTTTCAGTCACTCGAACATTACTGATTCCTTTCCCAAAATTGTATGCTCTTCTGATCTTAGCAATGTAGATGCGAAATTTGAGTGAAACTTCCTCCTCTCGCAGATTCTTGTGACTGAACCGGATCGAATATGTTCCAACAAACTTATTCACCGGAGAGTCTCAGATGAGCCCGTACGAAACTGAGCCGTATCGGCAACGAACGTCACACTCGAATCTCTCTTAACCGCGGATTCCGCTTGAAACGCATCAATCGCGGTTTCTGCTGCTTGAGCCGCAGAAGTAAGATGCGACTCAGCCTGCTGCCGTGCACTGAAAATCAGCTTTAAGCAGCAACCTGCTGCGTTCTGACTCCAACATTACAGCGATTACCGTTATGACAGAATCCGTTCCTGGCGTTGTCGATAGAGATGGGGAGGACCGTGATGTTAGTGTGGGGGAAAGATTCTGTTCCCTTTCTGCTCTGCTACCGTCGGCTATGCATGTCTGCATCGGAAGATCCTTTCCGTCCACGTATTTATACATTTTTTTCTGAAGTTTCTTGATGTCTTTTTCTTTCAACACTGAATCATCGTGTCGCCCCGTGTATTTTTCAATCACTAGAACATTACTGATTCCTTTCCCAAAATTGTATGCTCTTCTGATCTTAGCAATGTAGATGCGAAATTTGAGTGAAACTGGCCCCTATGGCAGATTCTGGTGTCTGTCAAACCGGATCTAACATTTTCCAACAAACTTCATTAACGGAGAGTCTCAGATGAGCCGGTACGAAACTTTTCCGAATCGACAATGAACGTCACACTCGAATCTCTCTTAACCGCGCGGGGATTCCGCTTGAAACACATCAATCGCGGTTTCTGCTGCTTGAGCCGCAGAAGTAAGACGCGACTCAGCCTGCTGCCGTGCACTGAAAAGCGGCTTTAAGCAGCAACCTGCTGCAGTCTGACTCCAACATTACAGCGATTACCCTTATGACAGAATCCGTTCCTGGCGTTGTCGATAGAGATGGGGAAGACCCCGATATTAATGTGGGGGAAAGATTCTGTTCCCTTTCTGCTCTGCTACCGTGTTCAATGTATGTCTGAATCAGACGATCCTTTCCGTCCACGTATTTATTCATTTTTTTCTGAAGTTTCTTGATGTCTTTTTCTTTCAACACTGAATCATCGTGTCTCCCCGTATATTTTTCAGTCACTCGAACATTACTGATTCCTTTCCCAAAATGGTATGCTCTTCTGATCTTAGCAATGTAGATGCGAAATTTGAGTGAAACTTCCTCCTCTCGCAGATTCTTGTGACTGAACCGGATCGAATCTTTTCCAACAAACTTATTCACCGGAGAGTCTCAGATGAGCCAGTACGAAACTGAGCCGTATCGGCAACGAACGTCACACTCGAATCTCTCTTAACCGCGGATTCCGCTTGAAACGCATCAATCGCGGTTTCTGCTGCTTGAGCCGCAGAAGTAAGATGCGACTCAGCCTGCTGCCGTGCACTGAAGAGCGGCTTTAAGCAGCAACCTGCTGCGTTCTGACTCCAACATTACAGCGATTACCCTTATGACAGAATCCGTTCCTGGCGTTGTCGATAGAGATGGGGAAGACCCCGATATTAATGTGGGGGAAAGATTCTGTTCCCATTCTTCTCTGCTACCGTGTTCAATGTATGTCTGCATCAGACGATCCTTTCCGTCCATGTATTTATACATTTTTTTTCTGAAGTTTCTTGATGTCTTTCTCTTTCAACACTAAATCATCGTGTCTGCCCGTGTATTTTTCAATCACTCGAACATTACTGATTCCCTTCCCAAAATTGTATGCTCTTCTGATCTTAGCAATGTAGATGCGAAATTTGAGTGAAACTTCCTCCTCTCGCAGATTCTGATGTCTGTCGAACCGGATCGAATCTTTTCCAACAAACTTCATCACCGGAGAGTCTCAGATGAGCCCGTACGAAACTGAGCCGTATCGGCAACGAACGTCACACTCGAATCTCTCTTAACCGCGGATTCCGCTTGAAACACATCAATCGCGGTTTCTGCTGCTTGAGCCGCAGAAGTAAGATGCAACTCAGCCTGCTGCCGTGCACTGAAGAGCGGGTTTAAGCAGCAACCTGCTGCGTTCTGACTCCAACATTACAGCGATTACCCTTATGACAGAATCCGTTCCAGGCGTTGTCGATAGCGATGGGGAGGACCCCGATGTTAGTGTGGGGGAAAGATTCTGTTCCCATTCTTCTCTGCTACCGTGTTCAATGTATGTCTGCATCAGACGATCCTTTCCGTCCACGTTTTCATACTTTATTTCAGAAGCTTTTTGATGTCTTTTTCTTCGTGAAACTTCGTCAATCCCGTTTCCTTTCCGCACACAAGGACGTTACTGATTCCTTCCCCAAAATTGTATGCTCTTCTGATCTTAGCAATGTAGATGTGAAATTTGAGTGAAACTTCCTCCTCTCGCAGATTCTGGATTCTCTCCCACCGGAACGAATATTTTCCAGCAAACTTCATCACCGGAGAGTCTCAGATGAGCCCGTACGAAACTTTTCCGAATCGGCAACGAACGTCACACTCGAAACTCTCTCAACCTCGGATTCTGCTTGAAACGCTTCAACCGCCTTTTCTGCTGCTTGAGCCGCTGAAGAATGACGCGACTCAGCCTGCTGCCGTGCACTGAAAAGCGGCTTTAAGCCGCAGCCTGCTGCGGTCTGACTCCAACACAACAGTGATTACCCTTCTGACAGAATCCGTTCCCGGCGTTATCGATAGAGATGGGGAGGACCCCGATGTTAGTGTTGGGGAATTATTCTGTTCCCATTCTGCTCTGCTACCGTGTTCAATGTATGTCTGCATCAGACGATCCTTTCCGTCCACGTATTCATACTTTATTTCAGAAACTTTTTGATGTCTTTTTCTTAGTGAAACTTCGTCAGTCCCGTTTCCTTTCCGCACACAAGGACGTTACTGATTCCTTCCCCAAAATTGTATGCTCTTCTGATCTTAGCAATGTAGATGCGAAATTTGAGTGAAGCTGGCTCCTCTCGCAGATTCTGGTTTCTCTCCCACCGGAACGAATATTTTCCAACAAACTTCATCCCCGGAGCTCGTTCAAAACTCTGCCGAATGGGCAACGAACGTCACACTCGAATCGCTCGTAACAGCAGATTCCGCTTGAAACGCATCAATTGCGTTTTTTGCTTCTAGAGCCGCAGAAGTAAGACGCGACTCAGCCGGATGCCGTGCTCTGTAGCCGATTCTGACATTCTTAGCTGAAGAAATTAGATAAGTTTTTATACCATTCAAAAAACATTTATAAACTTTTTGGAATAGCATTTTTATTTAATTTTGAACGTTTTAAAGTTTTTCAATACTTCTTTGAAATGTAGTCTAAAGTTGAAATATGTTTAAAATTAATTGTCAGGATCTTTTACATCCCATAATAGCTGCATTTTTTGACTGATCGTGTGCGATTTTTAAAACAAGAGAAATGAGTACAGCCACAGATTTCTTGTGTGTGTAATGAACACTTATGCAGAGCTTTATTTCAAGTGGAAGAAAATGTCATGTTCTATAATATGCCGATTTGAAGCTCAGTATTTGCCCACACCCAATTTTTTTTTTTAACAATAACAATAACATTCCAACTAATCCCAATCCAAAATCTATTCATAAAATGCAAAGAAACCCTGTCCCTTACGCAAATATAAAATCAAATCTTAACCCTAATATAAAATCCATCCCAAACACTAACCCTTACCGTAAACGTAACCTTAGCTTTAACCACAAAACTAACACCCTAACCCAAACACTACAACAAACCAAAACTCTAAACCGAGATGGATAGCAGATCATACCCCTATCCCTTACTCTAGGACTATAAACCAACTAAACTCAAAGTCTCTCCCTATGCCAAATAGAAGCAATAAACTTGTACAGAACACTATTCCTATTCCTATTTTTGAACCATAACCAATCACAAAACAAATCCAGGGCTTAACACTTCTTTCACAATAACGCTCAAAATTACCCTACACTACACAAGAAATTTAACACTACCTTAGGAGAATACTGTGGGAGACCGTGTCAAAGGCCTTGCTGAAGTCCAGGTAGACTACATCAACAGCCTTTCCCTCATCTACCTGTCTGGTCACCCAGTCATAGAAGGAGATGAGTTTGGACAAGCACGACCTGCCCCTGGTGAACCCGTGCTGGCTGGGTCTGATCCCTTTATTGCCACGCACGTGTCGTGTGATCTCCCTCAAGATCATCTGTTCCATAACTTTCCCTGATACCGAGGTCAGGCTGACAGGCCTGTAGTTCCCCGGGTCTTCCTTACGGCCTTTCTTGTAGATGGGAGTCACATCGGCAAGCCTCCAATCTTGTGGGACCTCTCCAGATAACCAGGAATGCTGATAGATGGCAGAAAGTGGCTCGGCAAAAAGAAATTTAAAGAAAGAAATTTAAAAAAAGAAATTTAACACTACCTCTATTCTTGAAACCTAGCACTAACTCTTTACCTATCTATAACTTAACCTAACCCTAAGCGCAAACCTAATGCTAACCCTAACCCTAACCCCTACATTGAACCCTAAACCTAAGCTTAACATTAACCCTGAACCTAACACTAACCCTAAATCTAACACTAACCCAAACCCTAACCCTGACCCAAAGACTAACGCTAAACCTAAAACAAACCATAATCCAAACACTAACCCTAACCCAAAACCAAACCCTAATCCTAAGCCAACACTAACCCTAACCCTATACTTTAACCCTAACCCTAACGCTAACCCCAACCCTAATCCTTACCCTAACCCTAACCCTAAGCCAAAATGTTACCCCAACACAAATCCAAATTCTGAACATAAAAATATTACTAAAGCCAATCTTCACCGAAGCTGCTAAAATTACCTAAATCCTTCCCTAACACTTACTCTAAGACTAATTCTTTAACCCTAACACTTACCCTAACCCTAACGCTAACACTTACCCTATCTTAACACTAAATCCAATTGTACACCCAACCCTATACAATAACATAAAACTTACTTTAAAACTAAATCTGTAAAACTAACACTAACCCTAACAGAATCCTAACACTAATCCTAACCCCTAACCTAACCCTAGCCCTACCCTATCCCTATCCTAACCCAAAATATCTCTTCTCAGAGATCCCTCCCACGTGGAGTCCCCTGCGAGCCTTATCATCCTGATGGTGAGCCATCTTCTCTTTCGTATTATTTGTATGCTATCTATATAGAACAACTCAAAATATACCATCATCTATACTATTTCTTTGTGAAGTACCATCCTTGGGAGTTATTTACCCCACACTAACCCTAACCATAACTCAATCCCTAACCTAAACCTAACTATTGCTATAAATCTTAATCTAGAAACCTAACACTAAACCTTACCCTAACTCTAAACCTAACCTTAACCCTAACCCTAAACTAACCTTAACGCTAAAAATAACACTAACGCTAACCTTAACCCTAAACGTAACCCTAACCTTAACACTACCCTAACCCTAACAGTAAACCAAAACCCTAAACCTAACCCTATCCCAAAACCAAACCGAGCCCAAAACTTAATCTTCACCCTAATTCTAACCATAACTCAAGCACTAAGCCTAACTCAAGCACTAAACCAAACATAAAACCCAACCCTAACCGTGATTCTAAACCTAAACTTACACTAAACCTAAACTAACACTACCCTAACCCTAAAATAAACCTTAACACTAACCGTAACGCTAATCCAAACCTTAAACCTAAGCCAAAACCTTCACCTAAGACTATTCCAAAATCTAAACATAACCTTATTACTATAGCCGATCTTCACCTAACCCTATGAAGTAATCTAAATCCTTCCCTAACACTTACTGTAAGACTAAAACTTTAACCTAACACTTACTCTAACCCTAACACTAATTCTAAAGCTAACACAAACCCTAACCCTTAACCTAAATCCAATCATACACCTAACCCTATCCAATAACCTAAAACATTCATTAATACTTACATTACATTACATTCATTAACACTTACAATACTTACTCAAATCCAGTCTTCACAAAACCCACTGAAATTAACTAAATCCTTCCCTAACACTTACTGCAAGACTAAATCTTTAACCTGAACCCTTACTCTAGCCTAACACTAATTCTAAAGCTAACACAAACCCTAAACCAAACCCTAAATCCAATCATACACCTAAATCTATCCAATAACCTAAAACATACCCTAACACTTACTGTAAAACTAAATATTTAAACATAAACTTAAACCAAAACCTAATCCTCACCCTTACTCTAATCCTAAATCTTAGCCTAACCCTAACCCTATACCTTAACCTTAACACTAACGCTAACCCCAACAGTAGTCTGCACCCTAACCCTAAACCCTAAGCCTTACACTTACCCTAACCCTAACCCTAAAGCTAACCCATAGCCCTAAACCTAACCCTTAACTAAACCCATACCCTGACCCTAATTCAAAAAGTAACCCAAACCCAAACACTACCCTAAAGCTAACCCAACTCCAACTGCAACCCCATCCCCAAACCCAACACCAACCACACCTAACCCCTAACCCTAAACCTACCCCTATTCCTACCCTAACCCTATACCAAACCCTAACCCTACACCTAACCTTAAACATAAAACCAACCATAAACCCAACACCCTAACCATACACCTAACACTAACTTTAACCCTGAACCTAACACAAACCCTAAACTTAACACTAACCCTAACCCTAACCGTGATCCTTACCCAGACCCAAACACTAATGCTCAACCTAAATAAAACCCTAATCCAAACACTAACCGTAACCCAAAATCAAACCCTAACCCTAAGGCTAACCCCAACCCTAATCTACTCTAACCCTAACCTACTCTAGCCATAACCCTAATCCTAACCCTAAACCCTAACCCTAACCCAATCCCAACAACTATCCCAACTCCAACCCCAACCCCCAACACCAGCCCCAACCCTATCTCTAATACCAACAACAACCCCAACCCAAACAATAACATCTAAAACCTAACGCTATCCCTAATACTAAGCCTAACCCCACCCCCAAACAAAACCCCAAACCTAATCCTAAACATAACCCTAAACCTAATACTAAATGGAATCCTAAACCTAAAGCCTAACCCTAACCCAATCCATAACCCTAGCCCTAAACCTAACTCCAACCCCAGACCCAACCCAAACCCAACCCCAACCCTTATCCTAACCCTAACCGTAAACCTAAACCTAACCCTAAGCCTAAGCCTAAGCCTAACCCTAACCCAAGCCATAACCCTAACCTTATACTAACCCTAACTCTAACCCTAACCCTAATCCGAACAACCCTAATCCCAATCCCAACCCCAACCCTAACTCCAAACTTAACTCTAATCCTAACCTGAACCCTAACCATAACTTTACCCTAACCCTAACATTAACTCTAACCCTAAAACTAACCTTACCCTAACACGAACACTAACCCTAAACCTAAACCTAAATCTAAGCCTACACCTAACCCTAAACCTAACCCTAACATTAACCCTGAACCTAACACTAACCCTAAACCTAACACTAACCCAAACCCTAACCCTGACCCTAAGCCCTAACCCTAACCTAATCCCAACAACTATCCCAACTCCAACCCCAACCCCGAACACCAGCCCCAACCCTATCCCTAACACCACCAACAACCCGAACCCAAACAGTAACATCTAAAACCTAACGCTAACCCTAATACTAACCCTAACCCCACCCCCAACCCAAATCCCACCCCCAACCCTAATCCCAACCCTAACCCTAAACCTAATCCTAACCCGAACCGTAAACCTAAAGCCTAACCCTAACCCAGGCCATAACCCTAGCCCTAAACCTAAACCCAACCCCAGACCCAACCCAAACCCAACCTAAACCCCAACCCCAACCCATAACCTAAACCTAAACCTAAACCTAAGCCTAAGCCTAACACTTACCCTAACCGTGACCCTAAACCTGTACCTAATCCTAACCCTACACTAACCCTAAAATAAACCTTAACACTATCCGTAACCCTTACCCTAACTGGACCCCTAAACCAAACCTTAAACCTGAGAGTCTTAACCTTTCAAAGAGTCTTAACTTAACAAACCTAAACATTTTTACCAAACCTAAACCTAAACATAACAAACCTTTTTTTAACTCTAACACAAAACCAAACCCTATATTTAACCCTAAATCTAACCCATACCCCAACCCTATCCCTACCCTAAACCTAACAGTGACCCAATCCCTAACCCTAACCCTATCCCAAACCCAAACCGAACTCAAAATTAGCCCTCCCCCTCACCTAAACCCTAACCCTCTCCGTAACCCTAAACCTAAACCTAATCATAACCGTAAACTAAACCTTAAAACTGACTGTAAGACTAACCCTAACCTTAAACCTTAGCCAAAACCTTACCTTAAGACTATTTCAAAATCTAATCATAATGTTATTACTAAAGCCAATCTTCACCTAACCCTATGAAATAACCTAAATCCTTCCCTAACACTTACTGTAAGACTAAATCTTTAACCTGAACCCTTACTCTAACCTAACACTAATTCTAAAGCTAACACAAACCCTAACCCTTAACCTAAATCCAATCATACACCTAACCCTATCCAATAACCTAAAACATACCCTAACACTTACTGTAAAACTAATTATTTAAACTTAACATTAAACCTAACCCTAAATCTTACTCTAACCCTAAAACTATACCTTAACACTAACCCTAAAGCTAACCCCAACCCTAATCCTTACCCAAATCCTAAGCCAAAACTTTACCCTAACACTAATCAAAAATCTAAACATAACCCTATTACTAAAGCCAATCTTCACCTAACCCTCTGAAGCTACCTAAATCCTTCTTTGACACTTACTGTAAGACTAAATCTTTAACCCTATCCCTTTCCCTAACCCTTGCCCTTACCGTAACACTAACACATACCCTAACCCTTACCCTAAATCCAAACTTACACCTAACCCTTTCCAATAACCAAAACTTACACTAAATCTTACTGTAAAACTAAATCTTTAAACCTAACACTAATCCTAATACAAACCCTAACCACAACCCTAACCCTAACCATAACCATAACCATAACCATAAAACAAAAACTAATCCTAACCCTAACCCCAACCTCAACACTAACCAAAAGCCCTAACCATAAACCTAACAATAACCATACATTCTTACCCTAAACCTTACCGTAACCCTAAAACTAACCCCAACACCAAACCCAAACCTAATCCCAACCCCAAACCTAACCCCAAACCTATCTCCTAACCCCTACAACTAAGCCTAACCCTAACCCTAAATCTAACCCTAAAATGTTAATTTAACCCTAAATGAACCCTAATCCTAACCCTAACTCAATCCTTCTAATCCTTCTAATCCTTACGTTAACCCTAATCCTATCCCAAAACCTAGTCCTGACCCAAAACCAAACTCTAACCCAAATCCTAACCCTAACACTAAACCTAACCCTATCGTTAACACTAACACCAATCCCAACCCAAACCCCAACCCAAACCCATACATGTAACCCCTAACCCGAAAGCTAACCCTACCCCTACCCCAAAACCAGCCACAAGCACTAACACTAATCCTATCCCTAAATTTTAACCTACCCCTAACCCTACCCTAAAAGCAACCACAAGCACTAACCCTAACCCTAACCCTAACCCTAATCCTAACACTAAACCGAAACCTAACCATACCCCTAAACCCTACCCTAACCCTAAACCCTCAAGGTAAGCCTAAACCGAACCCTAACCCTAAACTTAATACTAACCCTAACACTAACCTTCACCCTAACCCTAAACTATTACCCTGAACTATAACCCTAACCATGACCTAGAAATTTCTAGAAATTTTTATACTGGTTATAAAACCTTTCAAATCTTTTCAAATAATCAGGTCTGAACGGAGGCCTGTAATCACTCATAACCGTGGATTAAGCTTGAAAATATTTGCGTCTTCTACAGTTCCGAAGGCAGGATGCTAATCAGCCGACTGCCTTGCGCTGTAATGTGGCTTATCTCCACTGCCAAATGAGGTCTGATTCCAACATTACGCAGTTTACAGACTCCGTTCATGGTGTTTTTAGAAAAGATGGGCTGCCCCCCTTTGTTAGTGAGGGGGAATTTTCTGTTCTCAGCCGGCTCAGCAAGCATTTGAAAAGAATGATAGCATCAGAACTTTATTTCAGTACACATTCTCACAGTTTTTCTTTAACATTTCATGATGACATTCTAGATCCTTCAGAAACACAGTTTCTCTCAATTTTTCCTTTTCATACACACGGACATTACTGATTCCTTCCCCAAAATTGTATGCTGCTCTGAGGTTAGTAAAGGCGAATTGTGAGTGAAGCTGGCCCCTCTCGCAGATTCTGCAGTCTGCGACAGCGGTTCGAAAATTTCCCCAACAAACTTACAGGATACAGGAGCATCGAACTTTCAGGATACAGGAGCATAGAAGATGAGCACTAAGCCGAGTCGGCAACGAACCTCAAACTGAAGAAAGACGCGCATCAGCCTGCTGCCGTGCACTGAAAATCAGCTTTAAGCAGCAGCCTGCTACGGACTGACTCCAGGTCAGATTCTGGCATTAGGTCTGACATAACAGCGATTACCCTTATGACAGAATCCGTTACTAGCGTGGTCGATAGAGATGGGGAGGACCCCGATATTAGTGTGGGGGAAAGATTCTGTTCCCATTCTGCTCTGCTACCGTCGGCAATGTATGTCTGCATTAAACGTTCCTTTCCGTCCATGTATTTATACATTTTTTTCTGAAGTTTCTTGATGTCTTTTTCTTTCAACACTGAATCATCGTGTCTCCCCGTATATTTTTCAGTCACTCGAACATTACTGATTCCTTTCCCAAAATTGTATGCTCTTCTGATCTTAGCAATGTAGATACGAAATTTGATTGAAACTGTCTCATCTCGCAGATTCTGATGTCTGAACCGGATCGAATCTTTTCCAACAAACTTCATCACCTGAGAGTCTCAGATGAGCCCGTACGAAACTGAGCCGTATCGGCAACGAACGTCACACTCGAATCTCTCTTAACCGCAGATTCCGCTTGAAACGCATCAATCGCGGTTTCTGCTGCTTGAGCCGCTGAAGAAAGACGCGAAGAATTCGGCTGCAGGCGCTGAAGAGCGGCTTTAAGCAGCAGCCTGCTGCAGTCTGACTCCAACATTACAGCGATTACCCTTATGACAGAATCCGTTCCTGGCGTTGTCGATAGAGATGGGGAGGACCCCGATATTATTGTGGGGGAAAGATTCTGTTCCCTTTCTGCTCTGCTACCGTCGGCAATGTATGTCTGCATCAGAAGATCCTTTCCGTCCACGTATTTATACATTTTTTTCTGAAGTTTCTTGATGTCTTTTTCTTTCAACACTGAATCATCGTGTCTCCCCGTATATTTTTCAGTCACTCGAACATTACTGACTCCTTTCCCAAAATTGTATGCTCTTCTGATCTTAGCAATGTAGATGCGAAATTTGAGTGAAACTGGCCCCTATGGCAGATTCTGGTGTCTGTCAAACCGGATCTAACATTTTCCAACAAACTTCATTAACGGAGAGTCTCAGATGAGCCGGTACGAAACTTTTCCGAATCGACAATGAACGTCACACTCGAATCTCTCTTAACCGCGGATTCCGCTTGAAACGCATCAATCGCGGTTTCTGCTGCTTGAGCCGCAGAAGTAAGATGCGACTCAGCCTGCTGCCGTGCACTGAAGAGCGGGTTTAAGCAGCAACCTGCTGCGTTCTGACTCCAACATTACAGCGATTACCCTTATGACAGAATCCGTTCCTGGTGTTGTCGATAGAGATGGGGAGGACCGTGATGTTAGTGTGGGGGAAAGATTCTGTTCCCTTTCTGCTCTGCTACCGTCGGCTATGCATGTCTGCATCAGAAGATCCTTTCCGTCCACGTATTTATACATTTTTTTCTGAAGTTTCTTGATGTCTTTTTCTTTCAACACTGAATCATCGTGTCGCCCCGTGTATTTTTCAATCACTAGAACATTACTGATTCCTTTCCCAAAATTGTATGCTCTTCTGATCTTAGCAATGTAGATGCGAAATTTGAGTGAAACTGGCCCCTATGGCAGATTCTGGTGTCTGTCAAACCGGATCTAACATTTTCCAACAAACTTCATTAACGGAGAGTCTCAGATGAGCCGGTACGAAACTTTTCCGAATCGACAATGAACGTCACACTCGAATCTCTCTTAACCGCGGATTCCGCTTGAAACACATCAATCGCGGTTTCTGCTGCTTGAGCCGCAGAAGTAAGACGCGACTCAGCCTGCTGCCGTGCACTGAAAAGCGGCTTTAAGCAGCAACCTGCTGCAGTCTGACTCCAACATTACAGCGATTACCCTTATGACAGAATCCGTTCCTGGCGTTGTCGATAGAGATGGGGAAGACCCCGATATTAATGTGGGGGAAAGATTCTGTTCCCATTCTTCTCTGCTACCGTGTTCAATGTATGTCTGAATCAGACGATCCTTTCCGTCCATGTATTTATACATTTTTTTTCTGAAGTTTCTTGATGTCTTTCTCTTTCAACACTAAATCATCGTGTCTCCCCGTGTATTTTTCAATCACTCGAACATTACTGATTCCCTTCCCAAAATGGTATGCTCTTCTGATCTTAGCAATGTAGATGCGAAATTTGAGTGAAGCTGGCTCCTCTCGCAGATTCTGGTTTCTCTCCCACCGGAACGAATATTTTCCAACAAACTTCATCCCCGGAGCTCGTTCAAAACTCTGCCGAATGGGCAACGAACGTCACACTCGAATCGCTCGTAACAGCAGATTCCGCTTGAAACGCATCAATTGCGTTTTTTGCTTCTAGAGCCGCAGAAGTAAGACGCGACTCAGCCGGATGCCGTGCTCTGTAGCCGATTCTGACATGCTTAGCTGAAGAAATTAGATAAGTTTTTATACCATTCAAAAAACATTTATAAACTTTTTGGAATAGCATTTTTATTTAATTTTGAACGTTTTAAAGTTTTTCAATACTTCTTTGTAATGTAGTCTAAAGTTGAAATATGTTTAAAATTAATTGTCAGGATCTTTTACATCCCATAATAGCTGCATTTTTTGACTGATCGTGTGCGATTTTTAAAACAAGAGAAATGAGTACAGCCACAGATTTCTTGTGTGTGTAATGAACACTTATGCAGAGCTTTATTTCAAGTGGAAGAAAATGTCATGTTCTATAATATGCCGATTTGAAGCTCAGTATTTGCCCACACCCAATTTTTTTTTTAACAATAACAATAACATTCCAACTAATCCCAATCCAAAATCTATTCATAAAATGCAAAGAAACCCTGTCCCTTACGCAAATATAAAATCAAATCTTAACCCTAATATAAAATCCATCCCAAACACTAACCCTTACCGTAAACGTAACCTTAGCTTTAACCACAAAACTAACACCCTAACCCAAACACTACAACAAACCAAAACTCTAAACCGAGATGGATAGCAGATCATACCCCTATCCCTTACTCTAGGACTATAAACCAACTAAACTCAAAGTCTCTCCCTATGCCAAATAGAAGCAATAAACTTGTACAGAACACTATTCCTATTCCTATTTTTGAACCATAACCAATCACAAAACAAATCCAGGGCTTAACACTTCTTTCACAATAACGCTCAAAATTACCCTACACTACACAAGAAATTTAACACTACCTTAGGAGAATACTGTGGGAGACCGTGTCAAAGGCCTTGCTGAAGTCCAGGTAGACTACATCAACAGCCTTTCCCTCATCTACCTGTCTGGTCACCCAGTCATAGAAGGAGATGAGTTTGGACAAGCACGACCTGCCCCTGGTGAACCCGTGCTGGCTGGGTCTGATCCCTTTATTGCCACGCACGTGTCGTGTGTTCTCCCTCAAGATCATCTGTTCCATAACTTTCCCTGATACCGAGGTCAGGCTGACAGGCCTGTAGTTCCCCGGGTCTTCCTTACGGCCTTTCTTGTAGATGGGAGTCACATCGGCAAGCCTCCAATCTTGTGGGACCTCTCCAGATAACCAGGAATGCTGATAGATGGCAGAAAGTGGCTCGGCAAAAAGAAATTTAAAGAAAGAAATTAAAAAAAAGAAATTTAACACTACCTCTATTCTTGAAACCTAGCACTAACTCTTTACCTATCTATAACTTAACCTAACCCTAAGCGCAAACCTAATGCTAACCCTAACCCTAACCCCTACATTGAACCCTAAACCTAAGCCTAACATTAACCCTGAACCTAACACTAACCCTAAATCTAACACTAACCCAAACCCTAACCCTGACCCAAAGACTAACGCTAAACCTAAAACAAACCATAATCCAAACACTAACCCTAACCCAAAACCAAACCCTAATCCTAAGCCAACACTAACCCTAACCCTATACTTTAACCCTAACCCTAACGCTAACCCCAACCCTAATCCTTACCCTAACCCTAACCCTAAGCCAAAATGTTACCCCAACACAAATCCAAATTCTGAACATAAAAATATTACTAAAGCCAATCTTCACCGAAGCTGCTAAAATTACCTAAATCCTTCCCTAACACTTACTCTAAGACTAATTCTTTAACCCTAACACTTACCCTAACCCTAACGCTAACACTTACCCTATCTTAACACTAAATCCAATTGTACACCCAACCCTATACAATAACATAAAACTTACTTTAAAACTAAATCTGTAAAACTAACACTAACCCTAACAGAATCCTAACACTAATCCTAACCCCTAACCTAACCCTAGCCCTACCCTATCCCTATCCTAACCCAAAATATCTCTTCTCAGAGATCCCTCCCACGTGGAGTCCCCTGCGAGCCTTATCATCCTGATGGTGAGCCATCTTCTCTTTCGTATTATTTGTATGCTATCTATATAGAACAACTCAAAATATACCATCATCTATACTATTTCTTTGTGAAGTACCATCCTTGGGAGTTATTTACCCCACACTAACCCTAACCATAACTCAATCCCTAACCTAAACCTAACTATTGCTATAAATCTTAATCTAGAAACCTAACACTAAACCTTACCCTAACTCTAAACCTAACCTTAACCCTAACCCTAAACTAACCTTAACGCTAAAAATAACACTAACGCTAACCTTAACCCTAAACGTAACCCTAACCTTAACACTACCCTAACCCTAACAGTAAACCAAAACCCTAAACCTAACCCTATCCCAAAACCAAACCGAGCCCAAAACTTAATCTTCACCCTAATTCTAACCATAACTCAAGCACTAAGCCTAACTCAAGCACTAAACCAAACATAAAACCCAACCCTAACCGTGATTCTAAACCTAAACTTACACTAAACCTAAACTAACACTACCCTAACCCTAAAATAAACCTTAACACTAACCGTAACGCTAATCCAAACCTTAAACCTAAGCCAAAACCTTCACCTAAGACTATTCCAAAATCTAAACATAACCTTATTACTATAGCCGATCTTCACCTAACCCTATGAAGTAATCTAAATCCTTCCCTAACACTTACTGTAAGACTAAAACTTTAACCAGCACTTACTCTAACCCTAACACTAATCCTAAATCTAACACAAACCCTAAACCAAACCATAAATCCAATCATACAACTAACCCTATCCAATAACCTAAAACATTCATTAATACTTACATTACATTACATTCATTACATTACATTACATTCATTAATACTTACAATACTTACTCAAATCCAGTCTTCACAAAACCCACTGAAATTAACTAAATCCTTCCCTAACACTTACTGCAAGACTAAATCTTTAACCTGAACCCTTACTCTAGCCTAACACTAATTCTAAAGCTAACACAAACCCTAAACCAAACCCTAAATCCAATCATACACCTAAACCTATCCAATAACCTAAAACATACCCTAACACTTACTGTAAAACTAAATATTTAAACATAAACTTAAACCAAAACCTAATCCTCACCCTTACTCTAATCCTAAATCTTAGCCTAACCCTAACCCTATACCTTAACCTTAACACTAATGCTAACCCCAACAGTAGTCTGCACCCTAACCCTAAACCCTAAGCCTTACACTTACCCTAACCCTAACCCTAAAGCTAACCCATAGCCCTAAACCTAACCCTTAACTAAACCCATACCCTGACCCTAATTCAAAAAGTAACCCAAACCCAAACACTACCCTAAAGCTAACCCAACTCCAACTGCAACCCCATCCCCAAACCCAACACCAACCACACCTAACCCCTAACCCTAAACCTACCCCTATTCCTACCCTAACCCTATACCAAACCCTAACCCTACACCTAACCTTAAACATAAAACCAACCATAAACCCAACACCCTAACCATACACCTAACACTAACTTTAACCCTGAACCTAACACAAACCCTAAACTTAACACTAACCCTAACCCTAACCGTGATCCTTACCCAGACCCAAACACTAATGCTCAACCTAAATAAAACCCTAATCCAAACACTAACCGTAACCCAAAATCAAACCCTAACCCTAAGGCTAACCCCAACCCTAATCTACTCTAACCCTAACCTACTCTAGCCATAACCCTAATCCTAACCCTAAACCCTAACCCTAACCCAATCCCAACAACTATCCCAACTCCAACCCCAACCCCCAACACCAGCCCCAACCCTATCTCTAATACCAACAACAACCCCAACCCAAACAATAACATCTAAAACCTAACGCTATCCCTAATACTAAGCCTAACCCCACCCCCAAACAAAACCCCAAACCTAATCCTAAACATAACCCTAAACCTAATACTAAATGGAATCCTAAACCTAAAGCCTAACCCTAACCCAATCCATAACCCTAGCCCTAAACCTAACTCCAACCCCAGACCCAACCCAAACCCAACCCCAACCCTTATCCTAACCCTAACCGTAAACCTAAACCTAACCCTAAGCCTAAGCCTAAGCCTAACCCTAACCCAAGCCATAACCCTAACCTTATACTAACCCTAACTCTAACCCTAACCCTAATCCGAACAACCCTAATCCCAATCCCAACCCCAACCCTAACTCCAAACTTAACTCTAATCCTAACCTGAACCCTAACCATAACTTTACCCTAACCCTAACATTAACTCTAACCCTAAAACTAACCTTACCCTAACACGAACACTAACCCTAAACCTAAACCTAAATCTAAGCCTACACCTAACCCTAAACCTAACCCTAACATTAACCCTGAACCTAACACTAACCCTAAACCTAACACTAACCCAAACCCTAACCCTGACCCTAAGCCCTAACCCTAACCTAATCCCAACAACTATCCCAACTCCAACCCCAACCCCGAACACCAGCCCCAACCCTATCCCTAACACCACCAACAACCCGAACCCAAACAGTAACATCTAAAACCTAACGCTAACCCTAATACTAACCCTAACCCCACCCCCAACCCAAATCCCACCCCCAACCCTAATCCCAACCCTAACCCTAAACCTAATCCTAACCCGAACCGTAAACCTAAAGCCTAACCCTAACCCAGGCCATAACCCTAGCCCTAAACCTAAACCCAACCCCAGACCCAACCCAAACCCAACCTAAACCCCAACCCCAACCCATAACCTAAACCTAAACCTAAACCTAAGCCTAAGCCTAACACTTACCCTAACCGTGACCCTAAACCTGTACCTAATCCTAACCCTACACTAACCCTAAAATAAACCTTAACACTATCCGTAACCCTTACCCTAACTGGACCCCTAAACCAAACCTTAAACCTGAGAGTCTTAACCTTTCAAAGAGTCTTAACTTAACAAACCTAAACATTTTTACCAAACCTAAACCTAAACATAACAAACCTTTTTTTAACTCTAACACAAAACCAAACCCTATATTTAACCCTAAATCTAACCCATACCCCAACCCTATCCCTACCCTAAACCTAACAGTGACCCAATCCCTAACCCTAACCCTATCCCAAACCCAAACCGAACTCAAAATTAGCCCTCCCCCTCACCTAAACCCTAACCCTCTCCGTAACCCTAAACCTAAACCTAATCATAACCGTAAACTAAACCTTAAAACTGACTGTAAGACTAACCCTAACCTTAAACCTTAGCCAAAACCTTACCTTAAGACTATTTCAAAATCTAATCATAATGTTATTACTAAAGCCAATCTTCACCTAACCCTATGAAATAACCTAAATCCTTCCCTAACACTTACTGTAAGACTAAATCTTTAACCTGAACCCTTACTCTAACCTAACACTAATTCTAAAGCTAACACAAACCCTAACCCTTAACCTAAATCCAATCATACACCTAACCCTATCCAATAACCTAAAACATACCCTAACACTTACTGTAAAACTAATTATTTAAACTTAACATTAAACCTAACCCTAAATCTTACTCTAACCCTAAAACTATACCTTAACACTAACCCTAAAGCTAACCCCAACCCTAATCCTTACCCAAATCCTAAGCCAAAACTTTACCCTAACACTAATCAAAAATCTAAACATAACCCTATTACTAAAGCCAATCTTCACCTAACCCTCTGAAGCTACCTAAATCCTTCTTTGACACTTACTGTAAGACTAAATCTTTAACCCTATCCCTTTCCCTAACCCTTGCCCTTACCGTAACACTAACACATACCCTAACCCTTACCCTAAATCCAAACTTACACCTAACCCTTTCCAATAACCAAAACTTACACTAAATCTTACTGTAAAACTAAATCTTTAAACCTAACACTAATCCTAATACAAACCCTAACCACAACCCTAACCCTAACCATAACCATAACCATAACCATAAAACAAAAACTAATCCTAACCCTAACCCCAACCTCAACACTAACCAAAAGCCCTAACCATAAACCTAACAATAACCATACATTCTTACCCTAAACCTTACCGTAACCCTAAAACTAACCCCAACACCAAACCCAAACCTAATCCCAACCCCAAACCTAACCCCAAACCTATCTCCTAACCCCTACAACTAAGCCTAACCCTAACCCTAAATCTAACCCTAAAATGTTAATTTAACCCTAAATGAACCCTAATCCTAACCCTAACTCAATCCTTCTAATCCTAAACCTAACTGATCCCTAATCCTAACCCTAAACCGAAAGTAACCCTACTCCCACCACTCCCCCTACTCACAACAAAACACAACCACAAGCCCTAACCCTAATCCTAAACCAAACTCCAACACAAACCCCAAACGCAACAACAAACACACCCCCAACCCTAAAACCAAACCCCAAACCTAGTGTTAACCCTAACACTAAACCTAAAACAAACCCTAATCCATGACGGTAACTCTAACCCTAACCCTAATCTATGACCCTAAACCTGAAGCCTTACGTTAACCCTAATCCTATCCCAAAACCTAGTCCTGAACCAAAACCAAACTCTAACCCAAATCCTAACACTAACACTAAACCTAACCCTATCGTTAACACTAACACCAATCCCAACCCAAACCCCAACCCAAACCCATACATGTAACCCCTAACCCGAAAGCTAACCCTACCCCTACCCCAAAACCAGCCACAAGCACTAACACTAATCCTATCCCTAAATTTTAACCTACCCCTAACCCTACCCTAAAAGCAACCACAAGCACTAACCCTAACCCTAACCCTAACCCTAATCCTAACACTAAACCGAACCCTAACCATACCCCTAAACCCTACCCTAACCCTAAACCCTCAAGGTAAGCCTAAACCGAACCCTAACCCTAAACTTAATACTAACCCTAACACTAACCTTCACCCTAACCCTAAACTATTACCCTGAACTATAACCCTAACCATGACCTAGAAATTTCTAGAAATTTTTATACTGGTTATAAAACCTTTCAAATCTTTTCAAATAATCAGGTCTGAACGGAGGCCTGTAATCACTCATAACCGTGGATTAAGCTTGAAAATATTTGCGTCTTCTACAGTTCCGAAGGCAGGATGCTAATCAGCCGACTGCCTTGCGCTGTAATGTGGCTTATCTCCACTGCCAAATGAGGTCTGATTCCAACATTACGCAGTTTACAGACTCCGTTCATGGTGTTTTTAGAAAAGATGGGCTGCCCCCCTTTGTTAGTGAGGGGGAATTTTCTGTTCTCAGCCGGCTCAGCAAGCATTTGAAAAGAATGATAGCATCAGAACTTTATTTCAGTACACATTCTCACAGTTTTTCTTTAACATTTCATGATGACCTTCTAGATCCTTCAGAAACACAGTTTCTCTCAATTTTTCCTTTTCATACACACGGACATTACTGATTCCTTCCCCAAAATTGTATGCTGCTCTGAGGTTAGTAAAGGCGAATTGTGAGTGAAGCTGGCCCCTCTCGCAGATTCTGCAGTCTGCGACAGCGGTTCGAAAATTTCCCCAACAAACTTACAGGATACAGGAGCATCGAACTTTCAGGATACAGGAGCATAGAAGATGAGCACTAAGCCGAGTCGGCAACGAACCTCAAACTGAAGAAAGACGCGCATCAGCCTGCTGCCGTGCACTGAAAATCAGCTTTAAGCAGAAGCCTGCTACGGACTGACTCCAGGTCAGATTCTGGCATTAGGTCTGACATAACAGCGATTACCCTTATGACAGAATCCGTTACTAGCGTGGTCGATAGAGATGGGGAGGACCCCGATATTAGTGTGGGGGAAAGATTCTGTTCCCATTCTGCTCTGCTACCGTCGGCAATGTATGTCTGCATTAAACGTTCCTTTCCGTCCATGTATTTATACATTTTTTTCTGAAGTTTCTTGATGTCTTTTTCTTTCAACACTGAATCATCGTGTCTCCCCGTATATTTTTCAGTCACTCGAACATTACTGATTCCTTTCCCAAAATTGTATGCTCTTCTGATCTTAGCAATGTAGATACGAAATTTGATTGAAACTGTCTCATCTCGCAGATTCTGATGTCTGAACCGGATCGAATCTTTTCCAACAAACTTCATCACCTGAGAGTCTCAGATGAGCCCGTACGAAACTGAGCCGTATCGGCAACGAACGTCACACTCGAATCTCTCTTAACCGCAGATTCCGCTTGAAACGCATCAATCGCGGTTTCTGCTGCTTGAGCCGCTGAAGAAAGACGCGAAGAATTCGGCTGCAGGCGCTGAAGAGCGGCTTTAAGCAGCAGCCTGCTGCAGTCTGACTCCAACATTACAGCGATTACCCTTATGACAGAATCCGTTCCTGGCATTGTCGATAGAGATGGGGAGGACCCCGATATTATTGTGGGGGAAAGATTCTGTTCCCTTTCTGCTCTGCTACCGTCGGCAATGTATGTCTGCATCAGAAGATCCTTTCCGTCCACGTATTTATACATTTTTTTCTGAAGTTTCTTGATGTCTTTTTCTTTCAACACTGAATCATCGTGTCTCCCCGTATATTTTTCAGTCACTCGAACATTACTGACTCCTTTCCCAAAATTGTATGCTCTTCTGATCTTAGCAATGTACATGCGAAATTTGATTGAAACCGTCACATCTCGCAGATTCTGATTTTTGAACCGGATCGAATCTTTTCCAACAAACTTCATCACCGGAGAGTCTCAGATGAGCCCGTACGAAACTGAGCCGTATCGGCAACGAACGTCACACTCGAATCTCTCTTAACCGCGGATTCCGCTTGAAACGCATCAATCGCGGTTTCTGCTGCTTGAGCCGCAGAAGTAAGATGCGACTCAGCCTGCTGCCGTGCACTGAAGAGCGGCTTTAAGCAGCAACCTGCTGCGTTCTGACTCCAACATTACAGCGATTACCCTTATGACAGAATCCGTTCCTGGCGTTGTCGATAGAGATGGGGAGGACCCCGATATTAGTGTGGGGGAAAGATTCTGTTCCCTTTCTGCTCTGCTACCGTCGACAATGTATGTCTGCATCAGACGATCCTTTCCGTCCACGTTTTCATACTTCATTTCTGAATCTTTTTGATGTCTCTTTCTTCGTGAAACTTCGTCAATCCCGTTTCCTTTCCGCACACTAGGACGTTACTGATTCCTTTCCCAAAATGGTATGCTCTTCTGATCTTAGCAATGTAGATGCGAAATTTGAGTGAAACTTCCTCCTCTCGCAGATTCTTGTGACTGAACCGGATCGAATATGTTCCAACAAACTTATTCACCGGAGAGTCTCAGATGAACCCGTACGAAACTGAACCGAATCGGCAACGAACGTCACACTCGTATCTCTCTTAACCGCAGATTCCGCTTGAAACGCATCAATCGCGGTTTCTGCTGCTTGAGCCGCTGAAGAAAGACGCGCAGAATTCGGCTGCAGGCGCTGAAGAGCGGGTTTAAGCAGCAGCCTGCTACGGTCTGACTCCAACATTACAGCGATTACCCTTATGACAGAATCCATTCCTGGCATTGTCGATAGAGATGGGGAGGACCGTGATGTTAGTGTGGGGGAAAGATTCTGTTCCCTTTCTGCTCTGCTACCGTCGGCTATGCATGTCTGCATTAGAAGATCCTTTCCGTCCACGTATTTATACATTTTTTTCTGAAGTTTCTTGATGTCTTTTTCTTTCAACACTGAATCATCGTGTCGCCCCGTGTATTTTTCAATCACTAGAACATTACTGATTCCTTTCCCAAAATTGTATGCTCTTCTGATCTTAGCAATGTAGATGCGAAATTTGAGTGAAACTGGCCCCTATGGCAGATTCTGGTGTCTGTCAAACCGGATCTAACATTTTCCAACAAACTTCATTAACGGAGAGTCTCAGATGAGCCGGTACGAAACTTTTCCGAATCGACAATGAACGTCACACTCGAATCTCTCTTAACCGCGGATTCCGCTTGAAACACATCAATCGCGGTTTCTGCTGCTTGAGCCGCAGAAGTAAGACGCGACTCAGCCTGCTGCCGTGCACTGAAAAGCGGCTTTAAGCAGCAACCTGCTGCAGTCTGACTCCAACATTACAGCGATTACCCTTATGACAGAATCCGTTCCTGGCGTTGTCGATAGAGATGGGGAAGACCCCGATATTAATGTGGGGGAAAGATTCTGTTCCCTTTCTGCTCTGCTACCGTCGGCAATATATGTCTGCATCAGACGATCCTTTCCTTCCACGTATTTATACATTTTTTTCTGAAGTTTCTTGATGTCTTTTTCTTTCAACACTGAATCATCGTGTCTCCCCGTATATTTTTCAGTCACTCGAACATTACTGATTCCTTTCCCAAAATTGTATGCTCTTCTGATCTTAGCAATGTAGATGCGAAATTTGAGTGAAACTTCCTCCTCTCGCAGATTCTTGTGACTGAACCGGATCGAATCTTTTCCAACAAACTTATTCACCGGAGAGTCTCAGATGAGCCCGTACGAAACTGAGCCGTATCGGCAACGAACGTCACACTCGAATCTCTCTTAACCGTGGATTCCGCTTGAAACGCATCAATCGCGGTTTCTGCTGCTTGAGCCGCAGAAGTAAGATGCGACTCAGCCTGCTGCCGTGCACTGAAGAGCGGCTTTAAGCAGCAACCTGCTGCGTTCTGACTCCAACATTACAGCGATTACCCTTATGACAGAATCCGTTCCTGGCGTTGTCGATAGCGATGGGGAGGACCCCGATGTTAGTGTGGGGGAAAGATTCTGTTCCCATTCTTCTCTGCTACCGTGTTCAATGTATGTCTGCATCAGACGATCCTTTCCGTCCACGTTTTCATACTTTATTTCAGAAGCTTTTTGATGTCTTTTTCTTCGTGAAACTTCGTCAATCCCGTTTCCTTTCCGCACACAAGGACTTTACTGATTCCTTCCCCAAAATTGTATGCTCTTCTGATTTTAGCAATGTAGATGTGAAATTTGAGTGAAGCTGGCACCTCTCGCAGATTCTGGATTCTCTCCCACCGGAACGAATATTTTCCAGCAAACTTCATCACCGGAGAGTCTCAGATGAGCCCGTACGAAACTTTTCCGAATCGGCAACGAACGTCACACTCGAAACTCTCTCAACCTCGGATTCTGCTTGAAACGCTTCAACCGCCTTTTCTGCTGCTTGAGCCGCTGAAGAATGACGCGACTCAGCCTGCTGCCGTGCACTGAAAAGCGGCTTTAAGCCGCAGCCTGCTGCGGTCTGACTCCAACACAACAGTGATTACCCTTCTGACAGAATCCGTTCCCGGCGTTATCGATAGAGATGGGGAGGACCCCGATGTTAGTGTTGGGGAATTATTCTGTTCCCATTCTGCTCTGCTACCGTGTTCAATGTATGTCTGCATCAGACGATCCTTTCCGTCCACGTATTCATACTTTATTTCAGAAACTTTTTGATGTCTTTTTCTTAGTGAAACTTCGTCAGTCCCGTTTCCTTTCCGCACACAAGGACGTTACTGATTCCTTCCCCAAAATTGTATGCTCTTCTGATCTTAGCAATGTAGATGCGAAATTTGAGTGAAGCTGGCTCCTCTCGCAGATTCTGGTTTCTCTCCCACCGGAACGAATATTTTCCAACAAACTTCATCCCCGGAGCTCGTTCAAAACTCTGCCGAATGGGCAACGAACGTCACACTCGAATCGCTCGTAACAGCAGATTCCGCTTGAAACGCATCAATTGCGTTTTTTGCTTCTAGAGCCGCAGAAGTAAGACGCGACTCAGCCGGATGCCGTGCTCTGTAGCCGATTCTGACATTCTTAGCTGAAGAAATTAGATAAGTTTTTATACCATTCAAAAAACATTTATAAACTTTTTGGAATAGCATTTTTATTTAATTTTGAACGTTTTAAAGTTTTTCAATACTTCTTTGAAATGTAGTCTAAAGTTGAAATATGTTTAAAATTAATTGTCAGGATCTTTTACATCCCATAATAGCTGCATTTTTTGACTGATCGTGTGCGATTTTTAAAACAAGAGAAATGAGTACAGCCACAGATTTCTTGTGTGTGTAATGAACACTTATGCAGAGCTTTATTTCAAGTGGAAGAAAATGTCATGTTCTATAATATGCCGATTTGAAGCTCAGTATTTGCCCACACCCAATTTTTTTTTTTAACAATAACAATAACATTCCAACTAATCCCAATCCAAAATCTATTCATAAAATGCAAAGAAACCCTGTCCCTTACGCAAATATAAAATCAAATCTTAACCCTAATATAAAATCCATCCCAAACACTAACCCTTACCGTAAACGTAACCTTAGCTTTAACCACAAAACTAACACCCTAACCCAAACACTACAACAAACCAAAACTCTAAACCGAGATGGATAGCAGATCATACCCCTATCCCTTACTCTAGGACTATAAACCAACTAAACTCAAAGTCTCTCCCTATGCCAAATAGAAGCAATAAACTTGTACAGAACACTATTCCTATTCCTATTTTTGAACCATAACCAATCACAAAACAAATCCAGGGCTTAACACTTCTTTCACAATAACGCTCAAAATTACCCTACACTACACAAGAAATTTAACACTACCTTAGGAGAATACTGTGGGAGACCGTGTCAAAGGCCTTGCTGAAGTCCAGGTAGACTACATCAACAGCCTTTCCCTCATCTACCTGTCTGGTCACCCAGTCATAGAAGGAGATGAGTTTGGACAAGCACGACCTGCCCCTGGTGAACCCGTGCTGGCTGGGTCTGATCCCTTTATTGCCACGCACGTGTCGTGTGATCTCCCTCAAGATCATCTGTTCCATAACTTTCCCTGATACCGAGGTCAGGCTGACAGGCCTGTAGTTCCCCGGGTCTTCCTTACGGCCTTTCTTGTAGATGGGAGTCACATCGGCAAGCCTCCAATCTTGTGGGACCTCTCCAGATAACCAGGAATGCTGATAGATGGCAGAAAGTGGCTCGGCAAAAAGAAATTTAAAGAAAGAAATTTAAAAAAAGAAATTTAACACTACCTCTATTCTTGAAACCTAGCACTAACTCTTTACCTATCTATAACTTAACCTAACCCTAAGCGCAAACCTAATGCTAACCCTAACCCTAACCCCTACATTGAACCCTAAACCTAAGCTTAACATTAACCCTGAACCTAACACTAACCCTAAATCTAACACTAACCCAAACCCTAACCCTGACCCAAAGACTAACGCTAAACCTAAAACAAACCATAATCCAAACACTAACCCTAACCCAAAACCAAACCCTAATCCTAAGCCAACACTAACCCTAACCCTATACTTTAACCCTAACCCTAACGCTAACCCCAACCCTAATCCTTACCCTAACCCTAACCCTAAGCCAAAATGTTACCCCAACACAAATCCAAATTCTGAACATAAAAATATTACTAAAGCCAATCTTCACCGAAGCTGCTAAAATTACCTAAATCCTTCCCTAACACTTACTCTAAGACTAATTCTTTAACCCTAACACTTACCCTAACCCTAACGCTAACACTTACCCTATCTTAACACTAAATCCAATTGTACACCCAACCCTATACAATAACATAAAACTTACTTTAAAACTAAATCTGTAAAACTAACACTAACCCTAACAGAATCCTAACACTAATCCTAACCCCTAACCTAACCCTAGCCCTACCCTATCCCTATCCTAACCCAAAATATCTCTTCTCAGAGATCCCTCCCACGTGGAGTCCCCTGCGAGCCTTATCATCCTGATGGTGAGCCATCTTCTCTTTCGTATTATTTGTATGCTATCTATATAGAACAACTCAAAATATACCATCATCTATACTATTTCTTTGTGAAGTACCATCCTTGGGAGTTATTTACCCCACACTAACCCTAACCATAACTCAATCCCTAACCTAAACCTAACTATTGCTATAAATCTTAATCTAGAAACCTAACACTAAACCTTACCCTAACTCTAAACCTAACCTTAACCCTAACCCTAAACTAACCTTAACGCTAAAAATAACACTAACGCTAACCTTAACCCTAAACGTAACCCTAACCTTAACACTACCCTAACCCTAACAGTAAACCAAAACCCTAAACCTAACCCTATCCCAAAACCAAACCGAGCCCAAAACTTAATCTTCACCCTAATTCTAACCATAACTCAAGCACTAAGCCTAACTCAAGCACTAAACCAAACATAAAACCCAACCCTAACCGTGATTCTAAACCTAAACTTACACTAAACCTAAACTAACACTACCCTAACCCTAAAATAAACCTTAACACTAACCGTAACGCTAATCCAAACCTTAAACCTAAGCCAAAACCTTCACCTAAGACTATTCCAAAATCTAAACATAACCTTATTACTATAGCCGATCTTCACCTAACCCTATGAAGTAATCTAAATCCTTCCCTAACACTTACTGTAAGACTAAAACTTTAACCTAACACTTACTCTAACCCTAACACTAATTCTAAAGCTAACACAAACCCTAACCCTTAACCTAAATCCAATCATACACCTAACCCTATCCAATAACCTAAAACATTCATTAATACTTACATTACATTACATTCATTAACACTTACAATACTTACTCAAATCCAGTCTTCACAAAACCCACTGAAATTAACTAAATCCTTCCCTAACACTTACTGCAAGACTAAATCTTTAACCTGAACCCTTACTCTAGCCTAACACTAATTCTAAAGCTAACACAAACCCTAAACCAAACCCTAAATCCAATCATACACCTAAATCTATCCAATAACCTAAAACATACCCTAACACTTACTGTAAAACTAAATATTTAAACATAAACTTAAACCAAAACCTAATCCTCACCCTTACTCTAATCCTAAATCTTAGCCTAACCCTAACCCTATACCTTAACCTTAACACTAACGCTAACCCCAACAGTAGTCTGCACCCTAACCCTAAACCCTAAGCCTTACACTTACCCTAACCCTAACCCTAAAGCTAACCCATAGCCCTAAACCTAACCCTTAACTAAACCCATACCCTGACCCTAATTCAAAAAGTAACCCAAACCCAAACACTACCCTAAAGCTAACCCAACTCCAACTGCAACCCCATCCCCAAACCCAACACCAACCACACCTAACCCCTAACCCTAAACCTACCCCTATTCCTACCCTAACCCTATACCAAACCCTAACCCTACACCTAACCTTAAACATAAAACCAACCATAAACCCAACACCCTAACCATACACCTAACACTAACTTTAACCCTGAACCTAACACAAACCCTAAACTTAACACTAACCCTAACCCTAACCGTGATCCTTACCCAGACCCAAACACTAATGCTCAACCTAAATAAAACCCTAATCCAAACACTAACCCTAACCCAAAATCAAACCCTAACCCTAAGGCTAACCCCAACCCTAATCTACTCTAACCCTAACCTACTCTAGCCATAACCCTAATCCTAACCCTAAACCCTAACCCTAACCCAATCCCAACAACTATCCCAACTCCAACCCCAACCCCCAACACCAGCCCCAACCCTATCTCTAATACCAACAACAACCCCAACCCAAACAATAACATCTAAAACCTAACGCTATCCCTAATACTAAGCCTAACCCCACCCCCAAACAAAACCCCAAACCTAATCCTAAACATAACCCTAAACCTAATACTAAATGGAATCCTAAACCTAAAGCCTAACCCTAACCCAATCCATAACCCTAGCCCTAAACCTAACTCCAACCCCAGACCCAACCCAAACCCAACCCCAACCCTTATCCTAACCCTAACCGTAAACCTAAACCTAACCCTAAGCCTAAGCCTAAGCCTAACCCTAACCCAAGCCATAACCCTAACCTTATACTAACCCTAACTCTAACCCTAACCCTAATCCGAACAACCCTAATCCCAATCCCAACCCCAACCCTAACTCCAAACTTAACTCTAATCCTAACCTGAACCCTAACCATAACTTTACCCTAACCCTAACATTAACTCTAACCCTAAAACTAACCTTACCCTAACACGAACACTAACCCTAAACCTAAACCTAAATCTAAGCCTACACCTAACCCTAAACCTAACCCTAACATTAACCCTGAACCTAACACTAACCCTAAACCTAACACTAACCCAAACCCTAACCCTGACCCTAAGCCCTAACCCTAACCTAATCCCAACAACTATCCCAACTCCAACCCCAACCCCGAACACCAGCCCCAACCCTATCCCTAACACCACCAACAACCCGAACCCAAACAGTAACATCTAAAACCTAACGCTAACCCTAATACTAACCCTAACCCCACCCCCAACCCAAATCCCACCCCCAACCCTAATCCCAACCCTAACCCTAAACCTAATCCTAACCCGAACCGTAAACCTAAAGCCTAACCCTAACCCAGGCCATAACCCTAGCCCTAAACCTAAACCCAACCCCAGACCCAACCCAAACCCAACCTAAACCCCAACCCCAACCCATAACCTAAACCTAAACCTAAACCTAAGCCTAAGCCTAACACTTACCCTAACCGTGACCCTAAACCTGTACCTAATCCTAACCCTACACTAACCCTAAAATAAACCTTAACACTATCCGTAACCCTTACCCTAACTGGACCCCTAAACCAAACCTTAAACCTGAGAGTCTTAACCTTTCAAAGAGTCTTAACTTAACAAACCTAAACATTTTTACCAAACCTAAACCTAAACATAACAAACCTTTTTTTAACTCTAACACAAAACCAAACCCTATATTTAACCCTAAATCTAACCCATACCCCAACCCTATCCCTACCCTAAACCTAACAGTGACCCAATCCCTAACCCTAACCCTATCCCAAACCCAAACCGAACTCAAAATTAGCCCTCCCCCTCACCTAAACCCTAACCCTCTCCGTAACCCTAAACCTAAACCTAATCATAACCGTAAACTAAACCTTAAAACTGACTGTAAGACTAACCCTAACCTTAAACCTTAGCCAAAACCTTACCTTAAGACTATTTCAAAATCTAATCATAATGTTATTACTAAAGCCAATCTTCACCTAACCCTATGAAATAACCTAAATCCTTCCCTAACACTTACTGTAAGACTAAATCTTTAACCTGAACCCTTACTCTAACCTAACACTAATTCTAAAGCTAACACAAACCCTAACCCTTAACCTAAATCCAATCATACACCTAACCCTATCCAATAACCTAAAACATACCCTAACACTTACTGTAAAACTAATTATTTAAACTTAACATTAAACCTAACCCTAAATCTTACTCTAACCCTAAAACTATACCTTAACACTAACCCTAAAGCTAACCCCAACCCTAATCCTTACCCAAATCCTAAGCCAAAACTTTACCCTAACACTAATCAAAAATCTAAACATAACCCTATTACTAAAGCCAATCTTCACCTAACCCTCTGAAGCTACCTAAATCCTTCTTTGACACTTACTGTAAGACTAAATCTTTAACCCTATCCCTTTCCCTAACCCTTGCCCTTACCGTAACACTAACACATACCCTAACCCTTACCCTAAATCCAAACTTACACCTAACCCTTTCCAATAACCAAAACTTACCCTAAATCTTACTGTAAAACTAAATCTTTAAACCTAACACTAATCCTAATACAAACCCTAACCACAACCCTAACCCTAACCATAACCATAACCATAACCATAAAACAAAAACTAATCCTAACCCTAACCCCAACCTCAACACTAACCAAAAGCCCTAACCATAAACCTAACAATAACCATACATTCTTACCCTAAACCTTACCGTAACCCTAAAACTAACCCCAACACCAAACCCAAACCTAATCCCAACCCCAAACCTAACCCCAAACCTATCTCCTAACCCCTACAACTAAGCCTAACCCTAACCCTAAATCTAACCCTAAAATGTTAATTTAACCCTAAATGAACCCTAATCCTAACCCTAACTCAATCCTTCTAATCCTAAACCTAACTGATCCCTAATCCTAACCCTAAACCGAAAGTAACCCTACTCCCACCACTCCCCCTACTCACAACAAAACACAACCACAAGCCCTAACCCTAATCCTAAACCAAACTCCAACACAAACCCCAAACGCAACAACAAACACACCCCCAACCCTAAAACCAAACCCCAAACCTAGTATTAACCCTAACACTAAACCTAAAACAAACCCTAATCTATGACGGTAACTCTAACCCTAACCCTAATCTATGACCCTAAACCTGAAGCCTTAGGTTAACCCTAATCCTATCCCAAAACCTAGTCCTGACCCAAAACCAAATTCTAACCCAAACCCTAACCCTAACACTAAACCTAACCCTATCGTTAACACTAACACCAATCCCAACCCCAACCCCAACCCAAACCCATACATGTAACCCCTAACCCGAAAGCTAACCCTACCCCTACCCCAAAACCAGCCACAAGCACTAACACTAATCCTATCCCTAAATTTTAACCTACCCCTAACCCTACCCTAAAAGCAACCACAAGCACTAACCCTAACCCTAACCCTAACCCTAATCCTAACACTAAACCGAACCCTAACCATACCCCTAAAACCTACCCCAACCCTAAACCCTCAAGGTAAGCCTAAACCGAACCCTAACCCTAAACTTAATACTAACCCTAACACTAACCTTCACCCTAACCCTAAACTATTACCCTGAACTATAACCCTAACCATGACCTAGAAATTTCTAGAAATTTTTATACTGGTTATAAAACCTTTCAAATCTTTTCAAATAATCAGGTCTGAACGGAGGCCTGTAATCACTCATAACCGTGGATTAAGCTTGAAAATATTTACGTGTTCTACAGTTCCGAAGGCAGGATGCTAATCAGCCGACTGCCTTGCGCTGTAATGTGGCTTATGACAGAATCCGTTCCTGGCGTTGTCGATAGAGATGGGGAGGACCCCGATATTAGTGTGGGGGAAAGATTCTGTTTCCTTTCTGCTCTGCTACCGTCGGCAATGTATGTCTGCATCAGAAGATCCTTTCCGTCCACGTATTTATACATTTTTTTCTGAAGTTTCTTGATGTCTTTTTCTTTCAACACTGAATCATCGTGTCTCCCCGTATATTTTTCAGTCACTCGAACATTACTGATTCCTTTCCCAAAATTGTATGCTCTTCTGATCTTAGCAATGTAGATGCAAAATTTGAGTGAAACTTCCTCCTCTCGCAGATTCTTGTGACTGAACCGCATCGAATCTTTTCCAACAAACTTATTCACCGGAGAGTCTCAGATGAGCCCGTACGAAACTGAACCGAATTGGCAACGAACGTCACACTCGAATCTCTCTTAACCACAGATTCCGCTTGAAACGCATCAATCGCGGTTTCTGCTGCATAAACGGCTGAAGAAAGACGCGCAGAATTCGGCTGCAGGCGCTGAAGAGCGGGTTTAAACAGCAGCCTGCTGCGGTCTGACTCCAACATAACAGCGATTACCCTTATGACAGAATCCGTTACCGTCGATGTCGAAAGAGATGGGGAGGACCCCGATATTAGTGTGGGGAAAGATTCTGTTCCCTTTCTGCTCTGCTACCATCGGCAATGTATGTCTGCATCAGAAGATCCTTTCCGTCCACGTATTTATACATTTTTTAATGAAGTTTCTTGATGTCTTTTTCTTTCAACGCTGAATCATCGTGTCTCCCCGTATATTTTTCAGTCACTCGTACATTACTGATTCCTTTCCCAAAATGGTATGCTCTTCTGATCTTAGCAATGTAGATGCGAAATTTGATTGAAACTGTCTCATCTCGCAGATTCTGATGTTTGAACCGGATCGAATCTTTTCCAACAAACTTCATCACCGGAGAGTCTCAGATGAGCCCGTACGAAACTGAGCCGTATCGGCAACGAACGTCACACTCGAATCTCTCTTAACCGCGGATTCCGCTTGAAACGCATCAATCGCGGTTTCTGATGCTTGAGCCGCAGAAGTAAGATGCGACTCAGCCTGCTGCCGTGCACTGAAGAGCGGCTTTAAGCCGCAGCCTGCTGCGGTCTGACTCCAACATTACAGCGATTAACCTTATGACAGAATCCGTTCCCGGCGTTATCGATAGAGATGGGGAGGACCCCGATGTTAGTGTTGGGGAATTATTCTGTTCCCATTCTGCTCTGCTACCGTGTTCAATGTATGTCTGCATCAGACGATCCTTTCCGTCCACGTATTCATACTTTATTTCAGAAACTTTTTGATGTCTTTTTCTTCGTGAAACTTCGTCAGTCCCGTTTCCTTTCCGCACACAAGGACGTTACTGATTCCTTCCCCAAAATTGTATGCTCTTCTGATCTTAGCAATGTAGATGCGAAATTTGAGTGAAGCTGGCTCCTCTCGCAGATTCTGGTTTCTCTCCCACCGGAACGAATATTTTTCAACAAACTTCATCCCCGGAGCTCGTTCAAAACTCTGCCGAATGGGCAACGAACGTCACACTCGAATCGCTCGTAACAGCAGATTCCGCTTGAAACGCATCAATTGCGTTTTTTGCTTCTAGAGCCGCAGAAGTAAGACGCGACTCAGCCGGATGCCGTGCTCTGTAGCCGATTCTGACATGCTTAGCTGAAGAAATTAGATAAGTTTTTATACCATTCAAAAAACATTTATAAACTTTTTGGAATAGCATTTTTATTTAATTTTGAACGTTTTAAAGTTTTTCAATACTTCTTTGTAATGTAGTCTAAAGTTGAAATATGTTTAAAATTAATTGTCAGGATCTTTTACATCCCATAATAGCTGCATTTTTTGACTGATCGTGTGCGATTTTTAAAACAAGAGAAATGAGTACAGCCACAGATTTCTTGTGTGTGTAATGAACACTTATGCAGAGCTTTATTTCAAGTGGAAGAAAATGTCATGTTCTATAATATGCCGATTTGAAGCTCAGTATTTGCCCACACCCAATTTTTTTTTTAACAATAACAATAACATTCCAACTAATCCCAATCCAAAATCTATTCATAAAATGCAAAGAAACCCTGTCCCTTACGCAAATATAAAATCAAATCTTAACCCTAATATAAAATCCATCCCAAACACTAACCCTTACCGTAAACGTAACCTTAGCTTTAACCACAAAACTAACACCCTAACCCAAACACTACAACAAACCAAAACTCTAAACCGAGATGGATAGCAGATCATACCCCTATCCCTTACTCTAGGACTATAAACCAACTAAACTCAAAGTCTCTCCCTATGCCAAATAGAAGCAATAAACTTGTACAGAACACTATTCCTATTCCTATTTTTGAACCATAACCAATCACAAAACAAATCCAGGGCTTAACACTTCTTTCACAATAACGCTCAAAATTACCCTACACTACACAAGAAATTTAACACTACCTTAGGAGAATACTGTGGGAGACCGTGTCAAAGGCCTTGCTGAAGTCCAGGTAGACTACATCAACAGCCTTTCCCTCATCTACCTGTCTGGTCACCCAGTCATAGAAGGAGATGAGTTTGGACAAGCACGACCTGCCCCTGGTGAACCCGTGCTGGCTGGGTCTGATCCCTTTATTGCCACGCACGTGTCGTGTGATCTCCCTCAAGATCATCTGTTCCATAACTTTCCCTGATACCGAGGTCAGGCTGACAGGCCTGTAGTTCCCCGGGTCTTCCTTACGGCCTTTCTTGTAGATGGGAGTCACATCGGCAAGCCTCCAATCTTGTGGGACCTCTCCAGATAACCAGGAATGCTGATAGATGGCAGAAAGTGGCTCGGCAAAAAGAAATTTAAAGAAAGAAATTTAAAAAAAGAAATTTAACACTACCTCTATTCTTGAAACCTAGCACTAACTCTTTACCTATCTATAACTTAACCTAACCCTAAGCGCAAACCTAATGCTAACCCTAACCCTAACCCCTACATTGAACCCTAAACCTAAGCCTAACATTAACCCTGAACCTAACACTAACCCTAAATCTAACACTAACCCAAACCCTAACCCTGACCCAAAGACTAAGGCTAAACCTAAACCAAACCATAATCCAAACCATAATCCAAACACTAACCCTAACCCAAAAACAAACCCTAATCCTAAGCCAACACTAACCCTAACCCTATACTTTAACCCTAACCCTAACGCTAACCCCAACCCTAATCCTTACCCTAACCCTAACCCTAAGCCAAAATGTTACCCCAACACAAATCCAAATTCTGAACATAAAAATATTACTAAAGCCAATCTTCACCGAAGCTGCTAAAATTACCTAAATCCTTCCCTAACACTTACTCTAAGACTAATTCTTTAACCCTAACACTTACCCTAACCCTAACGCTAACACTTACCCTATCTTAACACTAAATCCAATTGTACACCCAACCCTATACAATAACATAAAACTTACTTTAAAACTAAATCTGTAAAACTAACACTAACCCTAACAGAATCCTAACACTAATCCTAACCCCTAACCTAACCCTAGCCCTACCCTATCCCTATCCTAACCCAAAATATCTCTTCTCAGAGATCCCTCCCACGTGGAGTCCCCTGCGAGCCTTATCATCCTGATGGTGAGCCATCTTCTCTTTCGTATTATTTGTATGCTATCTATATAGAACAACTCAAAATATACCATCATCTATACTATTTCTTTGTGAAGTACCATCCTTGGGAGTTATTTACCCCACACTAACCCTAACCATAACTCAATCCCTAACCTAAACCTAACTATTGCTATAAATCTTAATCTAGAAACCTAACACTAAACCTTACCCTAACTCTAAACCTAACCTTAACCCTAACCCTAAACTAACCTTAACGCTAAAAATAACACTAACGCTAACCTTAACCCTAAACGTAACCCTAAACTTAACACTACCCTAACCCTAACAGTAAACCAAAACCCTAAACCTAACCCTATCCCAAAACCAAACCGAGCCCAAAACTTAATCTTCACCCTAATTCTAACCATAACTCAAGCACTAAGCCTAACTCAAGCACTAAACCAAACATAAAACCCAACCCTAACCGTGATTCTAAACCTAAACTTACACTAAACCTAAACTAACACTACCCTAACCCTAAAATAAACCTTAACACTAACCGTAACGCTAATCCAAACCTTAAACCTAAGCCAAAACCTTCACCTAAGACTATTCCAAAATCTAAACATAACCTTATTACTATAGCCGATCTTCACCTAACCCTATGAAGTAATCTAAATCCTTCCCTAACACTTACTGTAAGACTAAAACTTTAACCAGCACTTACTCTAACCCTAACACTAATCCTAAATCTAACACAAACCCTAAACCAAACCATAAATCCAATCATACAACTAACCCTATCCAATAACCTAAAACATTCATTAATACTTACATTACATTACATTCATTACATTACATTACATTCATTAATACTTACAATACTTACTCAAATCCAGTCTTCACAAAACCCACTGAAATTAACTAAATCCTTCCCTAACACTTACTGCAAGACTAAATCTTTAACCTGAACCCTTACTCTAGCCTAACACTAATTCTAAAGCTAACACAAACCCTAAACCAAACCCTAAATCCAATCATACACCTAAATCTATCCAATAACCTAAAACATACCCTAACACTTACTGTAAAACTAAATATTTAAACATAAACTTAAACCAAAACCTAATCCTCACCCTTACTCTAATCCTAAATCTTAGCCTAACCCTAACCCTATACCTTAACCTTAACACTAACGCTAACCCCAACAGTAGTCTGCACCCTAACCCTAAACCCTAAGCCTTACCCTAACCCTAACCCTAACCCTAAAGCTAACCCATAGCCCTAAACCTAACCCTTAACTAAACCCATACCCTGACCCTAATTCAAAAAGTAACCCAAACCCAAACACTACCCTAAAGCTAACCCAACTCCAACTGCAACCCCATCCCCAAACCCAACACCAACCACACCTAACCCCTAACCCTAAACCTACCCCTATTCCTACCCTAACCCTATACCAAACCCTAACCCTACACCTAACCTTAAACATAAAACCAACCATAAACCCAACACCCTAACCATACACCTAACACTAACTTTAACCCTGAACCTAACACAAACCCTAAACTTAACACTAACCCTAACCCTAACCGTGATCCTTACCCAGACCCAAACACTAATGCTCAACCTAAATAAAACCCTAATCCAAACACTAACCCTAACCCAAAATCAAACCCTAACCCTAAGGCTAACCCCAACCCTAATCTACTCTAACCCTAACCTACTCTAGCCATAACCCTAATCCTAACCCTAAACCCTAACCCTAACCCAATCCCAACAACTATCCCAACTCCAACCCCAACCCCCAACACCAGCCCCAACCCTATCTCTAATACCAACAACAACCCCAACCCAAACAATAACATCTAAAACCTAACGCTATCCCTAATACTAAGCCTAACCCCACCCCCAAACAAAACCCCAACCCAAATCCCAACCCCAAACCTAATCCTAAACATAACCCTAAACCTAATACTAAATGGAATCCTAAACCTAAAGCCTAACCCTAACCCAATCCATAACCCTAGCCCTAAACCTAACTCCAACCCCAGACCCAACCCAAACCCAACCCCAACCCTTATCCTAACCCTAACCGTAAACCTAAACCTAACCCTAAGCCTAAGCCTAAGCCTAACCCTAACCCAAGCCATAACCCTAACCTTATACTAACCCTAACTCTAACCCTAACCCTAATCCGAACAACCCTAATCCCAATCCCAACCCCAACCCTAACTCCAAACTTAACTCTAATCCTAACCTGAACCCTAACCATAACTTTACCCTAACCCTAACATTAACTCTAACCCTAAAACTAACCTTACCCTAACACGAACACTAACCCTAAACCTAAACCTAAATCTAAGCCTACACCTAACCCTAAACCTAACCCTAACATTAACCCTGAACCTAACACTAACCCTAAACCTAACACTAACCCAAACCCTAACCCTGACCCTAAGCCCTAACCCTAACCTAATCCCAACAACTATCCCAACTCCAACCCCAACCCCGAACACCAGCCCCAACCCTATCCCTAACACCACCAACAACCCGAACCCAAACAGTAACATCTAAAACCTAACGCTAACCCTAATACTAACCCTAACCCCACCCCCAACCCAAATCCCACCCCCAACCCTAATCCCAACCCTAACCCTAAACCTAATCCTAACCCGAACCGTAAACCTAAAGCCTAACCCTAACCCAGGCCATAACCCTAGCCCTAAACCTAAACCCAACCCCAGACCCAACCCAAACCCAACCTAAACCCCAACCCCAACCCATAACCTAAACCTAAACCTAAACCTAAGCCTAAGCCTAACACTTACCCTAACCGTGACCCTAAACCTGTACCTAATCCTAACCCTACACTAACCCTAAAATAAACCTTAACACTATCCGTAACCCTTACCCTAACTGGACCCCTAAACCAAACCTTAAACCTGAGAGTCTTAACCTTTCAAAGAGTCTTAACTTAACAAACCTAAACATTTTTACCAAACCTAAACCTAAACATAACAAACCTTTTTTTAACTCTAACACAAAACCAAACCCTATATTTAACCCTAAATCTAACCCATACCCCAACCCTATCCCTACCCTAAACCTAACAGTGACCCAATCCCTAACCCTAACCCTATCCCAAACCCAAACCGAACTCAAAATTAGCCCTCCCCCTCACCTAAACCCTAACCCTCTCCGTAACCCTAAACCTAAACCTAATCATAACCGTAAACTAAACCTTAAAACTGACTGTAAGACTAACCCTAACCTTAAACCTTAGCCAAAACCTTACCTTAAGACTATTTCAAAATCTAATCATAATGTTATTACTAAAGCCAATCTTCACCTAACCCTATGAAATAACCTAAATCCTTCCCTAACACTTACTGTAAGACTAAATCTTTAACCTGAACCCTTACTCTAACCTAACACTAATTCTAAAGCTAACACAAACCCTAACCCTTAACCTAAATCCAATCATACACCTAACCCTATCCAATAACCTAAAACATACCCTAACACTTACTGTAAAACTAATTATTTAAACTTAACATTAAACCTAACCCTAAATCTTACTCTAACCCTAAAACTATACCTTAACACTAACCCTAAAGCTAACCCCAACCCTAATCCTTACCCAAATCCTAAGCCAAAACTTTACCCTAACACTAATCAAAAATCTAAACATAACCCTATTACTAAAGCCAATCTTCACCTAACCCTCTGAAGCTACCTAAATCCTTCTTTGACACTTACTGTAAGACTAAATCTTTAACCCTATCCCTTTCCCTAACCCTTGCCCTTACCGTAACACTAACACATACCCTAACCCTTACCCTAAATCCAAACTTACACCTAACCCTTTCCAATAACCAAAACTTACCCTAAATCTTACTGTAAAACTAAATCTTTAAACCTAACACTAATCCTAATACAAACCCTAACCACAACCCTAACCCTAACCATAACCATAACCATAACCATAAAACAAAAACTAATCCTAACCCTAACCCCAACCTCAACACTAACCAAAAGCCCTAACCATAAACCTAACAATAACCATACATTCTTACCCTAAACCTTACCGTAACCCTAAAACTAACCCCAACACCAAACCCAAACCTAATCCCAACCCCAAACCTAACCCCAAACCTATCTCCTAACCCCTACAACTAAGCCTAACCCTAACCCTAAATCTAACCCTAAAATGTTAATTTAACCCTAAATGAACCCTAATCCTAACCCTAACTCAATCCTTCTAATCCTAAACCTAACTGATCCCTAATCCTAACCCTAAACCGAAAGTAACCCTACTCCCACCACTCCCCCTACTCACAACAAAACACAACCACAAGCCCTAACCCTAATCCTAAACCAAACTCCAACACAAACCCCAAACGCAACAACAAAAACACCCCCAACCCTAAAACCAAACCCCAAACCTAGTATTAACTCTAACACTAAACCTAAAACAAACCCTAATCTATGACGGTAACTCTAACCCTAACCCTAATCTATGACCCTAAACCTGAAGCCTTACGTTAACCCTAATCCTATCCCAAAACCTAGTCCTGACCCAAAACCAAACTCTAACCCAAATCCTAACCCTAACACTAAACCTAACCCTATCGTTAACACTAACACCAATCCCAACCCAAACCCCAACCCAAACCCATACATGTAACCCCTAACCCGAAAGCTAACCCTACCCCTACCCCAAAACCAGCCACAAGCACTAACACTAATCCTATCCCTAAATTTTAACCTACCCCTAACCCTACCCTAAAAGCAACCACAAGCACTAACCCTAACCCTAACCCTAACCCTAATCCTAACACTAAACCGAACCCTAACCATACCCCTAAACCCTACCCTAACCCTAAACCCTCAAGGTAAGCCTAAACCGAACCCTAACCCTAAACTTAATACTAACCCTAACACTAACCTTCACCCTAACCCTAAACTATTACCCTGAACTATAACCCTAACCATGACCTAGAAATTTCTAGAAATTTTTATACTGGTTATAAAACCTTTCAAATCTTTTCAAATAATCAGGTCTGAACGGAGGCCTGTAATCACTCATAACCGTGGATTAAGCTTGAAAATATTTGCGTCTTCTACAGTTCCGAAGGCAGGATGCTAATCAGCCGACTGCCTTGCGCTGTAATGTGGCTTATCTCCACTGCCAAATGAGGTCTGATTCCAACATTACGCAGTTTACAGACTCCGTTCATGGTGTTTTTAGAAAAGATGGGCTGCCCCCCTTTGTTAGTGAGGGGGAATTTTCTGTTCTCAGCCGGCTCAGCAAGCATTTGAAAAGAATGATAGCATCAGAACTTTATTTCAGTACACATTCTCACAGTTTTTCTTTAACATTTCATGATGACCTTCTAGATCCTTCAGAAACACAGTTTCTCTCAATTTTTCCTTTTCATACACACGGACATTACTGATTCCTTCCCCAAAATTGTATGCTGCTCTGAGGTTAGTAAAGGCGAATTGTGAGTGAAGCTGGCCCCTCTCGCAGATTCTGCAGTCTGCGACAGCGGTTCGAAAATTTCCCCAACAAACTTACAGGATACAGGAGCATCGAACTTTCAGGATACAGGAGCATAGAAGATGAGCACTAAGCCGAGTCGGCAACGAACCTCAAACTGAAGAAAGACGCGCATCAGCCTGCTGCCGTGCACTGAAAATCAGCTTTAAGCAGCAGCCTGCTACGGTCTGACTCCAGGTCAGATTCTGGCATTAGGTATGACATAACAGCGATTACCCTTATGACAGAATCAGTTACTAGCGTGGTCGATAGAGATGGGGAGGACCCCGATATTAGTGTGGGGGAAAGATTCTGTTCCCATTCTGCTCTGCTACCGTCGGCAATGTATGTCTGCATTAAACGTTCCTTTCCGTCCACGTATTTATACATTTTTTTCTGAAGTTTCTTGATGTCTTTTTCTTTCAACACTGAATCATCATGTCTCCCCGTATATTTTTCAGTCACTCGAACATTACTGATTCCTTTCCCAAAATTGTATGCTCTTCTGATCTTAGCAATGTAGATACGAAATTTGATTGAAACTGTCTCATCTCGCAGATTCTGATGTCTGAACCGGATCGAATCTTTTCCAACAAACTTCATCACCTGAGAGTCTCAGATGAGCCCGTACGAAACTGAGCCGTATCGGCAACGAACGTCACACTCGAATCTCTCTTAACCGCGGATTCCGCTTGAAACGCATCAATCGCGGTTTCTGCTGCTTGAGCCGCTGAAGAAAGACGCGCAGAATTCGGCTGCAGGCGCTGAAGAGCGGCTTTAAGCAGCAGCCTGCTGCAGTCTGACTCCAACATTACAGCGATTACCCTTATGACAGAATCCGTTCCTGGCGTTGTCGATAGCGATGGGGAGGACCCCGATATTAGTGTGGGGGAAAGATTCTGTTCCCTTTCTGCTCTGCTACCGTCGGCAATGTATGCCTGCATCAGAAGATCCTTTCCGTCCACGTATTTATACATTTTTTTCTGAAGTTTCTTGATGTCTTTTTCTTTCAACACTGAATCATCGTGTCTCCCCGTATATTTTTCAGTCACTCGAACATTACTGATTCCTTTCCCAAAATTGTATGCTCTTCTGATCTTAGCAATGTACATGCGAAATTTGATTGAAACCGTCTCATCTCGCAGATTCTGATGTTTGAACCGGATCGAATCTTTTCCAACAAACTTCATCACCGGAGAGTCTCAGATGAGCCCGTACGAAACTGAGCCGTATCGGCAACGAACGTCACACTCGAATCTCTCTTAACCGCGGATTCCGCTTGAAACGCATCAATCGCGGTTTCTGCTGCTTGAGCCGCAGAAGTAAGATGCGACTCAGCCTGCTGCCGTGCACTGAAGAGCGGCTTTAAGCAGCAACCTGCTGCGTTCTGACTCCAACATTACAGCGATTACCCTTATGACAGAATCCGTTCCTGGCGTTGTCAATAGAGATGGGGAAGACCCCGATATTAATGTGGGGGAAAGATTCTGTTCCCATTCTTCTCTGCTACCGTGTTCAATGTATGTCTGCATCAGACGATCCTTTCCGTCCATGTATTTATACATTTTTTTTCTGAAGTTTCTTGATGTCTTTCTCTTTCAACACTAAATCATCGTGTCTCCCCGTGTATTTTTCAATCACTCGAACATTACTGATTCCCTTCCCAAAATTGTATGCTCTTCTGATCTTAGCAATGTAGATGCGAAATTTGAGTGAAACTTCCTCCTCTCGCAGATTCTGATGTCTGTCGAACCGGATCGAATCTTTTCCAACAAACTTAATCACCGGAGAGTCTCAGATGAGCCCGTACGAAACTGAGCCGTATCGGCAACGAACGTCACACTCGAATCTCTCTTAACCGCGGATTCCGCTTGAAACGCATCAATCGCGGTTTCTGCTGCTTGAGCCGCTGAAGTAAGATGCGACTCAGCCTGCTGCCGTGCACTGAAAAGCGGCTTTAAGCAGCAACCTGCTGCGTTCTGACTCCAACATTACAGCGATTACCCTTATGACAGAATCCGTTCCTGGCGTTGTCGATAGCGATGGGGAGGACCCCGATGTTAGTGTGGGGGAAAGATTCTGTTCCCATTCTTCTCTGCTACCGTGTTCAATGTATGTCTGCATCAGACGATCCTTTCCGTCCACGTTTTCATACTTTATTTCAGAAGCTTTTTGATGTCTTTTTCTTCGTGAAACTTCGTCAATCCCGTTTCCTTTCCGCACACAAGGACGTTACTGATTCCTTCCCCAAAATTGTATGCTCTTCTGATCTTAGCAATGTAGATGTGAAATTTGAGTGAAGCTGGCTCCTCTTGCAGATTCTGGATTTTCTCCCACCGGAACGAATATTTTCCAGCAAACTTCATCACCGGAGAGTCTCAGATGAGCCCGTACGAAACTTTTCCGAATCGGCAACGAACGTCACACTCGAAACTCTCTCAACCTCGGATTCTGCTTGAAACGTTTCAACCGCCTTTTCTGCTGCTTGAGCCGCTGAAGAATGACGCGACTCAGCCTGCTTTCGTGCACTGAAAAGCGGCTTTAAGCCGCAGCCTGCTGCGGTCTGACTCCAACACAACAGTGATTACCCTTCTGACAGAATCCGTTCCTGGCGTTATCGATAGAGATGGGGAGGACCCCGATGTTAGTGTTGGGGAATTATTCTGTTCCCATTCTGCTCTGCTACCGTGTTCAATGTATGTCTGCATCAGACGATCCTTTCCGTCCACGTATTCATACTTTATTTCAGAAACTTTTTGATGTCTTTTTCTTCGTGAAACTTCGTCAGTCCCGTTTCCTTTCCGCACACAAGGACGTTACTGATTCCTTCCCCAAAATTGTATGCTCTTCTGATCTTAGCAATGTAGATGCGAAATTTGAGTGAAGCTGGCTCCTCTCGCAGATTCTGGATTCTCTCCCACCGGAACGAATATTTTTCAACAAACTTCATCCCCGGAGCTCGTTCAAAACTCTGCCGAATGGGCAACGAACGTCACACTCGAATCGCTCGTAACAGCAGATTCCGCTTGAAACGCATCAATTGCGTTTTTTGCTTCTAGAGCCGCAGAAGTAAGACGCGACTCAGCCGGATGCCGTGCTCTGTAGCCGATTCTGACATGCTTAGCTGAAGAAATTAGATAAGTTTTTATACCATTCAAAAAACATTTATAAACTTTTTGGAATAGCATTTTTATTTAATTTTGAACGTTTTAAAGTTTTTCAATACTTCTTTGTAATGTAGTCTAAAGTTGAAATATGTTTAAAATTAATTGTCAGGATCTTTTACATCCCATAATAGCTGCATTTTTTGACTGATCGTGTGCGATTTTTAAAACAAGAGAAATGAGTACAGCCACAGATTTCTTGTGTGTGTAATGAACACTTATGCAGAGCTTTATTTCAAGTGGAAGAAAATGTCATGTTCTATAATATGCCGATTTGAAGCTCAGTATTTGTCCACACCCAATTTTTTTTTTAACAATAACAATAACATTCCAACTAATCCCAATCCAAAATCTATTCATAAAATGCAAAGAAACCCTGTCCCTTACGCAAATATAAAATCAAATCTTAACCCTAATATAAAATCCATCCCAAACACTAACCCTTACCGTAAACGTAACCTTAGCTTTAACCACAAAACTAACACCCTAACCCAAACACTACAACAAACCAAAACTCTAAACCGAGATGGATAGCAGATCATACCCCTATCCCTTACTCTAGGACTATAAACCAACTAAACTCAAAGTCTCTCCCTATGCCAAATAGAAGCAATAAACTTGTACAGAACACTATTCCTATTCCTATTTTTGAACCATAACCAATCACAAAACAAATCCAGGGCTTAACACTTCTTTCACAATAACGCTCAAAATTACCCTACACTACACAAGAAATTTAACACTACCTTAGGAGAATACTGTGGGAGACCGTGTCAAAGGCCTTGCTGAAGTCCAGGTAGACTACATCAACAGCCTTTCCCTCATCTACCTGTCTGGTCACCCAGTCATAGAAGGAGATGAGTTTGGACAAGCACGACCTGCCCCTGGTGAACCCGTGCTGGCTGGGTCTGATCCCTTTATTGCCACGCACGTGTCGTGTGATCTCCCTCAAGATCATCTGTTCCATAACTTTCCCTGATACCGAGGTCAGGCTGACAGGCCTGTAGTTCCCCGGGTCTTCCTTACGGCCTTTCTTGTAGATGGGAGTCACATCGGCAAGCCTCCAATCTTGTGGGACCTCTCCAGATAACCAGGAATGCTGATAGATGGCAGAAAGTGGCTCGGCAAAAAGAAATTTAAAGAAAGAAATTTAAAAAAAGAAATTTAACACTACCTCTATTCTTGAAACCTAGCACTAACTCTTTACCTATCTATAACTTAACCTAACCCTAAGCGCAAACCTAATGCTAACCCTAACCCTAACCCCTACATTGAACCCTAAACCTAAGCCTAACATTAACCCTGAACCTAACACTAACCCTAAATCTAACACTAACCCAAACCCTAACCCTGACCCAAAGACTAACGCTAAACCTAAACCAAACCATAATCCAAACACTAACCCTATCCCAAAACCAAACCCTAATCCTAAGCCAACACTAACCCTAACCCTATACTTTAACCCTAACCCTAACGCTAACCCCAACCCTAATCCTTACCCTAACCCTAACCCTAAGCCAAAATGTTACCCCAACACAAATCCAAATTCTGAACATAAAAATATTACTAAAGCCAATCTTCACCGAAGCTGCTAAAATTACCTAAATCCTTCCCTAACACTTACTCTAAGACTAATTCTTTAACCCTAACACTTACCCTAACCCTAACGCTAACACTTACCCTATCTTAACACTAAATCCAATTGTACACCCAACCCTATACAATAACATAAAACTTACTTTAAAACTAAATCTGTAAAACTAACACTAACCCTAACAGAATCCTAACACTAATCCTAACCCCTAACCTAACCCTAGCCCTACCCTATCCCTATCCTAACCCAAAATATCTCTTCTCAGAGATCCCTCCCACGTGGAGTCCCCTGCGAGCCTTATCATCCTGATGGTGAGCCATCTTCTCTTTCGTATTATTTGTATGCTATCTATATAGAACAACTCAAAATATACCATCATCTATACTATTTCTTTGTGAAGTACCATCCTTGGGAGTTATTTACCCCACACTAACCCTAACCATAACTCAATCCCTAACCTAAACCTAACTATTGCTATAAATCTTAATCTAGAAACCTAACACTAAACCTTACCCTAACTCTAAACCTAACCTTAACCCTAACCCTAAACTAACCTTAACGCTAAAAATAACACTAACGCTAACCTTAACCCTAAACGTAACCCTAACCTTAACACTACCCTAACCCTAACAGTAAACCAAAACCCTAAACCTAACCCTATCCCAAAACCAAACCGAGCCCAAAACTTAATCTTCACCCTAATTCTAACCATAACTCAAGCACTAAGCCTAACTCAAGCACTAAACCAAACATAAAACCCAACCCTAACCGTGATTCTAAACCTAAACTTACACTAAACCTAAACTAACACTACCCTAACCCTAAAATAAACCTTAACACTAACCGTAACGCTAATCCAAACCTTAAACCTAAGCCAAAACCTTCACCTAAGACTATTCCAAAATCTAAACATAACCTTATTACTATAGCCGATCTTCACCTAACCCTATGAAGTAATCTAAATCCTTCCCTAACACTTACTGTAAGACTAAAACTTTAACCTAACACTTACTCTAACCCTAACACTAATCCTAAATCTAACACAAACCCTAAACCAAACCATAAATCCAATCATACAACTAACCCTATCCAATAACCTAAAACATTCATTAATACTTACATTACATTACATTCATTACATTACATTACATTCATTAACACTTACAATACTTACTCAAATCCAGTCTTCACAAAACCCACTGAAATTAACTAAATCCTTCCCTAACAATTACTGCAAGACTAAATCTTTAACCTGAACCCTTACTCTAGCCTAACACTAATTCTAAAGCTAACACAAACCCTAAACCAAACCCTAAATCCAATCATACACCTAAATCTATCCAATAACCTAAAACATACCCTAACACTTACTGTAAAACTAAATATTTAAACATAAACTTAAACCAAAACCTAATCCTCACCCTTACTCTAATCCTAAATCTTAGCCTAACCCTAACCCTATACCTTAACCTTAACACTAACGCTAACCCCAACAGTAGTCTGCACCCTAACCCTAAACCCTAAGCCTTACACTTACCCTAACCCTAACCCTAAAGCTAACCCATAGCCCTAAACCTAACCCTTAACTAAACCCATACCCTGACCCTAATTCAAAAAGTAACCCAAACCCAAACACTACCCTAAAGCTAACCCAACTCCAACTGCAACCCCATCCCCAAACCCAACACCAACCACACCTAACCCCTAACCCTAAACCTACCCCTATTCCTACCCTAACCCTATACCAAACCCTAACCCTACACCTAACCTTAAACATAAAACCAACCATAAACCCAACACCCTAACCATACACCTAACACTAACTTTAACCCTGAACCTAACACAAACACTAAACTTAACACTAACCCTAACCCTAACCGTGATCCTTACCCAGACCCAAACACTAATGCTCAACCTAAATAAAACCCTAATCCAAACACTAACCCTAACCCAAAATCAAACCCTAACCCTAAGGCTAACCCCAACCCTAATCTACTCTAACCCTAACCTACTCTAGCCATAACCCTAATCCTAACCCTAAACCCTAACCCTAACCCAATCCCAACAACTATCCCAACTCCAACCCCAACCCCCAACACCAGCCCCAACCCTATCTCTAATACCAACAACAACCCCAACCCAAACAATAACATCTAAAACCTAACGCTATCCCTAATACTAAGCCTAACCCCACCCCCAAACAAAACCCCAACCCAAATCCCAACCCCAAACCTAATCCTAAACATAACCCTAAACCTAATACTAAATGGAATCCTAAACCTAAAGCCTAACCCTAACCCAATCCATAACCCTAGCCCTAAACCTAACTCCAACCCCAGACCCAACCCAAACCCAACCCCAAACCTTATCCTAACCCTAACCGTAAACCTAAACCTAAGCCTAAGCCTAAGCCTAAGCCTAACCCTAACCCAAGCCATAACCCTAACCTTATACTAACCCTAACTCTAACCCTAACCCTAATCCGAACAACCCTAATCCCAATCCCAACCCCAACCCTAACTCCAAACTTAACTCTAATCCTAACCTGAACCCTAACCATGACTTTACCCTAACCCTAACATTAACTCTAACCCTAAAACTAACCTTACCCTAACACGAACACTAACCCTAAACCTAAACCTAAATCTAAGCCTACACCTAACCCTAAACCTAACCCTAACATTAACCCTGAACCTAACACTAACCCTAAACCTAACACTAACCCAAACCCTAACCCTGACCCTAAGCCCTAACCCTAACCTAATCCCAACAACTATCCCAACTCCAACCCCAACCCCGAACACCAGCCCCAACCCTATCCCTAACACCACCAACAACCCGAACCCAAACAGTAACATCTAAAACCTAACGCTAACCCTAATACTAACCCTAACCCCACCCCCAACCCAAATCCCACCCCCAACCCTAATCCCAACCCTAACCCTAAACCTAATCCTAACCCGAACCGTAAACCTAAAGCCTAACCCTAACCCAGGCCATAACCCTAGCCCTAAACCTAAACCCAACCCCAGATCCAACCCAAACCCAACCTAAACCCCAACCCCAACCCATAACCTAAACCTAAACCTAAACCTAAGCCTAAGCCTAACACTTACCCTAACCGTGACCCTAAACCTGTACCTAATCCTAACCCTACACTAACCCTAAAATAAACCTTAACACTATCCGTAACCCTTACCCTAACTGGACCCCTAAACCAAACCTTAAACCTGAGAGTCTTAACCTTTCAAAGAGTCTTAACTTAACAAACCTAAACATTTTTACCAAACCTAAACCTAAACATAACAAACCTTTTTTTAACTCTAACACAAAACCAAACCCTATATTTAACCCTAAATCTAACCCATACCCCAACCCTATCCCTACCCTAAACCTAACAGTGACCCAATCCCTAACCCTAACCCTATCCCAAACCCAAACCGAACTCAAAATTAGCCCTCCCCCTCACCTAAACCCTAACCCTCTCCGTAACCCTAAACCTAAACCTAATCATAACCGTAAACTAAACCTTAAAACTGACTGTAAGACTAACCCTAACCTTAAACCTTAGCCAAAACCTTACCTTAAGACTATTTCAAAATCTAATCATAATGTTATTACTAAAGCCAATCTTCACCTAACCCTATGAAATAACCTAAATCCTTCCCTAACACTTACTGTAAGACTAAATCTTTAACCTGAACCCTTACTCTAACCTAACACTAATTCTAAAGCTAACACAAACCCTAACCCTTAACCTAAATCCAATCATACACCTAACCCTATCCAATAACCTAAAACATACCCTAACACTTACTGTAAAACTAATTATTTAAACTTAACATTAAACCTAACCCTAAATCTTACTCTAACCCTAAAACTATACCTTAACACTAACCCTAAAGCTAACCCCAACCCTAATCCTTACCCAAATCCTAAGCCAAAACTTTACCCTAACACTAATCAAAAATCTAAACATAACCCTATTACTAAAGCCAATCTTCACCTAACCCTCTGAAGCTACCTAAATCCTTCTTTGACACTTACTGTAAGACTAAATCTTTAACCCTATCCCTTTCCCTAACCCTTGCCCTTACCGTAACACTAACACATACCCTAACCCTTACCCTAAATCCAAACTTACACCTAACCCTTTCCAATAACCAAAACTTACACTAAATCTTACTGTAAAACTAAATCTTTAAACCTAACACTAATCCTAATACAAACCCTAACCACAACCCTAACCCTAACCATAACCATAACCATAACCATAAAACAAAAACTAATCCTAACCCTAACCCCAACCTCAACACTAACCAAAAGCCCTAACCATAAACCTAACAATAACCATACATTCTTACCCTAAACCTTACCGTAACCCTAAAACTAACCCCAACACCAAACCCAAACCTAATCCCAACCCCAAACCTAACCCCAAACCTATCTCCTAACCCCTACAACTAAGCCTAACCCTAACCCTAAATCTAACCCTAAAATGTTAATTTAACCCTAAATGAACCCTAATCCTAACCCTAACTCAATCCTTCTAATCCTAAACCTAACTGATCCCTAATCCTAACCCTAAACCGAAAGTAACCCTACTCCCACCACTCCCCCTACTCACAACAAAACACAACCACAAGCCCTAACCCTAATCCTAAACCAAACTCCAACACAAACCCCAAACGCAACAACAAACACACCCCCAACCCTAAAACCAAACCCCAAACCTAGTATTAACCCTAACACTAAACCTAAAACAAACCCTAATCCATGACGGTAACTCTAACCCTAACCCTAATCTATGACCCTAAACCTGAAGCCTTAGGTAAACCCTAATCCTATCCCAAAACCTAGTCCTGACCCAAAACCAAACTCTAACCCAAATCCTAACCCTAACACTAAACCTAACCCTATCGTTAACACTAACACCAATCCCAACCCAAACCCCAACCCAAACCCATACATGTAACCCCTAACCCGAAAGCTAACCCTACCCCTACCCCAAAACCAGCCACAAGCACTAACACTAATCCTATCCCTAAATTTTAACCTACCCCTAACCCTACCCTAAAAGCAACCACAAGCACTAACCCTAACCCTAACCCTAACCCTAATCCTAACACTAAACCGAACCCTAACCATACCCCTAAACCCTACCCTAACCCTAAACCCTCAAGGTAAGCCTAAACCGAACCCTAACCCTAAACTTAATACTAACCCTAACACTAACCTTCACCCTAACCCTAAACTATTACCCTGAACTATAACCCTAACCATGACCTAGAAATTTCTAGAAATTTTTATACTGGTTATAAAACCTTTCAAATCTTTTCAAATAATCAGGTCTGAACGGAGGCCTGTAATCACTCATAACCGTGGATTAAGCTTGAAAATATTTGCGTCTTCTACAGTTCCGAAGGCAGGATGCTAATCAGCCGACTGCCTTGCGCTGTAATGTGGCTTATCTCCACTGCCAAATGAGGTCTGATTCCAACATTACGCAGTTTACAGACTCCGTTCATGGTGTTTTTAGAAAAGATGGGCTGCCCCCCTTTGTTAGTGAGGGGGAATTTTTTGTTCTCAGCCGGCTCAGCAAGCATTTGAAAAGAATGATAGCATCAGAACTTTATTTCAGTACACATTCTCACAGTTTTTCTTTAACATTTCAGGATGACCTTCTAGATCCTTCAGAAACACAGTTTCTCTCAATTTTTCCTTTTCATACACACGGACATTACTGATTCCTTCCCCAAAATTGTATGCTGCTCTGAGGTTAGTAAAGGCGAATTGTGAGTGAAGCTGGCCCCTCTCGCAGATTCTGCAGTCTGCGACAGCGGTTCGAAAATTTCCCCAACAAAATTACAGGATACAGGAGCATCGAACTTTCAGGATACAGGAGCATAGAAGATGAGCACTAAGCCGAGTCGGCAACGAACCTCAAACTGAAGAAAGACGCGCATCAGCCTGCTGCCGTGCACTGAAAATCAGCTTTAAGCAGCAGCCTGCTACGGTCTGACTCCAGGTCAGATTCTGGCATTAGGTATGACATAACAGCGATTACCCTTATGACAGAATCAGTTACTAGCGTGGTCGATAGAGATGGGGAGGACCCCGATATTAGTGTGGGGGAAAGATTCTGTTCCCATTCTGCTCTGCTACCGTCGGCAATGTATGTCTGCATTAAACGTTCCTTTCCGTCCACGTATTTATACATTTTTTTCTGAAGTTTCTTGATGTCTTTTTCTTTCAACACTGAATCATCGTGTCTCCCCGTATATTTTTCAGTCACTCGAACATTACTGATTCCTTTCCCAAAATTGTATGCTCTTCTGATCTTAGCAATGTAGATACGAAATTTGATTGAAACTGTCTCATCTCGCAGATTCTGATGTCTGAACCGGATCGAATCTTTTCCAACAAACTTCATCACCTGAGAGTCTCAGATGAGCCCGTACGAAACTGAGCCGTATCGGCAACGAACGTCACACTCGAATCTCTCTTAACCGCGGATTCCGCTTGAAACGCATCAATCGCGGTTTCTGCTGCTTGAGCCGCTGAAGAAAGACGCGCAGAATTCGGCTGCAGGCGCTGAAGAGCAGGTTTAAGCAGCAGCCTGCTGCGGTCTTACTCCAACATTACAGCGATTACCCTTATGACAGAATCCGTTCCTGGCGTTGTCGATAGAGATGGGGAGGACCCCGATATTAGTGTGGGGGAAAGATTCTGTTCCCTTTCTGCTCTGCTACCGTCGGCAATGTATGCCTGCATCAGAAGATCCTTTCCGTCCACGTATTTATACATTTTTTTCTGAAGTTTCTTGATGTCTTTTTCTTTCAACACTGAATCATCGTGTCTCCCCGTATATTTTTCAGTCACTCGAACATTACTGACTCCTTTCCCAAAATTGTATGCTCTTCTGATCTTAGCAATGTACATGCGAAATTTGATTGAAACCGTCTCATCTCGCAGATTCTGATGTTTGAACCGGATCGAATCTTTTCCAACAAACTTCATCACCGGAGAGTCTCAGATGAGCCCGTACGAAACTGAGCCGTATCGGCAACGAACGTCACACTCGAATCTCTCTTAACCGCGGATTCCGCTTGAAACGCATCAATCGCGGTTTCTGCTGCTTGAGCCGCAGAAGTAAGATGCGACTCAGCCTGCTGCCGTGCACTGAAGAGCGGCTTTAAGCAGCAACCTGCTGCGTTCTGACTCCAACATTACAGCGATTACCCTTATGACAGAATCCGTTCCTGGCGTTGTCGATAGAGATGGGGAGGACCCCGATATTAGTGTGGGGGAAAGATTCTGTTCCCTTTCTGCTCTGCTACCGTCGACAATGTATGTCTGCATCAGACGATCCTTTCCGTCCACGTTTTCATACTTCATTTCTGAATCTTTTTGATGTCTCTTTTTTCGTGAAACTTCGTCGATCCCGTTTCCTTTCCGCACACTAGGACGTTACTGATTCCTTTCCCAAAATGGTATGCTCTTCTGATCTTAGCAATGTAGATGCGAAATTTGAGTGAAACTTCCTCCTCTCGCAGATTCTTGTGACTGAACCGGATCGAATATGTTCCAACAAACTTATTCACCGGAGAGTCTCAGATGAACCCGTACGAAACTGAACCGAATCGGCAACGAACGTCACACTCGAACGTCACACTCTCTTAACCGCGGATTCCGCTTGAAACGCATCAATCGCGGTTTCTGCTGCTTGAGCCGCTGAAGAAAGACGCGCAGAATTCGGCTGCAGGCGCTGAAGAGCGGGTTTAAGCAGCAGCCTGCTGCGGTCTGACTCCAACATTACAGCGATTACCCTTATGACAGAATCCGTTCCTGGCGTTGTCGATAGAGATGGGGAGGACCGTGATGTTAGTGTGTGGGAAAGATTCTGTTCCCTTTCTGCTCTGCTACCGTCGGCTATGCAGGTCTGCATCAGAAGATCCTTTCCGTCCACGTATTTATACATTTTTTTCTGAAGTTTCTTGATGTCTTTTTCTTTCAACACTGAATCATCGTGTCGCCCCGTGTATTTTTCAATCACTAGAGCATTACTGATTCCTTTCCCAAAATTGTATGCTCTTCTGATCTTAGCAATGTAGATGCGAAATTTGAGTGAAACTGGCCCCTATGGCAGATTCTGGTGTCTGTCAAACCGGATCTAACATTTTCCAACAAACTTCATTAACGGAGATTCTCAGATGAGCCGGTACGAAACTTTTCCGAATCGACAATGAACGTCACACTCGAATCTCTCTTAACCGCGGATTCCGCTTGAAACACATCAATCGCGGTTTCTGCTGCTTGAGCCGCAGAAGTAAGACGCGACTCAGCCTGCTGCCGTGCACTGAAAAGCGGCTTTAAGCAGCAACCTGCTGCAGTCTGACTCCAAAATTACAGCGATTACCCTTATGACAGAATCCGTTCCTGGCGTTGTCGATAGAGATGGGGAAGACCCCGATATTAATGTGGGGGAAAGATTCTGTTCCCTTTCTGCTCTGCTACCGTCGGCAATATATGTCTGCATCAGACGATCCTTTCCTTCCACGTATTTATACATTTTTTTCTGAAGTTTCTTGATGTCTTTTTCTTTCAACACTGAATCATCGTGTCTCCCCGTATATTTTTCAGTCACTCGAACATTACTGATTCCTTTCCCAAAATTGTATGCTCTTCTGATCTTAGCAATGTAGATGCGAAATTTGAGTGAAACTTCCTCCTCTCGCAGATTCTGATGTCTGTCGAACCGGATCGAATCTTTTCCAACAAACTTCATCACCGGAGAGTCTCAGATGAGCCCGTACGAAACTGAGCCGTATCGGCAACGAACGTCACACTCGAATCTCTCTTAACCGCGGATTCCGCTTGAAACGCATCAATCGCGGTTTCTGCTGCTTGAGCCGCTGAAGTAAGATGCGACTCAGCCTGCTGCCGTGCACTGAAGAGCGGCTTTAAGCAGCAACCTGCTGCGTTCTGACTCCAACATTACAGCGATTACCCTTATGACAGAATCCGTTCCTGGCGTTGTCGATAGCGATGGGGAGGACCCCGATGTTAGTGTGGGGGAAAGATTCTGTTCCCATTCTTCTCTGCTACCGTGTTCAATGTATGTCTGCATCAGACGATCCTTTCCGTCCACGTTTTCATACTTTATTTCAGAAGCTTTTTGATGTCTTTTTCTTCGTGAAACTTCGTCAATCCCGTTTCCTTTCCGCACACAAGGACGTTACTGATTCCTTCCCCAAAATTGTATGCTCTTCTGATCTTAGCAATGTAGATGTGAAATTTGAGTGAAGCTGGCTCCTCTCGCAGATTCTGGATTCTCTCCCACCGGAACGAATATTTTCCAGCAAACTTCATCACCGGAGAGTCTCAGATGAGCCCGTACGAAACTTTTCCGAATCGGCAACGAACGTCACACTCGAAACTCTCTCAACCTCGGATTCTGCTTGAAACGCTTCAACCGCCTTTTCTGCTGCTTGAGCCGCTGAAGAATGACGCGACTCAGCCTGCTGCCGTGCACTGAAAAGCGGCTTTAAGCCGCAGCCTGCTGCGGTCTGACTCCAACACAACAGTGATTACCCTTCTGACAGAATCCGTTCCCGGCGTTATCGATAGAGATGGGGAGGACCCCGATGTTAGTGTTGGGGAATTATTCTGTTCCCATTCTGCTCTGCTACCGTGTTCAATGTATGTCTGCATCAGACGATCCTTTCCGTCCACGTATTCATACTTTATTTCAGAAACTTTTTGATGTCTTTTTCTTCGTGAAACTTCGTCAGTCCCGTTTCCTTTCCGCACACAAGGACGTTACTGATTCCTTCCCCAAAATTGTATGCTCTTCTGATCTTAGCAATGTAGATGCGAAATTTGAGTGAAGCTGGCTCCTCTCGCAGATTCTGGTTTCTCTCCCACCGGAACGAATATTTTTCAACAAACTTCATCCCCGGAGCTCGTTCAAAACTCTGCCGAATGGGCAACGAACGTCACACTCGAATCGCTCGTAACAGCAGATTCCGCTTGAAACGCATCAATTGCGTTTTTTGCTTCTAGAGCCGCAGAAGTAAGACGCGACTCAGCCGGATGCCGTGCTCTGTAGCCGATTCTGACATGCTTAGCTGAAGAAATTAGATAAGTTTTTATACCATTCAAAAAACATTTATAAACTTTTTGGAATAGCATTTTTATTTAATTTTGAACGTTTTAAAGTTTTTCAATACTTCTTTGTAATGTAGTCTAAAGTTGAAATATGTTTAAAATTAATTGTCAGGATCTTTTACATCCCATAATAGCTGCATTTTTTGACTGATCGTGTGCGATTTTTAAAACAAGAGAAATGAGTACAGCCACAGATTTCTTGTGTGTGTAATGAACACTTATGCAGAGCTTTATTTCAAGTGGAAGAAAATGTCATGTTCTATAATATGCCGATTTGAAGCTCAGTATTTGCCCACACCCAATTTTTTTTTTAACAATAACAATAACATTCCAACTAATCCCAATCCAAAATCTATTCATAAAATGCAAAGAAACCCTGTCCCTTACGCAAATATAAAATCAAATCTTAACCCTAATATAAAATCCATCCCAAACACTAACCCTTACCGTAAACGTAACCTTAGCTTTAACCACAAAACTAACACCCTAACCCAAACACTACAACAAACCAAAACTCTAAACCGAGATGGATAGCAGATCATACCCCTATCCCTTACTCTAGGACTATAAACCAACTAAACTCAAAGTCTCTCCCTATGCCAAATAGAAGCAATAAACTTGTACAGAACACTATTCCTATTCCTATTTTTGAACCATAACCAATCACAAAACAAATCCAGGGCTTAACACTTCTTTCACAATAACGCTCAAAATTACCCTACACTACACAAGAAATTTAACACTACCTTAGGAGAATACTGTGGGAGACCGTGTCAAAGGCCTTGCTGAAGTCCAGGTAGACTACATCAACAGCCTTTCCCTCATCTACCTGTCTGGTCACCCAGTCATAGAAGGAGATGAGTTTGGACAAGCACGACCTGCCCCTGGTGAACCCGTGCTGGCTGGGTCTGATCCCTTTATTGCCACGCACGTGTCGTGTGATCTCCCTCAAGATCATCTGTTCCATAACTTTCCCTGATACCGAGGTCAGGCTGACAGGCCTGTAGTTCCCCGGGTCTTCCTTACGGCCTTTCTTGTAGATGGGAGTCACATCGGCAAGCCTCCAATCTTGTGGGACCTCTCCAGATAACCAGGAATGCTGATAGATGGCAGAAAGTGGCTCGGCAAAAAGAAATTTAAAGAAAGAAATTTAAAAAAAGAAATTTAACACTACCTCTATTCTTGAAACCTAGCACTAACTCTTTACCTATCTATAACTTAACCTAACCCTAAGCGCAAACCTAATGCTAACCCTAACCCTAACCCCTACATTGAACCCTAAACCTAAGCCTAACATTAACCCTGAACCTAACACTAACCCTAAATCTAACACTAACCCAAACCCTAACCCTGACCCAAAGACTAACGCTAAACCTAAACCAAACCATAATCCAAACACTAACCCTAACCCAAAACCAAACCCTAATCCTAAGCCAACACTAACCCTAACCCTATACTTTAACCCTAACCCTAACGCTAACCCCAACCCTAATCCTTACCCTAACCCTAACCCTAAGCCAAAATGTTACCCCAACACAAATCCAAATTCTGAACATAAAAATATTACTAAAGCCAATCTTCACCGAAGCTGCTAAAATTACCTAAATCCTTCCCTAACACTTACTCTAAGACTAATTCTTTAACCCTAACACTTACCCTAACCCTAACGCTAACACTTACCCTATCTTAACACTAAATCCAATTGTACACCCAACCCTATACAATAACATAAAACTTACTTTAAAACTAAATCTGTAAAACTAACACTAACCCTAACAGAATCCTAACACTAATCCTAACCCCTAACCTAACCCTAGCCCTACCCTATCCCTATCCTAACCCAAAATATCTCTTCTCAGAGATCCCTCCCACGTGGAGTCCCCTGCGAGCCTTATCATCCTGATGGTGAGCCATCTTCTCTTTCGTATTATTTGTATGCTATCTATATAGAACAACTCAAAATATACCATCATCTATACTATTTCTTTGTGAAGTACCATCCTTGGGAGTTGTTTACCCCACACTAACCCTAACCATAACTCAATCCCTAACCTAAACCTAACTATTGCTATAAATCTTAATCTAGAAACCTAACACTAAACCTTACCCTAACTCTAAACCTAACCTTAACCCTAACCCTAAACTAACCTTAACGCTAAAAATAACACTAACGCTAACCTTAACCCTAAACGTAACCCTAACCTTAACACTACCCTAACCCTAACAGTAAACCAAAACCCTAAACCTAACCCTATCCCAAAACCAAACCGAGCCCAAAACTTAATCTTCACCCTAATTCTAACCATAACTCAAGCACTAAGCCTAACTCAAGCACTAAACCAAACATAAAACCCAACCCTAACCGTGATTCTAAACCTAAACTTACACTAAACCTAAACTAACACTACCCTAACCCTAAAATAAACCTTAACACTAACCGTAACGCTAATCCAAACCTTAAACCTAAGCCAAAACCTTCACCTAAGACTATTCCAAAATCTAAACATAACCTTATTACTATAGCCGATCTTCACCTAACCCTATGAAGTAATCTAAATCCTTCCCTAACACTTACTGTAAGACTAAAACTTTAACCTAACACTTACTCTAACCCTAACACTAATCCTAAATCTAACACAAACCCTAAACCAAACCATAAATCCAATCATACAACTAACCCTATCCAATAACCTAAAACATTCATTAATACTTACATTACATTACATTCATTACATTACATTACATTCATTAACACTTACAATACTTACTCAAATCCAGTCTTCACAAAACCCACTGAAATTAACTAAATCCTTCCCTAACACTTACTGCAAGACTAAATCTTTAACCTGAACCCTTACTCTAGCCTAACACTAATTCTAAAGCTAACACAAACCCTAAACCAAACCCTAAATCCAATCATACACCTAAATCTATCCAATAACCTAAAACATACCCTAACACTTACTGTAAAACTAAATATTTAAACATAAACTTAAACCAAAACCTAATCCTCACCCTTACTCTAATCCTAAATCTTAGCCTAACCCTAACCCTATACCTTAACCTTAACACTAACGCTAACCCCAACAGTAGTCTGCACCCTAACCCTAAACCCTAAGCCTTACACTTACCCTAACCCTAACCCTAAAGCTAACCCATAGCCCTAAACCTAACCCTTAACTAAACCCATACCCTGACCCTAATTCAAAAAGTAACCCAAACCCAAACACTACCCTAAAGCTAACCCAACTCCAACTGCAACCCCATCCCCAAACCCAACACCAACCACACCTAACCCCTAACCCTAAACCTACCCCTATTCCTACCCTAACCCTATACCAAACCCTAACCCTACACCTAACCTTAAACATAAAACCAACCATAAACCCAACACCCTAACCATACACCTAACACTAACTTTAACCCTGAACCTAACACAAACACTAACCCTAACCCTAACCGTGATCCTTACCCAGACCCAAACACTAATGCTCAACCTAAATAAAACCCTAATCCAAACACTAACCCTAACCCAAAATCAAACCCTAACCCTAAGGCTAACCCCAACCCTAATCTACTCTAACCCTAACCTACTCTAGCCATAACCCTAATCCTAACCTTAAACCCTAACCCTAACCCAATCCCAACAACTATCCCAACTCCAACCCCAACCCCCAACACCAGCCCCAACCCTATCTCTAATACCAACAACAACCCCAACCCAAACAATAACATCTAAAACCTAACGCTATCCCTAATACTAAGCCTAACCCCACCCCCAAACAAAACCCCAACCCAAATCCCAACCCCAAACCTAATCCTAAACATAACCCTAAACCTAATACTAAATGGAATCCTAAACCTAAAGCCTAACCCTAACCCAATCCATAACCCTAGCCCTAAACCTAACTCCAACCCCAGACCCAACCCAAACCCAACCCCAACCCTTATCCTAACCCTAACCGTAAACCTAAACCTAAGCCTAAGCCTAAGCCTAAGCCTAACCCTAACCCAAGCCATAACCCTAACCTTATACTAACCCTAACTCTAACCCTAACCCTAATCCGAACAACCCTAATCCCAATCCCAACCCCAACCCTAACTCCAAACTTAACTCTAATCCTAACCTGAACCCTAACCATAACTTTACCCTAACCCTAACATTAACTCTAACCCTAAAACTAACCTTACCCTAACACGAACACTAACCCTAAACCTAAACCTAAATCTAAGCCTACACCTAACCCTAAACCTAACCCTAACATTAACCCTGAACCTAACACTAACCCTAAACCTAACACTAACCCAAACCCTAACCCTGACCCTAAGCCCTAACCCTAACCTAATCCCAACAACTATCCCAACTCCAACCCCAACCCCGAACACCAGCCCCAACCCTATCCCTAACACCACCAACAACCCGAACCCAAACAGTAACATCTAAAACCTAACGCTAACCCTAATACTAACCCTAACCCCACCCCCAACCCAAATCCCACCCCCAACCCTAATCCCAACCCTAACCCTAAACCTAATCCTAACCCGAACCGTAAACCTAAAGCCTAACCCTAACCCAGGCCATAACCCTAGCCCTAAACCTAAACCCAACCCCAGATCCAACCCAAACCCAACCTAAACCCCAACCCCAACCCATAACCTAAACCTAAACCTAAACCTAAGCCTAAGCCTAACACTTACCCTAACCGTGACCCTAAACCTGTACCTAATCCTAACCCTACACTAACCCTAAAATAAACCTTAACACTATCCGTAACCCTTACCCTAACTGGACCCCTAAACCAAACCTTAAACCTGAGAGTCTTAACCTTTCAAAGAGTCTTAACTTAACAAACCTAAACATTTTTACCAAACCTAAACCTAAACATAACAAACCTTTTTTTAACTCTAACACAAAACCAAACCCTATATTTAACCCTAAATCTAACCCATACCCCAACCCTATCCCTACCCTAAACCTAACAGTGACCCAATCCCTAACCCTAACCCTATCCCAAACCCAAACCGAACTCAAAATTAGCCCTCCCCCTCACCTAAACCCTAACCCTCTCCGTAACCCTAAACCTAAACCTAATCATAACCGTAAACTAAACCTTAAAACTGACTGTAAGACTAACCCTAACCTTAAACCTTAGCCAAAACCTTACCTTAAGACTATTTCAAAATCTAATCATAATGTTATTACTAAAGCCAATCTTCACCTAACCCTATGAAATAACCTAAATCCTTCCCTAACACTTACTGTAAGACTAAATCTTTAACCTGAACCCTTACTCTAACCTAACACTAATTCTAAAGCTAACACAAACCCTAACCCTTAACCTAAATCCAATCATACACCTAACCCTATCCAATAACCTAAAACATACCCTAACACTTACTGTAAAACTAATTATTTAAACTTAACATTAAACCTAACCCTAAATCTTACTCTAACCCTAAAACTATACCTTAACACTAACCCTAAAGCTAACCCCAACCCTAATCCTTACCCAAATCCTAAGCCAAAACTTTACCCTAACACTAATCAAAAATCTAAACATAACCCTATTACTAAAGCCAATCTTCACCTAACCCTCTGAAGCTACCTAAATCCTTCTTTGACACTTACTGTAAGACTAAATCTTTAACCCTATCCCTTTCCCTAACCCTTGCCCTTACCGTAACACTAACACATACCCTAACCCTTACCCTAAATCCAAACTTACACCTAACCCTTTCCAATAACCAAAACTTACACTAAATCTTACTGTAAAACTAAATCTTTAAACCTAACACTAATCCTAATACAAACCCTAACCACAACCCTAACCCTAACCATAACCATAACCATAACCATAAAACAAAAACTAATCCTAACCCTAACCCCAACCTCAACACTAACCAAAAGCCCTAACCATAAACCTAACAATAACCATACATTCTTACCCTAAACCTTACCGTAACCCTAAAACTAACCCCAACACCAAACCCAAACCTAATCCCAACCCCAAACCTAACCCCAAACCTATCTCCTAACCCCTACAACTAAGCCTAACCCTAACCCTAAATCTAACCCTAAAATGTTAATTTAACCCTAAATGAACCCTAATCCTAACCCTAACTCAATCCTTCTAATCCTAAACCTAACTGATCCCTAATCCTAACCCTAAACCGAAAGTAACCCTACTCCCACCACTCCCCCTACTCACAACAAAACACAACCACAAGCCCTAACCCTAATCCTAAACCAAACTCCAACACAAACCCCAAACGCAACAACAAACACACCCCCAACCCTAAAACCAAACCCCAAACCTAGTATTAACCCTAACACTAAACCTAAAACAAACCCTAATCCATGACGGTAACTCTAACCCTAACCCTAATCTATGACCCTAAACCTGAAGCCTTAGGTAAACCCTAATCCTATCCCAAAACCTAGTCCTGACCCAAAACCAAACTCTAACCCAAATCCTAACCCTAACACTAAACCTAACCCTATCGTTAACACTAACACCAATCCCAACCCAAACCCCAACCCAAACCCATACATGTAACCCCTAACCCGAAAGCTAACCCTACCCCTACCCCAAAACCAGCCACAAGCACTAACACTAATCCTATCCCTAAATTTTAACCTACCCCTAACCCTACCCTAAAAGCAACCACAAGCACTAACCCTAACCCTAACCCTAACCCTAATCCTAACACTAAACCGAACCCTAACCATACCCCTAAACCCTACCCTAACCCTAAACCCTCAAGGTAAGCCTAAACCGAACCCTAACCCTAAACTTAATACTAACCCTAACACTAACCTTCACCCTAACCCTAAACTATTACCCTGAACTATAACCCTAACCATGACCTAGAAATTTCTAGAAATTTTTATACTGGTTATAAAACCTTTCAAATCTTTTCAAATAATCAGGTCTGAACGGAGGCCTGTAATCACTCATAACCGTGGATTAAGCTTGAAAATATTTGCGTCTTCTACAGTTCCGAAGGCAGGATGCTAATCAGCCGACTGCCTTGCGCTGTAATGTGGCTTATCTCCACTGCCAAATGAGGTCTGATTCCAACATTACGCAGTTTACAGACTCCGTTCATGGTGTTTTTAGAAAAGATGGGCTGCCCCCCTTTGTTAGTGAGGGGGAATTTTCTGTTCTCAGCCGGCTCAGCAAGCATTTGAAAAGAATGATAGCATCAAAACTTTATTTCAGTACACATTCTCACAGTTTTTCTTTAACATTTCAGGATGACCTTCTAGATCCTTCAGAAACACAGTTTCTCTCAATTTTTCCTTTTCATACACACGGACATTACTGATTCCTTCCCCAAAATTGTATGCTGCTCTGAGGTTAGTAAAGGCGAATTGTGAGTGAAGCTGGCCCCTCTCGCAGATTCTGCAGTCTGCGACAGCGGTTCGAAAATTTCCCCAACAAAATTACAGGATACAAGAGCATCGAACTTTCAGGATACAGGAGCATAGAAGATGAGCACTAAGCCGAGTCGGCAACGAACCTCAAACTGAAGAAAGACGCGCATCAGCCTGCTGCCGTGCACTGAAAATCAGCTTTAAGCAGCAGCCTGCTACGGTCTGACTCCAGGTCAGATTCTGGCATTAGGTATGACATAACAGCGATTACCCTTATGACAGAATCAGTTACTAGCGTGGTCGATAGAGATGGGGAGGACCCCGATATTAGTGTGGGGGAAAGATTCTGTTCCCATTCTGCTCTGCTACCGTCGGCAATGTATGTCTGCATTAAACGTTCCTTTCCGTCCACGTATTTATACATTTTTTTCTGAAGTTTCTTGATGTCTTTTTCTTTCAACACTGAATCATCGTGTCTCCCCGTATATTTTTCAGTCACTCGAACATTACTGATTCCTTTCCCAAAATTGTATGCTCTTCTGATCTTAGCAATGTAGATACGAAATTTGATTGAAACTGTCTCATCTCGCAGATTCTGATGTCTGAACCGGATCGAATCTTTTCCAACAAACTTCATCACCGGAGAGTCTCAGATGAGCCCGTACGAAACTGAGCCGTATCGGCAACGAACGTCACACTCGAATCTCTCTTAACCGCAGATTCCGCTTGAAACGCATCAATCGCGGTTTCTGCTGCTTGAGCCGCTGAAGAAAGACGCGCAGAATTCGGCTGCAGGCGCTGAAGAGCAGGTTTAAGCAGCAGCCTGCTGCGGTCTTACTCCAACATTACAGCGATTACCCTTATGACAGAATCCGTTCCTGGCGTTGTCGATAGAGATGGGGAGGACCCCGATATTAGTGTGGGGGAAAGATTCTGTTCCCTTTCTGCTCTGCTACCGTCGGCAATGTATGCCTGCATCAGAAGATCCTTTCCGTCCACGTATTTATACATTTTTTTCTGAAGTTTCTTGATGTCTTTTTCTTTCAACACTGAATCATCGTGTCTCCCCGTATATTTTTCAGTCACTCGAACATTACTGACTCCTTTCCCAAAATTGTATGCTCTTCTGATCTTAGCAATGTACATGCGAAATTTGATTGAAACCGTCTCATCTCGCAGATTCTGATGTTTGAACCGGATCGAATCTTTTCCAACAAACTTCATCACCGGAGAGTCTCAGATGAGCCCGTACGAAACTGAGCCGTATCGGCAACGAACGTCACACTCGAATCTCTCTTAACCGCGGATTCCGCTTGAAACGCATCAATCGCGGTTTCTGCTGCTTGAGCCGCAGAAGTAAGATGCGACTCAGCCTGCTGCCGTGCACTGAAGAGCGGCTTTAAGCAGCAACCTGCTGCGTTCTGACTCCAACATTACAGCGATTACCCTTATGACAGAATCCGTTCCTGGCGTTGTCGATAGAGATGGGGAGGACCCCGATATTAGTGTGGGGGAAAGATTCTGTTCCCTTTCTGCTCTGCTACCGTCGACAATGTATGTCTGCATCAGACGATCCTTTCCGTCCACGTTTTCATACTTCATTTCTGAATCTTTTTGATGTCTCTTTTTTCGTGAAACTTCGTCGATCCCGTTTCCTTTCCGCACACTAGGACGTTACTGATTCCCTTCCCAAAATGGTATGCTCTTCTGATCTTAGCAATGTAGATGCGAAATTTGAGTGAAACTTCCTCCTCTCGCAGATTCTTGTGACTGAACCGGATCGAATATGTTCCAACAAACTTATTCACCGGAGAGTCACAGATGAACCCGTACGAAACTGAACCGAATCGGCAACGAACGTCACACTCGAACGTCACACTCTCTTAACCGCGGATTCCGCTTGAAACGCATCAATCGCGGTTTCTGCTGCTTGAGCCGCTGAAGAAAGACGCGCAGAATTCGGCTGCAGGCGCTGAAGAGCGGGTTTAAGCAGCAGCCTGCTGCGGTCTGACTCCAACATTACAGCGATTACCCTTATGACAGAATCCGTTCCTGGCGTTGTCGATAGAGATGGGGAGGACCGTGATGTTAGTGTGTGGGAAAGATTCTGTTCCCTTTCTGCTCTGCTACCGTCGGCTATGCAGGTCTGCATCAGAAGATCCTTTCCGTCCACGTATTTATACATTTTTTTCTGAAGTTTCTTGATGTCTTTTTCTTTCAACACTGAATCATCGTGTCGCCCCGTGTATTTTTCAATCACTAGAGCATTACTGATTCCTTTCCCAAAATTGTATGCTCTTCTGATCTTAGCAATGTAGATGCGAAATTTGAGTGAAACTGGCCCCTATGGCAGATTCTGGTGTCTGTCAAACCGGATCTAACATTTTCCAACAAACTTCATTAACGGAGAGTCTCAGATGAGCCGGTACGAAACTTTTCCGAATCGACAATGAACGTCACACTCGAATCTCTCTTAACCGCGGATTCCGCTTGAAACACATCAATCGCGGTTTCTGCTGCTTGAGCCGCAGAAGTAAGACGCGACTCAGCCTGCTGCCGTGCACTGAAAAGCGGCTTTAAGCAGCAACCTGCTGCAGTCTGACTCCAAAATTACAGCGATTACCCTTATGACAGAATCCGTTCCTGGCGTTGTCGATAGAGATGGGGAAGACCCCGATATTAATGTGGGGGAAAGATTCTGTTCCCTTTCTGCTCTGCTACCGTCGGCAATATATGTCTGCATCAGACGATCCTTTCCTTCCACGTATTTATACATTTTTTTCTGAAGTTTCTTGATGTCTTTTTCTTTCAACACTGAATCATCGTGTCTCCCCGTATATTTTTCAGTCACTCGAACATTACTGATTCCTTTCCCAAAATTGTATGCTCTTCTGATCTTAGCAATGTAGATGCGAAATTTGAGTGAAACTTCCTCCTCTCGCAGATTCTGATGTCTGTCGAACCGGATCGAATCTTTTCCAACAAACTTCATCACCGGAGAGTCTCAGATGAGCCCGTACGAAACTGAGCCGTATCGGCAACGAACGTCACACTCGAATCTCTCTTAACCGCGGATTCCGCTTGAAACGCATCAATCGCGGTTTCTGCTGCTTGAGCCGCAGAAGTAAGATGCGACTCAGCCTGCTGCCGTGCACTGAAGAGCGGCTTTAAGCAGCAACCTGCTGCGTTCTGACTCCAACATTACAGCGATTACCCTTATGACAGAATCCGTTCCTGGCGTTGTCGATAGCGATGGGGAGGACCCCGATGTTAGTGTGGGGGAAAGATTCTGTTCCCATTCTTCTCTGCTACCGTGTTCAATGTATGTCTGCATCAGACGATCCTTTCCGTCCACGTTTTCATACTTTATTTCAGAAGCTTTTTGATGTCTTTTTCTTCGTGAAACTTCGTCAATCCCGTTTCCTTTCCGCACACAAGGACGTTACTGATTCCTTCCCCAAAATTGTATGCTCTTCTGATCTTAGCAATGTAGATGTGAAATTTGAGTGAAGCTGGCTCCTCTCGCAGATTCTGGATTCTCTCCCACCGGAACGAATATTTTCCAGCAAACTTCATCACCGGAGTGTCTCAGATGAGCCCGTACGAAACTTTTCCGAATCGGCAACGAACGTCACACTCGAAACTCTCTCAACCTCGGATTCTGCTTGAAACGCTTCAACCGCCTTTTCTGCTGCTTGAGCCGCTGAAGAATGACGCGACTCAGCCTGCTGCCGTGCACTGAAAAGCGGCTTTAAGCCGCAGCCTGCTGCGGTCTGACTCCAACACAACAGTGATTACCCTTCTGACAGAATCCGTTCCCGGCGTTATCGATAGAGATGGGGAGGACCCCGATGTTAGTGTTGGGGAATTATTCTGTTCCCATTCTGCTCTGCTACCGTGTTCAATGTATGTCTGCATCAGACGATCCTTTCCGTCCACGTATTCATACTTTATTTCAGAAACTTTTTGATGTCTTTTTCTTCGTGAAACTTCGTCAGTCCCGTTTCCTTTCCGCACACAAGGACGTTACTGATTCCTTCCCCAAAATTGTATGCTCTTCTGATCTTAGCAATGTAGATGCGAAATTTGAGTGAAGCTGGCTCCTCTCGCAGATTCTGGTTTCTCTCCCACCGGAACGAATATTTTTCAACAAACTTCATCCCCGGAGCTCGTTCAAAACTCTGCCGAATGGGCAACGAACGTCACACTCGAATCGCTCGTAACAGCAGATTCCGCTTGAAACGCATCAATTGCGTTTTTTGCTTCTAGAGCCGCAGAAGTAAGACGCGACTCAGCCGGATGCCGTGCTCTGTAGCCGATTCTGACATGCTTAGCTGAAGAAATTAGATAAGTTTTTATACCATTCAAAAAACATTTATAAACTTTTTGGAATAGCATTTTTATTTAATTTTGAACGTTTTAAAGTTTTTCAATACTTCTTTGTAATGTAGTCTAAAGTTGAAATATGTTTAAAATTAATTGTCAGGATCTTTTACATCCCATAATAGCTGCATTTTTTGACTGATCGTGTGCGATTTTTAAAACAAGAGAAATGAGTACAGCCACAGATTTCTTGTGTGTGTAATGAACACTTATGCAGAGCTTTATTTCAAGTGGAAGAAAATGTCATGTTCTATAATATGCCGATTTGAAGCTCAGTATTTGCCCACACCCAATTTTTTTTTTAACAATAACAATAACATTCCAACTAATCCCAATCCAAAATCTATTCATAAAATGCAAAGAAACCCTGTCCCTTACGCAAATATAAAATCAAATCTTAACCCTAATATAAAATCCATCCCAAACACTAACCCTTACCGTAAACGTAACCTTAGCTTTAACCACAAAACTAACACCCTAACCCAAACACTACAACAAACCAAAACTCTAAACCGAGATGGATAGCAGATCATACCCCTATCCCTTACTCTAGGACTATAAACCAACTAAACTCAAAGTCTCTCCCTATGCCAAATAGAAGCAATAAACTTGTACAGAACACTATTCCTATTCCTATTTTTGAACCATAACCAATCACAAAACAAATCCAGGGCTTAACACTTCTTTCACAATAACGCTCAAAATTACCCTACACTACACAAGAAATTTAACACTACCTTAGGAGAATACTGTGGGAGACCGTGTCAAAGGCCTTGCTGAAGTCCAGGTAGACTACATCAACAGCCTTTCCCTCATCTACCTGTCTGGTCACCCAGTCATAGAAGGAGATGAGTTTGGACAAGCACGACCTGCCCCTGGTGAACCCGTGCTGGCTGGGTCTGATCCCTTTATTGCCATGCACGTGTCGTGTGATCTCCCTCAAGATCATCTGTTCCATAACTTTCCCTGATACCGAGGTCAGGCTGACAGGCCTGTAGTTCCCCGGGTCTTCCTTACGGCCTTTCTTGTAGATGGGAGTCACATCGGCAAGCCTCCAATCTTGTGGGACCTCTCCAGATAACCAGGAATGCTGATAGATGGCAGAAAGTGGCTCGGCAAAAAGAAATTTAAAGAAAGAAATTTAAAAAAAGAAATTTAACACTACCTCTATTCTTGAAACCTAGCACTAACTCTTTACCTATCTATAACTTAACCTAACCCTAAGCGCAAACCTAATGCTAACCCTAACCCTAACCCCTACATTGAACCCTAAACCTAAGCCTAACATTAACCCTGAACCTAACACTAACCCTAAATCTAACACTAACCCAAACCCTAACCCTGACCCAAAGACTAACGCTAAACCTAAACCAAACCATAATCCAAACACTAACCCTAACCCAAAACCAAACCCTAATCCTAAGCCAACACTAACCCTAACCCTATACTTTAACCCTAACCCTAACGCTAACCCCAACCCTAATCCTTACCCTAACCCTAACCCTAAGCCAAAATGTTACCCCAACACAAATCCAAATTCTGAACATAAAAATATTACTAAAGCCAATCTTCACCGAAGCTGCTAAAATTACCTAAATCCTTCCCTAACACTTACTCTAAGACTAATTCTTTAACCCTAACACTTACCCTAACCCTAACGCTAACACTTACCCTATCTTAACACTAAATCCAATTGTACACCCAACCCTATACAATAACATAAAACTTACTTTAAAACTAAATCTGTAAAACTAACACTAACCCTAACAGAATCCTAACACTAATCCTAACCCCTAACCTAACCCTAGCCCTACCCTATCCCTATCCTAACCCAAAATATCTCTTCTCAGAGATCCCTCCCACGTGGAGTCCCCTGCGAGCCTTATCATCCTGATGGTGAGCCATCTTCTCTTTCGTATTATTTGTATGCTATCTATATAGAACAACTCAAAATATACCATCATCTATACTATTTCTTTGTGAAGTACCATCCTTGGGAGTTGTTTACCCCACACTAACCCTAACCATAACTCAATCCCTAACCTAAACCTAACTATTGCTATAAATCTTAATCTAGAAACCTAACACTAAACCTTACCCTAACTCTAAACCTAACCTTAACCCTAACCCTAAACTAACCTTAACGCTAAAAATAACACTAACGCTAACCTTAACCCTAAACGTAACCCTAACCTTAACACTACCCTAACCCTAACAGTAAACCAAAACCCTAAACCTAACCCTATCCCAAAACCAAACCGAGCCCAAAACTTAATCTTCACCCTAATTCTAACCATAACTCAAGCACTAAGCCTAACTCAAGCACTAAACCAAACATAAAACCCAACCCTAACCGTGATTCTAAACCTAAACTTACACTAAACCTAAACTAACACTACCCTAACCCTAAAATAAACCTTAACACTAACCGTAACGCTAATCCAAACCTTAAACCTAAGCCAAAACCTTCACCTAAGACTATTCCAAAATCTAAACATAACCTTATTACTATAGCCGATCTTCACCTAACCCTATGAAGTAATCTAAATCCTTCCCTAACACTTACTGTAAGACTAAAACTTTAACCTAACACTTACTCTAACCCTAACACTAATCCTAAATCTAACACAAACCCTAAACCAAACCATAAATCCAATCATACAACTAACCCTATCCAATAACCTAAAACATTCATTAATACTTACATTACATTACATTCATTACATTACATTACATTCATTAACACTTACAATACTTACTCAAATCCAGTCTTCACAAAACCCACTGAAATTAACTAAATCCTTCCCTAACACTTACTGCAAGACTAAATCTTTAACCTGAACCCTTACTCTAGCCTAACACTAATTCTAAAGCTAACACAAACCCTAAACCAAACCCTAAATCCAATCATACACCTAAATCTATCCAATAACCTAAAACATACCCTAACACTTACTGTAAAACTAAATATTTAAACATAAACTTAAACCAAAACCTAATCCTCACCCTTACTCTAATCCTAAATCTTAGCCTAACCCTAACCCTATACCTTAACCTTAACACTAACGCTAACCCCAACAGTAGTCTGCACCCTAACCCTAAACCCTAAGCCTTACACTTACCCTAACCCTAACCCTAAAGCTAACCCATAGCCCTAAACCTAACCCTTAACTAAACCCATACCCTGACCCTAATTCAAAAAGTAACCCAAACCCAAACACTACCCTAAAGCTAACCCAACTCCAACTGCAACCCCATCCCCAAACCCAACACCAACCACACCTAACCCCTAACCCTAAACCTACCCCTATTCCTACCCTAACCCTATACCAAACCCTAAGCCTTACACCTAACCTTAAACATAAAACCAACCATAAACCCAACACCCTAACCATACACCTAACACTAACTTTAACCCTGAACCTAACACAAACACTAAACTTAACACTAACCCTAACCCTAACCGTGATCCTTACCCAGACCCAAACACTAATGCTCAACCTAAATAAAACCCTAATCCAAACACTAACCCTAACCCAAAATCAAACCCTAACCCTAAGGCTAACCCCAACCCTAATCTACTCTAACCCTAACCTACTCTAGCCATAACCCTAATCCTAACCCTAAACCCTAACCCTAACCCAATCCCAACAACTATCCCAACTCCAACCCCAACCCCCAACACCAGCCCCAACCCTATCTCTAATACCAACAACAACCCCAACCCAAACAATAACATCTAAAACCTAACGCTATCCCTAATACTAAGCCTAACCCCACCCCCAAACAAAACCCCAAACCTAATCCTAAACATAACCCTAAACCTAATACTAAATGGAATCCTAAACCTAAAGCCTAACCCTAACCCAATCCATAACCCTAGCCCTAAACCTAACTCCAACCCCAGACCCAACCCAAACCCAACCCCAACCCTTATCCTAACCCTAACCGTAAACCTAAACCTAACCCTAAGCCTAAGCCTAAGCCTAACCCTAACCCAAGCCATAACCCTAACCTTATACTAACCCTAACTCTAACCCTAACCCTAATCCGAACAACCCTAATCCCAATCCCAACCCCAACCCTAACTCCAAACTTAACTCTAATCCTAACCTGAACCCTAACCATAACTTTACCCTAACCCTAACATTAACTCTAACCCTAAAACTAACCTTACCCTAACACGAACACTAACCCTAAACCTAAACCTAAATCTAAGCCTACACCTAACCCTAAACCTAACCCTAACATTAACCCTGAACCTAACACTAACCCTAAACCTAACACTAACCCAAACCCTAACCCTGACCCTAAGCCCTAACCCTAACCTAATCCCAACAACTATCCCAACTCCAACCCCAACCCCGAACACCAGCCCCAACCCTATCCCTAACACCACCAACAACCCGAACCCAAACAGTAACATCTAAAACCTAACGCTAACCCTAATACTAACCCTAACCCCACCCCCAACCCAAATCCCACCCCAACCCTAATCCCAACCCTAACCCTAAACCTAATCCTAACCCGAACCGTAAACCTAAAGCCTAACCCTAACCCAGGCCATAACCCTAGCCCTAAACCTAAACCCAACCCCAGACCCAACCCAAACCCAACCTAAACCCCAACCCCAACCCATAACCTAAACCTAAACCTAAACCTAAGCCTAAGCCTAACACTTACCCTAACCGTGACCCTAAACCTGTACCTAATCCTAACCCTACACTAACCCTAAAATAAACCTTAACACTATCCGTAACCCTTACCCTAACTGGACCCCTAAACCAAACCTTAAACCTGAGAGTCTTAACCTTTCAAAGAGTCTTAACTTAACAAACCTAAACATTTTTACCAAACCTAAACCTAAACATAACAAACCTTTTTTTAACTCTAACACAAAACCAAACCCTATATTTAACCCTAAATCTAACCCATACCCCAACCCTATCCCTACCCTAAACCTAACAGTGACCCAATCCCTAACCCTAACCCTATCCCAAACCCAAACCGAACTCAAAATTAGCCCTCCCCCTCACCTAAACCCTAACCCTCTCCGTAACCCTAAACCTAAACCTAATCATAACCGTAAACTAAACCTTAAAACTGACTGTAAGACTAACCCTAACCTTAAACCTTAGCCAAAACCTTACCTTAAGACTATTTCAAAATCTAATCATAATGTTATTACTAAAGCCAATCTTCACCTAACCCTATGAAATAACCTAAATCCTTCCCTAACACTTACTGTAAGACTAAATCTTTAACCTGAACCCTTACTCTAACCTAACACTAATTCTAAAGCTAACACAAACCCTAACCCTTAACCTAAATCCAATCATACACCTAACCCTATCCAATAACCTAAAACATACACTAACACTTACTGTAAAACTAATTATTTAAACTTAACATTAAACCTAACCCTAAATCTTACTCTAACCCTAAAACTATACCTTAACACTAACCCTAAAGCTAACCCCAACCCTAATCCTTACCCAAATCCTAAGCCAAAACTTTACCCTAACACTAATCAAAAATCTAAACATAACCCTATTACTAAAGCCAATCTTCACCTAACCCTCTGAAGCTACCTAAATCCTTCTTTGACACTTACTGTAAGACTAAATCTTTAACCCTATCCCTTTCCCTAACCCTTGCCCTTACCGTAACACTAACACATACCCTAACCCTTACCCTAAATCCAAACTTACACCTAACCCTTTCAAATAACCAAAACATACACTAAATCTTACTGTAAAACTAAATCTTTAAACCTAACACTAATCCTAATACAAACCCTAACCACAACCCTAACCCTAACCATAACCATAACCATAACCATAAAACAAAAACTAATCCTAACCCTAACCCCAACCTCAACACTAACCAAAAGCCCTAACCATAAACCTAACAATAACCATACATTCTTACCCTAAACCTTACCGTAACCCTAAAACTAACCCCAACACCAAACCCAAACCTAATCCCAACCCCAAACCTAACCCCAAACCTATCTTCTAACCCCTACAACTAAGCCTAACCCTAACCCTAAATCTAACCCTAAAATGTTAATTTAACCCTAAATGAACCCTAATCCTAACCCTAACTCAATCCTTCTAATCCTAAACCTAACTGATCCCTAATCCTAACCCTAAACCGAAAGTAACCCTACTCCCACCACTCCCCCTACTCACAACAAAACACAACCACAAGCCCTAACCCTAATCCTAAACCAAACTCCAACACAAACCCCAAACGCAACAACAAACACACCCCCAACCCGAAAACCAAACCCCAAACCTAGTATTAACCCTAACACTAAACCTAAAACAAACCCTAATCTATGACGGTAACTCTAACCCTAACCCTAATCTATGACCCTAAACCTGAAGCCTTAGGTAAACCCTAATCCTATCCCAAAACCTAGTCCTGACCCAAAACCAAACTCTAACCCAAATCCTACCCCTAACACTAAACCTAACCCTATCGTTAACACTAACACCAATCCCAACCCAAACCCCAACCCAAACCCATACATGTAACCCCTAACCCGAAAGCTAACCCTACCCCTACCCCAAAACCAGCCACAAGCACTAACACTAATCCTATCCCTAAATTTTAACCTACCCCTAACCCTACCCTAAAAGCAACCACAAGCACTAACCCTAACCCTAACCCTAACCCTAACCCTAATCCTAACACTAAACCGAACCCTAACCATACCCCTAACACTAAACCGAACCCTAAACCCTCAAGGTAAGCCTAAACCGAACCCTAACCCTAAACTTAATACTAACCCTAACACTAACCTTCACCCTAACCCTAAACTATTACCCTGAACTATAACCCTAACCATGACCTAGAAATTTCTAGAAATTTTTATACTGGTTATAAAACCTTTCAAATCTTTTCAAATAATCAGGTCTGAACGGAGGCCTGTAATCACTCATAACCGTGGATTAAGCTTGAAAATATTTGCGTCTTCTACAGTTCCGAAGGCAGGATGCTAATCAGCCGACTGCCTTGCGCTGTAATGTGGCTTATCTCCACTGCCAAATGAGGTCTGATTCCAACATTACGCAGTTTACAGACTCCGTTCATGGTGTTTTTAGAAAAGATGGGCTGCCCCCCTTTGTTAGTGAGGGGGAATTTTCTGTTCTCAGCCGGCTCAGCAAGCATTTGAAAAGAATGATAGCATCAGAACTTTATTTCAGTACACATTCTCACAGTTTTTCTTTAACATTTCAGGATGACCTTCTAGATCCTTCAGAAACACAGTTTCTCTCAATTTTTCCTTTTCATACACACGGACATTACTGATTCCTTCCCCAAAATTGTATGCTGCTCTGAGGTTAGTAAAGGCGAATTGTGAGTGAAGCTGGCCCCTCTCGCAGATTCTGCAGTCTGCGACAGCGGTTCGAAAATTTCCCCAACAAAATTACAGGATACAGGAGCATCGAACTTTCAGGATACAGGAGCATAGAAGATGAGCACTAAGCCGAGTCGGCAACGAACCTCAAACTGAAGAAAGACGCGCATCAGCCTGCTGCCGTGCACTGAAAATCAGCTTTAAGCAGCAGCCTGCTACGGTCTGACTCCAGGTCAGATTCTGGCATTAGGTCTGACATAACAGCGATTACCCTTATGACAGAATCCGTTACTAGCGTGGTCGATAGAGATGGGGAGGACCCCGATATTAGTGTGGGGGAAAGATTCTGTTCCCATTCTGCTCTGCTACCGTCGGCAATGTATGTCTGCATTAAACGTTCCTTTCCGTCCACGTATTTATACATTTTTTTCTGAAGTTTCTTGATGTCTTTTTCTTTCAACACTGAATCATCGTGTCTCCCCGTATATTTTTCAGTCACTCGAACATTACTGATTCCTTTCCCAAAATTGTATGCTCTTCTGATCTTAGCAATGTAGATACGAAATTTGATTGAAACTGTCTCATCTCGCAGATTCTGATGTCTGAACCGGATCGAATCTTTTACAACAAACTTCATCACCTGAGAGTCTCAGATGAGCCCGTACGAAACTGAGCCGTATCGGCAACGAACGTCACACTCGAATCTCTCTTAACCGCGGATTCCGCTTGAAACGCATCAATCGCGGTTTCTGCTGCTTGAGCCGCTGAAGAAAGACGCGCAGAATTCGGCTTCAGGCGCTGAAGAGCGGCTTTAAGCAGCAGCCTGCTGCGGTCTGACTCCAACATCACAGCGATTACCCTTATGACAGAATCCGTTCCTGGCGTTGTCGATAGAGATGGGGAGGACCCCGATATTAGTGTGGGGGAAAGATTCTGTTCCCTTTCTGCTCTGCTACCGTCGGCAATGTATGTCTGCATCAGAAGATCCTTTCCGTCCACGTATTTATACATTTTTTTCTGAAGTTTCTTGATGTCTTTTTCTTTCAACACTGAATCATCGTGTCTCCCCGTATATTTTTCAGTCACTCGAACATTACTGATTCCTTTCCCAAAATTGTATGCTCTTCTGATCTTAGCAATGTACATGCGAAATTTGATTGAAACCGTCTCATCTCGCAGATTCTGATGTTTGAACTGGATCGAATCTTTTCCAACAAACTTCATCACCGGAGAGTCTCAGATGAGCCCGTACGAAACTGAGCCGTATCGGCAACGAACGTCACACTCGAATCTCTCTTAACCGCGGATTCCGCTTGAAACGCATCAATCGCGGTTTCTGCTGCTTGAGCCGCAGAAGTAAGATGCGACTCAGCCTGCTGCCGTGCACTGAAGAGCGGCTTTAAGCAGCAACCTGCTGCGTTCTGACTCCAACATTACAGCGATTACCCTTATGACAGAATCCGTTCCTGGCGTTGTCGATAGAGATGGGGAGGACCCCGATATTAGTGTGGGGGAAAGATTCTGTTCCCTTTCTGCTCTGCTACCGTCGACAATGTATGTCTGCATCAGACGATCCTTTCCGTCCACGTTTTCATACTTCATTTCTGAATCTTTTTGATGTCTCTTTCTTCGTGAAACTTCGTCGATCCCGTTTCCTTTCCGCACACTAGGACGTTACTGATTCCTTTCCCAAAATGGTATGCTCTTCTGATCTTAGCAATGTAGATGCGAAATTTGAGTGAAACTTCCTCCTCTCGCAGATTCTTGTGACTGAACCGGATCGAATATGTTCCAACAAACTTATTCACCGGAGAGTCTCAGATGAACCCGTACGAAACTGAACCGAATCGGCAACGAACGTCACACTCGAATCTCTCTTAACCGCGGATTCCGCTTGAAACGCATCAATCGCGGTTTCTGCTGCTTGAGCCGCTGAAGAAAGACGCGCAGAATTCGGCTGCAGGCGCTGAAGAGCGGCTTTAAGCAGCAGCCTGCTGCGGTCTGCCTCCAACATTACAGCGATTACCCTTATGACAGAATCCGTTCCTGGCGTTGTCGATAGAGATGGGGAGGACCGTGATGTTAGTGTGGGGGAAAGATTCTGTTCCCTTTCTTCTCTGCTACCGTCGGTTATGCAGGTCTGCATCAGAAGATCCTTTCCGTCCACGTATTTATACATTTTTTTCTGAAGTTTCTTGATGTCTTTTTCTTTCAACACTGAATCATCGTGTCGCCCCGTGTATTTTTCAATCACTAGAACATTACTGATTCCTTTCCCAAAATTGTATGCTCTTCTGATCTTAGCAATGTAGATGCGAAATTTGAGTGAAACTGGCCCCTATGGCTGATTCTGGTGTCTGTCAAACCGGATCTAACATTTTCCAACAAACTTCATTAACGGAGAGTCTCAGATGAGCCGGTACGAAACTTTTCCGAATCGACAATGAACGTCACACTCGAATCTCTCTTAACCGCGCGGGGATTCCGCTTGAAACACATCAATCGCGGTTTCTGCTGCTTGAGACGCAGAAGTAAGACGCGACTCAGCCTGCTGCCGTGCACTGAAAAGCGGCTTTAAGCAGCAACCTGCTGCAGTCTGACTCCAACATTACAGCGATTACCCTTATGACAGAATCTGTTCCTGGCGTTGTCGATAGAGATGGGGAAGACCCCGATATTAATGTGGGGGAAAGATTCTGTTCCCTTTCTGCTCTGCTACCGTCGGCAATATATGTCTGCATCAGACGATCCTTTCCTTCCACGTATTTATACATTTTTTTCTGAAGTTTCTTGATGTCTTTTTCTTTCAACACTGAATCATCGTGTCTCCCCGTATATTTTTCAGTCACTCGAACATTACTGATTCCTTTCCCAAAATTGTATGCTCTTCTGATCTTAGCAATGTAGATGCGAAATTTGAGTGAAACTTCCTCCTCTCGCAGATTCTTGTGACTGAACCGGATCGAATCTTTTCCAACAAACTTATTCACCGGAGAGTCTCAGATGAGCCCGTACGAAACTGAGCCGTATCGGCAACGAACGTCACACTCGAATCTCTCTTAACCGCAGATTCCGCTTGAAACGCATCAATCGCGGTTTCTGCTGCTTGAGCCGCAGAAGTAAGATGCGACTCAGCCTGCTGCCGTGCACTGAAGAGCGGCTTTAAGCAGCAGCCTGCTGCGGTCTGACTCCAACATTACAGCGATTACCCTTATGACAGAATCCGTTCCTGGCGTTGTCGATAGAGATGGGGAAGACCCCGATATTAATGTGGGGGAAAGATTCTGTTCCCATTCTTCTCTGCTACCGTGTTCAATGTATGTCTGCATCAGACGATCCTTTCCGTCCATGTATTTATACATTTTTTTTCTGAAGTTTCTTGATGTCTTTCTCTTTCAACACTAAATCATCGTGTCTCCCCGTGTATTTTTCAATCACTCGAACATTACTGATTCCCTTCCCAAAATTGTATGCTCTTCTGATCTTAGCAATGTAGATGCGAAATTTGAGTGAAACTTCCTCCTCTCGCAGATTCTGATGTCTGTCGAACCGGATCGAATCTTTTCCAGCAAACTTCATCACCGGAGAGTCTCAGATGAGCCCGTACGAAACTTTTCCGAATCGGCAACGAACGTCACACTCGAAACTCTCTCAACCTCGGATTCTGCTTGAAACGCTTCAACCGCCTTTTCTGCTGCTTGAGCCGCTGAAGAATGACGCGACTCAGCCTGCTGCCGTGCACTGAAAAGCGGCTTTAAGCCGCAGCCTGCTGCGGTCTGACTCCAACACAACAGTGATTACCCTTCTGACAGAATCCGTTCCCGGCGTTATCGATAGAGATGGGGAGGACCCCGATGTTAGTGTTGGGGAATTATTCTGTTCCCATTCTGCTCTGCTACCGTGTTCAATGTATGTCTGCATCAGACGATCCTTTCCGTCCACGTATTCATACTTTATTTCAGAAACATTTTGATGTCTTTTTCTTCGTGAAACTTCGTCAGTCCCGTTTCCTTTCCGCACACAAGGACGTTACTGATTCCTTCCCCAAAATTGTATGCTCTTCTGATCTTAGCAATGTAGATGCGAAATTTGAGTGAAGCTGGCTCCTCTCGCAGATTCTGGTTTCTCTCCCACCGGAACGAATATTTTCCAACAAACTTCATCCCCGGAGCTCGTTCAAAACTCTGCCGAATGGGCAACGAACGTCACACTCGAATCGCTCGTAACAGCAGATTCCGCTTGAAACGCATCAATTGCGTTTTTTGCTTCTAGAGCCGCAGAAGTAAGACGCGACTCAGCCGGATGCCGTGCTCTGTAGCCGATTCTGACATGCTTAGCTGAAGAAATTAGATAAGTTTTTATACCATTCAAAAAACATTTATAAACTTTTTGGAATAGCATTTTTATTTAATTTTGAACGTTTTAAAGTTTTTCAATACTTCTTTGTAATGTAGTCTAAAGTTGAAATATGTTTAAAATTAATTGTCAGGATCTTTTACATCCCATAATAGCTGCATTTTTTGACTGATCGTGTGCGATTTTTAAAACAAGAGAAATGAGTACAGCCACAGATTTCTTGTGTGTGTAATGAACACTTATGCAGAGCTTTATTTCAAGTGGAAGAAAATGTCATGTTCTATAATATGCCGATTTGAAGCTCAGTATTTGCCCACACCCAATTTTTTTTTTAACAATAACAATAACATTCCAACTAATCCCAATCCAAAATCTATTCATAAAATGCAAAGAAACCCTGTCCCTTACGCAAATATAAAATCAAATCTTAACCCTAATATAAAATCCATCCCAAACACTAACCCTTACCGTAAACGTAACCTTAGCTTTAACCACAAAACTAACACCCTAACCCAAACACTACAACAAACCAAAACTCTAAACCGAGATGGATAGCAGATCATACCCCTATCCCTTACTCTAGGACTATAAACCAACTAAACTCAAAGTCTCTCCCTATGCCAAATAGAAGCAATAAACTTGTACAGAACACTATTCCTATTCCTATTTTTGAACCATAACCAATCACAAAACAAATCCAGGGCTTAACACTTCTTTCACAATAACGCTCAAAATTACCCTACACTACACAAGAAATTTAACACTACCTTAGGAGAATACTGTGGGAGACCGTGTCAAAGGCCTTGCTGAAGTCCAGGTAGACTACATCAACAGCCTTTCCCTCATCTACCTGTCTGGTCACCCAGTTATAGAAGGAGATGAGTTTGGACAAGCACGACCTGCCCCTGGTGAACCCGTGCTGGCTGGGTCTGATCCCTTTATTGCCACGCACGTGTCGTGTGATCTCCCTCAAGATCATCTGTTCCATAACTTTCCCTGATACCGAGGTCAGGCTGACAGGCCTGTAGTTCCCCGGGTCTTCCTTACGGCCTTTCTTGTAGATGGGAGTCACATCGGCAAGCCTCCAATCTTGTGGGACCTCTCCAGATAACCAGGAATGCTGATAGATGGCAGAAAGTGGCTCGGCAAAAAGAAATTTAAAGAAAGAAATTTAAAAAAAGAAATTTAACACTACCTCTATTCTTGAAACCTAGCACTAACTCTTTACCTATCTATAACTTAACCTAACCCTAAGCGCAAACCTAATGCTAACCCTAACCCTAACCCCTACATTGAACCCTAAACCTAAGCCTAACATTAACCCTGAACCTAACACTAACCCTAAATCTAACACTAACCCAAACCCTAACCCTGACCCAAAGACTAACGCTAAACCTAAACCAAACCATAATCCAAACACTAACCCTAACCCAAAACCAAACCCTAATCCTAAGCCAACACTAACCCTAACCCTATACTTTAACCCTAACCCTAACGCTAACCCCAACCCTAATCCTTACCCTAACCCTAACCCTAAGCCAAAATGTTACCCCAACACAAATCCAAATTCTGAACATAAAAATATTACTAAAGCCAATCTTCACCGAAGCTGCTAAAATTACCTAAATCCTTCCCTAACACTTACTCTAAGACTAATTCTTTAACCCTAACACTTACCCTAACCCTAACGCTAACACTTACCCTATCTTAACACTAAATCCAATTGTACACCCAACCCTATACAATAACATAAAACTTACTTTAAAACTAAATCTGTAAAACTAACACTAACCCTAACAGAATCCTAACACTAATCCTAACCCCTAACCTAACCCTAGCCCTACCCTATCCCTATCCTAACCCAAAATATCTCTTCTCAGAGATCCCTCCCACGTGGAGTCCCCTGCGAGCCTTATCATCCTGATGGTGAGCCATCTTCTCTTTCGTATTATTTGTATGCTATCTATATAGAACAACTCAAAATATACCATCATCTATACTATTTCTTTGTGAAGTACCATCCTTGGGAGTTATTTACCCCACACTAACCCTAACCATAACTCAATCCCTAACCTAAACCTAACTATTGCTATAAATCTTAATCTAGAAACCTAACACTAAACCTTACCCTAACTCTAAACCTAACCTTAACCCTAACCCTAAACTAACCTTAACGCTAAAAATAACATTAACGCTAACCTTAACCCTAAACGTAACCCTAACCTTAACACTACCCTAACCCTAACAGTAAACCAAAACCCTAAACCTAACCCTATCCCAAAACCAAACCGAGCCCAAAACTTAATCTTCACCCTAATTCTAACCATAACTCAAGCACTAAGCCTAACTCAAGCACTAAACCAAACATAAAACCCAACCCTAACCGTGATTCTAAACCTAAACTTACACTAAACCTAAACTAACACTACCCTAACCCTAAAATAAACCTTAACACTAACCGTAACGCTAATCCAAACCTTAAACCTAAGCCAAAACCTTCACCTAAGACTATTCCAAAATCTAAACATAACCTTATTACTATAGCCGATCTTCACCTAACCCTATGAAGTAATCTAAATCCTTCCCTAACACTTACTGTAAGACTAAAACTTTAACCTAACACTTACTCTAACCCTAACACTAATCCTAAATCTAACACAAACCCTAAACCAAACCATAAATCCAATCATACAACTAACCCTATCCAATAACCTAAAACATTCATTAATACTTACATTACATTACATTCATTACATTACATTACATTCATTAACACTTACAATACTTACTCAAATCCAGTCTTCACAAAACCCACTGAAATTAACTAAATCCTTCCCTAACAATTACTGCAAGACTAAATCTTTAACCTGAACCCTTACTCTAGCCTAACACTAATTCTAAAGCTAACACAAACCCTAAACCAAACCCTAAATCCAATCATACACCTAAATCTATCCAATAACCTAAAACATACCCTAACACTTACTGTAAAACTAAATATTTAAACATAAACTTAAACCAAAACCTAATCCTCACCCTTACTCTAATCCTAAATCTTAGCCTAACCCTAACCCTATACCTTAACCTTAACACTAACGCTAACCCCAACAGTAGTCTGCACCCTAACCCTAAACCCTAAGCCTTACACTTACCCTAACCCTAACCCTAAAGCTAACCCATAGCCCTAAACCTAACCCTTAACTAAACCCATACCCTGACCCTAATTCAAAAAGTAACCCAAACCCAAACACTACCCTAAAGCTAACCCAACTCCAACTGCAACCCCATCCCCAAACCCAACACCAACCACACCTAACCCCTAACCCTAAACCTACCCCTATTCCTACCCTAACCCTATACCAAACCCTAACCCTACACCTAACCTTAAACATAAAACCAACCATAAACCCAACACCCTAACCATACACCTAACACTAACTTTAACCCTGAACCTAACACAAACCCTAAACTTAACACTAACCCTAACCCTAACCGTGATCCTTACCCAGACCCAAACACTAATGCTCAACCTAAATAAAACCCTAATCCAAACACTAGCCCTAACCCAAAATCAAACCCTAACCCTAAGGCTAACCCCAACCCTAATCTACTCTAACCCTAACCTACTCTAGCCATAACCCTAATCCTAACCCTAAACCCTAACCCTAACCCAATCCCAACAACTATCCCAACTCCAACCCCAACCCCCAACACCAGCCCCAACCCTATCTCTAATACCAACAACAACCCCAACCCAAACAATAACATCTAAAACCTAACGCTATCCCTAATACTAAGCCTAACCCCACCCCCAAACAAAACCCCAAACCTAATCCTAAACATAACCCTAAACCTAATACTAAATGGAATCCTAAACCTAAAGCCTAACCCTAACCCAATCCATAACCCTAGCCCTAAACCTAACTCCAACCCCAGACCCAACCCAAACCCAACCCCAACCCTTATCCTAACCCTAACCGTAAACCTAAACCTAAGCCTAAGCCTAAGCCTAAGCCTAACCCTAACCCTAACCCAAGCCATAACCCTAACCTTATACTAACCCTAACTCTAACCCTAACCCTAATCCGAACAACCCTAATCCCAATCCCAACCCCAACCCTAACTCCAAACTTAACTCTAATCCTAACCTGAACCCTAACCATAACTTTACCCTAACCCTAACATTAACTCTAACCCTAAAACTAACCTTACCCTAACACGAACACTAACCCTAAACCTAAACCTAAATCTAAGCCTACACCTAACCCTAAACCTAACCCTAACATTAACCCTGAACCTAACACTAACCCTAAACCTAACACTAACCCAAACCCTAACCCTGACCCTAAGCCCTAACCCTAACCTAATCCCAACAACTATCCCAACTCCAACCCCAACCCCGAACACCAGCCCCAACCCTATCCCTAACACCACCAACAACCCGAACCCAAACAGTAACATCTAAAACCTAACGCTAACCCTAATACTAACCCTAACCCCACCCCCAACCCAAATCCCACCCCCAACCCTAATCCCAACCCTAACCCTAAACCTAATCCTAACCCGAACCGTAAACCTAAAGCCTAACCCTAACCCAGGCCATAACCCTAGCCCTAAACCTAAACCCAACCCCAGACCCAACCCAAACCCAACCTAAACCCCAACCCCAACCCATAACCTAAACCTAAACCTAAACCTAAGCCTAAGCCTAACACTTACCCTAACCGTGACCCTAAACCTGTACCTAATCCTAACCCTACACTAACCCTAAAATAAACCTTAACACTATCCGTAACCCTTACCCTAACTGGACCCCTAAACCAAACCTTAAACCTGAGAGTCTTAACCTTTCAAAGAGTCTTAACTTAACAAACCTAAACATTTTTACCAAACCTAAACCTAAACATAACAAACCTTTTTTTAACTCTAACACAAAACCAAACCCTATATTTAACCCTAAATCTAACCCATACCCCAACCCTATCCCTACCCTAAACCTAACAGTGACCCAATCCCTAACCCTAACCCTATCCCAAACCCAAACCGAACTCAAAATTAGCCCTCCCCCTCACCTAAACCCTAACCCTCTCCGTAACCCTAAACCTAAACCTAATCATAACCGTAAACTAAACCTTAAAACTGACTGTAAGACTAACCCTAACCTTAAACCTTAGCCAAAACCTTACCTTAAGACTATTTCAAAATCTAATCATAATGTTATTACTAAAGCCAATCTTCACCTAACCCTATGAAATAACCTAAATCCTTCCCTAACACTTACTGTAAGACTAAATCTTTAACCTGAACCCTTACTCTAACCTAACACTAATTCTAAAGCTAACACAAACCCTAACCCTTAACCTAAATCCAATCATACACCTAACCCTATCCAATAACCTAAAACATACCCTAACACTTACTGTAAAACTAATTATTTAAACTTAACATTAAACCTAACCCTAAATCTTACTCTAACCCTAAAACTATACCTTAACACTAACCCTAAAGCTAACCCCAACCCTAATCCTTACCCAAATCCTAAGCCAAAACTTTACCCTAACACTAATCAAAAATCTAAACATAACCCTATTACTAAAGCCAATCTTCACCTAACCCTCTGAAGCTACCTAAATCCTTCTTTGACACTTACTGTAAGACTAAATCTTTAACCCTATCCCTTTCCCTAACCCTTGCCCTTACCGTAACACTAACACATACCCTAACCCTTACCCTAAATCCAAACTTACACCTAACCCTTTCCAATAACCAAAACATACACTAAATCTTACTGTAAAACTAAATCTTTAAACCTAACACTAATCCTAATACAAACCCTAACCACAACCCTAACCCTAACCATAACCATAACCATAACCATAAAACAAAAACTAATCCTAACCCTAACCCCAACCTCAACACTAACCAAAAGCCCTAACCATAAACCTAACAATAACCATACATTCTTACCCTAAACCTTACCGTAACCCTAAAACTAACCCCAACACCAAACCCAAACCTAATCCCAACCCCAAACCTAACCCCAAACCTATCTTCTAACCCCTACAACTAAGCCTAACCCTAACCCTAAATCTAACCCTAAAATGTTAATTTAACCCTAAATGAACCCTAATCCTAACCCTAACTCAATCCTTCTAATCCTAAACCTAACTGATCCCTAATCCTAACCCTAAACCGAAAGTAACCCTACTCCCACCACTCCCCCTACTCACAACAAAACACAACCACAAGCCCTAACCCTAATCCTAAACCAAACTCCAACACAAACCCCAAACGCAACAACAAACACACCCCCAACCCGAAAACCAAACCCCAAACCTAGTATTAACCCTAACACTAAACCTAAAACAAACCCTAATCTATGACGGTAACTCTAACCCTAACCCTAATCTATGACCCTAAACCTGAAGCCTTAGGTAAACCCTAATCCTATCCCAAAACCTAGTCCTGACCCAAAACCAAACTCTAACCCAAATCCTACCCCTAACACTAAACCTAACCCTATCGTTAACACTAACACCAATCCCAACCCAAACCCCAACCCAAACCCATACATGTAACCCCTAACCCGAAAGCTAACCCTACCCCTACCCCAAAACCAGCCACAAGCACTAACACTAATCCTATCCCTAAATTTTAACCTACCCCTAACCCTACCCTAAAAGCAACCACAAGCACTAACCCTAACCCTAACCCTAACCCTAATCCTAACACTAAACCGAACCCTAACCATACCCCTAACACTAAACCGAACCCTAAACCCTCAAGGTAAGCCTAAACCGAACCCTAACCCTAAACTTAATACTAACCCTAACACTAACCTTCACCCTAACCCTAAACTATTACCCTGAACTATAACCCTAACCATGACCTAGAAATTTCTAGAAATTTTTATACTGGTTATAAAACCTTTCAAATCTTTTCAAATAATCAGGTCTGAACGGAGGCCTGTAATCACTCATAACCGTGGATTAAGCTTGAAAATATTTGCGTCTTCTACAGTTCCGAAGGCAGGATGCTAATCAGCCGACTGCCTTGCGCTGTAATGTGGCTTATCTCCACTGCCAAATGAGGTCTGATTCCAACATTACGCAGTTTACAGACTCCGTTCATGGTGTTTTTAGAAAAGATGGGCTGCCCCCCTTTGTTAGTGAGGGGGAATTTTCTGTTCTCAGCCGGCTCAGCAAGCATTTGAAAAGAATGATAGCATCAGAACTTTATTTCAGTACACATTCTCACAGTTTTTCTTTAACATTTCAGGATGACCTTCTAGATCCTTCAGAAACACAGTTTCTCTCAATTTTTCCTTTTCATACACACGGACATTACTGATTCCTTCCCCAAAATTGTATGCTGCTCTGAGGTTAGTAAAGGCGAATTGTGAGTGAAGCTGGCCCCTCTCGCAGATTCTGCAGTCTGCGACAGCGGTTCGAAAATTTCCCCAACAAAATTACAGGATACAGGAGCATCGAACTTTCAGGATACAGGAGCATAGAAGATGAGCACTAAGCCGAGTCGGCAACGAACCTCAAACTGAAGAAAGACGCGCATCAGCCTGCTGCCGTGCACTGAAAATCAGCTTTAAGCAGCAGCCTGCTACGGTCTGACTCCAGGTCAGATTCTGGCATTAGGTCTGACATAACAGCGATTACCCTTATGACAGAATCCGTTACTAGCGTGGTCGATAGAGATGGGGAGGACCCCGATATTAGTGTGGGGGAAAGATTCTGTTCCCATTCTGCTCTGCTACCGTCGGCAATGTATGTCTGCATTAAACGTTCCTTTCCGTCCACGTATTTATACATTTTTTTCTGAAGTTTCTTGATGTCTTTTTCTTTCAACACTGAATCATCGTGTCTCCCCGTATATTTTTCAGTCACTCGAACATTACTGATTCCTTTCCCAAAATTGTATGCTCTTCTGATCTTAGCAATGTAGATACGAAATTTGATTGAAACTGTCTCATCTCGCAGATTCTGATGTCTGAACCGGATCGAATCTTTTACAACAAACTTCATCACCTGAGAGTCTCAGATGAGCCCGTACGAAACTGAGCCGTATCGGCAACGAACGTCACACTCGAATCTCTCTTAACCGCGGATTCCGCTTGAAACGCATCAATCGCGGTTTCTGCTGCTTGAGCCGCTGAAGAAAGACGCGCAGAATTCGGCTTCAGGCGCTGAAGAGCGGCTTTAAGCAGCAGCCTGCTGCGGTCTGACTCCAACATCACAGCGATTACCCTTATGACAGAATCCGTTCCTGGCGTTGTCGATAGAGATGGGGAGGACCCCGATATTAGTGTGGGGGAAAGATTCTGTTCCCTTTCTGCTCTGCTACCGTCGGCAATGTATGTCTGCATCAGAAGATCCTTTCCGTCCACGTATTTATACATTTTTTTCTGAAGTTTCTTGATGTCTTTTTCTTTCAACACTGAATCATCGTGTCTCCCCGTATATTTTTCAGTCACTCGAACATTACTGATTCCTTTCCCAAAATTGTATGCTCTTCTGATCTTAGCAATGTACATGCGAAATTTGATTGAAACCGTCTCATCTCGCAGATTCTGATGTTTGAACTGGATCGAATCTTTTCCAACAAACTTCATCACCGGAGAGTCTCAGATGAGCCCGTACGAAACTGAGCCGTATCGGCAACGAACGTCACACTCGAATCTCTCTTAACCGCGGATTCCGCTTGAAACGCATCAATCGCGGTTTCTGCTGCTTGAGCCGCAGAAGTAAGATGCGACTCAGCCTGCTGCCGTGCACTGAAGAGCGGCTTTAAGCAGCAACCTGCTGCGTTCTGACTCCAACATTACAGCGATTACCCTTATGACAGAATCCGTTCCTGGCGTTGTCGATAGAGATGGGGAGGACCCCGATATTAGTGTGGGGGAAAGATTCTGTTCCCTTTCTGCTCTGCTACCGTCGACAATGTATGTCTGCATCAGACGATCCTTTCCGTCCACGTTTTCATACTTCATTTCTGAATCTTTTTGATGTCTCTTTCTTCGTGAAACTTCGTCGATCCCGTTTCCTTTCCGCACACTAGGACGTTACTGATTCCTTTCCCAAAATGGTATGCTCTTCTGATCTTAGCAATGTAGATGCGAAATTTGAGTGAAACTTCCTCCTCTCGCAGATTCTTGTGACTGAACCGGATCGAATATGTTCCAACAAACTTATTCACCGGAGAGTCTCAGATGAACCCGTACGAAACTGAACCGAATCGGCAACGAACGTCACACTCGAATCTCTCTTAACCGCGGATTCCGCTTGAAACGCATCAATCGCGGTTTCTGCTGCTTGAGCCGCTGAAGAAAGACGCGCAGAATTCGGCTGCAGGCGCTGAAGAGCGGCTTTAAGCAGCAGCCTGCTGCGGTCTGCCTCCAACATTACAGCGATTACCCTTATGACAGAATCCGTTCCTGGCGTTGTCGATAGAGATGGGGAGGACCGTGATGTTAGTGTGGGGGAAAGATTCTGTTCCCTTTCTTCTCTGCTACCGTCGGTTATGCAGGTCTGCATCAGAAGATCCTTTCCGTCCACGTATTTATACATTTTTTTCTGAAGTTTCTTGATGTCTTTTTCTTTCAACACTGAATCATCGTGTCGCCCCGTGTATTTTTCAATCACTAGAACATTACTGATTCCTTTCCCAAAATTGTATGCTCTTCTGATCTTAGCAATGTAGATGCGAAATTTGAGTGAAACTGGCCCCTATGGCTGATTCTGGTGTCTGTCAAACCGGATCTAACATTTTCCAACAAACTTCATTAACGGAGAGTCTCAGATGAGCCGGTACGAAACTTTTCCGAATCGACAATGAACGTCACACTCGAATCTCTCTTAACCGCGCGGGGATTCCGCTTGAAACACATCAATCGCGGTTTCTGCTGCTTGAGACGCAGAAGTAAGACGCGACTCAGCCTGCTGCCGTGCACTGAAAAGCGGCTTTAAGCAGCAACCTGCTGCAGTCTGACTCCAACATTACAGCGATTACCCTTATGACAGAATCTGTTCCTGGCGTTGTCGATAGAGATGGGGAAGACCCCGATATTAATGTGGGGGAAAGATTCTGTTCCCTTTCTGCTCTGCTACCGTCGGCAATATATGTCTGCATCTGACGATCCTTTCCGTCCACGTATTTATACATTTTTTTCTGAAGTTTCTTGATGTCTTTTTCTTTCAACACTGAATCATCGTGTCTCCCCGTATATTTTTCAGTCACTCGAACATTACTGATTCCTTTCCCAAAATTGTATGCTCTTCTGATCTTAGCAATGTAGATGCGAAATTTGAGTGAAACTTCCTCCTCTCGCAGATTCTTGTGACTGAACCGGATCGAATCTTTTCCAACAAACTTATTCACCGGAGAGTCTCAGATGAGCCCGTACGAAACTGAGCCGTATCGGCAACGAACGTCACACTCGAATCTCTCTTAACCGCAGATTCCGCTTGAAACGCATCAATCGCGGTTTCTGCTGCTTGAGCCGCAGAAGTAAGATGCGACTCAGCCTGCTGCCGTGCACTGAAGAGCGGCTTTAAGCAGCAGCCTGCTGCGGTCTGACTCCAACATTACAGCGATTACCCTTATGACAGAATCCGTTCCTGGCGTTGTCGATAGAGATGGGGAAGACCCCGATATTAATGTGGGGGAAAGATTCTGTTCCCATTCTTCTCTGCTACCGTGTTCAATGTATGTCTGCATCAGACGATCCTTTCCGTCCATGTATTTATACATTTTTTTTCTGAAGTTTCTTGATGTCTTTCTCTTTCAACACTAAATCATCGTGTCTCCCCGTGTATTTTTCAATCACTCGAACATTACTGATTCCCTTCCCAAAATTGTATGCTCTTCTGATCTTAGCAATGTAGATGCGAAATTTGAGTGAAACTTCCTCCTCTCGCAGATTCTGATGTCTGTCGAACCGGATCGAATCTTTTCCAGCAAACTTCATCACCGGAGAGTCTCAGATGAGCCCGTACGAAACTTTTCCGAATCGGCAACGAACGTCACACTCGAAACTCTCTCAACCTCGGATTCTGCTTGAAACGCTTCAACCGCCTTTTCTGCTGCTTGAGCCGCTGAAGAATGACGCGACTCAGCCTGCTGCCGTGCACTGAAAAGCGGCTTTAAGCCGCAGCCTGCTGCGGTCTGACTCCAACACAACAGTGATTACCCTTCTGACAGAATCCGTTCCCGGCGTTATCGATAGAGATGGGGAGGACCCCGATGTTAGTGTTGGGGAATTATTCTGTTCCCATTCTGCTCTGCTACCGTGTTCAATGTATGTCTGCATCAGACGATCCTTTCCGTCCACGTATTCATACTTTATTTCAGAAACATTTTGATGTCTTTTTCTTCGTGAAACTTCGTCAGTCCCGTTTCCTTTCCGCACACAAGGACGTTACTGATTCCTTCCCCAAAATTGTATGCTCTTCTGATCTTAGCAATGTAGATGCGAAATTTGAGTGAAGCTGGCTCCTCTCGCAGATTCTGGTTTCTCTCCCACCGGAACGAATATTTTCCAACAAACTTCATCCCCGGAGCTCGTTCAAAACTCTGCCGAATGGGCAACGAACGTCACACTCGAATCGCTCGTAACAGCAGATTCCGCTTGAAACGCATCAATTGCGTTTTTTGCTTCTAGAGCCGCAGAAGTAAGACGCGACTCAGCCGGATGCCGTGCTCTGTAGCCGATTCTGACATGCTTAGCTGAAGAAATTAGATAAGTTTTTTATACCATTCAAAAAACATTTATAAACTTTTTGGAATAGCATTTTTATTTAATTTTGAACGTTTTAAAGTTTTTCAATACTTCTTTGTAATGTAGTCTAAAGTTGAAATACGTTTAAAATTAATTGTCAGGATCTTTTACATCCCATAATAGCTGCATTTTTTGACTGATCGTGTGCGATTTTTAAAACAAGAGAAATGAGTACAGCCACAGATTTCTTGTGTGTGTAATGAACACTTATGCAGAGCTTTATTTCAAGTGGAAGAAAATGTCATGTTCTATAATATGCCGATTTGAAGCTCAGTATTTGCCCACACCCAATTTTTTTTTTAACAATAACAATAACATTCCAACTAATCCCAATCCAAAATCTATTCATAAAATGCAAAGAAACCCTGTCCCTTACGCAAATATAAAATCAAATCTTAACCCTAATATAAAATCCATCCCAAACACTAACCCTTACCGTAAACGTAACCTTAGCTTTAACCACAAAACTAACACCCTAACCCAAACACTACAACAAACCAAAACTCTAAACCGAGATGGATAGCAGATCATACCCCTATCCCTTACTCTAGGACTATAAACCAACTAAACTCAAAGTCTCTCCCTATGCCAAATAGAAGCAATAAACTTGTACAGAACACTATTCCTATTCCTATTTTTGAACCATAACCAATCACAAAACAAATCCAGGGCTTAACACTTCTTTCACAATAACGCTCAAAATTACCCTACACTACACAAGAAATTTAACACTACCTTAGGAGAATACTGTGGGAGACCGTGTCAAAGGCCTTGCTGAAGTCCAGGTAGACTACATCAACAGCCTTTCCCTCATCTACCTGTCTGGTCACCCAGTCATAGAAGGAGATGAGTTTGGACAAGCACGACCTGCCCCTGGTGAACCCGTGCTGGCTGGGTCTGATCCCTTTATTGCCACGCACGTGTCGTGTGATCTCCCTCAAGATCATCTGTTCCATAACTTTCCCTGATACCGAGGTCAGGCTGACAGGCCTGTAGTTCCCCGGGTCTTCCTTACGGCCTTTCTTGTAGATGGGAGTCACATCGGCAAGCCTCCAATCTTGTGGGACCTCTCCAGATAACCAGGAATGCTGATAGATGGCAGAAAGTGGCTCGGCAAAAAGAAATTTAAAGAAAGAAATTTAAAAAAAGAAATTTAACACTACCTCTATTCTTGAAACCTAGCACTAACTCTTTACCTATCTATAACTTAACCTAACCCTAAGCGCAAACCTAATGCTAACCCTAACCCTAACCCCTACATTGAACCCTAAACCTAAGCCTAACATTAACCCTGAACCTAACACTAACCCTAAATCTAACACTAACCCAAACCCTAACCCTGACCCAAAGACTAAGGCTAAACCTAAACCAAACCATAATCCAAACCATAATCCAAACACTAACCCTAACCCAAAACCAAACCCTAATCCTAAGCCAACACTAACCCTAACCCTATACTTTAACCCTAACCCTAACGCTAACCCCAACCCTAATCCTTACCCTAACCCTAACCCTAAGCCAAAATGTTACCCCAACACAAATCCAAATTCTGAACATAAAAATATTACTAAAGCCAATCTTCACCGAAGCTGCTAAAATTACCTAAATCCTTCCCTAACACTTACTCTAAGACTAATTCTTTAACCCTAACACTTACCCTAACCCTAACGCTAACACTTACCCTATCTTAACACTAAATCCAATTGTACACCCAACCCTATACAATAACATAAAACTTACTTTAAAACTAAATCTGTAAAACTAACACTAACCCTAACAGAATCCTAACACTAATCCTAACCCCTAACCTAACCCTAGCCCTACCCTATCCCTATCCTAACCCAAAATATCTCTTCTCAGAGATCCCTCCCACGTGGAGTCCCCTGCGAGCCTTATCATCCTGATGGTGAGCCATCTTCTCTTTCGTATTATTTGTATGCTATCTATATAGAACAACTCAAAATATACCATCATCTATACTATTTCTTTGTGAAGTACCATCCTTGGGAGTTATTTACCCCACACTAACCCTAACCATAACTCAATCCCTAACCTAAACCTAACTATTGCTATAAAATCTTAATCTAGAAACCTAACACTAAACCTTACCCTAACTCTAAACCTAACCTTAACCCTAACCCTAAACTAACCTTAACGCTAAAAATAACACTAACGCTAACCTTAACCCTAAACGTAACCCTAACCTTAACACTACCCTAACCCTAACAGTAAACCAAAACCCTAAACCTAACCCTATCCCAAAACCAAACCGAGCCCAAAACTTAATCTTCACCCTAATTCTAACCATAACTCAAGCACTAAGCCTAACTCAAGCACTAAACCAAACATAAAACCCAACCCTAACCGTGATTCTAAACCTAAACTTACACTAAACCTAAACTAACACTACCCTAACCCTAAAATAAACCTTAACACTAACCGTAACGCTAATCCAAACCTTAAACCTAAGCCAAAACCTTCACCTAAGACTATTCCAAAATCTAAACATAACCTTATTACTATAGCCGATCTTCACCTAACACCTATGAAGTAATCTAAATCCTTCCCTAACACTTACTGTAAGACTAAAACTTTAACCTAACACTTACTCTAACCCTAACACTAATCCTAAATCTAACACAAACCCTAAACCAAACCATAAATCCAATCATACAACTAACCCTATCCAATAACCTAAAACATTCATTAATACTTACATTACATTACATTCATTACATTACATTACATTCATTAACACTTACAATACTTACTCAAATCCAGTCTTCACAAAACCCACTGAAATTAACTAAATCCTTCCCTAACACTTACTGCAAGACTAAATCTTTAACCTGAACCCTTACTCTAGCCTAACACTAATTCTAAAGCTAACACAAAACCCTAAAGCAAACCCTAAATCCAATCATACACCTAAATCTATCCAATAACCTAAAACATACCCTAACACTTACTGTAAAACTAAATATTTAAACATAAACTTAAACCAAAACCTAATCCTCACCTTTACTCTAATCCTAAATCTTAGCCTAACCCTAACCCTATACCTTAACCTTAACACTAACGCTAACCCCAACAGTAGTCTGCACCCTAACCCTAAACCCTAAGCCTTACACTTACCCTAACCCTAACCCTAAAGCTAACCCATAGCCCTAAACCTAACCCTTAACTAAACCCATACCCTGACCCTAATTCAAAAAGTAACCCAAACCCAAACACTACCCTAAAGCTAACCCAACTCCAACTGCAACCCCATCCCCAAACCCAACACCAACCACACCTAACCCCTAACCCTAAACCTACCCCTATTCCTACCCTAACCCTATACCAAACCCTAACCCTACACCTAACCTTAAACATAAAACCAACCATAAACCCAACACCCTAACCATACACCTAACACTAACTTTAACCCTGAACCTAACACAAACACTAACCCTAACCCTAACCGTGATCCTTACCCAGACCCAAACACTAATGCTCAACCTAAATAAAACCCTAATCCAAACACTAACCCTAACCCAAAATCAAACCCTAACCCTAAGGCTAACCCCAACCCTAATCTACTCTAACCCTAACCTACTCTAGCCATAACCCTAATCCTAACCTTAAACCCTAACCCTAACCCAATCCCAACAACTATCCCAACTCCAACCCCAACCCCCAACACCAGCCCCAACCCTATCTCTAATACCAACAACAACCCCAACCCAAACAATAACATCTAAAACCTAACGCTATCCCTAATACTAAGCCTAACCCCACCCCCAAACAAAACCCCAACCCAAATCCCAACCCCAAACCTAATCCTAAACATAACCCTAAACCTAATACTAAATGGAATCCTAAACCTAAAGCCTAACCCTAACCCAATCCATAACCCTAGCCCTAAACCTAACTCCAACCCCAGACCCAACCCAAACCCAACCCCAACCCTTATCCTAACCCTAACCGTAAACCTAAACCTAACCCTAAGCCTAAGCCTAAGCCTAACCCTAACCCAAGCCATAACCCTAACCTTATACTAACCCTAACTCTAACCCTAACCCTAATCCGAACAACCCTAATCCCAATCCCAACCCCAACCCTAACTCCAAACTTAACTCTAATCCTAACCTGAACCCTAACCATAACTTTACCCTAACCCTAACATTAACTCTAACCCTAAAACTAACCTTACCCTAACACGAACACTAACCCTAAACCTAAACCTAAATCTAAGCCTACACCTAACCCTAAACCTAACCCTAACATTAACCCTGAACCTAACACTAACCCTAAACCTAACACTAACCCAAACCCTAACCCTGACCCTAAGCCCTAACCCTAACCTAATCCCAACAACTATCCCAACTCCAACCCCAACCCCGAACACCAGCCCCAACCCTATCCCTAACACCACCAACAACCCGAACCCAAACAGTAACATCTAAAACCTAACGCTAACCCTAATACTAACCCTAACCCCACCCCCAACCCAAATCCCACCCCCAACCCTAATCCCAACCCTAACCCTAAACCTAATCCTAACCCGAACCGTAAACCTAAAGCCTAACCCTAACCCAGGCCATAACCCTAGCCCTAAACCTAAACCCAACCCCAGACCCAACCGAAACCCAACCTAAACCCCAACCCCAACCCATAACCTAAACCTAAACCTAAACCTAAGCCTAAGCCTAACACTTACCCTAACCGTGACCCTAAACCTGTACCTAATCCTAACCCTACACTAACCCTAAAATAAACCTTAACACTATCCGTAACCCTTACCCTAACTGGACCCCTAAACCAAACCTTAAACCTGAGAGTCTTAACCTTTCAAAGAGTCTTAACTTAACAAACCTAAACATTTTTACCAAACCTAAACCTAAACATAACAAACCTTTTTTTAACTCTAACACAAAACCAAACCCTATATTTAACCCTAAATCTAACCCATACCCCAAACCTATCCCTACCCTAAACCTAACAGTGACCCAATCCCTAACCCTAACCCTATCCCAAACCCAAACCGAACTCAAAATTAGCCCTCCCCCTCACCTAAACCCTAACCCTCTCCGTAACCCTAAACCTAAACCTAATCATAACCGTAAACTAAACCTTAAAACTGACTGTAAGACTAACCCTAACCTTAAACCTTAGCCAAAACCTTACCTTAAGACTATTTCAAAATCTAATCATAATGTTATTACTAAAGCCAATCTTCACCTAACCCTATGAAATAACCTAAATCCTTCCCTAACACTTACTGTAAGACTAAATCTTTAACCTGAACCCTTACTCTAACCTAACACTAATTCTAAAGCTAACACAAACCCTAACCCTTAACCTAAATCCAATCATACACCTAACCCTATCCAATAACCTAAAACATACCCTAACACTTACTGTAAAACTAATTATTTAAACTTAACATTAAACCTAACCCTAAATCTTACTCTAACCCTAAAACTATACCTTAACACTAACCCTAAAGCTAACCCCAACCCTAATCCTTACCCAAATCCTAAGCCAAAACTTTACCCTAACACTAATCAAAAATCTAAACATAACCCTATTACTAAAGCCAATCTTCACCTAACCCTCTGAAGCTACCTAAATCCTTCTTTGACACTTACTGTAAGACTAAATCTTTAACCCTATCCCTTTCCCTAACCCTTGCCCTTACCGTAACACTAACACATACCCTAACCCTTACCCTAAATCCAAACTTACACCTAACCCTTTCCAATAACCAAAACTTACACTAAATCTTACTGTAAAACTAAATCTTTAAACCTAACACTAATCCTAATACAAACCCTAACCACAACCCTAACCCTAACCATAACCATAACCATAACCATAAAACAAAAACTAATCCTAACCCTAACCCCAACCTCAACACTAACCAAAAGCCCTAACCATAAACCTAACAATAACCATACATTCTTACCCTAAACCTTACCGTAACCCTAAAACTAACCCCAACACCAAACCCAAACCTAATCCCAACCCCAAACCTAACCCCAAACCTATCTCCTAACCCCTACAACTAAGCCTAACCCTAACCCTAAATCTAACCCTAAAATGTTAATTTAACCCTAAATGAACCCTAATCCTAACCCTAACTCAATCCTTCTAATCCTAAACCTAACTGATCCCTAATCCTAACCCTAAACCGAAAGTAACCCTACTCCCACCACTCCCCCTACTCACAACAAAACACAACCACAAGCCCTAACCCTAATCCTAAACCAAACTCCAACACAAACCCCAAACGCAACAACAAACACACCCCCAACCCTAAAACCAAACCCCAAACCTAGTATTAACCCTAACACTAAACCTAAAACAAACCCAAATCTATGACGGTAACTCTAACCCTAACCCTAATCTATGACCCTAAACCTGAAGCCTTACGTTAACCCTAATCCTATCCCAAAACCTAGTCCTGACCCAAAACCAAACTCTAACCCAAATCCTAACCCTAACACTAAACCTAACCCTATCGTTAACACTAACACCAATCCCAACCCAAACCCCAACCCAAACCCATACATGTAACCCCTAACCCGAAAGCTAACCCTACCCCTACCCCAAAACCAGCCACAAGCACTAACACTAATCCTATCCCTAAATTTTAACCTACCCCTAACCCTACCCTAAAAGCAACCACAAGCACTAACCCTAACCCTAACCCTAACCCTAATCCTAACACTAAACCGAACCCTAACCATACCCCTAAACCCTACCCTAACCCTAAACCCTCAAGGTAAGCCTAAACCGAACCCTAACCCTAAACTTAATACTAACCCTAACACTAACCTTCACCCTAACCCTAAACTATTACCCTGAACTATAACCCTAACCATGACCTAGAAATTTCTAGAAATTTTTATACTGGTTATAAAACCTTTCAAATCTTTTCAAATAATCAGGTCTGAACGGAGGCCTGTAATGACTCATAACCGTGGATTAAGCTTGAAAATATTTGCGTCTTCTACAGTTCCGAAGGCAGGATGCTAATCAGCCGACTGCCTTGCGCTGTAATGTGGCTTATCTCCACTGCCAAATGAGGTCTGATTCCAACATTACGCAGTTTACAGACTCCGTTCATGGTGTTTTTAGAAAAGATGGGCTGCCCCCCTTTGTTAGTGAGGGGGAATTTTCTGTTCTCAGCCGGCTCAGCAAGCATTTGAAAAGAATGATAGCATCAGAACTTTATTTCAGTACACATTCTCACAGTTTTTCTTTAACATTTCATGATGACCTTCTAGATCCTTCAGAAACACAGTTTCTCTCAATTTTTCCTTTTCATACACACGGACATTACTGATTCCTTCCCCAAAATTGTATGCTGCTCTGAGGTTAGTAAAGGCGAATTGTGAGTGAAGCTGGCCCCTCTCGCAGATTCTGCAGTCTGCGACAGCGGTTCGAAAATTTCCCCAACAAACTTACAGGATACAGGAGCATCGAACTTTCAGGATACAGGAGCATAGAAGATGAGCACTAAGCCGAGTCGGCAACGAACCTCAAACTGAAGAAAGACGCGCATCAGCCTGCTGCCGTGCACTGAAAATCAGCTTTAAGCAGCAGCCTGCTACGGTCTGACTCCAGGTCAGATTCTGGCATTAGGTATGACATAACAGCGATTACCCTTATGACAGAATCAGTTACTAGCGTGGTCGATAGAGATGGGGAGGACCCCGATATTAGTGTGGGGGAAAGATTCTGTTCCCATTCTGCTCTGCTACCGTCGGCAATGTATGTCTGCATTAAACGTTCCTTTCCGTCCACGTATTTATACATTTTTTTCTGAAGTTTCTTGATGTCTTTTTCTTTCAACACTGAATCATCGTGTCTCCCCGTATATTTTTCAGTCACTCGTACATTACTGATTCCTTTCCCAAAATTGTATGCTCTTCTGATCTTAGCAATGTACATGCGAAATTTGATTGAAACTGTCTCATCTCGCAGATTCTGATGTCTGAACCGGATCGAATCTTTTCCAACAAACTTCATCACCTGAGAGTCTCAGATGAGCCCGTACGAAACTGAGCCGTATCGGCAATGAACGTCACAGTCGAATCTCTCTTAACCGCGGATTCCGCTTGAAACGCATCAATCGCGGTTTCTGCTGCTTGAGCCGCTGAAGAAAGACGCGCAGAATTCGGCTGCAGGCGCTGAAGAGCGGCTTTAAGCAGCAGCCTGCTGCGGTCTGACTCCAACATTACAGCGATTACCCTTATGACAGAATCCGTTCCTGGCGTTGTCGATAGCGATGGGGAGGACCCCGATGTTAGTGTGGGGGAAAGATTCTGTTCCCTTTCTGCTCTGCTACCGTCGGCAATGTATGCCTGCATCAGAAGATCCTTTCCGTCCACGTATTTTTACATTTTTTTCTGAAGTTTCTTGATGTCTTTTTCTTTCAACACTGAATCATCGTGTCTCCCCGTATATTTTTCAGTCACTCGAACATTACTGATTCCTTTCCCAAAATTGTATGCTCTTCTGATCTTAGCAATGTACATGCGAAATTTGATTGAAACCGTCTAATCTCGCAGATTCTGATGTTTGAACCGAATCGAATCTTTTCCAACAAACTTCATCACCGGAGAGTCTCAGATGAGCCCGTACGAAACTGAGCCGTATCGGCAACGAACGTCACACTCGAATCTCTCTTAACCGCGGATTCCGCTTGAAACGCATCAATCGCGGTTTCTGCTGCTTGAGCCGCAGAAGTAAGATGCGACTCAGCCTGCTGCCGTGCACTGAAGAGCGGCTTTAAGCAGCAACCTGCTGCGTTCTGACTCCAACATTACAGCGATTACCCTTATGACAGAATCCGTTCCTGGCGTTGTCAATAGAGATGGGGAAGACCCCGATATTAATGTGGGGGAAAGATTCTGTTCCCATTCTTCTCTGCTACCGTGTTCAATGTATGTCTGCATCAGACGATCCTTTCCGTCCATGTATTTATACATTTTTTTTCTGAAGTTTCTTGATGTCTTTCTCTTTCAACACTAAATCATCGTGTCTCCCCGTGTATTTTTCAATCACTCGAACATTACTGATTCCCTTCCCAAAATTGTATGCTCTTCTGATCTTAGCAATGTAGATGCGAAATTTGAGTGAAACTTCCTCCTCTCGCAGATTCTGATGTCTGTCGAACCGGATCGAATCTTTTCCAACAAACTTATTCACCGGAGAGTCTCAGATGAGCCCGTACGAAACTGAGCCGTATCGGCAACGAACGTCACACTCGAATCTCTCTTAACCGCGGATTCCGCTTGAAACGCATCAATCGCGGTTTCTGCTGCTTGAGCCGCTGAAGTAAGATGCGACTCAGCCTGCTGCCGTGCACTGAAGAGCGGCTTTAAGCAGCAACCTGCTGCGTTCTGACTCCAACATTACAGCGATTACCCTTATGACAGAATCCGTTCCTGGCGTTGTCGATAGCGATGGGGAGGACCCCGATGTTAGTGTGGGGGAAAGATTCTGTTCCCATTCTTCTCTGCTACCGTGTTCAATGTATGTCTGCATCAGACGATCCTTTCCGTCCACGTTTTCATACTTTATTTCAGAAGCTTTTTGATGTCTTTTTCTTCGTGAAACTTCGTCAATCCCGTTTCCTTTCCGCACACAAGGACGTTACTGATTCCTTCCCCAAAATTGTATGCTCTTCTGATCTTAGCAATGTAGATGTGAAATTTGAGTGAAGCTGGCTCCTCTTGCAGATTCTGGATTTTCTCCCACCGGAACGAATATTTTCCAGCAAACTTCATCACCGGAGAGTCTCAGATGAGCCCGTGCGAAACTTTTCCGAATCGGCAACGAACGTCACACTCGAAACTCTCTCAACCTCGGATTCTGCTTGAAACGCTTAAACCGCCTTTTCTGCTGCTTGAGCCGCTGAAGAATGACGCGACTCAGCCTGCTGCCGTGCACTGAAAAGCGGCTTTAAGCCGCAGCCTGCTGCGGTCTGACTCCAACACAGCAGTGATTACCCTTCTGGCAGAATCCGTTCCCGGCGTTATCGATAGAGATGGGGAGGACCCCGATGTTAGTGTTGGGGAATTATTCTGTTCCCATTCTGCTCTGCTACCGTGTTCAATGTATGTCTGCATCAGACGATCCTTTCCGTCCACGTATTCATACTTTATTTCAGAAACTTTTTGATGTCTTTTTCTTCGTGAAACTTCGTCAGTCCCGTTTCCTTTCCGCACACAAGGACGTTACTGATTCCTTCCCCAAAATTGTATGCTCTTCTGATCTTAGCAATGTAGATGCGAAATTTGAGTGAAGCTGGCTCCTCTCGCAGATTCTGGTTTCTCTCCCACCGGAACGAATATTTTCCAACAAACTTCATCCCCGGAGAACCTCTCCAGATAACCAGGAATGCTGATACCTCTCCAGATAACCAGGAATGCTGATAGATGGCAGAAAGTGGCTCGGCAAAAAGAAATTTAAAGAAAGAAATTTAAAAAAAGAAATTTAACACTACCTCTATTCTTGAAACCTAGCACTAACTCTTTACCTATCTATAACTTAACCTAACCCTAAGCGCAAACCTAATGCTAACCCTAACCCTAACCCCTACATTGAACCCTAAACCTAAGCCTAACATTAACCCTGAACCTAACACTAACCCTAAATCTAACACTAACCCAAACCCTAACCCTGACCCAAAGACTAACGCTAAACCTAAACCAAACCATAATCCAAACACTAACCCTAACCCAAAACCAAACCCCAATCCTAAGCCAACACTAACCCTAACCCTAACCCTATACTTTAACCCTAACCCTAACGCTAACCCCAACCCTAATCCTTACCCTAACCCTAACCCTAAGCCAAAATGTTACCCCAACACAAATCCAAATTCTGAACATAAAAATATTACTAAAGCCAATCTTCACCGAAGCTGCTAAAATTACCTAAATCCTTCCCTAACACTTACTCTAAGACTAATTCTTTAACCCTAACACTTACCCTAACCCTAACGCTAACACTTACCCTATCTTAACACTAAATCCAATTGTACACCCAACCCTATACAATAACATAAAACTTACTTTAAAACTAAATCTGTAAAACTAACACTAACCCTAACAGAATCCTAACACTAATCCTAACCCCTAACCTAACCCTAGCCCTACCCTATCCCTATCCTAACCCAAAATATCTCTTCTCAGAGATCCCTCCCACGTGGAGTCCCCTGCGAGCCTTATCATCCTGATGGTGAGCCATCTTCTCTTTCGTATTATTTGTATGCTATCTATATAGAACAACTCAAAATATACCATCATCTATACTATTTCTTTGTGAAGTACCATCCTTGGGAGTTATTTACCCCACACTAACCCTAACCATAACTCAATCCCTAACCTAAACCTAACTATTGCTATAAATCTTAATCTAGAAACCTAACACTAAACCTTACCCTAACTCTAAACCTAACCTTAACCCTAACCCTAAACTAACCTTAACGCTAAAAATAACACTAACGCTAACCTTAACCCTAAACGTAACCCTAACCTTAACACTACCCTAACCCTAACAGTAAACCAAAACCCTAAACCTAACCCTATCCCAAAACCAAACCGAGCCCAAAACTTAATCTTCACCCTAATTCTAACCATAACTCAAGCACTAAGCCTAACTCAAGCACTAAACCAAACATAAAACCCAACCCTAACCGTGATTCTAAACCTAAACTTACACTAAACCTAAACTAACACTACCCTAACCCTAAAATAAACCTTAACACTAACCGTAACGCTAATCCAAACCTTAAACCTAAGCCAAAACCTTCACCTAAGACTATTCCAAAATCTAAACATAACCTTATTACTATAGCCGATCTTCACCTAACCCTATGAAGTAATCTAAATCCTTCCCTAACACTTACTGTAAGACTAAAACTTTAACCTAACACTTACTCTAACCCTAACACTAATCCTAAATCTAACACAAACCCTAAACCAAACCATAAATCCAATCATACAACTAACCCTATCCAATAACCTAAAACATTCATTAATACTTACATTACATTACATTCATTACATTACATTACATTCATTAACACTTACAATACTTACTCAAATCCAGTCTTCACAAAACCCACTGAAATTAACTAAATCCTTCCCTAACACTTACTGCAAGACTAAATCTTTAACCTGAACCCTTACTCTAGCCTAACACTAATTCTAAAGCTAACACAAACCCTAAAGCAAACCCTAAATCCAATCATACACCTAAATCTATCCAATAACCTAAAACATACCCTAACACTTACTGTAAAACTAAATATTTAAACATAAACTTAAACCAAAACCTAATCCTCACCTTTACTCTAATCCTAAATCTTAGCCTAACCCTAACCCTATACCTTAACCTTAACACTAACGCTAACCCCAACAGTAGTCTGCACCCTAACCCTAAACCCTAAGCCTTACACTTACCCTAACCCTAACCCTAAAGCTAACCCATAGCCCTAAACCTAACCCTTAACTAAACCCATACCCTGACCCTAATTCAAAAAGTAACCCAAACCCAAACACTACCCTAAAGCTAACCCAACTCCAACTGCAACCCCATCCCCAAACCCAACACCAACCACACCTAACCCCTAACCCTAAACCTACCCCTATTCCTACCCTAACCCTATACCAAACCCTAACCCTACACCTAACCTTAAACATAAAACCAACCATAAACCCAACACCCTAACCATACACCTAACACTAACTTTAACCCTGAACCTAACACAAACACTAACCCTAACCCTAACCGTGATCCTTACCCAGACCCAAACACTAATGCTCAACCTAAATAAAACCCTAATCCAAACACTAACCCTAACCCAAAATCAAACCCTAACCCTAAGGCTAACCCCAACCCTAATCTACTCTAACCCTAACCTACTCTAGCCATAACCCTAATCCTAACCTTAAACCCTAACCCTAACCCAATCCCAACAACTATCCCAACTCCAACCCCAACCCCCAACACCAGCCCCAACCCTATCTCTAATACCAACAACAACCCCAACCCAAACAATAACATCTAAAACCTAACGCTATCCCTAATACTAAGCCTAACCCCACCCCCAAACAAAACCCCAACCCAAATCCCAACCCCAAACCTAATCCTAAACATAACCCTAAACCTAATACTAAATGGAATCCTAAACCTAAAGCCTAACCCTAACCCAATCCATAACCCTAGCCCTAAACCTAACTCCAACCCCAGACCCAACCCAAACCCAACCCCAACCCTTATCCTAACCCTAACCGTAAACCTAAACCTAACCCTAAGCCTAAGCCTAAGCCTAACCCTAACCCAAGCCATAACCCTAACCTTATACTAACCCTAACTCTAACCCTAACCCTAATCCGAACAACCCTAATCCCAATCCCAACCCCAACCCTAACTCCAAACTTAACTCTAATCCTAACCTGAACCCTAACCATAACTTTACCCTAACCCTAACATTAACTCTAACCCTAAAACTAACCTTACCCTAACACGAACACTAACCCTAAACCTAAACCTAAATCTAAGCCTACACCTAACCCTAAACCTAACCCTAACATTAACCCTGAACCTAACACTAACCCTAAACCTAACACTAACCCAAACCCTAACCCTGACCCTAAGCCCTAACCCTAACCTAATCCCAACAACTATCCCAACTCCAACCCCAACCCCGAACACCAGACCCAACCCTATCCCTAACACCACCAACAACCCGAACCCAAACAGTAACATCTAAAACCTAACGCTAACCCTAATACTAACCCTAACCCCACCCCCAACCCAAATCCCACCCCCAACCCTAATCCCAACCCTAACCCTAAACCTAATCCTAACCCGAACCGTAAACCTAAAGCCTAACCCTAACCCAGGCCATAACCCTAGCCCTAAACCTAAACCCAACCCCAGACCCAACCGAAACCCAACCTAAACCCCAACCCCAACCCATAACCTAAACCTAAACCTAAACCTAAGCCTAAGCCTAACACTTACCCTAACCGTGACCCTAAACCTGTACCTAATCCTAACCCTACACTAACCCTAAAATAAACCTTAACACTATCCGTAACCCTTACCCTAACTGGACCCCTAAACCAAACCTTAAACCTGAGAGTCTTAACCTTTCAAAGAGTCTTAACTTAACAAACCTAAACATTTTTACCAAACCTAAACCTAAACATAACAAACCTTTTTTTAACTCTAACACAAAACCAAACCCTATATTTAACCCTAAATCTAACCCATACCCCAAACCTATCCCTACCCTAAACCTAACAGTGACCCAATCCCTAACCCTAACCCTATCCCAAACCCAAACCGAACTCAAAATTAGCCCTCCCCCTCACCTAAACCCTAACCCTCTCCGTAACCCTAAACCTAAACCTAATCATAACCGTAAACTAAACCTTAAAACTGACTGTAAGACTAACCCTAACCTTAAACCTTAGCCAAAACCTTACCTTAAGACTATTTCAAAATCTAATCATAATGTTATTACTAAAGCCAATCTTCACCTAACCCTATGAAATAACCTAAATCCTTCCCTAACACTTACTGTAAGACTAAATCTTTAACCTGAACCCTTACTCTAACCTAACACTAATTCTAAAGCTAACACAAACCCTAACCCTTAACCTAAATCCAATCATACACCTAACCCTATCCAATAACCTAAAACATACCCTAACACTTACTGTAAAACTAATTATTTAAACTTAACATTAAACCTAACCCTAAATCTTACTCTAACCCTAAAACTATACCTTAACACTAACCCTAAAGCTAACCCCAACCCTAATCCTTACCCAAATCCTAAGCCAAAACTTTACCCTAACACTAATCAAAAATCTAAACATAACCCTATTACTAAAGCCAATCTTCACCTAACCCTCTGAAGCTACCTAAATCCTTCTTTGACACTTACTGTAAGACTAAATCTTTAACCCTATCCCTTTCCCTAACCCTTGCCCTTACCGTAACACTAACACATACCCTAACCCTTACCCTAAATCCAAACTTACACCTAACCCTTTCCAATAACCAAAACTTACACTAAATCTTACTGTAAAACTAAATCTTTAAACCTAACACTAATCCTAATACAAACCCTAACCACAACCCTAACCCTAACCATAACCATAACCATAACCATAAAACAAAAACTAATCCTAACCCTAACCCCAACCTCAACACTAACCAAAAGCCCTAACCATAAACCTAACAATAACCATACATTCTTACCCTAAACCTTACCGTAACCCTAAAACTAACCCCAACACCAAACCCAAACCTAATCCCAACCCCAAACCTAACCCCAAACCTATCTCCTAACCCCTACAACTAAGCCTAACCCTAACCCTAAATCTAACCCTAAAATGTTAATTTAACCCTAAATGAACCCTAATCCTAACCCTAACTCAATCCTTCTAATCCTAAACCTAACTGATCCCTAATCCTAACCCTAAACCGAAAGTAACCCTACTCCCACCACTCCCCCTACTCACAACAAAACACAACCACAAGCCCTAACCCTAATCCTAAACCAAACTCCAACACAAACCCCAAACGCAACAACAAACACACCCCCAACCCTAAAACCAAACCCCAAACCTAGTATTAACCCTAACACTAAACCTAAAACAAACCCAAATCTATGACGGTAACTCTAACCCTAACCCTAATCTATGACCCTAAACCTGAAGCCTTACGTTAACCCTAATCCTATCCCAAAACCTAGTCCTGACCCAAAACCAAACTCTAACCCAAATCCTAACCCTAACACTAAACCTAACCCTATCGTTAACACTAACACCAATCCCAACCCAAACCCCAACCCAAACCCATACATGTAACCCCTAACCCGAAAGCTAACCCTACCCCTACCCCAAAACCAGCCACAAGCACTAACACTAATCCTATCCCTAAATTTTAACCTACCCCTAACCCTACCCTAAAAGCAACCACAAGCACTAACCCTAACCCTAACCCTAACCCTAATCCTAACACTAAACCGAACCCTAACCATACCCCTAAACCCTACCCTAACCCTAAACCCTCAAGGTAAGCCTAAACCGAACCCTAACCCTAAACTTAATACTAACCCTAACACTAACCTTCACCCTAACCCTAAACTATTACCCTGAACTATAACCCTAACCATGACCTAGAAATTTCTAGAAATTTTTATACTGGTTATAAAACCTTTCAAATCTTTTCAAATAATCAGGTCTGAACGGAGGCCTGTAATGACTCATAACCGTGGATTAAGCTTGAAAATATTTGCGTCTTCTACAGTTCCGAAGGCAGGATGCTAATCAGCCGACTGCCTTGCGCTGTAATGTGGCTTATCTCCACTGCCAAATGAGGTCTGATTCCAACATTACGCAGTTTACAGACTCCGTTCATGGTGTTTTTAGAAAAGATGGGCTGCCCCCCTTTGTTAGTGAGGGGGAATTTTCTGTTCTCAGCCGGCTCAGCAAGCATTTGAAAAGAATGATAGCATCAGAACTTTATTTCAGTACACATTCTCACAGTTTTTCTTTAACATTTCATGATGACCTTCTAGATCCTTCAGAAACACAGTTTCTCTCAATTTTTCCTTTTCATACACACGGACATTACTGATTCCTTCCCCAAAATTGTATGCTGCTCTGAGGTTAGTAAAGGCGAATTGTGAGTGAAGCTGGCCCCTCTCGCAGATTCTGCAGTCTGCGACAGCGGTTCGAAAATTTCCCCAACAAACTTACAGGATACAGGAGCATCGAACTTTCAGGATACAGGAGCATAGAAGATGAGCACTAAGCCGAGTCGGCAACGAACCTCAAACTGAAGAAAGACGCGCATCAGCCTGCTGCCGTGCACTGAAAATCAGCTTTAAGCAGCAGCCTGCTACGGTCTGACTCCAGGTCAGATTCTGGCATTAGGTATGACATAACAGCGATTACCCTTATGACAGAATCAGTTACTAGCGTGGTCGATAGAGATGGGGAGGACCCCGATATTAGTGTGGGGGAAAGATTCTGTTCCCATTCTGCTCTGCTACCGTCGGCAATGTATGTCTGCATTAAACGTTCCTTTCCGTCCACGTATTTATACATTTTTTTCTGAAGTTTCTTGATGTCTTTTTCTTTCAACACTGAATCATCGTGTCTCCCCGTATATTTTTCAGTCACTCGTACATTACTGATTCCTTTCCCAAAATTGTATGCTCTTCTGATCTTAGCAATGTACATGCGAAATTTGATTGAAACTGTCTCATCTCGCAGATTCTGATGTCTGAACCGGATCGAATCTTTTCCAACAAACTCCATCACCTGAGAGTCTCAGATGAGCCCGTACGAAACTGAGCCGTATCGGCAATGAACGTCACAGTCGAATCTCTCTTAACCGCGGATTCCGCTTGAAACGCATCAATCGCGGTTTCTGCTGCTTGAGCCGCTGAAGAAAGACGCGCAGAATTCGGCTGCAGGCGCTGAAGAGCGGCTTTAAGCAGCAGCCTGCTGCGGTCTGACTCCAACATTACAGCGATTACCCTTATGACAGAATCCGTTCCTGGCGTTGTCGATAGCGATGGGGAGGACCCCGATATTAGTGTGGGGGAAAGATTCTGTTCCCTTTCTGCTCTGCTACCGTCGGCAATGTATGCCTGCATCAGAAGATCCTTTCCGTCCACGTATTTTTACATTTTTTTCTGAAGTTTCTTGATGTCTTTTTCTTTCAACACTGAATCATCGTGTCTCCCCGTATATTTTTCAGTCACTCGAACATTACTGATTCCTTTCCCAAAATTGTATGCTCTTCTGATCTTAGCAATGTACATGCGAAATTTGATTGAAACCGTCTAATCTCGCAGATTCTGATGTTTGAACCGAATCGAATCTTTTCCAACAAACTTCATCACCGGAGAGTCTCAGATGAGCCCGTACGAAACTGAGCCGTATCGGCAACGAACGTCACACTCGAATCTCTCTTAACCGCGGATTCCGCTTGAAACGCATCAATCGCGGTTTCTGCTGCTTGAGCCGCAGAAGTAAGATGCGACTCAGCCTGCTGCCGTGCACTGAAGAGCGGCTTTAAGCAGCAACCTGCTGCGTTCTGACTCCAACATTACAGCGATTACCCTTATGACAGAATCCGTTCCTGGCGTTGTCAATAGAGATGGGGAAGACCCCGATATTAATGTGGGGGAAAGATTCTGTTCCCATTCTTCTCTGCTACCGTGTTCAATGTATGTCTGCATCAGACGATCCTTTCCGTCCATGTATTTATACATTTTTTTTCTGAAGTTTCTTGATGTCTTTCTCTTTCAACACTAAATCATCGTGTCTCCCCGTGTATTTTTCAATCACTCGAACATTACTGATTCCCTTCCCAAAATTGTATGCTCTTCTGATCTTAGCAATGTAGATGCGAAATTTGAGTGAAACTTCCTCCTCTCGCAGATTCTGATGTCTGTCGAACCGGATCGAATCTTTTCCAACAAACTTATTCACCGGAGAGTCTCAGATGAGCCCGTACGAAACTGAGCCGTATCGGCAACGAACGTCACACTCGAATCTCTCTTAACCGCGGATTCCGCTTGAAACGCATCAATCGCGGTTTCTGCTGCTTGAGCCGCTGAAGTAAGATGCGACTCAGCCTGCTGCCGTGCACTGAAGAGCGGCTTTAAGCAGCAACCTGCTGCGTTCTGACTCCAACATTACAGCGATTACCCTTATGACAGAATCCGTTCCTGGCGTTGTCGATAGCGATGGGGAGGACCCCGATGTTAGTGTGGGGGAAAGATTCTGTTCCCATTCTTCTCTGCTACCGTGTTCAATGTATGTCTGCATCAGACGATCCTTTCCGTCCACGTTTTCATACTTTATTTCAGAAGCTTTTTGATGTCTTTTTCTTCGTGAAACTTCGTCAATCCCGTTTCCTTTCCGCACACAAGGACGTTACTGATTCCTTCCCCAAAATTGTATGCTCTTCTGATCTTAGCAATGTAGATGTGAAATTTGAGTGAAGCTGGCTCCTCTTGCAGATTCTGGATTTTCTCCCACCGGAACGAATATTTTCCAGCAAACTTCATCACCGGAGAGTCTCAGATGAGCCCGTACGAAACTTTTCCGAATCGGCAACGAACGTCACACTCGAAACTCTCTCAACCTCGGATTCTGCTTGAAACGCTTCAACCGCCTTTTCTGCTGCTTGAGCCGCTGAAGAATGACGCGACTCAGCCTGCTGCCGTGCACTGAAAAGCGGCTTTAAGCCGCAGCCTGCTGCGGTCTGACTCCAACACAACAGTGATTACCCTTCTGGCAGAATCCGTTCCCGGCGTTATCGATAGAGATGGGGAGGACCCCGATGTTAGTGTTGGGGAATTATTCTGTTCCCATTCTGCTCTGCTACCGTGTTCAATGTATGTCTGCATCAGACGATCCTTTCCGTCCACGTATTCATACTTTATTTCAGAAACTTTTTGATGTCTTTTTCTTCGTGAAACTTCGTCAGTCCCGTTTCCTTTCCGCACACAAGGACGTTACTGATTCCTTCCCCAAAATTGTATGCTCTTCTGATCTTAGCAATGTAGATGCGAAATTTGAGTGAAGCTGGCTCCTCTCGCAGATTCTGGTTTCTCTCCCACCGGAACGAATATTTTCCAACAAACTTCATCCCCGGAGCTCGTTCAAAACTCTGCCGAATGGGCAACGAACGTCACACTCGAATCGCTCGTAACAGCAGATTCCGCTTGAAACGCATCAATTGCGTTTTTTGCTTCTAGAGCCGCAGAAGTAAGACGCGACTCAGCCGGATGCCGTGCTCTGTAGCCGATTCTGACATGCTTAGCTGAAGAAATTAGATAAGTTTTTATACCATTCAAAAAACATTTATAAACTTTTTGGAATAGCATTTTTATTTAATTTTGAACGTTTTAAAGTTTTTCAATACTTCTTTGTAATGTAGTCTAAAGTTGAAATATGTTTAAAATTAATTGTCAGGATCTTTTACATCCCATAATAGCTGCATTTTTTGACTGATCGTGTGCGATTTTTAAAACAAGAGAAATGAGTACAGCCACAGATTTCTTGTGTGTGTAATGAACACTTATGCAGAGCTTTATTTCAAGTGGAAGAAAATGTCATGTTCTATAATATGCCGATTTGAAGCTCAGTATTTGCCCACACCCAATTTTTTTTTTAACAATAACAATAACATTCCAACTAATCCCAATCCAAAATCTATTCATAAAATGCAAAGAAACCCTGTCCCTTACGCAAATATAAAATCAAATCTTAACCCTAATATAAAATCCATCCCAAACACTAACCCTTACCGTAAACGTAACCTTAGCTTTAACCACAAAACTAACACCCTAACCCAAACACTACAACAAACCAAAACTCTAAACCGAGATGGATAGCAGATCATACCCCTATCCCTTACTCTAGGACTATAAACCAACTAAACTCAAAGTCTCTCCCTATGCCAAATAGAAGCAATAAACTTGTACAGAACACTATTCCTATTCCTATTTTTGAACCATAACCAATCACAAAACAAATCCAGGGCTTAACACTTCTTTCACAATAACGCTCAAAATTACCCTACACTACACAAGAAATTTAACACTACCTTAGGAGAATACTGTGGGAGACCGTGTCAAAGGCCTTGCTGAAGTCCAGGTAGACTACATCAACAGCCTTTCCCTCATCTACCTGTCTGGTCACCCAGTCATAGAAGGAGATGAGTTTGGACAAGCACGACCTGCCCCTGGTGAACCCGTGCTGGCTGGGTCTGATCCCTTTATTGCCACGCACGTGTCGTGTGATCTCCCTCAAGATCATCTGTTCCATAACTTTCCCTGATACCGAGGTCAGGCTGACAGGCCTGTAGTTCCCCGGGTCTTCCTTACGGCCTTTCTTGTAGATGGGAGTCACATCGGCAAGCCTCCAATCTTGTGGGACCTCTCCAGATAACCAGGAATGCTGATAGATGGCAGAAAGTGGCTCGGCAAAAAGAAATTTAAAGAAAGAAATTTAAAAAAAGAAATTTAACACTACCTCTATTCTTGAAACCTAGCACTAACTCTTTACCTATCTATAACTTAACCTAACCCTAAGCGCAAACCTAATGCTAACCCTAACCCTAACCCCTACATTGAACCCTAAACCTAAGCCTAACATTAACCCTGAACCTAACACTAACCCTAAATCTAACACTAACCCAAACCCTAACCCTGACCCAAAGACTAACGCTAAACCTAAACCAAACCATAATCCAAACACTAACCCTAACCCAAAACCAAACCCTAATCCTAAGCCAACACTAACCCTAACCCTATACTTTAACCCTAACCCTAACGCTAACCCCAACCCTAATCCTTACCCTAACCCTAACCCTAAGCCAAAATGTTACCCCAACACAAATCCAAATTCTGAACATAAAAATATTACTAAAGCCAATCTTCACCGAAGCTGCTAAAATTACCTAAATCCTTCCCTAACACTTACTCTAAGACTAATTCTTTAACCCTAACACTTACCCTAACCCTAACGCTAACACTTACCCTATCTTAACACTAAATCCAATTGTACACCCAACCCTATACAATAACATAAAACTTACTTTAAAACTAAATCTGTAAAACTAACACTAACCCTAACAGAATCCTAACACTAATCCTAACCCCTAACCTAACCCTAGCCCTACCCTATCCCTATCCTAACCCAAAATATCTCTTCTCAGAGATCCCTCCCACGTGGAGTCCCCTGCGAGCCTTATCATCCTGATGGTGAGCCATCTTCTCTTTCGTATTATTTGTATGCTATCTATATAGAACAACTCAAAATATACCATCATCTATACTATTTCTTTGTGAAGTACCATCCTTGGGAGTTATTTACCCCACACTAACCCTAACCATAACTCAATCCCTAACCTAAACCTAACTATTGCTATAAATCTTAATCTAGAAACCTAACACTAAACCTTACCCTAACTCTAAACCTAACCTTAACCCTAACCCTAAACTAACCTTAACGCTAAAAATAACACTAACGCTAACCTTAACCCTAAACGTAACCCTAACCTTAACACTACCCTAACCCTAACAGTAAACCAAAACCCTAAACCTAACCCTATCCCAAAACCAAACCGAGCCCAAAACTTAATCTTCACCCTAATTCTAACCATAACTCAAGCACTAAGCCTAACTCAAGCACTAAACCAAACATAAAACCCAACCCTAACCGTGATTCTAAACCTAAACTTACACTAAACCTAAACTAACACTACCCTAACCCTAAAATAAACCTTAACACTAACCGTAACGCTAATCCAAACCTTAAACCTAAGCCAAAACCTTCACCTAAGACTATTCCAAAATCTAAACATAACCTTATTACTATAGCCGATCTTCACCTAACCCTATGAAGTAATCTAAATCCTTCCCTAACACTTACTGTAAGACTAAAACTTTAACCTAACACTTACTCTAACCCTAACACTAATCCTAAATCTAACACAAACCCTAAACCAAACCATAAATCCAATCATACAACTAACCCTATCCAATAACCTAAAACATTCATTAATACTTACATTACATTACATTCATTACATTACATTACATTCATTAACACTTACAATACTTACTCAAATCCAGTCTTCACAAAACCCACTGAAATTAACTAAATCCTTCCCTAACACTTACTGCAAGACTAAATCTTTAACCTGAACCCTTACTCTAGCCTAACACTAATTCTAAAGCTAACACAAACCCTAAACCAAACCCTAAATCCAATCATACACCTAAATCTATCCAATAACCTAAAACATACCCTAACACTTACTGTAAAACTAAATATTTAAACATAAACTTAAACCAAAACCTAATCCTCACCCTTACTCTAATCCTAAATCTTAGCCTAACCCTAACCCTATACCTTAACCTTAACACTAACGCTAACCCCAACAGTAGTCTGCACCCTAACCCTAAACCCTAAGCCTTACACTTACCCTAACCCTAACCCTAAAGCTAACCCATAGCCCTAAACCTAACCCTTAACTAAACCCATACCCTGACCCTAATTCAAAAAGTAACCCAAACCCAAACACTACCCTAAAGCTAACCCAACTCCAACTGCAACCCCATCCCCAAACCCAACACCAACCACACCTAACCCCTAACCCTAAACCTACCCCTATTCCTACCCTAACCCTATACCAAACCCTAACCCTACACCTAACCTTAAACATAAAACCAACCATAAACCCAACACCCTAACCATACACCTAACACTAACTTTAACCCTGAACCTAACACAAACCCTAAACTTAACACTAACCCTAACCCTAACCGTGATCCTTACCCAGACCCAAACACTAATGCTCAACCTAAATAAAACCCTAATCCAAACACTAACCCTAACCCAAAATCAAACCCTAACCCTAAGGCTAACCCCAACCCTAATCTACTCTAACCCTAACCTACTCTAGCCATAACCCTAATCCTAACCTTAAACCCTAACCCTAACCCAATCCCAACAACTATCCCAACTCCAACCCCAACCCCCAACACCAGCCCCAACCCTATCTCTAATACCAACAACAACCCCAACCCAAACAATAACATCTAAAACCTAACGCTATCCCTAATACTAAGCCTAACCCCACCCCCAAACAAAACCCCAACCCAAATCCCAACCCCAAACATAATCCTAAACATAACCCTAAACCTAATACTAAATGGAATCCTAAACCTAAAGCCTAACCCTAACCCAATCCATAACCCTAGCCCTAAACCTAACTCCAACCCCAGACCCAACCCAAACCCAACCCCAAACCTTATCCTAACCCTAACCGTAAACCTAAACCTAAGCCTAAGCCTAAGCCTAAGCCTAACCCTAACCCAAGCCATAACCCTAACCTTATACTAACCCTAACTCTAACCCTAACCCTAATCCGAACAACCCTAATCCCAATCCCAACCCCAACCCTAACTCCAAACTTAACTCTAATCCTAACCTGAACCCTAACCATGACTTTACCCTAACACTAACATTAACTCTAACCTTAAAACTAACCTTACCCTAACACGAACACTAACCCTAAACCTAAACCTAAATCTAAGCCTACACCTAACCCTAAACCTAACCCTAACATTAACCCTGAACCTAACACTAACCCTAAACCTAACACTAACCCAAACCCTAACCCTGACCCTAAGCCCTAACCCTAACCTAATCCCAACAACTATCCCAACTCCAACCCCAACCCCGAACACCAGCCCCAACCCTATCCCTAACACCACCAACAACCCGAACCCAAACAGTAACATCTAAAACCTAACGCTAACCCTAATACTAACCCTAACCCCACCCCCAACCCAAATCCCACCCCCAACCCTAATCCCAACCCTAACCCTAAACCTAATCCTAACCCGAACCGTAAACCTAAAGCCTAACCCTAACCCAGGCCATAACCCTAGCCCTAAACCTAAACCCAACCCCAGACCCAACCCAAACCCAACCTAAACCCCAACCCCAACCCATAACCTAAACCTAAGCCTAAGCCTAACACTTACCCTAACCGTGACCCTAAACCTGTACCTAATCCTAACCCTACACTAACCCTAAAATAAACCTTAACACTATCCGTAACCCTTACCCTAACTGGACCCCTAAACCAAACCTTAAACCTGAGAGTCTTAACCTTTCAAAGAGTCTTAACTTAACAAACCTAAACATTTTTACCAAACCTAAACCTAAACATAACAAACCTTTTTTTAACTCTAACACAAAACCAAACCCTATATTTAACCCTAAATCTAACCCATACCCCAACCCTATCCCTACCCTAAACCTAACAGTGACCCAATCCCTAACCCTAACCCTATCCCAAACCCAAACCGAACTCAAAATTAGCCCTCCCCCTCACCTAAACCCTAACCCTCTCCGTAACCCTAAACCTAAACCTAATCATAACCGTAAACTAAACCTTAAAACTGACTGTAAGACTAACCCTAACCTTAAACCTTAGCCAAAACCTTACCTTAAGACTATTTCAAAATCTAATCATAATGTTATTACTAAAGCCAATCTTCACCTAACCCTATGAAATAACCTAAATCCTTCCCTAACACTTACTGTAAGACTAAATCTTTAACCTGAACCCTTACTCTAACCTAACACTAATTCTAAAGCTAACACAAACCCTAACCCTTAACCTAAATCCAATCATACACCTAACCCTATCCAATAACCTAAAACATACCCTAACACTTACTGTAAAACTAATTATTTAAACTTAACATTAAACCTAACCCTAAATCTTACTCTAACCCTAAAACTATACCTTAACACTAACCCTAAAGCTAACCCCAACCCTAATCCTTACCCAAATCCTAAGCCAAAACTTTACCCTAACACTAATCAAAAATCTAAACATAACCCTATTACTAAAGCCAATCTTCACCTAACCCTCTGAAGCTACCTAAATCCTTCTTTGACACTTACTGTAAGACTAAATCTTTAACCCTATCCCTTTCCCTAACCCTTGCCCTTACCGTAACACTAACACATACCCTAACCCTTACCCTAAATCCAAACTTACACCTAACCCTTTCCAATAACCAAAACATACACTAAATCTTACTGTAAAACTAAATCTTTAAACCTAACACTAATCCTAATACAAACCCTAACCACAACCCTAACCCTAACCATAACCATAACCATAACCATAAAACAAAAACTAATCCTAACCCTAACCCCAACCTCAACACTAACCAAAAGCCCTAACCATAAACCTAACAATAACCATACATTCTTACCCTAAACCTTACCGTAACCCTAAAACTAACCCCAACACCAAACCCAAACCTAATCCCAACCCCAAACCTATCCCCAAACCTATCTCCTAACCCCTACAACTAAGCCTAACCCTAACCCTAAATCTAACCCTAAAATGTTAATTTAACCCTAAATGAACCCTAATCCTAACCCTAACTCAATCCTTCTAATCCTAAACCTAACTGATCCCTAATCCTAACCCTAAACCGAAAGTAACCCTACTCCCACCACTCCCCCTACTCACAACAAAACACAACCACAAGCCCTAACCCTAATCCTAAACCAAACTCCAACACAAACCCCAAACGCAACAACAAACACATCCCCAACCCGAAAACCAAACCCCAAACCTAGTATTAACCCTAACACTAAACCTAAAACAAACCCTAATCTATGACGGTAACTCTAACCCTAACCCTAATCTATGACCCTAAACCTGAAGCCTTACGTTAACCCTAATCCTATCCCAAAACCTAGTCCTGACCCAAAACCAAACTCTAACCCAAATCCTACCCCTAACACTAAACCTAACCCTATCGTTAACACTAACACCAATCCCAACCCAAACCCCAACCCAAACCCATAAACCATTACCCTAAAACATACTGTAAAATTAAATCTTTAAACCTAACACTAACCCTAAACGCTAATCCTAACACAAACTCCAAACCTAACCCTAACTTTAACCCTAACACTAACACAAAGCTAAACCTAACAGTAATACCAACCCTAACCCTAACTCTAAACCAAACCAAACCCTAACATAACCCTAACGCTAACAATCACCCTAACCATACCCTAACTCTATGGGAACTGCTGAATCACGGCCTGAACCACTGATTGGTCACCTGAGGTGAGCACCGAGTCAGCCATGGGGGCAGATGTGGACATGATATACCTGAGTGATTGGAAGTGGTGGAGCCTGGCTCCACGTCTTCCAAACACCATTTAAGGGCTGACCACCGCCAGGAAAGGATCTCTTCTCGGAGATCCTTCCCCCGTGGAGTCCCCTGTGAGCCTTATCATCCTGAAGGTGAGCCATCTTTGCTTTTGAATTATTTGTATTCTATTTATATAGAACAACTCAAAATATACCATCATCTGTACTATTTCTTTGTGAAGTACCATCCTTGGGAATTATTTACCCCACACTAACCCTAGCCCTAACTCAAGCCCTAACCCTAACACTAACAATTACTATAAATCTAAATTTATAAACCTACCCCTAACCCTAACCCTATCATAACCTTAAAGTTAACACAAACCCTAACCCTAAACTTTACACTAAACCTAACTGTAACCATAACACTACCCTAACCCTAACCCTATCCCAAACCCAAACCGAACCTAAAACGTAATCCTCACTATAACACTAGTCCTAACCCTAACTCAAGTCCTAAGCCTAACTCAAGCTCTAAACCTAACATAAACCCTTACCCTAACCATGACCCTAAACCTGTACCTAATCCTAACACTACACTAACCCTAACCTAAGCCTTAACACTATCCAACCTCAACCCCCAACACCAGCCCCAACCCTATCTCTAATACCAACAACAACCCCAACCCAAACATTAACATCGAAAACCTAACGCTAACCCTAATACTAACCCTAACCCCAAACAAAACCCCAACCCAAATCCCAACCCCAACACTAATCCTAACCATAAGCCTAAACCTAATCCTAACCCGAACCGTAAACCTAAAGCCTAACCCTAACCCAATCCATAACCCTAGCCCTAAACCTAACTCCAACCCCAGACCCAACCCAAACCCAACCCAAATCCCAACCCCAACCCCAACCCTTATCCTAACCCTAACCATAAACCTAATCCTAACCCTAAGCCTAGGCCTAACCCTAACCCAAGTCATAACCCTAACCTTATACTAACCCTAACTCTAACCCTAACCCTAATCCGAACAACCCTAATCCCAATCCCAACCCCAACCCTAACTCCAAACCTAACTCTAATCCTAACCTGAACCCTAACCATAACTTTACCCTAACCCTAACATTAACTCTAACCCTAAAACTAACCTTACCCTAACACGAACACTAACCCTAAACCTAAACCTAAATCTAAGCCTACACCTAACCCTAAACCTAACCCTAACATTAACCCTGAACCTAACACTAACCCTAAACCTAACACTAACCCAAACCCTAACCCTGACCCTAAGCCCTAACCCTAACCTAATCCCAACAACTATCCCAACTCCAACCCCAACCCCGAACACCAGCCCCAACCCTATCCCTAACACCACCAACAACCCGAACCCAAACAGTAACATCTAAAACCTAACGCTAACCCTAATACTAACCCTAACCCCACCCCCAACCCAAATCCCACCCCCAACCCTAATCCCAACCCTAACCCTAAACCTAATCCTAACCCGAACCGTAAACCTAAAGCCTAACCCTAACCCAGGCCATAACCCTAGCCCTAAACCTAAACCCAACCCCAGACCCAACCCAAACCCAACCTAAACCCCAACCCCAACCCATAACCTAAACCTAAACCTAAACCTAAGCCTAAGCCTAACACTTACCCTAACCGTGACCCTAAACCTGTACCTAATCCTAACCCTACACTAACCCTAAAATAAACCTTAACACTATCCGTAACCCTTACCCTAACTGGACCCCTAAACCAAACCTTAAACCTGAGAGTCTTAACCTTTCAAAGAGTCTTAACTTAACAAACCTAAACATTTTTACCAAACCTAAACCTAAACATAACAAACCTTTTTTTAACTCTAACACAAAACCAAACCCTATATTTAACCCTAAATCTAACCCATACCCCAACCCTATCCCTACCCTAAACCTAACAGTGACCCAATCCCTAACCCTAACCCTATCCCAAACCCAAACCGAACTCAAAATTAGCCCTCCCCCTCACCTAAACCCTAACCCTCTCCGTAACCCTAAACCTAAACCTAATCATAACCGTAAACTAAACCTTAAAACTGACTGTAAGACTAACCCTAACCTTAAACCTTAGCCAAAACCTTACCTTAAGACTATTTCAAAATGTAATCATAATGTTATTACTAAAGCCAATCTTCACCTAACCCTATGAAATAACCTAAATCCTTCCCTAACACTTACTGTAAGACTAAATCTTTAACCTGAACCCTTACTCTAACCTAACACTAATTCTAAAGCTAACACAAACCCTAACCCTTAACCTAAATCCAATCATACACCTAACCCTATCCAATAACCTAAAACATACACTAACACTTACTGTAAAACTAATTATTTAAACTTAACATTAAACCTAACCCTAAATCTTACTCTAACCCTAAAACTATACCTTAACACTAACCTTAAAGCTAACCCCAACCCTAATCCTTACCCAAATCCTAAGCCAAAACTTTACCCTAACACTAATCAAAAATCTAAACATAACCCTATTACTAAAGCCAATCTTCACCTAACCCTCTGAAGCTACCTAAATCCTTCTTTGACACTTACTGTAAGACTAAATCTTTAACCCTATCCCTTTCCCTAACCCTTGCCCTTACCGTAACACTAACACATACCCTAACCCTTACCCTAAATCCAAACTTACACCTAACCCTTTCCAATAACCAAAACTTACCCTAAATCTTACTGTAAAACTAAATCTTTAAACCTAACACTAATCCTAATACAAACCCTAACCACAACCCTAACCCTAACCATAACCATAACCAAAACCATAAAACAAAAACTAATCCTAACCCTAACCCCAACCTCAACACTAACCAAAAGCCCTAACCATAAACCTAACAATAACCATACATTCTTACCCTAAACCTTACCGTAACCCTAAAACTAACCCCAACACCAAACCCAAACCTAATCCCAACCCCAAACCTAACCCCAAACCTATCTTCTAACCCCTACAACTAAGCCTAACCCTAACCCTAAATCTAACCCTAAAATGTTAATTTAACCCTAAATGAACCCTAATCCTAACCCTAACTCAATCCTTCTAATCCTAAACCTAACTGATCCCTAATCCTAACCCTAAACCGAAAGTAACCCTACTCCCACCACTCCCCCTACTCACAACAAAACACAACCACAAGCCCTAACCCTAATCCTAAACCAAACTCCAACACAAACCCCAAACGCAACAACAAACACATCCCCAACCCGAAAACCAAACCCCAAACCTAGTATTAACCCTAACACTAAACCTAAAACAAACCCTAATCTATGACGGTAACTCTAACCCTAACCCTAATCTATGACCCTAAACCTGAAGCCTTACGTTAACCCTAATCCTATCCCAAAACCTAGTCCTGACCCAAAACCAAACTCTAACCCAAATCCTACCCCTAACACTAAACCTAACCCTATCGTTAACACTAACACCAATCCCAACCCAAACCCCAACCCAAACCCATACATGTAACCCCTAACCCGAAAGCTAACCCTACCCCTACCCCAAAACCAGCCACAAGCACTAACACTAATCCTATCCCTAAATTTTAACCTACCCCTAACCCTACCCTAAAAGCAACCACAAGCACTAACCCTAACCCTAACCCTAACCCTAATCCTAACACTAAACCGAACCCTAACCATACCCCTAAACCCTACCCTAACCCTAAACCCTCAAGGTAAGCCTAAACCGAACCCTAACCCTAAACTTAATACTAACCCTAACACTAACCTTCACCCTAACCCTAAACTATTACCCTGAACTATAACCCTAACCATGACCTAGAAATTTCTAGAAATTTTTATACTGGTTATAAAACCTTTCAAATCTTTTCAAATAATCAGGTCTGAACGGAGGCCTGTAATCACTCATAACCGTGGATTAAGCTTGAAAATATTTGCGTCTTCTACAGTTCCGAAGGCAGGATGCTAATCAGCCGACTGCCTTGCGCTGTAATGTGGCTTATCTCCACTGCCAAATGAGGTCTGATTCCAACATTACGCAGTTTACAGACTCCGTTCATGGTGTTTTTAGAAAAGATGGGCTGCCCCCCTTTGTTAGTGAGGGGGAATTTTCTGTTCTCAGCCGGCTCAGCAAGCATTTGAAAAGAATGATAGCATCAGAACTTTATTTCAGTACACATTCTCACAGTTTTTCTTTAACATTTCATGATGACCTTCTAGATCCTTCAGAAACACAGTTTCTCTCAATTTTTCCTTTTCATACACACGGACATTACTGATTCCTTCCCCAAAATTGTATGCTGCTCTGAGGTTAGTAAAGGCGAATTGTGAGTGAAGCTGGCCCCTCTCGCAGATTCTGCAGTCTGCGACAGCGGTTCGAAAATTTCCCCAACAAACTTACAGGATACAGGAGCATCGAACTTTCAGGATACAGGAGCATAGAAGATGAGCACTAAGCCGAGTCGGCAACGAACCTCAAACTGAAGAAAGACGCGCATCAGCCTGCTGCCGTGCACTGAAAATCAGCTTTAAGCAGCAGCCTGCTACGGTCTGACTCCAGGTCAGATTCTGGCATTAGGTCTGACATAACAGCGATTACCCTTATGACAGAATCCGTTACTAGCGTGGTCGATAGAGATGGGGAGGACCCCGATATTAGTGTGGGGGAAAGATTCTGTTCCCATTCTGCTCTGCTACCGTCGGCAATGTATGTCTGCATTAAACGTTCCTTTCCGTCCACGTATTTATACATTTTTTTCTGAAGTTTCTTGATGTCTTTTTCTTTCAACACTGAATCATCGTGTCTCCCCGTATATTTTTCAGTCACTCGAACATTACTGATTCCTTTCCCAAAATTGTATGCTCTTCTGATCTTAGCAATGTAGATACGAAATTTGATTGAAACTGTCTCATCTCGCAGATTCTGATGTCTGAACCGGATCGAATCTTTTACAACAAACTTCATCACCTGAGAGTCTCAGATGAGCCCGTACGAAACTGAGCCGTATCGGCAACGAACGTCACACTCGAATCTCTCTTAACCGCGGATTCCGCTTGAAACGCATCAATCGCGGTTTCTGCTGCTTGAGCCGCTGAAGAAAAACGCGCAGAATTCGGCTTCAGGCGCTGAAGAGCGGCTTTAAGCAGCAGCCTGCTGCGGTCTGACTCCAACATCACAGCGATTACCCTTATGACAGAATCCGTTCCTGGCGTTGTCGATAGAGATGGGGAGGACCCCGATATTAGTGTGGGGGAAAGATTCTGTTCCCTTTCTGCTCTGCTACCGTCGGCAATGTATGTCTGCATCAGAAGATCCTTTCCGTCCACGTATTTATACATTTTTTTCTGAAGTTTCTTGATGTCTTTTTCTTTCAACACTGAATCATCGTGTCTCCCCGTATATTTTTCAGTCACTCGAACATTACTGATTCCTTTCCCAAAATTGTATGCTCTTCTGATCTTAGCAATGTACATGCGAAATTTGATTGAAATCGTCTCATCTCGCAGATTCTGATGTTTGAACCGGATCGAATCTTTTCCAACAAACTTCATCACCGGAGAGTCTCAGATGAGCCCGTACGAAACTGAGCCGTATCGGCAACGAACGTCACACTCGAATCTCTCTTAACCGCGGATTCCGCTTGAAACGCATCAATCGCGGTTTCTGCTGCTTGAGCCGCAGAAGTAAGATGCGACTCAGCCTGCTGCCGTGCACTGAAGAGCGGCTTTAAGCAGCAACCTGCTGCGTTCTGACTCCAACATTACAGCGATTACCCTTATGACAGAATCCGTTCCTGGCGTTGTCGATAGAGATGGGGAGGACCCCGATATTAGTGTGGGGGAAAGATTCTGTTCCCTTTCTGCTCTGCTACCGTCGACAATGTATGTCTGCATCAGACGATCCTTTCCGTCCACGTTTTCATACTTCATTTCTGAATCTTTTTGATGTCTCTTTCTTCGTGAAACTTCGTCGATCCCGTTTCCTTTCCGCACACTAGGACGTTACTGATTCCTTTCCCAAAATGGTATGCTCTTCTGATCTTAGCAATGTAGATGCGAAATTTGAGTGAAACTTCCTCCTCTCGCAGATTCTTGTGACTGAACCGGATCGAATATGTTCCAACAAACTTATTCACCGGAGAGTCTCAGATGAACCCGTACGAAACTGAACCGAATCGGCAACGAACGTCACACTCGAATCTCTCTTAACCGCGGATTCCGCTTGAAACGCATCAATCGCGGTTTCTGCTGCTTGAGCCGCTGAAGAAAGACGCGCAGAATTCGGCTGCAGGCGCTGAAGAGCGGGTTTAAGCAGCAACCTGCTGCGGTCTGACTCCAACATTACAGCGATTACCCTTATGACAGAATCCGTTCCTGGCGTTGTCGATAGAGATGGGGAGGACCGTGATGTTAGTGTGGGGGAAAGATTCTGTTCCCTTTCTGCTCTGCTACCGTCGGCTATGCAGGTCTGCATCAGAAGATCCTTTCCGTCCACGTATTTATACATTTTTTTCTGAAGTTTCTTGATGTCTTTTTCTTTCAACACTGAATCATCGTGTCGCCCCGTGTATTTTTCAATCACTAGAACATTACTGATTCCTTTCCCAAAATTGTATGCTCTTCTGATCTTAGCAATGTAGATGCGAAATTTGAGTGAAACTGGCCCCTATGGCAGATTCTGGTGTCTGTCAAACCGGATCTAACATTTTCCAACAAACTTCATTAACGGAGAGTCTCAGATGAGCCGGTACGAAACTTTTCCGAATCGACAATGAACGTCACACTCGAATCTCTCTTAACCGCGCGGGGATTCCGCTTGAAACACATCAATCGCGGTTTCTGCTGCTTGAGCCGCAGAAGTAAGACGCGACTCAGCCTGCTGCCGTGCACTGAAAAGCGGCTTTAAGCAGCAACCTGCTGCAGTCTGACTCCAACATTACAGCGATTACCCTTATGACAGAATCTGTTCCTGGCGTTGTCGATATAGATGGGGAAGACCCCGATATTAATGTGGGGGAAAGATTCTGTTCCCTTTCTGCTCTGCTACCGTCGGCAATATATGTCTGCATCAGACGATCCTTTCCGTCCACGTATTTATACATTTTTTTCTGAAGTTTCTTGATGTCTTTTTCTTTCAACACTGAATCATCGTGTCTCCCCGTATATTTTTCAGTCACTCGAACATTACTGATTCCTTTCCCAAAATTGTATGCTCTTCTGATCTTAGCAATGTAGATGCGAAATTTGAGTGAAACTTCCTCCTCTCGCAGATTCTTGTGACTGAACCGGATCGAATCTTTTCCAACAAACTTATTCACCGGAGAGTCTCAGATGAGCCCGTACGAAACTGAGCCGTATCGGCAACGAACGTCACACTCGAATCTCTCTTAACCGCAGATTCCGCTTGAAACGCATCAATCGCGGTTTCTGCTGCTTGAGCCGCAGAAGTAAGATGCGACTCAGCCTGCTGCCGTGCACTGAAGAGCGGCTTTAAGCAGCAACCTGCTGCAGTCTGACTCCAACATTACAGCGATTACCCTTATGACAGAATCCGTTCCTGGCGTTGTCGATAGCGATGGGGAGGACCCCGATGTTAGTGTGGGGGAAAGATTCTGTTCCCATTCTTCTCTGCTACCGTGTTCAATGTATGTCTGCATCAGACGATCCTTTCCGTCCATGTATTTATACATTTTTTTTCTGAAGTTTCTTGATGTCTTTCTCTTTCAACACTAAATCATCGTGTCTCCCCGTGTATTTTTCAATCACTCGAACATTACTGATTCCCTTCCCAAAATTGTATGCTCTTCTGATCTTAGCAATGTACATGCGAAATTTGAGTGAAACTTCCTCCTCTCGCAGATTCTGATGTCTGTCGAACCGGATCGAATCTTTTCCAGCAAACTTCATCACCGGAGAGTCTCAGATGAGCCCGTACGAAACTTTTCCGAATCGGCAACGAACGTCACACTCGAAACTCTCTCAACCTCGGATTCTGCTTGAAACGCTTCAACCGCCTTTTCTGCTGCTTGAGCCGCTGAAGAATGACGCGACTCAGCCTGCTGCCGTGCACTGAAAAGCGGCTTTAAGCCGCAGCCTGCTGCGGTCTGACTCCAACACAACAGTGATTACCCTTCTGACAGAATCCGTTCCCGGCGTTATCGATAGAGATGGGGAGGACCCCGATGTTAGTGTTGGGGAATTATTCTGTTCCCATTCTGCTCTGCTACCGTGTTCAATGTATGTCTGCATCAGACGATCCTTTCCGTCCACGTATTCATACTTTATTTCAGAAACATTTTGATGTCTTTTTCTTCGTGAAACTTCGTCAGTCCCGTTTCCTTTCCGCACACAAGGACGTTACTGATTCCTTCCCCAAAATTGTATGCTCTTCTGATCTTAGCAATGTAGATGCGAAATTTGAGTGAAGCTGGCTCCTCTCGCAGATTCTGGTTTCTCTCCCACCGGAACGAATATTTTCCAACAAACTTCATCCCCGGAGCTCGTTCAAAACTCTGCCGAATGGGCAACGAACGTCACACTCGAATCGCTCGTAACAGCAGATTCCGCTTGAAACGCATCAATTGCGTTTTTTGCTTCTAGAGCCGCAGAAGTAAGACGCGACTCAGCCTGATGCCGTGCTCTGTAGCCGATTCTGACATGCTATGCTGAAGAAATTAGATAAGTTTTTATACCATTCAAAAAACATTTATAAACTTTTTGGAATAGCATTTTTATTTAATTTTGAACGTTTTAAAGTTTTTCAATACTTCTTTGTAATGTAGTCTAAAGTTGAAATACGTTTAAAATTAATTGTCAGGATCTTTTACATCCCATAATAGCTGCATTTTTTGACTGATCGTGTGCGATTTTTAAAACAAGAGAAATGAGTACAGCCACAGATTTCTTGTGTGTGTAATGAACACTTATGCAGAGCTTTATTTCAAGTGGAAGAAAATGTCATGTTCTATAATATGCCGATTTGAAGCTCAGTATTTGCCCACACCCAATTTTTTTTTTAACAATAACAATAACATTCCAACTAATCCCAATCCAAAATCTATTCATAAAATGCAAAGAAACCCTGTCCCTTACGCAAATATAAAATCAAATCTTAACCCTAATATAAAATCCATCCCAAACACTAACCCTTACCGTAAACGTAACCTTAGCTTTAACCACAAAACTAACACCCTAACCCAAACACTACAACAAACCAAAACTCTAAACCGAGATGGATAGCAGATCATACCCCTATCCCTTACTCTAGGACTATAAACCAACTAAACTCAAAGTCTCTCCCTATGCCAAATAGAAGCAATAAACTTGTACAGAACACTATTCCTATTCCTATTTTTGAACCATAACCAATCACAAAACAAATCCAGGGCTTAACACTTCTTTCACAATAACGCTCAAAATTACCCTACACTACACAAGAAATTTAACACTACCTTAGGAGAATACTGTGGGAGACCGTGTCAAAGGCCTTGCTGAAGTCCAGGTAGACTACATCAACAGCCTTTCCCTCATCTACCTGTCTGGTCACCCAGTCATAGAAGGAGATGAGTTTGGACAAGCACGACCTGCCCCTGGTGAACCCGTGCTGGCTGGGTCTGATCCCTTTATTGCCACGCACGTGTCGTGTGATCTCCCTCAAGATCATCTGTTCCATAACTTTCCCTGATACCGAGGTCAGGCTGACAGGCCTGTAGTTCCCCGGGTCTTCCTTACGGCCTTTCTTGTAGATGGGAGTCACATCGGCAAGCCTCCAATCTTGTGGGACCTCTCCAGATAACCAGGAATGCTGATAGATGGCAGAAAGTGGCTCGGCAAAAAGAAATTTAAAGAAAGAAATTTAAAAAAAGAAATTTAACACTACCTCTATTCTTGAAACCTAGCACTAACTCTTTACCTATCTATAACTTAACCTAACCCTAAGCGCAAACCTAATGCTAACCCTAACCCTAACCCCTACATTGAACCCTAAACCTAAGCCTAACATTAACCCTGAACCTAACACTAACCCTAAATCTAACACTAACCCAAACCCTAACCCTGACCCAAAGACTAAGGCTAAACCTAAACCAAACCATAATCCAAACCATAATCCAAACACTAACCCTAACCCAAAACCAAACCCTAATCCTAAGCCAACACTAACCCTAACCCTATACTTTAACCCTAACCCTAACGCTAACCCCAACCCTAATCCTTACCCTAACCCTAACCCTAAGCCAAAATGTTACCCCAACACAAATCCAAATTCTGAACATAAAAATATTACTAAAGCCAATCTTCACCGAAGCTGCTAAAATTACCTAAATCCTTCCCTAACACTTACTCTAAGACTAATTCTTTAACCCTAACACTTACCCTAACCCTAACGCTAACACTTACCCTATCTTAACACTAAATCCAATTGTACACCCAACCCTATACAATAACATAAAACTTACTTTAAAACTAAATCTGTAAAACTAACACTAACCCTAACAGAATCCTAACACTAATCCTAACCCCTAACCTAACCCTAGCCCTACCCTATCCCTATCCTAACCCAAAATATCTCTTCTCAGAGATCCCTCCCACGTGGAGTCCCCTGCGAGCCTTATCATCCTGATGGTGAGCCATCTTCTCTTTCGTATTATTTGTATGCTATCTATATAGAACAACTCAAAATATACCATCATCTATACTATTTCTTTGTGAAGTACCATCCTTGGGAGTTATTTACCCCACACTAACCCTAACCATAACTCAATCCCTAACCTAAACCTAACTATTGCTATAAATCTTAATCTAGAAACCTAACACTAAACCTTACCCTAACTCTAAACCTAACCTTAACCCTAACCCTAAACTAACCTTAACGCTAAAAATAACACTAACGCTAACCTTAACCCTAAACGTAACCCTAACCTTAACACTACCCTAACCCTAACAGTAAACCAAAACCCTAAACCTAACCCTATCCCAAAACCAAACCGAGCCCAAAACTTAATCTTCACCCTAATTCTAACCATAACTCAAGCACTAAGCCTAACTCAAGCACTAAACCAAACATAAAACCCAACCCTAACCGTGATTCTAAACCTAAACTTACACTAAACCTAAACTAACACTACCCTAACCCTAAAATAAACCTTAACACTAACCGTAACGCTAATCCAAACCTTAAACCTAAGCCAAAACCTTCACCTAAGACTATTCCAAAATCTAAACATAACCTTATTACTATAGCCGATCTTCACCTAACCCTAAGAAGTAATCTAAATCCTTCCCTAACACTTACTGTAAGACTAAAACTTTAACCTAACACTTACTCTAACCCTAACACTAATCCTAAATCTAACACAAACCCTAAACCAAACCATAAATCCAATCATACAACTAACCCTATCCAATAACCTAAAACATTCATTAATACTTACATTACATTACATTCATTACATTACATTACATTCATTAACACTTACAATACTTACTCAAATCCAGTCTTCACAAAACCCACTGAAATTAACTAAATCCTTCCCTAACACTTACTGCAAGACTAAATCTTTAACCTGAACCCTTACTCTAGCCTAACACTAATTCTAAAGCTAACACAAACCCTAAACCAAACCCTAAATCCAATCATACACCTAAATCTATCCAATAACCTAAAACATACCCTAACACTTACTGTAAAACTAAATATTTAAACATAAACTTAAACCAAAACCTAATCCTCACCCTTACTCTAATCCTAAATCTTAGCCTAACCCTAACCCTATACCTTAACCTTAACACTAACGCTAACCCCAACAGTAGTCTGCACCCTAACCCTAAACCCTAAGCCTTACACTTACCCTAACCCAAACCCTAAAGCTAACCCATAGCCCTAAACCTAACCCTTAACTAAACCCATACCCTGACCCTAATTCAAAAAGTAACCCAAACCCAAACACTACCCTAAAGCTAACCCAACTCCAACTGCAACCCCATCCCCAAACCCAACACCAACCACACCTAACCCCTAACCCTAAACCTACCCCTATTCCTACCCTAACCCTATACCAAACCCTAACCCTACACCTAACCTTAAACATAAAACCAACCATAAACCCAACACCCTAACCATACACCTAACACTAACTTTAACCCTGAACCTAACACAAACCCTAAACTTAACACTAACCCTAACCCTAACCGTGATCCTTACCCAGACCCAAACACTAATGCTCAACCTAAATAAAACCCTAATCCAAACACTAACCCTAACCCAAAATCAAACCCTAACCCTAAGGCTAACCCCAACCCTAATCTACTCTAACCCTAACCTACTCTAGCCATAACCCTAATCCTAACCCTAAACCCTAACCCTAACCCAATCCCAACAACTATCCCAACTCCAACCCCAACCCCCAACACCAGCCCCAACCCTATCTCTAATACCAACAACAACCCCAACCCAAACAATAACATCTAAAACCTAACGCTATCCCTAATACTAAGCCTAACCCCACCCCCAAACAAAACCCCAACCCAAATCCCAACCCCAAACATAATCCTAAACATAACCCTAAACCTAATACTAAATGGAATCCTAAACCTAAAGCCTAACCCTAACCCAATCCATAACCCTAGCCCTAAACCTAACTCCAACCCCAGACCCAACCCAAACCCAACCCCAAACCTTATCCTAACCCTAACCGTAAACCTAAACCTAAGCCTAAGCCTAAGCCTAAGCCTAACCCTAACCCAAGCCATAACCCTAACCTTATACTAACCCTAACTCTAACCCTAACCCTAATCCGAACAACCCTAATCCCAATCCCAACCCCAACCCTAACTCCAAACTTAACTCTAATCCTAACCTGAACCCTAACCATGACTTTACCCTAACCCTAACATTAACTCTAACCCTAAAACTAACCTTACCCTAACACGAACACTAACCCTAAACCTAAACCTAAATCTAAGCCTACACCTAACCCTAAACCTAACCCTAACATTAACCCTGAACCTAACACTAACCCTAAACCTAACACTAACCCAAACCCTAACCCTGACCCTAAGCCCTAACCCTAACCTAATCCCAACAACTATCCCAACTCCAACCCCAACCCCGAACACCAGCCCCAACCCTATCCCTAACACCACCAACAACCCGAACCCAAACAGTAACATCTAAAACCTAACGCTAACCCTAATACTAACCCTAACCCCACCCCCAACCCAAATCCCACCCCCAACCCTAATCCCAACCCTAACCCTAAACCTAATCCTAACCCGAACCGTAAACCTAAAGCCTAACCCTAACCCAGGCCATAACCCTAGCCCTAAACCTAAACCCAACCCCAGACCCAACCCAAACCCAACCTAAACCCCAACCCCAACCCATAACCTAAACCTAAACCTAAACCTAAGCCTAAGCCTAACACTTACCCTAACCGTGACCCTAAACCTGTACCTAATCCTAACCCTACACTAACCCTAAAATAAACCTTAACACTATCCGTAACCCTTACCCTAACTGGACCCCTAAACCAAACCTTAAACCTGAGAGTCTTAACCTTTCAAAGAGTCTTAACTTAACAAACCTAAACATTTTTACCAAACCTAAACCTAAACATAACAAACCTTTTTTTAACTCTAACACAAAACCAAACCCTATATTTAACCCTAAATCTAACCCATACCCCAACCCTATCCCTACCCTAAACCTAACAGTGACCCAATCCCTAACCCTAACCCTATCCCAAACCCAAACCGAACTCAAAATTAGCCCTCCCCCTCACCTAAACCCTAACCCTCTCCGTAACCCTAAACCTAAACCTAATCATAACCGTAAACTAAACCTTAAAACTGACTGTAAGACTAACCCTAACCTTAAACCTTAGCCAAAACCTTACCTTAAGACTATTTCAAAATCTAATCATAATGTTATTACTAAAGCCAATCTTCACCTAACCCTATGAAATAACCTAAATCCTTCCCTAACACTTACTGTAAGACTAAATCTTTAACCTGAACCCTTACTCTAACCTAACACTAATTCTAAAGCTAACACAAACCCTAACCCTTAACCTAAATCCAATCATACACCTAACCCTATCCAATAACCTAAAACATACCCTAACACTTACTGTAAAACTAATTATTTAAACTTAACATTAAACCTAACCCTAAATCTTACTCTAACCCTAAAACTATACCTTAACACTAACCCTAAAGCTAACCCCAACCCTAATCCTTACCCAAATCCTAAGCCAAAACTTTACCCTAACACTAATCAAAAATCTAAACATAACCCTATTACTAAAGCCAATCTTCACCTAACCCTCTGAAGCTACCTAAATCCTTCTTTGACACTTACTGTAAGACTAAATCTTTAACCCTATCCCTTTCCCTAACCCTTGCCCTTACCGTAACACTAACACATACCCTAACCCTTACCCTAAATCCAAACTTACACCTAACCCTTTCCAATAACCAAAACTTACCCTAAATCTTACTGTAAAACTAAATCTTTAAACCTAACACTAATCCTAATACAAACCCTAACCACAACCCTAACCCTAACCATAACCATAACCATAACCATAAAACAAAAACTAATCCTAACCCTAACCCCAACCTCAACACTAACCAAAAGCCCTAACCATAAACCTAACAATAACCATACATTCTTACCCTAAACCTTACCGTAACCCTAAAACTAACCCCAACACCAAACCCAAACCTAATCCCAACCCCAAACCTAACCCCAAACCTATCTCCTAACCCCTACAACTAAGCCTAACCCTAACCCTAAATCTAACCCTAAAATGTTAATTTAACCCTAAATGAACCCTAATCCTAACCCTAACTCAATCCTTCTAATCCTAAACCTAACTGATCCCTAATCCTAACCCTAAACCGAAAGTAACCCTACTCCCACCACTCCCCCTACTCACAACAAAACACAACCACAAGCCCTAACCCTAATCCTAAACCAAACTCCAACACAAACCCCAAACGCAACAACAAACACACCCCCAACCCTAAAACCAAACCCCAAACCTAGTATTAACCCTAACACTAAACCTAAAACAAACCCAAATCTATGACGGTAACTCTAACCCTAACCCTAATCTATGACCCTAAACCTGAAGCCTTAGGTTAACCCTAATCCTATCCCAAAACCTAGTCCTGACCCAAAACCAAATTCTAACCCAAACCCTAACCCTAACACTAAACCTAACCCTATCGTTAACACTAACACCAATCCCAACCCAAACCCCAACCCAAACCCATACATGTAACCCCTAACCCGAAAGCTAACCCTACCCCTACCCCAAAACCAGCCACAAGCACTAACACTAATCCTATCCCTAAATTTTAACCTACCCCTAACCCTACCCTAAAAGCAACCACAAGCACTAACCCTAACCCTAACCCTAACCCTAATCCTAACACTAAACCGAACCCTAACCATACCCCTAAAACCTACCCCAACCCTAAACCCTCAAGGTAAGCCTAAACCGAACCCTAACCCTAAACTTAATACTAACCCTAACACTAACCTTCACCCTAACCCTAAACTATTACCCTGAACTATAACGCTAACCATGACCTAGAAATTTCTAGAAATTTTTATACTGGTTATAAAACCTTTCAAATCTTTTCAAATAATCAGGTCTGAACGGAGGCCTGTAATCACTCATAACCGTGGATTAAGCTTGAAAATATTTACGTCTTCTACAGTTCCGAAGGCAGGATGCTAATCAGCCGACTGCCTTGCGCTGTAATGTGGCTTATGACAGAATCCGTTCCTGGCGTTGTCGATAGAGATGGGGAGGACCCCGATATTAGTGTGGGGGAAAGATTCTGTTCCCTTTCTGCTCTGCTACCGTCGGCAATGTATGTCTGCATCAGAAGATCCTTTCCGTCCACGTATTTATACATTTTTTTCTGAAGTTTCTTGATGTCTTTTTCTTTCAACACTGAATCATCGTGTCTCCCCGTATATTTTTCAGTCACTCGAACATTACTGATTCCTTTCCCAAAATTGTATGCTCTTCTGATCTTAGCAATGTAGATGCAAAATTTGAGTGAAACTTCCTCCTCTCGCAGATTCTTGTGACTGAACCGCATCGAATCTTTTCCAACAAACTTATTCACCGGAGAGTCTCAGATGAGCCCGTACGAAACTGAACCGAATTGGCAACGAACGTCACACTCGAATCTCTCTTAACCACAGATTCCGCTTGAAACGCATCAATCGCGGTTTCTGCTGCATAAACGGCTGAAGAAAGACGCGCAGAATTCGGCTGCAGGCGCTGAAGAGCGGGTTTAAACAGCAGCCTGCTGCGGTCTGACTCCAACATAACAGCGATTACCCTTATGACAGAATCCGTTCCCGTCGATGTCGAAAGAGATGGGGAGGACCCCGATATTAGTGTGGGGAAAGATTCTGTTCCCTTTCTGCTCTGCTACCATCGGCAATGTATGTCTGCATCAGAAGATCCTTTCCGTCCACGTATTTTTACATTTTTTTCTGAAGTTTCTTGATGTCTTTTTCTTTCAACACTGAATCATCGTGTCTCCCCGTATATTTTTCAGTCACTCGAACATTACTGATTCCTTTCCCAAAATTGTATGCTCTTCTGATCTTAGCAATGTAGATGCAAAATTTGAGTGAAACTTCCTCCTCTCGCAGATTCTTGTGACTGAACCGCATCGAATCTTTTCCAACAAACTTATTCACCGGAGAGTCTCAGATGAGCCCGTACGAAACTGAACCGAATTGGCAACGAACGTCACACTCGAATCTCTCTTAACCACAGATTCCGCTTGAAACGCATCAATCGCGGTTTCTGCTGCATAAACGGCTGAAGAAAGACGCGCAGAATTCGGCTGCAGGCGCTGAAGAGCGGGTTTAAACAGCAGCCTGCTGCGGTCTGACTCCAACATAACAGCGATTACCCTTATGACAGAATCCGTTCCCGTCGATGTCGAAAGAGATGGGGAGGACCCCGATATTAGTGTGGGGAAAGATTCTGTTCCCTTTCTGCTCTGCTACCATCGGCAATGTATGTCTGCATCAGAAGATCCTTTCCGTCCACGTATTTATACATTTTTTAATGAAGTTTCTTGATGTCTTTTTCTTTCAACACTGAATCATCGTGTCTCCCCGTATATTTTTCAGTCACTCGAACATTACTGATTCCTTTCCCAAAATGGTATGCTCTTCTGATCTTAGCAATGTAGATGCGAAATTTGATTGAAACTGTCTCATCTCGCAGATTCTGATGTTTGAACCGGATCGAATCTTTTCCAACAAACTTCATCACCGGAGAGTCTCAGATGAGCCCGTACGAAACTGAGCCGTATCGGCAACGAACGTCACACTCGAATCTCTCTTAACCGCGGATTCCGCTTGAAACGCATCAATCGCGGTTTCTGCTGCTTGAGCCGCAGAAGTAAGATGCGACTCAGCCTGCTGCCGTGCACTGAAGAGCGGCTTTAAGCCGCAGCCTGCTGCGGTCTGACTCCAACATTACAGCGATTAACCTTATGACAGAATCCGTTCCCGGCGTTATCGATAGAGATGGGGAGGACCCCGATGTTAGTGTTGGGGAATTATTCTGTTCCCATTCTGCTCTGCTACCGTGTTCAATGTATGTCTGCATCAGACGATCCTTTCCGTCCACGTATTCATACTTTATTTCAGAAACTTTTTGATGTCTTTTTCTTCGTGAAACTTCGTCAGTCCCGTTTCCTTTCCGCACACAAGGACGTTACTGATTCCTTCCCCAAAATTGTATGCTCTTCTGATCTTAGCAATGTAGATGCGAAATTTGAGTGAAGCTGGCTCCTCTCGCAGATTCTGGTTTCTCTCCCACCGGAACGAATATTTTTCAACAAACTTCATCCCCGGAGCTCGTTCAAAACTCTGCCGAATGGGCAACGAACGTCACACTCGAATCGCTCGTAACAGCAGATTCCGCTTGAAACGCATCAATTGCGTTTTTTGCTTCTAGAGCCGCAGAAGTAAGACGCGACTCAGCCGGATGCCGTGCTCTGTAGCCGATTCTGACATGCTTAGCTGAAGAAATTAGATAAGTTTTTATACCATTCAAAAAACATTTATAAACTTTTTGGAATAGCATTTTTATTTAATTTTGAACGTTTTAAAGTTTTTCAATACTTCTTTGTAATGTAGTCTAAAGTTGAAATATGTTTAAAATTAATTGTCAGGATCTTTTACATCCCATAATAGCTGCATTTTTTGACTGATCGTGTGCGATTTTTAAAACAAGAGAAATGAGTACAGCCACAGATTTCTTGTGTGTGTAATGAACACTTATGCAGAGCTTTATTTCAAGTGGAAGAAAATGTCATGTTCTATAATATGCCGATTTGAAGCTCAGTATTTGCCCACACCCAATTTTTTTTTTAACAATAACAATAACATTCCAACTAATCCCAATCCAAAATCTATTCATAAAATGCAAAGAAACCCTGTCCCTTACGCAAATATAAAATCAAATCTTAACCCTAATATAAAATCCATCCCAAACACTAACCCTTACCGTAAACGTAACCTTAGCTTTAACCACAAAACTAACACCCTAACCCAAACACTACAACAAACCAAAACTCTAAACCGAGATGGATAGCAGATCATACCCCTATCCCTTACTCTAGGACTATAAACCAACTAAACTCAAAGTCTCTCCCTATGCCAAATAGAAGCAATAAACTTGTACAGAACACTATTCCTATTCCTATTTTTGAACCATAACCAATCACAAAACAAATCCAGGGCTTAACACTTCTTTCACAATAACGCTCAAAATTACCCTACACTACACAAGAAATTTAACACTACCTCTATTCTTGAAACCTAGCACTAACTCTTTACCTATCTGTAACTTAACCTAACCCTAAGCGCAAACCTAATGCTAACCCTAACCCTAACCCCTACATTGAACCCTAAACCTAAGCCTAACATTAACCCTGAACCTAACACTAACCCTAAATCTAACACTAACCCAAACCCTAACCCTGACCCAAAGACTAACGCTAAACCTAAACCAAACCATAATCCAAACACTAACCCTAACCCAAAACCAAACCCTAATCCTAAGCCAACACTAACCCTAACCCTATACTTTAACCCTAACCCTAACGCTAACCCCAACCCTAATCCTTACCCTAACCCTAACCCTAAGCCAAAATGTTACCCCAACACAAATCCAAATTCTGAACATAAAAATATTACTAAAGCCAATCTTCACCGAAGCTGCTAAAATTACCTAAATCCTTCCCTAACACTTACTCTAAGACTAATTCTTTAACCCTAACACTTACCCTAACCCTAACGCTAACACTTACCCTATCTTAACACTAAATCCAATTGTACACCCAACCCTATACAATAACATAAAACTTACTTTAAAACTAAATCTGTAAAACTAACACTAACCCTAACAGAATCCTAACACTAATCCTAACCCCTAACCTAACCCTAGCCCTACCCTATCCCTATCCTAACCCAAAATATCTCTTCTCAGAGATCCCTCCCACGTGGAGTCCCCTGCGAGCCTTATCATCCTGATGGTGAGCCATCTTCTCTTTCGTATTATTTGTATGCTATCTATATAGAACAACTCAAAATATACCATCATCTATACTATTTCTTTGTGAAGTACCATCCTTGGGAGTTATTTACCCCACACTAACCCTAACCATAACTCAATCCCTAACCTAAACCTAACTATTGCTATAAATCTTAATCTAGAAACCTAACACTAAACCTTACCCTAACTCTAAACCTAACCTTAACCCTAACCCTAAACTAACCTTAACGCTAAAAATAACACTAACGCTAACCTTAAACCTAAACGTAACCCTAACCTTAACACTACCCTAACCCTAACAGTAAACCAAAACCCTAAACCTAACCCTATCCCAAAACCAAACCGAGCCCAAAACTTAATCTTCACCCTAATTCTAACCATAACTCAAGCACTAAGCCTAACTCAAGCACTAAACCAAACATAAAACCCAACCCTAACCGTGATTCTAAACCTAAACTTACACTAAACCTAAACTAACACTACCCTAACCCTAAAATAAACCTTAACACTAACCGTAACGCTAATCCAAACCTTAAACCTAAGCCAAAACCTTCACCTAAGACTATTCCAAAATCTAAACATAACCTTATTACTATAGCCGATCTTCACCTAACCCTATGAAGTAATCTAAATCCTTCCCTAACACTTACTGTAAGACTAAAACTTTAACCTGAACCCTTACTCTAGCCTAACACTAATTCTAAAGCTAACACAAACCCTAAACCAAACCCTAAATCCAATCATACACCTAAACCTATCCAATAACCTAAAACATACCCTAACACTTACTGTAAAACTAAATATTTAAACATAAACTTAAACCAAAACCTAATCCTCACCCTTACTCTAATCCTAAATCTTAGCCTAACCCTAACCCTATACCTTAACCTTAACACTAACGCTAACCCCAACAGTAGTCTGCACCCTAACCCTAAACCCTAAGCCTTACACTTACCCTAACCCAAACCCTAAAGCTAACCCATAGCCCTAAACCTAACCCTTAACTAAACCCATACCCTGACCCTAATTCAAAAAGTAACCCAAACCCAAACACTACCCTAAAGCTAACCCAACTCCAACTGCAACCCCATCCCCAAACCCAACACCAACCACACCTAACCCCTAACCCTAAACCTACCCCTATTCCTACCCTAACCCTATACCAAACCCTAACCCTACACCTAACCTTAAACATAAAACCAACCATAAACCCAACACCCTAACCATACACCTAACACTAACTTTAACCCTGAACCTAACACAAACCCTAAACTTAACACTAACCCTAACCCTAACCGTGATCCTTACCCAGACCCAAACACTAATGCTCAACCTAAATAAAACCCTAATCCAAACACTAACCCTAACCCAAAATCAAACCCTAACCCTAAGGCTAACCCCAACCCTAATCTACTCTAACCCTAACCTACTCTAGCCATAACCCTAATCCTAACCCTAAACCCTAACCCTAACCCAATCCCAACAACTATCCCAACTCCAACCCCAACCCCCAACACCAGCCCCAACCCTAATACCACCAACAACCCAAACCCAAACAGTAACATCTAAAACCTAACGCTAACCCTAATACTAACCCTAACCCCACCCCCAACCCGAATCCCAACCCCAACCCTTATCCCAACCCTAACCCTAAACCTAATCCTAACCATAACCGTAAACCTAAAGCCTAACCCTAACTCAGGCCATAACCCTAGCCCTAAACCTAAACCCAAACCCAGACCCAACCCAAACCCAACCTAAACCCCAACCCCAACCCCAACCCCAACCCATAACCTAAACCTAAACCTAAACCTAAGCCTAAGCCTAACACTTACCCTAACCGTGACCCTAAACCTGTACCTAATCCTAACCCTACACTAACCCTAAAATAAACCTTAACACTATCCATAACCCTTACCCTAACTGGACCCCTAAACCAAACCTTAAACCTGAGAGTCTTAACCTTTCAAAGGGTCTTAACTTAACAAACCTAAACATTTTTACCAAACCTAAACCTAAACATAACAAACCTTTTTTTAACTCTAACACAAAACCAAACCCTATATTTAACCCTAAATCTAACCCATACCCCAACCCTATCCCTACCCTAAACCTAACAGTGACCCAATCCCTAACCCTAACCCTATCCCAAACCCAAACCGAACTCAAAATTAGCCCTCCCCCTCACCTAAACCCTAACCCTCTCCGTAACCCTAAACCTAAACCTAATCATAACCGTAAACTAAACCTTAAAACTGACTGTAAGACTAACCCTAACCTTAAACCTTAGCCAAAACCTTACCTTAAGACTATTTCAAAATCTAATCATAATGTTATTACTAAAGCCAATCTTCACCTAACCCTATGAAATAACCTAAATCCTTCCCTAACACTTACTGTAAGACTAAATCTTTAACCTGAACGCTTACTCTAACCTAACACTAATTCTAAAGCTAACACAAACCCTAACCCTTAACCTAAATCCAATCATACACCTAACCCTATCCAATAACCTAAAACATACCCTAACACTTACTGTAAAACTAATTATCTATCTCCTAACCCCTACAACTAAGCCTAACCCTAACCCTAAATCTAACCCTAAAATGTTAATTTAACCCTAAATGAACCCTAATCCTAACCCTAACTCAATCCTTCTAATCCTAAACCTAACTGATCCCTAATCCTAACCCTAAACCGAAAGTAACCCTACTCCCACCACTCCCCCTACTCACAACAAAACACAACCACAAGCCCTAACCCTAATCCTAAACCAAACTCCAACACAAACCCCAAACGCAACAACAAACACACCCCCAACCCTAAAACCAAACCCCAAACCTAGTATTAACCCTAACACTAAACCTAAAACAAACCCTAATCCATGACGGTAACTCTAACCCTAACCCTAATCTATGACCCTAAACCTGAAGCCTTACGTTATCCCTAATCCTATCCCAAAACCTAGTCCTGACCCAAAACCAAATTCTAACCCAAATCCTAACCCTAACACTAAACCTAACCCTATCGTTAACACTAACACCAATCCCAACCCAAACCCCAACCCAAACCCATACATGTAACCCCTAACCCGAAAGCTAACCCTACCCCTACCCCAAAACCAGCCACAAGCACTAACACTAATCCTATCCCTAAATTTTAACCTACCCCTAACCCTACCCTAAAAGCAACCACAAGCACTAACCCTAACCCTAACCCTAACCCTAATCCTAACACTAAACCGAACCCTAACCATACCCCTAAACCCTACCCTAACCCTAAACCCTCAAGGTAAGCCTAAACCGAACCCTAACCCTAAACTTAATACTAACCCTAACACTAACCTTCACCCTAACCCTAAACTATTACCCTGAACTATAACCCTAACCATGACCTAGAAATTTCTAGAAATTTTTATACTGGTTATAAAACCTTTCAAATCTTTTCAAATAATCAGGTCTGAACGGAGGCCTGTAATCACGCATAACCGTGGATTAAGCTTGAAAATATTTGCGTCTTCTACAGTTCCGAAGGCAGGATGCTAATCAGCCGACTGCCTTGCGCTGTAATGTGGCTTATCTCCACTGCCAAATGAGGTCTGATTCCAACATTACGCAGTTTACAGACTCCGTTCATGGTGTTTTTAGAAAAGATGGGCTGCCCCCCTTTGTTAGTGAGGGGGAATTTTCTGTTCTCAGCCGGCTCAGCAAGCATTTGAAAAGAATGATAGCATCAGAACTTTATTTCAGTACACATTCTCACAGTTTTTCTTTAACATTTCATGATGACCTTCTAGATCCTTCAGAAACACAGTTTCTCTCAATTTTTCCTTTTCATACACACGGACATTACTGATTCCTTCCCCAAAATTGTATGCTGCTCTGAGGTTAGTAAAGGCGAATTGTGAGTGAAGCTGGCCCCTCTCGCAGATTCTGCAGTCTGCGACAGCGGTTCGAAAATTTCCCCAACAAACTTACAGGATACAGGAGCATCGAACTTTCAGGATACAGGAGCATAGAAGATGAGCACTAAGCCGAGTCGGCAACGAACCTCACACTGAAGAAAGACGCGCATCAGCCTGCTGCCGTGCACTGAAAATCAGCTTTAAGCAGCAGCCTGCTACGGTCTGACTCCAGGTCAGATTCTGGCATTAGGTCTGACATAACAGCGATTAACCTTATGACAGAATCCGTTACTAGCGTGGTCGATAGAGATGGGGAGGACCCCGATATTAGTGTGGGGGAAAGATTCTGTTCCCATTCTGCTCTGCTACCGTCGGCAATGTATGTCTGCATTAAACGTTCCTTTCCGTCCACGTATTTATACATTTTTTTCTGAAGTTTCTTGATGTCTTTTTCTTTCAACACTGAATCATCCTGTCTCCCCGTATATTTTTCAATCTCTCGAACATTACTGATTCCTTTCCCAAAATGGTATGCTCTTCTGATCTTAGCAATGTAGATGCGAAATTTGATTGAAACTGTCTCATCTCGCAGATTCTGATGTTTGAAACGGATCGAATCTTTTCCAACAAACTTCATCACCGGAGAGTCTCAGATGAGCCCGTACTAAACTGAGCCGTATCGGCAACGAACTTCACACTCGAATCTCTCTTAACCACGGATTCCGCTTGAAACGCATCAATCGCGGTTTCTGCTGCTTGAGCCGCTGAAGAAAGACGAGCAGAATTCAGCTTCAGGCGCTGAAGAGCGGCTTTAAGCAGCAGCCTGCTGCGGTCTGACTCCAACATTACAGCGATTACCCTTATGACGGAATCCGTTCCTGGCGTTGTCGATAGAGATGGGGAGGACCCCGATGTTAGTGTGGGGGAAAGATTCTTTTCCTTTTCTGCTCTGCTACCGTCGGCAATGTATGTCTGCATCAGAAGATCCTTTCCGTCCACGTATTTATACATTTTTTTCTGAAGTTTCTTGATGTCTTTTTCTTTCAACACTGAATCATCGTGTCGCCACGTGTATTTTTCAATCACTAGAACATTACTGATTCCTTTCCCAAAATTGTATGCTCTTCTGATCTTAGCAATGTAGATGCGAAATTTGATTGAAACTGGCTCATCTCGCAGATTCTGATGTCTGAACCGGATAGAATCTTTTCCAACAAACTTCATCACCGGAGAGACTCAGATTAGCCTGTACGAAACTGAGCCGTATCGGCAACGAACGTCACACTCGAATCTCTCTTAACCTTAGTTTCTGATTGAAATGCAATAATAGCGGTTCTGGAACGCAGGAGGCTTTGTCTTATAGTCGGTCTTCAGCGCCTTGCAGCCGGCTTATTTGCGTCTTCAGCAGTTTTTGCAGCAGAAACCGCGATTGATGCATTTCAAGCTTAATCCCACGTTACGATCAATTCGAGTGTGACGTTCGTTGCCGATTCTTTTCAGTTTCGGACGGGCTCATATGAGATTCTCCGGTGATGAAGTTTGTTGAAAAATATTCGATCCGGTTCGACAGATCAGAATCTGCGAGAGCAGCCAGCTTTACTCAAAGTTTGTATCTGCATTGCTAAGATCAGAAGAGCATACAATTTTGGGAAGGAATCAGTCCGTGTGCATGAAAAGGTAAAATTGGGATTAGTTGTGTTTCTGAGGAATTCAAAGATCATAATGAAATATAAAATTCAAATGTGAAAATGTGTACTGAAATGATGGTCTGATGCTATCATTATTTGCAAATGCTTGGTAGCCGACAGAGAACATAAAATTCCTTCCCATTAACATAGGGGGGCAGCCCTTCTTTTCTAAAAACACCATGAATTGAGTCTGTTATAAAAGTAAACTGCGTAATGTCGGAATCAGACCTCATCTGGCATTGGAGATGAGCCGCTTTACAGCGCAAGGCTGCTGGCTGATTATCATTGTGCCTTCGGAACTGTAGAAGACATAAATTTTTCCAAGCTTAATCCAAGGTTATGAGAGATTACAGCCATATTTTCTCCCTCCATTGGGACCTGGTTATTTAAAAAGATTTGAAAGGTTTTATAATCAGTATAAAAATTTCTAGAATGTTCTAGGATTAGGGTTAGGTTCACGGTTAGGGTTATAGTTAAGTGTTATAGATTAGGGTTAGGGCTAGTGTTAGTGTTAGGGTTAGTATTTTGTTTAGGGTTAGTGTTAGGATAAGGTTTGTTTTGGGGTATGGTTAGGGTTAGGGTTAGTGCTTGTGATTGCTTTTGGTGTAGTGGTAGGGTTAGGTTTAAGTTTTGGAATAGGATAATTGTTAGTGCTTGTGCCTGCTTTAGGGGTAGGGGTAGGCTAAGGTTTAGGGATAGGATTATTGTTAGGGTTTGTGATTGCTTTTGGGGTAGGAGTAGTGCAAGTGTTAGGATTAGGGTTAGGGTTAGGGTTAGGTTATAGCGTTATGGTATAGGGTTAGGTTTCGGTTTAGGTTTAGGGTTTCTGCTTGTGTTTGCTTTTGGGGAAGGGTTAGGGTTTTGGTTAAGGTTAGGATTAGGGGTTACAGGTATGGGTTTGGGTTGGGGTTGCAGTAGGGGTTGGGGTTCGTGTTAATGTTAATGATAGGGTTAGTTTTAGTGTTAGAGTTAGGGTTAGGATTTGGTTTAGAGTTTGGTTTTGGTTTAGGATTAGGGTTAGTGTTAGGCTTAGGTTTAGGCTAAGGCTTCAGGTTTTGAATCATAGATTAGGGTTAGGGTTAGTGTTAGGTTTAGGGTTAATGTTTGGTTTGGGGTTAGGTTTTAGGGTTGGAGTTGTGTTTCTTGTTGCGTTTGGGGTTGGTGTTGGAGTTTGGGTTAGGGTTATGGTTAGGGCTTGTGGTTGCGGTTTGTTGTGAGTGGGGTTAGTTTCGGTTTAGGGATACAATTAGGGTTCGAGTTATGGTTAAAGTAACTGTTTAGGGTTAGATTTAGAGTTCGGGTTAGGGTTAGTTGTAGGGGTTAGGATATAGGTTTGGGGTTAGGTTTGGGGTTGGGATTAGATTTGGGTGTGGTGTTGGGTTAGGGTTAGGGTTATGGTAAGGGTTAGGGTTAGAATGTAGGGTTAGGTATTAGGCTTATGGTTAGGGCTGCGGGGTTAGTGTTGAGGTTGGGGTTAGGGTTAGGGTTAGGTTTTTTTTTAAGTTTATGGTCAGGGGTAGGTTAGAGTTTTGCAGTTAACGTTGGAGATGAGGTTGTTTTTAGGATTAGGGTTATGGTTAGGGTTTAGTTTTAGGGTTTGGGTTAGTTAGTCGTAGGGTTAGGGTTAGGATCGGGGTTATTTTTAGGTTTAGTTTTAGGGTTATGTTTAGCGTATAGGGCTAGGTTTTAGGGTTAGGTTTAGTTTTAGATTTAGGGTTTAGTTGGGGGTTTTGGTAAGGTTTAGGGTTTCGATTAGGATAAGGATAAGGTTATGTGTTAAGGTTAGTGTTAGAGATAGGTGTTAGGCGGTTGTTTGGGGTTGTTGTTGTTTTTTTTGTGTTGGGGTTGTTTATAAAGGTTATGGTTAGGGGATAAGTTAGTTTTAGGATTAGGGTCAGAAAGAGGGTAAAGTTTTGGGTTCATTCTGGGTTTGGGATAGGGTTAGGGTTAGGCTTTTGGTTACAGTTAGGGTTAGGTTCGGGTTAAGGTTAGGGTTAGGGTAGGGTTAGGGTTAGGTTTAGGGTTAGGATTTGTGTTAGCGTTAAGGTTAGGTTTTTGGTTAATGTTAGGTATATAGTTTTAGATTTAAAGTAATTGTTAGGGTTACGGTTAGGGCTTGAGTTAGGGTTAGTGTTAGTGGGGGTATATATTCCCAAGGACGGTTCTTCACAAAGAAGTATTATAGAGGATGTTGTGTTGTTCTATATATATAGCATACAAATAATACAAAAGAGAAGATGGCTCACCATCAGGATTGTTATAGGTGTGAAGAACAATACACAATTTTGAGACTTCTACAAACTACATAGTTTTGAGAAAGCAAAACACTGAAAAACACTGACACATCTGTCTCAATTCGGTTTGATTAACAAATACAGCACTCATTTTTATCACAATCCCCCTTTTCTTTTTTCTCATTTTGTTCATCAAACCATATCACTGCATTTTGATGTAAAATATGTTTTTTTTTCAATTGTTCCAACAGTTTTACCATGCTGCAATTATTTTATTCAGTATTTTTGGTGTACTCATTTTCAATAATGAATATTTTCAAGTTCTATCTTAGCCCCCCCCTTTTCTCTTTTTCTGTTTTAATATATATATATATTTCTCCATAGCCAATCTAAATCAAGTGACAACTTATTGAATCCAGTGAGCACTTAAAATCTGAATTCAGTGAGCACTTTCAGTATAGCTTCGTGAGGCCTTCCAGATTAGGAGACAAAGGTCAAAGTGATTTCACATAGGAGTTCATTCTCATAGCCCCACCTCTGCCTCCCTCGCCTACTTTTTTGCTTAGAGATAATGGCACCATTACACCCATCCAGATAACCGGCAGTTATCAGTCAGAGTCTTGTCACCAGAAAAGGCCTTACGAAGCAAACTTTGAGACAAAGGAAAACAGTTTCTGTCTTTTACACTTACTACTATAATTCTCGATCCTCTGTCGACAATATCCTAGCAACCCTAAGATCTGTCTCACCTGCCTCTTACTTCTTGGGGCCTTGAAAAATAAATCCCATTTACTCGCTCTGGATCTAATTTCTTATTCCCCTTGCTTAACCAATGTCCCAGATATCTCACTTCCTCTTCTGTAAATTGTAACTTTGCCTTTGAAACTTTCAACCCTTTTGAACCTAAGAAATTTAATAGTTTAATGCTCTCCTGTCTAACCGCCTCCTCATCTGTTCCAGCTAATAGTAAGTCATCTACGTATTGTGCTAAGGTCACCTGTGGGTTTGATCCGTAAGTTTTTAACACCTGCTCAAGGGCTTGCCCAAACAAGTTAGGGGCTTCTGTGAATCCCTGTGGAAGCACTGTCCATCTAAGTTGTTGTTTTCTATGGGTGTTTGGATCTTCCCACTCAAAGGCGAAGTAATCTCTACATTCTACCTTCAGGGGGCAGGTCCAAAAAGCATCTTTTAAATCAATCACACTATACCATTTAAATTCTGGTTTTAATTGACTAAGCAGGGCATAGGGGTTTGCCACTACTGGGAAACGGGCTATTGTTCTCTTGTTAATTTCTCTTAAATCATGGACCAATCTGTATGTGCCATCAGGTTTCTTTACAGGGAGTATAGGAGTATTATAGGAAGACATACAGGGTTCTAATAGCCCTTTAGATATTAATCTCTCAATTTCAGGTTGTAGCCCTAATTTACCTTCCTGTGAAATGGGGTATTGTTTTATCCTATCCGGGATCTCTTGTTCCTTTATAGTCACTTCAGACGGTTCTATGTCTAATTTCCCTACTGATTCTGGAGTATACCAAACTTCTGGGTTAATTCGAGCCTCATCTTCTATCGTTAGAGTACATAGATTAACAATTAATTCTCTATCTTTTACTTCCAAATTATTTCTTTTTAATTAAATCAATTAAATCTCACCCTAACAAATTATATGCTGCTTCAGGTACCAATAAAAAGACCCAATTCCATAGGTGCTAGGTAATTCTATTTCTACCTGCTTTATAACAGGTACCATAAAAGGTTCCCTTTTGCTCCGATTACTAGTAGCTTTTCCGAGGATACAGAACATCCTCGAGGTAAATATTGAACAGTCGATCTTTCTGCGCCAGGGTCTGACAAAAATTCCACTTCCTGACTCTGAGGACCCAATTTCAATATCGTCAGAGGCTTTTTTCTTTCCCGGGTCCACAGCACATAAAACCCCTTACCCCCTCAGTACTTCTTAAACATTCTCTCATCCTGAATTCTCTTTCTACAGTCTTTCTTTACGTGTCCCTTTTTCTAACTAACTTTTTGCGTGGTCTCTCTCACCACTCAGTAGGAGTTTCATCTTTTTTTTTTACTCGCTAGAAGCCTTATCAACATTCTGTCACCGAAGGAGAGATTCTCTATTCTCTTGAATATTAATAACTCGCAAATCTGCCATTTGGGTGATGTTCCTGGTTCTGTCTATCCCAATTGGGATGCTGTAAAGGCCACTTTATGTCTCCTCCTGGACTAGCCTGGTGTTGCTGATCCCAACTTCACATACCTGCCTTCCAGATCATATCCCTCTTCTGCAGTAAATAGTACGCCCAAAATTGCCTTTATTTCATCTCAGGTAATGAAGAGTGGGACCTAAAAATTGATCTAGCCTCTTGGAGACCCCTAAAGGATCCTTTATCAAATTCCTCATTTACTTTTACAGGTATTTCTCTTAAAGGGAGAAGGTTTCTTCCTTGACCCCTCTCCTGCCTTGTTTGCCTTCTACTGATCCTATTCCTAGGGAGGTCTAGGGGTTCAGGTTCATCTCCTGAGTCAGATTCAGCTTGCTCCGGTGGAGTCGCTGGATTCCGTTTGGGGGGAGCATAAGGGGGAGGGGGGGGGAGATAGTGTATAATTCACATAAGTATTTAGAGCCTGGTAGATTCGATCCTCAAAGGACCCAAATACTGGTCAGAATAGCTGATCTGCCCCTATCTGCTTTCCTCCCCATATCCCTATACAATAATATACCATTTTACCTTACACTTTCCTCATCTAGAGGGAGAATCGCCCCAGTGTTTTATCATAAACCTAGGGGACTTTCTAGTGGTATGCCTGGTAGCTTCACCTGCAAGCCACCCATGGGTTCAGAGGGCTTACTCTGCCTCTGTCCCATCTTCCGGAGCACTCACACACACACTTGCGCCCCTCGGTCGTGACCCACGCCTTCGCGGGCAATGGGAACTGCACTACTAGGGGGTCCACACTCGCTTTGCCCCTATGGGACGTCTCAGTCAGGCGTGCTCCGGGATACCCACCCCAACTGAATGGCTTCACACAAATACTTACTCAATCCTGAGTCTTAGTTCGGGTCTTTGTGCACAAAAATTATGGGGTACTGCAGTTTCTTTTGCTCTCTTACCGAATTTAGAGTTCGGAGCTACAGGTATCTGCACAGGAATTACCAAGACCAGGGGCTGTCCGAAGAAGGGGCACCCCCCCGGGAGTGGGAATTCCACAGCAGAGTCGCCTGGATCCGAGTCACGGCACCAAATTGTTATAGGCATGAAGAACAATAAACACCAATCGTTACAACAGTAGAAGATTTATTGAGCAAGCAATAAACAAGCAAGAAACAGTGCTGGGTGGCCGGGAGTCTCTGCTCCACCAGAGGTGCGCAACGGGGGCCTCCCGATCCCACTTTTTATTCTCTTATCTCTGCATTCGTGTTTATCTTTCCCTTCCTGGGCTGCGCTGGCTGTTATGTGGGGGTCGTTCTCTGCCACCTGGTGGTTGAGATGAAAAGGGCCGTAGGCCTCTTCAGTTTCGATCATGCGCACTTAAGAGGAGATTTTCACTTATTTTTCTTTTTTCAGTTTCTTAGAAGGTCACTGCTATTTGTTGTTCATTGTCCAGTTGTTAGAACTAAGTGGTGTGGCTCCAATTTGCACAAATTCCAAAGTTCTTAGATGAAACATTTATACATCTATTTTGAGACTTCTACAAACTACATAGTTTTCAGAAAGCAAAACACTGAAAAACACTGACACTTCTGTCTCAAGTCGGTTTGATTAACGAATACAGCACTCATTTTTATAACAAGGGTGATAAGGCTCTCAGGGGACTCCACGTGGGAGGGATCCCCAAGAAGAGATCCTTTCCTGGCAGTGGTCAGCCCTTAAATGGGGTTTGGGAGAGGTGGAGCCAGGCTTCCCCCCTTCCAATCACACAGGTATATCACCTCCACTTGTGCCCCCATGGCTGACTCGGTGCTCACCTCAGGTGACCAGTGTTTCAGGCCGTGATTGAGCAGTTCCCATAGAGTTAGGGTAGGGTAAGGGTTATTGTTATTGTAAGGCTTAGGGTTATGTTTAGGGTTAGGTATGTGGTTAAGGTTTGGGTTGGGGTTACTGTTAGGGTTAGGTTTGGTTAGGTTAGGTTTGGGGTTAGGGTTTTGGTTGGGGTTACTGTTTGGGTTATGTTAGGGTTAAGGTTAGGGATAGTATTAGGATTAATGTTAGGTTTAACTGTTTAGTTTTACAGTAAGATTTAGGGTAAGTTTTGGTTATTGGAAAGGGTTAGGTGTAAGATTGGATTTAGGGTAAGGGTCAGGGTAAGTGTTAGTGTTACGGTAAGGGAAAGGCTTAGGACAAGGGATAAGGTTAAAGATTTAGTCTTACAGTAAGAGTTAAAGAAGGATTTAGGTTATTTCAGTAGGTTAGGTGAAGATTGGCTTTAGTAATAAAGTTATGTTTCGATTTTGGATTAGTGTTAGGGTAAAGTTTTGGCTTAGGGTTAGGGTTAGGGTGAGGATTAGAGTTGGCGTTAGCGTTAGGGTTAGAATTAAGTTATAGTTCTAGGGTTAGAGTAAGATTTAGGGTTTTGTTTAATGTTAAGTTTAAATATTTAGTTTTACAGTAAGTGTTAGGGTATGTTTTAGGTTATTGGATAGGGTTAGGTGCATGATTGGGTTTAGGGTTTGGTTTAGAGTTTGTGTTAGCTTTAGAATTAGTGTTAGGGTTTGAGTATTGGTCATGTTTAAAGATTTAGTCTTACAGTAAGTGTTAGGGAAGGATTTAGGTTATTTCATAGGGTTAGGTGAAGATTGGCTTTAGTAATAATATTATGTTCAGATTTTTTGATTAGTTTTAGGGTGAGGTTTTGGATAACGTTTAAGGTTAGAGCTAGAGTTACGGTTAGTTTAAAGTAATTATTAGGGTTAGGGCTTGAATAAGGTTTAGGGTTAGGGTTAGTGTTAGGTTTATAGATTTAGATTTACTGTAATTCTTAGGGTTTGAGTTTGAGTTAGGGTTAGGGTTAGTGTGGGGTAAATAACTCCCAAGGATGGTACTTCACAAAGAAATAGTAATAGGTGATGGTATATTTTGAGTTGTTCTATATAGATAGGATACAAATAATACAGAAGATTAGATGGCTCACATTCAGGATGATAAGGTTCGCAGGGGACACCACGTGGGAGGGATCGCTGAGGGGAGATCCTTTCCTGGCGGTGGTCAGCCCTTACATGGGGTTTGGGAGATGTGGAGTCAGGCTCCACAGGTATATCACCTCCAACTGTGCCACTATGGCTGACTTGGTGCTCAGCTCAGTTGACAAATCAGTGGTTCAGGCCGTGATTCAGCATTTCCCATACAGTTAAGATAGGGTTAGCTTTAGGGTGATTGATAGGTTTAGGGTTATGTTCAGGGTTAGGTTTGGATTTAGGGTTTATGTTTGGGGTTACTGCTAGGGTTATGTTAGGATTAAGGTTAGGGTCAGTGTAGGGTTGTTTTTGGGGTTAGGGTTAGTGTTAGGATTAGTGTTAGGGTTAGTGTTAAAGATATAGGATTTACAGTAAGTTTTAGGGTAAGTATTAGGTTATTGGAAAGGGTTAGGTGTAAGTTTGGATTTAGGGTTAGGGTTAGGCTAAGAGTTAGTGCTAACCTCAGATGAACAATCAGTGGTTCTGGCCGTGATTCAGCATTTCCCATTCAGTTAAGGTATGGTTACGTTTATAGTTAGGGTTATGATTAAGGTAAGGTTTAGGTTTAGTTTTAGGATTAGTGGTAGGGTTAGGGTTAGGGTTAGGGTTAGGGTTAGGGTAGGGTTAGGGTTAGGGTTAGGGTTAGGGTTAGGGTTAGGGTTTTGATTAGGGTTAGGGTTAGGGTTGGGATAGGGTTAGGGTTAGGGTTAGGGTTAGGGTTAGGGTTAGGGTTAGGGTAGGGTTAGGGTTAGGGTTAGGGTTAGGGTTAGGGTTAGGGGTTAGGGTTTAGGGTTAGGGGTTAGGGTTAGGGTTAGGGTTAGGGTTAGGGTTAGGGTTAGGGTTAGGGTTAGGGTTAGGGTTAGGGTTAGGGTTAGGGTTAGGGGTTAGGGTTAGGGTTAGGGTTAGGGTTAGGTTAGGGTTAGGGTTAGGGTTAGGGTTAGGGTTAGGGTTAGGGTTAGGGTTAGGGGGTTAGGGTTAGGGTTAGGGTTAGGGTTAGGGTTAGGGTTAGGGTTAGGGTTAGGGTTAGGGTTAGGGTTAGGGTTAGGGTTAGGGTTAGGTTAGGGTTAGGGTTAGGGTTAGGGTTAGGGTTAGGGTTAGGGTTAGGGGTTAGGTTAGGGTTAGGGTTAGGTGGGTTAGGGTTAGGGTAGGTTAGGGTTAGGGTTAGGGTTAGGGTTAGGGTAGGGTTAGGGGTTAGGGTTAGGGTTAGGGTTAGGGTTAGGGTTAGGGTTAGGGTAGGTAGGGTTAGGGTTAGGGTTAGGGTTAGGGTTAGGGTTAGGGTTAGGGTTAGGGGTTAGGGTTAGGGTTAGGGTTAGGGTTAGGGTTAGGGTTAGGGTTAGGGTTAGGGTTAGGGTTAGGGTTAGGGGTTAGGGTAGGGTTAGGGTTAGGGTTAGGGTTAGGGTTAGGGTTAGGGTAGGGTTAGGGTTAGGGTTAGGGTTAGGGTTAGGGGTTAGGGGTTAGGGTTAGGGTGGTAGGGTTAGGGTTAGGGTTAGGGTTAGGGTTAGGGTTAGGGTTAGGGTTAGGGTTAGGTAGGGTTAGGGGTTAGGGTTAGGGTTAGGGTTAGGGTTAGGGTTAGGTTAGGGTTAGGGTTAGGGTAGGGGTTAGGGGTTAGGGTTAGGGTTAGGGTTGGAGGGTTAGGGTGGGTGGTGGGTTAGGGGGTGGGGAGGGTTGGGGTAGGGGGGTGAGGGTAGGGTGTGGGGTTGGGGTGGGGTGGGTGGGTTGGGGTTGGGGGGTGGGGTTGGGGTAGGGGGTGGGGTGGGTGTGGGGTGTGGGGTAGGGGTTGGGGTTGGGGGTTAGGGGGTGAGGGGTGGGGGAGGGGGTGGGGGAGGGGTGGGGTGGGGGTGGGGGTGGGGTGAGGGGTAGGGGTGAGGGGTGGGTGTGGGGGTGGGAGG